>NC_056056.1:21970000-23220000 GCF_016772045.2 Ovis aries
TTCCCATAGGTTGAAAAGAATGAGATTTCATAGTTCTTCTAATCCATGCCCTCACATACCTTTTTCCACATAAAACAGTCTAGAATTATATTTCCTTTAGGTGATCTCCAGCAAGTTATATCAGGAAACACTGGAAAACATTGACTTAATGTTAGTGGTTTTTATTTGTAAAGATCACTAAAGCTCATGAATGTCAGCCACATTTAGTAAATAATATGTGAATCTAAAACTCTAGCTCTGACCTCTCCGCAAAACTTCCATCCTATATTCACATGAATGAAATCTGTGTATCATTTCTAAATCATTCTTTAATTTCAAAGTTTAAATTAGAAAGTATATACATTTTTATATTTGTAACTGCTACTGCCATCCTCTTGCCTAGATGTTAAAAAGAATGGTCTAATGATCAATCTCCCACTTCATTCACAATCCATTTGCATTATGTCCTGATCTTGTCAATTCTTGCCCTATTGATATCTCAAAAGTATCTGCTTAATATTCTTACTACAATCACTTCTGTAATAAAGACTTGCAAATTATCACCTACATAATTTTGAAAGTTCTTCTTACTGGAATGATTACTTGCCTACTATGCCTACCACAGTGGGATGAATACATTATCCGCTCAGTTGCTCAGTTATGTCCTACTCTTTATGACCCATGGACTACAGCATGCCAGGCCTCCCTGTCCATCACCAAATTCTAGAGCTTACTCAAACTCATGTCCATTGAGTCAGTGATGCCATCCAAGCATCTCATCCTCTGTTATCCCCTCCTCCTCCTGCCTTCAATCTTTCCCAGCATAAGGGTCTTTTCAAATGAGTCAGTTCTTCACATCAGGTGGCCAAAGTATTGGAGCCTCAGCGTCAACATCAGTCCTTCCAATGAATATTCAGGACTGATATACTCTAGGATTGACTGGTTTAATCCCTTTGCAGTCCAAAGGACTCTCAAGAGTCTTCTCCAACACCACAGTTTAAAAGCATCAATTCTTTGGTGCTCAGCTTTCTTTATGGTCCAAATTTCACATCCATACATGACTACTGGAAAAATCATAGCTTCGACTATATGGGCCATTGCAGCAAAGTAATGTCTGTACTTTTTAATATGCTGCCTCTGCTTAGTCATTCAGTTATTTCCGACTCTTTGAAACCTAGCAGATTGTAGCCTGCCAGGCTGCTCTGTTCATGGGTATTCTCCAGGCAAGAATACCGGAGTGGGTTGCCATGTTCTCCTCCAGGGGATGGTCCTGACCCAGGGATCGAACCCTGCTCTCCTGCATTGCAGGCAGCTTCTTTACCATCTGTATCACCAGGGAAGTTCAATATGCTGTCTAGGTTTATCATAGCTTTTCTTCCAAGGAGCAAGTGTCTTTTAATTCCATGGCTGCAGTTACCACCTGTAGTGATTTTGGAGCTCCCCCCACCAAAAGTCTCTCACTGTATCCATTATATTGCCAACTATTTGCCATGAAGTGATGGAAATGGATGCCATAAACTTCATTTTTTGCATGTTGAGTTTAAACCAGCTCTTTCACTCTCCTCTTTCACTTTCATCAAGAGGCTCTTTAGTTCATCTTCTCTTTCTGCATAAGTGTGTTGTCATTTGCCTATCTGAAGATATACTGTCCTAAATAGTGCCTCATTACAAATATATCACCTTATTCAAAACCCAAAGAGCCATTAATTATGTACCTGTTGTGAATCTATGTGTTTCAGTGAAGCAGGATCATTGAATGGAAAGAACACTAGGATTTCGGGAACATACTGCACATATTAAATATGAATTGAAATCGTTGCTTCAGCATCTTCCAGATATGTCATACTAAGCAAGAAACTATGTTCCTGAGCCTTAATCTCCTCTATAAAATAAAAAAATTCTGCATCACAAAGTTTTATGAATATTATTAAAAGTGCCTACAACAGATGTGAAGAGTCATCCATTTCCAGTGAATATGAAGTTAAGTTACACTTGAATATTTGCTTTTATTCTTTATTCAGTTCAGTCACTCAGTCATATCCAACTCTTTGTGACCCCATGGACTGCAGCACTCCAGGCCTCCCTGTCCATCACCAACTCCCAAAGTTTACTCAAACTCATGTCCATTAGGTCAGTGATGCCATCCAATCACCTTATCCTCTGTCGTCCCCTTCTCATCCCACCTTCAATCTTTACCAGCATCAGCGTCTTTTCAAATAAGTCAGTTCTTCACATCAGGTGGCCAAAGTATTGGAGCCTCAGCTTCAACATCAGTCCTTCCAATGAACTTCCAGGACTGATCTCCTTTAGGATGGACTAGTTGAATCTCAGGGTAGTCCAAGGGTCTCTCAAGAGTCTCCTCCAACACCACAGTTCAAACGCATCAATTCTTCAGCACTTAGCTTTCTTTATGGTCCAACTCTCACATCCATACATGACTACTGGAAAAACCATAGCCTTGATTAGATGGACATTTGCTGGCAAAGTAATGTCTCTGCTTTTTAATATGCTGTCTAGGTTGGTCATAACATTGCTTCCAAGGAGTAAATATCTTTTAATTCCATGGTTGCAGTCACCATTGGCAGTGATTCTGGAGCCCAAAAAACTAAAGTCTGCCACTGTTTCCACTGTTTCCCCATCTAGTTCCCATGATGTGATGGGACCAGATGCCATGATCTTCGTTTTCTGAATGTTGAGCTTTAAGCCAACTTTTTCACTCTCCTCTTTCCCTTTCATCAGGAGTCTCTTTAGTTCTTCACTTTCTGCCATAAGGGTGGTGTCATTCGCATATCTGAGGTTATTGATATTTCTCCCGGCCATCTGGATTCCAGCTTGTGCTTCTTCCACCCCAGCGTTTCTCATAATGTACTCTGCATATAAGTTAAATAAGCAGAGTGACAGTATGCAGCCTTTCATTTTCCTATTTGGAACCAGTCTGTTGTTCCATGTCCAGTTCTAACTGTTACTTCCTGGCCTGCATACAGATTTCTCAAGAGTCAGGTCAGGTGGGATGGTATTCCCGTCTCTTTCAGTATTTTCCACAGTTTATTGTGATCCACACAGTCAAAGCCTTTGGCATTCAATAAAGCAGAAATAGATGTTTTTCTGGTACTCTCTTGCTTTTTGATGATCCAGTGGATGTTGGTAATTTGATCTCTGGTTCCTCTGCCTTTTCTAAAACTAGCTTGAGCATCTGGAAGTTCATGGTTCACGTATTGCTGAAGCCTGGCTTGGAGAATTTTGAGCATTACTTTACCAGCGTGTGAGATGAGTGTAATTGTGCGGTAGTTTGAGCATTCTTTGGCACTGCCTTTCTTTGGGATTCGAATGAAAACTGACATTTTCCTGTGGCCACTTCTGAGTTTTCCAAATTTGCTGGCATATTGAGTGCAGCACTTTCACAGCATCATCTTTCAGGATTTGAAATAGCTCAACTGGAATTCCATCACCTCCACTAGCTTTGTTAGTAGTGATGCTTCCTAAGGCCCACTTGACTTCACATTCCAGGATGTCTGGCTCTAGGTGAGTGATCACACCATCATGATTATCTTGGTCGTGAAGATCTTTTTTGTACAGTTCTTCTATGTATTCTTGCCACCTCTTCTTAATATCTTCTGCTTCTGTTAGGTCCATACCATTTCTGTCCTTTATTGAGCCCACGTTTGCATGGAATGTTCCCTTGGTATCTTTAATTTTCTTGAAGAGATCTCTAGTCTTTCCCATTCTATTGTTTTCCTCTATTTCTTTGTACTGTCACTGAGGAAGGCTTACTTATCTCTCCTTGCTATTTTTTGAAACTCTGCATTCAAATGGGTATATCTTTCCTTTTCTCCTTTGCTTTTCACTTCTCTTCCTTTCACAGCTATTTGTAAGGCCTCCTCAAACAGCCATTTTGCTTTTTTGCATTTCTTTTTCTTGGAGATGGTCTTTATTAAACTTTACTTATATCAAAATGCTAAATTTAAAACTTCCCAACATATTTCTGGAGCTTCCCTTGTGGGTCAGCTGGTAAAGAATTCACCTGAAATGCAGAAGATCTGGGTTTGATCCCTGGGTTGGGAAGATCCCCTGGAGAAGGGAAAGACTTCCCACTTCAGTATTCTGGCCTGGAGAATTCCATGGACTTTATAGCCCACGTGGGTCACAAAAGGCAGACAGTACTGAGTGATTTTCACTTCACTTCACTTCAGAGCAATATGAATTATGATGTACTGGTAATGGCTGAACTGCTTGTTTCAAGCCATTCATCTCACCAACCAGTGGACTCTCATTGAATCACATGAGGTAACTGTCAATTATGATGAGGAGGTGGGCAATGTTTCTTCTAGACTCAGGAAATTTGGGAGCAGTGTGAGAAATCAGATGTCAGAGATTTATGAAGGAAAGATGAGCTGATTTTTAAAAGTCAGTCTTTGGGCTTCCTTTGTGGCTCAACTGGTAAAGAATCTGCTGGCAACGCGAGAGATCTGGGTTCAGGTTGGGAAGATCCCTTGGAGAAGGAAAAAGCTACCCACTCCAGTATTTTTGCCTGGAAATGTAGAGTCCATGGGGTCGCAAAGAGTCAGACATGACTGAGTAACTTTCACTTTCACTTTAGCTTATAATCCCAAGGGAATACATTTTAGGAGAAAAACTGAGACAAAAATTGATGAGCCTCTCAAGAGTTTAAATCTAACTTCCAATAATCTTGACCTCTGATGGGATAAAGACAATGACTCTTAAACTAGTTGTCTAAAAAACAAACAAACAAGAAACAAAAGAAGCCCCAAACAGTGAATTCACTGGGGAAGAACACAACACTATTCAAAGTTTTTAGTAATTTTTATAATGTTTTATGTGTGCTATCTGACATTCAATTATAACAAACTTTCACAGAAGGGAATTAAATGTCAGAGTACTAAGAATTCTTTTAAAAAAGAAATATATCTACATTATATCTAGATACTGCTGTTATTAGACAAAGATTTTTTATAGTAACTGAAAATTATATTTTAAGATAATTAAGTGGTGATATTCAAAAATTCAAGGGAATTCATAATAATTTTTAGAGCAAACGGCTATTATCAAACTAAATAATACAGTGACTGAAACTAAAAATTCAAAGAACGAGTATAATAAGATATTAGACACAGATGAATATCAGATAAAAATAGATTAAAAAAATCAAGATCCAAACAAAGGGAAGAAAACGTTATAAAATTATATACATTACATGGCAAAAAGGTTTAATACAAGCAATTTCACTTACATAAGGAGAAAAGTGTGTCAAAATAATGCGAATATTTTCATGATTCTCCATGCTTACTTAGGACTTTCTGAGTTAAGAAAATTGACATGCATTGGCATGCTTTATGACAAATGAGAAAGTTTCTTTTCCCCAGAACTATTTGCTTCTCACATTCTAAGGGTGATACATCTAGAGCCACGTGTCAAAAATCAGTTTTTAACCATGCTGAATGAGTGACATGAAAAAGACAGCTCTGTTTTCTCGGCCCACAGTTTCCTCACCTATTTTTCTTGCTGGTGGCAGATGTGTGGAAGGAAAGAGTAACAGTGGAAAAAGTTGACTGAGAGATATGGCCTAAAGAGTTCAGGCAAAGACACTGTTGGAAGATGAAGAGTTCTACCTTTAGACTATAGAATTCTAAACAGTTAATTGAACATGACCAGGAAAAGAGGTATCTTTTACATTTTCTTGCATAACCTTGTGAAGAATTACATTTGGGATTATCATTAACATAATTCAGTAATAACAACATTTAAATTGGAAGCCAGAGTCCACACAAGTAGCACAGTGGATGACTCAGCATCATAAGTAATTATGTAACTTGCTTTAAATAAATGGAATTAGAAAACTGCATGGATAAGAAAATCTGCATTGTTTTAAAATAAGCATAACTTGAAAAATCATAGGATAGTAAATAATAACAGCCTTGATCTCTTTTTCTTATAGACATGAAATTTGATAATAAAGTACCCGAAGAGATGTTTTCTAGACCTGGACAGAAAGTGATAATATTTAGACACTATGCACTCATATACAATGAGAACAATCAACAAAAGCATAAATCCCTCATGTCTTCTCATTATTTTAAATACTAGCTAATAGGTAACTAAACCTCACATGATCCCATACATTTTTATTTATAGAATTTAAATAGAATTTTCTATAAACACAAGAACCTTGCAAGCATTATCACATATGATTTGTACACATTAGTGGTGACTCTGTAGGTTGGAGAGTAAGTGTCCAGAAAGTCTTTCAAGGCTCCCGTACCATTTACAAAGAGATAAAAGTATTCATTTACATCCCTATGGGAACCACCCAAGCAAATACTTAACAAAAATATAGCTAAAAAAAAATAAATAAATAAAACAAGGAAAAAGACAGACATATATTTTTCTTCCAGCTGTACTGAGACATAATTGACATATAAAGTTGTATAAATTCAAGGTGGACAATATAGTAATTCGATACATATATGTATCAGGAAATGATTTGTTGTATTTGTTGTTTAGTTACTAAGTCATGTCTGACTATTTTGCAACCAGGAGGATTGTAGCATGCCAGGCTCCTCTGTCATGAGATTTTCCAGGCAAGAATACTGGAGTGGGTTGCCATTTCCTTTTCCAGGGGATCTTCCTGACCCAGGGATTAAACCTACATCTTCTACATTCCTGGTGGGTTCTTTGCCACTGAGCCATGAGAGCAGATGAGGGAATGATCACCATAGTAAATTTAGTTAATCCATTCCTCACCTCACGAGAACATAAACCTTAAGTTGAAGGCCAGAAAGGAAGGAATAAAGAATATAGGAAAGGTGAAGTGAACTTCTTTTGTTTCCTAACCAAAGATAATCACAAGCTTAAATCTATATATAACAATGATTGCATTAACTGTGAGTGAAATTACTCCATTAAAAGACATGTATTTGAAGCTCAATAAAAAGGGCAAAATCCAATCACAGATTCCTTGGAAAGGATGGGCCTTAAATGATTTCAGATTTTGCTACTTTGTTCCATCCATGTTTGCTTTCCAGGCCTTCACACCCATTTGAAACTGCTAGGAAGACAGATCCGCAGCTTCATCCTGCACTGGGATTTACTGTATCCTTGAATGAAGGGCATGGCCTTGTCCACGTTTATGCCACCTCTTTCCCAGAGATGTCCCTTGGCCTTCTTAGCTTGGGCAACTTGAGTCATCCTGGCCATAAAGCTACTTGCCGGATCATTAAAGGTCTCAGTTGCCACCATGTCAGTTTCTCCCAGTGCAGTGGTAAAGAACCTACTTGCCAATCAAGAGACACAAGAGACATGGGTTCAACCTGTGGGTCGGGAAGATCCTCTGGCAAAGGAAACAGCAACCCACTCCAGTATTCTTGCCTGGATAATCCCATGTACAGAGGAGCCTGGCCATCTATAGTCCATGGGGTGGCAAACAGTTGGACACAACTGAGCAACTCAGCACACACACTTATCAATCTGGTCTTAATCACTTCTGTATAGGCACACATTTTGAGTGTAGTCCCCATAAGTCTGGATGTAAGTACATCTCAGTCTATTTCCAGGCCCTACATTAATAATAAGAAAGAAGAGTTGAGAGTAAAAAATATATATACTTATAAAATTTGATCTGCATAACTAAAATGGATCTATTTGACACATTAATAGAACTTTATACCCAACAACTGAGGAGTACATATGTCTTTCAAGTTTACATAAAACTAGGACCAAAAAATGATTATACAGAGAGGGATTTGAAACAAATTTGAAAGGACTGGAATTATTCAAAGTAGTTGTCTGACTATAGCAATGGGTATTATGTACAGTTTGGTTTAAAACTAAAAATGTAGGTAATTCACCACCTTATCAGAAAAAAAGAGAAAACAATGTGATTACCTTAATATATGAAAAAATATACTGGAATTTAAAGCTCTCAATAAATCATAGCTACAATGGTTCTTATGAGGTGATTTGCATAAAATGAGATATATAGAAAAGAGTGCATGAAGGTCCTACAATTTGGTATGAATATAAGCAGGTGCTAAAATATCTCAAGATAAGATATGGCGGAGTGTGATGAGTCTTTTAAAATAAACATGAATCAGAAGGAGCAGGATTTGGAAATCATTAAGTAAGGCACACAGAAGGTAATGAGGGCATGCATGAGATCTATATGGCAGGAATGCTTGTCACTGTCACTCAATACAATCAATGCTTTCTGTCTGTAAAGTGAAATGACCTTAAAGTATTACCAGGTTCTAGGAAGCAGTAGTAAATACGATCAATTCCCTGATCAAATAATTGAAATTCACCAATTTGACTTACATGAATTGTTTAAAACTGGAATAATTTTGTAGTTCTTTAAAATTTTATATAAGAATCGATTCAAATTTGGATTTTTTAATACTGAAAGTTCAAATAATATTAAAACTAACCTATGTGTACTATGTGTAATCTTCTTAATTTTACTCACCAGTTTATATTACTTTATCCACCCAAAAGAGAAAACTTCTTTCCTCATGAATTTGTATCTTTCCAATCCATAATTTTGAAGCAAAAACTGACAGAATTATAAGTATAAATGTACCAATTCTCTGTTGCTGTGGTTATTCAGCCCCTAAGTCATGTCTGACTCTTTGCAACCCCATGGACTGCAGCACTCCAGGCTTACCTATCCTTCACTATCTCCCAGAATTTGCTCAAACTCATGTCCGTTGAGTGGGTAATACTCTCCAACCATCTCATCCTCTGTTGCCCGCTTCTCCTCCTGCCTCAATCTTTCCCAGTGTCAGGGTCTTTTCCAATGAGATGGCTCTTCACATCAGGTGCCCAAAGTACTGGAACTTCAGCTTCATCATCAGCTCTTTCAATGAATATTCAGGGTTGGTTTCCTTTAGTCTGACTGGTTCTATCTCCTTGCAGTCCAAGGGACTCTTAAGAGTCTTCTCCAGTACCACAGTCAGAAAGCATCACTTAATTCTTCAGTGCTCAACCTTCTTTATGGTCCATCTCTCATACCCTTTGTAGTAATTTTCTTTTTTCTCCTAATGTAGTTATTTCTTTCTAGTCACCTTGTTTCTCTCAGTTCACTCACTGCACTTTTCTGCCTTAATTCAGTTTCTCATCTTGTTTTTCAAACTTTTCAAATATTTTTGTTTTGCTCACTATTCTTTATTATTTCTTCACTAGTATTAATATTTTTGTCTTCAAGTTTCCTTTAATTTTTAATAACTGCTTCTAAATGTAAACATTTTTATCTCTAAATACAAAGTGTGCTTACTTGGTGTTTAATTCTAAGTCTTCTCCTCCCTGGCCAATGTTTGTCTTTTTTTTCCAACTGGCTTTATGACATGTAACACAAATTTAGAAAAGCATATGTCAAGAAATGAAAAGTTCAGTTCATTTATCAAGTGAACAAATAAGCAACCAAAACACAGGTCAGGCTAGGCCTCCTCAGACAGTCATTTTGCTTTTTTGCATTTCTTTTTTTTGTTTTTTTGTTTGTTTTTTTTTTTTTTTTTTTTTTTTAAATTTTTATTATTTTTTTTAACTTCACAATACTGTATTGGTTTTGCCATACATCAACATGAATCTGCCACGGGTGTACATAAGTTCCCACTCCTGAACCCCCCCTCCCACCTCCCTCCCCATACCATCCCTCTGGGTTTTCCCAGTGCACCAACCCCAAGCATCCTGTATCCTGCATTGAAGCTAGACTGGCGATTCGTTTCTTATTTTCTTGGGGGTGGTCTTGATCCCTGTGAAAAGAAGAGAAACAAAAAGCAAAGGAGAAAGGTAAGCTATACCCATTTGAATACAGAGCTCCAAAGAATAGCAAGGAGAAATAAGAAAGCCTTCCTCAGTGATTAGTGCAAAGAAATAGAGGGAAACAATAGAATGGGAAAGACTAGAGATCTCTTCAAGAAAATTAGAGATACCAAGGGAACATTCCATGTAAAGATTGGCTCAATAAAGGACAGAAATAGTATGGACCTAATAGAAGCTGAAGATATTAAGAAGAGGTGGCAAGAATATGCAGAAAAAAAAAAAAAAAAGATCTTCAAGACCCAGATAATCACGATGATGTGATCACTCATCTAGAGCCAGACATCCTGGAATCTGGTCAAGTGGGCTTTAGAAAGCATCAATGCGAACAAAGCTAGTGGAGGTGATGGAATTCCAGTTGAGCTATTTCAAATCCTGAAAGATGATGCTGTGAAAGTATGCACTCAATATGCCAGCAAATTTGGAGAATTCAGCAGTGGCCACTGGTAAAGGTCAGTTTTCATTCCAATCCCAAAGAAAGGCAATGCCAAAGAATGCTCAAACTACTGCACAATTGCACTCATCTCACATGCTAGTAAAGTAATGCTCAAAATTCTCCAAGCCAGGCTTCAGCAATACATGAATCATGATCTTCCATATGCACAAGCTGGTTTTAGAAAAGGCAGAGGAACCAGAGATCAAAATGTCAATATCTGCTGGATCATCAAAAAAGCAAGAGAGTTCCAGAAAAACATCTATTTCTGCTTTATTGACTATGCCAAGCCTTTGACCATGTGGATCACAGTAAACTGTGGAAAATTCTGAAAGAGCTGGGAATTCCAGACCACCTGACCTGCCTCTTGAAAAATCTGTATGCAGGTCAGGAAGCAACAATTAGAACTGGACATGAACAACAGACTGGTTCCAAATTTAGGAAAAATAATGTGTCAAGGCTGTATATTGTCACATTGCTTATTTAACTTCTATGAAGAGTACATCATGCATAATACTGGGCTGGATGAAGCACAAGCTGAAATATCAATAACCTCAGATACACAGATGACACCACCCTTAATGGCAGAAAGTGAAGAAGAACTAAAGAGACTCTTGATGAAAGTGAAAGAGGGGAGTGAAAAAGTTGGCTTAAAACTCAACATTCAGAAAACTAAGATCATGGCATCCAGTCCCATCACTTTATGGCAAATAGATGGGGAAACAGTGGAAACAGTGACAGATTTTATTTTTGGATGGCTTCAGAATCACTGCAGATGGTGACTGTAGCCATGAAATTAAAATATATTTACTCTTTGGAAGCAAATTTATGACCAAGCTAGACAGCATATTAAAAAGCAAAGATATTACTTTGCCAACAAAGGTCCATCTAGTCAAGGCTATGGATGTGAGATTTGGACTATAAAGAAACCTCAGCACAGAAGAACTGATGCTTTTGAACTGTCATGTTGAAGAAGACTCTTGAGAGTCCCTTGGACTGCAAGGAGATCCAACCAGTCCATTCTAAAGGAGATCAGTCCTGAGTGTTCATTGGAAGGACTGATGTTGAAGCTGAAACTCCAATAATTTATCCACCTGATCTGAAGAACTGACTCATTTGAAAAGTCCCTGATGCTGGGAAAGATTGAAGGTGAGAGGAGAAGGGGATGGCAGAGGATGAGACAGTTGGATGGCATCACTGACTCAATGGACATGAGTTTGAGTAAACTTTGGGAGTTGGTGATGGATAGGGAGGCCTTGCAAGCTGCAGTCCTTGGGTCACAAAGAGTTGGTTATGACTGAGCTACTGAACTGAATGGTAGTAAAATACCCTGCGTTCATGCTCAGTCATGTGTGACTCTTTGTGATCCCATGGGTTGTCGTCCACCAGTCTCTTCTCTCCACGGAATTTTTCAAGCAAGAATACTGGAGTGAGTTGCCATTCCCTCCTCCAAGGGATCTTCTCCACCCAGGGACTGAACCTGAGTCTCTTGTGTCTCCTGCACTGGCAGTCAGATTCTTTCCCACTGAACCACCCGGGAAGCGAATAGTAGTAACATAGTCGTAGTACAAATAAACAACAGTAATTTTTTTTCTGTTTTTTTTTTTTTTTTTTAAGTAATTTACACTCCCTACAGAAGTTTATGGGAGTACTTTTTGTTCCACATTCTTTCCAACCACTGGTTTTATCAAATTTTGGGTCAGTTTTGTCTGGCTTTCTATAGGGGAAGTAGGGTTATATTCTCATGGGTTTAATGCTTATTTTCCAAACCTTTAAACTGTCTTTTCATATGTTTGTTGATTATTTGTATATCCTTATTTGTGAAATTCTGTTCAATTGTCTTCTGCCTATTTTTATTGAGTTGCCTTTCTATTTCTTAGTAACTTAAAGGATTTACTTATATATTGTGGATACAATCTTTGTCAATTATGTGAGTTACAAATATATTCTTTCAGCAAGTACTTGCTTGTTTTCTGAATTAATGTTGTTTCTTCAGCAGAAATATTATAATATTGCCAAACGTTATCAATATTTACTTTCTTAAAGATTTTTAAGGCCTGTTTAAGAAATATTTTTCTACACAGAAGTCTCTAAAAATTCTCTTACCTTATGACAGCTTTTATTTTTCACCTTACCATTCAGATCTACGATTCATTAGAACTAGTTTCCATACAAGCTGTGGATATGTATTTATCTACATGAATATCAATTATTCCCAGAACCATTTATTAAAAATATGGTTTCTTTCTCTATGCTCTCTGGGGTCATAGTATTCATAAGTAAATTCCCATATATGTGTTTTTGTATCTCTCTGGGTCATCATTCTGTTCCATTGGTTTAATTGCCTGTTTCTGCACAAATATTGCACTATTTTAACTATAATAGTTTTACTATTAGCAAAATCACTGCAGATGGTGATTGCAGCCATGAAATTAAAAGACACTTACTCCTTGGAAGGAAAGTTATGACCAACCTAGATAGCATATTCAAAAGCAGAGACATTACTTTGCCAACTAAGGTCCATCTAGTCAAGGCTATGGTTTTTCCAGTAGTCATGTATGGATGTGAGAGTTGGACTGTGAAGAAGGCTGAGCGCCGAAGAATTGATGATTTTGAACTGTGGTGTTGGAGAAGACTCTTGAGAGTCCCTTGGACTGCAAGGAGATCCAACCAGTCCATTTTGAAGGAGATCAACCCTGGGATTTCTTTGGAAGGAATGATGCTAAAGCTGAAACTCCAGTACTTTGGCCACCTCATGCGAAGAGTTGACTCATTGGAAAAGACTTTGATGCTGGGAGGGATTGGGGGCAGGAGAAGAAGGGGACGACCGCGGATGACATGGCTGGATGGCATCATTGACTTGATGGACGCGAGTCTGAGTGAACTCCGGGAGTTGGTGATGGATGGGGAGGCCTGGCATGCTGCGATTCATGGGATCGCAGAGTCGGACACGACTGAGTGACTGAGCTGAACTGAACTGAACTGAAGTGAACTGATTCGCTTTAACATTTGGTGGGGAAAGTTTTCCCATTTTGTTTTTCTTCAGAATTACCTTGGATATTTTTTGCCATATGCATTTCCATATGATTTTTAGAATCAACTTGTCAAATCAACAACTTACCATATTAGAGTTTTGATTGGGTAAATCTGGTAGAATTTGGATAAAATGACATTGTGATCTTGAGAATCTGATATGTTAAAGTGATATTTTCCTTCATTTAAATAGGAATTTGTTTGGAGGAGGTAGGGACTAAGATGGAATAATTGATCTTACATCCAACAAACTTGCTTATATTGCTGTTTTATTTTAATAGTTATCCATAGATACTTGTGGTTAGTTTACATATATCATGACAATGTCTACAATAGTATAACATTTTTATTTTATGTCCTCACTACTTAGAAATTAGTTTTTTCCCCCTTCTTTTAATGGATTACCTAAGCAATATTTACATATTAGGCAGTTAGTATGCTTCAAGTACTATGGCTGAGACCAAAAAAATCACCTACGAAAGCCAAGTCTGTCTCTTCCACTTCCCTTCTCCGCATCGTACAGTTTTTATTTACAATATTTAAAGCATACACCTTCCATATTGAGGTAAACTATGCTAACCTGAAATAAGGAGACTTTCAGATATTTCTCCTGCAAAAAAATGGGTCTACTCAGGATCAACAGAGGATTGCATTCTAAGTTCTACACCATAGCAAGGCTAGGGTAACTTTCTACTACTCAAGAAAGCTTAGTGCAAGTTGCTACTACTCTTTATTTTATTTTTTATTTATTTATTTATTTTTTTTTTTTTAGTTTTTTATTTTTAAAATTTTAAAATCTTTATTTTTTTTTTATTTTTTAAAATTTTAAAATCTTTAATTCTTACATGCATTCCCAAACTTTATTATAGAGAGGAAAATATATTTAGGAGGGTCACAGTAAGCAGAGTCCCTGGCTTTTCATTGGCTGAGTCCTTACCAGGAAAGAAGAGGAATTTTCTTCTTCCTGCTGGACTCTGTTATCATCAGAGAGAATGAGAGCTCCCCCTCTGGTCTCCCAAGTCTAATTAATTGAGTTTCTCTTTATTAAATTTTTTACAACTACTACCAACTCACATTTTATGCTTTTACTTCATTTTATTTTATTTTTTAAAATACCTAACCCTAAATACCTAACACTTTATTTGTTCCTTAATGATGGTATATTTATGCTTCAAAAACAATACACACACACAAATTGTTTCTTAATATTAATAAACATTTGTTAAGAATTTTCATAGTAGTGTCTCTTTTCAAAACTGTAACTGAGCACCACAAGTATATTAGCCTGTGTTCAGACATATTCTCTAATTGTCACATAAAATACACACTGGTGAAAAAACTTTTGTTATTCCACATGTATTTATAGTATATCCTCATAAAATGCAGAAATTTGAGATATGAATAATGAAACTAATAAAGAGTTCCTACGGATGTGGAAAATTATTATATCATAATGTTTAACATCAAAAGCAGACATAAAATTTAATGTACAATAGAATATCCATCATCTTAAAAACTACATCATAAAGACTGGAGAAAACACATTAAACTACTGAGTTTGGTCATCTGTGAATTTGAGGATTATAGATGCTAGTCATTCATTTAAAATATTCTTCTCTGTCCTATTCTTGTCATAACCATATATGACAAAATGGTTTATTAAATATGATTTCTCATTTCTCCCAAAGTGCAAAGGACTGTCTTCGCTTTTTTTGTTGTTGTTTTTCTAATTAGGGAATTATTTTAGGTTGGAAATAGGTTAATTAGTGACATATTTATAATTTTTCCTATCTATCTAAGTTCAACTTAAGTTTTTATTTATATGCTGGGAATTTTCCTCTTAAGATAATATTCCACAGTACAACAGTTTTATTTATATTTTTGTTAGTTCAATTTTCCTGTACTGAATTAGCTTTTACTTCCTTGAAGGATGAACTTGAGCAATGATGACAATAATATTATTTACTATTAAAATATGGAGTGTTCATTATGTGCTAGTCACAGAGTTCATTAAATATTTTATGTGTACAATCATGCTGCATTTCAAAATTTTCATATGACCTAGAGACTACTTTTATCACCATTTCCAAGTGAAAAACTTCTTCCTACAGCTGCTCAGTTATATCTGACTCTCTGTGACCCCATGGACTGCAGCCCACCAGGCTTCTCTGTGCAGGCAAGAATTCTTCTCCAGGCAAGAATACTGAAGCACATTGCCATTTCTTCTCCAGGGGATCTTCCCCACCCAGGGGTCGAACCCTAGTATCCTGCTCTTCAAGCAGATTCTTTACCATCTGAACCACCAGGGAAGCCAACAGAGATTAAAAGAGTAGGTGCCTTTTCCATAATCACTCATTAGTAAGTGAAAGAGTGTAATCAAATACAAGTTTGTGTGGCTCCAGTAATCAAATTCTGAAACAGTTAACCATATGATCTCTTTTATATGCTCTGTATCTCTTCACCTGTGCCTTACACTCAGCCCTGCACATATTAGTTAATGCCTAGTTAATACCTGTATGGTGCCTGATGTATATAGTCCAAAATGTTAATTAAAAGTAAAATGATGAACAAATGTTAACTTATACTCCTATGTCTATTTTTCCGTATACCTTAATACAGTATAAAATATTCCAGAAATGATCTCAGTCTACAGAGGAAATGGTACGCATCACTTTCCTGCTTATATCTGACATTGGACAGAATGTGTTTTTAGTTTTATGAATCAGGACACCACTAAACATACTTACATTGTTTTCCATCTTAAGTTTACTTTCATCCTCTGCTCAAAAAAGTTAGTCTCCCTAAAGCATGATTAAATCCCTATTTTCTACAATAGCAACCAAAAAAAAAAAAAAAGAGTGACAAAATAAGACACCAACAAAGAAGAAAATAAATAATGCTGTAGGTATTCTACACACTCCACTATTCAAATTTTAGCTCATGCACAAATGACAGCTTTACTAGTCATGAGTAATGAGAGGATTAAAATTCTCACTTAAATCCAATAGGCAGTGCTTTTCTGTGTAAATATATGGACTCATGTAACTTCAAATTTTTCTGTAGGCTTCCTCTGAGCTTTCTACTTTTCCGTAAGGTAAAACTATAATCTTTTCACTTTTATGCACAAAAGTGTACTGAAATATTTTTACCAGTAAATACAAAGTATTTATGGCCTTTTCTGGTGGCTTAGATGAGATCTTCCTGTAATGCAGGAGACCTGGGTTTGATCCCTGGATTGGGAAGAGCCCCTGGAGAAGAGAATGGCTACCCACTCCAGTATTCTTGCCTGGAGAATTCCATGGATAGAGGAGTCTGGTGGGCCACAGCCCATGTGGTCACAAAAAATCAGACATGACTGAGCAACTAACACATTAATGGCATTAAAATTACCTTAATAACTGAGTTATCTTTTGTTACCTATAATTAAGGTAGAGCTGTGGTAAGTCATAGATGGCATTACCCATGTGTATTTTTTAACGAAAAGAAGTCTGGGAAGTTGTGGTGAGAAATTGGAATTCAGTGTGATGGAAAAGCAGCCATGAATGTGTATGCCAAACAGCCTTACGGGTGACAAGGAAATTGAGGTAATATACACTAAAATCGGGGATAAAGCCATGTATGTGTTACATCGCAGGTGAGGTAAGTCATAGGTAAAGGAAACACTGGATACACTGCTGTCTTCTTCTGTGCCTGAAGTCGAATGTCCCTGAGTTTATATACTCCAGGAACTAATTTTATGGCTAATCTTTTCCATGAGGGATAGCTTCCTCAGTTTTCTCATAATGAAATTGAAGGTGGGAGAAGAAAGGGATAACAGAGGATGAGATGGTTGGATGGTATCACGGACTCAATGAACATGAGTTTGAGTACTCCAAGAGTTGGTGATGGACAGGGAAGCCTGGCGTGCTGCAGTCCATGGGGTCGTAAAGAGTTGGACATGACTGAACTGAATTGAACTGAAAGGGTTGCATAAATATTAAGCATACGTTTTAGTTTTCAAGTGCTCAATTTTCTCAGATTTCTAGACATAGTGGGAGGCAGCATCATTGACTATGAAATTCAATACAAAAATGCTATTAAATTCAATGGCTTTATGATAGGGGTTAATTTTTTGTATTACTATCCAATTTTTAAAAGTTATCCTTGTCTAAAGCAGAAAGCTGTTAAGCGAGAATGTACTTTAAAAGTAATAAGCAAGTGGAATAAAGATGCCATCTTTCTATCTAGAATGATTTTTGAGTGATGTACTGCCTGTTTAAAATTCATAATCCATGATCTTGGCTTCTGAACTGAAGATGAAGAAATACTACTATTTTTATTTTTCTTTAAATTTTCACTCTTATTGCAAAAGTTTCACTTGACTGTGTACTTTGGGTGTCAAATGATCTCATCTGAAATGGTACAAGCTTATATAAAGTATATCCATGGAGCAGAATGGGGTAAAAGCTAAGGAAATTTTACTGCGAGTGACTACAGCAAGTTGCTCTTTCTTAATATATCAGTTGACATTTTGTGTGCAGAATTCATGCATTTCTAATAGTTCCTATAAAATGTCAGCCTGTTCAGGAACAGTAAGCTGCCAGAGAACAGTCTCCTGCAGCCCATCCAGGGGCCCAGCACTGCCCCACTGCCAGGCCGTGGCCCCAATGACGTGTCACACACAACTTCTCTGAATAAGAGCGAAGGAACTCTAAATGGCATCCACAATTCTGCCCTCCACCCTTTCCTCCCAAAACTGAACTCGAAGGTCTATTTTTTTTTTCCCAAAACCTCTGTACTATAGTGACAAAATAAAAAGGAAGTTAAATTCTGAATTATATTATTTGAATTGAGTGGGACTTTTAAATTTGCAATTGAATAAATCCATTTCATTATCAATCAAAGCAACTCACTTGTCTGTGAAATTTTCTTTCTTCTCTCCCTCACGTCCCAATCCCCGATGCACACACAGCTGCTCCTTATACTATTAAAGCTTTCTACAGGAAGAAAAATTGAAAGCATGTAAAAACATGAAATTTGTTTTCAAAGAACAAATACGATGGTAAGCATTTATTTTAAACTTCAATTTTTATGTAGTTAAATCTTAACATCCCTAGGAAAGTCTTTCAGTTTCCCAGACTAGCCCTAGCCATTCAGATCTTTGAACTGTACGATGGAATATTGCTAAAGGATAGAGATTCAAGAGCCATACTTGAACAAGAGCCTCAGTTAAATCCCAGTTCTATATCTTATAAGCTAAATGACTTTGGCACATCACGTAATACCTCTGTGATTTAATTTCCCCATTTGAAAAATGTAAATGATAAGGTTACCTACTATTCATGGATTGGTTTTGAATATTAAATGAATTTATAGGTGTGAAGTACATTAAACAGTGTCTGGTTCATAGACAACATAAATCTATGCTGGTATTAGTATCACCTGTGATTTCTCGCTCGACTATTGTATTATTATCTGAACTTATCATTTTGTACTTTGCACAGGCTCTATTGATGGCTATTTAGTTACAGGTACTAGAAAGAGAGAAACAACAAATCAGTCTTGGGTTTTGGATTACTAACAGTATTGATACAAATTCAGGCATGCTAGTTTTTCCCTGGAGAAAAAAAAAAAGACTAAAACTGTGTTATTTAATGATATATGCATGCCAAGTTAGATAGTTCACTTGTTTAGCTGATGTATATGACAGTTTGCATAAAGATGTTTTAAAACCATGATTAGAACACAACAAAGGAAGAGACAGAAATTTACCAGATGAAAATTGTGAAGCCATTCTAGCAATCTAGCACATGAGAACTAAATGTAGTTTTACACACTTAGGTGAAGGAAAGAATAGTAGCTTCTATCTTTGTATGATTTTTTTTTAAAAAGAATACCAATTCTTGACAGATAGACAAAATTATTATTTCTTCCCTTCTTATATTCTGAGGGGAAATCTATCATACGGAGGAAAAAAATTAGTGATAAAACTACAAATTATTTGACTTGAGGTGAATTATTTATTACATGTTTACATATTAGATTTCAATGAAAGGTGAGAAAATAGCATGGTTTTGTTGCTTAGCGTGCATTTTCTATGGACTTTAAAGTATATATATTTGGTATTTTACCCTTTGCTGAGATCTGACTTGATTTAGGTCAGAACTTTGATAACACAGAAGAAAAAAGACCATAAATGTTCCCACTTGAACATCAGTTTTCTCAAGCATGAATTTGGAAAGGTCTGAATAACAACTAATGTAAGATTCAGCTCTTTGGCAAGCATCTACGATAGTCATTCCATGGTGTCATATGAAGAATTCATAGTTTCTGATGTGATGGCAGAGTAGTTGTTCTGTAGTAAGTGTTACAGCACCTGTACTGATGGCAGATGGTCAACACTGAATAGACTCTGAGTACTTTTCCTTCAAAACAATGCAAATCAAAGTGAGTACCTAATACTTAACATGTTTTAAAAAATTAAAAAAAAAAAAACCAGAACTCTGGATTGAGAAAACCAAGATTCTCAATAAAATAACAACAAAATAGGCTTCAGAGAGAAAACCATGCTTCTCAAAGGTCTATAAACAAACTTGAATAAGCTTAAAGCACTCAAGGTTCAGCCTCTTGATCTGTATAACGTGTTTGGGGAAGAATGTGTGAAATAACCTTGTTTCACCCCAATCTCTGGTTCAGTAATTGACACATGATAAATCCTAAGAAAAGCCAGTTATTTCCTCTTGTCCCAAACTTCCTATTATTTATTTTGAAAGATCCAAGTATTGCTTTTTAGAAAGTAAATTCAGTAATATTATCATAGAGGATATACTGATAATAGTGTCTTTTCTGGTGCATCCATTGTTTATGCAAATAAGAAGAGGCTCCAGTGCTGGGAACTTGAAGAGATGATGCTCAGTTGAAGGGAGTAAAGAATTGGTTTGCAGGCCCCCATGATTTATGCAGACGCTTGAGAACTAAACTGAATATTCCTGTGCCACTCGGTTTCCAAAAATAGAAAAAATCAACAGACAGAGATAATCTTAAAATGCCATCATCAGTAACAGAACCGACTCTTTTGTGCAAAAGCAGAATGCCTTCATAGTTGTCCAGAGTAAATACGAGCATATTTAATCAGAACTGACCTCATAGCTATAACTGAACCCAGACATAGGGGCTGATCAATCAATATACACCAATACACATCAATATACACCAGAAAAAAAAGAAGCGCAACATTAGTTGAGGCACTCACAAAACATTCCCTGATAATGCAACTAAATATTTTATTTTTTGATTGAAATATACATTTCTGAAGGTGTGAGTCTCTTGGTTAGCAACTGAAAGGAAAAAGGAAATAAATGGGTAGACTGAAGAAAAGATGGCGTTAAAGGCACATTCATTTATGGTAAAGAAAGGGGAGTAGATAACTTGGGAAAAGTAAGGAAAGAGGGGAAAAAAAAAAAAGAATGATGGACATTGCATTTGGTAGTAGATCCAAGCTTCCCTGGTGGCTCAGAGGGTAAAGCGTCTGCCTGCAACGTGGGAGACCTGGGTTCAATCCCTGGGTTGGGAAGATCCCCTGGAGAAGGAAATGTCAACCCACTCCAGCATTGTTGCCTGGAGAATCCCATGGACAGAGGAGCCTGGCAGGCTACAGTCCATGGGGTCGCAAAGAGTCGGACATGACTGAGCTACTTCACTTTCACTTTCCAAGAAGAAGACTTGCTCTGCATTTTCAAGGTATGTATTCTTATCCCATGGTCTGTTTACTGATAAGTAGTTAATGTACCAACTTGTTTTGTTTAACCTGTCATCCTCTCCATTTGTTAACAATGATATCTAAACTGGGCAATGAATCTTTACTCTCTAAGGATCCTACAGGGAACCAAGGAAGGGACATGCTATCCACTCATGAACATGACAGAAAGCATGTGCTACTCTGTTCTTGACAGAGTAGAGGTCATACCTGTCCAGATGTCTTTTTATACAGCGTTCAGGATTTTGGCAGAGAAGGCAATGGCAAACCACTCTGGTACTCTTGCCTGGAAAATTCCATGGATGCAGGAGCCTGGTAGGCTGCAGTCCATGGGGTAGTGAAGAATCAGCAACTTAACTTTCACTTTTCACTTTCCTGCATTGGAGAAGGAAATGGCAACCCACTCCAGTGTTCTTGCCTGGAGGATCCCAGGAACTGCAGAGCCTGGTGGGCTGCCATCTATGGGGTTGCACAGAGTCGGACACGACTGAAGCGACTTAGCAGAGGCAGCATCAGGAGGATTTTGGCTTTTGGGAAACCCTGGAACTGGCAAGAATCTTAGAGCTACTGAAATATCACACGATCAATGTAACACTGAGAAGAACTTTGTCCTAAGAGCACGTTGTTCAGTTCAGTTCAGTCACTCAGTGGTGTCTGACTCTTTGTGATCCCATGGACTGCAGCATGCCAGGCTTCCCTGTCCAACACCAATTCATGGAGCTTGCTCAAACTCATGTCCCTCAAGCCAGTGAAGTCACCCAACCATCTTATCCTCTGTTTGGGTCAATATGAACCATAGTCTAGCTTTAGGTTTCCGCAAACCTGAAATTCAATGTCTGAGTTTAAACAGATTCTAGTTTGCTATTAAACTGATATAGAATAACTTATTGAGGAGGAAGGAAAAAATATGCAACAGGTTTATTTATTCAAAGATGCCAATATACATTTTGACCATCTAGAGAACTCGCATATTCTATTAAGAGCAATCTCTTTCCAGAGCAAAAGTTTGGAAACAAAATGTATGAGTCAGAGGGTTTCTGAGAAAGCAGGAAATTAGAACAAGGAAGAAACCAAGTTGAATTCTCCTTAGTATCCCTCAGTGCCTAACTCATTAATAAAAAGATACATATATATGGCTTTAGTAAAGATATAGGTTGCAATACTTGACCAGAAAATAAACACAATGTATATGTATTGTAATTGCAGAATAATTATAGAGATGCTATTTACTTATGTTATAGTGAGTAGAATCTGAGATTACATACCAGAAACCTGGGTTTTGATTCTAGTTCTCTTACTAATTAGCTGTGTGACTATAACATTTTGCTCAGTTTCTCTGACCTTCAATTTCTACAGTGCAGATTATTATTTTTTTTCTATCAGTTCAGTCGCTCAGTCATGTCCGACTCTTTGTGACCCCATGAATCGCAGCACGCCAGGCCTCCCTGTCCATCACCAACTCCCGGAGTTCACTCAAACTCATGTCCATCAAGTCGGTGATGCCATCCAGCCATCTCATCCTCTATCATCCCCTTCTCCTCCTGCCCCCAATCCCTCCCAGAATCAGACTCTTCTCCAATGAGTCGACTCTTCTCATAAGGTGGCCAAAGTATTGGAGTTTCAGCTTTAGCATCCGTCCTACCAGTGAACACCCAGGACTGATTTCGTTTAGAAAGGACTGGTTGTATCTCCTTGCAGTCCAAGGGACTCTCAAGAGTCTTCTCCAACACCACAGTTCAAAAGCATCAATTCTTCAGCATTCAGCTTTCTTCACAGTCCAACTCTCACATCCATACATGACCACAGGAAAAACCATAGCCTTGACTAGATGGACCTTTCTTGGCAAAGTAATGTCTCTGCTTTTTAATATGCTATCTAGGTTGCTCATAACTTTCCTTCCAAGGAGTAAGTGTCTTTTAATTTCATGGCTGAAATCATCATCTGCAGTGATTTTGGAGCCCCCCAAAAACTAAAGTCTGCCACTGTTTCCACTGTTTCCCCTTCTATTTGCCATGAAGTGATGGGACAAGATGCCATGATCTTAGTTATCTGAATGTTGAGCTTTAAGCCAACTTTGTTTCTATCACAAAATCATTTTAAGGATAAGAATTCTGTATTTAAAGCCCTCTGTGAATTGTGATACATTTTTCTAGTTCACAATATTATCATCAGTCCTCTCAGATTTCTCTGCATTTGACAGAAACACATTTTTTAAAAAATGAGTTTAATTTTAAGGCATACAGAAAACTTCCTTTGCTTTCATAATAAACAGCTTGCAATTAACAGCACTTAATTTTTATGATGATGCTTATAGGAAAATTCAGTTATCATATGAAAACTTGGTGCATAAATGTTCAGTAAACACTTCAAAATTTACCTAAATTGTCTTTATAAAATATAAATACATGTGAGGGAAGAAAATCAACTGTTAAAATGGATTGCTGTCTTTGCATTCTCTAACAATAAGCTCCTATGAAGGAAGATAATGAAGTTTTGCATTTGCATAACACCTGTTTAAACAGGCTCAGACTGAGAAGGAAATGTACCTGCACCAGCCAATGTCCTGGGCCTGGAAGTGCTGAGAACAATTTGAAAAATTTGCCTCTAACTTAGTTGAAACAGCTTTGCAGACTGTTTTTGGGAATATGCTATTTTTAATGCTCATTGTGATTACTTACAGCAAACAAAATACACATCAAAAGTCTGAGCTTCATTTTTGTTTCCTGTTCCTGACTGCAGCAGTTACCAGATGTAGTTTTTTCTAGTTCTTAAAGCAAATTGGTACAATTCTTCCTAGAATATGTTTAGTCATCTTACCAATTGAGAAGTTTTTTAAAAAACAAATGTATTTGCAAGATTTGAAATTGGTTATTATTTGAAACATCCTATCCCAGATATAATCACAGCAGCCATTGATGATCAGCAACATTTTGTAGAACATTTTAGAAAACATACACATATACCAGCTACTTAACTAACAGGTTTCCTTCTCCTTCTACTCAAGCCAGTAGCTTTCCTCAGCTTTGTTATGGAAACTTCTATTAAGCAAATGTCACATTTGTGGTTAATAAGTACTATATTATAGTTTACGAGCAGTTGAATTTTTAATGTTCAGAGTAGTTATATTTCATCCTTTGGTGATGGTGGTCATAGTTTGCTGACTCTTTACCTTCCAGTTTTCAAAAAAAAAAAAAAAATAATGTATGTACTAATGTCATTCATTTACCTAAGCCCACCTTAAAATTAATCCAGGCAGTTTTAAAGTAAAAATGCTTGTGATTTACGCTTGTCTTTTAGACAGTGGCAGTCAAAAAGTAGACCTGCATTCATGGGAAAACATAAGAATTTCAGTATTCACAATCCAGATCTGGATTTGGATCTTAGGTCTGCTCCTTCCTGCTGTGAAAACATGAAAAAAGTCACATCATTTTTTTGTGCTTTTTTTTTTTTTTTCTGATCTGTAAAATAGACCTCCAGTGTTTTCTAAAATTACAACAGGAAGCAGATAAGATAGTCGATTTTGATACTTTACAAGGAAAATCTGTTCAGTGTTATTTCACTTCCTATCATTTAACTCCAATAGGTTAAAAAAAAAGAAAGATAAGCATAGGCATATCTATAGATATGTGTAAAATATCCTACTAGAATTTAACTGAAAAATATTATGCATCAGTTTCAGCCACTTTAAAAGAATTCACTCAACAATTTACTTAACAATTTAAAAAATATGTCTTATAAAGAAGAGACTGTATGTATTAAAGTCAAAGAGTTATTTATCATATTCTAGTCAGGAGATTGTACTTGCCTTTAAGATCTAGTACAAAACAAACTTCTATTGATTAGAGGTTCAGAAGATTGATTAGAGGTTTTAACTCATAACCCTTAATAGATGAATACACTTCAATTTTGATTTTGTGGTAGACCCAGGAATCTGTACATTTTACAAGTTTCCCAGATGATTTTGATACAGATGGCTAATAAATCATATTCTGAAAAACTCTCAAATATTGCACAGATAATCCCCAACTAAACATAAGGTGGCACTAAAGCATGCAGTGAAATTCATTTGGAGTACAAAGGAATCCTTGAATTTAATAAATCAACATTTATAAAGTCATTATTCTGAGCAAGGCAGTCTGCCAAGTGTAATCAAAGATGAAGAAATATCTAAGAATCTATGCCAACCTTATTCAAACACAGAAGAGTAAATGATAGTGTGCTAGATAATGTGTTTTTCATTGTTGATTATGAAATTGTCACATAGGTTAACACCATTTCGCCCCATTTTAATTCCAAGGGTTAATCCAAATTTTACTTGCTTCAAGAAAGAGTACAGACAATGTCATTCTAACCAGAAGGAAAGACATTTCCTTATACCTCTCAGTGTAGCACTAATTATCTCTTTCTAATACAAATGATCTCTAGTGAATATGAAAGATCACATTTTGAAAGTACCCACTTTACAGAATTAGGTATATCCAAGATTATAACCCTGACGTCTTTCTCAAACACCAGAGAAACACACTTGTGATCGTTTTTCTTATATGAAAATCCTTCAGCTTTCATTTGTCTTATAACTTCTAGAGGCCCAACATTTTTTTTTTCCAGTTTTTTTTTTTTTTTCAGATGTCTCAGATGGGAAACATTGAACCCAATTTTTTGCCAAGAAAACCCATTTAATTAGCTTATTAATACTTTGCTTGACCCAAGCAATGCTGTGACATACATGAAATCTTGCTCTTGAAGAAGCTAAGGTCTTAGGTGTTTAAATGATTTGACTGAGATCACAGGGATCATTACTAGGAAAATTTGGGCTTGAACCCCAGCCTTTGAACTCTTAATTTGTGCCCTTGATTACAAGGTCAGAAGTATGGGTTGTGGGATGAGAGTGTCGCTTGGTTTTATGAAAACTTCAACCAGGCTAATGCTAGCTAAAAATTTTTCTTGTAATTGTACATTCAATAACAATTAATGCAGTGTATTAAGAATTGTAAAATTAGGTTTTAAAATCATGATTAAATTTCATGAGAATAAAAAGAAATGAAGATAGCATTATCATAATGATATCTTATTAAATTGAGTTTTAAAATTCTGATTGAAGGAGGTCTACCAGATGAGAACATTAGGGAAGATAATATTCCTTCTATCCAAAGGTTCCATAGCTTTGTTTTACAAAATTTGTTGTATTTGAAATAAACCCATGGATCAAGCTATCAAAATGTTTCTTTAGGCCCCAACTCTCTAGATTAACAAACTGTCAAAAAAATACCTGGATATGGTGTCATGAGAATATAAACTAATCTCAAATGTCACCTCACTGTTTAAGGAACTTCTTTCTTCAAAAAGAGTTGAAAACATTCAGCAATCCACTGTTCTCTCATTTGGCACTTCAAAGTACCATGAATTTTTCTAGATGGTGAATATAAAACACAAAAATGCCTAGCTCTTCCTAGGCATTCAAATTTTCTCTCTGAGTTGACTGATCAGTAGGTAAATACTTAGAAGCCAAATATTTACTTATAAATCCAAATGTGATAAGATTACAGAGGATAAGAATTCAGTAAAGATTTTCAGAGAGGAAACTCCAGAAGTGACTGATAAGTTCTGATCTTGGCTTTACCACCTACTTAGCTGGATGACTTTGGAAAATTCATTTTAACTCTCTCTACCACATTAACCTTATTTGTTAAAGTGGGGTTTTAGAAATGTATGCTTAATTGAGTTAAGGGAGAACTGAATTAAATAATATATCTAAATTACTTTGAAGAGTACCTGGAATGTGATTTTGCCATATAAACAAGATTAATACATATAAAGATTTTTTTAAAATCTTTTAGAAAAGCAAATATAAAGCAGTTATAGAGTGATGAATGGAAATTTACCAAGAAGAAAATGGTGAAAATGTTTTAAAATACACAAAAGTCTCGGAAAATCATGAGTAACATCAGAGAATATAAATTAAAAATCTCTTGGAACTATGCGGGTTTTGTTGTTGCTCAGTTGTGTCGTCACTCTTTGCGACCCCATGGACTATAGCCCGCCAGGCTCCTCCTCCTCCATGGAATTCTCCAGGCAAGAATACTGAAGTGAATTGCCATTTCCTTCTCCAGATTATGTGGGTAAAAATACTAATAAATTTTTTCAGTTAAAAAAAAAATCACTGAACAGTTAGACAAATACTGCATGCTGTGCCTAGTTGCTCAGTCATGCCCGATTCTTTGAGCCCCCAGGGACAGCTCGCCGGGATCCTCTGTCTGTAGGGATTCTCCAGGCTGGAGTGGGTTGCCATTTCCTACTTCCCAACCTAGGGATTGAACCCATGTTTCTTGGGTTTCCTGCATTGGTAGGCAGATTCTTTACCACTGCACCACCTGGGAAGTTACTAGGACCAAGAGAAATACAAGGACCAAAATTTACTGAATTTGAAAACTTGCCAAGTGTTCTCAGTATAGTCTTTGTTCTGTGGTGGATATAAACATACATTATGACATTATACTGGGTTGAAGTGTGTGTAATTTCCATTTTGTAGAACTAAAAGAGTAAAACAGTAGTAATTTCATAATTCATCATGGTACCTTATTTAGTGGGAAACAATTTAATACATGACATGATAAAGAATGCCAAAGTAAACTCAAATGATCTTAAAAAATTGACCAAAAGATTTGAATTTTCTATTTACAATGATTGGATTTAGGAATTATGTCAAATTACATTTTATAATTATTGGCAAAAGAAATAAAATATATAATTACATTCTTCTCAGATAAATATATTTTAAAGAAAATTATTTCAGAGATAATTAAATGAGCTAAATATTACTCTTTAAGCTTTGAGTTGAGAAAGTATATTAGTTGTGTTCTTCAGGTTCCATTTTTTTAGTTCAGTAATCCTATTTAAGGTGCTGTGATTTTATAGTTTTCCATAAAGATTTAATTATGCATAAGATCATTAAAACCTGTCCTTGCAAACCTTTCAAAGGGAGAGCTGCTTTCAAACAACTGGATGTTCATAAGGATTGAGCTGATGAATAATGAGGATTTATTCATGTTGTTTTTAATTTACACATAATTAAAAAAAAATACCTCCAACCTATTTCATTTCTTCCATGAGATAACTCTTCAGGGTAACTTTCTTGCCTTTCCCCCTTTCTTATATGTGCTGAAAAGTCCTGAGGTTTTGTATACCAAGAGATGGCCTGGATGGATTGGAACACTTATTCTGGAATTCAGACCCACCTAGTTCATCTGGATGGCATACAGAATGTTCTGGGAGATGGCAGGGTTAAGGAGGGTGCTGGGAAAGAAATCTAACATGAAGAGAGATTTGACTCAGAAGGTCTCATCCTGAGAATGAGGGGATTGTTTTAGGTCCCCTGGAACTCCTCATGGTATTCCAGATCTGAGTCTTAGATATTCACAGGGACTAAAATCTCAGAGAAGTGTTTGTTAATTATCTGTACTCATCCTCTAGGATGAGTACAATGAGTTGTTTGTCGTTGCTGCCTAGTTGTTCAGTCTTGTCTGACTCTTTTGCAACTCCATGGACTGCAGCCCTCAAGGCTCCTCTGTCCATGAAATTCTCCAGGCAAGAACACTGGAGTGGGTTGCCATTTCCTCTCCAGGGGATCTTCCTAACCCAGGGATCAAACCCAGGTCTCCTGCTCTGGCAGGCGGATTTTTTACCACTGAACCACCAGGGAAGCTGAAGTACAATAAGGTATGACATGAAATAGGTAAGAGGAATGTTTTGTATTTAGAAAAGAATACTGCAGGGGTTGGTGATGGACAAGGAGGCCTGGCTTGCTGTGGTTCATGGTGTCACAAAGAGTAGGACATGACCGAACTACTGAACTGAGCTGAACTGTGTCCCAACTAGAGGGCATTATACAGTTGTATGTCACTGTTTAAACCTGGGCATTGGGGCTGTGGTGGGATAAGTGACTTCATCTTTGGTACTGATTAGCTGTGTTATATTGGGCAACCACCTTAGCCTCTCTGGCCTTCTGTAGCCCCATTTGCAAAATGAATAAGATAATAGTGCCAAATTTAGAAGGTTTTAGGGGATGTTAAATGAATTTGCACACACATGACATTAAGAACAGCATTTGGCACACAATAAACACTCGATACATTTATAATTATTTGTTATTATTAGCTACAATGAGCCCTTAGGCTTTTTGTTTACAAAAGAAATAGTGAGGGAGCTCTTGGAAAGAGAGAGTAGAGTTATAATGTGGATGTTACATGCAGTGAAAGGATTGAGGAACTGACAATACCCCATTACAGTAAAACTGCCAAAAAAAATCATTGTAACATATTGAAAACAAAAGATAATTCTGAAAATCAAATATAACTAGATATCTTGTATATTTAATTGTTAAATGTGGCAACCCTAAGCAGATATTTCATGGAGAGAAAGAATATTGAATTAGGAATTTAAAGACCATTTTGTAAAAGCAGAAACTACTACTATTTCTTTGGATGTACTCAGATTAATTACTTCCTATCTCTGAGCATCAGTTATCTGATGTAGGTTGTGTGTGCTCTAAGTCGCTTCAGTATGCCCAACTCTTTGGGACCCCATGGATTGTAGCCTGCCAGGCTCCTCTGTCCATGGATTTCTCCAGGAAAAATACTGGAGTGAGTTGCCATGCCCTCCTCCAGGGGATCTTCCCAATCCAAGGAATGAACCTGCATTTCCTTTGTCTCCTGTATTGGCAGGTGAGTTCTTTAACACTAGCACCACCTGAGCAGCCCCTCATGTAGGTTGAGAGATAGTTAAGGGAGGACCTGTAAATCCTTCGGCAGTCCTCATGTTCTGCATATGTAAATAATGTTCAGAACTTGGGGCTAACTACATTTAATATGCTGCTGCTGCTAAGTCATTTCAGTCATGTCCGACTCTGTGCAACCCCATAGACGGCAGCCCACCAGGCTCCTCCATCCTTGGGATTCTCCAGGCAAGAACACTGGAGTGGGTTGCCATTTCCTTCTCCAATGCACGAAAGTGGAAAGTGAAAGTGAAGTCGCTCAGTCGTGTCCAACTCTAGGCGACCCCATGGACTGCAGCCTACCAGGCTCCTCCATCCATGGGAGTTTCCAGGCAAGAGTACTGGAGTGGGGTGCCAGTGGCTGCTGATACTCATATTGACATTGAACATTCGTTCATTCTCACACATAGTTCATTACTGATTTTATGTATAATTCTGAATATAAGTTCATTTTCAAGTGTGCAAACTGAGGTTCAGATATTAACTGGTTTAGCCAGTTCCCTGGTGGCTCAGACGGTAGAGTCTGCTGCAATGTAGGAAACCCAGGTTCAAACCCTGGGTCACAAAGATATCCTGGAGAAGGGAATGGCAACCTACTCTAGTATTCTTGCGCAGAGAATTCCATGGACAGTGGAGCCCGGTGAGCTACAGTCCATGGGGTCGTAAGGAGTCAGACATGACTGAGAAACTAACACTTTTTTAAAAAACACTATTCAGTTAATAAATTTAGTAGTCAGGGTTTAATTACTCTTCTTTCCAAATCTCTTCTATTTTCGTCACTCTCAACATCCTTGAGCTTTCTTTGAGTTTTCTTTTGGTATTTAAATTGAGTTGTTAGTAGAGGAGATTAAAGTAAGTAAACGTAAAATAGATATTATATTACTGAGAAAATAATTATTAAAGTATAATAATAAATTTTCAGTAATAAATAATTGTTGAAATGTAAGTATAAGATTTGACATTAAAAGAAACACTAATGAAAGGCATTTTTATCTTTTTCCCCCCTTTTGCAGTATCGTTCCTGTGATTCTACTTTTTTAAATAGGGTTTCAAGGTTTTCTAGGGAAAGAAATTGGTGTCAGAATGTCCAATAAAAGCTTGATTGTGTGATAGATTACCTGTTCAAGTAGTGATGTATAGTTTCCAATAATTTTAAAAGCACATTTAGCCCTCATTCCACCGTAAGTATTACATAGATTTTATTTGAAATTTTGCAAAAGTGCTACCCAATCATTCTTTGTACTTAAGATGAAGGGGAAAGCTGTAAGTTTCACTAAAGCATGACACTTCCAAGCACATATTCACTCTATATATATATATATTTTTTTTTTTTTTCAAAATTTTCCTTGAACACTTAACAGGTCAGTAGGCAAGATATTATAGAGACAGAGTACTTTGGTGCACTGCAACTGTTTTAGAAGCAGATTGATGTCTGCTCTCATAAATTAGGAATTAGGCAATGACCAAGAAAAAAGAAAAAAGAAATCAGCAGCATTTTGTTTTCAGTTAGGGACTAGAGGAGGGACTTCCCTGGCTGTCTAACAGTTAAGAGTTCGCTTCCCAATTCAGGGGTTCAATGGTTCAGTCCCTGGTTGGGAAGCTAGGATCCCACAAGTTGTGGGGCCAAAAAAACCAAAATATAAAACAAAAGCAATATTGTAACAAATTCAATAAAGACTTTAAAAATGGTCTAGATAAAAAAAATCTTGAAAAATAAGAGCTAGAATAATGACAGTCAACGAGGTACTCTGAATAATTCCAACAGTTATAAGATGCTTCAAGGCATGTGCTTGGTGATGCAATTAAATAACATGATCATGAATATTATGGCTTTGTTTGGCTCTTGAGTAGGGTGAAGAATGTGAGTATGGTTTTCTTTTCAGTAGAAAAAGCCTAGAAAGGGAAATATCCTTAGGAAGACAAGATAGTACCTCAAAGTACAAGAGGAATAACTGTTCTTTTCCTAATCATTCAGTCTTCTCACTCCAGTGAGGAAATGGCATGAAACAAATAGCCTACACAAGGATATTTAAGTAAAGTATACTTACTTAAACAATGATCAATTTGTATGATAAAGAAGAGATAAATTTTCCAGCTTGGAGGATTGGGATTAACAGAGGTAATCAGAGCTGGGATGGAATTTGGTCCTATTTTACACTCAACACATGTGCTCCAGACAGGCAGGAGAGATGCCTGGCTCTCAAGGCCCTTCAGTGCTCTATCTCTTCTTATCCTTGTCAACTACTCCCTCTCAAGGCTGTGTACATATGACTAGATCCTCATATCAGTTATAAACCATGATCCACAGCCTCCCCAGTGTTACCAAATCCTTCCACTACCCTTAACGGGATGATCGTTTGCCATAGCTAGCAAATATGTAGAATTAACATCGGCTTTCATATTATTCTGTGGTGTCAGGTGAGTGAAAATATCTGAAATACAGCATTTATTATATAACAGAGAACACTCAAATAATTTTTTAAAATTATTTCACTTTTATGTTTTTATCAATATTATTTCTCTTACTATTTCTTATAAGAACTTTAAGAGGTAGGATTATAATTCCACAATACAGATTAGGAAATTGAGTCACAATTTATAATGACTTTATGTCCTGAGTATTGCGACCTACATAAGGACTTTTGACTCGAGAATCCCAGCTTTCAACTGTCTTAATTATACTAAAGTTTTCAGATATAATTTGGACTGAAGCCGTGTACTCTGGAGGGGAAAATGCTGGTGACATTTGCAAAACTTTTTTAGTATTTTCTCATTAGCATGTGTTATTTGTCTTCCTCCTCTCCGTCCTCCTTCTCCTTGTTCTTTAATGATATCACTGGAAAAAGTGATGAGAGATGACAGGGAGCTTTCTGATGAAATAACTAAGACCTGGAGCTATATGGAGATGGATTTGAGACACTCTTCTTTCCTGACCTTATCCTGGTTTGTCCATGGGGAAGCAATAGGCCAAGTCCAGAAGAGGATATTCTAGGAGGGTCCATCAGACTCTCAGCCAGACTCTGAGCAGCCACAGTGTCCATGGGTGCTTGAGCCTGGTCACAGCTTAAATGACTAGCAACCACCACTGTGGCAGTTCTAGGAAGTAACAGTCATCTCACTGGACATGAAGCAAGCAGACATAAAAGCAATTAAGTCATTCTTCCTCAATTTCCCACCATGATGCAGACACCTCTGTCTCCATCTAAATGCACCTATAGACACCTTATCTTTGACAAAGGAGGCAAGAATATAAAATGGATTAAAGACAATCTCTTTAACAAGTGGTGCTGGGAAAACTGGTCAACTAGTTGTAAAAGAATGAAACTAGATCACATTCTAACACCATACACAAAAATAATCTCAAAATGGATTAAAGATCTAAACTTAAGACCAGAAACTATAAAACTCCTAGAGGAGAACACAGGCAAAACACTCTCTGATATAAACCACAGCAGGATCCTCTATGATCCACCTCCCAGAATTCTGGAAATAAAAGCAAAAATAAACAAATGGGACCTAATTAAAATTAAAAGCTTCTGCACAACAAAGGAAACTATAAGCAAGGTGAAAAGACAGCCTTCGGAATGGGAGAAAATAATAGCAAATGAAGCAAGTGACAAACAGCTAATCTCAAAAATATATAAGCAACTTATGCAGCTCAATTCCAGAAAAATAAATGACCCAATCAAAAAATGGGCCAAAGGACCTAAAAGATATTTCTCCAAAAAGACATATGGATGGCTAACAAACACATGAAAAGATGCTCAACATCACTCATTATCAGAGAAATGCAAATCAAAACCACAGTGAGGTACCATTTCACACCAGTCAGAATAGCAGCGATCCAACAGTCTACAAGCAATACATGCTGGAGAGGGTGTGGAGAAAAGGGAACCCTCTTACACTGTTGGTGGGAATGCAAACTAGTACAGCCACTATGGAGAACAGTGTGGAGATTCCTTAAAAAATTGCAAATACAACTGCCTTATGACCCAGCAATCCCACTGCTGAGCATGCACACCGAGGAAACCAGAATTGAAAGAGATGCATGTACCCCAATGTTCATCACAGCACTGTTTATAATAGCCAGGACATGGAAGCAACCTAGATGTCCATCAGCAGACGAATGGATAAGAAAGCTGTGGTACATATACACAATGGAGTATTACTCAGCCATTACAAAGAATACATTTGAATCAGTTCCAATGAGGTGGATGAAACTGGAGCTTATTATACAGAGTGAAGTGGGCCAGAAAGATAAACACCAATACAGTATACTAACACATATATATGGAATTTAGAAAGATGGTAATGATAACCCCATACGCAAGACAGCTAAAGAGACACAGATGTATAGAATGGACTTTTGGACTCTGTGGGAGAGGGAGAGGGTGGGATGATTTGGGACAATGGCATTGAAATATGTATACTATCATGTAAGAAGCGAATCACCAGTCTATGTTCGATACAGGATACAGGATGCTTGGGGCTGGTGCACGGGGATGATCCAGAGAGATGATACGGGGTGGGAGGTGGGAGGGGGACTCAGGATTGGGAACCCATGTGCACCCGTGGTGGATTCCTGTCAATGTATCCAAAACCAATACAGTATTGTAAAGCAAAATAAAGTAAAATTTAAAATTAAAAAAAAAAAAAAACAGGAAAAGGGAAATCTCACAATGCCTTCCAGACTGACATCTTGATATTCTCTTCTTCCTTCTTGGCCCATATTCCCTACAGATGGTTTCAAATACTCCAAATTTAATGTAAATGAAAAATGCCCCTTCCATTCCCCATGGAATTCAAGTGTCTCCATCTTAATAGACGTAGACTAATTCTGCTACCCAATGTTGCCACATAAAAATAGGAAATAATTAATTACCTTTTTGCTGCTTGTTTTACTTCTATCGATGATGGGTCCAAGTGTTTCTCCTTATGTTCCAGGCTGAAAGCAGGATGTTTCTTCCAATATCCTCTATAAACCTCCGTCCTTCATAATTATGGAGAATCTATTCTATTCTCCTACTTGTGCTTCTACTTTTACTTGGGGATTTTTCCTTATTTTTTCTTTACTCTTCTGACCAGAATTCCCTGACTCTATCAGCAAATATATGTCTAAACTTTTTTTGTGTATCTTTTGGTTCATATATTATTCTTTAAAGTCTTGTTTTGAGGTTGATTTATATACCATGAAATTCACCCAAGTTAAATTACAGCTCAGTTAGAGTTTTAATGAATTTATACAATGGTGAAAACATCACTATGATTCTATTTTAGAACAATCTCACCATTCACATACAATTCATGTTAGTTAAAAATATCTTGGAGAAAAGCACTAAGGGATCTGAATAATATCACATGCTCCTATTTTAGCTGTGCCAACTGCAGTCTAGACTACTGAGGAAGGAAACTAGTCTTCTACCTTCCCCATTCCTGCATGTAGAATCTGTATTAATTACAGCATCCTATCTTCCTTCTGATAGCTTGTTACGTGGGAGAGAAATGTGTGTTTGTTCTGCAAACATCCCACTAATGTCCCGAACCTGTGTTGGAAATGGGTAGAACATAGAAACTTTCAATCATCTCCGCTGGACAAATTTGGACTAGGCTCCCTCAGAAAGCAGTGAAGTATTCAGTAGGATCTAGCTGAACACCTACTTGTCAAGAATACAGTAGAAGTGGAAATTCCCTAGAGGTCTGATCTCTGACACTTTCACTGTCTAGGGCCAGGTCTGATCCGTGATTGGGGAACTAAGATCCTACAAGACATGTCACCTGGACCCCAAAAAATAAAGTAAGACTGGAAGTACCATGTGGGTCATTAGAAGATATTGCCATTCTTATGAATCTCAAGACAGTCTAAGATTTAAAGTTACCTTAAAGACATAAAGGACTTCCCTGGTGGCTCAGATGGTAAAGCGTTTAATCCCTGGGTTGGGAAGATCTCCTGGAGAAGGAAATGGCAACCCACTCCAGTATTCTTGCCTGGAAAATCCCATGGTTGGAAAAGCCTGGTTGGCTACAGTCCATGCGGTTGCAAAGAGTTGGACACGACTGAGTGACTTTAAAGACATAAAAAAGATTTTTCAAAGGAAAAACACACCTTTATAATAGCTAAGTGACAAAGAATTTGTAGATGTAACTACTGTTCATGAAGGTGCCCACTGAAGCATAAAGAATCTCTTTTTTTTAGGTGCAGGCATGTCAGGGCCACCCATGAACTTGAAAATCTTCAGGCCAGTGCTGTGCAATCATTTAAATGATGCTCTATCTGGTGTGAGATTTAGTGTAATAGTCTGGCAGAATATAATATAATCTTATTATAAGAAGCACATATATTTTGTTGTTATAAAAATACATCATTAGAATTCAATTACATGCCAATCACAGGTGTGTTTATGCCAGATTAGTTCAATTTATTTTGGTCATTTTGGCACATTGGATTTGCACCATTAGCTATCGTCTTGAATATAAGAAATCTAGTGTCAAGATGGCTAAGGATGAGCTGAGAGATCTATCAGAAACCCTATTCCTGCCATTTATTATGTTCATTCTCCCATTTGACGATGCTTTGCATAATACTATGCTGAGTCTGACAACATCGATTGCTGTCAGGATAGACTAGTTCAAGATTTTTGTATAGTATACATGCGCTGAAATCCATGATACAAACCAGTATTTTTTTATTTTGTTGGCTAACGTCAAGCTATTGATCCAACTCAGTATTCACCTTTCTGGTGAGGCTTTCTTGGACCTCACCTACTTCTGGAATGAATTCCTCTTCTGAGACCTCTAATACACTACTAAATTTTTTTGTAATTAATAAACTTCATATTTTAGAGAGGTCCCTCTAGGGTTTGATCAGAGCCTCTCCTACTCATGAAAGTACAAGCCCTGTACACAGAAGAAAGGGACTATATCCAGGAGATGCAGAACCTACAATGTGTAATGACAGGAGTCAGGTAAATACAAATAGGATAGGATTTTGATAGTGTTAAGTGAAAGGATAACAGAGATATTGTTAATATGGGAACAGTTTCCTATATTAAATACTGTAGGGACACTGTTTAGCACCCTGGCTAGATCCCAGAGAGGCTGTGCTAAAAAGCACTGCTGAGGTTGCCCTTAGAAGCTTTGGGAAGCCATGGCCCCAGAATGATGTAACACAGAAACAGCAGGATCAGCAAAGTAGATGGCGGAAGAGGGAATCAAAAGGTTTCCACCCATCAAGAATGAACTTCATGGAAACTGCCCTCAAGGACAAAAATCTATGAAAAAGTCTATTTTCTGACCATGATCCATAAGCAGCAAAGGACTGTGATCCCAGAGAGAAAAGAAACAAATGAGGTGACCCTTTGATTACACCAGTTTACTGCTTGAAGACAAGCTCCAGGCTGTGGTAGGGAAGAAAAATCCAAACAGTCTGACTTGAGGAGGTAGAGGTCTGAAATAGGGGAGGTTGAGGGTGGGGTTAGATTTGCAGGCTGGAGCACTGAAGAAAGGGAACTGCGCAGAGAGCACCAGGGATCTGCAGACGATTGCCCTACTTTTTGGTTAGACTCCCACCTGCACAGAAGAAACACCACCCAATCAGTCAACTGGACAACTCTACACAGGATAGGAGGGGAAAGTAGGAAATATTCTTGCAAGGCTGTACACCAAATGTCTGGAGATATATTATTTGAAGTTAAAGATAGATATTATAAACCTGACAATCATCCCTATTCATTCCCTGCAAAGATTCTGCCCTCATACATTTTTATTATTTTCTCCTTACTCCATTGGCCTAATTGCGGGCACACTTCACAGCTTTATGCAAACATAAAAAATAAGGTAGGCGTTAAGGTCATTCTACAATGTTTATGCTTCATTGGAGGTGGTATGCTGTACTGCTTTCTCAGCAAAAGATTCTTCTTCTTGCTGGACCATAATTTTTCACTGCATTTAGATTTCTTAATAATAGTTAATCTACTGAAATATTACCTTAAGAAGGAATGAGAAATAGAAAGTTGAATCTATTTAAGTAGTATAGATTACTTTTCAATTGAATCTTATTACATTTTACATTAGATGATAAGTAGACTTTAGTGTATTTTTCTTTTAAATAACAACAAACTATTAACATTTAAATCCTATATTCTTGGAATTCATTTGAAATTGATCTATCTTACCAGATGGAAAAATTTAGTTATTAACTTTACATTTTATTGAATATGATTGCTACCCATAAATCAGGTTTATGGGTAGCAGCCATATTCTAAATAATAGCCTGATTTATATTCATGTTTTGTAACATTGAAATTATTTTAAATTAGCATTCTAATAATGTATTACTATTTTTCAAAGTCATTTTTAAGTTTTTTTCTGTTGCAAAGGTAGCACATTCATTATGACATAGGGTTAAGAGTACAAGGTCTATAGCCAGATTTCCTCATTAAAAATTCTTGCTCTACCATTTCCTTATATTTTCCTCAATAACTTTCTATATAGCATTCCTCATTTAAACAAATAATAATATCTAACTTGTACATTTGCATGAAATTACATTATAATACATGTAAAGGGCATCTCACACGCTAGTAAAGTAATGCTCAAAATTCTCCAAGCCAGACTTCAGCAATACGTGAATCATGAACTTCCAGATGTTCAAGCTGGTTTTAGAAAAGGCAGAGGAACCAGAGATCAAATTGCCAATATCTGGTGGATCATTGAAAAAGCAAGAGAGTTCCAGAAAAACTTCTGTTTCTGCTTTATTGACTATGCCAAAGCCTTTGACTGTGTGGATCACAGTAAACGGTGGAAAATTCTGAAAGAGATGGGCATACCAGATCACCTGACCTGCCTCTTGAGAAACCTGTATGCAGGTCAGGAAGCAACAGTTAGAACTGGACATGGAACAACAGACTGGTTCCAAATAGGTAAAGGAGTCCGTCAAGGCTGTATATTGTCACCCTGCTTATTTAACTTCTATGCAGAGTACATCAGGAGAAATGCCGGGCTGGAAGAAGCACAAGCTGGAATCAAGATTGCTGGGAGAAATATCAGTCACCTCTGATATGCAGATGACACCACCCTTGTGGCAGAAAGTGAAGAGAAACTCAAAAGCCTCTTGATGAAAGTGAAAGAGGAGAGTGAAAAAGTTGGCTTAAAGCTCAACATTCAGAAAACTAAGATCATGGCATCCAGTCCCATCACTTCATGGGAAATAGATGGGGAAACAGTGGAAACAGTGTCAGACTTTATTTTGGGGGGCTCCAAAATCACTGCAGATGGTGATTGCAGCCACGAAATTAAAAGACACTTACTCCTTGGAAGGAAAGTTATGACCAGCCTAGAGAGCATATTGAAAAGCAGAGACATTACTTTGCCAACAAAGTTCCATCTAGTCAAGTCTATGGTTTTTCCTGTGGTCATGTATGGATGTGCGAGTTGGACTGTGAAGACAGCTGAGCACTGAAGAATTGATGCTTTTGAACTGTGGTGTTGGAGAAGAAGACTTTTGAGAGTCCTTTCGACCGCAAGAAGCTCCAACCAGTCCATCGTAAAGGAGTTCAGTCCTGGGTGTTCGTTGGAAGGACTGATGCTAAAGCTGAAACTTCTGTACTTTGGCCACCTCATGGGAAGAGTTGACTCATTGGAAAAGACCCTGATGCTGGGAGGGATTGGGGGCAGGAGGAGAAGGGGACGACAGAGGATGAGATGGCTGGATGGCACCAGCACCTCGATGGACATGAGTTTGATTGAACTCTGAGAGTTGGTGATGGATGGGGAGGCCTGGCGTGCTGCAGTTCATGGGGTGGCAAAAAGTCAGACTCGACTGAGCGACTGAACTGAACTGAACTCCATGCTATGTAAACCAAAGTAAGATTAAGTAATTTTAGCATGTTAGTAAAGTAAATAGTAAATGTCACTCAGTCATGTCTGATTCTTTGTAACCCCATATACTGTAGCCTACCAGGTTTCTCCGTCCATGGGATTTTCCAGGCAAGAATACTGGAGTGGGTTGCCATTTCCTTCTTCAGGAAATGCTTTTAGGATCTTAAAGCACCTAAAAACAAGTATAATTATATCAAGTAAAAGCATAAATTGGCATATTATAGATCTACTTTCTGCTCATATATCATACTAGTTTTTGACTCACGTATGTTTTTCATGGCCCACTCTAAAAGTGATCTTTGATAAACACTATATTTGATGTGCAACAGACATTGATCATACAAAATTTAGTATCCAAGGTAAAATATCTCCATGCTTATCAAAATTGCAGATGTACAAATCCAATAATATACACTTTTCCATAGGCTTCTACCAAGGGTAATACTACAAAATCTACAATATTGACAATTAAGGGTGACACACAGTTGACTCAACCCTTTTAAACCAGTATTAAGCAAAGATAGAGAATGTTGGACATGAATGTTAAGGTTGGCTTTTTGAGTATTATTAAAAGATTCCACTGAATATATATGTGGAAAAGTTAACCTAGATAATAATGCTTTAACAATTATTTTCCAGTTAAGGTAAGATTTTAAATTTGAAAGAGCTCATTATTTTAACAACACCAAACCTCACTGAATTATGTCAGCAGTCATCAAACTAAAAATGTAGTTAGTTTTCAAGAAAATTGTCTAATAAATCAAGACATTATTCACATTGTCAAATAAATTAAAAATCACAATGAAACTCTCTGAAAATCTGTGAGCTGTAGTAAAGCACAGATTCCTTTCAACAGTTAAGACTAGAGGCTGTATAAAGTCAAGGTTGCTGTAACTTAGTTTGAAAAATAAAAGCCAGGCCAGAGTATAAGTGAGAAAATGTAGTAAAAGTTCACAGAAAGAGGAGACCCCGAGATATGGAGCTTCCCTGGTGGCTCAGTGGTAAAGAATCCACCTGAAAGGAAGAAGACATGGGTTCGATCCCTGGGTCAGGAAGATCCCAATTTCTTTTTCTTTGGAATGGTCTTGATCCCTGTCTCCTGTACACATCAAGAACCTGTATCTATAATTCATCAGGTATTCGCTCTATCAGATCTAGTCCCTTCAAACTATTTCTCACTTCCAGTGTATAATCGCAAGGAATTTGACTTAGGTCATATCTGAAGTCTAGTGGTTTTCCCTACTTTCTTCAACTTAAGTCTGAATTTGGCAATAAGGAGTTCATGATCTGAACCACAGTCAGATCCTGGTCTTGTTTTTGCTGACTGTATAGAGCTCCTCCATCTTTGGCTTCAAAGAATATAATCAATCTGATTTCGCTGTTGACCATCTGGTAATGTCCATGTGTAGAATCTTCTCTTGTGTTGTTGGAAGAGGGTGTTTGCTATGACCAGTGCGTTCTCTTGGCATAGTTAGACAACTGCATTTGTGTTGTCTCAAAGCCTCAATATGATGATGTAATTGAAATCATATTTGGGACTTCCAGTCTCAAGACAATAGTGGCTTATGTCTATGTCTTTCCCCAGTATTTACTCCAAAACAATACAAAATAACAAGAGTAAGAACTACTTTCTCCATTTTATTTTATTTTATTTATTTATTTATTTTTTTAATTTTAAAATCTTTAATTCTTACATGCATTCCCAAACATGAACCCCCCTCCCACCTCCCTCCCCATAACATCTTTCTGGGTCATCCCCATGCACCAGCCCCAAGCATGCTGCATCCTGCGTCAGACATAGACTGGCGATTCAATTCACATGATAGTATACATGTTAGAATGTCATTCTCCCAAATCATCCCACCCTCTCCCTCTCCCTCTGAGTCCAAAAGTCCGTTATACACATCTGTGTCTCTTTCCCTGTCTTGCATACAGGGTCGTCATTGCCATCTTCCTAAATTCCATATATATGTGTTAGTATACTGTATTGGTGTTTTTCTTTCTGGCTTACTTCACTCTGTATAATCGGCTCCAGTTTCATCCATCTCATCAGAACTGATTCAAATGAATTCTTTTTAACGGCTGAGTAATACTCCATTGTGTATATGTACCACAGCTTTCTTATCCATTCATCTGCTGATGGACATCTAGGTTGTTTCCATGTCCTGGCTATTATAAACAGTGCTGTGATGAACATTGGGGTGCATGTGTCTCTTTCAATTCTGGTTTCCTCGGTGTGTATGCCCAGCAGTGGGATTGCTGGGTCATAAGGTAGTTCTATTTGCAATTTTTTAAGGAATCTCCACACTGTTCTCCATAGTGGCTGTACTAGTTTGCATTCCCACCAACAGTGTAGGAGGGTTCCCTTTTCTCCACACCCTCTCCAGCATTTATTGCTTGCAGATTTTGGATCGCAGCCATTCTGACTGGTGTGAAGTGGTACCTCATTGTGGTTTTGATTTGCATTTCTCTAATAATGAGTGATGTTGAGCATCTTTTCATGTGTTTGTTAGCCATCCGTATGTCTTCTTTGGAGAAATGTCTATTTAGTTCTTTGGCCCATTTTTGATTGGGTCGTTTATTTTTCTGGAATTGAGCTGCAGAAGTTGCTTGTATATTTTTGAGATTAGTTGTTTGTCAGTTGCTTCATTTGCTATTATTTTCTCCCATTCAGAAGGCTGTCTTTTCACCTTGCTTATATTTTCCTTTGTTGTGCAGAAGCTTTTAATTTTAATTAGATCCCATTTGTTTATTTTTGCTTTGATTTCCAGAATTCTGGGAGGTGGATTATAGAGGATCCTGCTGTGATTTATGTCTGAGAGTGTTTTGCCTATGTTCTCCTCTAGGAGTTTTATAGTTTCTGATCTTACATTTAGATCTTTAATCCATTTTGAGTTTATTTTTGTGTGCGGTGTTAGAAAGTGATCTAGTTTCATTCTTTTACAAGTGGTTGACCAGTTTTCCCAGCACCACTTGTTAAAGAGATTGTCTTTACTCCATTGTATATTCTTGCCTCCTTTGTCAAAGATAAGGTGTCCATATGTGTGTGGATTTATCTCTGGGCTTTCTATTTTGTTCCATTGATCTATATGTCTGTCTTTGTGCCAGTACCATACTGTCTTGATGACTGTGGCTTTGTAGTAGAGCCTGAAGTCAGGCAAGTTGATTCCTCCAGTTCCATTCTTCTTTCTCAAGATTGCTTTGGCTATTCGAGGTTTTTGTATTTCCATACAAATCTTGAAATTATTTGTTCTAGTTCTGTGAAAATGTGGCTGGTAGCTTGATAGGGATTGCATTGAATTTGTAAATTGCTTTGGGTAGTATACTCATTTTCACTATATTGATTCTTCCAATCCATGAACATGGTATATTTCTCCATCTATTAGTGTCCTCTTTGATTTCTTTCATCAGTGTTTTATAGTTTTCTATATATAGGTCTTTAGTTTCTTTAGGTAGATATATTCCTAAGTATTTTATTCTTTTCGTTGCAATGGTGAATGGAATTGTTTCCTTAATTTCTTTTTCTACTTTCTCATTATTCGTGTATAGGAATGCAAGGGATTTCTGTGTGTTGATTTTATATCCTGCAACTTTACTATATTCATTGATGAGCTCTAGTAATTTTCTGGTGGAGTCTTTAGGGTTTTCCATGTAGAGGATCATGTCATCTGCAAACAGTGATAGTTTTACTTCTTCTTTTCCGATTGGGATTCCTTTAATTTCTTTTTCTGCTCTGATTGCTGTGGCCAAAACTTCCAGAACTATGTTGAATAGTAGCGGTGAAAGTGGACACCCTTGTCTTGTTCCTGACTTTAGGGAAATGCTTTCAATTTTTCACCATTGAGGATAATGTTTGCTGTGGGTTTGTCATAGATAGCTTTTATTATGTTGAGGTATGTTCCTTCTATTCCTGCTTTCTGGAGAGTTTTTATCATAAATGGATGTTGAATTTTGTCAAAGGCCTTCTCTGCATCTATTGAGATAATCATATGGTTTTTATTTTTCAATTTGTTAATGTGGTGAATTACATTGATTGATTTGCGGATATTGAAGAATCCTTGCATCCCTGGGATAAAGCCCACTTGGTCATGGTGTATGATCTTTTTAATGTGTTGTTGGATTCTGATTGCTAGAATTTTGTTGAGGATTTTTGCATCTATGTTCATCAGAGATATTGGCCTGTAGTTTTCTTTTTTTGTGACATCTTTGTCAGGTTTTGGTATTAGGGTGATGGTGGCCTCGTAGAATGAGTTTGGAAGTTTACCTTCCTCTGCAATTTTCTGGAAGAGTTTGAGTAGGATAGGTGTTAGCTCTTCTCGAAATTTTTGGTAGAATTCAGCTGTGAAGCCATCTGGACCTGGGCTTTTGTTTGCTGGAAGATTTCTGATTACAGTATCAATTTCCGTGCTTGTGATGGGTCTGTTAAGATTTTCGATTTCTTCCTGGTTCAGTTTTGGAAAATTGTACTTTTCTAAGAATTTGTCCATTTCTTCCACGTTGTCCATTTTATTGGCATACAACTGCTGATAGTAGTCTCTTATGATCCTTTGTATTTCTGTGTTGTCTGTTGTGATCTCTCCATTTTCATTTCTAATTTTATTGATTTGATTTTTCTCTCTTTGCTTCTTGATGAGTCTGGCTAATGGTTTGTCAATTTTATTTATCCTTTCAAAGAACCAGCTTTTGGCTTTGTTGATTTTTGCTATGGTCTCTTTTGTTTCTTTTGCATTTATTTCTGCCCTAATTTTTAAGATTTCTTTCCTTCTACTCACTCTGGGGTTCTCCAACTCTTCCTTTTCTAGTTGCTTTAGTTGTAGAGTTAGGTTATTTATTTGACTTTTTTCTTGTTTCTTGAGGTATGCCTGTATTGCTATGAACTTTCCTCTTAGCACTGCTTTTATAGTGTCCCACAGGTTTTGGGTTGTTGTGTTTTCATTTTCATTAGTTTCTATGCATATTTTGATTTCTTTTTGATTTCTTCTGTGATTTGTTGGTTATTCAGAAGTGTGTTGTTCAACCTCCATATGTTGGAATTTTTAATAGTTTTTCTCCTGTAATTGAGATCTAATCTTAATGCATTATGGTCAGAAAAGATGCTTGGAATGATTTCGATTTTTTTGAATTTATCAAGTTTAGATTTATGGCCCAGGATGTGATCTATCCTGGAGAAGGTTCCATGAGCACTTGAAAAAAGGTGAAATTCGTTGTTTTGGGGTGAAATGTCCTATAGATATCAATTAGGTCTAACTGATCCAATGTATCATTTAAAGTTTGCGTTTCTTTGTTAATTTTCTGTTTAGTTGATCTGTCCATAGGTGTGAGTGGGGTATTAAAGTCTCCCACTATTATTGTGTTATTGTTGATTTCCCTTTCCTACTTGTTAGCATTTGTCTTACATATTGTGGTGCTCCTATATTGGGTGCATATATATTTATAATTGTTATATCTTCTTCTTGGATTGTTCCTTTGATCATTATGTAGTGGCCTTCTTTGTCTCTTTTCACAGCCTTTGTTTTAAAGTCTATTTTATCGGATATGAGTATTGCCACTCCTGCTTTCTTTTGGTCTCTATTCGCGTGGTATATCTTTTCCAGCCCTTCACTTTCAGTCTGTATGTGTCCCTTGTTTTGAGGTGGGTCTCTTGTAAGCAGCATATAGAGGGGTCTTGTTTTTGTATCCATTCGGCCAGTCTTTGTCTTTTGGTTGGGGCGTTCAACCCATTTACGTTTAAGGTAATTATTGATAAGTATGATCCCGTTGCCATTTACTTTATTGTTTTGGGTTCGGGTTTATACACCCTTTCGTGTTTCCTGTCTAGAGGATATCCTTTAGAATTTGTTGGAGAGCTGGTTTGGTGGTGCTGAATTCTCTCAGCTTTTGCTTGTCTGTAAAGCTTTTGATTTCTCCTTCGTATTTGAATGAGATCCTTGCTGGGTACAGTAATCTGGGCTGTAGGTTATTGTCTTTCATCACTTTAAGTATGTCTTGCCATTCCCTCCTGGCCTGGAGAGTTTCTATTGACAGATCAGCTGTTATCCTTATGGGAATCCCCTTGTGTGTTATTTGTTGTTTTTCCCTTGCTGCTTTTAATATTTGTTCTTTGTGTTTGATCTTTGTTAATTTGATTAATATGTGTCTTGGGGTGTTTCGCCTTGGGTTTATCCTATTTGGGACTCTCTGTGTTTCTTGGACTTGGGTGATTATTTCCTTCCCCATTTTAGGGAAGTTTTCAACTATTATCTCCTCAAGGATTTTCTCATGATCTTTCTTTCTGTCTTCTTCTTCTGGGACTCCTATAATTCGAATGTTGGAGCGTTTCATATTGTCCTGGAGGTCTCTGAGATTGTCCTCGTTTCTTTTAATTCGTTTTTCTTGTTTCCTCTCTGATTCATTTATTTCTACCATTCTATCTTCTATTTCACTAATCCTATCTTCTGCCTCTGTTATTCTGCTATTTGTTGCCTCCAGAGTGTTTCTGATCTCATTTATTGTGTTATTCATTATATTTTGACTCTTTTTATTTCTTCTAGGTCCTTGTTAAACCTTTCTTGCATCTTCTCAATCCTTGTCTCTAGGCTATTTATCTGTGTTTCCATTTTGATTTCAAGATTTTGGATCATTTTCACTATCAATATTCGGAATTCCTTCTCCGGTAGATTCCCTACTTCTTCCTCTTTTGTTTGATTTGGTGGGCAACTCTCCTGTTCCTTTACCTGCTGAGTATTCCTCTGTCTCTTCATCTTGGTTATATTGCTGCGTTTGGCGTGGCCTTTTTATATTCTGATAATTTGTGGAGTTCTCTTTATTATGGAGCTTCCTCACTGTGGGTGGGGTTCTATCAGTGGCTTGTCAAGGTTTCCTGGTTAGGGAGGCTTGTGTTGGAGTTTTGGTGGGTGGAGCTGGGTTTCTTCTCTCTGGAGTGCAGTGGAGTGACCCGTAATGGGTTATGAGACATCAAAGGTATTGGGATAATTTTGAGCTGCCTGTATATTGAAGCTCAGGGGAGTGTTCCTGTGTTGCTGGAGAATTTGCGTGGTATGTCTTGTTTTGGAACTTGTTGGCCCTTGGGTGGAGCTTGGTTTCAGTGTAGGTATGAAGGCTTTTGATGAGCTCCTATTGCTTAATGTTCCCTGAATTCAAGAGTTCTCTAATGTTTTCAGGCTTTGGGTTTAAGCTTCCTGCTTCTGGTTTTCAGTTTTATTTTCACAGTAGCCTCTAGACTTCTCCATCTATACAGCACCGATGATAAAACATCTAGGTTAAAGATGAAAAGTTTCTCCACCTTGAGGGACACTCAGAGAGGTTCACTGAGTTACAAGGAGAAGAGAAGATGGAGGGGGTAATTAGAGATAACTGGAATGAGATGTGGTGAGATCAAGAGAGGAGAGAGCAAGCTAGCCAGTAGTCACTTCCTTATGTGCGCTCTATAGTCTGGACCGCTCAGAGGTATTTACAGAGTTATACGGGGAAGAGGAGAGGGAGGAAGTAGACAGAGGTGACCAGGAGGATAAGAGAGAGGAATGAGTAGGAGAGAGACAAATCCTGCCAGTAACCAGTTCCTTAGGTGTTCTCTACCGTCTGGAACACACAGAGATTCACAGAGTTGGATAGAGAAGAGATGGGGAGAAAAGAGACAGAGGCCACCTGGTGGAGAAAAAGGAGAGGCCAGAGGAGGAGAGAGTGGACAAGCCAGTAATCTTGCTCTCAGGTAAACTTGGGTAGTGAAGTTTGGGTTTTTAAATGTACAAAATTGACAACAAAGATTAAAAATCTGGAGTAGAGGTTGGATTTTCAAAGATACAATATTAAAGAAAAGCAGAAGGAAAAAGGAAGAAAGAAAAAAAAGAATTATTAAAAAACAAACAAACAAAAAACAAAACAAAACAAAACACCAACAACCATCCAAAGAGTATATATGGTGTTTGCCTTAAAAAAAAAAAAAAAAGGCTTTTTTTTTTTTAAAAATAGTAATACTAGGTTATAGAAATAAAAATTAGAGGAGAAATAGAAGATTTAACAATTTAAAAAAAGCTCGGAAAAAAAAGAAAAAAATGCAAAAGGCAAAAAAAAAGAATGATTTTAAAAATATTAAAAAATTAAAAATATATCTGGCTCTTCTCTGATGTTATGGGCCGTGTGGGCTCACTTCCAAGGTGGTTCCCTCTGTTTAACTTCTTCTGTTTGCTGGTTTTTAGGCTCACTAGTTCAGTCGCGCTGTGGGGAGGGGGGATGCTGCAAACAAATAGCACTGTCGTGTGTACACAGTATCTCTGCCCCGCTTGACCTGTCCTTCCTCGCGGCGCACAAACCGCTCCGGCTCTACGATGCTCAGCCGGGAACCGTCTGGGGCCGGCCCTAGGCTCTGTGCACTTCCCCGGTCCAAGCCGCTCAGGTTCGGCCCTCAGGCAGCCCTCAGAGGCACAAATGCGGCTGGGACTGCGCTTTGTGCCCTTCCCAGGTCCGAGTAGCTCAGGAGTTTGGCGAGCGCAATTGCCGCGGCTTGTCACCTTTTCCGCCGCTGCCGCTCAGCTCTCTGGGTGGACCGCTGGCGCACCCCGTGAGGCAGACTGTGACTGTCCAGCACCCCCAGAAGTCTTAGCAAAGGAGCCTGCTTGCAGTTAGGTAAGTAAAGTCTCTCCGGGTCTGCAATTGCCCTTTCCAGTCCTTACGGCTCTGGCTGCCTGTCCCCGGCGGGAATGGTCTGCAGCCGGCTTTTCCGCTCCGTCCTTTGTTCTGTGCTCAGTCCTGGCGGTGTCTTATGTTCGAGCTTTTCGCGTGGTAGCTATCCCACAGTCTGGTTTGCTAGCCCAAGTTAGATCGTTCTGGTTGCGTGTGGGGCGTTCGTGCCCGATTCTTACAAAGCACTGCAGCCCGCGCCTCCCGCGCGTCCCTGCCCTGCCCCCACTTCCCAATGGCGGATGCAGGCGTCTGTGCTGCTTTTCCGCTGGGGGAGTTACTGGTGGGCTTGTACTCTCTTGGTTTTAATTATTTATCTATTTTTCCTTCCTGTTATGTTGCCCTCTGTGTTTCCAAGGCTCGCCACAGACTTGGCAGGGAGAGTGTTTCCTGGTGTTTGGAAACCTCTCTTCTTAAAATTCCCTTCCCGGGACGGGCTTCCCTTCCCGGGACAGAGCTCCCTCCCCACCTCCTTTGTCTCCTTTTTCGTCTTTTATATTTTTTCCTACCTGATTTTGAAGACAATGGTCTGCTTTTCTGGTTGCCTGATGTTCTCTGCCAGCCTACCGAAGTTGTTTTGTGGAGTTTGCTCGGCGTTGAAATGTTCTTTTGAGGAATTTGTGAGGGAGAACGTGATCTTCCCGTCCTATTCCTCCGCCATCTTTCCCTCCCTCGTACTTTCTCCATTTTAAAAAGTACTTTTATATTAGAGGCATTAGCCCCATATCTGTGACATAGGTTGTAAACATTTTCTTCGAATTTTTTGTTTACTTTTAAATTAAAAAAAAAAGTATTATGAGAAGAAAGCGTTGGGTTTGATATGATTAAGAATAATTTATGTGGGTAATGCATTCAACCTCCTATATCTCAGTCACTTCACATGTTGAATTATGTTTTCTTTACAGCTAATCTCAATCATGTACTTCCATTGTCATATTCTGGAACCAGTGCTTGATACACTCCAAACTCTTAATTTCAAGCATCACACTATGAATACAAGCATCAGTAGCCCACCTACTCTAGTTATACCAATCTATCAATTTCCTGATCTAATTGAGTCAGTTATTTGATTAACTATTGCTAATTTTCTTTTATTGTGTTTAAAAATGTCATCACTCTGTCAGTCATCACATACTGACTTGGAATCCACAGCTCAGCATTATATTCAATCCCTTTCAATCAGTTTCAACTTCATTGCCTTTCTCACCTACAAAACCCACATCTCATCTTAAAACTATCTGCTGCATTTGTTTGAATTAATCTGAAAGAGGAACTCCCCAGGTCAGTAGGTGCCCAATATGGTACCGGAGATCAGTGAAGAAATAACTCCAGAAAGAATGAATGGATGGAGCCAAAGCAAAAACAATATCCAGTTGTGGATGTGGTTGGTGATAGAAGCAAGGTCCGATGCTGTAAAGAGCAATATTGGATAGGAACCTGGAATGTCAAGTCCATGAATCAAGGGAAGTTGGAAGTGGTCAAACAGGAGATGGCAAGAGTGAATGTCGACATTCTAGGAATCAGAGAACTAAAATGAACTTGAATGGGTGAATTTAACTCAGATGACCATTATATCTACTACTGCGGGCAAGAGTCCCTTAGAAGAAATGGAGTAGCCATTATGGTCAACAAGAGTCCGAAATGCATTTCTTGGATGCAGTCTCAAAAATGACAGAATGAACTCTGTTCATTTCCACGGCAAACCATTCAATATCACAGTTATCCAAGTCTATGCCTCAACCAGTAATGCTGAAGAAGCTGAAGTTGAATGGTTCTATGAAGACCTACAAGACCTTTTAGAATTCACACACAAAAAAGATATCATTTTCATTATAGAGGACTGGAATGCAAACATACGAAGTCAAGAAACACCTGGAGTAACAGGCAAATTAGGCCTTGGAATATGGAATGAAGCAAGGCAAAGACTAATAGAGTTTTGCCAAGAAAATGCACTGGTCATAGCAAACACCCTCTTCCAACAACACAAGAGAAGACTCTACACATGGACATCACCAGATGGTCAACACCGAAATCAGATTGATTATATTCTTTGAAGCCAAAGATGGAGAAGCTCTACATAGTCAACAAAAACAAGACCAGGATCTGACTGTGGCTCAGTTCATGAACTCCTTATTGCAAAATTCAGACTTAAGTTGAAGAAAGTAGGGAAAAACACTAGACCATTCAGGTATGATCTAAATCAAATACCTTATGATTATACACTGGAAGTGAGAAATAGATTTAAGGGAATAGATCTGATAGACAGAGTGCCTGATGAACTATGGACAGAGGTTCGTGACATTGTACAGGAGACAGGGATCAAGACCATCCCCATGGAAAAGAAATGCAAAAAGACAAAATGGCTGTCTGAGTAGGCCTTACCAATAGCTGTGAAAAGAAGAAAAATAAAAAGCAAAGGAAAAAAGGAAAGATATAAGCATCTGAATGCAAAGTTCCAAAGAATAGCAAGAAGAGATAAGAAAGCCTTCCTCAGGGATCAATGCAAAGAAATAGAAGGAAACAACAGAATGGGAAAGACAACCCACTCCGGAGTTCTCGCCTGGAGAATCCCAGGGACAGGGGAGCCTGGTGGGCTGCCATCTATGTGGTCGCACATAATTGGACACGACTGAAGTGACTTAGCAGCAGCAGCAGAGATCTCTTCAAGAAAATTAGAGATACCAGGGGAACATTTCATGCAAAGATGGGCTCTATAAGAACAGAAATGGTATGGACTAAACAGAAGCAGAAGATATTAAGAAGAGGTGGCAAGAATACACAGAAGAACTGTACAGAAAAAGATCTTCACGACCCAGATGACTCACCTAGAGCCAGACATCCTGGAATGTGAAGTCAAGTGGGCCTTAGAAAGCATCACTACAAACAAAGCTAGTAGAAGTGATGGGATTCCAGTTGAGCTATTTCAAATCCGGAAAGATGATGCTGTGAAAGTGCTGCACTCAATATGCCAGGAAATTTGGGAAACTCAGCAGTGGCCACAGGACTGGAAAAGGTCACTTTTCATTCCAATCCCAAAGAAAGGCAATGCCAAAGAATTCTCAAACTACCGCACAATTGCACTCATCTCACATGCTAATAAAGTAATGCTCAAAATTCTCCAAGCCAGGCTTCAGCAATACATGAACCATGAACTTCCTGATGTTCAAGTTGGTTTTAGAAAAGGCAGAGGAACCAGAGATCAAATTGCCAACATCTGCTGGATCATTGAAAAAGCAAGAGAGTTCCAGAAAAACATCTGTTTCTGCTTTATTGACTATGCCAAAACCTTTGACTGTGTGGATCACAATAAACTGTGGAAGATTCTGAAAGAGATGGAAATACCAGACCACCTGACCTGACTCTTGAGAAATCTGTATGCAGGTCAGGAAGCAACAGTTAGAACTGGACATGGGACAACTGACTGGTTCCAAATAGGAAAAGGAGTACATCAAGGCTGTATATTGTCACTCTGCTTATTTAATCTATGCAGAGTACATCATGAGAAACGCTGGGCTGGAAGAAGTACAAGCTGGAGTCAAGATTGCCAGGAGAAATACCAATAACCTCAGATATGCAGTTGACACTACCCTTATGGCACAAAGTGAAAGCCTCTTGATGAAAGCAAATGTGGAGAGTGAAAAAGTTGGCTTAATTCTCAACATTCAAAAAACGAAGATCATGGCATCTGGTCCCATCACTTCATGGGAAATAGATGGGGAAACAGTGGAAACAGTGTCAGACTTTATTTTAGGGTGTTCCAAAATCACTGCAGATGGTGATTGCAGCCATGAAATTAAAAGACGCTTATTCCTTGGAAGAAAAGTTATGACCAACCTAGATAGCATATTGAAAAGCAGAGACGTTACTTTGCCAACAAAGGTCCGTCTAGTCAAGGCTATGGTTTTTCCAGTGGTCATGTATGGATGTGAGAGTTGGACTGTGAAGAAAGCTGAGCACCAAAGAATTGATGCTTTTGAACTGTGGTGTTGGAGAAGTCTCTTGAGATTCCCTTGGACTACAAGGAGATCCAACCAGTCCATTCTGAAGGAGATTAGCCCTGGGATTTCTTTGGAAGGAATGATGCTGGAGCTGAAACTCCAGTACTTTGGCCACCTCATGTGAAGAGTTGACTCACTGGAAAAGACTCTGATGCTGGGAAGGATTGAGAGCAGGAGGAGAAGAGGATGACAGAGGATGAGATGGCTGGATGGCATCTCTGACTCGCTGGACGTGAGTTTGAGTGAACTCCAAGAGTTGGTGTTGGACAGGGAGGCCTGGCGTGCTGCGATTCATGGGGTCACAATGAGGTGGACACGACTGAGCGACTGAACTGAACTGAACACCTCACATTTATAACCAAGGACTTCAGACCATCATTTACAAGACCAACCTCCTATGCTTCCCAAGGACAAGTTCTATTTCACCTCTCAAGACATCCTTTTAATCCTACTCCTCTTTACTCAATCCTGCAGCAGTACTCCCCAAGTCTCAGTGCCCAACCCAGGAATTTGTCTTCTAATTTGCAGAGCAAGTAGTCATGATCACCTTAAAATATCTTTTTGTCATCACAGCAATTCTGCTCTCCTACTCACCTCTGCACATGCATGCCCTTCTTTCCCTTTGCAACAAGAGGACCTCTGTCTGTACTTTTATCTAAGACAATCCATCAATTCCATTTGAGCTATAGAAACTGTATCCTCTCCAAAAATCTATTGTGTTTCCCTCACTATAAACTTTCCTGCATCTAACTTTATTCTAAATTTAAGGGGGAAAAAAAACCCAACAAAAACACAAACCAAATATCATCTATAAGCCACAAAACCAAACAACAGTATCAACGAAACTACAACACTCTCTTGCTTGACTTCATTAACTTTTCAGTTGTTTACTTCTGTTCTTGTCAGAGAAAATTTTTCTTGAAAGATGTTTATTTTTACTGTGTCTTCATGCTAGTGGGGGCAGGGCTAAGTTTCCCACCAGTTCTAGCATATAAATCTTATTTTGCTCAAGTAAATTGCTATTTCCAATTCTCATACAAATATTGGAATTTTCGCTGGCATTTGATGCAATTCTGATCAGAGACACAGGAAGGAAGCTGTGTTTAGACATCTGGAGTATTTTCCCTCAACCAACTTAATTTACCATATAATCCAACAGACTTTAATTCTCATCGTTCCACAAAAATAGTTCCCAGTTACCAATTGTATTGTTGTTGAGTTGCTAAGTCGTGTCTGACTCTTCTGAGACCCCATGGAGTGCAATCTGCTTGGCTCCTCTGTCCATGGGATTTCTCAGACAAGAATACTGGAGTGGGTTGTCGTTTCTTTCTCCAAGGAATCTTCTAGACCCAGAGATCAAACCTGTGTCTTCTGTATTGGCAGGCAAGTTTTTTTTACCAGCGAGTCACCAGGGAAGCCCATCGATTGTATACAGCATGCTAAAGCACAAATATAAGTTCTCTATAGTCTTCCAGATACTCAAACTATTTACTCATTATTGCAATAAATAAAATATCGTTGAAGGTAGATTTTTTTAAATTTTTCAATGTGTATTTAGATGCCTGACACCTCAAAAGCTTTTTTTTTAAATCAGTTAAAAAAGTTATCAGTAACATTTGACATAAATTATCATTCATTTTTCTTAATTTTTGTTTTTTTTTTAAATTCTGTACTGTCTGCCTACTTCTTTACATTCATTGGTTCATCCTTTATATTATCTTTTGCAGTTTCCTTCTTCCATATTATGCATTTCTAATATACATATTTAATTTATGTACTATCGGAAAATGTGTTTTTGAGCAGAAAGTTATAATTTCCTATATCTAAATATAACATAAAAATCTAACTCATGCCCCTTATTAAAATCTTAAAAATGTATACCTCAATTTTGACCACATCTTGTTAAGTGTTACAGTCAATTCATTTTTCTAATTTTTGTTTAAAAGAATCACTTATATTTTATAGAAATTCAAAATGAAAATAACACCTTTAACGTTTACTCACTTGTTTGCAATTTTTGGTAATCTTCATTTTGTTTGGTTGTATTTTTGCATTTCCTTTTGGCATAATTGTTTCTCTTTTTTGAGCTTTCTTTTTAACTTTTATTATAGATCAAATCTATTGGCAATTGATTATCTTAAATTTTATTTCTCTGAAAAACTTTAATTTGTTCCTTCAATTTGGGAAGACATTTTCTTTAAGAACATAGTTTGAAAGTTTTTATTTTCATTTTTAGGAATTAGAAATACCTCTCCAGTTTCCTGTGATTTACTCATTTATGAAAATAGTCAAAAGAATTATGAGCCTTTTATTTATTCCATTGTATATATCTCTCATTCTGTGACATATAGACAAGTGTATCAAAAATTTTATTATTAACATTGTCAAGATTTTTTTTTTAATGTATTTTCTTAGAGTTCATTGAAGTTCATAGAACTTAGGGGTTTATTTTTCATCACATTTGGGGAAAATGTATCCATTATTTCCTCAAATAATGTTCAGCTTCTATTGTTTGAGATTTCAATTTTATGTGAATTGTAGTACTTTATATTTTCCCATAGGTATTTTCTGTGTCCTCTAATTTTTTTTTTCAGTCTGTTTCCCTTTATTTTTGTACCTAATTTTGAATGACTCTACAGCAATGTTTTGTTCACTAATATTTCTTCTACAGAGTCTAAGCCAACATTAATGCCATTTGGGATATTTTAAATTTCAGATACTGCATTTTTATTCTCTATAAATTAATTTTCAATCTTTGTACATTGTTCATTTGCTTGCTTATTATATTTAAGTATTCTCCATTTTCTTGATATGGCACTTCATTCATACAGATGTGTTGTGGTTTAATTTTATTATTTCTATCATTTCTGAATATATTTATATTGATCAAGTTTGTTTGGATTGTGTATTATATTCTCTGGCCTCTTTGCGTGGCTGGTAATTTTTAGTAGAATACCAAACATTGATAATATTTTTGTTGTTGTGTGCTGGATTTTGCTTACTCTTTTAAAGAGCATCGGACTTCACCTGTCATATAATTAAGTGGCTTGTAATTAGTTGAATCATTTTTAGATTATCTTTTTTAAAAAAATTTTTATTTTTACTTTATTTTACTTTACAATACTGTATTGGTTTTGCCATACATTGACATGAATCCACCACGGGTATACATGTGTTCCCAAACATGAACCCCCCTCCCACCTCCCTCCCCATAACATCTCTCTATGTCATCCCCGTGCACCAGCCCCAAGCATCCTGTATCCTGCATCGGACATAGACTGGCGATTCGTTTCTTACATGATAGTATACATGTTTCAATGCCATTCTCCCAAATCATCCCACCCTCTCCCTCTCCCTCTGAATCCAAAAGTCCTCTCTACACATCTGTGTCTCTTTTGCTGTCTTGCATATAGGGTCATCATTGCCATCTTTCTAATTTCCATATATATGTGTTAGTATACTGTATTGGTGTTTTTCTTTCTGGCTTACTTCACTCTGTATAATCGGCTCCAGTTTCATCCTAGATTATCTTTTAAAGTTTGGTAGGATCACTGCTAATTATATGCCTTTTCAGGGTCTGTGGATGGCATGGTTTTCCATGCTGGCTCGTGTGAAGATGAATGTATTTTAAAAAAAACCATTTATTTATTTGGCTGTGTTGGGTCTTAGTTGTAGCATATGAGATCTTCAGTCTTGGTTGGGGCATGTGAACGCTTAGGTGCAGCATGTGGGATCTTAGTTCTCTCACCAGGTATTGAACCTAGGTCCCCTGGTCTGGGAGTGCAGACTCTTGATCACTCGACCACAGGGGAGTCCAGGAAGATGAATATTTACAGCCCAATGTGAGCCCTAGGAATCTGCGGCTTACTACATTCTGGTAGTTCTTTTCCCAAACTCATGGAGTTTCACCTCATGCACATACAACCTGTGACATTCACCGAGGGTCCCGAAGAGACCCTTCTGAAGACATCCAGAGTCCTCCTTCTGAAGCACTCTCCTCTCCAGTACTCTGCTTCATAAATCCTTAGCTGCGTAACTTCCTGAAATCCAATCTCTGTCTCCTGAAGTTAGCAGGACTTCTGAGCTCTGTTTGAGTCACCCTCCCTATGCAGGAGCCTGGGAACTGCCTTGAGGTGGTAAGCTGGGGAAATTTTAGAGTTCACGTCATTAGTTTCTCTTTTTTCAGGGATCATATCCTTGCAATTTGATTGTATCTGTTCTGCAATGCATGAAAATATTTGTTTTGTATACTTTATACAGTTTTCTAGGTATGTATAGTTTGGTGGTACTTCTTGCAACATTTAATCCTTCATGGGCAGAGAAGAAGTCTTCTTCTGGTGTTTTACTTGAAAACACAGGTGTTTTAATGTTGGAGAGTACTAGAGCTATGTACTTAGTCTTCTCCTTTTTAAAATTTTCTTTTGACACTCTTTCTCCTAAATGATCTTATACAGTCCACTTTCTTAAAGTACTATTTGTATGCCAATGGCTCAAGTGTATATTTCCATAGCCCAGAGTTTTCTTTCTTCCCCATTATATTCAACTGTTTACTTGACATCTCATCTGTTAGCCCTCTCAGGATTATTCTGACCATAACAGAACTATTGATTCTTTAGTTTGCAGTAAATTAAACCACAATTCACACAGATACTAAGGCCAAAAACTTGAGTCATTCTTGATTTCTTTCTTTCTTTAACCCTCATAGTCAATCCATCAATAAATTCTGAAGCCTCTGTCTCCAAAATATATATTTCTTTTTACTACTTTACCGTTTTCACTTCTATCGACTTAGTTCAAGCCAATAAAATTAAACAGATAATGTCACTACCCTCTTTAAACCCTATTTTTAAAAATACAATGAATTAAAATCTTTTTACTATGTTTTATAAAGTCCTCTCTGATCACTTAATTCAGTTCTTTTATCCACCCGTTCACTCTGATCAAGTCACACTGGACTGCTTTCTGTCTCTTGAGCACACAAGTTTGCTTCCATCTCAGAGACTTCACACTTTTTCTTCATCTTCTTAAAAACCTCTTCTGCATGGATTTTGACATAACAACATTTAGGGGAAAATTTATGTAATGGTGTATATGTGTGTGTGTGTGTAGAATTCAAGTGAACTTTAAGACATGCCACTTTCTGTAACAATATCAATTCTATCTTCTCTATTCTTACTGCAATTATCAATGCTTTCTTTTACATTCATTTGTGTATTTGTTTTCTCTTTTCTCCAGCCAGAGTGAAAATCCCTCAAGTGTTAAGACTTGATTTATTTTATGAATCAATAAATTATCAGCACTTAGATGAATTTCTAACACATAGTAGGAACTAAATTCACACTTATTGAATATATGAATAAACAATAAATTTTATTATAAAAATATAATATATGGATGCATATAGCAGTTTAATATAAAAAAAATCTATCTATGGTAGGGGTAAGAGTTGTGCCAGAAATTTTCTGTTGATGTACAAAATAATTTTTTTAAAGCTGTTATTTTGACTTTTTATTAGAAATAAGCCAGGAAATGAAAAGACCTTGTTTCAGTCAGACTAGTACAATAGAGAGAACATCATTCATGATATTATCATATTTAAAATGTAAAGAAACTTATTTAAATAAGCAGTATCTTTTTCCCATTACTTCCTGCTCTCCAGCATAATGATACAGACTAAAGAATAAAAATCTTTCAGGAGTGTTTTCAAAAGAATATTTTATTCACATCTGTTACACAGTAATCCCACATTGTAAAAATTCAAGAGATGACAGAAATATTTTTATAACTTATTTTAATAACATATATAACTTTTATTAACTTGTATACTTTCTCTCTGCTCCCACATATTTAAGATTGAGTTTGTCATGAGTTTTGTTTGTATTATTCGGCTTCTTATTCACAGGCTCACATTTGTCTTAATAAACTGAACTATCCTTTATTTGCTTAAATCGTAAGGAACATGGCAAAGTTCTGAGTGAAATGGGAAGCTTCTTTGCTTAACTGTGTTATGATTTTGATAACTTTCTTGTTATTCCTAATGGGAATGCATATTAAGTGGCAACTTCGAATGAAATGAGTAAGCACTATACAGGTTAACCAAGTCCATTGACTCAGCTTTTTCAAGTAAAATCATTTGTCAAATGGCCTGGGAGGAATAAGAGGTAGCTTTAGAAGTTTAGAGGAACATTTTTTCTTTTTTTTCGAGCAAATGTACGACTTCAACTATTCTACCATATATGTTGAAATATAGCCTATTATTGTAGAAAGAATATGTACTCTGGAGTTAGAAGAGAAAGTCGAGATATGAAACAGAGATTTTATATCTTTAGAATTTAATCAAGTTGCATAATTTCTTTGAGTTTCAGTTTATGTACCTGAAAAATGTCACAGTATCTAGTTCACTGCATGGCTTGAATCAATGGAGAGCAATCAGAAGAGAGTCTGACATCAGTTCAGTTCTGTTTGGTTCAGTCGCTCAGTCGTGTCCGACTCTTTGTGACCCCATGGACTGCAACACGCCAGGCCTCCCTGTCCATCACCAACTACCAGAGTTTACTCTATCTCATGTCCATTGACTCAGTGATACCATCCAACCATCTCATCCTCTGTCGTCCCCTTCTCCTCCCACCTTCAATCTTTCCCAGCAGCATGGTCTATTTCAATGAGTCAATTCTTCCCATCAGGTGGCCAAAGTACTGGAGTTTCAGCTTCATCATCAGTCCTTTCAGTGAATATTCAGGACTGATTTCCTTTAGGATGGACTGGTTGGATCTCCTTGCAGTCCAAGGGACTCTCAAGAGTCTTCTTCAATATCACAGTTCAAAAGCATTAATACTTCAGCGCTCAGCTTTCTTTAGAGTCCAACTCTCATATCCATACATGAGTACTAGAAAAAACATAGCTTTGACTAGATGGACTTTTGTTGGCAAAGCAATGTCTCTGCTTTTTAATATGCTGCCTAGGTTGGTCATAACTTTCCTTCCAAGGAGTAAGCATCTTTTAATTTCATGGCTACAATCACCATCTGCAGTGATTTTGGAGCCCCAAAATAAAGTCTGTCACTGTTTCTATTGTTTCCCCATATATTTGCCATGAAGTGATGGGACCAGATGCCATGATCTTTGTTTTCTGAATGTTGAGATTTAACCCAACTTCTTCACTCTCCTCTTTCGCTAATCAATAAAGTTATCATTAAACTAATCAATAAAGTTATCATTATTTATTATAACTATTCCTGTCCATCAAGAAATTTTAAATGCCTGCCTTGTAACCATGTTGTGTGAAAGACAGAGAAGCATACATTATTGGGTATATAGTAAAACTTTTGGTAAAATAAATCAATTTTTATGATACTAGTAAGGGTCAGAAGTATTTCAGTAAAGAGTATCACAGGCTGGAAAATTTAATTTTTTTCTGCCTAAAATTTTACCAGTCTATTTTATTATATTGTTGCTTATAAAAACAGTTGACTCAGGTCATTCTAAAATATTCATTTAACAAACAATTTATTAAGTATTAACTAAAATTTGTGTATATATACATTCATCTTATTTACTGTTTATACAACCATTCATCTACACATATCTTCTTTCTTTCAACACTTTTTTTGATATAGCAGTTAATGCTACACAGTAAGAGGAGCTAGAAGTACCAAAAGGAGCACAAAATAAATAAATCAGTTTTATGAATTGTATATTTCACAGTGATATATTATCTTTATCTCCATCTGGTATTGAAAATGGTAGAAAGGCAAATGACTGGTAAAGATCTTTCTGGGTCAGCGGTATGTGAGTGATAAACTGTATAAAATGAAAAATATGATTGGGACATGGTCTCAGCCTATGGTCTGGTGAAAAAGACAGGTATGGGGAACAATAGATTATTCTGTCTAGGATAATTAGTGTGACAGAATGTTAAATGGAGAGTCTTGTCTGAGGTGTCAAAATACAAATATATATAAAACCTCAAATGAGTTGTGAAATAGATCAAAATGCAGTCTTCAAAGATATGAGAGTTGGACCATAAAGAACACTGAGCACTGAAGAACTGATGCTTTTGAACTGTGGTACTGGAGAAGGCTTTTGAGAGTTCCTTGGACTTCAAGGAAATCAAATCAATTAATCCTAAAGGAAATCAACCCTGAATATTCATTGCAAGGACTGATGCTGAAGCTGAAGCTCCAGTACTTTGACCACCTGATACAAACAGCCAACTTATTAGAAAAGACCCTGATGCTGGGAAAGATTGAGGGCAGGAGAAGAAGGGAGTGGCAGAGGATGAGAAGGTTAGATAGCATCATCAACTCAATGTACATGGATCTGAGCAAACTCTGGGAGCTAGCGAATCCCAATGTACTGTAGTCCATGGGGTCACAAAGAGTCAGACATGACTGAATGACTGAACAACAACAGATATATATTAAGAAGTTTTAAAAGTTCTTAGATCTCTTATTCATTTCAAGGATGGGGAAATTTTTAAAAATATTATGAGGATAATTTTAGGAAGAAGAATTTCATAGACTATAATGGAGATTCTAGCTAAAAACTTTGGAGAAAGTAGCAAAAAATGGGCTTTGAAGGATAAGTAGTTTTGTTTTGTAGGAAGGCAAGGGGCAAAGAGAGAAATGACATTTTAAATTTAAGTTTTGACAGTTCGGTCACATATAATAATTAGTTATTTTGCAACAATATTATCGGGTAGGAGGTCCAGGGCATGAGAGACTGAATTCTGAATGGGAGGTTGGAGTCAGATCCAGAGGAGAGTAGAAATCTAAGAAGTTGTGTCTGTAAGTTATGGGAAGCTATTAATAGTCATGATAGTAAGTAAATTTCAGGGTATGTAGCATACCTCTAAGGTATGGTGAATGAGCTTAAATATCCAGAGAGTTCCAATATTCTCTGTAAATTGAGCATGCCGCAACCTTCTGAACTCATTTCTTGTTTTTTCAGTCATATTTACCAGATAATACTGGCTTTAGGGAATCAGAGTAGAAATTGTTGGCTTTTCCGTAGTATCTGAAGAATGAATGCTGTGTTTACTAATGCATTAAACTTCAATAAAGATGATAAAACAGTTTGTGGTGGGCGTTAATTCATTGCACCTTGCCTTTTGTGTAAAGCACAGCAATTTTCTTCATATTCCTCATTTAAGATATAACTAGACATGACCAGGGCCTTGCACTGCTTAGTGCAATATTTACTCAGAGACTCTAAGGGATTCCTGGGCAAAGTTTCGAAGATCCTCAGTTCCTTCCTTTGTTCAACTTTGCCCCCACAAATTCCAACCATGTCAGTAGGCCCAAAGGGTGATTTCTACAGCTTTATCCCAGAAGATGCCTGTTTTTGGTTTTGGTTCTCCTTCCCTGAACCATGGCTTGGAACATATAACTAGGCAGAAATGATGGGGATGGGAGGGGAAAATTGAATTTACCTTGTACATTCCTTTAAGAACCAAGCCATGCTCTTTCTACTGTGCCCTGTCCAGATCCACAGTTGCTAACACTGAGAGAGTTAATAAAACACCTTTGGCACCATCAGAGTCTGATTTTAAAATTCTGTTGAGCACAGTAATTATAGTTATCTTAAAATCTGGTTCTGATAACCTAAACATCTGTTTCTATTGTTGGTTTTTACCCACGTGTTCTTGTCATATAATGAATCTAGTTTTTCTTTTGTTTTTAATTTTTTTTTCTTTTTTAATGTGTCAGGCACTGAATTTAAGAAACACTTTTAGATGTAACTCAAGGGTAGGGCTGGGATAATATTGTAATTAGAGTTGTATATGCTGCTGCATGAAATTTAAAGATGGTTACTCTTTGGAAGGAAAGTTATGACCAACCTAGACAGCATATTAAAAAGCAGAGAAATTTCTTTGTCAACAAAGATTCGTCTAGTCAAGGCTATGGTTTTTCCAGTAGTCATGTATGGATGTGAGAGGTGGACTATAAAGAAAGCTGAACGCTGAAGAATTGATACTTTTGAACTGCGGTGTTGGAGAAGACTCTTGAGAGTCCCTTGGACTGCAAGAAGATCCAACCAGGCCATCCTAAATGAGATCAGCCCTGGGTGTTCATTGGAAGGACTGATGTTGAAGCTGAAACTCCAAATTTTGGCCCCCTGATGTGACATGGAACAACAGACTGGTTCCAAATAGGAAAAGGAGTACGTCAAGGCTGTATATTGTCAGCCTGCTTATTTAACTTCCATGCAGAGTACATCATGAGAAACGCTGGGCTGGAAGAAACACAAGCTGGAATCAAGATTGCTGGGAGCAATATCAATCACCTCAGATATGCAGATGACACCACCTTTATGGCAGAAAGTGAAGAGGAGCTAAAAAGCCTCTTGATGAAAGTGAAAGAGGAGAGTGAAAAAGTTGGCTTAAAGCTCAACATTCAGAAAACTAAGATCATGGCATCTGATCCCATCACTTCATGGGAAATAGATGGGGAAACAGTAGAAACAGTGTCAGACTTTATTTTTGGGGGCTCCAAAATCACTGCAGATGGTGATTGCAGCCACGAAATTAAAAGATGCTTACTCCTTGGAAGAAAAGTTATGATCAGCCTAGATAGTATATTCAAAAGCAGAGACATTACTTTGCCGACTAAGTTCCATCTAGTCAAGGCTATGGTTTTTCCTGTGGTCGTGTATGGATGTGAGAGTTGGACTGTGAAGAAGGCTGAGTGCCAAAGAATTGATGCTTTTGAACTGTGGTGTTAGAGAAGACTCTTGAGAGTCCCCTGGACTGCAAGGAGATCCAACCAGTCCATTCTAAAGGAAATCAGTCATGGGTGTTCATTGGAAGGACTGATGCTAAAGCTGAAGCTCCAGTACTTTGGCCACCTCATGCGAAGAGTTGACTCATTGGAAAAGACTGTGATGTTGAGAGGGATTGGGGGTGGGAGGAGAAGGGGACAACCAAGGATGAGATGGCTGGATGGCATCATGGACTCTATGGATGTGAGTCTGGTGAACTCCGGGAGTTGGTGATGAACAGGGAGGCCTGGCGTGCTGCAATTCATGGGGTCGCAAATAGTCGAACATGACTGAGTGACTGAACTGAACTGAACTGAACTAATGTGAAGAGCTGACTCATTTGAAAAGACCCTGATGTTGGGAAAGAGTGAAGGCAGGAGAATGGGATGACAGAGGATGAGATGGTTAGATGGCATCACTGACTCAACATGAATTTGGGTAGACTCCAGGAGTTGGTGATGGACAGGGAGGCCTGGTGTGCTGCAGTTCATGGGGTCACAAAGAGTTGGACACGACTGAGCAGCTGAAACGAACTGAACTGATGCTGCTGCCTGGGGTTTGACATTGATATTCAAGGATCTTCTTAATTCCATTTCAGAGACAGGTCATTTAAAAACTGCACAGGGATCTGTGTATGTTTCCACTTCTGGTTCTTTCTTCCTTTAGTAAGGAGATCTTGGCTGTTTCAATCTTATGGGAAGAAGGCTCTCTAGGGCTATTCCCCAAAGTTGGGGGAGCTGAACACCGATTCCTCGGCCCTTAACCTGGAGATATTTTAACAATAAGCCGTAGCCTCCAGATTCTTAGGTTCCCATGATAGGGATGGATAGGGAGGCCTGGCGTGCTGCAATTCATGGGGTCGCAAAGAGATGGACATGACTGAGTGACTGAACTGAACTGAACTGAACTGAAGGTCATGAGAGTAAAGGTCTGATGAATGGGATTAGTGCCCATATACAAGATACCCCAAAGAGTTCCCTCATTCCATGTGTTCTGTGAGGACACAAGGAAAAGATGGTTGTCTATGATCCTGGAAGCAGTTCTTCACCAAAACTTTATCACTGGCAGCCTGAAACCGTGCTTCTAGACTCCAGGACTATAGATATACATTTCTGTTCGTATGAGTCACTGAGTGCATGGTGCTTTGTTACAGATGCCTGAGCAGGTAAACACACACTCCGAAAATGTCCTTGTAGATTTCTATCCCAGTAATTCTTGACACTGCTATTAGCTCTTCAGCCCACAAGCAGATAGTTTTTGAGTTTTGTCCAACTTTTTTGTATTCTTTTTTTTTTGAAAGACCAGCTTATCAGGATAGGGCCATATCATGTGTCCTGTGAGCTCTGTTAGCTCAGTTATCCTGAGGTATCTTATCTTAAATGCAGATATGAGCATGAGGCTTCCTTTTTTAGGTCTATTCAGTGATTGTCTATTGCTTTTAAATAAAGAACAAACTATTCAGTAGATCTACATAGCTTTTCCTGCTCTGTACCTACACATCTCAGCAGCTTTATTTTATGCCATTTTTTGTCTCACTTTGTGTTGTTTAGCAACCTGGGGCATTTTTCAAGGTCTTGAAAATATTGTGTTTCTTATGGATAAGGTCAGTACACGCGGCATCCTCTATGACTGGAATGTCAATCTCTTTTTCTTCTGTGTCATTAATTACTATTTTTCCTCCAGATATCAGATTAGACTTCTTCCTCAAAAGAGCCTGACCTCACTCTCCAGATCTCCTTATTGCATCCTCTTAAATAGCCATGTGTTTTGTTTCGGAGCACTTTAAAATTGTAGAATCTGTTCATCATATCCATCCTTCCATGCTGGAGGCATGCTCTGAACTCATAATTGTTTTTCACTATAATGCCCAGGGGTTAGTATATAAATCCTGTCCTTGGCAGATGATCAATTCATATTTGCCCGATGAATAAATGAACAAATCGTGAGGCATGGTGAATAAATGCCCCAATTCATTAAAACTTCAACAAAATCAAGCAGTAATAAGTGATTCTTAAAGATTAATTTGGTAATATTTAACATATTTTAACATATTTGTAGCATTTTGTCAATAAACATTGTCCATTTACTTAGCAAACTGTTGAGCAAACTATTTAAAAGGACAGCTTTTAGAGCCTACCTACTGGCTCATAATCCTAGCTCAACATTTTAGGAGTTTTTGTGATGTTAGACAATTTAGAACTGCTCCCCCCCCCCTTTCATTTCAGATTTCTCATCTGTAAATTGAGTATATTGATAGAATACTTCTCACATGATTGTCAGTCAATCCATTGTAATAGTGGTTAGAAGGAGAGTCTGGCTAACAGTAACTATTGGCATTTAAGATTATGGTTTTCTTACTAAATTTGATGATATCATCATATTTCCTAAATTTTCCAGGGTAAAATGACTTTCACAGTGGAAACTTTTTTTTTCTTTTATATAGTATGGTAGATAATTTTTTATTTTTATTTTTTAATTTTTATTATTTTTTAAATTTTTTAATTTTTTTTAATTTTTATTTTTTTAGCTTTTTATTTTTTAAATTTTAATATCTTTAATTCTTACATGTGTTCCCAAACATGAACCCCCCCTCCCACCTCCCTCCCCATAACATCTCTCTGGGTCATCCCCATGCACCAGCCCCAAGCATGCTGCATCCTGCGTCAGACATAGACTGGCGATTCAATTCACATGATAGTATACATGTTAGAATGTCATTCTCCCAAATCATCCCACCCTCTCCCTCTCCCTCTGAGTCCAAAGGTCCGTTATACACATCTGTGTCTCTTTCCCTGTCTTGCATACAGGGTCGTCATTGCCATCTTCCTAAATTCCGTATATATGTGTTAGTATACTGTATTGGTGTTTTTCTTTCTGGCTTACTTCACTCTGTATAATCGGCTCCAGTTTCATCCATCTCATCAGAACTGATTCAAATGAATTCTTTTTTACGGCTGAGTAATACTCCATTGTGTATATGTACCACAGCTTTCTTATCCATTCATCTGCTGATGGACATCTAGGTTGTTTCCATGTCCTGGCTATTATAAACAGTGCTGCGATGAACATTGGGGTACATGTGTCTCTTTCAATTCTGGTTTCCTCGGTGTGTATGCCCAGAAGTGGGATTGCTGGGTCATAAGGTAGTTCTATTTGCAATTTTTTAAGGAATCTCCACACTGTTCTCCATAGTGGCTGTACTAGTTTGCATTCCCACCAACAGTGTAGGAGGGTTCCCTTTTCTCCACACCCTCTCCAGCATTTATTGCTTGCAGATTTTTGGATCGCAGCCATTCTGACTGGTGTGAAGTGGTACATCATTGTGGTTTTGATTTCCATTTCTCTAATAATGAGTGATGCTGAGCATCTTTTCATGTGTTTGTTAGCCATCCATATGTCTTCTTTGGAGAAATGTCTATTTAGTTCTTTGGCCCATTTTTTGATTGGGTCGTTTATTTTTCTGGAATTGAGCTGCATAAGTTGCTTGTATATTTTTGAGATTAGCTGTTTGTCAGTTGCTTCATTTGCTATTATTTTCTCCCATTCAGAAGGCTGTCTTTTCACCTTGCTTATATTTTCCTTTGTTGTGCAGAAGCTTTTAATTTTAATTAGATCCCATTTGTTTATTTTTGCTTTTATTTCCAGCATTCTGGGAGGTGGATCATAAAGGATCCTGCTGTGATTTATGTCTGAGAGTGTTTTGCCTATATTCTCCTCTAGGAGTTTTATAGTTTCTGATCTTACATTTAGATCTATAATCCATTTTGAGTTTATTTTTGTGTGCGGTGTTAGAAAGTGATCTAGTTTCATTCTTTTACAAGTGGTTGACCAGTTTTCCCAGCACCACTTGTTAAAGAGATTGTCTTTACTCCATTGTATATTCTTGCCTCCTTTGTCAAAGATAAGGTGTCCATTTTTTGTGGATTTATCTCTGGGCTTTCTATTTTGTTCCATTGATCTATATGTCTGTCTTTGTGCCAGTACCAGACAGTATGGTACTAGATAATTTTTTAAAATCACAGTTACTAAAATGTTTTTTTCCTTTTAAGACTTCCCAGCTAGCTCAGTGGTAAAGAGCCCACCTGCCAAGCCAGAGACTCAGGTAGCTCACTGGAAAGGAAGCTTCCCTGGAGAAGGAAATGGCAGCCCACTCCAGTGTTCTTGTCTGGAAAATCCTCTGAACAGAGGAGACCAGCAGGCTGTAGTGCATGTGGTCATGGAAGAGGCTGATATGATTTAGTGACTAAACAATAATAGGCCATTAATAATCTGTTCAGAAAGTGTATTCTCAGAAATATACTTACAGCAGAACGGTAATTTTTGTATAATGTGGTTCATCTCTACATTATTTATAATGTTAATCCCAGTTTTCTAGTGAGGCATAACAATATTATAAAAAACTTAGCGTGCATTTATTATCTCACCATTTCTATGATTCAGAAGTCTGCACATGGTTTAGCATGGCCACTTGTAAAGCTGAAGTTGAGGTTTTGGCCAGGGCTGAGTTGTTCTCACAGGCTCAACCCAGGAGCTTTTAAGCTTACATGTTGGTAGCATTCCATTTCTTTCAGACTGCCAGTTTGTGGGCCCCAATATCTTGCTGGTTGTCAGTCAGAGGACACCTCAGTTCTCTGCCACATGGCCCTCTCTGGAGTGCAAATCCTACTATGGAAGCTTGCTCCTTCAGAGACAGCCACAGAATTTCTGGCAAGATAAATATCACAGTCCTTCATAACAGAATCTCAAGCTGTTTTCTATCCTGTATGCTATTGGGTAGAAGCAAGTCATGGGCCCTGCCCACACTAAGAACAGGGAGTATTGAGAGGTGTGAACACTAGAAGATGGTGCTTTATAGTGACCAACTTGTGGTCTGTGATAGCCACAAAAAGCTAGCAATAATTATCAAATGTTGTTATCAACATTTAATTATCAAATTAAAAATGTTGTTGTTCAGTCGCTCAGTTGTGTCCGACTCTGTGACTCCATGGACTCCAGCATGCCGGGCCTCCCTGTACCTCATCATCTCCTGGAGCTTGTCCAAACTCATGTCCATTGAGTCGGTGAGTGACCATCAAAAACACGCAGATGTAAAGAAATTAATAAACTATGGCACAAGCACACAAACTTGAAAACTGAAATGAACTTTTGAATATATAGGAAACAGTCCTAATTAAATATATGATGTGTTCATTATTTGTACCCTTTCAGAAAATGTGAACTTTATAAATTAAAAAAGCCCAAACTGACTTTTTCTACAGTTATTCTTTATTTCTTCTTCTAGTAGATGGCGAAGGATTGACAGAGATCCTGAAACCTAGAAATCAACAAACTTTTCATTTGTTCTTGTCAGAAGTCAAGAAACGCTGAGTATGTACAGTGACCCTTAATAGCTTTCTGCCTTTGCAGCAAAATCTCAACGGGATTGAGAGAAGTGTATCTGGGACAGACATCTCATTTCCATAGCAATTAAAATTGCTGAATAGAGAACTCAAACACTTTTAGATGAAAAACTCCATTCAGGCCCAAGAAACTACTGACTCTTTCTGTAGGTTCATACTGTGGACCTCCTTGAAATGTTTTTCTATTTAACATGTATGTAAACATCATACATAAGTTCATTAGACAAGAGCTTTGCGACCAGTTGTAATGGAAATAGAAGCAGACAATAGCTTATGGCGGTTTTAAGAGACAGAAATTTCTTTTATCTAACAACTGTTCTCAGAGTTAGCGAGAATGCTGAGTATCTGAAAACTCTGGAGCTTGTTTCACCATATTGCAAAATACTGATATATTTAATTTCCCAACTGATTAGAATTATACGTGTACATATTTGATACAGAAATGGGGCAGGGGCCTATGACCTTTGCCTCTCATGTCCTCAGCCTGCCTTTTTTCTGTAGAATAACTTTAGCCAAAGAATAAGTTTAATCAGAGAAGTGATTAAATGCAGAAACAGGGAAAACAGTCAAGTGGCCAGATAGTCTTTAAGGAAAGTCAGGGACCTTTAGTTCCTCCTCCAGGGCTATGCATACTATTCTGAGCCATATCCATTGAGCTGTCTTATTGATTTTGAAACTGCATCAGGTGGAAGAACTTAACTACATAATAACCAGATTGTAGACATGACATAAACTGCCATAATTCTGAGAACTGGTCTCAAAGGAATGTGAACAAACTGACCCTGGAATTAAGAACTAACTGTTCCTAAAACAATCAAGACGATGCTGATCAGACCACACATGACTAATTTCAAGATGAGAGTCAGAGATGACTATGCTGTTTCTGAATGTAGCCCCCTCCCTCCATCTATAAAAGCTCTTACCCACTGAGTGTAATGGTGTGAAGTGAGGTGAAATGGACGGTGGAGAGAGTGGACCTTTGAACAAGAGTCCAACCTCCTCCCCTCCTCCTGTTGCTGGACTCTGAAATAAAGCAAAGTCTTAGCTTTTGAGTAAGGAAAAGCCAGGCCTCCACTTTCAGTAAAATTAAGTTGCTTAGAAACAGTAAGTAAATTTAATTTACATAAATTACATTGTAAAATACAAATGTAAAATATTGAAATTTACTGATTGGACATTTCCAGTTTGCCTTTTGAAGTGTTTCAGTATGTGTATATATACCCCTGCTAGTTTTCTTTCATAGTTTATCATGTTTACTTAATTTTTTCCTTTTCACCAGACTGATGAAATCTCTATTGGTTTCCACTTTGTATTAATAAATGCTGATTTGCTGAATGAAAATAATGTGCTTCTCATCTATCTTTCCTGATGAGTGGGAGAGAATCACCAAACAGGCAAGCTGAGGCTTAATAAGATGCATGTTCCTTATGATGCAAAGGCTCAGTCTGAAAATCCACATTTTACTTGGCTTCACCATGCTTGATATTTGCCAGTTAAATGCACTGAATTTAGGGCTGAAATCTGGTGTTTGATGGTGGTTTAGGGTGGGAGAAAGTTTCTGCCCATAGAAATGCTGTTGGTTATAGTCGAATGTAAAGAACTGATAATATGCTCCTTAGAGACTCTCTTTATACAGTGTCATGAGAAAATGTCAGGAAACAGCAGATAACAGGAATCATTTCTCTCTGACTTCTCATGCAACACATTAAATTCTCTGCAACAAAAATTACAATAATTTGTTTGATAAGGAACATGAAAATTACTGCTCATATTTAGTAAGTGGACTTTTCCTTGTGTCTGATCTGAAATATATGACCTTGAATACTATTTGGGAAGAAAGCTGAGCTTATTATTTCCTACTTTTACTTTATCTTACCAATTTTGTTTAATGATTCCTTGATCCATGTAATGGTAACAATCTTACTATTTTAGTTAAACTTTTGATTAAACTGACTAAATTCCTAACTTTCAAAGTATTCTGTTTTGAAAATACCAGGTATTTATTTTCTGCGTTAATTGGTTTTAATGTTGTAAAGGAGAATGTCACAGTTGAATATTTTTCTTAAATGGAGATGGTGTTTTTAAAGCCTGTAAATACTCTTTGACTTATTGGATACATGGTAAAGAAGCATAAAAATCCTGAGCCTTGTTGACAGGCAAAGAAATTACTATTATGTCTATTTTGCATGTGTGGCTTTAATGAGTATGTAAAGGGAGCAGTAGAAACTTATGAAAATGTAATAACTAATATATGAGGAGTATCTGTGTTTTCTCATGCAATTTCATAGGCTAACATGTGTGTGTATGTGTGTGTGTGTGTGTGTGCACGTGCTTGTGTGCCCAGTCACTCAGTCATGCCTGACTCTTTGCGATTCCATGGATTATTATTCCATCAGGCTTCTCTGTCCATGGGATTTCCCAGGCAAGAACAGTGGAGTGAGTTGTCATTTTCCACTCCAGGGGATCTTCCCAACCCAGGGATTGAACCCATGTCTCTTGTGTCTCCTGCATTGGCAGGCAGATTCTTTACAACTGTGCCACCTGGGAAAACGTCAGTCACTCAGTCATGTCCAACTGTTTGTGACCCATGGACTGTAGCCCACCAGCCTCCTCTGTCCATGGGATTCTCCAGGCAAGAATACTGGAGTGGGCATCATTCCCTTCCACAGGGGATCTTCCCAACTCAGGGATCGAACCCAGTTCTCCTACATTTCAGGCCGATTCTTTATAGTCTGAGCCACCACAGAAGCCACAGGTATGCAGTCATACATCTGTACCATTCCATGGAGGGGTACGGTTCATCTATAGCACCAAAGAACAATGACTATCATTGACTGACTTTTGTTACATACGTCATTAACTTTCTCTACAATGTAGAAATAGAACTGATTAAAGTACATTTTCTTAACATCTGTTAGTATATTATGTACCTGGAGGAAAAAAGCATCTAAATATTAGAATGAGAGTAAAACATATAGCTTTTCATCTAATTCTTGTATCTTTGTAGTAACTCAATACACAATTAAATATTTAATAAGCAAATTATTGAATAAATTAATTAATACATGATCATCTCTTTAGGCCACTATGAGTCAAAAGTATAAGTTTGTGGCTGCCTAGGGTCCTATTTTATAGTTCAATTATTAAATCTCCTTTCAAGGACAATTTTATTAGTCATTTCGACCCTGTATGCAAGACAGGAAAAAAGACACAGATGTGTATAACGGACTTTTGGACTCAGAGGGAGAGGGAGAGGGAGAGGGTGGGATGATTTGGGAGAATGGGAATTCTAACATGTATACTATCATGTAAGAATTGAATCGCCAGTCCATGTCTGACGTAGGGTGCAGCATGCTTGGGGCTGGTGCATGGGGATGACCCAGAGAGATGTTGTGGGGAGGGAGGTGGGAGGGGGGGTCATGTTTGGGAATGCATGTAAGAATTAAAGATTTTGAAATTAAAAAAAAAAGAATATACACATATATATGTATATTTTCTACCATTGTATGGAAGGTTAATAAAAAGACATATATGTGTACATATATGTATGTACATGCATATTTATCTTTTTATATATCATGCTTTGTCCTCCAGGTACATAGCATACTAACAGATATTAAGAAAGTGTATTTTAATCAGTTCTATTTCTACACTGAATAGAAACAGAAAGTTAATGACACACATAGCTATATATATATATCTCCTCTGGAGTAGGAAATGGCAACCCACTACAGTATCCTTGCCTGGAAAATCTCATGACAGAAGAGCCTGGTGGGCTATAGTCCACGGGTTCACAAAGAGTCAGACACAACTGAGCATGTGTGCGCACGTGCATGCGCGCGCACACACACACACACACACACACACACACACACACACACACACACACATAAGAAAAAAGCACCTAGCAATTGGATGCATGTCATAGTGGAACCACAAATTCACCTAGCATTCTAACTGATTTTTTGTGTGCTTCCCTGTCTTCAAAGTGAGGGGCAATCTCTATCTTGATTATTCCTTAGTATTATTTCGAGAATGAAATGAGACAGTAAATGTGACACTGTTTCATAGACCATAATGTAGTGTGTGTGTGTCAGGGAATTATGTAATTATATACATCACTGGGCTTCTTATCACAAAGGAATTTAAAATCTATTCCAGAAAATGTATGCTTTTCCTTGGGAAATAACGAACTTTGTCTTAATGAAGAAAGTGGACTTCAGTGAAAAAATGGAAAGAAATAACTACTTGCAGAAACCTCTAATATCAATTCAGGAAGGCTGGTTGAACATTAAGATATTTTCTTATGAACCCTGAATGAAATTGTCGTTTTTAATAGGTTTTAATCTGTACTTACCCTAACCCAGCTACCAGCATCAACTTGTAAAATCCCTTACAATTTGACATTGAACTTCATTATCAAAGAATCAGAAAAGGTCTATGTTCCAACAAATACAACTATGTGTTTGTATGTATATGTGTGAAAAAGATAAAAATATACATATATAAGCACTGGTGGGCAAATGAAGAATTATTTTCCTTCCACAAATGAAATGAGAGCAAAAACATCAGACTATGAAGTACAAATCAGACCTTGCAATCAGTTGCTATTTTGGCGGGATTTTTGATTTCTAATAGAGGATTTGGGGACATTATAGACACATGGGAAAAGGAGATAAAACCTTGACCCTACCTGTGGAGAGTAGAGTTGTAAATATGATTCTCTGTCGATTTAGAATATTCAAAAGTTTAAAACTGGATGAAATTATTAACTAGGGAAAAATATTCTATTTAATTGTACACAGAAACATTTTTTGATTTTGCTAGGACTCTGGGATTAAATAAAAAGCAAAAATACTAAAAGTTTCTAACAGAGTTTTCACTTATATGGACTAGAATCTAAAACAAACTAATAATATTAAAAGGAAGAAGCCAATATTATTTATTGTCATATTATTATAACTTATGGGCACAAGACTAATAGTTATTTACTGCAGTTGTTTCACGGTATCCTTGTAAAATAACTATGTTTATGATTTTGCTTATGCCTTGGAGAGATAAAGCAGACAGGCTTTATCACATGGCACATGAGGCTGTGAAACTGAAAGCTTAGATCTAGTCCACACTACCCACCAGAGTGAATTTAGACCAGGCACTTTGCCTTTGTAAGTATAAGATATGTACTTTTGTTATTTAACTTCACTTGTAAAATGTGAATAAAAACAATAACGATAGAGCTACTATATGATCCAGAAATTCTACTCCTGGGCATACATCCCAAAAAACCATAATTTAAATAGATACATGCACCCGAATGTTCATTGTAGCACAATTTATAATAGCTAGAACATGGAAGCAACCTAAATATTTATTGACAGAGCAATGGATAAAGATGTGGTATAAATATACAGTGAAATATTGTGTGTGTTTGTATTCATGCTTAGTCATATCTGACTTTTTGCGACCCCATGAAGTGTAGCCCCCAGGCTCCTCTGTCCATGGGATTTCCCAGGCAAGAATATGTGAGTTGCCACTTACTCCTCCAGGGGATCTTCCTGACCCACCCAGGGGTCAAACCACATCTTCTGTGTCTCCTGCATTGGCAGGTGGATTTTTTACCACTAGCACCACCTGGGAAGCCATAATAAAGAACAAAATAATATCATTTGCAGCAACATGGATGGACCTAGAGATTGTCTTATTGGGTAAAGTAAGTCAGACGGAGGACAAATATATGCTATAGCTTGTATGCGGTACTTAAAAAAAATGGTACAAATGAACTTATTTCCAAAATCAAAACAGAGTCACAGATGTAGAAAACAGTCTCATGATTTTTGTTCAGTCACTCAGTTGTGTCTGACTCTGTGACCCCATGGACTGCAGCACGCCAGGCTTCCCTGTCCTTCTCTGTCTCCCGGAGTTTGCTCAAACTCATATCCATTGAGTCAGTGACGTCATTCAACCATCTTGTCCTGTTGTCCCCTCCTCCCACATTCAGTCCTTCCCAGCATCAGGGTCTTTTCCAATGAGTCGGCTCTTCACATCAGGTGGCAAAAGTATTGGAGCTTCAGCCTCAGCATCAGTCCCTCCAATGAATATTCAGGATTAATTTCCTTTAGGATTGACTGGTTTGATACCCTGCAGTCCAAGAGACTCTCAATAATCTTCTCCAACACCATAGTTCAAAAGCATAATTCATCAGTGCACAGCCTTCTTTATGGTCCAACAACTTGTATCAGTACATGATTACTGGAAAAATCATAGCTTTTACTATATGGACCGTTTCCAGCAAATAACATGTGTGCTATTTAATATGTGTCTAGGTTTATCACAGCTTTTCTTCCCATCACTTCAAGACAAGTAGAAGGGGAAACAATGGAAACAGTGACAGACTTTATTTTCTTGAGCTCCAAAATCACTGTGGATGATGACTGCAGCTATGAAATTAAAAGACACTTGCTCTTTGAAAGAAAATCTTACGGTCACCAGGGGGAAAGAAAGAGGGAGGAATAAACAGGGAGACTGGGATTGACATTTACATACAACTATATGTAAAATAGATAACTAAAACTAACCTATTGTATATTACAGGGAACTCTACTCAGTGCTCTGTTATGATCCATATGGCTAAAGAATCTAAAAATGAGTGGATGCATGTCTACATGTAACTGATTCACTTTGTTGTACAGCAGAAACTAACACAGCATTTTAAATCAACTATACTCCAATAAATTTTTTTTTAAAAAATACCTATATCATACTATTACATAGCTAGTAAGTGCTAAGATTTAAAGTCTGTTTGATTAAAAATTTCCTATACTTTTCACCGTCATGTTTCACCCTAACCACAGCTAAATTTTCTCCAGAAGGCTTTGGTTCAGCGATTTAACTAGCAAATGGCATAAAGATAAATCTAAAGCAACTCTTCTTTGGAGAGACTCCCAGCACTGATCGCATAAAAAACTGAATATTAACAATAATGGATATGTCCAGAAAATCTCGTGAGGAATATGATCAGAGAATGAATTTGATGTAAAATTTAAATCACATGTTCTAGGCAAGCATTCTATATTTTAACATATTTAACTATAAGAATCAAACTGCAATAACGGCATTTTCTGTGCCATGTTCTTAAACATTTTTTCCATTTACCTGGAAAAAGTTCAATAAATAATAGACAATAATAGACAATTTTACAAATATATGTTAAGTTCAGTTCAGTTCAGTCGCTCAGTCATGTCAGACTCTTTGCGACCCCATGAATCGCAGCATGCCAGGTATCCCTGTTCATCACCATCTCCCGGAGTTTACCCTAACTCATGTGCATCGAGTCGGTGATGCCATCCAGCCATCTCATCCTCCGTTGTCCCCTTCTCCTCCTGCCCCCAATCCTTCCCTGCATCAGAGTCTTTTCCAATGAGTCAGCTCTTCGCATGAGGTGGCCAAAGTACTGGAGCTTCAGCTTTAACATCATTCCTTCCAAAGAAATCCAAGGGTTGATCTCCTTCAGAATGGACTGGTTGGATCTCCTTGCAGTCCAAGGGACTCTCAGGAGTCTTCTCCAACACCACAGTTCAAAAGCATCGATTCTTCTGCACTCAGCCTTCTTCACAGTCCAACTGTCACATCCATACATGACCACAGGAAGAACCATAGCCTTGACTAGACGGACCTTAGTTGGCAAAGTAATGTCTCTGCTTTTGAATATACTATCTAGTTTGGTCATAACTTTTCTTGCAAGGAGTAAGCGTCTTTTAATTTCATGGCTGCAGGCACCATCTGCAGTGATTTTGGAGCCCCCCAAAATAAAGTCTGACACTGTTTCTGCTGTTTCCCATCTATTTCCCATGAAGTGATGGGACCAGATGCCATGATCTTCGTTTTCTGAATGTTGAGCTTTAAGCCAACCTTTTCACTCTCCTCTTTCACTTTCATCAAGAAGCTTTTTAGCTCCTCTTCACTTTCTGCCATAAGGGTGGTATCATCTGCATATCTGAGGTGATTGATATTTCTCCCGGCAATCTTGATTCCAGCTTGTGTTTCTTCCAGTCCAGCATTTCTCATGATGTACTCTGCATAGAAGTTAAATAAGCAGAGTGACAATATACAGCCTTGACATACTCCTTTTCCTATTTGGAACCAGTCTGTTGTTCCATGTCCAGTTCTAACTGTTGCTTCCTGACCTGCATACAGATTTCTCAAGAGGCAGGTTAGGTGTTAAGTTAAGTAGGTATAGTGAAATAATATCATTCTTTCATCAAAGAAATATTTAGATATGAAAATGTGGGAGAAATATTGTATTGAAATGTCTATAGAATATTTGCCATAAATTCTATATAGAAGAAGTAATATTAATCTATTACAAATAGAAAATTATTAAAAGGAAACAGATTCAGCTACTCACAGAATGTTTACATTTTACTTCCGGACTATTCTACATTACAGATATTTTAAATTTTTATAATTTTAGACATTATCTTGCATTTTCTGAATTTTCCTTAAGATTACAGAATGGATTTTTCATATAATACTTTTTAAGTAAATATTATCATAATAAGTACATATTGAGATGAATATATTATAATTTATTTTTGTTCACTACTCTTTTAAATTTGCTTTCTTTTCCTTACCAGCTTTCTATTTTATTATTACATATCTTAATGAAAATATTGATATATAAACACTGTTAGTTACTTCAGATTACTGTCTCAAGATTGGTTTTAAATGGTGGATTGAAATGCTTGTGTCTTCATAATATATATTACCAAATTGAAAGATTCTACGTTAACCAATAATCAGTAAGAAAATTCACTATTAAATATCAAACATTCACATAATTTGTTTAGTCATTTGATCACAGGTTTTTTTTAACAAAGAACAAATTTATAAGTGGCTCATAAAGTCTACATTTTTAAGTCATACCTAAATTGCTTTTCAGTTTTTAGTTATCAGATTTTTTAAATGCATATCTCACTGCAAATCTAAGATTATGCTTATAATGAGATAATTACTGTGATTATACAGAGTTAGCATGTTGCAGTCCATGGGGTCACAAAGAGTCGGACGGGACTGAAATGAACTGAACTGAACTGATACAGAGTTAATAAAAGCATGCACAGTTCAACTCAAGCATAAAACAGGTCTAGGTATACCTATCTTACATTATGAAGCGTTTATATGTAATTGTATTTAGGCTTTTGGTTTGTGGAACGTCAGTCTCAAATCCAATTATTACCTTTGCAAACATTTACAGGATCTTTGAACCCTGTTGGTACTCATTAGACTATATAACTCTAAACTTTCTTACAGAAATAAGATTCTGTAGCTCAAAGAAAAGTGAAAAATAAAATAGCCACAAAAAAAGAATGAATCTACACAGCTGTAAAAGGTCAGAGAAAATGCCAAATATCAGAGAAATTCAGAGAATCTTGCTCTTGTTATTTTGACCAAACTGAAAACTGACTTTCACTTTTTCTTTTTTTTACAGACACTAATGAAAATTATACATGCTATAAGGAAATAAGAATCCATTGCAAATCACCAGAAAATCATTTAAAAACTGAAACAAAATAATCTTTGATAAATCATAAGGAGTATTCTATCTTAGAGGAGTAAGCTTATGAATTTGATTTCAGTGCTTGTGCTTATAAACATTAATTTCATTATGAAAGGTTGTAATTTACTTTCCCCCTAGGAAAGAAAACTCTATCTTGGATTTTATTTGCATATCTTTTTAATAGCCTCATTCCATTTTTGACATGTAAAAATATTTATAGTGCTGGGAGGTCTGGTATTTCTGTACTTTTGGCAGTACACAGAGCAACTGTCTTGGAAATGGCTATAAAGTCATATCTTATTAATGTTCCCATTCAGGAATGCAGGGACCCACTCAGTGTCCCTGGATCAATTACAATGATCAGATGTAATTGAACTTTCCACAGATACTGGCTTTTCTCCAAATATACTAATTCTAAGAAGGAGTGAGAAATATTTATTTTAGGAAAGTTTTTTTTTTTTACATTCATAGAATTATAAAATTGACACCATCGAAAAGAGTCATCTGATAACACATTTGGGGCTTCTCTGAGGTTAGTCCTCTCTTCTCATTTACCACTACTCCACTCCTAGTTTAGGAATGATTATTTCTTTCCTGGTCTATTGCAATTGTGTTCTAATTCATCATCTCCCAGTTTCCAATCTCCCCTTTCCCAACACTGCCCCCACCTCCGACACACACACACACACACACACACACACACACACACACACACACACACACACACCTATATTGTTCAGCCATTGTCACAATCCGATTATATAAAGAATTACCCCAAAAGGTAGCAGTGAAATGGCAGTCATTTATTTTCACTGATCGGTAAACATTTGGGAGCTCATCTCACTTCTGTGAAATATTTTCTCCTTGTCCCCCACATCTTGACATCTGCTAATTCTCCTCCAATGTGCCTTTGTGTTCTATGCATGTTTTTATAGGATATATTCATACAAAATATTTATTTAATGCATACTAGAATAGGCATTTGGGATAAATCAATAAAAGGATTTTGATGATTAATGTATTTACTCAAATTTTTGTCTCACTTCTGCTACTATACTTACCACCAACCCCTTTTCCCTACCAGAGATTAGGCCCTTATCTTTACGTATCTGCAAGCTTTGGCAGGGTGCTTGACAAATATTTGGTGCTCAGTGATGAAATAAATAAAGGAATGAATAAGTTAATGTGCTATGGGGTCTTAAACTCTTCTGACTCAGTTCTTTTGCATAGTTTTCCAATGATCTGTCTATGCAGTGACATACCTAGTGTTTTTGACATTGGAGTCATTTGATTTTTAATCCCTATTTCATAAGAGAAAATTACTTTCGGTAATAATACCAGAAAAAGGTGAAATTAATAAGATGCATATTACAGAGAATAAGGAGAAAAAGTATAAAACTTATATTGCATCAATGCATTTTTTGGAAAAAGGTATACGTTTAATGGACCACAACAATAATGAAATAACAATAGTCCTGTTTTTTTCAATCTCTTCTTTGTTTTAAAGCAAGTCCTTCATTTCAAAAAAGTAATCCCATGTTAAAAAGTTATTATTCAAATTTGATAAAATATTTCACATGAAGTTAAAATGTGTACTTCATCAAGGTTGTATGCCTCGTAGTTTGCATGTTACACTGCTGTGAATTTTAAACATAAATATAAAAACCCCAAGTCAGTTTTATTACCTTTTAAAAAATTCTCTAGAGACAACATACTCCTTGCTGATATTGTAGCAGACTCTTCCCATGTCCCCTGCTCTCTGGTATGTCATTGTGCCTACCTAAGGGTGGAAAAAAAAATAATGTGTGTGCACACACACACATACACACACTTTTATATTCTATTATAGTCAAGAAACGGATACATGAGAAAGGCATTTCTAGGAAGATGAAATAAAGTTGCTCTCTGAAAAGAAAGCTCATCAAATAACCATGAACTGAGGAAATGGCTTTATCAGGAGGTTGTCCATTCCAAAAGATGAGCTGTTAAGCCCTCCTCATAATAACCATGCCCTGTTCCATAGAGATCAGGGGCATCCTCTGGTCTTCTTAGTGACTCCATCAGTTACGTTAGGCTCTTTGCATGAACTTCTCTGAGGGTGACTGACAGAATGCGAGTTGACATAAATAAGAGCTTGTTAACATTTGTTAAACATGACCAAAATATTTCAATGCAATTATTGTTACAGTAGGAAAAGGGAATTTATCTACTTGCCTAATAATCCTTGTTGAACATACCATTTTATGGCTTTCAATTGATTGCCTATTGAAAAGGAAACTCACGCAGTTTAAATGAAGGTAGTGCACTTTCTTGGTGGCTAGGTGATAAAGAATCTGCCTAGCAATCAATGCAGGGGACACATGTTTCATCCCTGGTCTGGAAAGATCCCACATGCTGCTGAGCAACTAAGACCGTGGGCCACAACTATTGGGCCTGTGCTCTAGAGCCCGGGAGCCGCGACTGCTAAAGACTCTGTGACCTAAGGCCTGTACTCTGCAACAAGAGAAGCCACCGCAATGAGAAACTCGTGCATTGCAGCTAGAACATAGCTCCCACGTGCCGCAACTAGGGAAAAGCCCGGGCAGCAACGAAGACCCAGCACAGCCAAAAATAAATAAATGATTTTACAAATCAAGGCACAGTTCTGAGAAGAGTGTGTTCAAATCAAGAGCAAGTGTAAGATAGCTAGATAAAATGTGCTCATGTGTGGGACCTGCCCTAGATGTGAGGGATGAATCAAGGGCACAGATTTAAAGCAAAAGCTGTATCTGAAAAGTCACGAAGATGAGAGGAGACTTTTGCTTGTTCTTACCAAGTTGTTCACAGAGGTTGTGAAATAAAGCTGAAGTAAGAATGGGGAAGATGAAGCTGCAGTGGTCACTAGGAAGCTGATTATGAAGGAACTTATGTGACTTGCCAAGAACATGGATTTTATCCTAAGATTTTCAGAAAACACAAAACATTTGACCAGAAATGACATGATGAGATGGTGTTCACCAGCTAGCTGCATCTCCAAAAGTACTGGAGGTTTGCTCATTGTGAAAGAATAAAAGAAATAGGATCAAAGAGAGAAGCTGAACAGAAATGCACTGGTGAAAAAGTCCACAGCCGATCCAAGGGGTGCCCTGGAACTGTGTCTAACCTTCAAAAGAAAGAAAGTGAAGTCACTCAGTCATGTCCATCTCTTTGCAACCCCGTGAACGTAGTCTACCAGGCTCCTCCATCCATGGAATTTTCCAGGAAAGAATACTGGAGAGGTTTGCCATTTCAAAGTTGTCCCATTTTGAGCAAAGCGCTATTCATTTATACTCCTATCCCTTTTCTTCTCTCATGGACTAGTCAGTGGCTTTAGTATGTCCCAGGAGAGGAGCTTGATCTTGGGTGAGGTGGTGTATTGGGGAAACAGAAATTCCCAGAGAAGTTCTCAGCTGAGAACTGTCAGCCAGTCAACCTGCCTAGAAGGTGGGAGAATGAGGGTCTCAGTTTTGAAATGAAGATTTGATTGACTCACCACAGCATCTTTTCCACTTAACAGACTGTATTACAACTTAACCCAGTCTGGTAAACCTAGTAGAGGAGGAGGAATTTGATGTCTAGGAAAACCTGGTAACAAGGAGTAGGCAGTCATTGGTTTTTAATGAGTGAATGTTTCCTTTTGAAGATTTTTGAAAGAGATTATCAAATCTGAAACTAGGAGGGAAATTAATTACTGAATGAAGCAAGACAAATAATATAGCTATTCAAGCTGAAGCTAATATTCATTGATCTATTCAGAGACTGGTTCCAAATAGGAAAAGGAGTATGTCAAGGCTGTGTATTGTCACCCTACTTATTTAACTTATATGCAGAAACTTTAACTTATCATGAGAAACGCTGGGCTGGAGGAAGCACAAGCTAGAATCAAGATGACCAGGAGAAATATCAATAACCTCAGATATGCAGATGACAACACCCTTATAGCAGAAAGTGAAGAAGAACTAAAGAGCCTTTTGATGAAAGTGAAAGAGGAGAGTGAAAAAGTTGGCTTAAAGCTCAACATTCAGAAAAATAAGATCATGGCATCCGGTCCCATCACTTCATGTCAAATAGCTGGAAAAACAGTGGAAACAGTGGCTGACTTTATTTTTCTGGGCTCCAAAATCACTACAGACTGTGATTGTAGCCATGAAATTAAAAGATGCTTCCTCCTTGGAAGGAAAGTTATGACAACCTAGATAGCATATTAGAAAGCAGAGACATTACTGTGTCAACAAAGGTCCATCTAGTCAAGGTTATGTTTTTTCCAGTGATCATGTATGGATGTGAGGGATGGACTATAAAGAAAGCTAAATGCAGAAGAATTGATGCATTTGAACTGTGGTGTTGGAGAAGACTCTTGAGAGTCCCTTGGACTGCAAGGAGATCCAACCAGTCCATTCTAAAGGAGATCAGTCCTGAGTGTTCATTGGAAGGACTGATGTTGAAGCTGAAACTCCAATCCTTTGGCCACCTGATGCGAAGAGCTGATTCAGTGGAAAAGACCCTGATGCTGGGAAAGACTGAGGGCAGGAGGAGAAGGAGATGGCAGAGGATGAGATGGTTGGATGGCATCACCAACTCAATGGACATGGGTTTGGGTGGACTCCGGGAGCTGGTGATGGACAGGGAGGCCTGGCCTGCTGTGGTTCATGGGGTTGCAAAGAGTCGAACATAACTGAGCGACTGAACTGAACTGACTGAACTGATTCAGAGAATTTTTACAAAAAAATTTTCAAGACTTTATTTGTGAGTTTTTTGTCAATATGCAGTTTGTAAAGCTATTAATCCCATCAACAATTAGCATTTGATGGTGTCTACTTATCCCTTTAAAAACTCATTTTTCTAAGTTTTCGAAAATGTTATCTGCCTTTAACATGCATTAAATGCCATCTCAAAATGATGATTAAGATTCTCAATACCCCAAAGAATTCTGTGGTTTCTACATTTATTTTCTGAATCTATCTTCTATTATCAACATTGAAATATTGGAGTACACTGGCTTCATGTAAAATAAAACAGCCTCTTCAGTCTTCTCAATCACAGATCTCATTCAGGATGTCCTCACATTTCCCACAGCTTCACTGAACTTTAGACAAGATGTTTCTTCGTGGCTCTGGGCACCTGACTGCTCCCTCACCCCTGCTTTTAAGGAACTTACCTGGTCTAAGTGTAGAGATGCCTTCCTGTCCTTTTCTTAAATCATTTGTTTCAAAAGAACAGGCAGTGGAAAATCATTTCTCTGTCCCTTTGAGATGTCAATCTTTCCAAAACTATCTTGCTAGTTTTGTGACCTTAACACTCTTTCTCAAGCACTGGGGAAGTTTCCCTGGGCAATACAGTCATTAAAGAAGGTAGTGTCCCTAATGTCCCAGTTTCTGTGGTAGAGGAATAGCCGAACCTCTAGAGACACCTTGCTCCAAGTTGTAAAACAACCTCTGTTCTGAAGATATGAAAAAAGTTGTTTCCTTTCCCTTCTGGTAACACCGGTTTGCAATAACAGATTACCTATGATACCCCATCTCTAACTCTTAAAATTCCCCCTGCTCCCTTGTTTCTGCAGAGTTTAATAACGCTGTTTTCTGGTCTCTCTCCTATTGCCAAGCCTTGAATACAATCTTCATGTTTCTAACTTTGTCTGATGTAATTTTTGCTTTGACAATCTTTAAAATTTCCTAATTCCTCCCATAATGGGTCATCTATATTTCTTATTTCTCTATTTTTTTCACTTTCCTAAAATTCAGAATTTTTAAACTAGGATTACCAAATTCATCTACTTTAGTTATAATCACTTTTGTTTCAAAAGGATAGCAATATTAAGTGGATAGTGATACAGATATGAATGAAAACCCCTTTAATTCCCTTTTAAATTTAATTCACTAATTATTCAACCCATCAAGTCATATATGTGGACATTTTGTACTTATACAGGAATATCAACAGATATTCTTTTGTTTAGACAACTCTCTGCATATTACTGGGCTTCCCTTGTAGCTCAGCTGGCAAAGAATCTGCCTGCAATGAGGGAAACCTGGGTTCAATCCCTGGGTTGGGAAGATCCCCTGGAGAAGGGAAAGGCTATCTACTCCAATATTCTGGCCTAGAAAATCCCATGGACTATACAGTCCAAAGAGTTGGACATGACTGAGCAACTTTCACTTGTTACTTCCATGCATATTATTGCATGAGAAACAACTAGGAGCAAAAAGAACTACAAGTAACTACTGGAAATAAACAGCATTAATTGAAAAAAGGTAGATAGTCAGGACTGACCTAAGGCTAAAAACTATTCAAAGTGTAAAATTTTAATTTTGAAATCTTATAACTGAGACATTCAGGAAAATCTACACCTGCCTTATCTCTATAATTGTCTTTCCTCTTTTATCGGTTCTTGTCATTATATTGAAAAAATTTTTTTCTTCTTGCATGTATGTGCATATGACTTGGCACTTAGCTACACACAAAGCACTCTGCTAAGTGCTATATCTAAAAGAATGAATTAGCAGGTATATATATTCTGCCCTTTGGAGTTGGCAATCCGACAGGGCAAGTAGCATTCATGCAGATTATTACATAAATAGTTACTTAGCCATAATTATAGCAAGATCTCTAAAATAAGAGTGTAGAAAGTCACCAGATTTCGTACCTGAAGAGTAGACAATAGTTGAGAGTAAGGAGTGAAGGAAATACTTTGAGGGAATGACATTTTGGAGGACTTGGAAGTTAACAGTAGAATAGAGGAAACATGAAGGAGAATTATACAGAAGACCTTGTATTCAAGGTCTTTGAAGCACCAGAGGAACGGAAGGAGGCCAAGGAAGCCACAGTTAGCCAGAGGGGTGGGTAGGGAGATGCATTGAGTGAAGATGGTAAGAAGATGGTGAAAAGTCTCCTTAATCTCCTCCCAACACAAAAGATTTTGGATTTGAGCAGTTTAAAGTTTGATCCAGTATAATGTGTCAAGTGTTGGTCTGGGAGAGGCAAGATCAGATTTTTCTTCCTATTTCAGGTATTGTTCTTTTCCTACACGGGTTATAGATTTTTAAAAAGCAAAAATAAATTGGACAGGGATATTAGTTAGGGAGACATTGTATTCCAGCTCAAGCATGATTTTGACTTTTAAACAGAAAAGTGTTACATTATAGAAAACAGAAAAGAACTTCCCTTCTAAAAGTTGCTATTGTTTTGGTATGTTCTTATCTTAAGCTCTTTTTCCCACTTATGTTCATAATTTTTACATTCTCACAATCTTAGACTTACTATACTTATTTAATTTACTTGAATCAAATAAATTCTAAATGCTGTATTGTGTGAACAAATAAACATCACAATGATTATTTTCATTTATCTATAATCTTGCAAGTGTATCATTTGAAACACATTCTATAATCAATGCTTACTGAGCATTTCTATTTGAATGTCTAAGAGAACTTTCTAAAGGATTATATTTAAAACTAAACTCTTGATTCCATCCCTCATCCCAAAGCTGCTTTTCTAGAAACTTTCCCATCTCAGGAAATACCAATTCTGTCTTACCTTCCGCTCAAGTTAAATATCTGGTGGTTATCACAATATGCTTTTTCTTCTTATCAAAAGCACCAAAACATTCTGCCAGCTCTTACTTTGAAACTTATGCAAAATCTCATTCCCTACCATCATTACTGCTGCCATTTATGTTTCTTGCCGGACAAGTTTATTACAGTATTCTTACTGTAGTCTTCCCTTGCATGCATTTAGAGGAATATGGGGCACATATTTACTCACAACATGCTCTGCCAGACACATGACTTATGTTCAGAGGTTATCCAATATGCTTCTAATACATATAAAGTGACTAACAGGGACAAAAGTCCACTTTTGTGGTTTTTGAACTTTAAAATATTCCCATTCAAAATAAAAGCCCTTCCCACATTAATAGTGAAACATGGACACAACAATATTAAATGAAGCTTTCGTCTAATGCTTATTTTTCAATATAATGGAATTCAGGATAGTGAAGAGTTATTCTCTCCTAAACTTTCCTTACTCATCTGACTGCACTGTTCAGTTGTGTTAGATGACCTACAGGGTCTTTGCCATTTTTATCATTTTCTGTGACCTGTGATATTTTCCAACTGCATGTGATCTATTTTGCTTTAAAATTATTGATTCAGTTCAGTTCAGTCATGTCCAACTCTTTGTGACCCTGTGAATTACAACACTCCAGGCCTCCTTGTCCATCACCAACTCCTGGAGTTTACCCAAACTCATGTGCATTGAGTCGGTGATGCCATCTAACCATCTCATCCTCTCTTGTCCCCTTCTCCTCCTGTCTTCAATCTTTCCCAACATCAGGGTCTTTTCCACTGAGTCAGCTCTTCACATCAGGTGGCCAAAATATTGGAGTTTCAGCTTCAACATCAGTCCTTCCAGTGAACATCCAGGACTAATTTCCTTTAAGATGGACTAGTTGGATCTCCTTGCAGTCCAAGGGACTCTCAAGAGTCTTCTCCAACACCACAGTTCAAAAGCATCAATTCTTCGGCATTCAGCTTTCTTTTTTAGTCCAACTCTCACATCCATACATGACCACTGGAAAAACCATAGCCTTGACTAGACTGACCTTAGTTGACAAAGTAATGTCTCTGTTTTCTAATATGCTGTCTAGTTTGCTCATAACTTTCCTTCCAAGGAGAAAGCATCTCTTATAGGCCAAATTAATATGGCATGCAAATTAATAGAGTGGCATTCGTATTTTATGAAATAGTCCTAGACTTTGAGAGAGCTATTTTTGCTATATTGCTATTATAATGTTATATTGCTAGAATTAGATTTATTTAGGACATAAGAGGATGTGATTGTGGTGAAATACATTTTTCTCATAATTTTGATGGCAAGGAAGAGTTACAGTTTATGACATCTATCTTAATTATACCTGTTTTCAGATGCCTAAAGTCACCTAAATTTTAAATTGAAAGCTGACATCTGAATGATTAAAAGGGAAGTTTCATGGAAATATCAAGTTGAATGAATCATACATTTCCAGAGTAATGATTTTGGATTAAGAAGACAAATTTTAAGGCCAATAGTTTTGAGCTCCTTGTGTACAAAGCATGACTGTTAGCAACATTTCTTAACGTCTGAGTCTAATTCCTTTCATGTTACGTCTAGATCCTAACATGTTTCATGATTTAAACAGACATTAAATGCAAATTGCACTGCACAGTGTCATGTACAAGTGATTGTTCAATCTGTGGTAACTGTAATATCAGTAGTATCTGTGCTCCATTGTGCTTAGTCATTGTGCTCAGTCTTGTCCAACTCTTTGTGGTCCCATGGATTGTAGCCTACCAGGCTCCTCTGTCTGTGAGATGGAGGTAAATAGAGAAAACTCTCTTGAAAATATTGAAAATGTATCTTGTTGTACATCAAAAATTATAATGAATCCAATAGTGAACTTGTTTTTTTGTCTATATTTTTTTTTCTTTCCTAGTTTGTAATTCAATCTTTGGTGCTACCTACCTTACTTGGGAGCCTCCTTATTGAAAGTGGACTTCAGTATCTAGCAAAGTGCTTGGTATATGATAGGCAACCAAGAAATATTTTTCAATGGGAAATTTCAAATGATATTCCTTGGACTCACTTTTAAAGTTTTTATTTTATGTTGTCATGTCACTGGATTTAAGTCAGGAAGCAACAGTTAGAACTGGACATGGAACAACAGACTGATTCCAGATAGGAAAAGGAGTACGTCAAGGCTGTATATTATCACCCTGCTTATTTAACTTATATGCAGAGTACATCATGAGAAACACTGGGCTGGAAGAAGCACAAGCTGGAATCAAGACTGCCGGAAGAAATATCAATAACCTCAGATATGCAGATGACAGAAAGTGAAGAACTAAAGAGCCTCTTGATGAAAGTGAAAGAGGACAGTGAAAAAGTTGACTTAAAGCTCAACATTCAGAAAACTAAGATCATGGCATCCAGTCCCATCACTTCATGGCAAATAGATGGGGAAGCAGGGGAAACAGTGGCTGACTTTATTTTTTTAGGCTCCAAAACCACTGCAGGTGGTGATTGCAGCCATGAAATTAAAAGACACTTACTCTTTGGAAGGAAAGTTATGACCAACCTAGATAGCATATTAAAAAGCAGAGACATTACTTTGTCAACAGAGATCTGTCTAGTCAAGGCTATGGTTTTTCCAGTAGTCATGTATGGATGTGAGAGTTGGGCTATAAAGAAAATTGAGTGCCAAAGAATTGATGCTTTTGAACTGTGGTGTTGGAGAAGACTCTTGAGAGTCCCTTGGACTGCAAGGAGATCGAACCAGTCCATCCTAAAGGAGATCAGTCCGGGGTGTTCATTGGAAGGACTGAAGTTGAAGCTGAAACTCCAATACTTTGGTCACCTGAATGGAAATGACCCTGATGCTGGGAAAGATTGAGGGTGGGAGGAGAAGGGGACAACAGAGGGTGAGATGGTTGCATGGCTTCACCGATATGAGTCTGAGTGGACTCCAGGAGTTGGTGATAGACAGGGAGGCCTGGCGTGCTGCAGTTCATAGGGTAGCAGAGTCGGACGTGACTGAGCAACTTAACTTAACTGAACTGAACTGAATTCTACCTACAATCTGTCCTTTATCACCATCCTTATTGCTTGGTTTCTATTTTAATTCCTCACTACCTCTAAATGGTGAACAATGTTGTACATATAGTGGCTAACTGCCTAGAACCTGAAACGTGTCTTTGGAAGGTGTTACCAGTTTCAAGGTGGGCAAGTTAGTTAACCATTCTGTGCTTCAGTTCCCTCATCAATCAATGGAGATAATCATTACGCCTATGTTATGACTGTGACCTGAGGAATAAATGCATATAAATTGTTTTTGTACATAGCACTTTGCATAAGATAAGCATTCAATAAATTATAGTTATTCTTGCTATTTAATTGCAGCATTGCAATATTTTATCTCCTTGAATCTTAGTCCTCTTGAAGGATTTAATCCCATTAGCAATTTGCTCATTTTTTTTCCATCAAGGACACGTTTATTTATTATTACTCAGATGCTCTGACGGGCACTGTATCTACAAATTTGAATGTCCTGTGATTCCTGCTACTCAAAACTTCACAATATTGAGCAAAGGCAAAATTATTGGAGGCAAACAGACAAATCGATATTCATAAACCCTTACAAGTAAAGTATCAAAACATTCCTTATAGTATTCTGCCAAACCATGTAAGCTGTCTTTCTTTACCCTCTCTCCCTTTTCATTAGACATAAGACACCTATCCTGAGTCTGCACATATTCTCTCTCCACCTAAATGCCTCCCAGGGCTTCCCTGATGGATCAGCTGGTAAAGAATCTGCCTGCAGTGTAGAAGATCTGGGTTCAATCCCTGGGTTGAGTCAGTCCCTGGGTTGAGACGATCCCCTGGAGAAGGGAATGGCTACCCACTCCAGTATTCTGGCCTGGAGAAATCCGTGGACTCTACCATGGGGTCACAAAGAGTCAGACACGACTGAGTGACTTTCACTGATTAAATGCCTCCTATGCCTTGTTCTCTTTTCAAAACCCATTAGTATTATTTCCCTCTGTAGTTAATCTTCCAAAAATGTGGGAAGATTCAAATTTTGTTCTGAAATATACTAGACCCAAATCTAGTAGTGGGCAGGAAATAGGAAGAAAAGGTTCAGGAAATATTTTGTTCAGTCGTTCAGTCATGTCCAACTCTTTGTGACTCCAGGGACTACATCATGTCAGGCTTCCCCATCCTTCACTGTCTCCCTGAGTTTGCTTAAACTCATGTCCATTGAGTCAGTGATACTATATACCATCTCATCCTCTGCTGCTCTCTTCACCTTTTCCCTCCAGTCTTTTCCAGCATCAGGATTTTTTCCAGTGAGTCGACTCTTCATATCAGGTAGCCAAAGTAGTGGAATTTCAGCTTCAGGATCAGTCCTTCCAATGAATATTCAGGGTGATTTCCTTTAGGATTAACTGGTTTGCTCTCCTTGCTGTCCAAGGGACTCTCAGGAGTCTTCTCCAGCACTATAATTTGAAAGCATCAGTTCTTCAGTGCTCAGGCTTCTTTATGGTCCCACTGCCACATCTGTACATGACTACTGAAAAAACCATAGCTTTGACTATATGGACCTATGTCAACAAAATGATATCCTGTCTAGGTTTGTCATAGCTTTTTTTTCCAGGGAGCAAGCATCTTTTAATTTCATGGCTGCAGTCACCATCCTCAGTGATTTTTGGAGCCCAAGAAAATAAACTCTGTCACTGCTTCCATTTTTTCCCCTTCTCTTTGCCATAAAGTGTTGGGACCAGATGCCATGATCTTAGTTTTCTGAATGTTGAGTTTTAAGGCAGCTTTTTCACTATCCTCTTTTATCCTCACCAAGAGACTCTTTAGGTCCTCTTCACTCTCTGCCATTTGAGTGGTATCTAGTGGCAGAAATCAGGAGGGATGGTCAGATACTTAATGAAAGCATCCTGCAGCTTGTTCCTGTTCTTGATTTTGTAACAGACCCTCCTAAACTAAAGGTTCTGAGGAAAACTCTGTACAGGATCTAGCATTTCTTTGATTGACTTAATTATTGACCCCCTTTACATTTAATACATTATGAGAACTACATTTGAAAAACACCAAAATTTTTATTAAAAATATGCTTTATTTTGCTTTATTTTCATCTTGGCTGAAAACTCATAGAATAAAAATCCTAAAATGTAGTATTCTTATAACAAATTTGAAAGAAAATAAGAGCAGTTATGTGAATGTATATAAACAATTAAATGTAGATACATATGTATGTATGTTTTATGTTGATAGTTGTTGTATCCATATAATCTTTAGTTGTGGAAAATATAAAATTTCATGGTCTAGATTAGAATGATAAAGTAACTATATAGTTTGAAACAGAACTGCACCAAAGCTCTTATAAACTGTCCTCCCAAATTTGACATTATGAATAAAGAAGGAGAATCATCTTAAATTTTTTTTCTGTCATCAGGAAGCCTCAGGTTTTTTTTTTCCCAGTTTCCTTTTTATTCTATTTATCACTTATTTAATTACTGATCATCACCACATTTTATGGTTCATTCATTTAAGTTATATTCTAGTTCTTAATTGTATTGTCTAAAGTTTAAGGGAAATAAAAACAAAAGCAAAATGGCACAATACACAGAATATTGATCCAGGAGGTAGAAGCACCAGTGATAATCTCAGCCCAGTCACTAACCTGCTGTGTGAAATTTGTGATGCCCCTCATTCAGGTACAGCAAACCCTACAGCAACAGGAGAAACCAGACAGTCATTGATCTAATTAAGATCTCTTAGTCAAAGTCTTACACATTCCGCAGTTTGGTTGATGTCTATCGGAACACAGTTATAGCCCAACAAAGTTGGGTGACTGCCTCGACGCTTGCCATGAGAGAGAGGCCACACCATTGGAGATGTTAGGGCCAGCTCAGGGGAAAAATGTTGAAGTATTTAAGTACAGCATTTTGGAAAGTGTTAGATTTAAGAAAGAAGATTACATTCTGGAAGCTGGGGATATTTTATGCTTATGTGTCTTTATCAATCTTATCTAAAAGTCAGCAGAAACAAATCAAACCTAAAACTTTTATTTTATTTTTTTAAGCAGCAATAGCTGCTCCTATTGGCCACAAAAGAGGATGTTTAGTCATCTGCAGCTTTGGCTAGCATTCTTGCTTCTGCCTTTATTGAAAAATGATTGCAGTATGGTTCTGTTTTATCTTAATCTATCATGTCATGAGGTGGTCTTCTTTGATATTGCCGTTCTATGAAATTATTCATGTATAGCAGAAGACAATGGCCTAATAGAGAGCTCCAGTCCAGACTCTTGAACATCAAGGCCTGGCTGTCACGGCCAAACTGGCTCCCTGCTCTTAGGGGCTGCTTTCTCTTCTCTGTTTCGACACATCATGCTATATTATGTCTTGCATTAAAACTGAAGTATATGCTTGTCTCTTTCACTAGATTTTGAGATCCTAGAAGGCTGCTGTTAATTTTTCTTCTCCTTTATATCACTCAAAATCTATAATACTGGACCTTCCACACAGTACTTTCTTAGATATTAAGAAATTTTTGATTTGTGTACAAGTGACCTACAAATGGTTCGTTCTGTTATGGTCTTGCAAAACCTTAGGCCAGCTGTGAAATTTAGCCAAGAATAAAGTTTAGAGGCACTGTAATAGATCACATAAGAGCACCCTAACTTTCGATATCAATTGCAAGGTCAAGAAGTTCCCAAAACTAATTTTGGATTTAATAATGTACTAGACAGATTCACAGAATTCACTGAAGACTGCTGCATTCACAGTGATGGTTTATTACAGGGAAATAGTACTCTTGCCTGGAAAATCCCATGGACGGAGGAGCCTGGTAGGCTGCAGTCCATGAGGTCACTAAGAGTTGGACATGACTGAGCAACTTCACTTTGACTTCACTTTCATGCACTGGAGAAGGAAATGGCAACTCACTCCAATATTCTTGCCTGGAGAATCCCAGGGATGGGAGAGCCTGGTGGGCTGCCATCTACAGGGTCGCACAGAGTTGGACACGACTGAAGCAGCAGTAATATAGATTAACATCAGCCAGAGGAAGAGATGCCTGGAGCTGGGACCAGAAGACGTAACAGACACAGAACTTCTGTCGTCACCCCCTCACCATCACCACCACCACCATTCTCCTGGCATAGATGTGTGACGATACCACAGAGTATTGCCAAGCAGGGAAATGTATTTGTGCTTCAAGTTCAGAATTTTATTCAAGTTCCATTGTGCAGACATAATTGATTGACTGACTGACTGATTGATTGATTGATGCTTATGTGGTTGATCTCAGTTTCTAGATGTATTGATACTTCATTAATCAAAGTGCCCACCCTAAATCATAGTGTTGGTCTTTCTGGCATTCCCACTGTCCCTCGAAGTCTTGGCTAGCTCTCCCCAAATCACACTGTTATTGATTGTTGTTGTTCAGTCACTCAGGCATGTCTGACTCTTCGTGACCCCATGGACTTCAGTACACCAGGTCTCCCTGTCCCTCACCTCCTCCTGAAGTTCACCCAAGTTCATGTCCATTCAATCAGTGATGCCATCCAACCACCCAAATCACACTGTTGCTCTCTGGCTATTCCAAGGCCCCCTGACAAGCAATGACCACCTCCCAGTTGCCAAGGGCAAAGGCTAGATCTCTTTTGGAACAATTAAATTCTTTATTATATGGGCTCTCATATCAAGTACTCATAATTAAAACATTCTGTCAGAGCAGATATTCCTATCTTTTGAAGCATCACCATGATGATATTTTAGAAGAATAGCTAATTTCAGCCAAGTCATAGTTCATAGAAAATTAGAGCATGAATAATTCTGAAAAAACATTACAGATAAGGGAAGTATAATCTTGGGAGATAAAGCCTATCATTATGGCTTTCAGATTTCTGCTATATTTAATTCTCATTTTCTATTTCTTTCTTTTATTTTTCTACTCTGTCCTTAATAACAGCTTTTAGTGATTCTTCTTTTGTATGCCATTAACAGCAGAATTTTTCACTGTTAATGAGAAAAGAAAAAGTGAAAGTGTTAGCTGCTCAGTCATATCTGACTCTTTGTGATCCCATGGCCTGTAGCCCAGCAGGATCCTCTGTCCATGGAATTCTAGAGTGAGTAGCCAGTCCCTTCTCCAGGGGATCTTTCCAAACCAGGGATCAAACGCAGGTCTCCTGCATTGCAGGTAGATTCTTTATTATCTGAGCCACCAGTGAAACCCAAGTGCTCACTAAAAGTAATACTCTTTGAAAAATACTTGGGATCATTGCATAATATTAAAAGAGCCCAAGTATGTTCTTGAATTTTCCTTATCTCATCAAGTATATTTGCTAGGTTAATGTGAGACGGGAGGCTGTTCTTGTGAATGGCCCCTGTCTCTCTGTATATGTCCATTCAGGTATTTTCAGTACCATATAGGAATTCATTATTTAGCTGGACTGGGTATGAGTTTTTGGATAAGTCTGTCCACAGTGCATTGGCTTTCATTGGTTATATGAATAATACTGTGTTTGTGTGTAAATGTCTTCATATGGAGTAGAATGGGAAAGTGGTTGCTCCAGAAACCTAGAAGCACTATGCGTGCTCAGTCACTAAGCCATGTTCAACTCCATGGACTGGTCCCCACCAGGCTCCTCTGTCTATAGGATTTCCCAGGGAAAAATACTGAAGTGCATTGCCATTTCCTTCTCCAGGTATCTTCCCAATTCAGAGATCAAACCAGGGTCTCCTGCATTGGTAAGTAGATTCTTTATTGCTGAGCCAGATACTCAGCAACTGCCAGATATATCCCAACTGTGGTTGGGATACTGTGGTCTTACCATGGTTGCTATTAAAATGTGAGGAACGGTCCTTCTATTCCAAGTTCAGCAGACAAATGTTAAAAACACATTTTAGAAGTACAGCTATTTATTTATAGTCAAGTTTAGCGGGTATTTTTCTTACAGAAAAAAGTATTTTTTTATGATTTGGTCAAATTTTAGAAGTTATTTTGAAGTGAATATATTTTTAAATAAAAGGCAAAAGAAAGAATTAGGCAGTGAAATCTAAAACTGGCTCTCCTGATCTGCTCTGTGATTTTCCTTAAAACAAGGCCTGATTTTTAGATGAATTGCCCTTTCCTTAGGCAAATTCAGAGGTCTCTTCTTTTTTTTTGCACCAAACCTTGCTGAATATTCACATTAATGGCAGTTTCTCTCAATCTGTCACTGAAATACGGCTACACTTTGGTGATTTTGGGATTCCACTATGTACATCGTGTCAAATTATATCAATGCAATGAAGTTAGACACATTCATCAAAAGTTTTAAGCATATCAACCTGGTAAAGATAAGTCATGGATTTAAATTTGTGATTAAATATTATCTGAGGAGCCAACTAGTAATGCTGTTAATATTCCTCAGGAAGAATTTCCAGTAGACAAGTTGTCTCTACCAAGAGGCTGCATGATGAATTGACAGGGTTTGTTCAAGTTTAAGGTCCAACAGCTACCAAGTATATGAATTTGGGAAAGTGAGTTACTATAGTTTCAAAACTACCTATATGAAGTAAAATAAAGTAAAAATAAAAAGTTAAAAAAAAACTACCTATAATAGGAAATAGCTCTTTTCATAATATTCATAGTGTTATTTCAAGGCTCATGATAAAAATGAATAAATGTTTGTGAAGCACTTTGAAATTGATAAATATTTTATTTCTATTTTAATTATTTCAGTGCAATTTCCTTTGATTTCACAATGATGACTCGTATGAATAAAGATGAATTTAAATTGGGTGGGGCAGTCCAACTTGTTTCATTTCAGTTCATTTCAGTCACTCAGTCATGTCCAACTCTTTGTTACCCCATGAATTACAGCGCGCTAGGCCTCCTTGTCCATCACTAACTCCCAAGGTTTGCTCAAACTCACGTCCATCGAATCGGTGATGCCATCCAGCCATGCCATCTTATCCTCTGTTGTCCCCTTCTCCTCCTGCCCCCAATCTCTCCCAGCATCAAAGTCTTTTCCAATGAGTCAACTCTTCACATGAGGTGGCCAAAGTACTGTAGTTTCAGCTTTAGCATCAGTTCTTCCAAAGAACACCCGGGACCGATCTCCTTTAGAATGGACTGGTTGGATCTCCTCCAGTCCAAGGGACTCTGAAGAGTCTTCTCCAATACCACAGTTCAAAAGCAGCAATTCTTCGGTGCTCAGCTGTCTTCACAGTCCAACTCTCACATCCATACATGGCTAGTGGAAAAACCATAGCCTTGACTAGACAGACCTTTGTTGGCAAAGTAATGTCTCTGCTTTTGAATATGCTGTCTACGTTGGTCATAACTTTCCTTTCAAGGAGTAAGCGTCTTTTAATTTCATGGCTGAAGTCACCATCTGCAGTGATTTTGGAGCCCAAAATAATAAATTCTGACACTGTTTCCAGTGTTTCCCCATCTATTTCCCATGAAGTGAAGGGACCAGATGCCATGATCTTCATTTTCTGAATGTTGAGCTTTAAGCCAACTTTTTCACTCTCCTTTTCACCTTCATCAAAAGGCTTTTTAGTTCATTTTTACTTTCTTCCATAAGGGTGGTGTCATCTGCATATAACTTGTTTAGTTCATTGCTAATAAAACTAACAATAGCATTAAATATTCACTGAATGAAATGATGAATAACAATGAATGCATTATTAAAGCACTGCTGCTGCTGCTAAGTTGCTTTAGTCGTGCCTGACTCTTTGAGACCCCATGGACTGCAGCCTACCATCTATGGGAGTTTCTAGGCAAGAGTACTTGGGGTGGGTTGCCATTGCCTTCTCTGATTAAAGCATTACAGAAGGGATTAAATTTGACCACAAAGAAGTACATAAGAAATGACATCATGAAATATTAATTTAATCTTTATTTAGACATATTGATGATGCAAAAGTTTCATTGTACATCATTGCATTATAAAATCTAAAGAATGCTTTTGTTAATGGTCATATATAACAGAAGAATTATGATTGAAACAGTGTAAAAAGTAGTGGGATATATTTCATTCTTTAAGTGGACAAGACCTTGGTGTTTATGATGACATGAATATGATGCAGAAAATTGACCTTTTTCATTATCTCAATTTGAAAAGCATTTCTTTAGAACTGTCTTAAAGAGAACAGTGATAACTAAATAATTGTTAGTTGGAGAAAGTGAAAGTGTTTGTTGCTTAGTCATGTCCAACTCTTTGTGATCCCATGGACCGTAGACTGTCAAGGTCCTCTGTCCATGGAATTCTCCAGGCAAGAATGCTGGAGTGGGTTGCCATTCTCTTCTCCAGGGTAACTTCCTGACCCAGGGATTGAATCCAGGTCTCTTGCATTACAGCTAGATTCTTCACCATCTGAGCAACCAGGGAAGCCTTAGTTGGAGAGCAGCATTTAAACAATGGTCTGCACCAGACCATTGATGTCCTTCAGGTAAAGAGTAAAATAAAAAGGGACATAGATGGAAATAAAGAAGAGTTGGAAAGGTGAATGGCAGGCACGTGGGACAGAGTTTGAGTAAAATAGAGAATAGGAGAAGCATTTGTCTCCTGAATTGGATTCCTTTATACACGTATCTGAAACCACCACTAGTATGTTAATAATCCCATAGCTCTCAGCCAATTCTCTCAAGAGCTCTTTGTCCAGGCATAGAATTATTTTCTATGAGTCTGTAACATGGAGCCACAAACACTTCATATATTTCCAACATTGATACCATTATCTTGCTCCCACAAACCTCTTCATCCCATATTATTTAGATCCACAAGTTTCACCAGTTATTTATTCAACGCTTATTTTTTATCAACAAACTAATATGTGCCAGGCACTCTGGTAAGGTTATAGAAAGAAAGAAAGGTAAGTGAAGTTGTGAATACAGTATGGTATAATAAGAATTTTGAAAGGTCATCGGGAAATCCAAAGTCAGGAAGTATTTTATTTGCTTTATTTTCACTGCTCCCTGCATCTAATTAGGCAACAGGTTCTACAAATATTTATTAAAAAGGCACATATAGGTCTGGTATTAATGTATCTATCTACATGTCCATCTGTCATTATTTCTTCGGGTCACCATTGACTCTTACCTAGGTTGTTAAAAAATTTCAACACTGATAGCCCTTTTTAATTAAATATTACAGTCGTGTCTGACACTTTGTGACCCCATGAATCACAGCAGGCCAGGCCTCCCTGTCCATCACCAGCTCCCAGAGTTCACTCAAACTCATGTCCATCGAGTCAGTGATGCCATCCAGCCATCTCATCCTCTGTCGTCCCCTACTCGTCCTGCCCCCAATCCCTCCCAGCATCAGACTCTTTTCCAATGAGTCAGCTCTTCGCATGAGGTGGCCAAAGTATTGGAGTTTCAGCTTTAGCATCAGTCCTTCCACAGAACACCCAGGACTGATCTCCTTTAGAATGGACTGGGTGGATCTCCTTAAAGTACAAGGGACTCTCAAGAGTCTTCTCCAACACCACAGTTCAAAAGTATCAATTCTTTGGCACTCAGCCTTCTTCACAGTCCAACTCTCACATCCATACATGACCGCAGGAAAAACCATAGCCTTGACTAGATGGACCTTTGTTGTCAAAGTAATGTCTCTGCTTTTGAATATGCTATCTAGGTTGGTCAAAACTTTCCTTCCAAGGAGTAAGTGTCTTTTAATTTCATGACTGCAGTCACCATCATCAGTGATTTTGGAGCCCCCAAAAATAAAGTCTGACACTGTTTCCCCATCTATTGGTTGTTAAAAAATTTCAACACTGACAGCCCTTTTTTATTAAATATTACAGATATATTTAGCAGAGTCTTATCATTTAAATAATATTTCCATTATGCAAATATAATCTTGCTGCAGCACTGTTTAAATTATTAAATAAATCTTTATTCACAGGACTATGCCTTAAATTCATTGGTTGAACAAATATTCTTCCTACCTAATTAGTACTAACTCTTGACACTTAATTCCCAATGTATGTTACAGAAATGTCAAGCCACTTGCTTAGAAACACAACAGTGTTTCTCAACATCTTGAATTTTGTTTATGTTTATTTCTCTGCTTGGAATTCCATCTTAAGGTTTGTATATCTGGGTAAAAATATGTGTTCAACTTCAAGTCTCAGATCAAAGTCTTTGAATTTTGAAGCTTCCCCATATTTCCTTTTTTTTTTCCTTCCTCTGTGCTTTTTTTCTATGCTGTCATTGCCTTCTTTTACATTTCTTAAGAAACAAAGAATCATTCATTTATTTGCTTACTCAGTAGCCAATATCACAACACACTTATTTTCTTATCTCCACTTACTCCTGCTAATTCCCAAAATGTATTTGAGGGGATTAACTTTTGCATCTCTTGAAGTCAAGAACTATACCATAAATTTTTTGTTGACTGTTTCCATCACAGTGTTCAGTAGACGTAAAATGCAAAAAAAAAAAAAAATTCTGAAATGAGATAGAAAAAATGGAAAACAGATTTAAAAAATTTTAACTTAATTTTAAAAGCCTCAACTTTGAGTCAACAGCATTTTAAATATATTAATAACCCAAGAAATTACAATTATTCAATGCTTATTACATGACTTTTTTTCAAAAGCAACCGAGATCATAGGACAGGTGATTATTAGAGATTAGAGATTTGAATAGAAGCAGCTTGATCTGAGAAAGATGCAAGCGTTAGAAATGAATGCACATATATAATTGCATATCTATACATCATTTCATGGGAAATAGATGGGAAACAGTGGAAACAGTGTCAGACTTTATTTTGGGGGGCTCCAAAATCACTGCAGATGATGATTGCAGCCATGAAATTAAAAGACACTTACTTCTTGGAAGGAAAGTTATGACCAACCTAGATAGCATATTCAAAAGCAGAGACATTACTTTGACAACAAAGGTCCGTCTAGTCAAGGCTATGGTTTTTCCAGTGGTCATGTATGGATGTGAAAGTTTTACTGTGAAGAAAGCTGAGCACCAAAGAATTGATGCTTTTGAACTGTGGTGTTGGAGAAGACTCTTGAGAGTCCCTTGTACTTTAAGGAGATCCACCTAGTCCATTCTAAAGGAGATCAGTCCTGGGTGTTCTTTGGAAGGACTGATGCTAAAGCTGAAACTCCAGTACTTTGGCCACCTCATGTGAAGAGTTGACTCATTGGAGAAGACCCTGATTCTGGGAGGGATTGGGAGCAGGAGGAGAAGGGGACAACAGAGGATGAGATGGTTGGATGGCATCAGTGACTCAATGGACATGAGTTTGAGTGAACTCCGGGAGGTAGTGATGGGCGGGAGGCCTGTCGTGCTGCAATTCATGGGGTGGCAAAGAGTTGGACATGACTGAGCAACTGAACTGAACTGACCTGAACACACACACACACACACACACACACACACACACTCACACACACACATATGTACACCAGACAAAGCCAATAAAATCTCAAGTGGTTTTACTTGGTTTGGCCTGGTTTTGTTTGTTTTTTTTTGCTTTGCAGTGTTTTTGTTTTGACATCGGTCTGATTTCCTTGGAAAGTCTAAACTATATGTTACTGATTAAACCTTGATGCTCACTCTAAATTTAAGAAAAAAATTAAAAAGGAAAGCAATGAAAGGAAATCACTATGTAACGTGAACTTTTAATTTCCCAGTCATTCTCCTTGATGCCTTACATTTGTGATTTTAATTCATCTCCCTAATAAATCTGTGATGGAGATTCATGATTTCCTTTTCACAGATGGAAGTATTGCAAAGACCTGAATAATACCCAACTACGGCTGACTCATTGGAAAAGACTTTGATGCTGGGAAGGATTGGGGGCAGGAGGAGAAGGGGACGACAGAGGATGAGATGGCTGGATGGCATCACTGACTCAATGGACGTGAATCTGAGTGAACTCCGGGAGTTGGTGTTGGACAGGGAGGCTTGGCGTGCTGCGATTCATGGGGTCGCAAAGAGTCGGACACGACTGAGTTACTGACCTGAACTGAACTGAACTGAGGGCTGACAGGTATTTAGTGGACCAGGAAACACCTATTGGTCTAAGACCTCAGGGCATAAGGAAAAGCAATCATTATTAAATGATTTAAATAGCCTATGCTGTTCAAGAACAAAACTGTTTTAAGAAATTTTTAGAGACTATCCAACACCTCTTAATGTGTGTTCATTTTACCCTCTGATGAAAAGAATCAGAGTTCAGCAAATTAAGTATTCTGATTTGTTGCACATTCCTGGATGATTTATGAGTATTTTTGGAGAAATAATATGGCATCTTTCTGAATCCAATAATAGACACATGTTTCATCTTGATTACCTAATTGATTCTACCAAGAAGGGATAAAAATGACTCTAATAAGCTGACTACCCAATGCAGCAATAAATCCCAGGCCCAGCTATAATGCAGAAGCAACCAGTGAAGCGCCATTCTTTACATCCTAAAAATATTGCAATGGAAGAAGGAGATTTTCCCTCTCTAATGTGGTCTAGCAAGGAATGAATCTGGCAAGATCAACTGCCGTTGTGCTTTAGGAACTGGTCATCTAGTCAATGAATATTTATGGACAACTTTTTGGTGCCAAACTCTCTGCAAAAATTTGGGAAACTGAAGCAAATAAGGAATGCTCCTTCCTTCTTAAAGCCCCATGGTTTAGTGAAGGAGAAAGGAAATTAGGAGAAGAAATAGAACACTGTGTCAAACAGTATAATGGAGACAAACAAAAGTATTGTGGAAACAAGGATTAACAGCCAGTGAAAATATCCCCTTTACTTATCCCTCACAAGGTACCATGCTTTATGAAGTGCCTTTCTGATAGTAAAACTATACAAGGTAAGTGTAATTACCTCATTATAAGGTTATAGGAACTTAAATCAGTTGGCACAAAGTCACAGAAAACAAAGTCGAAAAGTCAGACTTTGAAACTGTTTCTATATTGCTTTAAAAATTGATTTTTAGGGGCACACTTGTCCCTCAAGTACTGATTCATGAATCCTTAATGCTGTATAATGTACTTTATCACATATTACAATGTATCCTTTTAGTGTTGCAGTCATTTGAATATCAACTCCTCTACCACACCACTTTGTAACTTTGGCCATGTTACCAAATATCTCCATGAGTTCCTCATTTATTTGTAAAATCTCATAGGACTGTTCTAAGGAACAAATGAGTGATGTGTTATACACCAGAGGTTGGCAAATAATTTATTAAAAGAACCACAGAGTAAAAATACTTCCAGTTTGTAGATGACATCATATTTGAAATGACTATTCAAATCTGCAGTTGTAGCATGAATGTAACAAAGGAAAACATGCAAATTAATATGTTTTCCTGCAAATAAAAAGATTGCTGAAACAGGTGGAAGGCAAAATTTAGCATGTAGACCTTAGTTTGTCAACTTTTGCTATAAAGTATGTACTGAGAAATATTAATTAATTTTGTTAGTATTATACTTTTTTTTTTCAAGCTAGAAAACTTGATGTGAAGTACCTTATCTGGAGTCCAAGATACAGCGTAATTACTAGGCTGAAGATTGCATCCAATTTTTAAAATTCAAAACCAGTGGTCTCTTTGCAATTGTAACTTGTGTAGCTCCAGTGACCTTTCTGATTTGTCTATTAAGAACATCCTGTGGTTATAGTGTTTCCATTTCAGGCTCCAACTGCTTATTCACTGAGGCAGAAGAACAGGGATTTTAGATGGAAAAACCCTAATATGTTGATAACAAATATTAAAGTACTGAGTTTTGCTGACTCTCAAGATCACCATACGGAGGAAAATTATAAGACAAAAATTTTGTCATAGCTTTGACTGCTGTTTTCAACCTCAAACAACATGTCATCAAATAAGCCATCATTTGAATGTTCTCATCTTTCTCACATCTATGCCTCTAAATTCTGTGGGAAATATGTGAAGTCTCCACTGATCCTTAGTGATTCTACCTTACTTAAAAAATAGTTTTTCAAACCTTATTACTGCTGGCTATTCCTCTGAGCACTCTTGTCAATTACTGCATGAATTTTATTGACACTTATCATTAACATCTAACATTTCTTTAGTTTTAGTGTTTACAAAGTCCTTAAGTTCTTTCAAGCACTTTAATTCTTTGTTGTTGTTGTTCAGTCACTAACTCCTATCTGACTGTGCAAGCCCATGTACTATAGCCCACCAGCCTCCTCTGTCCATGAGATTCTCCCAGCAATAATACCGGAGTGGGTTGCAATTTCCTTCTCCAGGAGATCTTTCTGACCCAGGGATTGAACCCACATCTCTTGCATTGGCAGGTGGATTCTTTACTACTGAATCACCGGTATATAATATATACATGTGTGGTGCTCAGTCATGTGTGACTCTTTGTGACTCCATGGACTGTAGCCCACCAGGCTCCTCTGCCCATGAAATTTTCTGGGTAAGAATACTGGAGTGGGTTGCCATTTCCTACTCCAGGGGATGTTCCCAACCCAGGGATCAAACCTGAGTCTCTTGCATCTCTTGCATTGGTAGGCAGATTCTTCACCACTGCGTGACCTGGGAATCACCAGGGAAGATGTTAATTCTTCTGTAACTGAAACCATAGAACTTGGAAATATATCCTGGTTTTGTGTCGATTTCCATGACCTCAGAGGTATTCTGTGCTCGTGTGCTCAGTCATGTCTGACTCTTTGTCACCCCATGAACTGTAGCTCGCCAGGATCCTCTATCCATGGGATTTTTCATGCTAAAATACTGGAATGGGTTGCCATTCCCTTCTCCAGGGATTCTTTCAAACCCAGGGACCAAATCTGAGTCTCCTGCATCTCCTGCTTTGCAGCCTGGGTCTTTACTGCTGAGCCACCAGGGAAGCCTTTAATTCTTTGGTATCACTTAACTGAGGTTAATTTACACATGTGTCAACTTCTTTCCAACAAGCAGGAAGACTGGGCTCATTATAATGGGTTTGCCTTTACAAAGAACTGACTTTGAATACAGCCTCTGCTTGGAATTAGCTTTGTGACCTTGGACAAGTTATAGAACTTCTATGATAGAACTTCTTGCCTCTTTATCTATAGAATTGAAATGATATCTTGTCTTAGTATTCTTTTATAGATATATGAAAAAACAGAAGAGCTGGCAAGAATACACAGAACTATACAAAAAAGACCTTCATGATTCAGATAATCACAATGCTGTGATCACTCACCTAGAGCCAGATATCCTGGAATGTGAAGTCACCTGGGCCTTAGGAAGCACCACTATGAACAAAGCTAAAGGAGGTGATGGAATTCCAGTTGAGCTATTTCAAATCCTGAAAGATGATGCTGTGAAAGTGCTGCACTCAATATGCCAGCAAATTTGGAAAACTCAGCAGTGGGCACAGGACTGGAAAAGGTCAGTTTCATTCCAATCCCAAAGAAAGTCAATGCCAAAGAATGCTCAAATTACCGCACAATTGCACTCATCTATCACGCTAGGAAAATAATGCTCAATAATTGCCAGGCTTCAGCAATACATGAACCGTGAATTTCCAGATGTTCAAGCTGGATTTTAGAAAGGCAGAGGAAGCAGAGATCAAATTGCCAACATCCACTGGATCATCAAAAAGCAAGAGAATTCCAGAAAAACATCTATTTCTGCTTTATTGACTATGCCAAAGCCTTTGACTGTGTGGACCACAACAAACTGTGGAAAATGCTGAAAGAGATGGGAATACTAGACCACTAGACCTGCCTCTTGAGAAACCTGTATGCTGGTCAGGAAGCAACAGTTTGAACTGGACATGGAACAACAGACTGGTTTCAAATAGGAAAAGGAGTATGTCAAGGCTATATATTGTCACCCTGTTTATTTAACTTATATGCAGAGTACATCATGAGAAATGCTGGGCTGGATGAAGCACAAGCTGGAATCAAGATTGCTGAGATCAATATCAATAACCTCAGATATGCAGATGATACCACCCTTACGGCAGAAATTGAAGAAGAACTAAAGAGCCTCTTGACGAAAGTGAAAGAGGAGAGTGAAAAAGTTGACTTAAAGCTCAACATTCAGAAAACTAAGATTGTGGCATCCGGTCCCATCACTTCATCGCAAATAGATGGGGAAACAATGGAAACAGTGGCAGACTTTATTTTTTATGGACTCCAAAATCATTGCAGATGGTGATTGCAGCCATGAAATTAAAAAATGCTTACTCCTTGGGAAGAAAGTTATAACCAACCTAGACAGCATATTAAAAAGCAGAGACATTGCTTTGCTAACAAAGGTCCATCTAGCCAAGGCTATGGTTTTTCCAGTAGTCCCGTACGGTGTGAGAGTTGGACTGTGAAGAAAGCTGAGTGCCAAATAATTGATGCTTTTGAACTGTTGTGTTGGAGAAGACTCTTGAGTGTCCCTTGGACTGCAAGGAGATCCAATAGTCCATCCTAAAGGAGATCAATTCTGAGTGTTCATTGGAAGGACTGATGTTGAAGCTGAAACTCCAATACTTAAGCCACCTGATGTGAAGAACTGACCCATTTGAAAAGACCCTGATGCTGGGAAAGATAGAAGGCGAGAGGAGAAGCGGATGACAGGGGATGATATGAATGGATGGCATCACCGACTCAATGGGCATGAGTTTGAGTAAACTCTGGGAGGTAGTGATGGACAGGGAGGCCTGGCGTGCTGCAGTCCATGTGGTTGCAAAGTGTCTGACACGACTGAATGACTGAACTGATCTGACCTGAACTGAAGAACCTTACTCCATGCCTGCAACCTCAGTTTCTTCCACAAAATATTTCCTTTCTTCTACTTTGATTTTTTCATGCTGTCTTTTCAGAGAAGAGGCTCTTAGAATATATTCTTCATTTGATGAATATACTATTGGAGATTTGTTCATGAATTGTATACTTAAGGTTCATGAAACTGATTTTAAAAACATGCCCATATTCTTTATCTATCTTAACCAAAGTGTAATAATGTGGTGGTTATATTAGAGAACTACTCAGAGTGATATATATTACATTATGTGTCTTTTAAGATACATTTAAAAGCTCATTCTATTTTTCTCAAACTCCACAATTTTTATACACATCATTTTATTTACAGCAAAGCTGCATTATTTTGGTCTTTATGCCTAAATAACTAGATTCTCTAGGTTTATCTACTTTATTTATTTATTGTTGCACATTTTTTAAAGTAATTTGACTTCTGCCTTCATAAAAAACTCCCTGAAATAAGCAGAGCAGGGATTTATCAATCTGATTTTCACACCAGGAAACATGATGGAATTATAGTGGGTACAAAAATATGTACAATAAACGTAGAATTTGGGTCTTCTCTCAGTGCATATTATAAAATATATACCACATCACTTTTGCCACTGTAAACACAAATCAAGGAAAGCAATGATGGTGGAGTAAGACATATGTTTGCCCCATAACGGATGTTCTGATGGACAGGGAGGCCTGGCATGCTGCGATTCATGGGGTCGCAAAGAGTCGGCCACAGCTGAGCAACTGAAGTGAACTGAAGCATGTATAAGACATAATTCTACCTTCAAGCAAACCACATACTGAGCTATTTTGGTTTTCTGAGGTGATAAGCTTTGGGGAGGTAAATAATAAGAATATTTGGAGAAGACACAACTAAAATTTACAAATGGCCAGACATGTAGATTGTTTTCTTTCATTTTTACTACAAAGCATAGAACTGCTTTGTAAGCGTTAATTCCCACTGATACTTGTTAAAATATTTATGTGATAATGTGAAGCATATGCCAGCATTTTCTTACCCAGTGAGTTAGGTAGTATCAACCCCATTTTATAGATTATACAATTGAGATACAAAGTAGCTTATGTGATTGTTGTGTCCAAGATTATATAAGGTTGCTACTATGACCAGGACTTTACCTATGAGTTCTATTTCTAGGGCCCCCAATGAATTGCTATAATACTTTGATTATCTGATAAACTAATTCTCAGCTGCTAGGTTTTTCACTTCTTAGATTACATTCCCTTCTCCAGGGGATCTTCCCTACCCAGGGATCGAACCTGGGTCTCCTGCATTCCAGGCAGATGCTTTAACCTCTGAGCCACCAGGGAAGCCCAGGTTACCCTTAGACCTTCTAAACATTATCAAACTGCTTGAAAGCATATGCCTGAAAGAAAACTGAAAGAAAATGCCAGCGACAGAATGAAACACCAACACTGCAGAGTGGTTTAAATCTTTATATTTTAACACTTGCTTCTTACAGCTGCTTTATTTTATATCCCTTGCACAACAACCTACAGGGCAAGCTGCCAAGCACTATGATTCAGAGACTATATAGTGCGCAGGCGCAGGGCGAGATAACCTTTACCTTGACTTATTTACTGCAGCTAAGACTTTGTTTTGAGGAACTTCCTTATCAACTTAGAATCCGTTTTGTCCCAGGGTCTGTTCCTTTTGAGGAATCAGAGAAACATCCTTGTGTGCAAGCAATGTTCTTTTCCCATGGGAACAAACAGGATTCTTAGCTGAATATCTCATTTGCAAGAATGTTCAGCCCTGGTTGAGAGTCTCGTTTGCAAGCACTTCTCAACCTTCTTTATACCTTGTTCCCTACAGAAAACAAGGACCCAACTGAAACATTCCCTGCTTCCCTGGAGCAGAGCTTCCAGAGAATCCCAGGGGTCTATTTTTGTGCCTTCACTGGGACCCCCACCTCAGTGCTGAGAAGAAATAAGGCTGTGAAAGGGGGCGGGGTTATGGCTTCTATCTTGAGTTTTAACTTTTCTCTTTCAGTTCTATAAAAAGTTAAAATAACCTGAGTTTATTTCTCAATGTGTATAATGGAGTTAACGATGGAGTGTTAGAACAGTTAAAAGGAAATTAGATGCTACTGTGCCAAATATTTATTGGGTAGTTAATGGTATACAGACATGCATAGATATAAGCAAAATATTCTCAAGCTTCATCAGCAAGTAAAACATGCTTCATTCAGTTTTTCTGTAGAAGTAATGAGAGATTATGGTTAAAAACTGAAGCACTAGTGTCAGAGAAATCTCTGTTTGGAGTTTGGCTCCTCCATTGTCAAATCATTTAGTTTGGGGAAAGTTATTCATCTATGCTCAATTCTGAAATGAAGAAATGATTATCACTTATCACCGTGAACATGAAGTGAGAATATTTATAGGTTGGGATAGTGCCTGGTGCATAGCAAGAGAAGTGTCTAATCTTTTTAATAATCACCTACAATATAATTATAAAATTTTTACATTTTAGAATTGTGAATCATCTTTTACTGATTTGTATATTCCATAGATTCCTAACCCAAACATTTCTGAAGATTGCCAGATGTCCTGGGTAAAATGAAATTACCTTTAGAAATATACGGGGCCAGGAGGGGATGTAGAATGTGGGAAAGACACCGCTCAGATAATCAACTTCCAGAGACAGATTAGCAGCTTCTGTGCTCCACTGTCCCTTGCTTGAGGAGTTTTTCAGTTGCACTGCCTGTCTGATTCTGATGCTTTTGCTGGGTCATTTCTGGCCCTGTTTTGTGCCACTGCTGGTTTAATTTTTTACTTTATCTAGGGCAGAACTTCGCAAGCTATCTGTGATGAAGGACTGTGTGTGTTTGTTTTCCTATCATTAGCTGTGTTGGTTTACTTTATTGCTCACATGTACAAAGCCCAGAAGTCTGAAATAGAGGTGTTGGTGGGGAGTGTCTCTTCTCACTGCAACCTGGAGAGGGAATTCTTCCTCCCTTCCTTTAGCTTCTGGTGGCCTGCTGACAATCCTTGACATCCTTTTCAGTTGCTGCCACTATCATCAGCTGGCATCCTCCCTTCATGAATGTGTCTTCACCTGGCATTGTCTGTGAATGCCTGTGTTCAATTTTACCTCTTCTTCTAAGGACACTGGTCATACTGGATTAAAACACAGCCTAATATCTCCACCTTAATTTGACTACATCTGCACAGATAGAAGTATGGTGTACTGAGGTTAGGGATTGAGCATCTCTCTCTCTCTCTCTCTCTTTTTTTTTTTTTTTTTGGTGCTGTAAAAATTAGCATAGAGATCAGCTTTTTATATTCTGTTCAAGGAGACAAAACCGCTGAGCAGGTGCTTGAATATCACAGCAACGCCAAATTGTAAGCAATTTTACAATTGACGATTCCTGCCTTCATTCATCACTCTTCATTAACAGTTTATAGACTGACATATCAACCACAGTTGAGGAAGCTCTGGCCTTAAGAGACAAACTGACAAGAACACAAATGCTAGTTGCTGGATTCTGCACAAAAGCAGTGAGACTGGAGATCCTCAAGAGCTGAGCCTGTTCAAGGTGTGCCAACAGGTCTGATGGGGCTCTGATGAGTCCTCAGGCTTTGCCATGTCTCCTCTGAATTGCCCTTCCTTTCATTTTAATCGAGGTAACTCTTGTTCATCTTTTGTAACTCAAACTGGGCTTTTCCAAATACCACAGCAAGTCTAGTTAAATGCATCTCCTCTGCATCTCTGGAGCAGCCTGGTTACTCCTGTGTTTGCACTGTAGTCACTGATGAACTAGTATCTCTGAAGGCAAGGACTTTGCCTTATTCTACTGATCCTCCCCAGTGTCCTTTTAGTGCCTGGTGCATACCCTGTGTACTGTTTATATTTGTAATTGATAAACAAGTGAATTCACTTCCTCTCCTGGAAATGGTGCTTCTCTTCAGGGACACTTCTACTTCTCATAAGTCTCAGCTTATGTCTCCTGTTTATCAGATGCTAAAGGTATCATGGGCCATACCAAATTCAGAATAGTTATTAATATTTTCAGATTCCCAGTGGACATGTCTTCCACCAAAACAGTGGTGGCCACTGAAGACTTTTTAGACATTTTGGTGTTGTTCAGTCAGTCATGTCTGAATCTTTGCAGCACCATGGACTGCAGCACACCAGGCTTCCCTGTCCATCACCATCTCCCAGAGTTTGCTGAAACTCTTGTCCATCGAGTCAGTGATGCCATCCAACCATCTCATCCTCTGTCGTCCCCTTCTCCTCCTGCCTTCAGTCTTTCCCAGCATCAGGGTCTTTTCAAATAAGTCAGTTCTTCGCATCAGGTGGCCAAAGTATTAGAGTTTCAGCTTCAGCATCAGTCTTTCCAATGAATACTCAGGACTGATTTCCTTTAGAATGGACTGGTTGGATCTCCTTGCAGTTTGAGACTCTCAAGAGTCTTCTACAACACCACAGTTTGAAAGCATCAATTTTTCAATGTTCAGCCTTCTTTATGGTCCACCTCTCACATTCATACATGACTACTGGAAAATCCATAGCTTTGACTACTTTGTTGACAAAGCAATGTCTCTGCTTTTTAATATGCTGCATGGGTTTGTCATAGATTTTCTTCCAATGAGCAAGTGTCTTTTAATTTCATGGCTGCAGTCACCATCTGCAGTGATTCTGGTGCCCAAGAAAATAAAGTCTGTCACTGTTTCCATTGTTTCAGTGATGGGACTGGATGCCATGATCTTTGTTTTTTGAATGTAGAGTTTTAAGCCAGCTTTTTCACTTTCCTCTTTCACTTTCATCTAGAGGCTTAGACAGATCATAATTCTCAACACTATTTATCTTATTGGCTTGTAAGATACTTTGGTATCCATGATCATATTTGAGAGATATGCCGTGCCCAACTGCTAATGTCCAGTTAGATATTGTACTAACAACCCCTTATTTCATGTAGCATTTAAAGCATAGCAAAAAAGTGATAATATCTATCTTTGTTCTCAAATTTGTAGAACATACTATTATTGAATATTACAGAGTATATATGAATGAGGTTTTACATTTTTTAGTGCACTGAGTAGAGGTACATTTATCTTTAAGGAGTAAACCTAAATGCTCACTGAAATTCTGAATTTGTTTTCAGACATGATGGTTGCTAGCATCAGTGATCCTTAACCCCCAAGTCCATAGAGAATTGTCCATGAGGGTAACAAATGAAGCTACGGAGTCTTAAAAACAGTTGGAATTCAATTAAAATTTCTGGAGCAGTATTGAACTGAATGTAATAGACTTGTCTACACACTCATTAGGCTTTTCTTTTGCTAAAAACCAATTTGTTATCACTTTTATAGAGCAGTTCCTTTCAGGAAGTTGCATTCCAAATTTGTATGTTACCAAAATTATTCTATTCATTCTTTTCAACAGAAAGTTATGAGCTATTAAGAGACTTAAGAATGTATTAAGTTTGAGACTGGTTGATTTATCAGTGTCAGTTTGAGGTCCACATTTATCAAGTTCTCCTTTCAAAGGTCAGTGGCAAAGATGAGCACCCTTTTCTTTTCTTTGATTCTATTTTTGTAAGAATCACAGTAAAATCTTCACCTAAGGATGAAGGGGAAAATCAACTTCCACTGATTGGTTTCACCCCAGGAGGACGTATGATGGACACAATGAGCATTAGCACACATTCTGAAGATTTGGTTTTCCTTTCAATTCTGTTAATCTTGATCCCTACTCTTGGTTCCTCTTCCCATTGATTTTATTGACTAAATTGTTAATTGTTTATTTCAACACTAGACAGTGATTAGAAAAAAAAAAACCAGAATACAGAAGGGAGGAAAATACATTATGTTCTTTTATGAAGAAGCTTGCCATTTCTGAGAATGCTAACAGTACTGTTTTGTTTTCCATGAATGTCTTAACTTTGCCACTCTTAATTAAATAAACGTGTCAAACAAAATCATTTGAAATTTACAGCAACTTTAGCTTACTTTTTCATACTAATTCCATTCATGAATTACTTTGAAAATGTTTCCTTTAAATAACAAATGAAAGATTTTAAATCACCAGAGAGAGCTTTGGTAGCTACTTTCTGAATTTTTCATAAATTCTCTACATATGTAATCTCTTTTTTTCTTATTCATCTGCAAGTCTGAATCCTAACTACTTCTTATTTGTAATAGTATATATAGGGCCAATGGAATATTATTCTAGTGAGGAGCAAGGGATCATTCTGCCATCCACTTAGCTCTGGGTTAAGAGGATTTCAAGCTGGCAATCATGAGAAGAAGAGAAGCGATGCACTGCTGTTAAAGCTTTCTCTCTAGCCCTGCTTCTGAAATGCTCTTCAGTGTGCTAATCATTTCTCATTTCCAATACTGTGACCTTTGCTTTGCTAGGCTGCCTTCTTGTCACTTCTGTCTCTCCCATCACTTGAAAATAGCCACATGAAAAATCAAGCTTTGTTGCTATCAATTTACAATTTTTGTGGTAGGTAGGTAGATGTGTGTGTGTGTCTGTTTGTATAAGCATGTCTTTTGGATTCATTCTGGCTTTTTTTTTTTCCCTGAACTAATGTTATTCTTCTATCCTAAAGTTTGTTCCCACTCACTTTTGTCTACCTGGGATGGATAGAGAAGGGCTTTTCAGTGGAAGCTTTCAACAAGTCCTGGCCAACCTATGCAGAGGTACACGTAGTAGCTTACACAGGAGGGCTTGGGCATGAGGGTGCAGTGTGCATGAATTCAACCCATTTCTCTTGACAAGTATTTCCCTGAGATTTTTTTGGCAGGAGTGTATCTGTGTCTGAAAATTCCCACCTAGAACAGGCAACTTTTTGTTCTTATTTATGCAAAGGCAAAATCTAAGCTAGCAGTGCCTCTCAGTGAGGGCCTAAGATGAAATCTACATGAAATAAGTTAATTTTTTAGTTAAGCTTAAGTCTGATTCTATTTGCATAATGATTCAAATAGTCTGCCCTTATATCTTATTGATAAAGATGATTTTTTTTTTGCCGTGGGAATACATTTATTTTTATTATTAGTTAACAACCTCATGTAACATATTTTAATTTGTTTTGCATTGTTTATATATTTCAACATAGACTATTAGATTTTAGCAAAAGACTCCATTACTAGAATAAACAAATAATTCTCTGTATGTGACAGGCATTTAACTAGGCCATTGGTTTATAAAGACACTTGTCACCAAATGTAAATGTTGCTTTATTCTTCCAAATATATTTGCAGAGAACACTGATTTGATTTGTTTTCTATAAATTTCTGATATTAATTTCAATTGATTAAAGAAAAATGCCCTCAAAATGGTCTCTTAAAAGGACTAAAAATGGATCTTGTGTAATTTAAAAAGCTGACAATAGATGTATTAAGAATGGGCATCATCCATTGCAAAAGATTTTTATTCTTATGAGTTTGAGATGTGTAGTTGTTTCAGCTTACTATAATTTGCCTTCCTTGAACCTTGCCTCAGCAAGATAGAAGAAAAAAAGATTCTTCACTTATATCCCCTCTCAGCAACAATAACTTAGAAGCCACCCACAGATAAAAGTTTCTCTGTAGGAGTTTTAAGATCTAATTTTGTTGTTGCTATTGTTTAGTCACTCAGTCGTGTCCAACTTTGAGACCCCACAGCTGCAGCATGCCAGGCTTCGCTGTCCTTCACTGTCTCCAGGAGTTAGCTTAAACTCATGTGCATTAAGTTGGTGATACCATTCAACCATCTCATCCTCTGTTGATCCCTTCTCCTCCTGTCCTCAATCTATCCCAGTATCAGGGTCTTTTCTGAGGAGTTGTCTCTTCCCATCAGGTAGCCAAAGTATTGGAGCTTCAGCTTCAGCATTAGTCTTTCCAATGAATATTCAGGATTGATTTCCTTTAAGATGGACTGGTTGGATCTCCTTGCAATCCAAGGGACTCTCAACAGTCTTCTCCAGCACCGCAGTTTGAAAGCATCAGTTCTTTGGTGCATAGCCTTCTTTATGGTCCAACTCTCACATCAATACATTACTACTGGAAAAACCATGGCTTTGACTAGACAGATCTTTGTTGGAAATAAAATCTCTGTTTTGTAATACGCTGTCTAAGGTCTGTCATAGCTTTTCTTCCAAGGAGCAAGTGTCTTTTAATTTCATGGCTGCAGTCACCATCTACAGTGATTTTGGAGCCCAAGAAAATAAAATCTGTCACTGCTTCCACTTTTTCCCCGTCTATTTGCCATGAAGTGATGGTACCAGATGCCATGATCTTAGTTTTTTGAATGTTGAGTTTTAAGCCAGCTTTTTCACTCTCCTCTTTCACCTTCATCAAGAGATGTTTTAATTCCTTTTCACTTTCAGCCATTAGAGTAGTATCATCTGTATATCTGAGGTTATTGATATTTTTCCCAGCAATCTTGATTCTAGCTTGTGCTTCACCAAGCCTGGTATTTCACATGATGTACTCTGCACAGAAGTTAAATAATCAGGGTAACAATATACAATTTGTGTACCCCTTTCCCGATTTTGAACCAGTCTGATGTTCCATGTCTGGTTCTAGCTGTTGCTGCTTGACCTGACTACAGGTTTCTCAGAAGACAGGAAATGTGGCCTTCTATTCCCATCCCTTTCAGAATTTTCCACAGTTTGTTGTGATCCACACAGTTAAAAGCTTTAGTGTAGTCAGTGAGGGTGGTGCCAGTGGTAAAGAACCTGCCTGCCAATGCCGGAGATGTGGGTTTGATTCATGGGTTTGAAAGATCTCCTGAAGGAGGGCCTGGAAACCCTCTCCATTGTTCTTATCTGAAGAATCCCAAGGACAGAGGAGCCTGGAGGACTATAAAGAGTCGGACACAGTTAGCAAGCATGAAAGCAACTATTCTCCAATAAAAATTAATTTCCCTTTACAGTCTTGTAGTGGCAAAGGTTCTTCCATAATTCAGTGAAGCTATGAGCCATGTCATGAAGGGCCACCCAAGACAGATGGGTCACAGTGGAGAGTTCTGACAAAATATGGTCCACTGGAGGAGGGAATGGCAAGGCACTCCAGTATTCTTGCCTCTAGAACCCAATGAACAATGTGCAAAGTGGTCCAGATAGGAGATCTTGAAATCTTGCTGGAGTACAAACTTGAGGAGAGCTATTTTGAGAAAGTAGGCCTATGCTCAGGCAGCTGATAACAGTATGGGTTACAGATAGAGAAACAGCTCTATACTCCTCCTAACTTGGCTACAGCCTCATTTGGCCTTGATCCAGCCAGCAGCACCATACACCATGGGCCCTAAAGGAATCATACTTGTTGGTGACATGGTGATGGGCACATAGACCTAAATCCCAGAGGCAGACTCTGAAGTGAACTGTGATCTGGCCCAAAGCCCTTGCCCTAGCTTCTCTTGATTGTGGTCTTGGAGCCCTGGGAAGCAAGCCTGCCAAACTCAAGCTGGCTCTAGGTTTTGAGATTTCTCCATAACTGAGCTCCAGCCCCTACCAGCTACAGTCCAGAAGCAGTGCTGCTAGCCCAAGGTCCCATCAGGATATACAACTGTTTGTACCCCCAGAGATTCTGGAACACTTCTATCCTTGGCTATAGTCCTTACCAGCTACCACCCGTAAGTAGTTCTGAAGACCCAATATTTCTCTAGGAAAGAGGTCCATCGGAGTCTTTGGAGGCAGGCAAACCAAACTTGTTCTGTTAGAAGATCTTTGAATGATTTGCAAATAGGCTCCAATCCCTTTCAGCTGTAGTCCATGAGGAATTCTGCCACCCAGACCTCAGATCCATCAGAAGACATGCATATCTGTACCTCTGGAGGTAAGACCACCAATACTGGACCCGTTGCTGATCCTGAAACAATCCTATAATTCAGCTCCAATCTTTCCCAGCCATGGTCAGGGAGCATGCCTGACCACCTGGGGACTTGACAAGAGACATACCCATCCATCCTCCAACATCAGATCTCAAGTTGGGCTATGAACCCTAACACAAATCTGAGACCCAGACCCCTTCTCAGCCATGCTCTTGGGCCAGACTTGCCTACCCAGGCAAGTGACCTAGAAGATGTTCTTCAAGGAAATTGGTGGGAGTCACACCCATCCATGAACCTAATGAGAGGACAAATGTTTTCAGATCCCACTACGGACCCTGAAGCAGGTATTTGTCCTAGCACCTTCTTACCAATTAAGATCAACACTGTTCACCCAGTAACCAGACATCATTCACACTAGCCTGAGCCCCTGGTAAGAGGCCCGCCAACTACAAAGGGACTTAGGCTCAGCGATAGCCTCATAACCTGGATCCACCATAGGACAACTTTGATTTCAGAGATATTATCATTAGCTATGGGAATTGGCTAGAGAAAGTCTTTATTTGTCAAGAACAATCTGTGAAGACCAGATGAGATTTGTTCCTTCAAATGCACAGACACCAGCAAAAGTATACAGAGATCACAAAGAATCAAGCAGGTATGACACCAATCAGTTCAGTTCAGTTCAGTTCAGTCACTCAGTCATGTCCGACTCTTTGCCACCCCATGAATCACAGCACGCCAGGCCTCCCTGTCCATCACCAACTCCAGGAGTTTACTCAAACTCACATCCATCGAGTTGGTGATGCCATCCAGCCATCTCATCCTCTGTCGTCCCCTTCTCCTCCTGCCCCCAATCCCTCCCAGCATCAGGGTCTTTTCCAATGAGTCAACTCTTCGCATGAGGTGGCCAAAATACTGGAGTTTCAGCTTTAGCATCATTCCTTCCAAAGAACACCCAGGACTGATCTCCTTTAGAATGGACTGGTTGGATCTCCTTGCAGTCCAAGGGACTCTCGAGAGTCTTCTCCAACACCACAGTTCAAATGCATCAATTCTTCAGTGCTTAGCTATCTTCACAGTTCAACTCTTACATCCATACGTGACCACTGGAAAAACCATAGCCTTGACTAGACAGACCTTTGTTGGCAAAGTAATGTCTCTGCTTTTGAATATGCTATCTAGGTTGGTCATAACTTGCCTTCCAAGGAGCAAGTGTCTTAATTTCATGGCTGAAGTCACCATCTGCAGTGATTTTGGAGCCCCCCAAAATAAAGTCTGACAGTGTTTCCACAGTTTCCCCATCTATTTCCCATGAAGTGATGGGCCCAGATGCCATGATCTTCGTTTTCTGAATGTTGAGCTTTAAGCCAATTTTTTCACTCTCCTCTTTCACTTTCATCAAGAGGATTTTTAGTTCCTCTTCATTTTCTGCTATAAGGGTGGTGTAATCTGCATATCTGAGGTTATTAATATTTCTCCTGGCAATCTTGATTCCAGCTTGTGCTTCTTCCAGCCCAGGTTTTCTCATGATGTACTCCGCATATAATTTAAATAAGCAGGGTGACAATATACAGCCTTGATGGACTTCTTTTCCTATTTGGAAGCAGTCTGTTGTTCCATGTCCAGTTCTAACTGTTGCTTGCTGACCTGCATATAGGTTTCTCAAGAGGCAGGTCAGGTGGTCTGGTATTTCTCTCTTGAAGAATTTTCTACAGGTTATTGTGATCCACACAAAGAATGTAATAAAGCTTCAGTAACTGACTTGAAGATATGGAGATCTATGAATTGCCTGACAAATAACTCAAAATAATCATCTTGAAGGGGCATAATGAGATACAAGATACAGCGCAACACAGACACACACAAATGAAATTAGGAAACCATAAACATTAAAAAAACGAAGGACAAAGCTCATATGGTCATCTCAAAAGATGCAGAAAAAGCACTTCAGAAATTTCAACACCCTTTCATTATAAACACTGACAACTAATTAGGTATGGAAGTACTGTACCTCAACATAATAAGGGCCACATGTGATAAGCCCATAGCTAACATCATATTCAATGGTAAATGTTGAAAGATGTTCCTCTAAGATTAGGGACAAGAAAAGAATACCCTCTTATATTCAACATAGTAATGGAAATCCTCACTAGAACAACAAAATAAAAAGGGAGCCTAGGCAATGAGAGATAATGTTTGCAAACCATATATCTGATAAGGAGTTAATACCTCCAAAATATAAATAAATCATGAAATTCAATATTATTAATAACTTTTATCATCATCAACAGCAAATATAAAAATGGGCAAAAGCCTAAACCGATAATTTCCCAAAGAACATATGTATGACCAACATGTACCTGAATAGGTAATCAACATTGCCAATCACCAGGGAAATGCAAATCAAAACTGCAATTAGACATCATCTCATATTTGTTAGGATGGCTATTATAAAAAAGATAAGAGATAACAAGCATTGGAGAAAAGGGAACATGTACTCTGTTGGTGGAAGTATTAATTGGTTCAGTCATTATGGAAAAAGTTATGGAGATTCCTCAATTAAAAATAGAACTACCATATATGTATATAACATATACATATATCCAGGAATCCCATTACTGGATATATATTCAAAGAAAGTGAAATATCTTAAAAACATATCTATACCCATATGTTTACTGCATTATTCACAATAACCAGGATAAAGAAAAAAATCTAAGTGTCTATCAATAGATGAACGGATAAAGAAAATTTGGCATAATCAGCCATAATAAAGAAGGAAAACCTACTGTTTTTGTCAACAAAGATAAACCTGGAAGACATTATGCTAAGTGAAATAAGCCAGACCTAGGAGAAGGCAATGGCACCCCACTCCAGTACTCTTGCCTGAAAAATCCCATGGATGGAGGAGCTGGTAGGCTGCAGTCCATGGGGTCGCCAAGAGTCAAACACGACTGAGTGACTTCACTTTCACTTTTCACTTTCATGCATTGGAGAAGGAAGTGGCAACCCACTCCAGTGTTCTTGCCTGGAGAATCTCAGGGACGGGGGAGCCTGGTGGGCTGTCGTCTATGGGGTTGCACAGAATCGGACACGACTGAAGCGACTTAGCAGCAGCAGCAGCAGGAAGACAAATATTGTATGATCTCACTTATATGTGGATTCTATAATAAAGTCAAACTCGTACGATCAGAGTATTTCAGTAGTTACTTGGGGGTAGGGAGTGGAGAGTGGGTAGACGTTGGTCAAAGGGTGCAAACTTTCCACTATAAACTGAGTCAGTTCTGAGCATATAATCCATTGCATAGTTAACAACATGGGTGCCTGCTCAGTCTCACATTGTGTCCGACTTTCTGTGGCCCCATGGACTGTAGTCTGCCAGGCGCCACTGTCCATGGGATTTTCTAGGAAAGAATACTGGAGCGGTTGCCATCTTTTACTCTAGGGGATCTTTCTGACCCAGGGATTAAACCTGTGTCTGCTGCATTGGCGGGCTGGTTCTTTACCACTAGAGTCACTTCAGGAGCCCTAGAACTTATTTATTCTCCCTACATACACACACAAAAAGGAAGCTATATAAGGTGATGGCATATCGATCAGTTTGATTGTGGTAATTATTTCACAATAAATATGCATACATATATAAAAGTATTTTATAAGTACACTCTATATGCAAGGAGGCCTTACACATACCTATACAAAAACAAAACATTATTCATTTGATTTGAATTTTGAGTTTAGCTGTGCCTTCTATATTTTATCTGGCAACCCTACTTCTATGTTCTCCCATGAGACTCTTTGAGATCCAAAATGAATGAATTTGGAAATATTAATTTCTCTTTCTTTCCTCCTACTTATGGTTTCACAACCCCGAACATTTCATGATGCTTTTCACAGCCTGTGTCTGCCTCCTTGTTTACTTTGAGAACTGAAGCATACATATTATGCTTTATTCATTATTATCCCTCCTCAGAATGGGCAGTTTCCTTTAACACTGTACCTGCTCAGATCAAACATTCATTATTTTTCCTTGTTAAGTGAATCATTTTTTAAAACATTCTGGGAAGACATTCATTTTTGAGTACTTATGCACTCTGCTAGTTAAAGATTTAGTAAATGTGAATTTACAAAACACATATTATGAGTTATAATTTGCACTACAAAAGTATTATTTCCATTATAAAAACAGTCTTTTCATTAAAATGCTATTCCCTGGTTAATTTAAAATTGTCAGATTTATGAAAATTCAATACGCTCTTACTTTCCAACTTCAGGATAAAGTGAAGTACAACTAGAATATTTTCCTTTGCCCAAAGATAATTTATTTGCAGCACTCACTAAAAAACATCTTGATGCTTTTCAGGCTAAAGAAAAGTGTCTCTATAGATTTTCAGAGCAAACAAGCAAAAAAATATTTAGATGCTTTTCTGGCTGAGGTGTATGATGTATTTTATTAATTCCTTGGAGTGCCCTTCTTTTAAAATTTTCAAGAAAAGGAAAAGTTTAAGTTAGCACATTTCTGTTTGTTATAATCCCTCAAAGTCTGATTCAATTCTCTTTCTTTCCCAGGAACAAATGGCAGTTATCTTCTCAAGCACAAAAGTTATTAAGCAAACCCTGCACAGAACTTTTCAGTGGTTCCCTAATGCTTATTTTAAACTTCTCAATACCAGAGTTAGGATAATCATAAAATTTATTCTCAAAATGGGGACAGTTTGAGAGTTAAAAAGGTAATAAAAACACATAAAATGATGTACATATTAAATCATTATATTGTAAAATCCAAATATATATTATGTCAATTATATCTCAACAAACATCATGTACTTTTGATTGACAAATTGGTGTTATTTTATTGATGAGCCAAAAGAAAATATTGCTCCACTCAAATATTAAAAAAAATTTAATTAAAAATATACCTACAAAAAGTTAAAAAATAAACTTCATATTGTTTAGAATATAACAGTTACCAAGGTAGAAAGGGTGGGGGAAGTGATAAATTAGGAATATTGGATTATTAAATACACAATACTGTATATAAAATGAATATGATTTACTGTACAGCACAGGGCACTGTGGTGTTGGAGAAGACTCTTCGGAGTCCCTTGGACTGCAAGGAGATCCAACCAGTCAATCCTGAAGTAAATCAGTCCTGAATATTCACTGGAAAGACTGATGCTGAAGCTGAAACTCCAATGCTTTGGCCACCTGATGCAAAGAACTGACTCCTTAGAAAAGACCTGATGCTGGGAAAGACTGAAGGCAGGAAGAGAAGGGGACGACAAAGGATGAGATGGTTGGATGGCATCACCAACTAGATGGACATGAGTTTCAGTAAGCTCCAGGGTTGGTGATGGACAGGGAAGCCCATGGGGTCACAAAGAGTTGGACATGGCTGAGTGACTTAACTGAACTGAATTGAACAGGGAGCTATATTCAATATTTTATAATAATCTATAATTTATCTGGCAAAGAATATATATATGCACACACACATATATATACACACACATATATATACACACATACATATAAAACTGAATTGCTTTGCTATGTATTTGAAACTAATGCAATATTGCAAACCAACTATAGTTCAAATAAAAAATAGACATATTGTCATTGGTTTCTTAGTCATATCTGTTATCATTAATTGCATGTTATTGGTATTTTATTGAACAAGGTATATTTGCTTCCATGGGGCTTCAGCATTTTAAACATTTTTCACAAAAATACTATAATTTTCTTAAAAGTTGTACTTAAAGTGAAAAAATTATATTTTGCTTTCTTTAGCTACTCTTCTATATAGACCATATTCCTGACTGAGAAAATATCTAAGTGTTGAAATAATTGGTAAGCATTCCAGCAAACTATATTAGAAGATATATCCTTAATTCCATTATTTTTAAGAAATTTATAATTATTTAGCTTCAACATGTTCACAAAAACTTTTTGCTTCTATCATTGTATCTTTCTTTGAAATGTATGTTTATAAAACAAAGCTTGTCAAATTAGTTTTCTCTATGGATTTTTAAATGTTTTAGCAAATTAGATGTTGAAGAATCATTTTAAAATTTCATTTTATACCTACATAGATGTAAATTTATCTTTTAAAGATGAGAGTTATAGCAGGAGATTCTTTCCAAAAGTCAATACATTTCAAAATGGCAATTGTAAAATTCCAAAATGAAATCCTCTTTATCATTTTGGCTTACAAAATTAAATTTATTTCACTTATAATCTGCTTTTTTAGAGAGACTTTTCAATGTCTTCTTGTTTGCCAGCTTTATTTTCTGTACTTCAGTTCAGTTCAGTTCAGTCGCTCAGTCGTGTCTGACTCTTTGCGACCCCATGAATTGCAGCATGCCGGGCCTCCCTGCCCATCACCAACTCCCGGAGTTCACTCAGACTCACATCCATCGAGTCAGTGATGCCATCCAGCCATCTCATCCTCTGTCGTCCCCTTCTCCTCCTGCCCCCAATCCCTCCCAGCATCAGACGCTTTTCCAATGAGTCAACTCTTCACATGAGGTGGCCAAAATACTGGAGTTTCAGCTTTAGCATCATTCCTTCCAAAGAACACCCAGGGCTGATCTCCTTTAGGATGCACTGGTTGGATCTCCTTGCAGTCCAAGGGACTCTCCAACACCACAGTTCAAAAGCATCAATTCTTCGGTGCTCAGCTTTCTTCACAGTCCAACTCGCACATCCATACATGACCACTGGAAAAACCATAGCCTTGACTAGACGGACCTTAGTCGGCACAGTAATGTCTCTGCTTTTGAATATGCTAAAACTATTAAGTTTGGGCTCGTAAAGTTGATATGATTGATTTCTATTTTTAAAAAATGACTCAGTTGACCTCTCAATTTTTCAGTGTTCACGAATCAACCATTTTTGTTGTTGGTATTAAATTAACTCCCTTAACTTGTTTTTAAAAGTTTATAAATACAAGAAATATGTAAAGTATGAATGTGATTTGCATGACTGATGAAGTAAAAGTGCATCCAATGCTGCTTCATTAACTCTCACAAATATAAATATAAATACATTAATCAAAGGTTTGTTTTGTTTTCTTCCAGAAATCTACTAGTTTTCTCTATAAGCCAGTGAATGCAATTAGGTAACAGAATTAGATATATAAATTTATCAAAAGAAAAATTTGGGGTGTAAGAAGTTCCAGGGATGGAATAATACAAATAGTTTTGTATAGACATTGATGAAACTTGAATACCATTCATAATTCCATCCTATATTTAGGGCTGAAATTAATCATAGATATCCTCAGTTATATTTTATGGATGGAGATATTGAAAATGAGAATTTTATTAGTGTAAACAAGTTAATTGTTTTATAATAACAAGATGAGGCTGAAAGGCCCATTTAATGACCTGGCTTTTCAGTTCCTTAACCGTGTTTCTGACATTATTCTACTCAACTCCTATCTTCCCATTCATTCTTATGGGCTCATTCTAAGCATTGTGTTTATCTGACATACTCAAACTCTGAAGCTGTAAAGATATTCTGAGCTCTTCTTCTTTTGCTTTCCCACAAGGTAGATCATAATTTGTGTATAACTCATCTGTTTTTTGAGTGAGAATGAAAGTCGCCCAGTAGTGTCCGACTCTTTGCAACCCCATGGGCTACACAGTCCATGGAATTCTCCAGGCCAGAATACTGGAGTGGGGTAGACTTTCCCTTCTCCAGGGGATCTTCCCAACCTGGGGACTGAACCCAGGTCTCCCACATTGCAGGAGGATTCTTTGCCAGCTGAGCCACAAGGGAATTCCTGTCTGTTTTTCACATAGATCTACAAATGATTTTAATGCAAATCCAGTATTCTGATATATCACCCATCTCTAGTACTTCCTTTTCCTTTTACCTTTTTTGTCTTCACTCTGGCAAAACACTTTAAAAATATCTACCCTTGAGATTCTTGAATCTTGGCATCTTGAGAAAACACAAATTATGTAACCAAACAGACTGATGTTATTAAAAATCTATGATCTTCTTCAAACATTGACTTAGATTTCCCACAGTAACTTTATTTCTAGTAAGTTTGCTTTTCTGCTCTTTCAACCTGCTCTTCAGTTATTTATCTCTACAATTGTCCTACACTGCATTCTACTTTTCTTTTATCAGGTGGACTTTTCTCTGATTTTCTTAAACCAAGAGGAGATTTGCCTCTTCCCCTCCTTTCGTTCCAGACAAAGAGAAGGAGATCTGTTTTACCATCTAACACTTGAATTTGGGGTCTCTCACAAGGAATTTACCTTATTCATTATCTGTTCTCTTATCCGCTGATTTCCTCTTAAAGATATTTAAAGATCAGTATTTTTTTTTCTTTCCTTAAAGAACACAGATCATATTAAAACAACCAAACAACTACTTTTATTCAGGGTCCCACTTCAACTTTCATTCTCTTCTTTCCTCTTTACAAATTCTTAAATCTCTAGTGAAGGTCTTCTATTTAATTGACGTAATAAACTCCTTAATTTCAAATCCTTATCATGGTTTTCCTCAGTGGTATTGCAGTGTTTCCTCTACTTATCACCATCCCCCACCTGTTCTTTTCCTACTACACATCTCATTTGGCTCCCACGAAGTCCCTTACTCTGGGGCTTTCCATTTCAAATCAACAGGTATTCTACCTGTTGTTTAATCATGGTTTCTCAGAACACAATCCATGCCCTGTTCTCATTTCCTCTGCTTCTCCTTTCTCTCACATCACTTGGTAATCTAATTGATTAAACTGTTTGTTCAGTCACTGAGTCACACACACAGAAGTGCTATATAGACAGTTAAATAAAGAAGACGCAATTGTGGAAAAGTAATTAGAATATATGTAGTTTGTTGTTGCTTAGTTGCTAAGTTGTGTCCGACTCTTTGTGATCCCTTGAACTGTAGCCTGCCAGGCTCCTCTATCCATGGGATTTCCCAGGGAAGAATACTGGAGTGGGTTGCTATTTCCTTCTCCAGGGGATCTTCCTAGACCACAGATTGAACCCACGTCTCCTGTATTGGCAGGCAGATTCTTTACCACTTAGCCACCTGGGAAGCCCATAATTGGCTAGGGGTCTTCCTCGAATAAAAGAATGAAATCTCACTATGGGCAATGGTACATAATGTCTTGCCTGCATGTGTCTTAGACAATAAATAGCAGACTGTCTAATACATTGCATATGTTCAGTCAATGTCTGTTTAAATAATAAATGAGTGAATAAATGAGTGATCACTTGGGAAATAATGAGTGACCTTATTTACTATTTCTCTGTAATGTTCTTAAACTCTAAATGTTGAATTTCTCATGTACTCCTTTGGCTGTTTAAATTCTTTCAACTTTGTCATGAAATTTAAGTAGTCATATGGTGCTTGGGAAAGACTAGACACACAACTGATCCTGCTTAGAATTCTTTACTCATAGCAACTGAGAATAGCACAGGCCAGTAATGTTCGACTTCATGGACATGCTGATCAACAAAAGGAGAGGCAACCAGGCAGGGAACTCAGCCGTCTCTAAAGTGAAAGAGGTGGCAGAGACTATTTTAGCCAGTTGTCTTTAAACAGAAAAGGTGTTTGCAGAATACCAAACCACTCATTCAAAAATAAAGGACATAAACCATCATTTGGTTCGGACATGTTTTGAACAGCTTTTCTCATAAAGCCTTTCCTGCTTTATGAAGCAATCTGGAAAGGACATTAAGTACTGATGAGGTATTTAGAGAGCCAAAAAGGTGAGCAAGATAAGATAGGGCAGATAGGAGGGAGCAGCTGAGTACAATGGTTTTCTTCTTCAAGTCAACAACGAAAAAAATCAATCACAGAAGAATTCAGAAATCCAGATTGATTGGAACCAGACTCAATTTTAAGAAAAACAATCTTAGCAGGCTGGGCAGCTCCTCACTGCAAATCTCCTTACAGATAAGCAGAGATAAGAGAGTACTATCCTAGAAGTGAGGGAATATCTGTCTATGATTTCTGAGTCCATCTTCTATTAAGTAAAATATTGAAATTGTACCACATGATTCCAAAGATTCCTGACAGCTCTGAAATCATGTAACTCTGTGACTGCAATTAACCTCTTCCCAAAGTAAAATGCTTAATAAGATTGACACGGAACTCAATTTTACTTCACGTCATTACTAAGGAAATTAATCATATGGATGTATGTTTTACTGAATAATAGAGATTAATTGGACACTATTATAAATAGTTATAGAGCTCCTAAGTTACAACCATATCAATTAACTGAATATGTGAACTATTTCCCTTATATTTATAATAAAAGTACACTAATAATAATGTGTTGTATACTTGAAATTTACTAGGAGAGTAGATCTCAAAATATCACTGCATAAAAAAGAATGGTAACTATGTGAGGTAATGCATATGTTACTTAGGTTACTTGTGGCAATCATTTCACAATATATACATCCCATTGTACACTTTAAATATATAAATTTTTATTTGTCAACACTTTGGCCACCTCACGTGAAGAATTGACTCATTGGAAAAGACTCTGATGCTGGGAGGGATTGGGGGCAGGAGGAGAAGGGAACGACAGAGGATGAGATGGCTGGATGGCATCACTGACTCAATGGATGTGAGTCTGAGTGAACTCCGGGAGTTGGTGATGGACAGGGAGGCCTGGCGTGCTGCGATTCATGGGGTCGCAAAGAGTCGGACACAACTGAGAGACTGAACTGATGCTTCAGTAAAGCTGGAAAAACATAAAGAGGGTACCAATATCCTAGAAGATATTACCTCTTTTCATGAAGTTGTTTTTTTTTTTTTTTAATAAAGCAATGTTTCAGCTGAGTGTTCAAGAGACTTATTCAGCTTCCTATTAGGTTTGGAAGGTCTCTATCATATAGTATGCAATGTAACTGGTAGAATCCAAGCTATGGTCCCATTTCCACACCTCTTAAATGCATCATTTGAACTGATATGATACTGTGTGGACTCATGTACCACTGAGACCAAACCTCTGTTAGTCCTCAGATAGTGGTGCTAGCTAAGTGTTTGAGAACAGGGAAAGCAAAACCATATCCAGAGTATGTGAAAACTTGGTTTTCCTCTAATAGAAATTGTCCTATGTGAAGGACTCTCTTGCAGGAAATCTGTTGGTGTTTTTGAAAGTGTTGGTCTCTGTTCGGTTAAAGTTTGGATATTTGCTGATACTAGCAGCTCTACAGTCTTGGTCAGAGGGAGCTCATACTCTTGGACCTGCACACAGCCTGCACACAGCCTCCATGTCCACGTCACGTATGAGTCCACTGTGCCAACACTAGGTCGTCAAGATAGACTATTTGAAGGATCATCAAAAAAGCAAGAGAGTTCCAGAAAAACATCTATTTCTGCTTGATTGACTATGCCAAAGCCTTTGACTATGTGGATGACGATAAACTGTGGAAAATTCTGAAAGAGATGGGAATACCAGACCACCTGATCTGTCTCCTGAGAAACCTGTATGCAGGTCAGAAAGCAACAGTTTGAACTGGACATGAACAACAGACTGGTTCTAAATAGGAAAAGGAGTATGTCAAGCCTGTATATTGTCTCTGTGTTTATTTAACTTATATGCAGAGTACATCATGAGAAACACTAAGCTGGAAGAAGCAAGACTGGAATTATGATTGCTGGGAGAGATATCAATAACCTCAGATATTCAGATGACACCACCCTTATCGCAGAAAGTGAAGAAGAACTAAAGAGCCTCTTGATGAAAATGAAAAAGGAGAGTGAAAAAGCAGGCTTAAAGCTCAACATTCAGAAAACTAAGATCATGGCATCCAGTCCCATCACTTCATGGCAAATAGATGGGGAAACAGTGGAAACAGTGTCAGACATTATTTTTCTGGGCTCCAAAATCACTGCAGATGGTGATTGCAGCCATGAAATTAAAAGACGTTTGTTCCTTGGAAAGAAAGTTACGACCAACTTAGACAGCATGTTAAAAACTGGAGACATTATTTTGTCAACAAAGGTCCATCTAGTCAAGGCTATGGTTTTTCAAGTGGTCATATATGGATGTGAGAGTTGGACTATAAACAAAGCTCAGCGCTGAAGAATTGATGCTTTTGAACTGTAGTGTTGGAGAAGACTCTTGAGAGTCCCTTGGACTGCAAGGAGATCCAACCAGTCCATCGTAAAGGAGATCAGTCCTGGGTGTTCATTGAAAGGACTGATGTTGAAGCTGCAACTCCAATCCTTTGGCCAACTGATGCAAAGAGCTGACTCATTTGAAAAGACTCTGATGCTGGGAAAGATTGAGGGCAGGAGGAGAAGGGGATGACAGAGGATGAGATGATTGGATGGCATCACCGACTCAATGGACATGGGTTTTGGTGGACTCTGGGAGTTGGTGATGTACAGGGAGGCCTGGCATGCTGCAGTTCATGGGGTCACAAAGAATCGGACATGACTGAGTGACTGAACTGAACTGAACTGTGCTCTGCCAGCTTATCTACTTGGTTGTTTGGACCTCCTGACATTATGACTTTGTGGATCTCACAAAGTCCAGCCCCTAGTGGGCAGTCAGAGCTTTAACATCATTTGATGACTCATGGTCAGGCCCTCTAACTCTAGCAGAATGTGATAGTATGCCAAGGGCTATTTTTCTAATGTGTATAATCTCTCATGTGCTTGTCATGGTCTTGCTCCAGAACCTCAGTAATTCTAATTATGCTTAATAGCATTATGATTATTCTGGGGGATGCTTATAATAAGCTCTTCAAAATACATTTTCCCATCAATGATACTTGTAATATCACAGCATCTGCTGGATCATATGGGCCAAACATCAGGACTACTTTTAATGCAGCCTACATCTATTGCAAACTATTTTCTTCCTTTGAGCTCCTGAAGGTGGCAAACTTTTGTTTCACCCAGTATACAGGTCAAAGCTGTATTCCCAAGTGTAAAATACAATATTATGCCTCAGAAACTGAAAGCAACCTCCTTCTTTTAGGATGCACATGGTGAATAAGTGCTGTTTTACTTTTGGAGAACATTCTAGCATGCCTCAGACCTCTACTTCCTCTAAAAATTTTACTGATGTGGAAGGCCCTTGAATATTCTTCTGGAGGCCAAATGTCTTGCCAAGACCTTCAGCATGCCAACCATATCTTGGTCATTGGTCTGAATATATAAATTCATTGACACAATGCACCCCTTTATTATGTAAGGAAGCTTCCAGATGCTCCATATCTCTTTAGAGTATTTTGTGACAGAATTCAGGGCACATAACAAACCTCAAGAGCAAAGTTTGAAATGTGTACTGTTGTCAGTTCCATGTAAATACAACCAGCTTAATCATCTTTTCTGATAGGGGTGAACTCATTTTCTCCATGAATGGCTGTAGGCCATGTATCAAAGTCAGTCAGTCATCTTTTATAGCTAGGATACCGCATCTGGACAGAAGCAATAATTTGAGCTCCTAACTAGTTGGTTGCATCTGGAGGAATCCACTATTATTCTTCATATTCCATTTGCTTGTTTTGTAGGGATTTTTGAAATTTGTAAATATAAAAGAATAAACTCTATATCCTTGATGTGTTTAAAGGTGATATTAATTTCTGCCATTTAACCTGAGATGTGATGTTTTCCACTTTTTCATCTTAGCTGAAGTGAGAAGATCAATTTGATGGCTTCGGTATGGCCTTCCTCAATGTCATAACTCTATCCCAAAGACTGGGAAGCTTGCACTAATACACACATCTTTTTGGGGATTGTATAATTGACCACAGGATGGGCCTAGTATTCAGTGGATCCATTTCTACAGAGAATCCCTGATGATACTTTGGTCAACTTTGTTTTGTGTTCAACAGTGCTGAAAAACGTAATATTTATCTTTACCTGGTGTACAGTTAATCAAATAAATTGCTTTAGCTTCCTGTAGGCAAGGACTAGGGAGCACTCTTGAAAACAGAACTACCATATGATCCAGCAATCCCCCTCTTGGGCATGAATCTGGACAAACATTTAATTCAAAAAAATTGTGCACCTTTATGTTCATAGCAGCACTATCCACAATAACCAAGACATGGAAACAACCTGAATGTTCATTAACAGATGAATGGAAAGAGAAGATACTGTATATGAGATACTACTCAGCCAGAAGAAAAAAATAATAATGCCATTTGCAGCAACATGTATGCGACTAGAGGTTATCATACTAGTAAAGTAAAAAGAAAGAGAGAGGCAAATACTGTATGATATGACTTAAGTGCGGAATTTAAAATAGGACACAAATGACTCTATCTCTGAAATAGAAACAGAATTACAGAGAAAACTGAAACTGAATTAAATAGAGAAGAGAAACTGGATTAAATACAGAACAGACTGGTGGTTGCCAAGTGAGGCAGTTTGGGAGAAGGATGGAGTGAGAAATTGGGGTTAGCATATGTAAGCTTTTATATATAGAACAGGTAAATAACAAGGTCCTATTGTAGAGCACAAAAAACTATGTCCAATAGCCTATGAAAAATCATAATGGAAAATAATATTAAAAATAATGTATATGTATGTGTAACTGAATCACTTTGCTCTACAGCAGTAATTAACACAAAATTGTAAATCAACTACACTTGATAAAAAATAAATGGAAACTTTTTTTTTGAAAGAAAACAGTTCTCTGGATTTAACACTTAGCTTTGAAATGCCAATTAATTGATCTCAACTATCATCATTTTTTGTTAGCAATACCCATCTGATTCCACTGTTCTTGCAATCACCAGTTTACTCATACCCTTGATAAACTGCACCCATGAGTTTCTTTTCATTGCGCTACCACCTTATTCTACCAATGATAAAGCTTGCAACAGTTGCATCACTACTTTGTGCCAAAGGTGATATGCGCTTTACTTACTACATGTAATGTAGTCCTCCTTTCTGGCTGGGTAATGGATGTTCCAGTAGCTGTTTTCTCATGCCCCTTCCAGTTTCAACCATGAAAATTAGGTTGCCTGGAAAATAGAATCAGAAATCTTATAAGATAAGAGTGGAAGAATGTCTTAGCTCAGCCTGCCACAACAAACTATCAAGGCTGGGTAGTTTTGCAAACTTTTGCGTAGTTTGTAAGCTTTTGAGAAAGTTTACTTTCTCATGGTTTTGGAAGCTGGGAAGTCAAAGAGGTATACTCTGGCAGTTTCAGTTCCTGGTGAGATTTCATCCTGGTTGCAGAAGGCTGCCTTCCTTCTGTATGAGGAAGCAAGACTGAGTTCTGGTCTCTTTTCTTCTTTTAAATGAACATTAGTTCTACCATAGCAGAGATTTCCCCTTATGGTCTCACTTAAAAGTCCTATCTTCAGTACAGCCATATATATGGGGCATAGTTAAGCTTCAACATAAATCGGGGGGTGGTGCTATAATTCAGCTCTTATCAGAGGTTTCTCTACTCTTATATTGATCAGTCAATCAATATATGTCACTATAAATGTGTCCTGGCATTGGACAAGTTGGTTCCCTTCACTTGAGGTGCTCTCCAAGGAAAGCTTATACCTGAGGACTACCTGCCACTGCCATTGGGCAACATCCACCCTATGTCCCAGTGGGTAAGTGCCCTCAGCTAAGTAGACTCACCTCACATAAGCCCATGCTTTCTTCCAGATGCAGCCTGCATGCAATGACTGGCTGACAGGGCTATAAGAAGAGCCAGTCACCTTGCCCCAGTGCACCACAATTCTGCAAGGCTCACCCAGCTCCGGAAACCCTTTAGGATTTTCTGAATCCTTGTTGATACTGCTTCACAGAGTATTTCTCTTTCTGCCAAATAAGGGAAGTACTCTTTCTCTCCTTGTTCATTTTCCCCTGCAGAGTTTGATCCCAAGAATACTCTCCTGGTAAAGTCTCTGCACACAGATCTCCATCTCAGGCTTTTCTCCCCAGGAAACACAAACTGTGCCTTGGAAATCAATAAATATATATTTTTTAATTGCAGGAAAGTTAAAAAAATACTATTTTGAGGGATATTTTTTGGTACTTTGATATTATAAACTATATATATTAACATATTAAAAATAATATTATTTAATGTCAACAAAATGGAAGGATTCCAAAGCCAGGAAGTTTTCTTGGCTGCAGTAGGCCTTTATACATCAGAAAATAGCCTAAAACCTTACATTAATGTAGCCATAAGAAATATATCTACAAATGTATGACAAGCAGGTAACTAAAATGGCATAACACATAATTACAGTCACTAATATGTATTGTGCAACAGTATTATTTATGTGATAGTCTTTTTTTTTTGAATCAGAACTTCACACTTGGAAATTCAAAGTAAGTAAATTATAGTTCATTGTATCACAAGCTTAAAAGTTGAAATTCATAGTCAAATAATGAAGTACCCTCTTTATTCATAGACCTATATTATGCTGAGAATAATCTATATTTCATTAGAAAAAATAATTGAAGAAGCTCTTAGAGAATTGTTTACCCTAATACAAGTGTATTATATTTCTTAATATGACATATTTAATTTCAGCTATTTCTCTTACCTGTATCTCTCAAAATATAAATAGTCATAGCAAAGTTATTTTGCATTATCATATATGCCTCTCTGAATCTGATGATGAACGTAATATTGATGTTGAAAATTAACTGGGCAAAGTTATCAATTATTTTGTTGTTTAGTCACTAAGTTATGTCCAACACTTTTGCAACTCACCAGTCTATAGCCTGCCAGGCTCCTCTGTCCATGGGATTCTCCAGGCAAGAATACTGGAGTGGATTGCCATTTCCTTCTCCAGGGGATCTTCCCAAACCAGGGATTGAATCTGCCTCTCCTGCATTGGCAGGAGGATCCTTTACCACTGAGCCGCTTGGGAAGCCCCTATCAATTATTTTGTGGCTCCCGAATTTCAAAAGGTCATTGCATGCTATGAAAATATTTTTTAGTTTTTCAAAATCTTCCAGAAAATATACAGAAATAATATAAATACTACTAAGAGCACCTAAGCTCAGCATCATTTGTATGAGATATATTCTGGTTTAATTCAGTCATATATCTCAGCAAGTAATATTGTTCAGTGCTTACAAACTCAGGCTCTGATGTCAGAAACGAGATGCTGAATTTTGGCTCACCACTTACTGGGAACTTTCAGCAACTTAATCTCTCTAAGCCTCAGTTTCCTTATCTCTAAATCATGATTTATATTAATAATGCCTATACCAAAGTTTCAGTTTAGAATGAAATGAGAAAATGGATGTAAAAGGATCAGTAATGTGCCTATCATATAGCAAACAGTCAAGAAAAGTGAGCTGTTGTTATTATATTTTTCACTTACTTTATGTAAAATAGGAAATGCATAAGAAAAAAGCTTTGTAAATTAGAAACCATTACGTATAATTAAGGATTTGTTAAGCCGCTACCATCCAAGTTTCATGATTAATAATGAAAGCTAGTCTCTGTCATTGTTCCAAACACTAATATAATTATGTGCTAATAACTTTTATAACAGCCTTAAAATTATGTTTCATCTTCTCCTTCCTATGTATGAGAGATTCGAAAATCAAAGGGATAAATCATTTGTTGAATTCAAACATCTGGCATATAATGGAACTGAATGACAAATTTATAATGTTCTGAATTCAAAATTTGCAGTTCTTTCCTTATACTAATAGCTGTCTAAAATAAAATAGTGATAATAATGGCAACTAATTGCATTTGTTATCCTCTAAAATATCTTTCAATGTCAACATTTAAAGACACTTTAATTGGTGAATTTCTCATGCCTCATAGTCACAATCTCAGAAATTTTCCACAAAGGGCAGTTAGAGCTCACTGGCTTTGTGAAATTTTATTTGTAATGCCCATGTTCTTAATTTCAAAATTGCTGCAAATTTTATGGCTCATAATTAGATACTAAACTGTCCACTGGCAAAATATCAAAAGCAATGGAACTTGGATATTCATGTGTCTCTATTTTCAGTATAAACACTTGACAGAGCTTGTTGGTAAAATAACAAAGAAGAATATTTTAAAATAGTTATAAGAAAAAAAGCGCTTTCTTACTGTTAATTTCCACTTTGTTCTCAAGACAAAGTCAATTGTGGAAGAAGAGATCAATCAATCAAATCTATCTGTTTTTTTTAAAAGGATGGCAGAGACAAGAAAGGAAGAGCAAACTGTGTGCATTGTCTAGGAGTCAAGCTTACTAATAGTCACCGAAAGAGTCATGTATTCATGTATTAACATTTCATAGAAAAAATTTTTTATAAACCTATAATCTACCTCACAGCAACTCAGAGACCTAGGTGATGATGACATTGTTTTTTTAGAGAACATAAAATGGGGTAATAATAATAATAATAACTTTCTGAGGCACAAAAGTAAGTAACAGGTTAAGAGAACAAGTTCTCTCTCTTTCTCTGTCTTCTGTCTCTGTCTCTCTGTTTATGGACCATATTCTGGAAAAAAAGACTTTATTCTGAAAATCAGAACTATTTCTCATATAATGACATGGAGGAAGGTCTAATCTAGACTTTTATATATTTGTATATAAATGCATGATCTATTTATTTGAAATAGCCCTTGAAAACGCTGAAACTAACTTCACTTAGAGTCTTTAAATCTGCCTAAAAATTATGTTTCATCTGCTCTTTAAGTTCAGATGTAATGTAGTAAGATATGACCCTAGAGGAAAAATTCACTGATGATTAACAAAAATTGTCTGTATGGTTCGTATGTTGTTAACTGTGAATTACTCTTCACTAGATGCCAGGGAACTGGTGAACGTTTTACCAGGAGCAGCAGTCATGTTTCTATCACTTGCTTTTCATTTGAAAACACTTAATCTTTTGTTGTTCTATTTCTGGGCTATACTACATGTTCTGTACTTTCATATAATGTTTGAACCAAAGCTGGCCTTTCATTTCTTGCTATAAACATTATTTTCAGTTAAAAAACTGAGTTTTGTGGTCTCTGAAATCATTAGTCTATGTCTAAAAAATAAATTTTAGGCATTCCCTTTAGTCCAGTGATTAAACTGCCAAGTCCTACTTTTTCCAGCTGTCTCCGCTGAAACTTGCATCTTTTGGGTTCAACTCCACTCAGTCTTGAATCATCCATGACTAAGGCAAGTGGTATGTGAGCAGTGAATATCACACAGGCTGGATCCCAAATTAATGCTGTTTCCATACAATTGGATATGTACCCACCTTGCTTTTTCCTCTGCTGTGCCTTGCCCTTTTGGCAACATTGTTTAAACTTCTTTCTAGGTGCATAATCATTGCTTTTTTGGGATGCATTTTCTCTTTGTATTAGGGCTGGCACCCTGTTGCTGGCTTATGTTTGCTCCTATAACCTAGAAAGCCATATACCTATCTTTTAGTATCCTAGTTACTCATTTGCACTTTTGCTGCCAAGAGGCTCTTCATTTAGGAACACCATGAAATTAATCTGTGAACTTAAATATTTTTTGTGCTTTATTTCTGCAACCCCACACTTTTCATCATAAATCTCATAGAATAAAGCATTTATTTTTCAAGGTCAGGTTAGATCATGAGCACTTAATTTTTGGGGGCAAAGGTTTTAGATTTCTGATTCTCATTTTGGTATGAATCCCAAATGCATGTTGAAGTCCACATTCAAAATTTCTTTGTCTTTCAACTCCTCACTTAAGGATGAAACTTTGGTCATTTGAACTAAGCTGCATAAAAAGTTTGAAAACCTTTCAAATCACTCTAGTACCATCTCAGATGTAGTAGTGGAGCAGAATAATCTGCTCTGTCCTTTTTCCCCTGTACTCTCCAAGACTCACCCCAGTTTTCCAATTCATACCACTCTGATAATGAAAAGATAGATAATGCCACATAGACATATTAAGCAAAAATTGTTCTGTGTTCAATAAGCCAGTTTAGAAAACATTAATACACAAATGAAGATTTTCTTTCTCTGCCCTTTATAATTCTCTTCCAAAAAATCACCTCTTCAAAACGTAAACCCAACAGATGCTATTTATCATTTCATTTAGCATTTGATGTATAGAAAGACTCTTCTCTTTGGGGAGGAAATAACTGTTAGAATTTTGACATTCACCTGGAGAGATTTAAACAATCATTAAAGCAAAATAAAGTAAAAATAAAAATTAAAAAATTAAAAAATAAAAATAAACTAAAAAAATCTGAAGTTTACAGAAAATATAAAAAGAAGAAATTAAAAAAAAAAAGAATACAGCAAAAATCCTGTTTCAATTCAGTTTAGTTCAGTCACTCAGTCATGTCCAACTCTTTGAGACCCCATGGACTGCAGTATGCCAGGCTTCCCTGTCCATCACCAACTCCCGGAGCTTACTCAAACTCATGTCCATTGAGTTGGTGATGCCATCCAACCATCTCATCCTTTGTCATCCCTTTCTCCTTCTGACTCCAGTCTTTCCCAGCATCAGTGTCTTTTCCAATGAGTCCGTTGTTCGCATCAGGTGGCCAAAGTATTGGAGTTTCAGCTTCAGCATCAGTCTTTCCAATGAGTATTCAGGACTGGTTTCTTTTCAGATGGACTGGTTGGATCTTCTTGCTGTCTAAGGGACTCTCGAGAGTCTGCTCCAACACCACAGTCATCCAGTCCATCATTAAGAATACAACAAAAATCCTTTTTACAGGAAACTTAAGATATATTGGAGTACGCAGACAGTGAACAGAGAAAGAATGACTTTTCACTAATCCCAAGTATGCTTCAAGTTTTTATGAACTTTATTTCATGTATTGAAATAACTGATATGTTGATGTATAAAACTTGTCCTTACTACTCAAGGGTCCAGGATGGACATTAAAATGCCCTGCAAAAGAAAGATCTCTCAGATTGATGTCCCAGTAAATGGCACTCTATAGAGTGAGGTCTTTATTTAAAGAAGCCAGAGAAACAGAAAAACTTAAAAAGAATGACAGCTTAATCCTTAGAGATAAATGAGAGTCAAACTGTGGAAAATAAGAACACTTTCTAAAAATCCAAGCTGCTGCTGCTGCTAAGTCGCTTCAGTTGTGTCCAACTCTGTGTGACCCCATACACGGCAGCCCACCAGGCTCCCCCGTCCCTGGGATGCTCCAGGCAAGAACACTGGAGTGGGTTGCCATTTCCTTCTCCAATGGATGAAAGTAAAAAGTGAAAGTGAAGTCGCTCAGTCGTGTCCGACTCTTAGCAACCCCATGGACTGCAGCCTACCAAGCTACGAGTACATAAACAATGAGAGGCGATAAAAACATCCTGAAGAAAGGAAAGATTGGAACAGCCTGCGAAATGCATGTGAAAGGTAAAGTCAGCAGAAAAAGCTCCAAGAAAATTACCTCCATAAGTGTCAGAGTATCTCAGTGTTGCTTCAATTGGTCATTAGTTCCTAAGCAGTTTCAGGTTCAAACTACAGGTCAAAATTGTGTTTCTATTTTCTGCACACACCTTTTTCTTTCATTTGCCAAGGGAGTTAAATGTCATCCTATTCATGCCTGGAATACTAGGGGTAATCTCTTATGGTTTAGAATTAGTGTGTTTGTCTTGTGTTGAAAGTTTAGGAGACTCTCAGGATTTGAATCGAAAGGTATATAATCTAATCTGACTCCCATATGCTAAATCTATATCTTGCAATTTGTAGATAAATATAGAAAGAAAATAAAAAAGAAAACTTCTCCAGCCTTGGATACATGATTCTGGTTGACTCTTTGTTATCCAGATTCCTCTTGACCATCAGAGCGACCACTTTATCAGCAGAGGGTGCTCATCATTCTTCATAACGGTTATATCAACACTTGCTTCTTATCTCTCCATGTGAGATTTATGGGATGACGTAGCACATGGTGTGCACATGGCAATCATTCAGAGATATGGGAGCGTATCAAATGTCTCCCCTCTAGTCAACAACACACTCAGATATCCCAGTCTTTTCTGTGTTGTGCCTATATTTGGGCTTCTCAGTCACTTCACCATCCTAAGCATATCATGGTAGTTTTTCAGTGTCTCTGCTTTAGTAGTGTCTCCCCATTTATTCATATCTAAGATTTAATCACCAAGACATATTGAAGACATCTGTTTTTGTATGTTTGTTTTGATAGTGTAAGGAAATGTAGAAACATTTGTTCTTGGGAGATAATGTCAGAAGTAGATCTGTTTGATTTTCTACAAATGAACTCTTCTTTCAAATCCAACTCATTTATTACATGGAGCATCAGGAGGTACAAAAATAAAATTCTAATAGTTGTTGAAAAAGTGATGCCATTTCAAAGTTGAGATAATTTGCTTTAGCTCTAGCATGAAATATGAGAAGGGATTACTGTTGATTTAAGTGAATCAGTACAGTACAAATCTGTACTTAATTTGCTTTATACCTGTTAGGACTCTATACATATTTAATTGAGATGTAATAACAGAGTCTATGCCCTAAGAAGGCAGTGAAATGAAGGACATGTGAGCTGCAAAGTCAGGTAAGATTGAAGTCGAATCTCTGGAGCAGCACTGCTTATCTATGTAAAATCAGCCAGGTTAATTAACCTTTCTAAATTTCACATACGTAAAATGGAAAAATTGTTCTAATCCAATAGCACTGAAATGTGTAAAAGTAAATACTTAAATATGTCGTACACAGAAAATGGAACTTGATAGGGTGTTACTATATCTGATATAATTATGGCAGTGATGAGTTTTTTATTTGTTTACATGTGTTTGATATGTCTTTGACCATATAATATATGTGAGTGTATACAGACAGTTTTACATGGTGCCAGAATACATATATAGATGTAATAAGAATCTAAAAATAAAATTTTTGTATATAACTTCCAAAAGGTGGTTAATTACAAACATTTGCTTTATAAATGAATTTGAAATATACCAATTAATTACTAATTTCAATTTAAAATTAACTGAAATCAGCAGCCATAACCATTAGGTAACTGAGTTATACAAGTAACACAAACATTGTTATAAGGTATTTTGATGACATTCAATGAAAGGATACAATGTACTCAGCATGGTAAATGAAGAAGTCAGAAAAAAAACATAGCACAGTGTGATACCTTGGAAGGCTTAGAAGTAAATTTCCTTGATCAAAGAAGGATTTCCTTCTTTTTTAAGTGCTGATCACAATTTTAAATGGTTTTACATGAGGGGAGAAACTACTTCATCAACCAGATTAGGGGAGTTGAGCCTAGAGATTAATGGAGCGACAAATGATTCAGTCAGAGTTATTTCATATAAATTATATTCCCAATTCAGGCACTTAATTCAGCATAATCTATGACAAGTAACTCAACTGTGATGATCCTGAATTTCTTCATCTTTTTCATGGAGAAGATGGACTTACTGACAAAACACATGACTTAAAAAATTATTTAAAGAACACACTAGTACTGCAACAATTCTGAATAAAGTTTATTATTTTTCTGTGGTCATAAACCCCACATGCATGTGTTCCTTGCCACTCCTGTTTTGCTTTAAGTTCAGTTCAGTTCAGTTGCTCAGTTGTGCCCAACTCTTTGTGACACCATGGACTGCAACACGCCAGGCTTCCCTGCACATCACCAAACCCCAGAGCATGTTCAAACTCATGTCCATTGAGTCGGTGATGCCATCCAACCATCTCATCCTCTGTTGTCCCCTTCTCTTTCTGACTCCAGGCTTTCCCAGCATCAGGGTCTTTTCCAACGAGTCAGTTCTTCACATCAGGTGGCCAAAGTATTGGAGCTTCAGCATCAGTCTTCCAATGAATATTCAGGACTGATTTCCTTTAACATTGACTGGTTTGATCTCCTTGCAGTCCAAGGGACTCTCAAGAATCTTCTCCAATACCACAGTTCAAATGCATCAATTCTTCCATGCTCAGCTTTCTTTATGGTCCAGTTCTCACATTCGTAAATGACTACTGGTAAAATCACAGCTTTGACTAGATGGACATTTGTTGGCAAAGCAATGTCTCTGCTTTTTAATACGCTGTCTAGGTTAGTCACAGCTTTTCTTCCAAGGAGCAAGCGTCTTTTAATTTCATGGTTTTGGTCATCATCTGCAGTGATTTTGGATCCCAAGAAAAAAAAGTCTGTCACTGTTTTCATAATTTCCCCATCTATTTGCCATGAAGTGATGGGATCAGATGCCATAATCTTTGTTTTTAGAATGCTGTTTTTTAAAATTTATTCCTTTTAATTGGAGGCTTATTACTTTACAATATTGTATTGGTTTTGCCATACATCAACATGAATCTGCCACGGATGTACATGTGTTCCCAATCCCAGCTTTTTCATTCTCCTCTTTCACCTTCATCAAGAGGCTCTTTAGTTCCTCTTCAGTTTTGGCCATTAGGATGGTGTCATCTGTGTCTGAAATTATTGATATTCCTCACAGCGATCTTGATTCTAGCTTGGGCTTCATCCAGCCTGGCATTTTGCATGATGTACTCTTTATATAAGTTAAATAAGCAGGCTGACAATATACAGCCTTGTCATACTACTTTCCCAATTTGTAACCAGTCTGTCGTTTCATGTCTATTTCTAACTGTTGCTTCTTGATCTGCATACAGATCGAGTATTGAGTTGTGGGCTATTTTTGCTTTAAACCAGCCCAAAGCTCAACTCAAATGTGTCTCTCAAATGGATACCTACTAACAGATTAAGTACTAAAAATTACTGTCTTGAAGTTATCACACACATGTGCATGGTTAGTTACATCTCTCTTGAGAAAAATAATTTCTGAATTAGAATGGGATCTTAGTGATGTGCACTGGTGAGCAGAAGTTTGGTGCAGAGGTAAGAACATGCTTAGTTCTTTATGTTTTTATCCATGCCCAGATAAATAGGCCAATTTCCTTGGTAAACATCTGCTATAAACAGAAAAAATTAGCCAAAACAATATGGATGAGGCTGGACAAAAGTTGCCCATTGCTAGGCTAGATTTATACCCAGATTTATTTAACTGAGAATCTTGAAAGACAGATTTAATTGTGTGGCTACCGAGAATAGAAACATATTTAGCATCTCCCAGTTTTACTTCCCAAGGTGCCTTAGAGTCTATAATGAAAACACACAGCTGGTATTAATACAGTTTGTGCAAGGATGACCTTGCTGATTCTAACATGCTTAATTTTTGCTGTGCCGCAGTCCTGTTATGCTTCAGTCTATGTCATCATTCAGGATTTTTAAAAGCTAACTATGTACTTATTTTTTTCTATTTAAGGAAATATCTATAAAGAGCCAACTTAGACATCAGTAAAACTATATCCTTAGACTAAGTAAAAAGCAATCACTAATCTGATATACCTGAATCTACCTGGTTACTGATTGTTTCTTGTATTACTGGCTTCTGCCTCCCTGTTCCTAATACACTGACCAAAGAGCCTGGGAACATCTGATAAAGCCAGTCAAAAAAGCAATCTTAAACTAGAACTCTATGCTGATTTCAGTAGGCACAGCTGAAAGAAAAGTCACACAATTAAATAAAAACACTGGAAGAATGATATACCAAGTCAAAACAGAAAGTCTGAGTGACAATATTCATATCACAAAAAAAGGGTAACATGAACTGGTTGATTACTGCCATGCTGACAATGTATCTAATACACAATTGATATTTGAGCAATATTGATAAATTGTCATTTCCTTAAAATCTAGGATAAGTTAAGGAGAGACATCATAAAACTCGGATAGTCTTGGACATTTTAACATGCTTTCTTATCACTGCAATTTCAAACAGAAGATAACACATAGATCTTTTTTAAAAATATAGAGAAAAATCACACACATCTTCACATCAAGGAAAAAGAAACCACAAGCTAAGAGAAAATAGGGGATGTGAATTTGGTCAGGAAATCAGATGCCAGATTCTAGTAATTTATATAGAGATTTTAGAGAAAAACTTTGTGTTCCAAGAATTTTACACCCTGCCAAGTTGTCATTCATTTATGTGAAGGCAACAGAAAGACATTCTTTGCTCTGCATGGGCTTAATTTTCCTAATGCTGCTTCTAGTGTGATAGACTAAACACAAGCTGGATTTGTCCGTTTCTTACCAAAACCAAGAAAATGACAGAAACATTGTTTTAAATATAAGCTAATGAATGCTAAGCAGCTATCAAATCCATGAAAGAGAATTTATACACATCAGATCATGTGCTTAGACTACAACTTCCTTGGTTTTCCTTAGCTGTCTTTGTCTTCCTGTATAGCCTTCATCCTCTCTGAGAGAGTTAAGAATTTGGATTAGCAAGCCACTTGCCTAAGCTTGCATCAGGTTCTTGCCTAAGTTAGCCACTGGTCTAAGTTCTGCTGCTTCCTAATGGTGTGAGTTGGACATTCCCCTGTACCTGTTCCCTCATCTGTAGAACAAGAGTAATTATAGCCCCTACCTCTTGTGCTAACTACTGGGATGTGTGTGTGATCAGTTGTGTCCATGTCTGCGAACTCTTGGACTGCAGCCTGCCAGGCTCCTCGGTCCATGGAATTCTCCAGGCAAGAATACTGGCATGGGTTGCTATGACCTCCTCCAGGGGATCTTTCCAACCCAGGGATTGAACTTGCATCTCTTGCATCTCCTGCCTTGGCAGACAGATTCTTTACCACTGCACCACTATAGTATAGGCAAAATAGTTAGTCATTCCAGGTTTATAAAAAGTGCTATGTAAGTATTAGCTGCTATTTATTTTTACATTGGAGGCTAAATAGTCTTAAATTTTCCAGTAAAATATAAAGAAGCCTTTGTGTTTTAAATTATTGTCATTGGGGGCAATTATATAGTGATTTCAAAGATTATGTTTTCTATTCAAAGTATTCTATCACCTTAGTGTCATAAAATGAATTTTTTCAGTGACATAAATACGCTTTCATTTTTAGAAGACTCTTAATCATTGAATATATATGTATGTATATGTCTATTATACATATATTGAATATATATATATAAATATATATTCAAAATAATCGATTTATCGTCCTGTTAGTTTTGGTAGTTTGAGTCTCTCAAATAACTGATTCATATCATCTATACTGTAACATTTATGGGCATAGTTTTATGCACACTATTCCTTTATTAACTCTTATTACCCTTTTTGGCTCATTTATTATCTTAATAACCCATGGGATCTTTACTAGTGTTCAGTCTTTCATTTCTGATAGTGGTCATTTGTGTCTTCTTTTTTCTTGGTTATCCTAGCTGAAGATTTATCGCTTTCACTGGTCTTTTCAACAAAATCAGATTTTATTTCCATTTTTTGTTTTAATTAAGCTCTTGTTAAAACATTTAGACGTAAAAATATATTTTATTTCTAAATTTGTATGTTATTTTTAATCCATTTTGTTATTTTCAATACTTTCTTGCATTCTTATTTTATCTTCATATTTTATTTCTTTAAATATTTGAGGTACCACTGACTCAATGGACTTGAGTTTGAGTAACTCCAGGAGTTGGTGATGGACAGGGAGGCCTGGTGTGCTGCAGCCCATGAGGTCACAAAGAGTCTGACATGACTGAGCAGCTGAACTGAACTGAATTATTATAAAATCTAATGTCCTTTGCTTATCTAAATCTATTATTCATTTGTCTTTTTCACTTTAGATTTGTTATTATTTCTCTAAAAATACCTTGCCTGTTTAAATATGCTATTCTAAATATGGTTTTCTTTCTCTTTTTATCTTTATATGTTGAAAACAGGGAGTGAAATTGACTATAACTGGTAAATAGAGGTCATAACTCAGATACTTTACTCTTTTCTAGTGTCCTTGAATTAATCTATGATTAATTTATAGCTGTCTAAAAGCTTAGTTTACAGGTTATTTTGCTGATCAGTTCAGTTCAGTTCAATCGCTCAGTCACGTCCGACTCTGCGACCCCATGAATCGCAGCACACCAGGCCTCCCTGTCCATCACCAACTCCTGGAGTTCACTCAGACTCACGTCCATTGAGTCAGTGATGCCATCCAGCCATCTCATCCTCTGTTGTCCCCTTCTCCTCCTGCCCCCAATCCCTCCCAGCATCAGAGTCTTTTCCAATGAGTCAACTCTTCGCATGAGGTGGCCCAAGTACTGGAGTTTCAGCTTTAGCATCATTCCTTCCAAAGAAATCCCAGGGTTGATCTCCTTCAGAATGGACTGGTTGGATCTCCTTGCAGTCCAAGGGACTCTCAAGAGTCTTCTCCAACACCACAGTTCAAATGCATCAATTCTTCAGCACTCAGCCTTCTTCACAGTCCAACTTGCACATCCATACATGACCACAGGAAAAACCATAGCCTTGACTAGACGGACCTTAGTCGGCAAAGTAATATCTACGCTTTTGAATATACTATCTAGGTTGGTCATAACATTTCTTCCAAGGAGTAAGCGTCTTTTCATTTCATGGCTGCAGTCACCATCTGCAGTGATTTTGGAGCCCAAAAAAATAAAGTCTGACAGTGTTTCCACTGTTTCCCCATCTATTTCCTATGAAGTGATGGGACCAGATGCCATGATCTCTGTTTTCTGAATGTTGAGCTTTAAGCCAGCTTTTTCACTCTCCTCTTTCACTTTCATCAAGAGGCTTTTTAGCTCCTCTTTACTTTCTGCCACAAGGGTGGTGTCATCTGCATATCTGAGGTGATTGATATTTCTCCCGGCAATCTTGATTCCAGCTTGTGTTTCTTCCAGTCCAGCATTTCTCATGATATATTCTGCATATAATTTAAATAAGCAGGGTGACAATATACAGCCTTGACATACTCCTTTTCCTATTTGGAACCAGTCTGTTGTTCCATGTCCAGTTCTAACTCTTGTTTTTTGACCTGCATATAGATCTCTCAGGAGGCAAGTCAGGTGGTCTGGTATTCCCATCTCTTTCAGAATTTTCCAGTTTGTTGTGATCCACACAGTCAAAGGCTTTGGCATAGTCAATAAAGAAGAAATAGATTTTTTTCTTGAACTCTCTTGCTTTTTCCATGATCCAGCGGATGTTGGCAATTTGATCTCTGGTTCCTCTGCCTTTTCTAAAACCAGCTTAAACATCAGGGAGTTCGCTTTTCACGTATTGCTGAAGTCTGGCTTGGAGAATCTTGAGCATTACTTTACTAACATGTGAGATGAGTGCAATTGTGTGGTAGTTTGAGCATTCTTTGGCATTGCCTTTCTTTGAGATGGGAATGAAAACTGACCCTTTCCAGTCCTGTGGCCACTGCTGAGTTTTCCAAATTTGCTGGCATATTGAGTGCAGCACTTTCACAGCATCATCTTTCAGGATTTGAAACAGCTCAACTGGAATTCCATCACCTCCACTAGCTTTGTTCGTAGTGATGCTTTCTAAGGCCCACTTGACTTCACATTCCAAGATGTCTGGCTCTAGATTAGTGATCACATCATCATGATTATCTGGGTCGTGAAGATCTTTTTTGTACAGTTCTTCTGTGTATTCTTGTCACCTCTTCTTAATATCTTCTGCTTCTGTTAGGTCCAGACCATTTCTATCCTTTATTGAGCCCATCTTTGCATGAAATATTCCCTTGATATCTGTAATTTTCTTGAAGAGATCTCTAGTCTTTTCCATTCTGTTGTTTTCCTCTATCTCTTTGCGTTGATCACTGAAGAAGGCTTTCTTATCTCTTCTTGCTATTCTTTGGAACTCTGCATTCAGATGCTATATCTTTCCTTTTCTCCTTTGTTTTTTGCCTCTCTTCTTTTCACAGCTATTTGTAAGGCCTCCCCAGACAGCCATTTTGGTTTTTTGCATTTCTTTTCCATGGGGATTGTCTTGATCCCTGTCTCCTGTACAATGTCACAAACCTCAATCTGTAGTTCATCAGGCACTCTATCTATCAGATCTAGACCCTTAAATCTATTTCTCAATAGGTGTTTATTTTCAATCCAACCCCTTGATTTCATATATGCTTATTCTTCACTCAGTTCATAATTATTTTTGTCCCTGGAGAGTCTCCTTATATCTTGAAAATTCTAAAAATATATTGAAAAATATTTGTTTAGGGTGCCTCAAAAAATCTTCTCTTCTACACTTTCATAAGCAAAATTGCTTTTTAAAAATGTAAACTTCAGAAAATAAAGTTAAAAATTATTTTAGTAGAATGAGAAACTAAACAAATAGTACACAATTGAATTGATATAAAAAATTATAACGATGACATGTTTACTAGATCCATATCATATGTATCCTGTTATCTATTCATAGCAAATTGTTAAGATATTGATGATAGATTTTATTATACTTGCAAGTCACACTCTGGGTATTATAGAAAGTGGAATTATTTTAGGTAAACATGAATATTATTTTATTACTAGTATAACTCAAAATGGAACTTGAGCTCTAAATTTTGCTTTATTACCATTGTTCTTACAGTATCCTTTTTCTCCCCCTATTTGTGGACAAGCTGAAAAAGACCATTCAAATTAGAACCCAAAAGTTTAATGGGTTCTACTATGTACCAGAAACTATTCTCAATTTCAGGAGCACAAAACTAATAAGATGTGAATCTTATATCACAGAAATAAAATATGTTGGCCCTCGGGTGGATGTTGAATGCATAGCATCGGTATTGCTGATGGTAATAATGGCGGTGGCAAATATACAGTGCACATTAACACAAAGTAAACTTTAAAAGACACAGAAAGAACACTATGAACATTTGAAAGAGTAAAATATTATATACATATATCTAAATAGGAATAAATATGATAGTGGGGTGCAGGGTATGACTTAGAGCTGTCCCTTGAAAGATAATTAGTACATACAGCTATAATAGAAGTAACTTTCAGAAAGAGACATTCACAAGAATTTTATGTATAAGCACTGGCAATGTATGGATAAGAGTGAAAACTTCAAAAATTAATAATGCACATACTCTTTATGTAATATTAAGGAATAAATGCAGAGTATTTTAAAATATTAGTAAATAACATGAAACATACATACAGTCATGGAAACTGTGCATGTATCAAAATAGAGACAGTAACTTGCATTTAGTAGGTAACAAGTAATTATTGATTAAAATAATGAATAAATAAATATATTCTAAAAGACTATGTGTCCACATTATCTTGAGCCTTAAAAACTTTTAATGAAGGAGCCAGTGTTTATTCATTTTGTATCCCTAGCAACTAATATTATCCCTAACCACAAGGGTCTGTCAATAAATATTTGTTGAGAGTTGTTAAGTGGATTAAGCCTTGGTGTTAGACTAAGTATAGAAGCAACTGTTTAGCTAATGAAACATAAAATATTCCCTAATTAGGTCTTATGCAAATAAACCTATAAATTATTTGTAAATATTGCTGAAGATTATACTCCCACTCTGTGCCAGAATTTTACTACCTTTTAAAAGAACACAATATTTTTCGCATAAGACATTTTAAAAATATTTAATCTTGTTGAGTTGACAAAAGACATTTCCCTGGTGAGCTCCTGGGAAAATAGGTAGACAGCAGCTCTCTGTAGGAGAGTGTGGAAACTCCCTGTGTCTTCCTATTCTTCTAATCTTATTACATTAAAATTTTTTCTTGCCTCTATGGTTTTATACATGTGAATTGAGTTTACAATGCTTGGTTATAACTGCTCAGCCCTGCCATAATTACTTTATTAGTTTAGCTGTACCACTGAGAAGATCATTTCCCATTGTGGTTATACAAATTTGTTTTACAAGCTTAAATAACTAGAGTTTAAATTATGCTGCTGTGGGTAAAATTAATGATAAATATTTTGTCATGGATTCCTTCAGGGATCAGCTGAAATGATGAGCCAGTGTGCCCAAGGAAATAAGAGAAAGTTTGTCCTTCAAAAATTTGTTTTACATGAAATTCTTAAATGTGTCAAAAGTTTACCTGTTTATATGAGATAAAAACAGACAGAGAAGCATAACCAAAATCTCTGAAGTGATTGATGCATTAACAGTATGTAAAAATAATGTTTGAGAGCTCTAGATGGAGGAAGTAATAATATCTAATGAATAAAATTTGGAAAATTTATGGTACTTTTATTCAACAGCAACAAATTTGTTTGGTTGGAAGTAGAATGCATTAAAAAATTGAATGCCAGAATTTGTACGAGATTTATACTCATGGGAGTGAATAGATTGTTTTGTACTGATGGAAACTATCAAACGAAAAACCCACACAAAGAGCAAAACTTGAATTAAAGCTCTGAACTTTTCCAACTCATGTGTCTGTGACTCCAGAAATTTTTAATTAAATAGATGACTTAATTAAAGATGGGCAAAAGTCAGAAAGAAATTAGAATTCTGAAATACTGGGGGTGGGGAAGAGAGTACTGGAGGGGAGGTAACTGATGGTAGTGATGATGTGAATCAAAAAACCAATGAAGAAAAAAACATTCCAGGAGGAAATTTATTAATAACAGAGAAAAAATTCATACATATAATCCTTCACAGTTATAAGGAAATGAAAGATAAATAGACCAATAAATTGGAAGAAAAAGAGTTATGTTTTAAAAGAAGAAATTTAAGGCAACTGAATGAATAGTAATTTTGAGAAGATAACAACAAAAATAAGATGAAAGTCACGTGAGCAATCTGCAACCAATACAATGCACACAGTTAGAAATGGTACTCTTATGAGTGTAATACCTAGGTAAAGCGAAAAAAAAAATAAAACCACAAACGTGCAAGATCAAACACTCATTTCTATTACTGCATAACTAATTACCACAAACACAGTGGCTCGAAAGAATGCAAAAGAAGTTTCTGTGTCTATGGGTCAGTAGTCCAGGTGGTATTAACTGGGTGCTCTGCTCAGGATCTTGCCAGACTGCAGTCAAGGTTTAGGCAGGGCTGCGGTTCTCATATAGTTGTTGGCAGAATTTAATTCCTTGCATTATAACACAGAGATCCTACTTTCTTGCTGGCTATTGACCAGAAGTAGTCTCAACTTTGAATGGCCGCCCTCTCACAACTTGACTCTTCATTCAAAGCAAGCAAAAGAATCACTCTTTACCCCTCATGAAGGAGTCTAACATAACTTAATATAATTGTGGAAATGACTCCATCATATTCATAGAACCTGCCTACCATTGAGGAGAGGATTATGAAGGGCATGTATACCAAGGGGTGGGAATCTTGGAGATGATTTTAGAATTCTGCTCGCCACAAATTGCAAAATGAAAGTGATGAGAAATCATGAAAGGAAACCTATGCTATAAACTTGATGTTTCTGAAGAAAACAGTAGAACAAATAAGATGCCAAAGAATTTTAGATTTTTCCCTACCCTCAAAAACTACAGAAAGCAACAAGAATAAGATACAAGAGACAGCTGAAGCCTCAATCTCTAATTTATGAGAACACTGATAAGGCAATCATAATTAATTTAGTTAATCAAAGGACAATCAATCTCAAATGTCTGCATATACCAGCAAGAAAAAAGTTTGTAAGTCCTGCAGAATCAATAAGAGTTAGGAATGAGGCGTGAGCACTACTGCAGTTGATAGTGGTTGGAATTAAAGTCCACTAAGGAGCAGAAAGTTGTTCCACTTCTCAGTCACATACCCAAAAGTCAAGTGCCTACTCTTTGAAGAACCATATATAGGATCAGATATTTATTTTATGATGGAATTTAATAACAGAAGTGCCAGACTTGGGGACACAGTTCAACAGAGCACAGAGGTAAGCTGCTAAACTGCAAAACAGAAAGATGTACCCTTTACTGACATTAATTGTAATCTACCCTCGTAACTTCCATATGACGATGGTCAATATTATACCTTCATGCTAAAACTGGCCATACCAAGATACTAATATTCATGGTTAATCAGTTTTAAAGCCACCTAGGAACTTCTGCAGCCAAACAGAAATCCACCAACAAACATGTAACCTCCCACACATACTACCTCCAGGAAACACTGTAGTTCCCCTCTCTTAAATATGAATAGACAAGCTTTGACAAATAACCTTAGTAATTATAAATCATTCCATAGTAAAAGATGTTACATAAGGAACAGAAGTCATGTATCAGTTTTTGAAATTATCTTGAGAGAGAAAATCTATGGAATCTATACAGCTCAAAGGTAGAAGAATCTATAAAAAATAAGAGTATATGAAAATTTTAAAAATTCAACTGCTTAAGTAAAATATTCAGTAAGAAGAATTGGGAGTCTAGCATATTCTTAGGAGAAACTGCCAAAATTGATAAAAATGAGTGCCTCTGGAGTAGAGAACCCTCCACAGCAACCCTCAATACCAAAAGGCAATGAAGCAATTACTACAAAGTTCTGCCAAGAAGAAATGTGACCCTAGAATTCTGAAGTCAGTCATGTGTTCTTGCAAATATAATGGGATAAAACACCCATGAGCTTTACTTTAAAAATCTTACTGAATGATGAGAGCCAGCCGAGCCAGACAGGTATTAAAATAAGGGATCAAATGATGTGAAGACTTAGTAAAATGAATGATGCTGATAACTAACTCTATAAGTATGGAAATAAAATAGAACCAAATTTGCTTAAGTCATAATTAAGAGGAGAAAGACTTATGAAAGCACTGGCAACATAAGCTTAATAACATTACCAAATAGACTGATTCATATGAAAATTAGAGGTAAAAAATATTTGTCTTCTATCAAATAAATATTTGAAGAGACACTACTTAGAACTGCATCCTAGAAAAAAATAATCCCAAACACTTTGTATCATTGGCTTATTTTTTGTTGTTTTTGTTTTGGCTTGTTTTAAAATTAATTTAATAGGAGGCTAATTACTTTACAATATTGTGGTTGTTTTTGCCATACATCGACATGAATCAGCCATGGGTGTACATGTGTCCCACCGTCCCAAACCCCCCTCCCACCTTCCTCCCCACCCCATCCCTCTGGGCTGTCCCAGAGCACCAGCTTTGAGTGCCCTGCTTCATGCATCAAACTTGCACTGGTCGTCTATTTTACATATGATAATACATGCTTCAGTGCTATTCTCTCATATCATCCCACCCTCACCTTCTCCCACATAGTCCAAAAGTCTGTCGTTTACATCTGTGCCCCCCTTTTGCTGTCTTGCATATAGGGTCGTCTTTACCGTCTTTATGAATTCCACATATATGCATTAATATACTGTATTGGTATTTCTGGCTTACTTCACTCTGTATAATAGGGTTCAGTTTAGAATTTAAACCTCTCGTGACAAAATATTTAAAGAAAGTCTAATTACCCCATAATTTTACTCATGGTTCATTTTATTTCATTAAATTATCTATTCTAAAAATAAAAATAGTATAATGTGCTACAGAGTGCCACTTGCATACAAGTCATTGTTACCAGTTTATCATTCTATTTATTTATTCGTATCTATTCATGTTGTGTTAGTGTTAGTCACTCAGTTTTGTCCTTCTCTATGGGACCCCGTGGACTGTAGCCCACCAGGCTCCTCTGTCCATGGAATTCACCAGACAAGAATCTTGGAATGTGTTGCCGTTTCCTCCTCCAGGGGATCATCCCAGACCATGAGTTAAACCCATGTCTCCTGCACTGGCAGGTAGATTCTTTACCACTGAGTCATGTGGGAAGCCTAGTAATAACCATAGACTTTAGATAAAAGAGAAATATATCCCAAAACTCCTATAAGAAAATTGCTTTCTCTCTCTGTCCTTCAAAGACATAAATCTTATGTTTTCAAAATATAAATAACTCAAGAGATAACTAAAACACTGACAATTATTGCCTAAAACTAAAAAAAAAAAAAAAAAAAAACAAAGAAGAAGAAGAATAGAGGCTTTCTAATATGCAGACTGCTACAGAAGCTCCCTTGTCCAAATCTAGTTCAAAACCTTCATAAGACTATTCATCAAGTATGAATACAAATCTCTTAAAAATCTTCTTTACAAACATTAATAAAAAAGTTTTAGCCATTTGAGCAGGTAATCTTGTTCCCTCTGCCAGATACACAGCTTGGATTCAATTTTTACTTACAAACTGGTGAGGTTGGTATTGTTGCACTTGTTTAATGATGAAAATTTTGGCATGAAAATCACAAGGTGTCTATGTCTATATGTTTATGAACATCTGTGGATATATATTATATATATGTAATATTATTCTATCTTCCAATCAGTTCAGTTCAGTTCAGTCGCTCAGTCGTGTCCGACTCTTAGTGACCCCATGAATCAGTACGCCAGGCCTCCTCATCCATCACCAACTTCCGGAGTTCACTCAGACTCACGTCCATCGAGTCAGTGATGGACGTCCATCCAGCCATCTCATCCTCTGTCATCCCCTTTTCCTCCTGCCCCCAATCCCTCCCAGCATCAGAGTCTTTTCCAATGAGTCAACTCTTCGCATGAGGTGGCCAAAGTACTGGAGTTTCAGCTTTAGCATCATTCCTTCCAAAGAAATCCCAGGGCTGATCTCCTTCAGAATGGACTTGTTGGATCTCCATGCAATCCAAGGGACTCTTGAGAGTCTTCTCCAGCACCTCAGTTCAAAAGCATCAATTCTTCAGTGCTCAGCCTTCTTCACAGTCCAACTCTCACATCCATACATAACCACTGGAAAAACCATAGCCTTGACTAGACAGACCTGAGTCGGCAAAGTAATGTCTCTGCTTTTGAATATACTATCTAGGTTGGTCATAATTTTTCTTCCAAGGAGTAAGTGTCTTTTAATTTCATGGCTGCAGTCACCATCAGCAGTGATTTTGGAGCCCCCAAAATAAAGTTTGACACTGTTTTCACTGTTTCCCCATCTATTTCCCACGAAGTGATGGGACCAGATGCCATGATCTTTGTTTTCTGAATGTTGAGCTTTAAGCCACCCTTTTCACTCTCCTCTTTCCCTTTCATCAAGAGGCGTTTTAGTTCCTCTTCACTTTCTGCCATAAGGGTGGTGTCATCTGCATATCTGAGGTGATTGATATTTCTCCCGGCAATCTTGATTGCAGTTTGTGTTTCTTCCAGTCCAGCGTTTCTCATGATGTACTCTGCATATTTTCAAAATTAATTTGTACAGAGGTCTATTTGCTTTGTTTGTTGTATTTTGGTACAGTCTACTCAATGGGGCACTTTTTGCTGAATGCTCTCCCTTACCCAGTCCTCTGACCCCTCATCCCAAACCTCATTAATGCCCTCTCTCACTGTGTGGTGTACTTCAGTTGATATTGCCTCTATCAAAATATACACCAGCTGTCTTTTTCATGTTTCTCTTCTCAGTTAGATATTGAAGGCCCAGAGAAATTAGATCTCATTTATTAACTTCTATGACCCTACATGTAGCAGTGAGGTTGGTGATGTCATCAATAAGACTTTGAAAGGATTGATAACATATCTTGTCCTCCATTCTTTTAACCAGGGTTACTGACATGAACTGCAGCATGCCAGGCTTCCCTGTTCTTCAGTATTTCCTGGAGTTTGCTCAAACTCATGTCCATTGAATCAGTGATGCCATCCAATCATCTCATCCTGTGTCACCCTCTTTATCACCATCTGTAGTGACTTTGGAACCCAATAAAATAAAATGTGTCACTGTTTCCAATTTTTCCCCATCTATGTGCCATGAAGTGATGGGAATGGGTGCTATGATCTTTGCTTTCTGAATGTTGGGTTTTAAGCCAGCTTTTTCACTTTCCTCTTTCACCTTTATCAAGAGGCTCTCAGTTTATCTTCACTTTCTGCCATTAAAGTAGTGTCGTCTGCATATTTAAGGTGGTTGATATTTCTCCCAGAAATCTTGATTTCAACTTGAGTAGAGTGATACCCATTAAATTTTCTCTTTGATAATGAAGAAAAAAAGCTATATTGCTTTATAATTTTTAACATAGAATTGAACTTTTGTCAAAAATCAGAAAAGAATGATAGAAATCATAAAATAATGTGACATGGTTGAAGAATACTACATGGGGGTGAATGAAAGTAAATATTTTATTTTCTAAAAACCAAATACTGAGATACAGATCTTCTATACATCAACTTTGCTGTGTATAATTCTTTGTGAACACATGTCATATAATTTCCTTTTTACTGATGAGAAATTTGATATTCATAATTTAGATAATCTAGATATATTTTAGTTTGTGGATTGGGAATTAATAGCTTTATCCACAATACCTAATGTAAAAGTTATTTCTCCAGTAAAATCATTGGGAAGGTAATTGTAAAAGAAGATACACTTGAGGCTTTGACTTTAAAGATTGGGAATTTTAAAAAAACTATATGGAAGTGTCATGGTGACCTCAACTACTTTAAAGAGCTATTGAATAATGGCTTGCATCTCAGTGTGTTAGTCATGCAATTGTGTCTGACTCTTTGCTATTGCATGGAATATAGCCCACCAGGCTCTTCTGTCCATGGAATTCTCCAGGCATGAATTCTGGCCTGGGTAGCCATTCCCTTCTCCAGGGAATCTTCCTGACCCAGGGATTAAACCTAGGTCACCTGCATGACAGCCATGCTCTTTAGTGTCTGAGCTACCAGGGAAACCTGAGTAATGGCTTAGGAAATTGTTAAATTGCATTGAAATAATTAGAAATCACTAGATTATAATAGTCTTACTGAATATTCATTGGAAGAACTGAGGTTGAAGCTGAAACTCCAATACTTTGGCCACCTGATGGGAAGAACTGACTCACTTGAAAAGACCCTGATGCTGGGAAAGACTGCAGGCAGGAGGAGAAGGGGACAACAAAGGCTGAGATGGTTGGATGGCATCACCAACTCAATAGACATGAGTTTGAGTAAACTCTGGGAGCTGGTGATGGACAGGGAGGCCTGGCATGCTGCAGTCCATGGGGTCGCAAAGAATCAGGCACAACTAAGCAACTGAACTAACTGTAGTATAATATTTTTTATTGTTAAGAATATGCCTTCACAAATTGGTAAAAACATGATTTATAACTGTATATGGGAAATTTCTGTCTGTGTAGGCTCGACAACCTTACCTATAAAATGAGACACCCACCAAGTACTACCAAAAATGTGTTTCTATATCATTTTACCATTTCAAAACATGTTTAATGGCTTAAAATTGAAGTTTAGAGAGCTAAGTGCAGAACATACTTTATCATATTTTTAAAAAGATCTCTCTTAAGTCTTGGCATAAGAACTTGTTTCTTGGATTTTCTAAAGTCTAGCTTGATGGACATTATTCTTATATTAGTTTTTCTCTTGGTGGCAAACTTCTGAAGGTTTCCAGGCAGATGTGTGGTTACTGCTATAGACTGAATGTTTGCATCATCCTTAAATTCACATTTTGGGATCTTAATCCCCAGAGGTGGTGTTATTTGTAGGTACTTTATCAGAAGACTAGTCTGAGTAATATATGCCTCACTGGGGTAATCCCAGTAAGGCTGAACCTACCTAAAGAGGCTGCAGAACTCCCCAGCTCCTTCCTCCATGTGAGGATGTGATGAGTCTGGGACCAGGTAGAAGACCCTCAGCTAATTATGCTGGCATCCTAATCTTAGACATCAAGCCTCTGGAATTTGAGAAATAAATTTCTATTATTTATAAGCTATTGCATCTGGGTTGTTTTGTTGTAACAGCCCAAAGGGACCAAGACAAGTATCTTCATTTTTAACAAATATCCAGAAAGTAGAGTAGTGGTCACATTGGTACAAACATCTTAGGCAGTAGAATATTAGTATTATTAGGTGATGTCCAATTACGTGGCCTTGTGAGATATTAATCGGAGAAGGCACTCCACTCCAGTACTCTTGCCTGGAAAATCCCATGGATGGAGGAGCCTGGTAGGCTGCAGTCCATTGGGGTTGCTAAGAGTCAGACACGACTGAGCAACTTCACTTTGACTTTTCACTGTCATGCATTGGAGATGGAAATGGCAACCCACTCCAGTGTTCTTGCCTGGAGAATCCCAGGGACAGGGGAGCCTGGTGGGCTGCCGTCTATGGGGTCGCACAGAGTCGGACACGACTGAAGCAACTTAGCAGTATCATCATCAGCAGCAGCAGCATAAACATAGATACTTACAAATTTGTGCTAAATCTGTCTGCCCATCACTCACAAATGTAACGGATAGTAAGTGATACTACTTTGTATTGAAGGCAGTAAGATTTTGAAACTGAAAATTTTAACCTGTTAACAAGCATTGTTTCAATAAAATTATGATAGCTCTCATTTTTTTCATAGAATTGCCTCAGGGATAAAGGAGTTAATGGGTCATTTTAAACACAATGTTGTTTGTTTTTTTTTAATCTCTAGTTATCTTTTAAAAATATGTGTTTTATTCTACAGAATACAAATTATAATTTTAACACAAATCTTAATATTTTAAAGTTATAAAATGATTGCTTTATGAAGTTCAAAGCACACAGTCTCTGCCTATACCAACCAGCACACTTCCCCTCTGGGATACAGAAATTTGTTTATTAAGAAAGAGAGGTCAGAACAATGATGACTATGGCAATGAAAATTCTGATGTGATATGCTTAGAATAATCAGAGAGCTATACTGCCACACAATCTCTCCTAGCCTTACGGGATTTAATAGACAGCAAGAAATTTACAAAGCAGAAAATATCAGATGAAGATTCGGTGCCTAAATTCTGAACCTCAGCCAAATACATTGGTGTGAAAAATTAAGATCCTACTGTACAGCACAGGGAACTATATTCAATATCCTGGAATAAGTCCTAATGGAAAATAATATAAAAATGAATGTATAGCTGAGTCACTTTGCTGTAAAGCAGAGATTCACACAACACTGTAAATCAACTAGACTTCAATTTGAAAATACATTTTAAAAGTTAAAACACAAGTGAGATAAAATAAAAAGGAGTTTGAAAGACTCTGGGAGTAAGTTATCCTAGATATCAAGTGTGAGCAAGAGATAAGCCTATATGAACCACACACAGAACATAGAAAAATAGTCTCACCCAGCACAGACCTACCCATCAGCCACCCTGGGGAATAATTCTTGCTTATTTCTTAAGATAGAATAACAAAGAATTGACATCAGCATGTACTCTGGTCAACGTGATTATTCAATGTGTGTACAGAATGTAATCAGTAAACTTCATGTATCTCTTCTCCAAAGTGTCGATTTCATTATTCCCAATCTTTTCAGAGCTTTCATGAAATTTTAAGTCAAAGAGATCCTGTTGCTCTTTAACAGATAGATAACTCAGGTTTATGACGTCTACCTGAGTGGTACCCGCAGTAGGCAAATAAGAAAAGTAGTTCCGTTCAGAGCATCATAGTAACTGGGGCTGAACTCTGACTGAGTGTTACACATACCTCATTATTGCAAGGTACTTTTCCTTTGTATGGGTTTCTTTTTTGTTAAAGAAAGAATGGATCTGTATGTGGTCAATTCACTTCTCAACAATTCTTCCTCTAGTGACAGCCTGAAGTGATTTCACATTAAGGGAAGATGAGTTTTGCTGCTCTTCATAAATTGCTAATGAGCTTTTTTGAACAATCATAGCCCTAACCTGATTCACAAAAGAAACTTCTCAGATTTGCCTTAACATGTCTATAACAATAAAGGGAGAGAAAAATACTAAGTAAGTTGATGCCACTTGCTGAGAACTATTTTCCTCCCTTCATTTCAACCCATTAGATTATTTCTCCCTGTGACACTGCCAAGTAGCCTGGATTCAGTTTGACAGTTAAGCTTTCAGATGTCTATACCAGTAGCCTGTCTCGCTTTGCAAAGAGAAGAGAGCTTCAAGGCTGTGCAGCAAGAAGGATGTCAAGAGAACCAGCTTTTGTTTCAGCTCTGCCACTCACCAGCTTATGAGATGCTGGGTGACTTTCCCCTTTGTTCTGAGCTAGTCTTTCATGTGCCAAATGTGTAAAATGGACTTGTTTCCAAAAAGCTCCAAAGTCCCTTTCCTAATAAAGATAGAATGATGCTAATAAATGTATATTTTTAAGGATTTCTCCCTGGGCAGTTTCTTGCTGCTACTTTCATTTCACCTCAAACAACCCAACTACTCATGAGATGTTGCATTAAATTGGAATGTGTATGTGTGTGTGTGTGTGTGTGTGTGTGTGTGTGTGTGTGAAGTCACTTTGTGTCCAACTCTTTGCAACCCCATGGACCATAGCCCGCCAGTCTCCTTTGTGCATGGAATTCTCCAGACAAGAATGCTAGAGTGGGTTACACGCCCTCCTCCAGAGGATCTTCCCAACCCAGGGTCTAAACCTGAACCTCTTAAGGCTCCTGCATTGGCTGGCGAGTTCTTTACCACGAGGGCCACCTGCAAAGCTCCTGGTGGAATGAACAGAAACAAATGTGAGAAAAATATCAACAGTTCCTCCTTAGGTCATTTCACCTTTTATCTTTCTTATCTCATTTCACCTTTCATATAGACAAATAAAGAAGTCAACTTGAACTTATACCACTCTTTCTGGAAATTTCCTTAGCCAGATCCATAAGCCCCTTAGGCACACTTTCCATCTTCCACATGACTGTATGGGGTAGTTTCACTAATCTTTCTGTCAGTACATAATTGAAAATCTCTCTCTCTCTCTCTGTTGTTGTTGTTTTTTTTTTTTTTTTGGTCACGGGATGCAGCATGTGGGATCTTAGTTCCCAACCAAGGATCGAATCCATACCCCAGCACTGGAAGTGTGAACAGGGATATTTTTCTGTAGCTGCTATCAGCAGGCTCCCCAGAGTTCTTCAGGTATTTACCTCCTTCCTGATCCCAAAGGCAGTGCTTTGTATTTTGAAGCATCCCTCTGCTAGGTGCAAATTTCTACTTTAATCTTCTTTATCTTCCAAACCCAGGTCTCCTGCATTGCAGTCCAACTCTTTACCAGCCAAGCCACAAGGGAAGCCCAAGAATACTGCAGTAGTTAGCCTATCACTTCTCCAGTGAATCTTCCCCGCCCAGGAATTGAACCAAGGTCTCCTGCATTGCAGGTGGATTCTTTACCAACTGAGCTATTAAGGAAGTTCATGATGAATAATATGTCATTGCAAATTGGATTTTATTCTAGAGATTCAGGATTTTAACATTTTTATTTTTTTAATATAAATTTATTTATTTTATTTATTTTTTATTTATTTTTTTTTAGTTTTTATTTTTAAATTTTAAAATCTTTAAATCTTACATGCATTCCCAAACATGAACCTCCCTCCCACCTCCACCGAGGAAACCAGAATTGAAAGAGACACATGTACCCCAATGTTCATCGCAGCACTGTTTATAAATTTATTTATTTTAATTGGAGGTTAATATCTTTACAATATTGTATTGGTTTTGCCATACATCAACATGAATCCGCCACAGTTATACATGTGTTCCCCGTCCTGAACCCCCCTCCCTCCTCCCCTCCCTACCATCCCTCTGGGTCGTCTCAGTGCACCAGCCCCAAGCATCCAGTATCATGCATTGAACCTGGACTGGTGATTATTAAATCAATATAATTTATCCTGTATTAACAGTGACAATGTCCTTTGATATATTAAGAAAAAAAAGTATTTGGAAACCCACAATAAAAACTTCACTGTAGTAATGAAGGTGGGAACTTACATACATGACAAAGAACACTAAATAAAAACCTACAACTAATTTTGTACATAAGTATTAGTTTCTCAGTCGTGCCCAACTCTTTGCGACCCCATGGACTGCAGCCCACCAAGCTCCACTGTCCATGAGATTTTCTAGGCAAGGATACTGGAGTGAGTTGCCATTTCCTTCTCCAGGGGATCTTCCCAACTCAGGGTTCAAACTTGGGTCTCTTACACTGCAGGCAGATTCTTTACTGACTGAGCTACAAGGGAAGCCCAATTTTATACATAGGCTAATTATTAAAAGTATTTCTTTTGATATGCCAGATGTAATAGTATTTTTGCTCTCACAATTTCTATTCACTATTTTAGAAGGCATCCTAACCAGTATAATAGTAAAACAAAAATATAAAGAGCATAAAATTGTATAGAAAAAATTAAAGTTTTTATGATCATTATTCAGATTATATGATTATATATTAAAAAAATCCAAAATCTAGGAATTAATAAATTTAGAATTGTTGTTGTTCAATCACTCAGTCGTGTCCAACTCTGCAACCCCATGAACAGCAGCATGCCAGGCTTCCCTGTATATAACAGCTAATTCCAATAGAAAAATGCAAAAAAGACTGGAATACTACATTTTAAAATAGGATGTGTGTGTGTGTGCTTAGTCGCTCAGTCACATCTGACTCTTTGCGACCCCATGGACTGTAGCCTACTAGTTTCCTTTTCCATGGGATTCTCCAGGTAAGAATAGTCATGGCTTCCCAGGTGGCACTAGTGGTAAAGAGCCCACCTGCTAATGCTGGAGGTAGGAGACATAAGAGATGCGGATTCAATCCCTGAGTTGGGAAGATTCCATGGAGGAGGGCACGGCAAGCCACTCCAATTCCATGGACAGAGGAGCCTGGTAGGCTGTGGTCCACAGGGTCACAAAAAGCTGGACATAACTGAAGGGAATTAACACACACAGGCAAGAATACTGAGTGGGTAGCCATTCCCTTCTCCAGGGGATCTTCTCAACCCAGGGATCAAACCCCAGTCTCTTGCATTGCAGGCGGATTCTTCACTGTCTGAGACATCAGGGAAGCCCATAAAATAGGATACTCAAATGCAAAGATATTGACCTTTATTGTAAATACAGTTACATGTTTAATTATAATCAGAGTATGAAACACTTTCTACCAGAAGAATGGCTCAGATGAAAACACGAAAATGTCAGATATTTATGAGAATGTAGAAAAATTGAAACCTGCAGAAGCACTGCTTAATTTCCACATGCAAATAATAAAGTTAAATCATATTTTAAAATCTGCAATAAGTCAAAGACTTAAAAATAAGACTTAAAGCTATAAAACTCCAAAAGAAAATATACAGATAAATTTTCATTACCTTAACTTTAGCAAGGAATTCTTATGTGACATCAGAAGCATGAGCAACGAAATAAAAAGTAAAGTAGTTTTCAGTAAAATAAAAAATAAACATATGAATATAATATCATATACGAAATGAATTGCCAGTCCAGGTTTGATGCATGATACTGGATGCTTGGGGCTGGTGCACTGAGACGACCCAGAGGGATGGTACGGGGAGGGAGGAGGGAGGGGAGTTCAGGATGGGGAACACGTGTATACCTGCGGTGGATTCATGTTGATGTATGGCAAAACCAATACAATATTTTAAAGTAATTAACCTTCAATTAAAATAAATAAATTTGTATTTTAAAAAAGAAAGAAAAAAACAAAAGAGATAGATAAGTAAATAGACAGCCTATGGGATGGGAGGAAATATTTCCAAATCATATATCTATCTGATAAAATTATATATATCAATACAAGGAACTGTGAAAATAACTGAACAACAAAAGAGCATGCCAATTGAAAATTGAGCCATGCACTTGAATTGACATTCCTCAGTCATTCCACTTCTAGGTGTATATGCAAAATAATTTTGAAAAAGGGACTCAAAGGGTACTTGTATGTAAATATTCACAGTCAAAAGGTTAAAAAAACTCAAGTGTCCATCAACAGGAGAATATATCAACAAAATATAATGAAACACAGCTCATGAAAATAAATGAGATTCTAACAAATGCTACAACATGGATGAAACTTGAAAATGTTATGCTAAGTGCCAAAAACCAAACATGAATGGAAAATATAACAAGATTCCACTTATATAAATTATCTGTTGCAGCACATTTGATAAGGTTCAAACTACTATGAGATTTTGGTTTACACCAAAAAGTCTCTGATATTTGATCCCGTCTAAAACATCTAAGACATAGAAGCAACTTAAATATTCATAGACAAATGAATGGATAAAGATGTGGTAAGGATGTATACACCCAACCCCCTCCACGCCCCCACACACACCAAAGATGAACACATACCATGGAATATCACTCAGCCATAAAAAGAATAAAATAATGTCTTTCACAGCAACATAAGTGGATCTAGACATTATCATAATAAATGAATTATGTCAGACAGAGGAAAACAAATATCATATGATATCATATGCAGAATCTAACATATGATACAAATGAACTTATTTACCAAACAGAAACAGATATGCAGACACAGAAAATCATTTAAAGTTACCAAAGGAAAAAGGGGGTAGGGGTAAATTAGGAGTTTGGGATTAACAGAGACAAACTACTATATATAAAATAGATAAATAGTATGGTCCTACTGTATACCACAGGGAATTATATTCAATATACTGTAATAAACCATAATGAAAAATTATATATATATTTGTAACTGAATCACTTTGTTGTACACCAGAAAGTAACAAAACATTGTAAATCAACTATACTTCAATAAAAATAAATAAAATATCCCTGCATATATTTGGTCCATGCCAAATGGTTTTAGATAGAACCAAATCGTTGATAATTTAAATATGTCAAATAAGCAAGTTTACTGAGATAGAAAATACATTAGAGGTCAGCAGAAGAAAGGATTGGGGAGTCATTGCTTAATGGTTACAGAGTTTGTGTAATAAAGATTTTTGGAAATAGACATAATAGTTGTACAAATTGTAAATTTAATTAATACCATGAATTGTATAGTTGAAAAGCTATACACATTTTATATCACATATGTTATATCAAAAAATAAAAATAAATCTACTTTTGGAAACCTAAATTTGTAAAATCACTTTGAAATACTGAGAATATCTATCAAACATATTCATACTCTAATGAGTCATTATTTATACTTATACCAAACATAATTGTGTACACTTCTATTAAAAGACATTATTCTAAAATTATTGCTGAAATGCTACATGAAGTAAGATGAATACATGAGGCATGGTATATTTATACTGTACTGCAGTGAATGTTGAGAAGGCAATGGCACCCCACTCCACTGCTCTTGCCTGGAGAAGCCCATGGATGGAGGAGCCTGGTAGGCTGCAGTCCATGGGGTCGCTAAGAGTTGGACACGACTGAGTGACTTAACTTTCACTTTTCACTTTCACTCATTGGAGAAAGAAATGGAAATCCACTCCAGTGTTCTTGCCTGAAGAATCCCAGGGACGGGGGAGCCTGGTGGGCTGCCATCTTTGGGGTCGCACAGAGTCGGACATGACTGAAGCGACTTAGCAATAGCAGCAGCAGTAAAAATGAGCTAAGAATAAAAGTGCACATAAACTTGCAAAAAACTTAAAGGATGCATTTGAAAGAAGCCAGAAGCAAAATATATATTTTATAATTCCAATAACATGACACAAATAAAGGATAAGTAACATTAATGTATCGTTTGAGGTAAGAACATGGTTATCCTCAGAGTGAGGGTTAAATACTTGAAGGAATTACAGGGTTGATAGGGCTCTAGATTGTGATAGCATTCTGTATTTTGATATGGTTGTCAATTTTTCCATATTAATATTATGCTCCAATAAAGAGCTTATATGAAAAATACCAAACATAAAATGTCCATTGTAAATTAGTAAAATTATCTGTTTCATTTATTTAAATGTTACACCAGAGAGACAAATGTGATTACATTGGCAACTAGCAGCTATGTGAATTGCTGCCAGATTCCTTAGTACTGTTAGATCCAACTAATAAAAGGTTTATTTCAACATAGGTCAACAAGAGACAAATGTGATTTTGAAGTGACTTGTGAATAGCTGTAGGTCATGGGAAGGCTGAATGGAATAAATGTCTCTGGCTGGCAACCATTCACAGGCACCAGTTACATGACAAGCTTACCGCTTCCTCATTTACAACGTAATGCACATTTCACGAAATCTTCTCTTGTAGTTTATCCCAGAATCATGGATAGTTTTCTAATTTGCTGGATAGCCATTTACAAATATTTTTACATTTAAATAATATGAAGAAGTGCTTTGGGTCTTTAGGAAGACCCTGAGGGTATACAAATTTATTTCTCTGAGTTATTCAGATTACAGCTACTAAAAGTGTCTGAATTGGGAAAGTGAATACCTGGTGACGTTTTGAGCATGTATGTTTTGCTTCCTAACTGAGAAACAAATAAGATCATTACCCAACATAATCATTTTGAACAGTAATTTAATAATATAAAGAGATTTCAAAGTGTTACTCTTTTGAAGCCAACAATTCTTCTATTGGAAGTCAAACTTAAGGGGTGTATGGAAAGTTTCCACACAAAGACCTCTATATTAATATGTATTTCAAGATGAAGAAAATTGGACGCTATACACTACACATTTCTTACTTCAAGAAGGGGATAATTAAATAGGTCAGTCACTCAGAGATCAAATTGCCAACATCCGCTGGATCACCAAAACAGCAAGAGAACTCCAGAAAAGCATTTATTTCTGCTTTATTGACTATGACAAAGCCTTTGACTGTGTGGATCACAATAAACTGTGGAAAATTCTGAAGGAGATGGGAATACCAGACCACCTGACTTACCTCCTGAGAAACCTATATGCAGGTCAGGAAGCAACAGTTAGAACTGGACATGGAACCACAGACTGGTTACAAATAGGATAAGGAGTATGTCAAGGCTGTATATTGTCACCCTGCTTATTTAACTTCTATGCAGAGTACATCATGAGAAACGCTGGGCTGGAAGAAGCACAAGCTGGAATCAGGATTGCCGGGAGAAATATCAATCACCTCAGATATGCAGATGACACCACCCTTATGGCAGAAAGTGAAGAGGAACTAAAGAGCCTCTTGATGAAAGTGAAAGAGAGTGAAAAACTTGGCCTAAAGCTCAACATTCAGAAAACTAAGATCATAGCATCCGGTCCTATCACTTCATGGCAAATAGATGGGGAAACAGTGGAAACAGTGTCAGAGTTTATTTTGGGGGGCTCCAGAATCACTGCAGATGGTGACTGCAGCCATGAAATTACCAGACGCTTACTCCTTGGAAGGAAAGTTACGACCAACCTAGATAGCATATTAAAAAGCAGAGACATTACTTTGCCAACAAAGGTGTAGTTTTTCCGGTAGACAGGTATGGATGTGAGAGTTGGGCTATAAAGAAGTCTGAGTGCTGAAGAATTGATGCTTTTGAACTGTGGTGTTGGAGAAGACTCTTGAGAGTCCATGGACTGCAAGGAGATCCAACCAGTCCATCTTAAAGGAGATCAGTACTGGGTGTTCACTGGAAGGACTGATGCTGACTCTGAAACTCCAATATTTTGGCCATCTGATGTGACGTGCTGACTTATTTGAAAAGACCCTGATGCTGGGAAATATTGAAGGCAGGAGGAGAAGGGAACAACAGAGGATGAGATGGTTGGATGGCATCACCGACTCAATGGACATTTGGGTAAACTCTGGGAGGTGGGGATGGACAGGAAGGCCTGGCGTGCTGTGGTTCATAAGGTCTCAAAGAATCGGACACGACTGAGCTACTGAACTGAACTGAACTGAACTGGTACTTAAAACAACTCACTATTAATATCAGGGCAGTAGAAGTTTCAATTAGAAGTCAATTAGAAGTTTCAATTAGAACATATGTCTTTAATTGTTGAAATAGGAAATAAACTTTAATGCATGCAGTTTAGCATAAAAATATTAAATTGTGGAAAGCTCTTACAAAGAGTTTCTCATATAATATGCTTATGAGAGTATAAAGATGTTATATATATAATGTATATAATGTAATGTATGTAAAGCTACAATAGAGGAAAATGAAATATTTATAATAATGTATAATTGTGTGAAACAGTTATTAACAAATTTGAATAAAAGAGGAAATTAATTCAGAGAAGGCAATGGCGACCCGCTCCAGTACTCTTGCCTGGAAAATCCCATGGATGGAGGAGCCTGGTAGGCTGCCGTCCATGGGGTTGCCTAGAGTTGGACACGGCTGAGCACTTCACTTTGACTTTTCACTTTCATGCATTGAAGTGGGAAATGGCAACCCACCCCAGTGTTCTTGCCTGGAGAATCCCAGGGACGGGGAGTCTGGTGGGCTGCCGTCTATGGGGTTGCACAGAGTGGGACACAACTGAAGCGACTTAGCAGCAGGAGCAGCAGCAATAAGTTAATTAAAACTGTTTCTGGATTATGTAGAATAAATGCCTCTTATGCCTGCAGTGCAGGAGACCCAGGTTCGATCCGTGGGTTGGGAAGATCCCGTGGAGAAGGAAATGGCAACCCACTCCAGTATCCTTGCCTGGAAAATCTCATGGACAGAGGAACCTGGTGGATTGCAGTCCATGGGGTCGCAAAGAGTCGGGCGCAACTGAGCGACTAACACACACAAGCAACTTAATAGAGATTTTTACCTTCAATGATACATCAAATAAGTCAAGTTCATGCTTGAACAAGTTCCTTGGTCTATAAAACTAGTGTTCTGCGAGTTGTAAAAAGAAAAGATTTGACTGTGACAATTTAAAAAAAAAAAAGGATTTTTAAATGTTGCAAAAAGAATTGTCAGGTGAAATGAATAAGTGAGTTGCTGCCAATGCTGAGGAAATAGTGAATGTGGATATCGAATTGCAATTATTTGTAAAATGAATGGGAGTTTAGTAAGATGAAGGATAATCAATGCGGATGGTTCCTGTGAGAAGTCAAATTGGGAAGAAAACATAATGATTTGCATATTAAAAGGTATTTATTCAGAAGTCAAATTTTTTGAGGTAAGAAAAAACTAAACATTATACCGGGTACATTGAAAAGCACCAAAAGAGATAAATGATTAACTGTAAGTAATGAGATTCAGTTAACTAACTCTTATTTTCAAAGAGTAGGTCATTTATTGTCATTTACTACTCAAAAGGAGCTGAGTTTGAAGCAGCAAGACTGTTAAGGGCATCTTTTGTACATCTACTATTTTCTTTCTTTGTACATTTTATTATTCCTCAGACAGATATTTAAGAACTGTTGCAGTAAATTTACCATATCTCAGGTTTATTACTTCTATTGCTGCATATGGCTCTTTTTATATTGTTTGTCAGCCTTGTAAAAGCAGGTAGATTTATCATTCAGACTATGAGACGTTAGGTAATTTATGACTGAAAAGTGATCAATCCTCATCACCATTGCCAATGCTATAAGGAAAAACATATTGACAGAAACTAATTTCATGACAGTATCCTAGGCATTGCAGGGTCCTGGAAAGCAAAGGTCCAGTGGATCATTCTAGTTCAGTGTAAATGTTTCCTATTTCCTTTATGAACTACTAATTTCCTCATAAGCATGATTGCTAACATCTACTGTTAGAAGATTTATAAAGGCAATTTGGATAAAACCCAATTAACTGAGCAATGAACACTTTTAGTATATCAGTATCAGTTCAGGTGTTCAGTCATGTCCGACTCTTTGAGACCCCATGAACCTCAGCAAGCCAGGCCTCCCTGTCCATCACCAACTCCTGGAGTTTACCCAAACTCACGTCCACTGAGCTGGTGAAGCCGTCCAACCATCTCATCCTCTGCCATCCCCTTCTCCTCCTGCCTTCAATCTTTCCCAACATCAGGGTCTTTTCAAATGAGTCAGTTCTTCACATCAGGTGGCCAAAGTATTGGAGTTTCAGCTTCAATGTCAGTCCTTCCAATGAACACCCAGGACTGATCTCCTTTAGGATGGACTGGTTGGATCTCCTTGCAGTCCAAGGGACTCTCATGAGTCTTCTCTAATACCACAGTTCAAAAGCATCAATTCTGCGCTCAGCTTTCTTTACAGTCCAACTCATCCGTACATGACTACTGGAAAAAAAAAAATAGCCTTGACTAGACAGACTTTTACTGGCAAAGTAATGTCTCTGCTTTTCAATATGCTGTCTAGATTGGTCATAACTTTCTTTCCAAGGAGTAAGCATCTTTTAATTTCATGGCTGCAATTTCCATCTGCAGTGATTTTGGAACCCCAAAAGAGTCAGCCACTGTTTCCACTGTTTCCTCATCTATTTGCCATGAAGTAATGGCAACAGATGCCATGATCTTAGTTTTCTGAGTGTTAAGCTTTAAGCCAACTTTTTCACTCTCCTCTTTCACTTTCATCAAGATGTAATTTTCATTCAATATATCAGCTCCCCCCAAAAATGGCTCCCTAATATAGGAAAATGGAACTATTCTCATTGACCATATGTAAAAGGGACTTATAATTTCTTAAAGATAATTTTGTGAAAGAGTGTATGCATGTGTATATATATACATGAAAAAAGGAAAATGTTAGTTGCTCATTCTGAGCATCTGACTCTGTGACACCATGGAGTGCAGCCTGTCAGGCTCCTTTTTCGTGGAATTCTCCAGGCAAAAATACTGGAGTAGGTAGAGCCAATCCCCCTCCAGAGAATCTTCCTGTCCCAGAGATTGAACCAGGGCCTCCAGCTTTGCAGGCAGATTCGCTACCTGAGTCACCAGGGAAACCCATGTACATATGTACATATATACTGCTTAACTTGACAAAATCTGGGATTAATCAACAAGTCCCTGTGATTTATAATGATGTGAGAAAAGGCAGAAAAATTGTTTAAATCACAGAAAGTTCAATGAGCTGACACATTATTGAGGTAAAATTTGGCTTATGTATTTACACTGACACATATAAAATATATTCTAATTTTAATTCTTCCAAGGTTATTTTTGAAAAGCACATTTATATTATTATCAGACTCTAAATTTTAATTCAAACTTGTTTGTCTATGGTAATTGGTTTGTGGGTCGAGTGCTTTCCTTTGGAAATGTCCAAAATGTAATCCATCAAATGATTCATTACTACTACATGCATATATTTTTTCAGATTTAATGAAAATGTCTTATTAATAAGATATGATTTTATTTCATAGTGTATCAGTTTACTACTAAAATATTAGGAAATATGACTTAATTTGTGATTTATTAGCACAAATTGAATGTTGTATTCTTTAATTAGCACTCTTCCAATGTTGGCCTCTCATGCACTATTCTCTCAATCATTGTTGATTTGTGACTTCTCATCTCCCAGCTATATTCTGTTCCTCAAAAATATACATGCTTTTTCAGTCCATAATAGGATATAATCGTCTTCACAATGAATCATTTTCCCTAAAAATGGTAGCGACACTTTAACATATTTTAGAGTATTTATTAAATAATTGGGCTTCCCTGGTCGCTCAGACAGTAAAGAATTTGCCTGCAATGTGGGAGACCTAGGTTCAATCTCTGGGTTGGGAAGATTCCCCTGGAAGAGGGCAAGGCAACCCACTCCAGTATTCTTGCCTTGAGAATCCCCATGGACGGAGGAGTCTGACAGGCTACAGTCCATGGGGTCGCAAAGAGTCAGACATGACTAAGCGACTAAGCACACACATATACCATTAAATAATTAACACTGAGTTACTCCTTCAACATAGACATATAATAAAGACAGTCCTGATGTGAAAAAAAAAAAAACCACAACTCATGAAGATCTATTTCATTGCCAGAGATAAAATTGCCAACATCAGTTGGATAATAGATAAAGCAAGGGAATTCCAGAAAAACTACTTCTGCTTAACTGGCTATACTAAATCCTTTGACTGTGTGGATCACAACAAACTGTGGATGGGAATAGATGGGAATACCAGACCACCTTATTTACCTCTTGAGAAACCTGTATCCAGGGCAGGTAGCAACAGGTAGAGCCAAATATAATACAATGGACTGGTTCCAAACTGAAAAAGGAGTATATCAAGGCTGTATATTGTCACCCTCTTTATTTAAGTTATATGCAGAGTACATCATGCAAAATGCTGGACTAGATGAAGCACAAACTGGAAACAAGGTTGCCAGTAGAAATATCAATAACCTCAGATATGCAGATGATACCACCCTTATAGCAGAAAGCGAAGAGGAACTAAAGAGCCTCTTGATGAAGGTGAAAGAGGAGAGTGAAAAACAACATTCAAAAAACTAACATCATGGTGTCCAGTCCATGCCACTGGAAGTCCAAGCTACTTCATGGCAAATAGATGGGGAAACAATGGAAACAGTGACAGACTTTATTTTCCTAGGACCCAAAATCACTGCAGATGGTGACTTCAGTCATGAAATTAAAAGACACTTGCCCCTTGTAAGAAAAGCTATGATCAACCTAGATAGCATATTAAAAGCAGAGACATTACTTTGCCAACAAAGGTCCATCTAGTCAAAGCTATGGTTTTTCCAGTACTCATGTATGAATGTGAGAGATGGATCATAGAGAAGGCTGAGTGCAGAAGAACTGATGCTTTCAAACTGTGGTGTTGGAAAAAACACTTGATAGTCCCTTGGACAGCAAGGAGATCAAATTAGTCAATCTTAAAGGAAATGAACCCTGAATATTCATTGGAAGGACTGATGATGAAGCTGAAGCTCCAATACTTTAGGCACCTGATTCAAAGATCTGACTCGTTAGAAAAGACCCTGATGCTGGGAAAGATTGAGGTAGGAGGAGCAGGGGTCAACAGAGGATGAGATATTTGATTGGCATCTTCGATTCAATGAACACGAGTTTGAGCAAACTCCAGGAGATAGTGAAGGACAGGGAAGCCTGTTGTGCTGCAGTCCATGGGATCACAGAGTCAGATATGACTGAACAACTGAACAACAACAGCATACTGGATTACAATGCATTCATACTATTAGATTGGAGAAGGCAATGGCACCCCACTCCAGTACTCTAGCCTGGAAAATCCCATGGATGGAGGAGCCTGGTAGGCTGCCGGCCATGGGGTTGCTAAGAGTCGGACACGACTGAGCGACTTCACTTTCACTTTTCACTTTCATGCATTGGAGAAGGAAATGGCAACCCACTCCAGTGTTCTTGCCTGGAGAATCCCAGGGACAGGGGAGCCTGGTGGGCTGCTGTTTATGGGGTTGCACAGAGTCGGACATGACTGAAGCAACTTAGCAGCAGCAATAGCAACTGATGTGAAAAGTGAAGTTTGTGGAATTAGGGAAATTAATTCCATTGCCAGAGAGTAAAAGAGCTCCTTTCAAATCTGTTTTTTTTTTTTCCCCCCAATTCTTTTTATTTTACCTATGGTGTCTCATAGAGCTATTTTTGTGAATAAGAGATTTATAGATAAGCATTAAAATTACTAATGATATTAAAAAGCTACCATCAGCATCCTGCAAACAGCAGATTAAGCCTTGGAATATCTGTTCTCTTGCTGCCCTGTTACTACTAGCTACTTCATCATATGAATATTCCTAAGTATTATGAATTATGAATTTGTCTACAGTTTCCTTCTGGAGCAAACAACGCCAATGTATGTACTTAGAAGGTACCATAAATCAGTAGATCTAGCAAATGATTGTTTTCTACTTTCTAATCAACACTGCCTAAATATCCAGTCTCATTTTTCTTAGGCTACAATCTTACAGAATCATTATTCTTTTTTTAATTCTAAGCCTACTGGAAGATAGATTTATATTTTCTTACCATACACCTTGATACTGATATTATTCCCCAAGACAACTGATTTATTAGTGGTGATATAATGCTCTATGTGGCACCAAAGTGACAGACGGTCTACCTGCAAAATGCCAATGTGAGAAACAAGATAATTCCATTAAAAAAAAAAGAATGCTGATCAGAGAAGCCATGATACAGCTCAACAAAACAGCTCACTCTTCTGCTCAGGACTATATATGACATCTGGTACCTATTTAGCTTATGTAGGGCAGTGCCTTAATATTGTTAAGGTTAAGAAATCAACTGTGATTCAGTTTCTGCTTATGTTATAATGTTTAACTATGTTCCTAGCAAACATGAAGGGCAAACCACACAGAGAATAAGATGCAAAGATAGCATGTGAGTTGGAGCTTACATAATCATGATTATGTTATTATAGTTTATTTTTAAAGACAAGATAATAGAACATAACAGATCTCCCAGATTCCTCATTTAATAAAGGTAGAACCTGAGAACAAGTGAATTTAAATGACACACCCAAACTCTCACAGGCATGCAGTGGAAAAGTATATCCTCATACTTCTCAATGGCTTAGATTATGGTTTATCTGGTTTGATTTGATGAACCTCAAGTGTTTCACAAAATAGGACTAATAAACTACTGCATGCAGCATTCTGGATTTTAGACAGGTCATTTCAATCTGATATTTAAAGCCTATCTCTATGTAAAGAAAGAGAGGAAAAACAATAAAATGGGAAAGACTAGAGATCTTGTCATGAAAATTAGAGGTACCAAGGTAACGATTCACACAAAGATGGGCACATTAAGGACAGAAATATTATGGACCTAACAGAAGTAGAAGATATTAAGAAGAGGTGGCAAGAACACACAGAAGAACTATACAAAAAAGAGCTTCATGACCCAGATAACCACGAAGGTATGATCACTAACCTAGAGCCAGACTCCTGGAGTGCAAAGTCAAGTGGGCCTTAGGAAGCATCCCAAGAACAAAGCTAGCAGAGGTGATGGAATTTCAGTTGAGCTATTTCAAATCCTAAAAGATGATACTGTGAAAGTGCTGCACTCAATATGCCAACAAATTTTGAAAACTCAGTAGTCATGCAGGACTGGAAAAGGTCAGTTTTCATTTCAATCCCCAAATAAAGGCAATGCCAAAGAATGTTCAAACTACCTCACAGTTTCACTCATCTCACACACTAGCAAAGTAATGCTCAAAATTCTTCAAGCTAGGCTTCAACAGTATGTAAACTGAGAACTTCCAGATGTTCCAGATGTCCAAGTCGGATTTAGAAAAGGCAGAGGAACAAGAGATCTAATTACCAACATCTTTTGGATCATAGAAAAAGCAAGAGAGTTCCAGAAAAAACATATATTTCTGCTTCATTGAGTATGCTAAAGCATTTGACTATGTGGATCACAACACCTGTGAAAAATTCTTAAAGAGATGGGAATACCAGACCACCTGACCTGCGTCCTGAGAAATCTGTATGCAGGTCAATAAGCAACTATTAGAACCAGACATAGAATAACAGATTGGTTCCAAATTGGGAAGGGAGTATTCAAGGCTGTGTATTGTCACCATGCTTATTTAACTTATATGCAGAGTACATCATGTGAAATGCCAGGCTTGATTAAGTGCAAGCTAGAATCAAGATTGCCAGGAAAAATATCAATAACCTCAGATATGCAGATGACACCAACCTTAAGCAGAAACTGAAGAGGAGCTAAAGAGCCTCTTAATGAAAGTGAAAGAGGAGAGTGAAAAAGCTGGCTTAAAACTCAACATTCAAAAAATAAAGATCATGGCATCCAGTCTCATCACTTCATGGCAAATAGATGGGAAAAGAATGAAAACAGTGAAAGACTTTATTTTCTCAGGCTCCAAAATCACTGCAGATGGTGACTGCAGCCATGAAATTAAAAGACACTTTCCCCTTTGAAGAAAAGCTATGACCAACCTAGATACCATATTGAAAAAGCAGAGACATTACTTTGCTGACAAAGGTCCATCTAGTCAAAGCTGTGGCTTTTCTAGTAGTCATGTTTGGATGTGAGTTGGACCATAAAGAAAGCTGAGCACCAGAGAACTGATGCTTTCGAACTGTGGTTCTGGAGAAGTCTCTTGAGAGTCACTTGGACTGCAAGGAGTCAAATCAGTCAATACTAAAGGAAATCAACCCTTAATATTCATTGGAAGGACTGATGCTGAAGCTGAAGTTCCAATAATTTGGCCACCTGATGGGAAGAACTGATTCACTGGAAAAGACCCTGATGCTGGGAAAGATCGAAGGCATGAGGACAAGTGTAAGACAGAGGGTGAGATGGTTGGATGGCATCACTGACTCCATGGACATGAGTTTGAGTAAACTCCAGGAGCTGGTGATGAACAGGAAGCCTGGTGTGCTGCAGTTCATGGGGTCACAAAGAGTTGGACACAACTGAGCAACTGAACTGAACTGAACTGATGGATAAGACATCATTCTGGTGGGGGGGGAGAGGGGGAGACAAAATGGTGAGATGTAACAGCAAAATATAATTTCTATCCTCACTGAACTTGAGCTTTAAATGAACTCTTGGCTACTCCTGAAAGAATGCATAAATTCCTGCAATAGATACGTGTTTTTTGTTTGTTTGTTTGTTTGTTTGTTTGTTTCTCCCAGTTTCAAAGGCTTCTGCTCCATTAATTTGGCTGTAAAATATCCCAGGACATTTTCCTCACCATCACAGCTCCATATATTAAGCTGACCAAAAAGTTTGCTTGTTTTTTTTTTTTTTTCTGTAATGTCATCTGAAAAACCTGAACACACTTTTTGGCCAACCCAATACATGCTTTAAATAATTTAGACAGTAGCTAATGTTTTATTGAACATGTTAGAAATGTTTTTTTCAATGTCCATTAAGTATATTTATACAATAAATTTCTGGAACTGCCTGTTCTTCTATAGCTAAATAAACAGAGGCATAAAGGATTTAAGGTGTAAAAGCTTACAAGGTTTAAGTAGTGACCCTAAGCTACCAAGAAAGATGATTTTGCACAGACTGGGGCCTGAGGCAGGGTGGGGTTGGTTCTGGGATAGTTTGAGCACATTACATTTATTGTGCTCTTTATTTCTATTATTATTATATCAACTTCACCTCAGATCATCAGGCATTATATCTTGGAAGTTGGGGGCTGCTATGGGGTATGACCTTTGGCTTGAGTCTAAAAGAATAAATAGTGATCAATCACTGTGAAATAGGAAATAGGATAGTTGAGATTTAAGGCAAAAATGGGGGGCTGGGAGTGGTTCCTTAATGGTAAGAGCATTTTCACTTAGTCTGTATTATTAACTTGCTTGCATTCTATCATCTGAAATATGTTCTAAGAAGTTAGCCCTGATATCTAGATTTAAAGCAAATTCATAGGCTTCCTAGTTTGGCACATCAAGTTCTAATATTTAATCCAACTGTTTAATTTTATTTGATTAAAATATTAGATTTTTAAGTGAAAAACACCCTCAGGAGTGCTATGTGGAATATATTTCAGCCCAGGCAAAGCATCCCAGAGATTAAAAAATTATCGAAATTAAATGGTATATTTGAAATGAATCCTTTTCAATTAGATGTCATTCTTAAAGTATTCAACAACAGGGAACCACAACAGAAGCAAGGAGATGAGAAATGACTTGCAGCTTTTCTGGTAGCAGCATTGAAAGCAAGTAACCTAAAGGAGGGTTCCCAGGTGGCTCAGTGGTAGAGAGTCCGCCTGCCAATGCAGGAGATGCGGGTTCTATCCCTGGGTCAGGAAGATCCCCTTGAAAAAGAAATGGCAGCCCACACCAGTCTTCTTGCTTGGAAAATCCTATGAACAGAGGAGCCTGGTGGGCTACAGTCCATGGGGTTGCAAAGAGTCAGACATGACTGAGCAACTGAGCACAAATATACAGATGTTATTTGTAGGGACCAAGAACTACAAAGTCAGAACAACAGTTATTTATAAAAAGAATGAACTCAGTGGGTAAGAAAGAATACAAATGCAGTGACTTCACTTTTGTGATGGACACCTAGTGGGTTGCTGCTATCTTTTACTGTGGATGGGCAGAGTCACAAAGCTTTCTCTGCTGTTCCTCAGGTTTTCCCTAGGGAAGTACTGATAATGACCTGTAGACACTGACCACCAGTGAGCCTTGTAGATACAAAACATGGCTCAGGATACACCTGATAAAAATCACCATGCTCCAAACAAATGCAGCAGGAAAAATTGCTTCTATTTAATTCTTTTAAACACCACAAGATGGCTAGGTCATACCGTCCCAAGTTTTTCTGCAATCTCCCAGGAAGTCTAACCAAGACATTGTAAACATAACCACTGCCTTAGAATTTGTAACAGTCTTTTAAAAAGCATTATCTTGCCTAATAGTAATCAATTTCATTTTTAGGTACTTTATAAAAAGTTTTGTTTTAATTTTCTGGTCATCATAAACACTGTCAGGGAAATAGAAAGTTTTGTTAGGGAGGTCGGCTCCTGAACAACTCACTTCACATAGAAAGGGTCAAATAAACATGTATTGCATAATGAGCATTTTATAGGAAAATAAATGAAAGCTTCAAGAGGCCAGATGATATTTCCTAAGTCATATGGACACATCTTTAACCTTTTATTTTGTTATTATATTGTTCAAAGAGACATATTCAGAATACTTTATGATAGTAGTTAAACTGACTCATCAGACTGCTAATTCCTTTATTTCTTTTAATGTTACAAAAGCATCGCCCAATTAGAAGCAAATGTTCACCTATGTTATCTTTAATTTGAAAAAACAATATGAGTAGCTAAGTAGGAGCATACAAGAGTTAATATTCCAAGAAAATATAGTTTTTACCTGATTATCAGGTACAGAGAGATTAAGAGACATAAAATTTATACTTCAAAATCTATACCCATAAGGACATTCTGAGCTCAACCAAGAGATCTGAGCTCCAAAGTTTTATCACTTCTTAAAAATCTTCTCCTGTTCATGAGATTGTAGTAGTGGCCGGCATTTTATACTAGCCTGTATAATTTAGTCATACCGCCAGCCCCATTCACAGTCGATAAACCATAATCAATGTTGACCACGCTGGTGCAATCAGAGATCATTCTCCCAGAATAAAGAAGTTACATTTTTGTACCATGTAGGTAGCTGTGTGTAGGGCTCCCACAAACAGTCTCCAAAGAGAGAGAGAATGTAGAAAAAAAATAAATCAGACTCTTTGAAAAGGAAGAGTAAAGAAACATAGAGAATCTTAGTCATTGTCCTAGTTGTTGTTTCTTTATAGAACTTTCTTCAGGTCAACTGGCACCCCAATCTTTTGGTCCCTTTAGCACCTTCTTTTTAGAATTCCCCAATTTGTGTTAGTACTGATTTGCCTTAGTACGTACATATTTACAACAACTTGAATGTAAAATCTTTAAAGACAAGGAATTTGTTGGCTTTGTTCACTACCATGCCTTTTAGCATCTAAAATAATGTCAGTATCTGGAAATCTCTCAGAGAATAGCTGTTGAATGAATGAATTGAAGAGCAACAAAAATAAACATCTACACAAGTGTCATAGACTTCTCCCTTATTTCAAGGGAGTTCTGGGTCTCCCTGGTGACTCAGATGGTAAGGAATCAGCCTGCAACTCAAGAGATGTAGGTTTGATCCCTGGAGAAGGGAATGCTACCCACTCCAGTATTCTTGCCTGGAGAATGCAATGGAAAGAGGAGCCTGGTGAGCTGCAGTCCATGGGGTTGCAAAGAATCGGACATGACGGAGCAACTAATGCTTTCACATTTTTTCTGCTTAGATGACAACAGGAAGAAGAAGAAAAAAAGTATTTAGAAACTACAGCAAAACATAAAAGCATATGGTTCTATGAACTGTAAGGTAAACAATGAACTTTTTCAAGGTCTAAGCCAACCAGTGAGGGCTTCTGCAGCATTTGGGCTAAATGTTGAAGGATGTGATTCAGATTGGAGAAAATCTTAAATTTAGAAAAAATTGAGATCAGGATAGAATTTCCAAACACAAAAATTAGAAAGAGGAAACACAACATGAGGATTCCCAGAGGCACAAGAAAAGATAATGAATATATTCCGGATACTTAATAATTACCTTATGATTTTGCGTGGGAGTCTAAAGACGGATGAGATTAAGGAGATGGATGAGAGAACTGGATAGAGATCACATCACTAGCTTTTATATTCATAATTAGGAAGTTATTTGTATTCACACAAAAGCAATTGGGATCCACAGAAAATCATGCCACTCCTCACAGTAACCCGTGATCTCCCCAAATTGTGAGGCATTCATTTCCTGATCACTGGATCTCTTATAAACATCTCAGAACTCCTGCCTTTGGATAAGTGAGTAGCTTACATTTAAAATTTTCTCAGTCCATTATTCTCTCATGGCACATTGTCTTGGCTGATCTATTTCTCTGTACTATTTCAGAATTCAAATGTTAGTCATTTTTGATTTAAAGCAAAATGAAATGTCTCCCTCTAGCACATGTATTTAAAACAGAAACTAAGTGTACTCTACCATTTTAAAACTGTAGAAAGAAAAATTTAAAAAAATAATATTTCAGCTAGAGGAACTTGATTTCTTAAGCTAAATTAGACTTCCCACAGAGAAACTGTGCAAGGACAGAGATAATTTGGCCGAAATTGGCATGGTAGTTATATACTATGTGTGTCATCATTTTCAAAGACACTGAAGTCACATCAGACTGCATCACATTGAGAACAAAGTCATTCTTGTAGACTGAGAAATGCTTCACATCCACAGCTAGACTTGGACATTTCCACAGAAGCTGGACAAAAGGAAGCAATTTGTCCTGTGTTCTAGAAAATGAAGTACTTCTACAAGCATGGTGAGTATATGCCTTGTTTCAGTTTTCATACTATATATGAGAATCCTTTAAGTGATGTATTTGCTATCACTTTTTTTCACATTTTTGAGTGTTTTATTGTGATTTCTCTGTTTAAAATGGCCCCAAAGCATACTGCTGCCATGCTGTCTAATGCTCCTGAGCACAAGTAGCCTATGATGCATCTCACAGGAACAATATATATGTGCTAGGTAAGCTTTATTCAGGCATGAGTTATAGTGTTGTGGGCTACAAGTCCATTGTTAATAAATCAGCATTATAATTAAGTATCTATAAACAGAAAACACATAAAGCAAGGTATATATTGATCAGTTGATGAAATGTGACCAGAGGCTTGCAAAAAACCTCAAATTCTGTATTTCTTCTAGGAATAATTGCTCAATATTCACCAATTCAGTGTCTTCAGTGACTTTAAAGGTGGAAGAATAGTTTAGAAAACACAATTATTCAGCTAACTACAGTGTAAAAAATATTTACTTCCCAGTACATAGTGATCCTTAATCTACACCTGAGAGTAAGATAAGGCTTTAATGCCCATTTTGCAGACACCTGGATTCAGAAAGGGTCAGGAAAATGAAAAGGCTTCTTTAATGATGACTCAGAGAGCAACTGACTGAGTCAGGGTTAGAAAAAACTCTAAAGCCTGTGATTTTTTCCCACTAGATTAGACATCTCAGAACTATCAAGTGCTCCACGCTGGGCTGCTGTCTGGGGCCAACTTGCTGGCATGGAACAAAGGTAAAGCCAGAGTTGTCACGAGACAAAGACAAAAGACCAGGGCACTCAGGTTGCCAGTGCAGCTCTGCTGCTGCTGCTGCTGCTAAGTCGCTTCAGTTGTGTCCGACTCTGTGCGATCCCATAGACGGCAGCCCACTAGGCTCCTCTGTCCCTGGGATTCTCCAGGCAAGAATACTGGAGTGGGTTGCCATTTCCTTCTCCAGTGCATGAAAGTGAAAAGCGAAAGTGAAGTCGGTCAGTCATGCCCGACTCTTCGCGACCCCATGGACTGCAGCCTACCAGGCTCCTCCGTCCATGGGATTTTCCAGGCTGTCTGTGGGTAAAACTGATGGAGAAAGAGGTAGTGATAGAGACCACAGTTCACAGGATAATAACAGCAGCAACCACAAGAGAGAATAGCCACCATGTATTGGTGATCTGCTGTATAATAAGGATCCTATTTAACTCTGTATTCTTAAGTTTACTCCTATTTTACCACTTTTATTGTAAGCTGTGTTTTATTCCACTATATATTTGTTTATTCTACATATGAAAACCATCTACTTAGTTTGAACCCAAACTTATGCATATAAATGCAAAATGCTATTTTAACCCCTAAAATGTGCCAACTTTTTATTTTTTTCACAGAGCATTTTAAGGGTTTAATTCTCCAATTTCTCTAGGTTCTTTGCACCTTTGTGTCCTACAAAATTTTGCTTTCTTTGTGTACTGCTAATCTTTGTTCTTTCTTTTCATTTAAGGGATCAAAAGGAGCCAACATGGATGTTTAGTGTGCAATTGCAGTAATACAAGGAGAAGTTGGGGTTGCTAAGTCATGTCTGATTCTTTGCGACTCCATGGACTTTATTTTTTTTTATTTAAATTTTTATTTTTACTTTCCAAGCTCCTCTGTCCAGGGGATCTTCCCAACCCAGGAAGGAACCCGAGTCTCCTGCATTGCAGGTGGATTCTTCACCATTCATGCCACCTTAGCAAAATACCCCAGTCACTAATTCAATGGTTAAATAGTATATAATACACATGTTCTCTTAGCTGATATCAAAAAGAAAAGGAATGTGGAATCCTAAGTGCTAGATTTCACATAATATTTCACAATGCTTGAGTGAGGGGGTTACATAAAGTTTGAAAGACTGACAGGCATCCTTTTAATCCACTCAGTATCTCCCTAAGCTAAGATCCAGGGTGTTCTTTCCTTCTTCAAACAATAGTCCATCTTAGGAAAAGGACAATATTGAAACTGCTGTTATAAGCATTTAAAAAGGCAATAATGAGCTGTTGTAGTGGATATGTGAATGTGTGTTATGCGTTAGATACAAGTTTTGCAAACCACCACGTGTTCATAATGAAAGCATGGAACATGGTAATACAAGTTTGAAGTACTCCTGAGCCACTGGCAAGCTCTATGCCCTTGGTCATAGATTTGCTCACTGAACCTGTTTCCTCACTTTAACATGAGGATGAACACTTTACTGTGTCAGTATCTGCATGTACATGAGTGTGCATACCCATATATCTGGAGTTTAAATGCAATTAAATTACTGACTGCACAGGAAAACATCTAGCAGTATGTCTGGCCCACAGTACTTGCTCACAAGCCAGGTGAATCTTAATGACCAGCTTTTTAGTCCCACTGAAAAACTCAAGAACTTCTTGCAAGTAATTAATTCTGTCTTCTAAGATAACCACTGCTGTTTGGCAATGCAGTAGGAACTCCCAGAAGAAGAAACCTTGCTCTCATTGCATCTGCTCCAGAGAAATAAAAAAATAATTACCTTTTTATTTGGAGATTTGATTGATTCAGCAACCTTCCCCATGGCTATGGGGAGATAAACTGGGCCAAGGAGAATAACCTGGGTTTTATTTTGCCTTGATTGCTACTATTGCAGGGAAAATTTGAGTTCAGAATGCCGTGTACCACAGCTGATTGAGGAGAAGACCTTGAGCCCAACAACTCTCAGATATCTTGATTACAGAAATGGGGTGGGGGGCTCCCACTTCATGTTCAAAAATATGATGAGGATGTAACACACTCCACTGCCAAGGTAGCTTTCTATGAATACAAGCAGAAAGCCGGCGTAAGAGTCAGTGTCATTGCCGAAGGAAAAGAATCATGACAAAAGCAAGCATAACTTCCCTAACAGGTACTTCTCTGCTCCAGGCGAGGGAAAATATGTATCAATATGTTGTTTATTTTTGTTGTGTAGTTGCTCAATTGTGTCCAACTCTTTTGTGACCCCATTGACTGTAGCTTGGCACACTCCTCTGTCCATGGGATTTTCCCAGGCAAGAATACTGGAGCAGGTTGCCATTTCCTACTCAAGAGTATCTTCCAGACCCAGGGATAGAATCCGAGTCTCCTGCATTGTTAGGCAGATTCTTTACTACTGAGCCGCAGTAGTGTACACACAGTCACTACTGTGTGTGCATATATACACACGCACGCATATATGTGCTTCTGTGGTGGCTCAGATGGTAAAGAATCTGCCTGCAATGTGGGAGACCTGGGTTCGATCCCTGGGTTGGGAAGATCCCCTGGAGAAGGGCATGGCAACCCACTGCAGTATTCTTGTCTGGAGAATCCCCATGGAGAGAATAGCCTGGCGGGCTACAGTCCATGGGGTCACAAAGAGTAGGACATGATTGAGTGACTAAGCATACACACATATTATATACTATATATATCTGTACTATATATTATATGCACTATATATATTATACTGACAAGTATAGTTGAAACAGCTATTTCATCAGTTTTTATTGATTGAAATAACATTTTTAATATTAATAGCATCTCTTTTGTTTAAAAATATATGCCTCTCTTAGTGACAATGGTGGTGACAAGACTGATTAAAATTATCAGTTGGAAAGTAACACTAAAAATAGCTTTTACCCACATATGTTTGGAATGGATTTTTTGAATATCAAACTAATTCTTCAATCAATCCTCAAGTTCTCATTAACTTGGCTAGTGTCATAATTTAAAAGATACTTAATTTGAAAACTGTCTAAGTTCTATAAACATTAATTAGGTAAATAGGGAAGGCAGAAGAATAGTGAAATGCTTTGGGCAAGGGAGCTCAGGAAGCTTAGTAAATGTTGGTGAGGTATTGTGAGAGTGGTGCTGCAATTTAGAGCTTCTAGTTACTTATCCTAACCATTCTACACCTGCTCTCTGATGTTTTGTAAATCGTTTTATGCTCCTGAGTTTCAGTTTCCTACTTACAAAATTGTGATGACAAATAGCTCTATCCCTTAAAAGTTTCTAGAAAATTACATGAGATTGTCAGCATAATATGCACTGTAGATTATTGTAAAGCACTGCAAAAATGTTCACTGTTACCATTAACAGCATTGCCTAAAAATATAAGTAGTTTATTAAGGAGTAAATAAGTCATATGAAACATAATGTTATGTTGGCTTCAGTTATGGTGGCTGATGAACAAGCTGGGCATATAAAACTGAAGAGAGAATGCCACCTACAAATTGTATGGGGCTCAACACACTCTTTCTTCAACTTTTAGGTCCCTCATTTGCTACCTATTGAGTGGTGATTAACTCAAACAGTATATGTAAACAAACTTGCATGTCTAAATAAACAATAACATTGTAGATGGTATCGACTATCATGATATTTACTTAATATTAGTAGAAGTAATATTATAAGTAGAAATAATAACACAAGTATTGTGTGAAGTATATCTAATGAATACCTTTTCTTTTATTTTTATTGAGGCAACATTGGTTTATAGCAATGTATCAGTTTCATGTGTACAACCTTATGCTTCTGCTTCTCTATACACTATAGTATGTGCACCACCAAAGATTTAGTTTCCAGCCTTCACCATATAGTCGATTCCTTATACCCATTTTTGCCTTCCCTCCTGCTCCTTCCCTTCTGGTAACCACTACTCTGTCCTCGGTGTCTATGTTCATTTATTTATTTTGTTCATCTGCCTTTTATATCCCACATAAAAATGAAATCATGTGGTATTTTTCTTTCTCCATCTGACTTATATCACTTCGAAAAATACTTACAAGGTCCATCCATGTTATTGCAAATGGCAAATTTCATCTTTGTTATGGTTGAGAAGTTTTCCATTGTGTGTGTGTGTGTTTGTGTGTGTGTGTGTTTGTGCAACATCTGTGTTTATTCATCCATTCAATTATATGACAAGCAAAAGTATCAAAGTATATATATCACATGGAATTCACTACTTTGGATGATATCTTTGTAATTTTCCTCAAGGATTAAGAACTGCCTAGATAGATTCTTCTTCAGTGTTTGTTATAGGGACTTCCCTATAGCTCAGACGGTAAAGAATCTGCCTTCAGTGCAGGAGATGCAGCTTTGATCCCTGGGTCAGGAAGATCCTCTGGAGAAGGGAATGGCAATCCACTCCAGTATTCTTGCCTGGAGAATCATCATGGACAAAGGAGCCTGGTGGGCTACAGTCCATGGGGTCACAAAGAGTTGGACAAGACTGAGTTTTTATTATATTAGAGTTTATTTAGACTCATTTTTAAAGAAATGAGACAATTGTAATCCACTCCAGGAAGACTTCTTTCAGTTCACATTCTGATTTAGGAGTCCCTCTCCTATGATCATCTTTATTTTAGCCCTTTGTACCTTCGGTTCAGTTCAGTCGCTCAGTCATGTACGACTCTTTGCGACCCCATGAATCGCGGCACACCAGGCCTCTCTGCCCATCATCAACTCCCGGAGTTTACTCAAACCCATGTCCATTGAATCGGTGATGCCATTCAGCCATCTCATCCTCTGTTGTTCCCTTCTCCTCCTGCCCCCAATCACTCCCAGCATCAGGGTCTTTTCCAATGAGTCAACTCTTCGCATCAGGTGGCCAAAGTATTGGAGTTTCAGCTTCAGCATCAGTCCTTCCAATGAACACCCAGGACTGATCTCCTTTAGGATGAACTGGTTGGACCTTATATGGCAATCAAATATTTCAGCCTATTTAACAGTAGTTTGAGTGAGAGCAGAAATGAGATGGCAAAAAATCGCAAGTATGCATTAAGCCATTGATGATTCTGCATATAAAAACAAACATTTAATTTATTAAAATAAGTTAATATAGTCATAGCAAACATATCCTGAGCTTAATTTTGTTTACTTTTGCTTGCTTTGTTGTTTTAATTTGTTAAACCAAATGAATAAATTCATTGGTCTTTTCCATCAAAAAAAGTTTGTTTTTTGATTATTGAGCATGCAGTAACCATGATCCTGTCTACTATTTTATACCCTATTTCATTAGCGACTACTTTGCAGATTCATTAATCTGAATTAAACTACAGATCTGAGCCAGTGCTTCATCAGCAACTTCTCTTTCACCTCTAGATGAGTTTCTAATTAGAATAACCTTTCATAGCATTTTCAGTCTAATAACTGCAGGCCTACTATTACACTCACTCCACAGAAATACATTTGTCAATAGAGCCCATGGAATGATTAAAAGTGAATTACACACCTCTAGTCCTTTGCATTGATGTGCATATAATACAGTCAGATCCATCTCTTCATTAATTCCAAAGAGTCAGATATATCCTTTCCAAAATAATATCCCCTTTTCAATCTCAATTTTCAAAGAGAATCCATTTACTGGGAATATACATTTACTCTTTTCACTTTTCTTTCAGTTTATCTTTAAAATTTCTCCTCTATTACATTTTCAAAATGCATTCCTGTCCTTAAGTGTCACTAATTATGACAATTATAACACTTTTGGTTTTCATACTGATTTTATCCCACACTTACTTGTCCGATAGCATTTACTATCTCTACTTATTTTATAGAAAATTCTCTGAAAGGACTGTCTATATCAAACATCTATAAAATCTATTTTACTTCTTTATTTTCATAAGATACATATATATGTATGCAACTTAAATTTTGTCATTTTAACCACTTTTAAGTGTATAATTCAGCTGCATTTTACGTTCACAATGCTATGCAGCCATCACAAATATCTATTTCAAAAACTTTTCATTATCTCAACCAGAAACTATATATTTATTAACCAGTAACTCCCCATTTTCCATTCCCTCACCCTGTGCCACCCTTGGGAAACTTGCAATGAATACACCTATTCTAAGTATGTCATTAAGTGGAAACATGCAATATTTATTCTTTTGTACCTAGTTTCTTTCATTCAGTATAATATATCAAAGGTTTATTCCTGCTGCAGCATGTATCAGAACTTCATTCCTTTTTATAGCTAAGTAATGTTCAACTTTTTGGCTGGATGGCATCACTGGCTCGATGGACGTGAGTTTGAGTGAACTCCGGGAGTTGGTGATGGACAGGGAGGCCTGGCGTGCTGCGATTCATGGGGTCACAAAGAGTCGGACACTACTGAGCAACTGAACTGAACTGAACTGAACTGAATGTTCAACTTAATACATATGCAACATTTCATTTATCCACTCATCTGTTGATGGACCCTTGGGTTGTTTCCAGTATCCCATGGATATTGACATTATCGAGATCCTTGTGATCTTCATATTATTAAATTGAATGATCAATAGTCCACATTTTATTTGATCCATCAATATCATCTCATAGAAATGACCACATTTAAGTCCATGAAATATCTTCCTTACTAGATTATAGGATGATGTGAGATTGTAAAAATAAAGTGACGTTTTCACAGATTCAGCACAAAAGCAGAGACACTTGTAGGAAACCACATCTGTTGGAAACACAGAAGGACACTTTCACAGAAACTTTGGTAAACCACTCCAACTTGTGTTAGATCACATGGTCATTCTTGATTCAAATACCAAAAAGGAACATACGATTATTCTGATTTTCTCAGTCTATTTAATGGAGCTGTGAATAGGCTCAGTAACTCCTGAATGAGATCCACAAACTTGGAGAGATGAGTATCTGAAGAACTCCGGGATTCTGTTACAAAGGAAGAAGATGAGAGTGATGCTAGGTAAGCAACCGACAGTATCTATTGTATATCTGAAAACATTCATGGAATTATATTCCAAAAATTGTTTCTACCTCAAGTACTAGTATTAACATCTAAAAGGGTACTTCTGTGTCTAAAGATTATATCAGTATATCCTCTAAATGTTCTCTATGAAGGATCAAAATAAATAGAAAAAAAAATTTCCTCTATTCCTTTACAAAACATAGCTCCTTTAATGTGTGAACTCATTCTTTGAAATTTACTTTAAAACAAAAATTATGTGTATTCAGCCTCATGATGATAACAGATAAGATTTAATAGCTAGCCATCCAAATAAATCCTGCAGGTGGTAAGCAATGGTCCATGCATAAAACAAGCAGCTCGATTTTCAAAAGGCTATCAATTAAATGAGAAGAACTGTTGAACTGATCTGCTGCTCCCCAAATGTTAATTAAAATTGCAATATTGCTGTGGGGCAGCCAAACATACTGCAGCTCATGGACAGCTGTGATGCAGTGGCTCAGCATATTGTAATCACAGTGATAGATGGCTTTGATATCATCACTGCAAAACATAGTATTATTCCAGTATACTTCTGATTACTCACTGCCTGAGGAACACATTTGTTTCATAACACTCTTTCTGTTTATTCTGTTTTCTCCTCTTCTTAATTCATCTACCTTGTACCTGATGGACTGGTCAATGATTAATGTTCTCCCAGCTCTGGCTTTGCAAATACATGACAGCGTACATTTCACAGTCATGGCTTACAACTGATTTCAAACATGAAGAAGCGATTTTCATTTTTCTTTTCTTATGTAAATACTAGACTCTGATTAAATTTGGTTTTCTATTTTTCCTTCTGCTTTAATTTCAAAATATTTCATCCTTTGAACCCTCGAGTGTCATTAACTTAGTATTTATTTATTTTTTGGAAATATCAGTTCAGTCACTCAGTCGTGTCCAACTCTTTGCAACCCCATGAATTGCAGCATGCCAGGCCTCCCTGTCCATCACCAGCTCCCAGAGTTCACTCAGACTCATGTCCATCAAGTCAGTAAAACTCTTTTACTTTTGAACATTACACATATTTTAACTGAGGTAATTGTAAATTTGAGTACAGTAAAAGAACAAAGGAAATCAATCCTGAATATTCATTAGGAGGAGGACTGATGCTGAAGCTCCAATAATTTGGCCAAAGAGTCAACTCATTGGAAAATGCTCTGATGCTGGGAAAGATTGAGGGCAAAAAGAGAAGAGGGCAGCAGAGGATGAGATGGTTAGACAGCATCACTGACTCAATGGACACAAATTTGAGCAAACATCAAGATATAGGTGAGGAGAGTAAGATAATTTATGTTAATGTAAATTAGATATCCATACTTTTACTGGTACTCATATCTATCAATAACCTCAATATGCAGATGACACCACCCTTATGGCAGAAAGTGAAGAGGAACTAAAAAGCCTCTTGATGAAAGTGAAAGAGGAAAGTGAAAAATTTGGCTTAAAGCTCAACATTCAGAAAACTAAGATCATGGCATCCGGTCCAATCACTTCATGGGAAATAGATGGGGAAAGAGTGCAAACAGTGTCAGACTTTATTTTTTGGGGCTCCAAAATCACTTCAGATGGTGACTGTAGCCATGAAATTAAAAGACATTTACTCCTTGGAAGAATACATGGAAGAACTGTACAAAAAAGATCTTCATGACCCAGATAATCATGATGATGTGATCACTAATCTAGAGCCAGACATCTTGGAACATGAAGTCAAGTGGGCCTTAGAAAGCATCACTATGAACAAAGCTAGTGGAGGTGATGGAATTCCAGTTGAGCTGTTTCAAATCCTGAAAGATAATGCTGTGAAAGTGCTGCACTCAATATGCCAGCAAGTTTGGAAAACTCAGCATTGGCCACAGGACTGGAAAAGGTCAGTTTTCATTCCAATTCCAAAGAAAGGCAATGCCAAGGAATGCTCATACTACTGCACAATTGCACTCATCCCACACTCTAGGAAAGTAATGCTCAAAATTCTCCAAGCCAGGCTTCAGCAATATGTGAACTCCCTGATGTTCAAGCTGGTTTTAGAAAAGGCAGAGGAACCAGAGATCAAATTGCCAACATCCGCTGGATCATGGAAAAGCAAGAGAGTTCCAGAAAAACATCTATTTCTGCTTTATTGACTATGCCAAAGCCTTTGACTATGTGAATCACAATAAACTGTAGAAAATTCTGAAAGATATGGGAATACCAGACCACCTGACCTACCTCTTGAGAAATCTATATGCAGGTCAGGAAGCAACAATTAGAACTGGACATGGAACAACAGACTGGTTCCAAATAGGAAAAGGAGTACGTCAAGGCTGCATATTGTCACCCTGCTTATTAAACTTATATGCAAAGTTCATCATGAGAAACGCTGGACTGGAAGAAACACAAGCTGGAAATAAGATTGCCGGGAGAAATATCAATAACCTCAGATATGCAGATGACACCACCCTTATGGCAGGAAGTGAAGAGGAGCTAAAAGCCTCTTGATGAAAGTGAAAGAGGAGAGTGAAAAAGTTGGCTTAAAGCTCAATATTCAGTAAACGAAGATCATGGCATCCAGTCCCATCACTTCATGGGAAATAGATGGAGAAACACTGGAAACAGTGTCAGACTTTATTTTGTAGGCTCCAAAATCACTGCAGATGGTGACTGCAGCCATGAAATTAAAAGACGCTTACTCCTTGGAAGAAAAGTTATGACCAACTTAGATAGTATATTCAAAAGCAGAGACATTACTTTGCCGACTAAGTTCCGGCTAGTCAAGGCTATGGTTTTTCTTGTGGTCATGTATGGATGTGAGAGTTGGACTGTGAAGAAGGCTGAGAGCAGAAGAATCGATGCTTTTGAACTGTGGTGTTGGAGAAGACTCTCGAGAGTCCCTTGGACTGCAAGGAGATCCAACCAGTCCATTCTGAAGGAGAACAGCCCTGGGATTTCTTTGGAAGAACTGATGCTAAAGCTGAAACTCCAGTACTTTGGCCACCTCATGAGAAGAGTTGACTCATTGGAAAAGACTCTGATACTGGGAAGGATTGGGGGCAGGAGGAGAAGGGGATGACTGAGGATGAGATGGCTGGATGGCATCACTGACTCGATGGACGTGAGTCTGAGTGAACTCCGGGAGATGGTGCTCGACAGGGAGGCCTGGCGTGCTGCGATTCATGGGGTCGCAAAGTGTCAGACACTACTGAGTGACTGAACTGAACTGAATCTGTGTACATAGCATTGTAGCAAAGATTCTAGACAGTACCAACACCATAAAATTTTGGCTGTTGTTCTTGAATAATCATACCCACATCCCACCTGTTTCCCCAACCATCCCTAATCCTTACCACTAAATTTGTCCTTCACTTCTAAAATGTCATCAGAAATAAAATGACATAGCATATTATAGCCTTTTGGACATTTTTTTTTTTCACCCAGCATGATTCTCGGGAGATTTACCTAAGTTATGTATATCAATTATCTAGTCCTTACTATCGCTGAGTAGTATTCCATGACATGAATGCACTACTGTTTAACAATTCATCTGTTGAAGAACATTTGAACTGATTCTAGATTTTAGCTATAATAAATAAAGCTTTTATGAATTTTTGCTGTTAAGTTTTCTGCATAAATATGTTTTTATTTCTCTGTGATAAATTCACAGTAGTTGAATTGTAAGGTTAAATGATGATTATATGTCTAGTTCTTTTTAGAAAGCTCTAAACTTTTGGTTCCTCTGTCCATGGGATTCTCCAGGCAAGAATACTGGAGTGGGTTTCCATTTCCTTCTCCTGAGGATCTTCCTGACTCAGGGACAAAACCCAGGTCTTCTGCATTGCAAGCAGATTCTTTACTAGGTGAACCACCAAGGAAACCCAAACTTTTTCATAGTGACTACCATTTTACATTCCCATGTGAAATGAAAGAGCAATCAAATTTATCCACATATATGATAATTTTTGGTGTTGGCACCAATATTATTTTAATTTTAGTCATTCTAATGTGTGTGTGTGTGTGTGTGTGAAGTTGCTCAGTCGTGTCCGATTCTTTGCGACCCCACGGACTGTAGCCTACCAGGCTCCTCCGTCCATGGGATTTTCCAGGCAAGAATACTGGAGTGGGATGCCATTTCCTTCTCCAGAGAATCTTCCCCACACAGGGATCAAACCTGGGTCTCCTGCATTGTAAGCAGATGCTTTACCGTCTGAGCCACCAGGGAAGTCAGTCACTCTAATAGTGTGTAGCAATATCTTACTGTGATTTTAATGTATACAGTTATTAATATATGCATTATATAATTTATAATCATATGAAAATTATATAATTTATAATTATATGAACACTATATAATTATAATTAAATGAAAACTACATGTTTTCATAATTTTCATGAATACTGAATATATATGCCATCTTTGTATTTTCAAATACCTTGCCATTACCTTACACAGAGATGGAGCTCCATTTAAATGAGAGAAAGAATTAATCACATACAGTTGATTTCTTTAGAGAATAGTAAAAATTTTATTTGTTTCTGTATTTATCATAAGTAGAGCTTCAACCTCTTGACTATTATCTAAATAAATATAAAATTTTAGAATGGGCAGTGTTTTCTAATTTGTATCTTGATATTTGGATAGGATATATTAAAACTGTCTAGAAAAAAATGTAAAGATCAGGTTCTTGTTTCCTATATTTTTATTTTGCAGTAAATGATTTTAAAGATTCTATTAATAGACTGAATTATCTATATAAATACGTGGTCTTATTGAAAATGTCATATATACAATTGCATTAGTGTCATAACCTTTTTACATTTCTGTAATATTTACAAGTGAAAATACTTGTAATTTTTTTCTGTTGTAGTGACATTAGGGGAAAATTGTGAACATATGACTAGATGGTCTTTAGGTTTTCATTCAGCACTATTTTTTCTTAATAAATAATAATATAACTCTAACCTGTTTCAGGAGATCCAACCAGTCCATTCTGAAGGAGATCGGCCCTGGGATTTCTTTGGAAGAAATGATGCTAAAGCTGAAACTCCAATACTTTGGCCACCTCATGTGAAGAGTTGACTCATTGGAAAAGACTCTGATGCTGGGAGGGATTGGGGGCAGGAGGAGAAGGGAACGACCGAGGATGAGATGGCTGGATGGCATCACGGACTTGACGGACGTTGAGTCTGAGTGAACTCCAGGAGTTGGTGATGGACAGGGAGGCCTGGTGTGCTGCGATTCATGGAGTCGCAAAGAGTCGGACATGACTGAGTGACTGAACTGAACCTATTTCTTTTACACTGATTATTTTAGCAACAAAGTTATCTCATTTGGAATCTCCAAAATCAATCCCAAGAGAGTGGTCAGTAGGAAAATAAGCAGAACACAAAATTATGTGATCTATATCTAATCCTCTGGGTAATATATGAAATTTTTGTGAATTTTGGTGATAAATCATTTACAACCTAATCAAGAATAATGAAACAAAATATGATACTACTCTATCTGAGATCATAATATTTTTTCCATTTTTTCCAACAATATTTTAACCTCCATAAGGTATCTATTTGAATTCCCTTCTTGGTATCATCAAGGTTTCTAATAAGTATTAAATTCCTACAATACATTATTAGATACAGTGTCTATGGATACTCTGTGCACTGGGATTCTAGCATAAGTAGAAAGAAAAATTCTGGCAATATGTATGCACATAAGCTTTGACAAGAGGTATTGGCTCCTACTGCAAACACAATTTTCATCTTAAGGATAACTTACCTAGTTCATCACTCACAGAGGTTTCAGAATGATCACTTCCAAAATGCCATCCTGCTTTCATTTTTTTTTTTTTCCCCAAGGAAGGTCTGAATAACCTGTAAGTGAATCACTGAACAAAGAAAGTACCAAACTTCAAATAGTCCCTCTAAGACCCTTCAACTACATACTTGTAAGATTTTTTTATGACATTTCAAAGTGACTTGTGGTCCTGACATTGCTGTTTAAAAGTTGCAGTTTGAATCCAAATTAAACTGTAAGCCACACATTTAGAGGATGTATTTTTTGTTTTCTTTTCCCATTTGATTTCTTAAAATTAATTATGTGTGTTAGTTGCTCAGTCTTGTCCAACTCTTTGCGACCACATGAATGGTAGCCCACCAGGCCCCTCCATCCACGGGATTTTCCAGGCAAGAGTACTGAAGTGGGTTGCCATTCCCTTCTGCAGGCAATCCTCCAGACCCAGGGATCAAACCCAGGTCTCCCGCATTGCAGGCAGATTCTTTACCATCTGGGCCCTGGGATGGTTCAGATGGTAATTCCTGGAAAAGCCCAAAAGTTAATTATAGCTTTCTTTAATATATATTGCTGAGACTAACTTTAATTCAAACTACGGCATGAAAAGTCTTTGCCTCATTTATCCTAATTTGATAAAGTTTCTATAAGTTATGACTTAATTCAAAATACTTAGTCCTCACACAAGAGAATCACTTATAATTTATTGACTTTATTTTTAAAGAAGAAAAGACACAATTATACAAATTTCACTATGAGATAGATCAACCTAGATATTGAATATCACATAATTTATTTAAGTGCCTCAAATGAGTTCAGTGCTCTGTGGTTTCTCTGAGATATTACTCCCACATAAAAAAAGACTTATTTTGGAGAAACTAGAAAAGAAATTAAAAAGGAAGAAGAAAATATTTTTGCAATACACCTACCATAGAGGAGCAATGCTTGTCTTTACCTCTTACTGTATTGTAGTAGGCTACTACATGGTAGTAGGGATTTGTAGAACTTCTGGTTTCTTTGAGCTACATAGACATAAGAAAAGATTGTATTATGTTTTCACAAGTCCTCCATGTGTGTGTTGGTGTGATCACCCTTCCATGGAGAGTTTGTATTTCTAGTGTATCCTGTAATAGAGAGATTTCAGACAAGTCTCAGAAAAGCTTATGCAAGTCTGTATCATAAAGCATCAATACTTGCACATACTCACACTATCTGATTATGTGGTTAGAAGTCAATTGATGCCAGGGATGCACAGAAACCAATGAACAATTTGACACTTCAAATTATCAGCTCAAAACCTTGCATTAAACATTTCTCAGGTCTCCGGGAATATTCCAACTTTATGACCCTGGTCTGGAGAATGCAGTGTATCTTGTTTTATTTTTTTAAATTTATTTATTTTAATTGGAGGCTAATTACTTTACAATATTGATGTATGGCAAAACCAATACAATATCCTGTTTTATGATTCCAGCTCAGTTCACTGTTTCTCTTTAGTCCCAATCTCAACCCTTTAATAGGTTTTTAGAATCTTCAGGATATTTGCAAAAGCTATCTATAAATACAATAGTCATATGAGACTCTCTGTGACCCCATAGACTATATGGTCCGTGGATTTCCCCCGACCATAATACTGGAGTGAGTAGCCTTTCCCTTTTCCAAGGTATCTTCCCAACCCAGGGATCAAACTCAAGTCTCCCGCATTACAGGCAGATTCTTTACCAGCTGAGCCACAAGGAAAGCCCATCTATAAATACATGAATTTTTTTCACTATGCCAACTACACTAAATATGTGAAAACTTTATGAATAATATACCCACAATAAAATCACTGTATTGTTATATAGCCTAAAGAATTATAGGAACTCAAATCAGACTATGGGATGTCACATTGCTTGTTTACCACCTGCATGAGCTTGGATAAGCAGTTTTACTTTTCAGAGCACCAGTGAACTCAACAGGGAAAACTCTTAAAGTAGTTAAGAGATTTAAACCAGATATCTACTAAAATTGATTTAAGTAATACCTGGCACAAAATAGGCACTTTTCCCTTCTTTCTCTTTCATTCACTCACAGTGCCCTTAGGCCATCATATCTGTTCTCATACTGGCTGATCAAAGTGTTAGTAGGCTTGTCTCAGCAGCTGGAAAAAGGAAAAAAAAAATTAAAATAAATGAGAGTTTTCCACTATTCTTCATCTTTGGCAGAATCCATTTTAATAGCTTGTCTCATCAAATAATCATTACACTCAATAAGTTGTCTAACACACTACTGCAAGGCTAAATGACTGTCAACTGTCTCAGGCCAGCCTTGCCCACTGAGTAATAACAGACTGTGGCAGGATTTCTGTTTCATTAAATCAGAGAAATAACATTTCTGGTAAAATTATGCACTCATAAAATTGAGTTGGCCTAAAAAACAGAGTATTTTCTTCTAATATTTTGAGGACCACAAAATATATCCAAATGATAGAACAAATCAAAGATGGTTTACAAAACTAATTTGGCTAAGTGGTAAACTGACTCTAATTGGAAAAGATAGATCATATAAACCCAGTACGGGGGCACATTCAAGATGTACAGAAAATTCTACATTAACTTGAAATTTTATTTGAATAATTGGCCAGTGGCCTAACTTCTCTACATCTGTGTTTCCTCATTGGTAAAATGTCAGTGTACAAGTTAGAGTTTATTTTGTGTATAAATATTTTTGAATTTTACATTTTCAATTTTATTGCAATTAAATGTAGAGGCTAAAAAGCCTCTTGATGAAAGTGAAAGAGGAGAGCGAAAAAGTTGGCTTAAAGCTCAATATTCAGAAAATGAAGATCATGGCATCTGGTCCCATCACTTCATGGCAAATAGATGGGGAAACAGTGGAAACCATGTCAGACTATATTTTGGGGGGCTCCAAAATCACTGCAGATGGTGACTTCAGCCATGAAATTAAAAGACGCTTACTCCTTGGCAGAAAACTTATGACCAACCTAGATAGTATATTCAAAAGCAGAGACATTACTTTGCCGACTAAGGTCCATCTAGTCAAGGCTATGGTTTTTCCTGTGGTCAGGTATGGATGTGAGAGTTGGACTGTGGAGAAGGCTGAGTGCTGAAGAATTGATGCTTTTGAACTGTGGTGTTGGAGAAGACTCTTGAGAGTCCCTTGGACTGCAAGGAGATCCAACCAGTCCATTCTGAAGGAGATCAACCCTGGGATTTCTTTGGAAGGAATGATGCTAAAGCTGAAACTCAATACTTTGGTCACCTCATGCGAAGAGTTGTCTCATTGGAAAAGACTCTGATGCTGGGAGGGATTGGGGGTAGGAGGAGAAGGGGACGACCGAGGATGAGATGGCTGGATGGCATCACTGACTCGATGGACGTGAGTCTGAGTGAACTCCAGGTGTTGGTGATGGACAGGGAGGCCTGGCATCCTGTGATTCATGGGGTCGCAAAGAGTCGGACACGACTGAGTGACTGAACTGAACTGATACTTATGTGCTAAAATTGATTAACTGAACACAATCATTTTAAGGATGTTTCATTTAAAAAGATTTTGTTGACGACAAAACTTCAATTTCAACATAATAATTAAATCACATTTTAAAAGTAAAATACAACTATTTTAGATTGAATTTTGTACATTAAATGAGTTCTTCTCTAAAACTGGCATGTCTTGTATCAAAGAAGAGACATACTTTTCAACTTGTTATTTCTACTATAAGTAATTCATATTTTAAATTATGGTGAACTGAAAATTACACCATTGCAGCAATCAGGGCCTCTTAATTTTATTCCTAAATTAGACTGGCTGTCTGGTCTTCAGGAAATTATTTTACTCCCTTTTGTCAAAGTTTTCTCATTTGTCTAATAAACAAAAACATTTTACTCAATAATTTAAGCACTGAGTATTATTAATACTATGATACTTTTCCACATATGAACATCACTGAAATCAGATCCCTCTTAAAGTTGAATGCATATTATAATAAATTTTGGAAGCACACTAATTTTTATTCATAGCAATACCAAACATAGTAGTTTATCCTTTAATTAATGATCTCTTAGGCTTAATAAAATTTGATATTAACTGAGTTAGTTATCTGGGACTTAAATATAGACCCATTTGAAATGAGTGGTGACATGAGTGTACTTTCTTCAAGGTATTTATATGTGATGCATTAGTGGGCAATGGAAAAACAAACATAAAATATTAAAGAAGTCAAAGGATGTTTGAAGAGTTCTGGTAATTCTTAGGACTAGCGTGCAGGGGGTGTGACAGGGAAGAACAAAAGATGAGGCTGAAGCATGGTTTGAAGTCAGATCCTGGAAATCCTTTAATACCACAGTCAGGAAGTTAGAGTTAATCTATCAGGTATACTTCCTTTGCCTACAGTGATTGCTCACTGAATCTGAGCTATTAATTAAGCTAGATGCTCAAAATCCTGAGGAAGCATGATCTTTGCCTTTGGGCAACATTTTAACCAATCCTTAGCTCCCAAAACTGCAGATGCCATGCACAGGAAACACCTCCAGGAGGTACCTGACCAGAGGAGCAACGTCACCACCAGTTTCACGTGGGGATGGAATTCTACCAAGACTCCTGAACTGCTTTCAGGTATGGGGGTCTCCACCCTGGAGAAGGAGGAGGTGGACAGTGAGAACATCCCCCAGGAATTGCTTTCAAACCTGGGCCACCCACAGAGTCCCCCACGAAAATGGCTGAAAAGCAAAGGGGATGACAAGGACTTTGTGATTGTCTGCAGACCTAAGCTAAGCTGAGAGAACTTTCCAGGTGTTTCTTGGGACTCTTTCCAGACAAGCTGCTCTTAGGAATCTTTTCCTGCCTGTGCCTCCCTGAACTCCTGAAAGTGTCCAGTGTTTGTAAAAGATGGTATCATCCAGCGTTTGTCGAGTCTCTCTGGCAAACTGTAGACATCACGGGCAGAAACCTCTACCCAGATGTGGTTGGTCAGCTTTTGTCCCGAGGGGTGGTTGCCTTTCGCTGTCATTTATGCCTTCCAAGATCAATTATGGACTAACCGTTAGTTGAACATTTCAGCCCTTTGCGTCTACAGTACCTGGACCTGTCGAACTCTGTGATTCTGTCTCACTGCTCCAAGTTGCAGAATCTCAGCCTGGAAGGCCTCCAACTTTCAGATCCCATTGTTGATAATCTTGCTCAGAACACAAATGTACTACAACTATACCTTTCTGGATGTTCTGGGTTCTCTGAATCTGCCCTGAAGACTTTGCTGAGCAGCTGCTCCAGATTGGAGGAACTGAACCTCTCTTGGTGCATTGATTTCACTGAAAAGAATGTACAGGTGGCTGTCGCATATGTGTCAGAGACCATCACCCAGCTGAATCTCAGCGGGTACAGAAAGAATCTGCAGAGATCAGATGTCTCTACCTAAGTTGGAAGATGTCCCAATCTTATCCACCTAGACTTAAGTGATAGTGTCATGCTGAAAAATGACTGCTTTCTAGAATTTTACCAACTCAACCACCTCTGACACCTATCACTCAGTTGGTGCTATGACACAATACCTGAAACTTTACTTGAGCTTGGAGAAATTCCCACATTAAAAACACTACAAGTCTTTGGAATAGTACCAGATGGTATCCTTCAACTGTTAAAGGAAGCCCCCTCTCATCTACAAATTAATTGCTCCCATTTCACCACCATCACCAGACTGACCATTGGGAACAAGAACCAAGAGATTTGGGGCATCAAATGCCAACTGTTACTGGAGAAGCCCAGTTGTCTGTGAAGCTTCTATTGCAAGATGGTGTCTCCTCTTTTCCTTGAACAGGGAAAGTACACAGAAAACCCAATTGTGGAGAGTTCAGCTATTTTTATTCTTGGTTTTCTTTTGCCTTCCTTCTACAAGTATATTAGAGAACCATTTGAGACAGAAAACTATGAAGTGTTGCTTTTTAAAAATGACTATGAAAGCTTTTCTCACTGCTATACCCTAAAGAGCCTAAGCTCTATGCTTTTTGAAATTTTAGAGAGTGAACCTATAATTTCAAGATACCTTAAATGGCAAAATTTGAACCACATCTTCTAAGTACCATTCTTCATAAATCTAATTAGAATCAAGCTTAAAAATCACCACCAGCAAATCATTTACATAGCCTATATAGCAACTGAACATTCTTCTATTTATTTTTTCAGCACCGCTTTATTATAAGACATATGTTGTAAAAACTAATAAACTATTTGTATTGTAAGCTGAAAAGAATCAGAATCATAGAGTAGATCTGCAGCAATCTCTTCTGAGGATGGCAAGAAAAAATAGACATTTCAAATGTGCCTTTAGATTCGCAATCAGATTGATGGAAATGAATAGCCCCAGGTCATTCACCTTAAAACCTAAATAAAGAAACAAACAATCAGCCAACCAGAGGTGTAGAATTGGTATAGAATTTAAAGGTTCAAGAGACAGTTTTCTATGACAGTTAACCTGGGGTATCCTCTAATGCACACTCATGAAGTTTCCTTTATGTACAGTTGGGAAGGTCCCTTGGAGGAGGAAATGGCAACCCACTCCAGTATTTATGCCTAGAGAATCCCATGGACAGAGGAGCCCAGCGGGCTACAGTTCATGCGCTCACAAACAATTGGACACAACTGAGCGACTAATACTAATACTTATCTCTATTAGCATATCTAGCAATTTTTTCTTGGAAATTTTATGTTTATCTACCTGCCCTCCTCAGTCTCTGAATCTCTTATGGACAACAACTGTGCCATTTATTTTTGTTTATCTAGTATATTGCCACAATTTCTGACACATAGTTTCATGTATGTAGCATGAACAGTTCCTGTTGGAGCATGTTTTAAAAAATGAATCCATGTTAGCAGAAAAGTTAAGTATACATAAATGGTACGGGCATTGCCCATGTCAGTTAGTCTCGGTATTTAAGGAGGTAGCGGTAGTGCAGCAGCCTCTTAAGGTTCTGACTTGTGTGTGGAGGAAAAACTGGAAGACAGTAGAAGAGTTAAGATGTGCTTCAGTCTTCTTGTCTGAAGTGTGTGAATAATAACAAAATTGTTTATAGGGAGATGAGAAAAGTATCTTGAAAGTATACATATACATGAAGTATACTTCAGAAAAGTATCATCTTTGATATTTACATAACTCTTCTTGGCATAGAGTAGGCTCTTAATTTATGTGTGATAAATGTATGAATGAGCAAATTAATGGCTGATTGTTTTATGTTTTCTCAAGGAAATCTACTAATGTTTAATTTCAATCTTCTGGGTCTTTATGTAGATATTTCCTACTGTTTGAGTGCTGTGAATACTTTTTACTTTCTTGGATAATATTTGTGATATGCAGAGATGCTTAACAAAATTATCCCATCAAGAATAGCCACGGCAGAGGCAAAACTCATCTGGCAGCCAGTTATTTACATTATTGAAGGAAGAAAATGAAAATTTATGAAACAAAACACATATGTTTTCTGAACTACATTTAGAGTTTTCAATGTGTGCACTCAAATTCAACTTGAATTGAGATGTGCAAGCCATACTCACATACTCTGTTCTAGGTGTCATTCAAGCACTGTATATACCAATACGGAAAAGCTTAGTCTCTTTCCGCATTGAAGATCACAGAGTTGTTGAAATAAAAGAAACAAAAAGAAATAACACATTTTGATGCAATATACACTCATTTTTCAAAGTTCACTTCGTAGCACCTAATTTGCAAATCATCTGTCTCTATAATCTTGATCTAAATGGTGTACTCATGGCACATACCTCAAAACATTCTATTACAGAAATATGAAGTAGAAGTAGTACATTGTTTTCTTTCTGTACTTGTTTACTTATAAGGTGTTTCTAAATGCTACCAAAGGATTTAGGAGGTCAGTACTGATAATTCTTTTGAAGAATATTCCATCATTGAACTCTGAAAGAAGAATTACAGTAACTTCCTTGGTTTTTATGTTTGATCTTTAACTTTCCCATCTGCAAAATGAGGTGAATAAGGGCCAGTCTAGTTGCCTATGTGCTTAATTATATATATATTAACAATTTTTTTTCTTTTTACTTTACAATATTGTATTGGTTTTGCCATACATCAACATGAATCCGCCACAGGTATACATGTGTTCCTCATCCTGAACCCCCCTCTCTCCTCCCTCCCCGTACCATCCCTCTGGGTCGTCCCAGTGCACCAGCCCCAAGCATCCAGTATCATGCATCAAACCTGGACTGGTGATTCGTATACTTTCTTTAAAGAAAAAACAGATTAGCTCTTATAAGTTTGAGAAATTCTTTCCCTAGATATTCCACAGTGTTACTTTCAGCTTTCATATTTTTCCTATGAAAATGCCTCTTGGTCCTATTGAGTCCTGCTTAAACTCACCCTATGATTTGGCTAGAGTACCTGTTATCGCCTACCATCACAGATAAAGTCTTGTGAAAATTATATCTTTAAATGGGCCAGAACAAACCCAAGTCATCAAATATAATTTTAATGATGAACCTCAACATTTTCCATTTGAATAGTTTCCCAAATGGTTGCCACTTATTAATGTCAGATTAAAGGACTTCATTCATTTTTCCTATTCAGTAAAGAGGCAGTTAATGAATGATGCTGACTTGGCCAGGCTTCTAATGAAAATCTGGAAGTGTGCAGCCCTCAGTGTGAAGAAACTCAACTAATGCCGGCTGAATATTGACATGATTTCATCCATGCAGAAAGTCTTTTCATACAACTTTCGGCTCATGAGATGGTAATTATGTCATCAAAGCTAAATAGAAAACATTGGGCTTAAGACTGTCTTCTCTAAGTGATGTTCCATGAATTAATGCATGACCTCCTGCTTTCTTCGCTTTCCTTACCAAGGCTGTGTTGCTTCCGAGAGATTTCCATAGCAAATGAAGAAAGACATGATAAAGGTTAGTGCCCATCTTGCAAACTTTAGATAGTGAAGAAGAGTGGAGAAAGGAAATATCTACCACTCATATTATTACCAACAATATTGGTAAATACTCTGGTTTAGTCATGAATTGGATCTTAAATATAAATGTATTTATTTTAATTGGAGGTTAATTACTTTACAATATTGTATTGGTTTTGCCATACATCAACATGAATTGGATCTTAATTTATCAATATTGATAAGCTTCAAACAGGTAATATAGAAAGACTCCAATACATTTCAAAATACGAAGCAGTGTTACTGGCATATGATGCTTGCACAGGTCTGAAAGCTTGCCTGGCGGGGGGACACTGATTTCCTTATTGATGATTAACTCTGGGAGGGACTGGACAGGATAAAAGAGGTTGGGTGGGGTGAGACATTGTCTAGATATACCTAAGCAATTTAAATAATAAAAAAACACAAATGAAAGCATAGTTGATTCAATTTGGTTTTCTTTTCAGAAATTGTAACTGTATTCTTGTATTAAGCTGCTTTAATTTACCAATTCTAGGCTCTAAACAACCGTCCTAGTGCATTAAGATACTGAGTAGATTGTTCAGTTTCACCATCTAATGCATTTCTCTTTTCAAACGTAATTTTCATCATTATCAGTGTGATAGATCTACAATGGGATACAGATTGAATTACAAAGCTTATAATAAGAACAATAACCTGACCCACCACTTTCTGCCAATAATTCTTGTCCCAGAAGAGCAATAGCTTTCAATGGTTTCAGCTATTTATCCTGGCATTTATTTCTTAATAATGCTTATATACAGTTTTTTGTTTTTTTTTTTTTTTTTTGCTTAGAGGTTTTAGATAATATCTAAAGAAAAAAACTTTCGTAGAAAAACAAGAATTAGCACTCTCTCTTTCTCTTACTCTGGTAGATCTTTTTTTTTTTTTCTTTTGGCCATGGTTCTCAACATAATAACAGTGGTAATATTGAAAATTATTAACTTTTATTTGAATGCGTTTAAAGTAAGCATTGAACTAGGTATCCTCATAAAACCCATATGAAGAAAGTATTATTATTTCTTTTTTTTTTTATTGATCAGGCAAATGGAAGAGATATTAACATTATTTTAATAATTTAACTAGCACTTGGTAGAATTGATATTCTAATTCAGATTTGTCTATTCATTTTGTATGCTGCTGCTGCTGCTAAATCGCTTCAGTCGTGTCCGACTCTGTGCGTCCCCATGGACTGCAGCCTACCAGGCTCCTCCATCCATGGGATTTTCCAGGCAAGAGTACTGGAGTGGGGTGCCATTGCCTTCTCCATTCAATATGTATAGTCCTAGGTAAACTTCCAGAGAAGGCAATGGCACCCCACTCCAGTACTCTTGCCTGGAAAATCCCACGGATGGAGGATCCTGGGAAGCTGCAATCCATGGGGTCGCTAAGTGTAGGACAGGACTGAGCGACTTCACTTTCACTTTTCACTTTCATGCGTTGGAGAAGGAAATGGCAACCCACTCCAGTGTTCTTGCCTGGAGAATCCTAGGGACGGGGGAGCCTGGTGGGCTGCCGTCTATGGGGTCGCACAGAGTCGGACACGACTGAAGCGATTTAGCAGCAGCAGCAGGTAAACGTCACTGTCCTTGAAACCTTATAACTTTGTATCACTTTTTCACTTGACATGGTTTCAGTATTCTTTAGTAATATTAAAAAAATTTTTGGAACCAATGTTATTTTGGATGTACAATATTCCAAGTGAAGAGTGTATGTTTATTGAATTTTCTATTTATTACTGTCGATTTAGCCTCCACACACTTATTTGTTATTCTAAACATTGCTAAGAGAAATGTCTTTATGCATTATTCCTGCCAAATTTTTAAAAACATCTTTGTGTTTCAGGCAATTTCTTAGGTTAAGTTGCCATGAAAGGTCATGACTTAAAAAATAATTAGTTAAAAAGTAATATAATATGGATAATGACCAGAAATGTAAATCACCTAGTAACACGGAAGTGAAACTAAGTTCAGTCACTGCTAATTACACATTTTATGGAAGATGGAAACCACTTCATTGTAGTCATCTGGCAATGTCAAACTACAGTCTAGAAACAAAGTTGTAGGCTCTTAAAGAATAACATTTCTACAAGCAATACATATGCCTTATATGTATTATTAATATAATTATTATATATAATATAAAATTGCTATAAAACACTTTAAAAACACAAAATTTATTTTTAGTGCCTTGTCACTTCCAGGGAACTTTGATAAATGCATTACTGTTGGTATCAGTGATCAATTTTGCAGATGAAGAATACAAAGCTCACAGATAGTAGATGGTTTGTTTAATGTCTTATAGTAGCTAATGGCAGATCAAAGACTAATACTAGGTAATGACTTTTTAAAGAATTAAAGATTTTAAAATTAAAAAATAAAAACTAAAAAAAAAAAAAAAGAAAGTCAAATATTGTTCTGCTTACTATTTGAAAGAGAATTATTAGCCAATGGTAATACCATACAAAATGCACCTGATCTCTTATGATCTCAGAAGCTAAGCAGGGTTAGGACTGGTTAGTACTTGGATGATGGAAAATCACCTGGGAATACTGGGTGCTGTAGGCTTAAAAATAAAGAAAGAAAAGAAAATATTAACACTTACAGTGGTTCAGTTGGCTTCTCATGGAAAAGCAATTAGCATGTGATAGATCCAGGATTCAAAAGCTCGGTTTTCTGATGCCCCAAATTTGCATATAATACCATTTTTTAAAATCTCTCATATTTTCTTCTTTCATCTTTAAAAATGTTCAATGGTTATTTTACCTTGTATATTTTCTGTTGTAAATTGATAATTTATTTCCTAAGTGAATTTATCTAACAGAATATTTAATCAGTAAAAGGTTGTAACATTATAAAATATTCCTTGTTTCTCTGGAGAATAAATTGTGAATTTTCCCCTTCAAAAAAAAAATAAAGTTAATTTATTTTTTATTGAGGGATAATTGCTTTACAGAATATTGCTGTTTTCTGTCAAACCTCAGCATGAATCAGCCATGGGTATACATATAGTCCTTCCCTTTTGGAACTCCCTCCCATCTCCCTCCCCATCCCACCCCTCTAGGTCACTCTTTTTACTACAAAGACTATAGTGAAATGTTGGATGCATCAGAGATATTAAGTTTAAAGATCAGTTCAAGTATGGTATATTTTCTCTCTTACTGGTAGACAAATGAAATTATCTTAAAAACTTAGTCTCTAGAATAGTAAGTTAATAGTAAGTAATTCTTCTAGAAAACAATAGGTCCTAAGGTCAAAGATGCTTATATTTTCTGGTGGTCAATTGATTGCATGCTCAGTTGCTCTAGTCATGTCTAAATCTTTGCAACCCTATGGACTGTAGCTCTCCAGGCTCCTCTGTCCATGGGATTCTCCAGGCAAGAATACTGGAGTGGGTTGCTGTGCCCTCCTCCGTGTGATCTTCCCAAACTAGGGATCAAACCTTTATCTCCTGCATTGCAGGTAGATTCTTTACAGTTGAGATTAATGAGATTTCCATTAACAAGATTTGCATTCGTGAGAAGTCCATTAACAAGGTTTTAAACTGCATAAGTTCTATTTTTGTTTCCATATGAATATCTCTTGTGTCAAAGAAAACTCAGTCAGGAAATTAGTCTTCAATTATTACTTGTGGAAAGTGTTTCCATTTCTAGGTTACTTTAATACTTTTTCTCGGTGATTCTATGTGGGAGACTGCTAGTTGTAATTCTTTTGTATTTAATCTCTTTTCAAGAAGCTCAGAAATAATCCTTCAGGAGTAACATAGTTGGTGGAAGCCAAGTCCCTTTATTCTTAAGCAGTATTTTGTGAGGTTTTGCTTTGTTTCATTTTAATTTTAGCTGAGTCTCTCCCTATTTCATGTATACAGAAAAGAAAATAATGTTCTGAAATTGAAAAGCCTTCATTGTAGATCTTCAGAGAATGTCTTATTTTGGAAACATTCTGGGAAAAGGAAAAAACAATCAGAAACCAATGAATTAGGAGACCCTATTTTGGAGAAATTATCTAATAATAAAGATTTCGAGGTGAATGTGAGGAACCAACAAGATGTTTGCCTGAAACCTGAATTAGATAAACCTCATTTACTAGGTATGTGACCTTACATTTTTCATATCCCTTATCTTCAGTGATACAACTTTGCAAGTTTTTATTTATATTAACATTTATAGTTGGTTTAAAAGTATGCTATACATAAACTGTATAGTACTTAGTAAGTCCTTAAAAATCTGAGTCATTTATTTGAACATGATTTTACACAGAACTGATTAATATCTTTGTGATCCCATGGACTGCAGCCCTCCAGGCTCCTCTGTCCCTGGGGATTCTCCAGGAGAGAATGATGGAATGGGTTGCCATGCCCTCCTCCAGGGGATCTTCCCAACTCAGGGATCAAGCCCAGGTCTCCTGCATTGCAGGTGGAGTCTTTACCAACTAAGACACAAGCAAAGCCCATGAAAGAAAAAAGGTACCAGTTAACACCACATCTGGGTGTCCTGTGTGTGCTAAGTCTTTTCAGTCATGTCCGACTCTGTGACCCCATGGACTGCAGCCCATCAGGCAACTCTGTCCATGGGGATTCTCCAGGCAAGAATAATGGAGTGGGTTGTCATTCTTCCTAATTCTTAATTAAGACAAACTATCATTTTGAAAATGTGACACCATCTAACTTGGCCAACAGACTACACCATTGACCACTGTCTGGGTAACTAATGTGTCTGGGGAATTAATATGTATAGGCAGGACAATTGCCATCTTGGCATCTGGAGAATTAGTATTAAAATAATTAGAATACTCAAACCTTAAAATCTCAGCATTGAATGGAATCTTATGTATAATTCAGCTCATGAATTATGCAAATTAGGAAGAACAATCTTAGAAAGAAAAGGTCACTTCTTCTAAATTCAACTAATATATTATTTGAATATATCTGCAGTTGCAGAGAGTTTGGGTTTTACCCTACTGGTAAATTAACAGACACATGGAAGCTACAATTTCATAGATAGTAGCACAAACATGAGACTCCTGGGTTGGAGATAAAGGGCTTTATTACACATGGCACTCATGGAAGGTAGAATGAACTTCATGTTACCAATGATTGCCCTTTGTCTCTCAAATCCCATTGGAGGTAGGTCTAAGTAAATGCTATGTATACAGTGGGTTTATGATACAGGTGAATAACACTGAATTTAGGAAACTCCAAATTTTTAAGTAGGAGTACTAGTGAATCTGCCCAACCTTAGCTCCAGTGGAAGAAATTAGCATTACTAATCTTATCAGGAAGAAAATATGTCCTTTTATATTTGTGCCAATGTATGTATGTATAGATAAAGATTATGGATATAGATAATCATAACTATGTGGACCACAACAAACTGGAAAATTCTTCAAGAGATGGAATACCAGACCACCTCACCTGCTTCCTGGGAAATCTGTATGAATGTCAGGAAGCAACAGCTAAAACTGGACATGAAACAATGGACTGCTTCTAAATTGGGAAAGGAGTATGTCAAGGCTATGCATTTTCACCCTGTTTATTTAACTTATATGCAGAGTACATCATGTGAAATGTCAGGCTGGATGAAGTACAAGTTGGAATCAAGATTTCTGGGAGAAATAATAGTAACCTCAGATATGCAGGTAATACCTTATCATGTATGGATGTAAGAGCTGGACCATAAAGAAAGTTGAGCATGGAAGAATTGATGCTTTTGAACTGTGGTCTTGGAAAGATTATTGAGAGTCCCTTGGAGTGCAAGGAGATCAAACCAGTCAATCCTAAAGGAAATCAATCCTGACTATTCATTGGAAGGACTGATACTGAAGCTGAAACTCCAATACTTTGGTCACCTGATGTGAAGAACTGACTATTTGGAAAAGATCCTGATGCTGGGAAAGATTGCAGGCAGGAGGAGAAGGAGACAACAGAAGAGGAGATTATTGGATGGGATCACCAGCTTGATGGACATGAATTGATGATGGACAGAGAAGCCTTGCATGCTGCAGTCCATGGGGTCTTACAGCTGAACACGACTGAGTGACTGGACTGAACTGAACCGAACTGATGGATATAGATACAGATATAGATTCACATTCTGAACTAAAAAATGTTAGTCTGATGATTACATTTTATCTGAAGAGATTTTTTTTTGTTTGATTGATTGTTCATTTTAATCAGATTTAATCCTTAAGAGAAAATCACTGAGTTTTTGTTCCTTGGTGGCTTAGAATATAAAGAATCTGTCTCCAATGTGGGAGAACTGGGTTCAGTTCCTGGGTTGGGAAGATTCCCTGGAGAAGGGATGGGTGCCCCACTCCAGTATTCTTGCCTGGGGAATTCCATGGACTGTGTAATCCACGGGGTCAAAAGGACTCAGACGTGACTGAATGACTTTCACTTTCTTATTTTCCAAAGAATGAAATTAATCCTAAAGCACTCTTTCCCTAGGTATGTGGCATTTTGAGGGATATAGATGAAGGCACGAGTCTAGGAATCTGACTCTCAGCCATACATTAAACCAAAGGCTGATGCTACCTCAGTTAATACTTGTTTCCAGTAGATGCCTGAGGCATCCTATAGTTTAACATTGAGTTTTCTGTTTTCAGCATCTTATTCCTTTCAGTCTCCATTAAGTTTACATTTGTAAAGTCATCTATTCACTTAAAGTGAAGTTGCTCAGTAGTGTCCAATTCTTTGTGACCCCCTGGACTGTAGCCTACTAGGCTCCTCCATTCACGGAATTTCCCAGGCAAGAGTACTGGAGTTGGTTGCCATCTCCTTCTCCAGGATGTCTTCCCAACCCAGGGATCGAACCTGGGTTTCCCGCATTTTAGGCAGATGCTTTACTGTCTGAGCCACCAGGGAAATTATTTACTATTTCTAGATGTTTGAAGCAAGATTCTTTTCCTATAATTTCTAGTCTGCCTATAGTCTTATACGTGGCAGAATTCCATCATTCCTTTCTAGCTCAGACATATGGATTATATCTTCAGACACAGTGGATTGCTTGTGTTCCCAAATCACAGTCCAAGTCTTTCTTGTAACTTTCCCTTTGATTGTATTAGTAAGTTTACCAGAAGTTTCTCCCTCTAATTTCTACGCATTGAAATCCATTCATCTTCCAAACTCTATTGCAGATACATCTCTTTGAGGAAAACTGCTTAATCATCCACATAAATGTATTGCCTAAATTTGGGACAGTTTTTGCTGGTTATATAAGACTTTTGTTCTCCAACCATCATTACATTTTATTAGGAGGAGCATTAGTATTACTAAAAATATCATAATTATAGCACCCATAATTTAAGCCAGGAACTGAGTTATATGTATTATATGAATTATACTTAACTCTGCAAATTATCTTTCAAAGTAAAAATTTTGATCTTTATTTTACAGTTGAAGTGATTATACAGCTTAGAAGCCAATAACACACCGGAATTTACCTAACTTGTGAATTCTAGGAAAGGAATCCATGTCTACATCTTTGATCCCCAGACACATGGTCCAACTGTAAATGCCATGAGAGAAATGATAACGTAAGTATTATTCTGTCTGTCTGTGCATGCTTGCTTGCTGCTACTGCTGCTAAGTCGCTTCAGTCATGCCCAACTTTGTGCGACCCCATAGATGGCAGCCCACCAGGCAAGAATACTGGAGTGGGTTGCCATTTCCTTCTCCAATGCATGAGAGTAAAAAGTGAAAGTGAAGTCATTCAGTCGTATGTGACTCTTTGCGACCCTATGGACTGCAGCCCACCAAGCTCCTCTATCAATGGGATTTTCTAGGCAAGAGTACTGGAGTGGGGTGCCATCACCTTCTCCAATAAATCGCACTACCATATATAAAACAGATAGCTAATAAGAACATGCTGTATAGCATAGGGAAAATTCTTAAACAGAAGGGAGTACCAGACCACCTGACCTGCATCCTGAGAAATGTGTATGCAGGTCAAGAAACAACAGTTAGAACCAAACATGGAACAACAGACTAGTTCCAAATAGGAAAAGAAGTATGTCAAGGCAATATAGTGTCACCCCGCTTATTTAACTTATATGCAGAGTACATCATGCGAAATGCTGGGCTAGATGAATCACAAACTGGAATTAAGATTGCCGGGAGAAGTATCAATAACCTCAGATATGCAGATGGCACCACCCTTATGGCAGAAATTGAAGAGGAACTAAAAGAGCCTCTTGATAAAATTGAAAGAGGAGAGTGAAAAAGTTTGCTTAAAACTCAACATTCAGAAAACTTAAGATCATGGCATCCAGCTCCATCACTTCATGGCAAATTTTTGGAGAAAGAACGGAAACAGTGAGAGACTTTATTTTCTTGGACTCCAAGATCACGGCAGATGGTGACTGCAGCCATGAAATTAAAAGACGCTTGTGCCTTAGAAGGAAAGCTATGATCAATCTCAGTTCAGTTCCGTTCAGTTGCTCAGCCGTGTCTGACACTTTGCGACCCCGTGAATCGCAGCACGCCAGGCCTCCCTGTCCATCACCAACTTCCGGAGTTCACTCAAACTCACGTCCATCGAGTCCGTGATGCCATCCAGCCATCTCATCCTCTGTCGTCCCCTTCTCGTCCTGCCCCCAATCCCTCCCAGCATCAGAGTCTTTTCCAATGAGTAAACTCTTCGAATGAGGTGGCCAAAGTACTGGAGTGCCAGGGTCCAGTGCCAGTGGATCCAGGGTAGTTTGAAGCGGGGATGGCGTCGGTGTCTGAGGAATTAATAGTTTAATTAAAGATATGGAGAGATTAGAAAAGAATAGTGTAGTAGGAAAATTAGTGGAGAAAAAGATGCTGAATAACTTGGTTTACATGGACAACCAATAAAACTCCAAGACAAGAAGTTTGCACCACCTACGTAGGCCACAGGTGTCTTCCCGTTCTCCCGAAGGAGAGGAGACACAAAGGCCTCCCCGGTCAGATCTTAGAAGCCCTGGCAAAATTAGTAGGCTTGGTGAGCCTCCACGCTCCAGATGGGAATTCAGCCAGAAAAGAAGAGAACGAGAAAAGACCACACGGGTGAAACCAGTCTTTCCAGGAACTGGTCCGTTTCTTTATTTTTCAGGTCCACTTTTATACTTTTAGTTATACATAGAGATAAATGTAAGAAACAGAGTCACGCAGACTCTGGTTTTGGGGCAGATGCACGAGCAGATCCAGAGAGGCTCCCTTAAAGCCTGACTTGCCTTTGTCTGTCCTCATGACCTTTGCCACGGGCGGGACTCCTCGTGCTGGCTCCCAGCACTGGAGTTTCAGCTTCAGCATCATTGCTTCCAAAGAACAACCAGGGATGATCTCCTTCAGAATGGACTGGTTGGATCACCTTTCAGTCCAAGGGACTCTCAAGAGTCTTCTCCAACACCACAGTTCAAAGCATCAGTTCTTAGGTGCTCAGCTTTATTCACAGTCCAACTCTCACATCCATACATGACCAATGGAAAAACTTTGTTGGCAAAAAAAGGTCTCTGCTTTTCAATATGCTATCTAGGTTGGTCATAACTTTTCTACCAAGGAGTAAGCGTCTTTTAATTTCATGGCTGAAGTCACCATCTGCAGTGATTTTGGAGCCCCCCAAAATAAAGTCTGACACTGTTTCCACCATTTCCCAATCTATTTCCCATGAAGTGATGGGACCAGATGCTCACTTTCATCAGGAGGCTTTTTAGTTCGTCTTCACTTTCTGCCTTAAAGGTGGTGTCATCTGCACATCTGAGGTGACTGATATTTCTCTCGGCAATCTTGTCTCCAGCTTGTGCTTCTTTCAGCCCAGCCTATCTCATGATGTACTCTGCATATAAGTTGAATAAGCAGGGTGACAATATACAGCCTTGACGTACACCTTTTCCTACTTGGAACCAGTCTGTTGTTCCATGTCCAGTTCTAACTGTTGGTTCCTGACCTGCATATAGGGTTCTCAAGAGGCAGGTCAGGTGCTCTGATATTCCCATCTCTTTCAGAATTTTCCACAGTTTATTGTGATCCACGCAGTCAAAGGCTTTGGCATAATCAATAAAGCAGAAATAGATGTTTTTCTGGAACTCTCTTGCTTTTTCCATGATCCAGCAGATGTTGGCAATTTGATCTCTAGTTCCTCTGCCTTTTCTAAAACCAGCTTGAACATCTGGAAGCTCACGGTCCACATATTGCTGAAGCCTGGCTTGGAGAATTTTGAGCATTACTTTACTAGCGTGTGAGATGAGTGCAATTGTGCAGTAGTTTGAGCATTCTTTGGCATTGCCTTTCTTTGGGATTGGAATGAAAACTGACCTTTTCTAGTCCTGTGGCCACTGCTGAGTTTCCCAAATTTGCTGGCATGTTGAATGAAGCACTTTCACAGCACCATCTTTCAGGATTTGAGATAGCTCAACTGGAATTCCATCACCTCTACTAGCTTTGTTCGTAGTGGTGCTTTCTAAGGCCCACTTGACATCACATTCCAGGATGTCTGGCTCTAGGTGAGTGATCACACCATCATGATTCTCTTGGCTATGAAGATCTTTATTGTACAGTTCTTCTGTGTATTCTTGCCACCTCTTCTTAATATCTTCTGCTTCTGTTAGGTCCAGACCATTTCTGTCCTTTATCAAGCCCATCTTTCCATGAAATGTTCCCTTGATATCTCTAATTTTCTTGAAAAGATCTCTATTCTTTCCCATTCTGTTTTTTCCCTCTATTTCTTTGTATTGACTGCTGAGGAAGGCTTTATTATCTCTTCTTGCTGTTCTTTGGAACTCTGCATTCAGATGCTTATATCTTTCCTTTTCTCCTTTGCTTTTCACTTCTCTTCTTTCCACAGCTATTTGTAAGGCCTCCCAGGCAGCCATTTTACTTTTTGCATTTCTTTTCCATGGGGATAGTCTTGATCCCTGTCTCCTGTGCAATGTCATGAACCTGAGTCCATAGTTCATCAGGCACTCTATCTATTATATATAGTCCCTTAAATCTATTTCTCACTTCGACTGTATAATCATAAGGGATTTGATTTAGGTCATACCTGGATGGTCTAGTGGTTTTCCATACTTTCTTCAGTTTAAGTCTGAATTTGGCAATAAGGAGTTCATGATCTGAGCCACAGTCAGCTCCCAGTCTTGTTTTTGTTGACTGTATAGAGCTTCTCCATCTTTGGCTGCTAGAATATAATCAATCTGATTTCGGTGTTGACCAACCTAGACAACATATTAAGAAGCAGAGACATTACTTTGCTGACAAAGGTCAGTGGAGAAGGCGATGACACCCCACTCCAGTACTCTTGCTTGGAAAAATCCCATGGACAGAGGAGCCTGGTGGGCTGCAGTCCATGGGGTCACCAAGAGTCATACACGACTGAGCGACTTCACTTTCACTTTTCACTTTCATGAATTGGAGAGGGAACTGGCAACCCACTCCAGTGTTCTTGCCTAGAGAGTGCTAGGGATGAGGGAGCCTGGTGGGCTGCCGTTTTGGGGTCACACAGAGTCGGACATGACTGAAGTGACTTAGCAGCAGCAGCAGTCAAAGCTATGTTTTTCCACTAGTCATGTTTGGATGTGAGAGTTGGACTGTAAAGAAAGTTGAGAACCAAAGAATTGATGCTTTGTACTGTGTGATGTTGGAGAAGACTCTTGAGAGTCCCTTGGACTGCAAGGAGATCCAACCAGTCCATCCTAAAGGAGATTAGTCTTGGGTGTTCACTGGAAGGACTGATGTTGAAGCTGAAACTTCAATACTTTGGCCATCTGATGCTGGGAAAGATTGAAGGCAGGAGGAGAAGGGGATGACAGAGGAGGAGATTGTTGGATGGCATCACTGAGTCAATGGACATGAGTTTGAGCAAGCTCTGTGAGTTGGTGATGGACAGGAAAGCCTGGTGTACTGCAGTCCATGGGGTTTCAAGGAGTCAGACACAACTGATCAGCTTAATTGAACTGTATAGCACAAGGAACTTAATACTCTGCAATGGTCTATATGGGAAAAGAATCTGTTAAAAAAAAAGATATAGGTATAATATATATAACTGACCCACTCTGTTATACATTGAAATTAACACAATGAATAACTATACTCCATTTAAAAACATAAAATAAAATATAAATCAAGTAATCTTTATGAATGTTCACTATCATTAATCAAAAATACAGACCATAAAACTGCAAAAGGGAGAGGTGAAAAACCAAAATGAAAATAACGAGCTCTTTGAAAACAATATCAGCTTCTATTCCTTAATATTAAATTGATAATGCAAATTATATGATGTTAAGTAAAACATTAAAGATTCAAATAAATTGGGCTATGATCTTAAAACAAGATCTAGACGGTGTTCAAACATGTAAGTGTTTCTTTAATTCTGAATTGGATTAGTGACTATCACCTTTCCTTTCCTCTTTCCAAAGTCTATCTAGTGTCTATTATTTCTCTCTCCTCCTAACCATCTATCTATAACACCAGGAATAATTCTTATGTGATTTACTACATGATTTTATTTTCTTCTCTACTTTCACAACTTGTGCCAACAGCATATTCTTATCTTAAACAAACGTTTTTTATAAAATTATAAGTAGACAAAATGAAACCAATGAAGGAATAGTAACAACAACAGAAAGATTAGTTTAAAATTTTAACACACATTTCTGCATTGACTATGTAACCTTCATGCATCCTCATAGAGGCAAGTTTCCATTCTACACGTTCTTTCACTAACTGTGAAATAAATTGTTATAGAGGATTGAATAGATCATTTAAATCTCTGAGGATCACAAGTGGGAAGAAGTACTTCTCCCCTACCATGTAGCTGATGATTTCTCTTTTGGAACTTCGGGACCTTAACTTAAAACTTAATGGAAAATTTCTCTCTGGCATAACTAGCTTTGTTCAAAGAGATTCCCCTTATATTCATTCCAGTCAGGCCCAGGCTAAGCAGACAGTAGGTCAGGCTTGGTTATTTCCAGATAATTGATGTCATTTAGAGAGACCAATTTCTTTTGCTTTGTCAAAATTTGTAAGAGTGAGATCAATGAAAAGATTGTGCCTTTCATTCAGCCAGTGACCCCTGAGGTGCCTGTGAGATATAGTAAACATTTATTTTCATCAGGTAATAAGTTATTACTTATTGAGTTTATCTAAATAAGAAATGTTTAGTGAAAGAGAAAATAGAAAATATATAGAATAAATTTGACAAAAGTCAGTGATTTGTTGTGATATATTTTGATAGAATTCCAAGATTTTCAAGATTATGAGTTTATTTTTGACCTGTTTTATCAAATGGGGAATTAGAACATAATTTTAGCATGATAAAGTACCAATGAAGTGTTACAACAGAAAAGAGAGAAGCTAGCCAAGAGAAATGTGTCAGAATCACTCATAAAACAACAGGAAATTCTGAAATGCTAGAGAACCATCATGGTGTTACATTGTATAGCAAGGTAATAATTCTGTAAATTTCTGTTAAAGCATTGTCTTAGGATGTTATAACAAAATACCACGAACTGGGTGGCTTAGCAACAACAGAAATTTATTTTTCACAGTTTTGGATGTCGTGAGTCCAAGATCATGGTATTAGGATGGTTGGGGGTCTGGTGAAAGCCCTTTGAAGTGCTGAGGGCAGACTTATTTTACCTTCATGTGGTAGAAAGACAACAAGCCAGCTTTCTGGCCTCTTCTTAAAAGTGCACTAATTCCTTTCATGAGACCTGCACCCCCTTGACCCAATCATTTCCTATAAGTCCCACCTCCAAAACCATCACACTGGAGGTTAAATTTCAACATAGATCATTTAGGTTGGGGGGACAGGGATATCGACCTTCTATTCACGAGAAGTATGTCTTTTCTTGGTGTCATTACACTCATTTCTAACACTTACCTACTGTGCTAAATGAAAATTAAGTCTTAACCTGGTGGGCAAGAAAGGAGGGGCAGAGGTATTTTAACAATATTGATGATGATCTTTTTTTGTTTTTTCAAAGTATTGGTTACATGGGCATTTATTTTCTCATGCTTTTTATATTGAATAGGATTTAAATATTTTCTTTCACTGATCTCTTCCATAATAACAGCACATTCATAATACATGTAAAGTATATACTACAATGCCTGGCATATAGCAAATTTTCAGTAAAGGCCATGTCCTTAATATTTAATTTTATAAAATTATAAGATTATGAGGAGTTGCATCCAGGTGCAATGTCCCACAATATAGCTTATTGGACAAAGATAAGGACATGCAGCCAGAGACCAAGGTTCATCAAGGTGTATTAACGTCTTCAGTACCTTAAACTTGCCTCTGTTAAATCAGATGGCAATTTGTAGTTTATCCACCTCACCATCCCTTGTATTGCATTTACCCCTTTGCTTTCCTTTTATAGTGCCTTTCTGGATATACAGAACATACTCCATAAATGCTCAATGAATGAATTCACAAGCTGGAGACTGAATAAAGTTCTATTTTCATTAGCTAGGTCTGTTATCTTGAATGAACTATCCCTTCCCCTTCAGTATTACTTTCTTTATTTCTAAAATTAATGGAATCCATGCCACAGTCTCCAAGGTGCCACTAACATTGAGCTTCATTGTATTGTTATATTTCCAGATATTCTCCAAAAGAATTATCAGTTTCTTCTACTTAGAGCAACAACATTTAAATTTTTTTCAAAAGTGCATTCAAAATTGTTGAGTTATACTGAAAGCTGAATCCTTCAGAACTGACATTACTAACTGCAGACGCCACCACAGCATTCTCCATCCTTAGCCTCACATTAGAAGGAAAGGTTTAATGTTTATTACCAGATCCCAAAGCAGGGAATCTGCAGCTGACTTCAGAGGGAAACTCAGCTTACCTTGCTATGCATTTTAATTCAAAAGCCACTTAGTGGATATTACATGAAAAGTATTATAAGAGATAGAAGGTATGATGAGATTTTGTGCAAGGAATACATACAGCCAGACAGCATCTTTTGAGATCATTATAACCAGGGCTCATTTTGCAGAAAAAATTTATATCTTGTCAGTAGGGTTATGCTTGTTCTCCAGAGTCAGCTTGCTTTTTCTGCATGGCTATAAATCACTTAGCATTTCTGTGCCTCCATTTCTTTGTAAATTAAAATAAAAACCTACTCTTGACCTCTAATTTTTCTTTATGAACAATCTTAGATTTATTGTCTGCAAAATGGAGATACTAATATGTCTCCTACACTAATTGTGAAAATATTCTGTGGAAAGTTCCTGTTACATGATTGTGCTATGGTCGATAGGATCACCATAGTTATTTTTGTTGTTATTTTCTAACCATTATTTTTAGATAGCTGTGATATTCTCTGTGCCATCACTTTGCTTGGAAGCAGGTAGAATAAAAAAATAAAAAAGATTGTGAACATTCATATGAGCCTCACATTGCTAGGAAAACTCAATATCCATAGTCTTGTTATAGTTGTCTCTTCATACATAGGGGCACACACAAGCAGGCATCACACAGAAAATCACTACAAAAATCAATAATTCGCCAAAGATCAGCAATTATTTCACTACCAATATTTTGCACCTTCATATTGTTAGTGATAATCACTCAGTTGTGTTCAGCTCTTTGTGACCCCATGGACTGTAGCCCACCAGGCTCCTCTGTCTGTGGGATTCTCCAGGCAAGAATACTGGAGTGGGTGGCTATTTCCTTCTCCAGGAGATCTTCCCAACCCACGGATCAAACCTGGGTCTCTAGTATTGCAAGAGGATTCTTTACTGTCTGAGCCACCAGAGAAGCCAATTATATTGATAACTCCTCAAAATTCTTGTTTCAGACTCTCCATCTTATCCACAAGGTTTGATCCTGGCCCAGGGATCAAACCTGCATCTCCCAAGTCTCCTGCCTTGCAAGCGGTTTCTTTACCACTGAGCCACCTGGGAAGCCTTTAATATTTGAATAGTAATATTGAAATTAGTGTTTATTTATAAATAAATAATAAATTTTGTAAAACTAAACCCTAAATACTATGCAGATAAATTATATTTATAAGCATATATTTTTATAAAATAATTTAATACTAACTTAAATTTAGGATGAAACAGGGTATAAAGTTATCAATTATTTTGAGATAAAAGTAAAGAAAATTAAGATAGACTAATGATTATAATAAAATAGAACCCAATATATTTTTTCTAATGGTTCCAACGCATGAGAAATATATCATTCTCAGTCACACAGACTAAGAAGCTTCCAGACCAGTGAAGCAGGAAAAGAGAGTCTATAGTGCTTTGAAAGAGGCTAGCCTAAGTGGTCATTCCTCCTAAAAGCCCTTGGCAAGCTTCCATAATCTTATTTCTGAAGTGGATAAAAGTCCCCATGCTTCTGTTCCATAGAATTTTTCGATAACCCTCATGTATCAATCTAACGCAATTTGTAGACTTCTATTTATTAGAGGAAATAGTCTGTTGGATCTTCAGGTGATCCTTGAAGCCTAGATACTCGAAACACTTGTTTGTTATTAAATTTTGATTAACTTTTATCATTATTGTTCTGCCTCTTATTTTAAATTATTTTTGTCTCATATAAACATAAGTACCTATAGGTGTGGAAGTCTTTCTATCATGAATTATTTAAAATATACTGAAAAGGAAGAAACATATTTCTAAAAGGTGGATGTGTGAATAAACTGGAGGCAAATATCTAAAGATAGCAATCAACAAATATTGAATCTCTTTTCCCAAAGGCATGATTGGGCTAAGCTTTCAATTATTTTAAATATATGTTGAGTGAGTGAGTGAGTGAAGTCGCTCAGTCATGTCCGACTCTTTGAGACCCCATGGACTATAGCCTACCAGGCCCCTCCCTCCACGGGATTCTCCAAGCAAGAGTACTGGAGTGGGTTGCCATTTCCTTCTCCAGGGATCTTCCCGACCCAGGGATTGAACCCAATATATGTTACATGTATATTATTTGCATTCTATTATTTATTTCTACAGTATGTATCTCCTTGCATGGTTGTCAATGAAAACCAACACAAGGGTGTAGGGATTAATGTCATCATTTTACAAATGAAGAAAACAGACATTGCTTAGATGACTTTTCTAAGGTGATGGAATTAAAGAATCAGGAAGTAAATGCATGCCCATCTAATTACAAAAACCTGTACTCTTTCTTGCCTCACTGCACATGCCTTAAATGTAGACAAACACTGTTTCTACAGAGAATGCAAATCCTCAATAAATCTGCTGCCAATTAAATATGTGCATATATATATACAAATGCACATATACATAAACATGCACAAGCATATATGTACATAAATATATACAAACACACACATATATTCCCACATTGCCACAAGATGGAATATAACTAAATAAATTACTGTATACAAATAGATACATATGTATGTGATGCATATGTACTAGCATGTGCATATATGAGCACACATACATCTAGGTTTTACATATATTTGCTTGTATGTTGGAGAAGGCAATAGCAGCCCACTCCAGTACTCTTGCCTGGAAAACCCCATGGATGGAGGAGCCTGGTAGGCTGAGGTCCGTGGGGTCGCTAAGAGTCGGACACAACTGAGCGACTGCACTTTCACTTTTCACTTTCATGCAGTGGAGAAGGAAATGGCAACCCACTCCAGTTGCCTGGAGAGTCCCAGGGATGGGGGAGCGTGGTGGGCTGCCGTCTCTGGGGTCTCACAGAATCGGGCGTGACTGAAGTGACTTTGCAGCAGCAGCAGCTTGTATGTTTGTGTACAAGCATATCTGTGAGTTTGTGTGAGTACACAGAGCCTGTACTTATATACTGTTTACTGATACAGTCCATAAATAGGGATTTGTCATTTTCTAAATTGCATTTCTCACAATTACAATGCCACTTTTCCCAGATCTTTTATATCATGTTTATCTCATTGTTTTTGAAATACTCAATGAATACACTGATAAAATAATTCTATTATTTTTCTTAAGGAAAAAATTATCAAGTTTCATGCCTACTGTATATTTCCAACCTATGTAAACATCATGCATAAACAGCTTCATTAAATACTTGTGTTTGTGTATGTGTTCACGAATGCATGCACTTATTCAGTTCAGTTCAGTCACTCAGTTGTGTCCGACTCTTTTTGACCCCATTAACAGCAGCACGGCAGGGTTCCCTGTCTATCACCAACTCCCAGAGCTTGTTCAAACTCATGTCCATCAAGTTGGTGATGCCATCCAACCATCTCCTCCTGCCTTCAATCTTTTCCAGCATCAGGTTCTTTTCCAATGAGTCAGTTCTTCGCATCAGGTGGTCACAGTATTGGATCTTTAGGATCTGGTCTGATCTCCTTGCTATCTAAGGAACTCTCAAGGGTCTTGTAATATCAAGCAGTGAAGTGAAGTCGCTCAGTCGTGTCTGACTCTTTGCGACCCCATGGATCGTAGCCTACCAGTCTCCTCTGTCCATGGGATTTTCCAGGCAAGAGTACTGGAGTGGGTTGCCATTTCCTCCTCCAGGGGATCTTCCTGACCCAGGGACTGAACCCGGGTCAGGATTGAAACATGGATTCTATTCTGGCTTTGCTACCAACAAATTTCCTAACCATCTAAAAATAGCAGATGCTAAAATGTTTTTGTTCCACTCGCTATACTAAAAGGTATCTTTAGGTTCTAACCTTTTAAAAAGCAGCAAGATTTTGTCATCAAATGCACAAGCTCTTAGGACAGAACACCTATAATGGCATAACCACCTTAGAGAAATTAATCACTGCAAGTATCATTCTGACTGTGTGTGTTTTCCTCTGCAAACTCTTTATATTAAGAGTTTCAATGAACTGTTGTGATAATTAAATGATTTAATTCATTTAGCAGCTTAGAAAGTGCCTCACACATGGTTAACAATTAATAACGTTGGTGAACATTATTATCTGGAATACATAGCCCAAAGGTGGGATAGGACAAATTTTAACTTCAAGTAAGATACAAGGTTAAAAAGATCATGACATATCCTTCATTAAAAATAGAAACATTAGCCAGAAAAAAACCCACGAATGACATAACCATTAATGCATGTATTTGACCTTATTCAAAAAGACAGATGCATATCAATGGCAGAAGGGAAAATGGCTTTTCTGGTTTCACAGCAAATGAGCAGTAAGTGCTTTTACAATTTCCCTCCTGCCATTTGGAAAGCTGGTGGCCCTTGCCATCCATTGTCCTGTCCCTGACATCTCCCTCATCTTAAATTGAACATTATGGTGGCTACTGTCTGGCTCTCCAAGGAAAGAACAAATTGCCTTCTGTTTATTTCCTCCATCAATCAGGCAGAGCAATAGGTTGTTTCCTCAAACCCCAGAAACATGTCCAGCTCAACTCAAGCCCCAGTGGTTGGAAAGTGTCCAAAGTCAGAATAAAGGATGTAATAAGATTTGAAGACCAGCGTTCATAAAAGGCAAATGTTCCTACTTGAAAATTTTAATTGCGGTCTTTCTGACTTCTGTGAAACATAATGCAGTGGAGAAGAACAGATCTGACTTCACATTAAGTCTGCTTCTTTTACTTTCACCTTTGTATTCTACTGTTTTTGCTTTGAGTGAAGATTGTTGCCCATAGCCTGAAATACACAGGATAGCCCATTCTTAAGGCTCTGACCTTTAAGGGTATAGCACTGTCCATTCATATAGAGATAAAAATTTGCAGAATAGAGAATAACATTTGTCTTCTTGGAGGTTTATAGGAACATGATGCTCTGACCTACCTGGACAGCTGTAAGAACAAAGAATTTCTACACCAGGAAGCTTGCAACCAACCTTGACCCTCCCTCACCTTGCCTTTAAAAAGGCTTTGCTGTTCTCCCAAATCATCCCACCCTCTCCCTCTCCCACATAGTCCAAAAGACTGTTCTATACATCTGTGTCTCTTTTGCTGTGGCAGATTCATGTTGATATATGGCAAAACCAATACAATATTGTAAAGTAATTAACCTCCAATTAAAATACATACATTTATATTTTAAAAAATGCTTTGCTGAAACCCTTTGGAGTATGGGGTTTTGAGGGAGTATAAGCCCCCCAGTTCTCCTCACATGTCCCTGCAATTAAACCTTTCTCTGCTCAGACACCGAAGTTTCAGTATTGTTTGACCTCACTCTGTGTCAGACCCAGAAACCTGTGTTCAGTAGTATTAATAGTTCTTTTGTGGAGGAGCGAAAAATCAGTTGAGAATGGAGATAAAAGTCTTACTCCCATTGTTTCTGGAACAAATATATAGCATCCAGCATGTATCCATTTATTTTATTTACTCCTATATGGAATGATACTCCAATACTTTGGCCACCTGATGCAAAAAGCTGACTCATTGGAAAAGATTCTGATGCTGGGAAAGACTGAAGGCGGGAGGAGAAGGGGATAACAGAGGAGGAGGTGGTTGGATGGCATCAGCAACTCAATGGACATGAGTTTGAGCAAGCTCCAGGAGGCTGTGAAGAATAGGGAAGCCTAGTATGCTGCAGTCCATGGGGTTGCAGAGAGTCGGACATGACTGAGCAACTGAACAACAATATGGAATGATAATAGAAATATCGGCATAAAATTTTCAAAGCCTTTTAAAACTGTGTGCTCAACTCTTTCTACCTCATAGCTGATCCTTTTAACTTCATCTCTCACCACTACTGTGTCCTAGACCTAATAAACTGCCTGTACTGTCTCTGGATATAGTTTTTTAAAATAATTTTTGAGTTGAATTACTTTAACCATACCCTTTGTTGACCTTCCTAACTTCTGGGCATTATTTAGTTCCTACATAGAGACTATACTTTCCCTGGATCTTTCCAAAACTACTGCATTTAGATTTTTATCAACCTTTTTTGTGTCTTTTCTATACCTAGCTAGTTACACCAAATATTTTGGCACTTAATGCATTATTATTTGCTGCTTGTATTTAACTTAATTCCTTCAATGCTTGCATATAACAGGTATTTCTTTAGGGTAGTGTCAGTAAGGGGATGGAGAAGAGGCAATATGAAATGCCAATGGCTCCCATCGTTGTGAAAACAATCAGGAATGGCAAGCAGGTTTTCATTTTATCCATTTTTAGTGCCTAGTTTATATCATGATGGGCAAACAGGTTAAATAATTTTTTTGTTGAATCGAGTCATAAAACTCAGTTCTCTGTAAGTGCAATCTCGATATAGTCAATGTATACTTGGATCTAAATTGAGAGATTTTTTTTTCATTATTTTTGTTTGTTTTTGCCTCTCAACAACATTGTTACTATTTTTTTAATGATTCTCTGGCTCTTGTTGTGAAAATGACCAGACTAATAGCTATTTCTTAGGAGAAATTAGTTTTTCCATGCTGGCAGTTTTTTAGATTTCTATATTTAGTGTTCTGACACTTACTAAAATACATAGAATTAATTATTCATTATACATAGAATTGTTTCTGCCTCCAAGTTCTGGAGATGCACACTTTTTTAATTCTAGAAATTTCTCACTCATTATCTATTCAGATATTGCTACCACCTTTGTCTCTATTATTCTATACTTATCGAGGGAGCAAAAATCTGTTTGCCATTCTTCATTGTTTTCACATGAATGGGAGATATTGGCATTTCACACTGACACTTCTCCATCTCTTTACTGGTGCTGCCATAAGGAAAGGTAACACAGTCAATTCCACAGGCAAATATTTGGTAAAAGAATCAAAGCTGGCATTTTAAAGCCAACCCTGCTGTTGGATTCCAACTTAGATGAGGCAGACATTTCTCTTTGTTAAGCCTGGCTGGGCCCTGCACTTCTGTGAGAAGTGGAGTCAACTTTCCTAAGGCTGAGGATAGGTTCAAAAGCCAATGACACTCAATTGCACTTTATTTCTTAACATATTCTAAAATTCATCAGTGAAAAATCACTTAACTGGATGTTTCTTCCAAACCCTACCATTTCTGGAACAATTAGAAATGTGACATGTTGTTCATTTTCAAGATTGACATCTCAACCTCTTAAATATCAGCTTGATGATTTTTTTTTTTTTGCTTCACATATTTAATGACATTTAATTATTTAAGATTTTCATATTCCATTGTATATCCTGCTTTTAGCATTTATTCCAGACTCTTAGGAATAACCCACCAGTCTCCTCTGTCCATGGTATTTTCCAGGCAACAATACTGGAATGAGTAGCCATTCCCTTCTCCAGGGTATCTTCCCAATCCAGAAATCAAGCCCAAGTCTCCTGCTTTGCAGGGAGATTCTTTACTGTCTGAGCCCCCAGGGAAGCCCAGAAGTCTATTCTTGTTATTGGCAAAGTTGTAGAAATGTGAGATTTGGCTGAATTAGTGTTCCACTGTCCATCACCAATCTTCCTGGTGTAAGAAACAGTCTTGATGCAGCAATGGAAAAAGGGCCAACTTTCTGCTATACATCCTCAATCTTCCTGGGTTGTGAGAGGCAGCAGAGCCTTAATTTTGGCACTGACCATCAGTGGCCTCATTACATCACTCACAGAGGGGGACAGGACTGAAATGCTGTGGGAGTCTTTCTAGGAGGTCCAGTCTGAAGTCTTCTCTTTCAGTCTTCTCTGGAAATTGGAGGCACCTGTTCCCCTGCAATAACTCACTCCAGCTTAAAATTCCTGAAGTAGCTTGCTCTGCCTAACTCTGACTCACATAGGAATTCAGATTTTGTTTCCGTTGACTTTCCTTGTCAGAGTGTAGCAAACAGAGTTATGTGTTCTATAAATCTGATACACATCTCTTCAAAATCAATATTGCTTTTATGAAACATTTTAATCTCTTAGATTATGATCTTTTAGCCTCAATCTAAGAAATGAATCAGGTTAACAAAATATTAAATAGCATTAATGAACTCAAAGTGGAAAGCAACTCTCCTTTCTCCATTCCTCCTCATTTCCTAAGAGAAGACATGTTAAATTACTTTGATGGTTATTTTTTAATATGTATGTCTAAATGCTATAAATGTATTGTTGATTATTGATTAATCATTGTTATATTCTTATAAACATTTAGTTTTGCTGATAATGATTATATTGCCATCCCACTCTACAATGGTTAGGGTTTCATAATTTAGGGATAAATCTACACGTTAACATGAGCAAAAAACAAGGATAATGACCACACTGATGTTGCTATCCTACAGACAAAAGTGTCTTTTGTTTAGATATTTTTTCCTCTATAGCTTTTGTTTTTCAGGAAGTTTCTTACTATGTTTATTCCTTGCTGTTTGGGTTTAGAAAACATAACACACCTCTAACCACTAAAGAGTAAAACTTTAGAAGTGAGAGCAAGAGAGAGAGTGAAAGAACTTTGAAAATTATTATCTTTAATGGAGCTCTTAGGGTTTCAATGGAGCTTTACTGTTTTAGCTGAATGAGCACATAATATTGAACTTGTAAATTAGATACACATATCTGGTCGACAGTGCTGATAAACTCATTGCTGGGCAGAATCTTTACTAGTAAACTTAAAATGATGACACACCACAGTTTATGCTTCTATACATCCATTGTGGCTGCATTGATTTACATTCCCACCAACAGTGTTCTAGGGTTCCCCTTTTTCCATACCCTCGCCAGCAACTGTTACTCATGGTCTTTTTGATGATATCCCTTCTGACAGGTATGTGGTGATAACTCATTGTGGCTTTGATTTGCATGTCCCTGATGATTAGTGACATTGAACATCTTTCCATTTGCCTCTTGGCAATCTATATGTTTTCTTTGCAAACATGTCTATTCAGGCCCTCTGACCATTTTGTAGTTGAGTTATTTGTTGTTGTTTTAATGTTGAGTTGTATGAACCTTTTATATATTTTGACTAAATCTGTTATTTGTCATATTGTTTGAAAATATTTTCTCAGATTCAGTACTTGGTCTTTTTGTTTTGTCAGCAATTTCCTTTATTGTACAGACTTTTAAATCTGATTAGGTCTCATTTTACTTATTTTTGCTTTTGTTTCATCTTAGGAGACAGAGCCAAAAAAAAATATTGCTGCAACTTAAGGGTGTTCTGCCTTTGTTTTGGGTGTTTCACAGTTTTGGTACACTGGATTTCTTTCTTATGACAACTACATTTTAAATTTATTATTTTATTGTCTGAGTGCTTGATTTTCCATATATATATATATATATATATTTTCTTTTGGATGCACAATCTTTGAACTCTTTGAAATTACAAATTAGGGTCTTTATATTCTTTATCTGCTTCATGAACTATGTGTTTTATCCAGGATCAGTTTTAGTTTTTGACTCCTTACTCTTACTCTTTCTCTTTTTAGCCATTCTATTTCACAATAATAGAAAGTTTCACAATTAAAATAATAGAAGTAGAGATTTTTGTAGATGTGGTAGTAGACGTTTTTGACTGGCAGATTTCATATTAAAATGATGAAATTTTATCATGCCATTACTCCTGGAGAAATCTAACACATGTGAATGATAATATTCCTATAAACTGCCATATTTATAGGAAGTAAAGTCATTGTTGACCAATCTGTGCTTAGATGTGTGAGAATGAAGGTAGAGATATGATTTTCCCAAACATATGGTAATAATCCGATTCTCTTCTCCTGTTTATGGCACATGACTCCACATAACCTCGCTTGTGCTTTTATTCTCTGTAAGTTTCCCTGAGTTTTGTCAGATTGGTTATCCACTTCACAACATCAGCACTCTTATAATGCTAACACATCTTTTGCACCATCAATAAATTTCTTTCCATTTTCTGAATTTTATAAGAAACACTTATTTGCATATGTTGGATTATGCTAATTTTTTTCTTTATTATTACTTTAAAGTAGTCTTGGAAGAAAAATATAAATATGTAAATTCAACCTATCTTTTGCAATTTGAAAATGCAGTTTATTGGAACATTTTAAGTTAAAATATACAGAGTATATTATTTGCAAGTTATAACTAAACCATTTATACAATTTAATATCCATAAAGAGATATCATGTATTGAAAAAGTATCATACTCGCATTTTTCATCCTTTGAGTTAGAACAGTCACTCTCACCTTCAATCCATATTTGCTACCATTTTGGATTCTTCATCAGCCCTCTATATCCTACTTTTTTTTCCAGCTTAAATTCCATAGTCTGTATCTTAACCTTATTCATATGTACACCCCACTTCACCTTCTCTAACTCCATGATCAACCACCATGAACAAAAACCTAATTCCAAGAAAATCCCCTATCCGCTTGTTTCTTTTCTACAATCATGAAGTGGAATGTGATATAGGGAGAAAAATTTCCCACCATGCTGTAAGGATCTTTACTTTAAGTATTTGACCACATAATTCAAGTAAGCATACTTGATAATTGGTCGGCAATGACACTAGGTTTTTCTTGTCAATTAATTCTCCCTTTCTCCAAGAAAGTTACTTTAAAGTATTTACCTTTTCAAACTAGGATTACCTCCTCACTTATTTTTTTTTTTATTTTATATTTTACTGAGGAAATATAGGCAAACAAAATACAATTTCCCATCTTCTCTCTCTATTTCACTATTGAATTTATTAGCTTATCTATATTTCTGCCATACTGTCTCTCTCTTGTTATATGAAATAAAAATAATCCTTGTTCCTATGTAATTCCAATGCTTCATATGTCCACTGGATTCCATAACCTTTTGCTTGACCAAGGACTAGACTGAGATAAGTATCTCCTGAATCATTAATTTTTCCTATTGTGTCTTTCCCATTAGCATCTAATCACATGGTAATATCTGTCATTTGAAAAAAAATTCTTTTGTAGACCCACATTTCTATTCATCTGTCACCCCTTTTCTCAGCAACACTCCTAGAAGAAAGTATTTACAGGAACTCTCAGAGGTTTTTGCACCTTCTATTCTCCAGTCAATTACTACAGTCAGGTTTTTGACCCTATTACTTTACTAAAACTACTTCTGAAAAGCATAAAACATCTATTTTGCCTAATCCAATGGTCAACAATTATTGTCCATCTTACTTGATCTTTCAACAACTTTTGAAACAGTTAATCATTGCCCTTTTGGGTGACTTTTTTCTTCTCTTGTACTTTGAACAAACTCAATATTTAGATTTTTCTCCTTTCTCACGGGCAATTCCTGGCTACTCACAGGCAACCTGATCTCTAGATGTCGTCATATCACTGACATCTGTCCTTTAGCTTCTTAGATTTTTCTAACTATATAGACTTTTTAGCAATCTCACATGGTCTTAAGGCAGTAAACAAATGCCACTAGCTTTTGTTTTTGCTTTTCTAGCTCTTCTTTACCTTCTTAGTTCCAGATTTTCATGTCTGCTACTCGTTGTCATTTGCATGTCTAGTACTTCAAATTAAATACTCAAAACAAAACTGTTTTCTTTAAAACACAGATATACTCCTCCCAGTCTTCCTTATCTTTATAATGAGCACGAAAGTGCTTAGGCCCCTATAACTATTTATTTATTAATTTTATTTCTTAAGATTATATCAATTACTGATGGGATACTGTTGATATCAGCAACCCACATTTTGAACTTTCTATATATACTATATATATATATATATATATATATATATATATATGAAAATTCTTACTGCCTCCTGTGTCACCTTTTATCCCTGCACCCAAAACTGTTCATATTCAGAATATCGAGAGAGCACATTTCCCAACTTCCCTTGGAATGAGTGACACCTGCCTGTAGGTCTAAGATTCTGATTTCTCCATTCTTATAAGCAAAGTAGAAATCATCCACTCACTTTACAATTTCCAAAATTTTCCAAAAATATTTTGTCTATTGTCACCTCCTACCTCATTCTCTCTTTTATTTTGAGGTTATGCCTTTTTTTTCATTATTTTATTGCCAATTTAAAGTGGATTCTGGAGAGAGAACTTCATCTTTGTGTCCATCATTTATAACTGATAGCAGCATTAGTTACCATAGTGAAACTTTTGAAAAAAATGTTTAATTATAAAAAAGTAATAACTTAGTAATTTATGGTAATTCTGCTTATTGGAACAACATGCAATAATTAAAATAATTTTATGAAGATTATATCCTTATATAGAAAATCCTTATAGTGAAGAATAGAGTAATAAATTTACACTCAATATGACTACAATAGTATTTTAAAACATCCATTAATGGAATAGTAGTAAAAATAAAATGATATATCTCATTATTTTAGCAATGTAGATAAATGATAAAATTAGAAATTGCTGCATTTTCATCATGTCCATATTCTCTACATTGACTTCAATGGCTAGATAGTTTCTTGATAATGAAAAATAAGTTGGACAATAGAATACAAGCAGAGAAAAATGCCTTATTCACATCATAAAAGCTTTATTTCTAAGCCTTTGTAAAAATCAACAGTGTTCTCCTCAAGCTAGCCCACCAATTGTTTCTACCAGCTGGACATATTGGCAATTCACCAAGAGAATGGAGATCACTCCTAATTTCCATAATTATGAAAATTGTTTAGCAGCTGCTATTTCTTTTCTATTTAACCTTTCTACAGGAATACATATTTTGTAAAATACATTGAGAATGACGATTAGTCTACCTTTGTACCATCCTTGTAGATAATATAGACAGATGGAACACCCTGTCATTAACTAACTACATTAAGTCTAGAAAAACAGTGTATCCTTTATCAATATAAATATTTTTCTCTGTTGAGTGAAAATTTGACTTCAACATAGCTGTTATAAGTAATACTATACTCACTTTATAAATGATAAAAGAGAAATCTATTTGAAATAATTTATACTAGTTGTTTTCAAACTCACTTAGTGAATGGTGTCTTTAACTTCTTAGTTAAAGTTAAACATCTTTAACTTTTATCATGGCACACCTTTAGCTAAAAATGTACCAAAAAGTTCCATTTATTTATTAAAAATTTTCAGAAACATGAAAAGTATTAATATCCCAATAACTAATTCTGAAAAAAATGCTAAAGAAAAAATCTATTTCATTATTAAGAAATCACAATTACAAGACTAAATATACCTTTTGGGCTCTGTACATCTCTCAGTCTTTGGAATCAGATTGAACACTGCCATCTTTTTTCCTATTCCACACTGACATTCTTTTGTTATTTTGGTACCTGCTTTTTATTATAGCTACCAATGAAAATCCAGCTTCACAAATATATGATATCATTGAAAGATATGAAACTGTAAAATGCCTCAAGCTTGTGTTGGTATAATTCCTAGTAGATGTTGAATATCTCTTCCTTTGTCTCAAAACATTTAAATTGCCCCTCAGTGGTTCTCTGGGGTGCCTCAACACATAGCTTTAGAATTGTGAATTATACACATATCTAGAAATATTTAGAAAGCTAATATCTATTTTACTTTTGAAGACATATTTGAATTTAAACAAATTAGAAGATCCTTCCATAGAACTGTTATAAATCCCAGAGCTGGAAGAAGTCCTAAATGTATCTAATTCAATTAATCTGCTTCACAAACAAAGACATTAAACACAAGTATACATTAAACAAGACATTTCAAAGGACACAGAGCTAATTAATAGAATACCACTGTTATATCAATTTTGATATTTTATTATAGTGTTCTGTTGACTTACCAACCTTGATCAATCAATAAAAGAGAAATCATGTCTTTTGTCTTTCATCTTCTGGGCTTGACACAGCAGGGGGGGAGGATTATATGTGCTTAGTAAATGTCCCCTGAACTTATTTAAAAGTCAGATAGACAATGGAGTAATTCAGATCTGATTCTTTCTTTTTCATATCATATTACATTTGAGAAATAAATTCTTAGAGTCATATGATATAAAAGATAAAATTCAAATTTTTTGTCAGTTGATAGCATGCACACCTTTGGTAGTAAAACTAATAGTCCTCTTGCTTCTTGATATTAGATTTTTAAAACTATTCATATTATAGTTTTCAGTCTGGCTTAATCTAAATACCTAAATTTCACCAATTTTTGTCTTATTTAACAACCTAAACTATTACCATTCCAAACATACTCAACTATCTACTTTTATAGCACTCAGACACAAAATATCTAAGTAAAACCAAGGAATTGGTTATAAAAAAATTAACCATTAACTAACACAAGAGTAATATAGAACTGTATATATTATTTTATTGAGAGGCTACTTTATTCAGCCTACCAATTTAATGAAATTTTTTAAAATTGTCATATGCTGTTGTTGCTTCCTGGCATTTATTGTAGTTTAAAAAGCTTAGTGTCAGTAGTTCACAATCAAGCAAAATACACAGAAACTTAAACAATCAGCTCAATAAAATGGGGCGATTGTTATCGTAAAGCAATCATAACGCTAAAGACAAAGAGCAGTTCATTCTATCCGTATAGTCCAGGGAAGAATTCAGAGAGAATGGGAAAATTGAACCAAGGGAAAGTCTGGCTAAGATAAAGGAGAAGCATCAGCATAAAGAATCATAAACATTAAGGAAATTTCTGGGAGAGACCACATAACTAGGTGTGTTGCAGCTTGAAGATCAAATGAGTCTGGAAAGGTATAAATGAGGCAGCTGCATCTCAGAGAGATTAGTAACTCATGTTACCTGGGAGGGACACGTCACACTCAGACTCCATAACACTCTTGTGTTTTCTCCGCAGTAAACAGTCAGCTAGGGTTCTAGCTTATGTCTTCAGGATATGTCACAGGCCCCCAAATCATCAGTGTTTGAACTCTGGTCCTGGAATCTTACTTTCTCAATTCTTTTATATCCCAATCATAAAATGTGAATAATAAAAATTTTGAAGTTTTGGTGTGAAAATTAAATGAGGCAATACATTTATATTACCTAGTACAAAGATAAGCTCCATATAAACTGTTAAAATATAAAGAAAGAAAGAGAAAAGTTAGATTATCCATCCCATTTAAAATTCATTAAACTTCACTATTTAACATTGTCACACTATTTTAATCTGCTTTGGACATTTTCCTTAAGGCAAGATTAGTAAAGTCCAATAGAAGAAGTGATAATTAACATAGCTGAGAAAAGATGACTAAGTTTAAGGTGATATGATTATATTGAGCCTTTGGTATGGACTGTGAAAAACTGGACAGCTCATGCCCCATTTAAAGAGACATACAATACTAAGTCCATGTTCAGCTGGAAAGATGTCATGTTGAAATGTAAGCCAAGTTTTGTCAGATTTTCCAGTTTTTCAGGAGAAACTGAGATTCTGTATTTTTAAATGCAAGATCTTCAAATCTGCAAGTGTGTTCTTTCTGTCTTAACATGGGCCTTTGTACTCTCTGTATCAGTAGAACTTCAATTTCATGGTTCTTCCGGACCAGTGCTAAAGGAGTGATTTTTATGTCAAACTATAGTGAACTTTTTATAATTTCAACAGACTTCACCCTGCTTATATTTACATAAATGATCTGCCTTCTAATACTCCTGCCAGGTAGCTAAAATGGCCTTGGGATTAATGCACATTGCTCATACATCTTACCTGTGGGCATTAGAAGGGAAAGGGGATAGGGCAAACTGAATTATCTTCCCTGAGTTGTCTTGGTTATTAGCAGAGTAGATTCTGGGAACATGACCACTTTACATACTACTTAGTGTCTGGGATAACAAGGTAAAAGACTTTACTCCGGTTTCAGCATTATAAACTTTCTGGGCTCCAGGAATTGGGTGACCTGATTGGCCAGGACCACAGTTAGAGGATGCAGTAATGAAGTGAAGGAGAAAGGAAGATTTCCCAAGAGGCAGACTTCTATGGTGAAAGCCCTTGAGGTTCTTAGGGAAACAAATTAATTCTGCACCTGGGCCAATGGAGCTTCCTCCCAAGACTGGTGATTGACTCAAACCACCTTTGGCTGAGACTGGGCCTTTGCCATCATTTTCCCCCTTATGCTCACTGCCCTCCTGACTTTGATTGTCATTCTCTACTACTTTCTTTCCTCTCCTTATTTTATTGTTAAATGGAGTAAAACTTTAATCCGTTTGGGTCTCTAGGCAGAAGCAATTATTAAACACTAACTAGAAGGCAATGGCACCCACTCCAGTACTCTTGCCTGGAAAATCCCATGGATGGAGGAGCCTGATGGGCTGCAGTCCATGGGGTCTCTAAGAGTCGGACACGACTGAGCGACTTCACTTTGACTTTTCACTTTCATGCACTGGAGAAGGAAATGGCAACCCCCTCTGGTGCTCTTGCCTAGAGAATATCAGGGACGGAGGAGCCTAGTGGGCTGCCATCTATGGGGTCACACAGAGTTGGACACGACTGAAGAGACTTAGCAGCAGCAGCAGAATTAATATAGAAGACTGTTATGGCACCATGTTTTTGGCACCATTCTGATGAAGGTTTAGGTGTGTGTATTTGCTTTATTGTTCTTCTTCTTAAGGCCCAAGGCTGCGCAGGTGGCAGGGTGGGAAGAATGCTTGGGTTAGCATTTGGAAACCTAGGTTGAAACACTGAAGCAAAGTGATATTAGGAAACTAACTTCTGAAAGCTGGGCTTTGCCATTGTATTTCAATAAAGATTAATGTAGCTAATTTAGATAAAAATCACTTTTATTTTCCCCTCCCCCCAAATTGATTTGGGTTAGTATGTGTGCACACACATGCACACACAAATTTATAAAAAAAATTAAAAGAATAAACAAAGCTATTCAATGTAGCTAACAGGGAAATCAAATGATGACCTTAAATGAATCCACATGAATCCACATAGCTATACATATAGCTGTTAAATTTTGCTCTGAACAGTCTAAGGTGCAAATGAAAAAAAGAATATGGTCACAAGAAAAACTTACTCTTTTTATTCACAGGTGAAAAATGCTCTTAGTTTTTTGAAGAAGAAAATTCAGAATTTCCCTATAATCTTTCTAAGTGAAATGGTTTCTAATGAGAAAGGTAGCTTTCAATACCTGATGTATTCATTTATTCAAAAGTAAAGTCCAGTGGAATCACATCATATCTATCATTACCATTTATCAATATTTGCATTATTATCAAAGGATTGCAGGCTGACCAAAATATGTGGGTTCTCTCAGGTCCAAAAGACATTAAATTATTCATTTTCTCAGGAGTATTGTGAGAAACTGAGAAATTGCAATTCAGAAATATTATTTTGTGGAGGAAGAACAGAAAGAACAATAAAATTACTTCAGACATTTTTCAGTCTTTTATATATAAATTTGTGCCTGCAATTTTGGATTTGTCATTTTATATGTGGACAACAGCTTTAATGATTACTACCATTGACCTTTTGAAATAAAGATTTGTATTTTAGTGTGTGATTAGAAAGTTCTATGACCATCTACAAGTGAATCTGAGAACTAGAATTTCCCAGAATGCTACCCTCAAATGGGATTTACTTTAGTGAAGAAATGTTTCCTTAAACTTTTCAAAAGTGTTAATGTAAAAAGTGAAAGTGTTAGTCCTCAGTTGTGTCCGACCTTTTGTGACCCCATGGACTATAGGCCATCAGGCTCCTGTGTCCATGGTGTTCTTCTGGCAAGAATACTGGAGTGGGTTGCCAAGCCCTTCTCCAGGGGATCTTCCCAACCCAGGATTGAACCTGGCTCTCCCCTATTGCAGACAGATTATTTACCATCTGAGCCACCAAGGTAGGGAGAACGTAGTTGTGCAAAATACTTAAACTAAGATATAATATGATTATGGAAGAATGTGTATGTTATTAGACCTGCATCTGGTATAGTTATGGCTTTCTGGAAAGAACAGGCTTAGAATAAAACTTGGTGCAGAGCAAAGCAAAGGACAGAAACAACGATTAAAATCATTCTTTTACAGAATCAGTAAAAGGAAAAACACACACATACACAAAGTCGTCCATTCTTTATACTGAGCTCATTTTAAATAAAGTTATTCTTGACAATCTAGATGAAAAATAAAATCCATCAAAATAATACATACTCAACAGGAGGAGAGCTCAGATATTGACAAGATAAAATCCACAAGATAAATAAAACAGTGAGCAATGGTTCTCTCTCACCAACAAGAGACATCATTCAGCAGTTTCTGAGGAGTCCCCCTCAGTCACCATAGCAATGAAAACCCGTTACAGTGAAGTGAAATTAAAAACTACCAAGACCTTGAATTTGATTCAAAGACATTTTAAAGCCATAACATTCTACTTAAAATGCCACTAAAAATTACTGTCTCATTTTGTAAAGTAGTTTGCTCCTGGTGAGAAAATAATTGCTGTCTACAAAGAAACGATGCCTTGGTTTCCACAGAATGTTTGCTTCTCCATATAGGAATTAATATCTATTTGCTATAATTTGTTTTTGCCACATAAAAGTGTGTCTCTACATACATACTTTTGCAAGGAGAATAGTGAAAACAGTATAATCTCTTTGGTTCCCAAGAGAAAGAATGGAGAAAATAATGAGAGCCCTGCTTTTTTTCCCCTCCCCGCTCTGTTGAAGTCCCATGCATCGTTGACAGATTTTTTGTCATGATAACTTCTGTTGAAACTTTCCATTACACTGACTGGATGGAATCTTTTCCTTCTTCAAAATTTCATAGATTTTTCTAAAGATTATTCCAAACAACTTCTTATACCTCTAATCATGACTCTCTATGGGCAAAGCTTATGCCTGGAGAGGTAAGTCTCTTGGAGGCAGAGTGTGGCTCTGCCCTGCACTGAAAGTGTGCCCTGTGTGTGTGTCAGGTGCAGAGGTAACCACTGTAATCACATCTGGTGTGAAGAGAAACCACAGAATATCCTCCACTCAGCCAAGTTGTCAAAGGAAGATATTTCCATTTTAAGATGATAGTAACAAGCTTTTTCTGGCCCCAGTGGTACCAGAGTGAATGACCCATGCTAACTATCAGAAAGGCTTCACTGCCCCCAAACACAGATCTGTGGTTTCACGTCTCTTCCACTGTGGACATGACATTCCAGCATCCATTTTCCCTGATTAAGTCGAAGTCTTGCTTCTCCCAAGAAAATATTCAATTAACTCATCACCATATATTCTTTGTTTGTTGCCAGTAGGAGCCAGGTAAGTAACTATTTCTACACAGTAGTATAAACACTCTCTGTGATAATAATTTTGCAAATACAATCCTTCCTGCAAACATCATCCTGCTTCTTGTCACACTTCATACTTACAGCTCTTTTCAGTTTGATCTGCTCAGTCTCCTTCATTCCTCTGTCAGTTTCACAGGGCTCTAGCCAGCTATCTTTCACCATATCTATTTGTTTAGCACAGGTAACAATTCAGATTTCTCTCCTAAGAAATTCTTTTTTCAGACCCTTGTGGTCTTCTTCCCAGTAGATCAATTACAGGGTTACCCTGTTCATACAAATAGCTTTCCGTAGCTTTGATTCTTAGGGTTATAAGGACAGAGATCTTGTTCCTGTCCCCTTCCTTCCCAGAAGTCATTGTGCTCTTTATACAAATTGTCCACTTTCTCTCAATGGTACATGTGCCCGGAGCTCTCAGGAACTTGGCAGGTAGCATTCTTCAAGCCATAGGAAATCAGTTAATCTTTCCACCCAAGTAATGGATTATCTACTCAATTTAGATTTGCATAAAGATAAAGAAAAAGCCTCTTAAATGATTCCTCCCATCATCATAAAAATCTGCTTCAGGGTGATTGCTATTCTCCACCTGTGCACACAGAAGTGATGAGTGTGATTATTGCTTACTCTTGGATAATCATAAATGGCAATTTCAGGACATAACCTTCCATAATGCCCATTGTGCACAAACAGCAAAGAATAACACTGGAGCTTATCTGTAAAGTACCTGTGGCATAAGTTCCCCTTTATTACTAAAAGAACAATGGCTTTCCAAATCTGTGTGACTATTTTATACCCTCTGTGTGACTTATTGCAACTAGTACTCTCTGGGCATTAGTTTCCACATCTATCATGTAAAAGCACCTTTTTTGTTGTTCAGTTGCTCAGTCCTATCCAACTCTCTGCAACCCCAGGGACTGCAGCACACCAGGCTTCCCTGTCCTTAACCATCTTCCAGAGCTTGCTCAAACTCATGTCCATTGAGTCAGTGATGCCATCCACCTTAATAAAGCTTTTTTAAATGACTCATCTAATACGTGTTTTTCTTAGTTATCATTTGTCAATGACCCAAAGTTTTTGTCCTCTAAATGTTCAAAATATGTTGGTTGAGAAGATAGTCACATAGATTGAACATCACACAAATCAAAACATGATTACCGTAGTAGTACAGATAAAGGATACAGTGGGAGCACGATGAAGTCAGGCTTTATCTTAGGGAAACAACATGTTGACCAAATAATAGATTGCAGAGCAGCAAGCGTAGTGTTGTAAGTCAGGGCTTTCTGGGTCAAACCCTGAACTCTTTCCCTATCATCATTGCCATCTACAACAACTGCGTAAAGATTAAATTGAATATTACTCCCAATAGGAAATTTTTAAAATTGTTTTTTAACATTTCATATACAAATGCCACTAATTATAATAATTTTGATACATTCTATGCCCTTCACAGCTGTATTATACAGCCTGATCTGCATGTCATTGGGGGGGGAAATGTGTTGATTATTTCCAATGTAGTGGAGAAAAACATGGGCTTTGAAGTAGATTGCTAGCTATTTAAGCTCTTTGAGCTTCAATTTCCTCATCTGTAAAAAGCTTTGCAACAACATTCAGAGAGAAATTGAAAAAGTGAATATAAAATGTCCAGCATACTATTAGTACAAATTCACTACTCTAGAAAGGTCAATTATCTCTCCTTAAGAGAAAATGTTCTTCTAAGCTAATGTTGCAGAATATTAGAGCTGGCAACAGCTTTAGTGATAATCTAGCTTAACTGCTTATTTTTCCAGAGGTAGCTGATAAAACCCATAGATTTGATTTCACTTTCCAAAGACCACACAAAAAGATTCAAGATAATTTTCTAACATATTTGGATTCCTTTTGTGCCCAGAGTAAGACTGCAGTGCCTAATGACAACCCTGGCCTAAAAGTCCACTCACCACCACATGTAAAATTGAGACAGGCTGAAAAGATGCCATGAATAACAACAAAAACTACTTTCATTGTAAAAAGCAGTGCTTAAATTTGTATTCTTTCTCCAAGGCACTGGCAATTGCAGTAAGAAAGTTTAAATGGTAGTGCAGAGCAGAAATATATTTTATAAAATAAATAATTGTGAAAAATAATTTTAAATACATTTTCAGCATAAGGCTGATGCTTAACTCTATATTCCAATTCTGAAAATAATCTTATTTGACGAATATCTTCGTGTTCCAGAAAACCAAGCAAGCAATTTTTATCATCATACTGCATTAAAACTTAACTAAGTCAGTGTTTAAGCCTTTCTTTCTATTCAAGTTCAATCTAGGAAGCGCTGAGCGAGGAAAAGAGGAATTTATCTGTAGCAGAATTACTAGACAAATGACAGTTTATTTTATCTGACTTTCAAGTTTATTATTAGTTTTTGCCTTGTGTGAACTTGTGATATTTTTCAATGAAAATGATTAGAAATTATGTGTTTTGGGAAACTTATCAGAATGATTCTTTAATTATACAGATAAAGCAAATAAGAATGGAACTAATATTTTGCAGGAAGTAGATAACCATGCATTTTGCTGACAAGGTCTTAATTATTGCTAAATAGTTGGGAGTGGTCCTATCTTTTCAATACTCTCTAGTATGTAGAACTTCAGCTGGTCATAAGTTAGACAATTTTTGTAGACTCCAGAAGTATTTTAGGAAAGAAAGGTTCAAAACCCTACTGTTCTTTCTGTGTGATAACATGCGTAATAACTTCTGTAATGAAACCTAGTAAGTCTCAGGCAAAGAGCATGCACATGGGAAAATTCAGTTCCTTTATCTATATCTCTGAACTTTATCAGTCCATGATCTCTAGTGTGCATATTATGACATCAAATTTTCTGTAGTTAGGGTTTTGACATTGCTTACTCAGGTCTGCACATAGCCTTAATTCTAACTTGATAGCTTTGGTACATATTTGTGAATTTAATATTTTGTGTTAAACATGTTCAGCTTCATCATACAGTCACTGCTGCCCAGGGTTCTTGACTATTTCCTTTAAGCTTTTGTTCTGTTTCTGTAACAAAATCACCGTATTCTATATCCACAATAAGGAACTTGTTACACCTCAGTGTGATGCTACCTCATTAAATAAGAAACTTATCAACAACTCATCACTGAGACTATAGTGCAGTTATATAGGCTTTTAAAGATATTCTTTCCCTGACATGCAAATCAATCAAGATTAAAATCAGAACATTTATAATTTAAATGTTCAGGTATTTATTTAAAATTAAATAAAATTCATATAAAATTCAGGTATTACTAGAACTTGTATCATATTAATTATTTCTGGGTTTTGATCCGGTTGCCCAGTATCAACACAACTCTGATTCACACATTTAAATAACTGCAAGCATGGATGATGTTTAATTAAGCAAAAAATGCAGAAAAGACCATTCTGTTGCAATAAAAAATGTCTTATTTTGGACTACCTTAACACAATACCTAGACTGTGAGTTTAAACAAGAAAAATTTAATTCCAGTTCTGGAGGCCAGAAGTTTACATTCAAGGAGCCAGCAATGCCTCCTTTTTTTTTTGTACCCACACCGTGTGATCTTAGTTTCCAAACAGGAATGAAACCAGTGGAAGTATGGAGTCCCACCCACTGGCTCACCAGGGAATTCCCCAATGCCTCTTCTTATAAGCGCACTAATCCGACATTCAGCTGCAGCGTCATGACCTCTCCTTCCTAAGGCTCCATCTTGAGAAAGCATCACATAGGGGTTTCAGCATGACTTTTGGCAGACCACAATTCAGCCCCACAGAACAATGGAAATGTTTCACTAGCAAAGAATCCAGAAAGTCTTTATTCCTTTTCACTCAAAAAAGGAGTTCACTGGGTATTTGCTCCACAGTAGACACAAGGTATAAAAATTGTTTTATAGCACATTTAAACATGTATTTTTTCAGGGTTTTTTTTTTTTTTTTTCCTTAAGGTGAATATAATTTAGAAGTGAAACTCAAGTCACAAATTTGTAGAACTCCAGAAGTAACTCTGTTGACCTTTAGGGAAAACTGCTTTGTTATTCCAACTCACATATTTAAAGAGGAAAAAAAGTACAGTTCAGAGAACTAATCCTGTTGAGATAAACACTGACTTGATAGCCACATAGGACGCAGCCCTCAGTGTTCTCACTGCTTTTTCCCCTTTACTTTCCCAGTAAGCCACTACCTACCTAGATCCATGTGAAAATATATCTCTTTGCCCTTCATGTTGGTTAATTACATTGCCAATGTCTTTTTGGTAGTGAAAATTTAATTGAAAAGTAAAGAAAATTCAATAAAGATGGCTGCCTTATTTTTATTGTTTCAATCCATGTTCTACATTTAAGATGCACTGATAAGGTAAATTATCATATGCCTTCAGCTGTGTTGTTAGTTAAGCAGAAGAGAGGAAAAGATTGAGACAGAGAGAAAGGCAGAGAGAGAGGAGACTGAAGACACATAAGATGTCCTCTGCAGTTAAGAAATGCTATTTTAAAATGATGTTACATTTGTGGTTTTGTTGTGCTAAAGCTTGTAAATTACCTTTCTTGAAAATGTATGTGGTGGACAAATGCTGCAGATAATTGCCATTCATTGCTTGGTGACTGCTGATAGTTGTTAAGTGTGCTAAAGACATATTGACTTAGCAAATCAATTAGCAGTGAAATTATTATAGAAATCCTTTGTCATTAATTACTTTAATGATAAGTAAATTCAGATCTTTCCTGATCATGTGGAGCTATGAGAAAACCTTATCTGAGGGGCTCATACAATCTTAGAAAGTTAGACTCTGCAGACACCTTGCTTTTATTCCAATGGTTGTGAGATAGATGCTCATTCAAAAAGAATACACTGTGAGAATATTGTGCTCAGAGTGCAACCCAATCCACAAAACTTTTGAAATGTTTTATAGTTTATGATTTGATAGGCATACAGCTTAGTAGGTGAAAGAGAATTAGAAAAGGATAGACGTTAGAAGAATCTCTTGGTCTTTCACAACGCTTCTTGTATCAAATGCTTTCTTCTTCTCATGTCTAGACATTTTAGAATGCAGAAAAATATCATTTATAAGATAAGTAACTATGTTCATAAGATTATAAACGTGATTCTCAATTTCTTCACCGGCATAATGGAACTATAATAAACCATCATGTTGTTGTATGGATGAAATGTGATAATATCATTAAAACATCAAGCATAAAAATGTTTAGATTAAATACAAGTTGGTATTTAATAAAATGTATTCTCTAAAGAGGAGAAGGAAATTGTACCCCACTCCAGTATTCTTGCCTGGAGAATCCTATGGACAGAGGAGCCTGGTGAGCTGCACTCCATGGGGTTGCATAGAGTCGGACACGACTGAAGTGATTTCACATGCATGAAAGCACACACATCCTCTAAAGAGAAGTATAACTGTTAGAATTCTGCTTTTCTGTTTTTTTTCCCATAGTCCTGATTCACCATCACAGATATCCAGGAGTCCATCGTGACATGTTTGCTTGCCTACTATGTTAATCTTCCTTCTTTTACTTTTAATTCCTAAAAGAGACCTAACACACAAGCAAAAGAATGCTCCTGGTATGACAAGTCTTTGGATACTGTATTTTAAAGATCAGTTTAAACAGTATGTGAAATAACTCTCTCCTTTCTAAATGATAAAAAGAATTTATACCGCTACTTGCCTTTAATTGCTCTGCAAGGGAGGCTGAAGTGGAGCCTGCTGAGAGCAGGATGAGTAGTGATCACTGGGGATTGGGGCGCAGCAGCTGCCTGTCAACCACGCAATCTCTCCTGTCTCAGGTCTAGCTCACTCTAACAGTGCCCAAGCAAAGGGAAGACACTGTGAGAAATAATCAAAGGAAGGTAGGACCCAGGGAAAAGTAAGATTGCTGCTAAATTATAAGGAACAAAGGAAGGAAATCATGAGTGAATGAAAACAGAAAAAAATAGAGGTAGAGAAAAGTGAGAGATGACTTAATGGATGTACGTTTTAGGCCACAATCCCACACATATACTTTACGTCAGATGCATGTTAGCTGGACGGCCTTAGAAGAACATTTAAAATATCCGAGTCTCTGTTTCCCTCCCTATAAGCATGAAATATATCCTGTGTGGTTGATCAGATGGTTAAGTGAAAATGAGTGTGGAACTCATTACACTATTGCTAGCACTGCAGATATGTATGATGCTGTGTTTACAGGACACAAGGAGGAATTAAGAAAAGCTTCAGGACAGTGAAGAAAATACAACAAGGAGAACATACACTTTGGAGTCAGAAAATTCTGCCCTTGATTCACAGATCGAGTACTTAGCACCATCTTGACATTGAGATTCTAAGCTTAAGTTTTCTCATCTGTAAAATGAGGGCCATGAGATCTACATAGGGGTGTTGTGAGCATTAGAGATGATATATGTAACCTATTTATTATTTGAATGGAGCAGTTTACTGAAATTGTATTACCTCTTACTGAAAATTATAGACATAAAAATGAAAAAAAGGAAAAAAAAAAAAACTTTCCCCAGAACTTTCTTAAAGGAAATTCACATTTATTTGTTCACTGGGTGTCTTCAGTATTCCTACATCATACACGTGAGAAGCCTCAGGGTTTAATTAATGAGTATCTAGTGACAGGCAAGAAATTGGAGGTTAGGCTTACCTCAATGGAAGTCTAAGGTCTTTGGAACTATGCATCCTTCCCATTCTGCTATTGTACCAACTAGGAAAAGGGTTTATTAAAAACAAGCAACACAAAATACCACTTTGCACCAGAAAAATGACACATCTATTTTTCTGGAACTCTAAGACATGCAAGGTCTGTGGCAATGACTATTAATTCTCTTTAAAAAAATAGACCTGTGGACAGCAGTTTATAAAACATGACAGAAAGATGTAAATGCCACCAAGAAAACTTTGGACAGTTTTATGGAAGGAAAGCCGCTAAGAGCTGAGAGTTCAGTAAGTGCCTCATGGCAAAGCCATATGTATGGTTAAAAATCAAAGCAAACCCTGAGAACTCAACGTTTGTGAGCTAACAAGGATTTCAAGCATGCTCATCAGAATTACCTTTGAAGCTTTTCTGAAATGGTGCAGGCCAATTTGAATCCTTGCTGTTGGGCCAGTGAAGTCTACTAAAAAGGATCTTAGAGCTCTGTATCTCCATACCAACACCTGATTCCATGACCAAGAGACAAAGGAGAGAGAGAATGGCCTGGATGCATTGGTTTCAAATGACTCTGGGGGAAAAAGAAGAAACCATGCAACCACTAACTGAAAGACACGGTTGTCATCACAGGGCAGTTTGTACAATCCTTGAATGGGGAATGGTCTCAAATATGTGTAAACAGTAGTTTACAAGATCACAGGAAATAACTAACTATGAATACAATTCTGGCCAATGGTTACTTCTCTTTTCTTAGGGTGATTTTTTGTTTCACTAAAAAGAGAACAGAATTCTGGGCAAAAGAAGTAGCTTTGGAGAGAAAACTAATGATTTCCTTTTTACTTACAAAATTGTGTTGAGTAATTTTACAGAGAATGGGTGATAATTTTATGATTTCTTATAATTCTCAATTATTATGAGCTTTGGACTTAAAACCATAAAGAGAAACATTAATTTGTTTTTTTCATGCAGTAAGCATTTTTGTTGGCAGGTAGCATTCTTGAATCAGCTCTTTCCTTAGAACCTTGACTTGTTTCTGGCAGTAGTACCCATATCTAGTGGAAAGAAGCTGACAACCAAAATGTAAGAGTATCGAACTGCTTCACACATTTTAACATTTATTGGTAATGGTTTGTTTTAGTTTTGTTTTGTTCTGAGGGAATGGGCAAATGAGAGAGTAACTCTAAATCAGGGTAACTTTTTTCTTTCAGTATCAAGGAAACTATAAGAAATATTTAAAACAAGCTTAGGATACAATGTAATTGTGAACAATGGACTAAAAAAAAAACCAGGATTATTTCCAGTAAGTAATTTTATTACTTGGTATATACCACTATAAGGAAAAAGACCAAAGAAATGCACATAAATTCTCCCAAGCCTTTGTAATATACTTGAAAATTACACTGGGGACCATTGAACAAAATAGAAAACTAATAAATCAAAAAGAAAGCTCACGAATGGAACTACTTTAACAATTTGGAAGGGCTGAGATATACGTAGATTCTGGCCTTTGAATTTTCGATTCAGTACAGTATTTATGGTACTGTTTACAGCAACTAAAAGTGCATAATATACAGCACAAAGCTGAATGTAAAGCCTTGACTTCATGTCTTAGGTCTACCACAAGCAATTCTGTGACTTTAAACAAGTCTCTAGTCATCCCCAGATCTCATTCACTTAAATCTACAGGTATGCCTGTATATAGATACTCTTTGTACTTTTGGATCTAATTCCTGAAAACCTAAAACTACTTTTTTAAAAAGCCTATTAGCAATTCATTTAAAAATCAGAAAGCAGTAGAGATCAGAACCCGTAGCTATAAATATAAAGGCAACAAAATAAATACTGCAAGTTAAACATGAGAATTCCATGTCTGTATGCTCATAAAGGAAGTTGCGTTTCCATGTTTATTATTTCTGCCTCCTGAGAAAAATGTGGCACTAGAGATCCTGGGAAACATGGCTGCTTATTCTACCTATACTCTCAGTGTTCTTTACCTTGTGTTGCAAAGGAGGGTTTCTTTGGGTGTTATGAATCTTTTCCATTTCTGTTCAAATACATAGTGATTACTTTTTAGGTCCATCCAAATCTACATTCCTGGGTGATCAGAACTCAGCATGAGACCCTAATTTAGCTACATCCTCCTCATCCTCATCTCAACATCTTGCTTCCTAACAAACAGGATTATAACCCTTCTTTTCATACATTTTATATCTTCCTCTGACTGCTTCCCAAGACATTTCTCATTCCCTACCATTTTAATGAGCTTTATTTCTAAATGTTATCAAGTATAGAGAACATTTTCCCTAGACACTAAAAAAAAAAAAAAAAAAAAAAGCCTGATTTTAATTCACTGAGCTGCCACAGACTCACTCTAACCTTGGCCAAAGTAGTTGAGCAGACTATCCTCAGTGTTTTCAGCTATATGATGAGTGTTAGGGGCTATCAATTGCTGAACATAATAAATATTCTCTGATAGTTATTGCTATTATTTTTAATGTAAATAGTAATTGTAATAGTGATAATTATAATGACGAGAAGGATAAATGTCTATCATTCTATGTGCTTTTCACAAACTATGGAGACACAAAGAATTTTATAAATCACACCTAAATTATTCTTTATTTTTCTAGATATCACTGAGAATCAGTCAGTAACTCCTAAAGTGAATGGATTATGAGATTTTAAAATTTCTTTCAACATCACACTTATGTGTTTTGAGTCTAGAGCTAAAGTAAAATAAAAATTAACAAGGCTTCTTCCTTCTAGGCTATGTTAGCTATGAAGGCTATGTCTTCTTCATCCTTTTAAAGAAAGTTCTGAGTCCCTACTAAATGAATTTCTGAATTAGGTCTAGTTTTACCAAAAACATGTTTGAAAAAGTTCAGAGGAAAAATATTGATGTGCATTTTGAACAAACCAAGAGGTGTTTTTATATATGTTAAAATACCACTCACTGATCTGAAACAATAAAACAGATTATTTCCAGGGACTGCAACTATGTAACTGTCTTCCAGGTAAAGGCATTTTGCACTATTTCGGTGCCAAGTATTTGAGTGCTTACATGGTAACAGGCAGAGTCAGTGACAGATAGAGGAATGGTTTCAAATCTCCCTGGGCAGATTTGAGCACTTGGGGAGAGGAAATGGAAATGGATTCCCCATCATTCAGAGAAGCAGACACCATTGCAGTCCCCGTGTTCTCCACAGTCTTCTATGGACTACTCTGTAACTACTTCATTCCTAAAGGGCAGTTATACGTGGAAATAAGTTACCAAAAGTATGTTAGTATTAACATACTGCAAAGGATCCTCTTTTCCTTGACATAGAATTTTCTTGTTTGCACTCCTTATGAGAAGAATATACATTCTATCCTCTTGACTTTGTTCTTGGCTGGGTGGCTTGTTTCATCTAATATGATTGATGTCACTATGCACATGATGAGAGCGGAGGCTTGAAATTATCTTGTAAAGTTGGGCTTGCCCCATTGAACATCAGTGAACTGCAGTGAGAATAACCTCCCCCAGAGAGCTGGGACCCTTTGCATTTTGAACTCAGAATGAACACCTGTGAAGTTAACATAACCACAACTCATAAATAGTTTGGAGCTCAGACCAATAGGCCCTCAGCTTGAAGCAGAGAGGCTCAGAGTTCGGATTATACTGGGCAGTCCACAAGTTGAACTGCTAAACTCCCAACATTAGAATATTTTTGTTCACCATCAAGACTGTGTTTCCTTCTCATGAAGCAAATGTCTCCTTTTCTAAAAAAAATCTCAAAGGTCGCATATAAAACAAACAATTGCTACACTGCGCATGTAGTGCAACAATAGAAATAGGTGAAAGTTAGAAGAGCAACACAGACAAAAATTGATTTTTGTTGTTGTTGTTGTTGGCGGCCATGCCATGTGCTTTGTGGGATGTTAGCTCCTTGAGCAGAGATTGAACCCAGGCCATGGAAGTGAAAGCACAAAGTTCCTAATCATTGAACAACCTGGGAATTCCCAAGAAGTGATTATTCACAGAAGAGCAGTAAAGATAATTTTCCTCTAAATAGGTATCAACTGAGAAAGGATTCACCAGGAACAAAATGGAGAAGAAATGGAATTTCAGGAATTCTGTAAATATACTAGCAAAGGGTAGAGGGGGAAATAATCAACCTAAAGGAAAAACTATAGTAAATACTTTAATCCGTGAAAGGTATTATGCTGACTGCATAGCACAAGTGTACTTTTCAACCACCACATGGCAGGCATTTTTCACAAATACTCAGACCTGTGACTTTTGAGAGTGACGCAGCTAATGAGTAGCCAGACTGGATTTTACACCCAGGCACCTCCAACACTCTATCTTTCAAATACATTATCTTTCCACTATACTTCACTAAAGTGTTGTGAGACCTAATTTCTGATAGCATTTAGTAATACTCTGTACTTAAATTTTTTTCACTATTGAATTGGATAAATGTGTGATTATATATACTTTTCCACCTGTTTTGAAGAGAATAAATTATTTCCCCTTGGGTTGCAAAAAGAAATGGAAAAACAACGTAATAATATCCCTTATGGAGTTGGTAATGATTAAAAGCACTGTGGCATTTAAGATTGCTTCTCAAAAGAAACTAATAATGGGAGTTTGATAAAAAGCCAGAGCAGCTCCCCTTTTTTTTCTGCTCCCAGGCTTCTAACACTAGATAATGTGGGTGCTTGCTGCATTTTAAAGAACAGAGTTCCTTGTTCAACAACAAGGCAGAGCATCTTTTAAGAGATGAATGTAATGGAGGTCATAACCTGCATTCTTTCTATTACCAAAAATTTGAATGTCAACGTGCTCTTTTCCTGTGGCTGTTTGGCTAGATTTTTGCTCACCTAGACTTTTAATTTCTTATGATTCCTGTTTCAAGCCCCTTTAACACAATTACCAGGGCTTAATGCCTATAAGAGTGTGTGTAAGTGTGTGCACACACATATACACACACTCTAGCAGAGAGCTTCTTTATATTGTTGGTAAAAGGAAAATGAAAATAAGGAGCTATGACTTTTCAATTCCTGCAAGGTTAAATCCAAACACCTTAGTATAGAATACATGGCTTCTCAAAATGTTTTCTTTCTGAGAACTTCTGCCTCCGGCTTTGCACACGATGCTTGGTATTGGCTTAGCCACTAAGTCATGTCGGACTCTTGCAAACCCATGGACTGAAGCCTGCCAGGCTCCTCTGACCATGGGATTCTCCAGGCAAGTACACTGGAGTGGGTTGCCATTTCCTTCTCCAGGAGATCTTCCCGACCCAGCAATCTAGCCTGGTCTCCTACATTGCAGGCAGATTCTTTACCGACTTTACTGAGCTTTACCGACTTTACTGAGCTATAAAGGAAGCACACGATGCTTAGGTGTCACTAAATTTCTGATCGTTCTCTGTGTATGCCACATCTACCCGAACTTTGCTCTGCCACGGCCATGAACTCTATTTTTAAATATCTTTGGTGCTTTGTAAATACTTTAATGTTATTTAAGACCCAGCACGGGTTTCATCAGGTTCATCTAGGATTTTCCTACACTTCCTCTAAACCAGGTTTAGAAACAGTGGCCTCCTGCACTGTGTTAGTTACAGTGAGACAGTACCCAAAGGAGCTAGGCCAACAGCAGAAAAGTCAGTTCGCAGGGAAAAAAAAAAAAACAAAAAACATTTTGCCAACAACCAGCTCTTGAGCTGGTTCTAAGTTTCAGCCTAACCCCAAATAGCATGAAAACCCTGACCTTCTATCTTCTTTTGATTTTAACCCCAAGAACATGTTCCCATGAGAAGCTATTAACCTGTTTTGACCACATTAATTCAAATTTAAACTTATTTTTCTCCTGGAGAATCATTCAACTATAGATTTGTCCTAAGTTATATTATTTATCCCTAATAAAAATAACTTAGCATATACCCAATAGACCTCCAAATGTATTCTTTTTCTAATTTCTGTTATGATTTTACCTAGTAGTGTCAGAGGCAAATGCAGAAAGTAAATGTAGAAGGAAGAGTTCCCACTTAACACACAAATAAGTCACAAGTATGACCAGTGGTCAAGTCAACAGTTGTTCCAGATTACGTGACTATAATCTCCCTTTAAATTACCCCAAGCAGCAGTGAACTCAGGCAGACAGGAACAGCTAGAGACAGCTAACTCCTGGTCTTTGAATGGTCATTAGAGAAGTCATCAATACTGCTGTCCCTTCAAGTTGCCTATTACATCAGACAATAGGATCATAGAGCATTGGATAAGCTGTGAGATGTACAAATTCAATTAGGTTGCCAATTGGAAAACTCAAATGTAAAATATGGGAAGTTATAGGTTAAAGGAAATATGTGTAAAACCTTGTCCACCACAAACATAGAGAAAATAGGAAATGCTCTTGCTACTGAGGTAAATCACAATTATTTATTTAGTCACATTACTTGGTAACATTTTAATATTAAAAAATCCTATAGAATCAATGAAGTTTTTAAGAAAAATATACAGTTAATAACATAAAAGGAAGTTCTAAGATGCTTCATGATACTTTAAAGAAATCTGCAGAAACTAGCCCAGAGGTCACATTTCTGCCCATATGGTAAAAGCAGGTGGACCAGGAATGCTGCTGGAAAGTTTGCTGCACATTTTTTTTTGAAAATATTCATTTTACATGATTTTATCCAGTTATACTATTTGTATTCTAATTCCATAAAAACTAAAAACAAATGAGAAACACATTGATTGATATTAATGGCAATAAAAAATTATCAATAGCTGCTCAGTGTCAGAGCAGAAAATGAGAAAGAGGAGAGAATCAAGAATTCTGTGTCTTAGGAAAAAAGAGGGGGAAACTATCAAGACAAATATTTCCTCATATACCAAGTGAATTGCCATGTTGCAAAATATCATAAAAATGAAATTAAAAAAAGTTATGACTGGTGTCTTTACAATGGCAGGGAAGTATGTTAATTTTAATGGAGATTTCAAAAAAGTATTAGCAAATATACACAGCATCATTTGATAGGATGGACTTTAAAAAGTCATTTAGCTGGCACAATATATTATAACATATTATATCAGAAAAATGTCAAAGGATGTGATGTTCTTGGAAAGGCATGCAGACTTTGAGATGAATTAGAAGAATCCTCACGTTATATTAGCAAGTATTGAGGCTCAAAATGATAATCACTTTCTATGAAGTGGGAGAAGCAAGCCTAGAAGACAGTGACCTTAAAATACTTTATTACGTAAAATACATTTTTGGGCAGATTGTACACTTTGGTGGGGAGGAGAGCTTAATATTAACTTTTGGCCTGAAACATTTACTTACCAGTGGGAGCCTATAATCAAGTATGTATTAAACCAATCATATGGAGCTATCTGAAACATTGTCTTCCTTAAGATGCAAAAAGGATCATTTGCTGCAACTTTTTGTGCAAATCATTGGATAATTCAGATACTGGGATTGCAGTCCATTCTGACCATGATTATCTCCTTCAGAAAAGATTTTTCACCGCTTGCTGTGGAGAAAAATGAAGGCCACAAAAAATGTCATTGTAGGTGATAATATCTTTGATATCACTTTTTGGCTTCAAGGAAAGTCATTTCATCTTCCTAGCTATTGAGCTGGAGTCTATTCAGCCAAGTATATAAACCACCAAGAAAGAGCAACCATTAACTATTACCAAATCAGTAAAGGTCCATTTGTCATCTCTGGGAACTTTCTGTCCTTCTGGGGAAGCAGTAAAGAGACATTAGTCAGGATGCCTTCAGACATAAATAAAATAAAATTCAACCTCAAAGTGACTTAAATTGAAATGGTGATCAAATATTTCTTATTTCAACAATTTCAGAGGTAGAATTTTTCCAGGACTGGTTAATTGAGTTTTAGCCAGCAAAACCATGAATACTTAGGTTCTTTTTATTTTTCTGCCCTGCTATTTTTCACATATTCTCCTTCAAGTTAATTCACTTTATGGTATAAATAAGTCTATAACAATTCTAGGCATCAAATGAAGACGCAAAATTCAGCATAATTAAAAATGAAAAGAAATAAAACAAAAGAGGATTTCTTCTTTTGTGGCTCATTTTGTCACCAAAAACCAATAAACCAATAACGTTTCCTACCTCGTTCGTTAGCAAGGGGAATCTTGATGCTATGACAGTCTATTGCAGTCCTGAAAAAGTCTTAAAAATAAAACCAGCTGATAAAGATGAGATCGTATGTGATTTTTTCCTAAATTTTGACACTTTTATAATGTTTATCTTATATTTAGTGGAAAAACTTGATTACTAGTAAGACCACTTTCTTTAGATTTCTGATAGGTGTTTTAAGAAGTTTTCTTTACTATCAAATTATTTTTAATGGAGATACATTTTTTTCAAGATGGTTTCCTAGAATTTTATGTTTGATTCTTATTTTATTTACTATTAAAATGCAAAGACTAGATCCAGAAAGCACAGAAGCATAGACACATGCCAAAATATTTCTCAAATATGTGTTGTTGGTTAGTCACTAAGTTGTGTCCTTCCTTGTTTTGACCCCATGGACTGCAGCCTGCCAGGCTCCTCTGCCCAAGAGATTTTTTCAGGCAAGAATACTAGAGCAGGTTGCCATTTCCTTCTCATGCCCTCCTCCAGAGGATCTCCCTGACCCAGGGACCAAACCCACATCTCTTGCATCTCCTACTTTGGCAGGCAGATTATTTACCACTCAGCCACCTGGGAACCCCAATATGTATGTGTGTATATATATATATATATGCATATATATATATATATATATATATGTAGCATGTAGCAAGAAATCTCTGCCCTTCTTTTTGTTTGTTTGTTTACCCCCAAGAACAGGTTTCATGAGTAGTTATCAGCCTGTTTTGACCAGATTAATCCAAATTTATGCTTATCTTTCCTGGAGACTCATTCAATTTAAGATTTGTCCTGATTTTTTCCTCATTAAGTTATATTATTAATCCCTGAATATATATATATACACATTATCTTTTAATGGTTTGTATGCTGAAATCTGAGCTTCCCAGGTGGCGCTAGTGGTATAGAACCCCCTTGCCAATGCAAGAGACATAAGTGATTCAAATTCAACCCCTGTGTTGGGAAGATCTCCTGGAGGAGAACCTGCATACACACTCCAGTATGCTTGCTTGGGAGAGTCCCATGAACAGAGGAGCCTGTTGGGCTATTGGTCCATGTGATCACAAAGAATCGGACATGATATACAGTCCATGGGGTCGCAAAAAGTCAGACACGACTGCAGCAACAGCTTGTACACATGCTCAAATCTAAAAATAGCAGTAGTCCTTAACTAAGGAGTGTACATCTATACCAGGTTACGAGTTTCCTGGAACTATGCAGGAAGTCAGTGCTAAACAAAGCATTTCTCAGTAGGCAGTACATGGCATAGAATAACTTGTTAATTTTATATGAATGTATATTGAATAAGTTTAACAGTGAATGGACCAGTGATATTTGGGTTCAACCCAACTCTGCCATTTTTAAGTAATGCTCTTGTCAAGTTACTCAACATGTTTGAGTGCTGAAAATGAAACTGATAATATCATTCACTGTTGCTTTGGGAAGAATTATATTACATGAGATAATGTTTATAAAGTAAAGTATTATCTGTTTCTAATAGTTACAATATCTATCATTTATAGCCTTTGCATTAAGCACTATTTAGTCACATCTCACTTTTGTTTTTTTGCAATCTCTGCAAATTACTAGTGATTTTTTTACCTCTACCATACAGATAAAGAAACTAGTCTTAGAGAAATTAAGATGTGCAAAAGCATCACAACTATTTAAATCTTTGATTTCTTGGAAGAAAAATGAGTGAATGTAGGGCTTCCCTGATGGCTGAGATGGTAAAGAACCTGCTTACAATGCAGGAGACCTGGGTTTGATCCCTGGGTCAGGAAGATCCCCTGGAGGAGGGCATGGCAACCCACTCCAGTATTCTTGCCTGGAGAATCCCCATGGACAGAGGAGCCTGGTGGGCTACAGTCCTTGGGGTCACAAAGAGTAGGACACGATTGAGTGACTAAGGACACACACGCAGCAAAATTAAGTACACATAGACTTTAAAATCCAGAGTTGCTCTGGAGAATATTCTAAATCTGTATACTTTTAGAACCCAATGTATTGGGTTGGGAAATAGACTCATAGTTCCCAGCACTCAGCCCCTCCATATTGTCTTGTCTTCTACCTATCTCATTGCCATTCCTGTTTAATTTCCTTTGCTAGCTAGCTCTTTACATTTCTGAATGTAAAATTTTAGATAGCCCCAGTGCTTAACTTTCATCTGCTCTTACTTTTGTATCCTTTGTCCAAACATCTTACTTTATCTCCAACTGCCTGCCTAGCATTCCCACTTAACTTTTCAGTAGTACTTTCAAACCATTAACATATGCATCTTTTCACACCAACTGCTCCCTCTCAAATATACTCCTTTTCATTTTTTACCATTTTAGTTGATGTCAGCTTCATCTTTCCAGGTGCTGAATTCAAGGAAAACAATTGGATTTGTCTTTGACTCTTCCGTTTCCTGTCACTCCACCTACAGTCAACGTATTCAGAATACTTTCAGTATTGCAGCAGTACTCACATTCATTATGTGTTATTCTGGGTCTTCTGAGAAGCAGATACCAAGATAGGATTAAACATGTGAATGTATTAGGAGTAAAGCCCAAGAGTAAAGCAAGGACAGAACCTGGAGAGTTAGAAATGAAACTCAGATCTGACTCAAAGTAAAGGAGAAAAAGAAGATGGGAATCTGGGTGAAAGGGGTTTTGGCAGCAGAGCAATTCTAAAGGTTTAGCAGGGCCATTGGAAAGTCTTTAAGCCAAAGTAGCCTGTGAGATATTTCTGCATCTTCCAGAAATGAGTTTCTCTCAGAATCCCTGCCATGCTTACTGGTTTCCTTGGTAGCGCATGGGAAACAGCCTCCACCAGAATGTATTGATGGATTCCAGAATACTCTCAGCTGTCAGAGATCTGAAAGGCACATCCTCACCATGCTCACATACTGTCATCGCCTTGGTCCAGGCCATTATCATCTCTAAGTAGACTTACTGGAGTAGCTTGTGAACTAATTTATTTGCCTTTTCTTCACTTCCACCTTTTATCAGCGTAACTTCTACTGTGCCTCTTTCAAGACATAAGTCAGATCCTGTCACTCTCACCTGAAACTTTCCAGTGCTCTCCCATTTTTGAGTAAACCACAAAATCATTATGACAGGTGACGTGTTCCCACAACAGCCATTCAGGGCTTCCTCTTGACCTTTCACTCACCACCACTCCAGTCCACTAGCCATTTTTCAAGCACAGCAGGTTCTCCAGCCCAAGGGTCTCTATACTTGCTGTTGTCTCTTCTCAGAACCCATAAGCACACTTGCCTTTATATTCACAATACCCAGTGTCTCTTCATTTAACCTATTGCATACTTTATTTTGTATTTATTTATTGTTTCCATTTCCCCAACAGTTAGACCATATAAGGGTAGGGGTTCTTATCTAACTGCTGCACTCCTAATGCCTATACCATTACCTACTCAGATTAAGTGCTCAGAAAATATATTTTTGCATTTATAAATAGTGACAAACCAAGAACTTTTGGGGAAGACAGATGGGCACTCAAATTTTAACTTAAACAACTGTTTCTCTTTGGAGAAATCAATTAGCCTCCGCACCTCAGGTATTTCAGCTATAAAACAGTAGAACAATACGTCCAGGAATCACCATATGTGTGTTGTGGGTATAAAAAAATCACAGCTAAGTATAACATTTCAGATGTTGCAAAAATCCCATTTACTATCGCAATAGTTATCCAACTGGATTGGAGTCTGCCATCCTTTCATTTCAAACACAACTCTGACAGGAGATGACTGGATGACAACACAGACCTGAGCATTTCCACTCTTAGGTACTTTGTTTTTAACTTCCTTGAGGGATTAAAATCACTTTTCTCTCCTGACCAGAGACACTCCAAAAAGTATAAATTAATGAACAAAGCATTTTTATTTAACATGGATTAAGAAACTGGCTTTGCTTCACTGGGTATGTAAACAGAGAACAATAATTTTATAATTCTCAGAAACAATTCCTTTATTTATAATGTAATGATAGTTACACTTTTCTTTCTAAAATGTTCTGATATAAAGTTAATAAACCATCTACAATAGATTTATATTAACTAGCCAATACCCTTAAAAATGTCACTTTACCTGAAGGTGGCAGAAGGTCAGTGATTCTCAATAAAGACAGTGAAAGTATTAGACCATCTCCATATACCTGAAGGGCACAGTTTCTAATTCTATGCTGTTGGTCTCTACCACTGTACTGCTCTTAAAATAGTTAATGAAATAAAATATTAGTATTCCAAATTCACTATAGCATAAATCTGGGATGACTGAAGAATAAGACAAAGTCATCATCATATAAGCTCACTTGAGCATAAAACACATTCATCTCTCTATTTCTTTCCAGGAGACACACTACTCCTGACCTGAGATGTCCTATGTCAATATGATGTATTGGATGAATTATTTTCTGTTTAATGCTAGGACAACAACATGGCTTTTCTTTATTGACCTTGATATCTCATTTTTAGAAATATAAGCACTAGAGTATCAAAAGATCTAATAAAAACCTTACTCTTTTTACCACAGTTTCTCTAGTATTTTATTGTCTTCCACACAAGCATTCAGATTATTCATGCTGTTATGTACATTCTGCAGAATACCAACTTATTCTCTATTCTTTAAACAATATACAGTCAAAGATAGGGGATCTGTAACAAATTGCTTTACAAAAACATACTAATGGGTATTTGCCTGAAAATTTACTAGTGTACCTTTAAGACATAGTGCATTAGTTCAGAGTATAAAGTATAATTGATTTTGTCACGATAATTTCTTACATAATTATTAATTACTGAGTTAAAATACTGAATTTCCAGTCAATCTTTCTGATGAGCTGAGCCATGAAAAGGCAAACTCTGAGGTCACCGCACTTTTAGTTGACAGTAGTTGTACACCAAGTTCCTTCAAAATATGTTTTTTTCCCAGAAAGTAGGTTGGTTCGATTCACCAAGCAGAATTATAATAAATGTATTTTATTATTAGTCTTAGAATAAATTAATGGTTTTATAATTTACCACCTACATGGGACATACCTGGAAGTGTAGTTAAAAATATACCAAAACATCAGTAAAATTTTAATCTCTTCCAGATAAACGAGGCAATAAGTTCACCTTATCAGGCACCTACTGTGTCTTTGTGAGGCCCTTTAATATATATCATCTCTAGTTTTACTAATAAATCTGAAAGTATGTTAATAATTGACTCAAAGCCATACCAATTTATCTAGGATTTGAACAGTTTATTTTGCCAACTAGAAACACATATTCCTTCCACCATTTTACACGGCCTCCTTGTAAACATGTGCTTCAGATCAACCCTTTGCAAAATATTGCACAACACATAAAAAGTATTAATTGATATCTATGGAGAAAGTACTGCTTGCCTGGAGCTGCTGCTGCTGCTACTGCTAAGTCACTTCAGTCATGTCCGACTCTGTGTGACCCCATAGATGGCAGCCCACCAGGCTCCTCTATCCCTGGGATTCTCCAGGCAAGAACACTGGAGTGGGTTGCCATTTCCTTCTCCAAGCTTGCCTGGAGGTTACAGTCCAATTGGAGACACAGAATATTTTAACAGATATTACAGAAACACAGGCGCATAGAAGAGATTCATTCTGAGAGGGGCACTTCCATTTTAACACCGTGACTGACCAGATAATCAGTAAACACTTCCAGAGCAGTATGCACAAAAAGTTGGAAAAAATATGAAACATTGATTTCAGTGCACATCTGAGTTGAAAGAAAATAATAGAAATGTCAGTTCCCAAAGGAACTAAAAGCCTCTTGCTGAGGGTGAAAGAGAAGGGTGGAAAAAGCTAACTTAAAACTCAACATTTAAAAAACTAAGATCACAGCATCCAGTTGCATCACTTCATGGCAAGCAGATGGAGAAACAGTGGAAACAGGGACAGACTTTATTTTCTTGGTTCCAAAATCACTGCAGATGATGATTGCAGCCACAAAATTAAAAGACGTTTGCTCCTTGGAAGAAAAGCTACGACAAACCTAGACAGCATATTAAAAAGCAGAGACATCATTTGGCTGAAAAAGGTCTGTATAGTCAGAGTTATGATTTTCCCAGTAGTTATATAGGATGTGAGAGTCGGACCATAAAGAAGTCTGAACACCAAGAATTGATGCTTTCAAATTGTAGTGCTGGAGAAGACCCTTGAGAGTCTCTTGGACTGCAAGGAGATCAAGCCAGTCAATCCTGAAGGAAATTAATCTTGAACATTCATTGGAAAGACTGATGCTAAAGCTGAAGCTCTAATAACTTTGTCTACCTGATGCGAAGAGCTGACTCATTGGAGAATACCCTGATGCTAGGAAACATTGAAGGCAGGAGGAGAAGGGGCTAACAGAGGATGAGATTGTTGGATGGTACCATCAATAGACATGAGTTTGAGCAAATTCCAAGAGATAGTAAAGGACAGGGAAGTCTGGTGTCCTGCAGTCCATGGAACTGCAAATATATAGATACCACCTAGCAACTGAAAAACAGCAACAGCGATCCCAAAATATCAGAGACCCCTGAATACCAAAGAAGTCAGCGTGGGTAACCGAGCTATTAATACATTGAGAGTACATTTCTATCTTTAGATCTGAAGTATTTGAGTTTTCAAATGTGTAAGGATTGCGTATATGAGACTTGGGGTTGCTGTGAGGCAGGAAATGAAATAGAGGTCTTTACCTGTCCACCTTTGAAGTGTCAGTTCTCAAACAGGTATGACGCTCTTGCACGACTAGATGCTTCTACTTTTTTTTTTTTTTTTCTCTGTTTGTTTATGACAGTGAATGGGAGGAGGTACTACAGAATTTAGAAAATTAATCACTTTTTAAGATGTAAACCAAAGTGAAACTGAAAGTGAAGTTGCCCAGTCGTGCCCAACTCTGCGATCCCATGGATAGTAGCCTGCCCCAAGCTTCTCCGTCCATGGGATTTTCAAGGCAAGAGTACTGGAGTGGGTTGCCATTTCCTTCTCCAGGGAATCTTCCCAACCCAGGGATCAAACCCAGGTCTCTCACAGTGTAGACAGACGTTTTACCGTATGAGCCACAAGGGAAGGAGAATTTTAGAACATGGAAGAAATATTTTTTAAACTCTAAATTGTTAAATTCTATTTGGAAACTCAGTTACATGTCCATGATAAGAAAGGGTCAGAAAAATAAATTCTGTATAATTTGTAGAAACGTTAATGACAACCCACATATTAAGATGGCTTCAACCCAAATTTCAAGTATACATTTTTCAGAGTATTAGGACTATTTAAAACTTATGTGTAAGCAAACAATTTCTAAAGTATATAAGATATGACTTTCTTTTTATTACATAAATACCTTAATTTGAAAATAATTTCTTAAATCATATACTTAAAAATAAATATATTCTGGGTTCTGCTAATAAGGCCACCTTCAGAAACAGTTAGATAAGAGATGAGAAATTAGCATATATTATCTTCTGTCTCTTTGATGTGGTTTGTGAAGAGGAAACATCTGTTGGCATAAATAACAGCTCATGTGAAAGCGCAGAACCCGAGATCTTTAATAATCAATATTTTGTATTCACTGAAATGTCAGTGTTTATTTTCTGCTTCCCATTTGGGTTAACTTTATAATCCTCTCTGTGGATTATATGTTAAACTTAATCGCTAGAAAGTGTCAGGTGGAATTAAAACTGGTACAGTGTTTGTGGTTACAAACAGCTAGGATGAAACCCCTGCTTCTCAATATCTGTCTGACCAAGGATAAATGTTTAACCTCCTGGAAACCCTGTATCTTTCACACTTTAAATTGAGATAAGCATGCCTATTTTACAAGATGAGCCTAAGAATTATTAATATGCATGCAAAGCCTCTAGTAAAAAGTAGATTTTTTTTTTACTGCAGCTATTCTTATCGCTATACATCAAAATTACCTGTGGAATATTTTAAGAAATTCAGACCTGCCCCTAAAAATTACAGTCTATGGATACGGGACTATTACCAAGTCTGCCGATAGGTACAAATAGCAACGGAGATGTTCTTAGTTACATTAGTCAGAGACAACTATGTAAACGCTTTATCCATGTTCTTTTCAAGCTTCACACTTTGTATAATAAAAGCTTCATTTTTTCCATAGGGGCCTTATATTAAGATATCATTTATTTGGAGACTACATTGTGTTAGGAACCTCCATAAACACGATTTAGGAAATTCTTCAAAACAATCGTCATAGATCTTCAATTTTGTGTTACAAGTAATAAGACTGAACTTTAGTTAGTTAAAATTAACACCCTAAGATGACACAAGTAGTAAGTACAGAGGTGAAAAGTGAACTCAGGATTCTAAGATCTACCTCTTATTGAACGCTCTTTCAATACCTAACTCAAATATCTCCACGAATTACCTTCCTTCCCCAGGTAGATGCATAGTTTCTACTTTCTTCTGTCCTTGCATGTTTTACCCATCTTCATTATGGCACTTTTCACTCTAACCTGTACTTTCCTGCTTATACATCTCTTTAATGTACTGAGTGTTGGGTACTTAAGGGAAAGCACTCTTGTTAGGTACTAAAGGGAAGGTACTCTTGTTATTTGCTGTTCTGTAACCATACACTATATGCTTGCTTTCAAAAATAATTGAATCGTTAAATGATCTGTGCTTGGCACCTTTTTCTATTTTTCTCCTGAAAAATGCATTTGGCAGGGACTCAGGGTACATTACTAAGACTTAACCTCCATGACTCAGATTTTACTAGAGGAAAGTTATGTCATCAAAATGACAAAACAATCAATAGAAATTATACTTTGAAATGTATCCACATGATTAGATTCAATCAGAAGAAAGCTTAGAAATTCTTTATGAAGATATATTTTCTTTTTACATCAGGTTGCAATGCATGGACCAAGACTTTAATCTGAGCAAACTCAGCTATATATTTAAAGTAAAATTAGAACCCCATGATGTTGGGCAATTTTTTTTTCTATCAGTATCTTAGAGTGTTAATATTTTTTATTTATTTTTTCTTATGTCTCATGGTATGATACATGTTTCTCTTTTAGAATAAAATTATTTTGCTAAACAATTACAAACTTACTGAAAGGATGCAAGTGCCATTTGCAAATGGCAAAAGTTGCATGAGACATTTGATAATAAGCTGCCCCCATGATGTCTCTTTAGGACCAAATATGTTTATATATTTTCCTACAAAATGAACTTTTTTATTATATCCTCTCAGTTTAGCTTCCAAAAACATGAACTTAACAATGAATCATTGCTAACATTTATTTCTCAGATATCATTCAAATTTTGCTAGTTGTTCCAATGATGTCACTTATTAGAAAATAAATCAATTTCAAACCATGCATTGCATTTTACTCCTTTATGTTATGTCTCTTTTACATTTCTGTCTCCTTCTTTTCCTTAGTTTTCTGGACACTGATACCTTTGAATATTACATGCCAGTTATTTTGTAGAATGCCCCGCCCCCAGTGTAAGTGAGTTTGATGTCTCCTCATGGTTAGATTCAGGTTAGCCTACCTCCCCAGATGGCACTAGTTGGAAAGAAGCTGCCTGCCAGTGCAGGAAACATAAAAGACATAGGCTCAATCCCTGCATGAGGAAGATCCCCTGGAAGAGGGCATGGCAACTCCCTCCAGTAGTCTTGCCTGGAGACTCTCATGGACAGAGGAGCTTGGCAGGCTACAGTTGATAGGGTCACACAGAGCCATACATGACTGAAAGGACTTAGCATGCACATACTTCTGCAAGAGTGGTTTGCCTTGATTAGTGATGGTCAAGGCAAGGCTGGATCTGTTGGCACAGACTCCAGGACCTGCTGAGTCACAATAGACACAAGGCTCACATATTTCTGGAATCCTGGCTTCTCTAGATTACTGTATGCTTTGGGGTTCACCATTTCTTCCAAACCACACACTCAATCCCTGTTACACTTCTGGGTTTGTTGTTGTTGTTGTTGTTTGGTTGGTTGGTTTTCTCTTAACCTAGTTTAGTAAACAAATTTCAAATACTCTCAACCCTGACCGAGAACTGAAACTGGTTTATTTTTTTAGAGTTCTTCCAAGAAATATAACCAATGAATGGGTATAAATATATATATTCCATTCTCAATATATATTTGCACATGCACATTAGAGTCCAAAAGCTGAAACTGATGCAGGAGGCTGGCAAGACTGATTTCACAGATGAACTCTGAAGGCTTTCAACCGGCAGAGTTCCTTCTTGTTGGGAGAGGTCAGCCCTTTGTTCTATTAAGGTTTTCAGCTAATTGAATGGGAGTCCCACTCACATTTTGGAGAATAATTTGCTTTAATCAAAGTCCACTGATTTAAATTTAAATCTCATCCAAAAACACTCTCACAGAATCATCGAAAATAATGTTTGACCAAATATCTGGGCACCATGGCTCGGTCAAGTTGACACATAAAATTAAGCAGCACAGTTATCTGCTCATCAGATAGTCTGAAGCTATCTTATACCCGATGTCTCAAGGTCCACTCTGTCCTCTGGCAAGACTTTCTTTCCCATGTGAGCACTGTAACATTTGTATATCCAGAAGCTGTCAACTAGAAGCAAACTGAAAAGTTATGCTATGCTACTCATTTCTGCTGGTTCACATCCTCAGGAGCTTCCTGGCTAAAATCTAAAATTGGCCCCTACTCAAAGAGTGCAAGGAAATGCCAAAGAAAAAGATCACTGTAGATGGTAGGAGGCAGGTTTAATTAGCAAGGGATTTATATATTAAGCTGGTCTTGAGTGGCTGCAAGGCAAGCGGATCTCCACACATGCCCACCAGAATCTTAAAAGTTTATAGAGAAGCTTTAACTGGGTATTTAGTACAGATGGTCTCAACATGTTACTCTTTCAAGGCTATGTCCTTGAAACAGCTCCCGCTTTGGAAATCAGTAAGCTGAAGACATACTCCAAGGATAGAGAAAGGGTGAGGATTCTCCTATCACCCTGTGGGTCAACCAGGAGTCAACCAGATGCAGGATGTGAGGACTGGAGAGCAGTTAGGATATTCTCAATGTGACACCACATGCTCAAGTCAACAAAATATCCTCACATTTAAGATATCCTTATTGCTGTAATTTTCTAAATATCTCCATTGACACTGAAAACAATGAATGCTAGTGTTGGGACCTAGCATCATACATTTTGGTGTACTGCAATGGGAGTAAGATTTCCTTGAAAATGTATACATATGTTTGTGCATGCCAAGTCGATTCCATTGTGTCCAACTCTTTGAGACCCTGTGAACTCTAGTCTTCCAGGCTCCTCTGTCTATGAGATTCTTAAGATCTCCTGGAGGAGATCTTCTTGACCCAGGGATCGAACCAGTGTTTCTTATATCTCCTGCATCAGCAAGTCGGTTCTTTACTACTAGAACCACCTGGGAAGCCCCTTGAAAGTGTATGTTCTATAGCAAAATCAATGTAAAATTTATATCCTCATAATATATCCATGCATTTATTTATTTTTGGCTGCGCTGCACAGCTTGTGGAATCTTAGTTCCCTCAGCAAGGATCGAACCCAGGCCCAAGGCAGTAAAAGTAGAGAGTTCTAACCCCTGAATGGCCAAGGAATTCCCACATCTGTGCACTTTTTAATCTAAATGTCTCAAAAATTTCTCCAATTCTTATTAGAAAATCCATACTCTTGTAAGAACCTTACTTGGGGCCAAGGTTTTCTCTTTATATAAGGAGTAATTTACAGTTTTCTACCAATATCTCAATTCTGCATTCTTTTCACTGTCAGATAGCCATAGAAACCCTCCTTCCCACAGAAGAAGAATTTCCACAGCCACCACTTGCAACAGTATTGAGAGTAATGAATCAGTATCAGGGCTTTGGCAACAGGGTCCACACAGTTAATCTCATATCTTGCCTAGCTGGTACCAGATGTTGGAGTTCATGAAGACCAAGTCAATAAGGAAAAACAGAATCACAATGGGAAAAACAGAGGGCTTCCTAGGAGCTCAGTGGTGAAGAATCTGCCTGCCATTGCAGGAGCTGCAGGAGACATAGGTTCGATCCCTGGGTCATCGGGAAGATCCCTTGAAGGAGGAAATGGCAAACCAGTCCAGTATTGTTACCAGGATAATCTCATGGACAGGGGAGCCTGGCAAGCTATAACCCATAGGGTTGGAAAGAGGCAGACAGGACTGAAACAACTGAGCATGCAATGGGAAAAAAAGAAAACATGTAAATCTATACCCCAAGGCCATCAGAAACACTCAGCGGAAATCCAAGAAAATTTCTTTATTTTCACAAAGCCAGATATCAGTGGATGCCAGTTTCAGATCCTATATAACCTTTACAGAATCCATGATCAGTTAGCATGTAGTGAGAAAATCAAATTGCAGGATAAACTGGTTGCAAACAATAAAAGAAAAGCTCACATTCTAACTCTGCAAGAGGAAATGGAAGACGAAGTTGTTGATGGCAAAGGAATCAAAGGTAAAGAATCAAATTGGTCATGATGCAGGAGAGCCTATAGAAAGAAGGCAATCTGAGTCCTGAAGAACCACTGGAATAGAATTGTAAACACTATGGGGACACAAATGATGTAATTGTCTGGAAATGTGGATTTTTTTTTGAAGTCCCAAATGAGTACTTGCAGTAAGTTGTAGTGTATCTAACAATTTCTGAAATTGTGGCTACTTCTTGAATGATGTTAAAAAAAAAAAAAAAAAACCCTGAGATGAATCACATTTTATTTCTTCACTGATCACAAAATTTTAAGCATAGAGATCCCTAAACTAGATGGTAAATGAACATTTCAACCCAATGATTCTCTCCTTAGAAAGGTGCTATATTAAAAAGCAGAGACATTACTTTGACAACAAAGGTCTAGTCAAGGCTATGGTTTTTCCAGTAGTCATGTATGAACGTGAGTGTTGGACTATAAAGAAAGCTGAGTGCAGAAGAATTGATGCTTTTGAACTGTGGTGTTGGAGAAGACTCTTGAGAGTACCTTGGACCACAAGGAGATCCAACCAGTCCATTCTAAAGGAGACCAGTCCTGGGTGTTCACTGGAAGGACTGATGTTGAAGCTGAAACTCCAATACTTTGGCCATCTAATGCAGAGAACTGACTCATTTGAAAGAACCTTGATGCTGGGAAAGATTGAGGGCAGGTGGAGAAAGGGATGACAAAGTATGAGATCGTTGGATGGAATCACTGACACAATGGACATGGGTTTGGGTGGACTCTGGGAGTTGATGATGGACAGGGAGGCCTGGCATGCTGCGGTTCATGGGGTTGCAAAGAGTCGGACAGGACAGAGTGACTGAACTGAACTGAAATGGAGGAATTATGGCACCTCCTTAGGAAAGGTAAAATGACAGCTCTTCCAATTGTGCCTTAGTCATTTGATTACATCTGCAACTTAACTGAGGCAATGATTTCATGAGAATTAATTAAGCTCATGGCTCTGGTAGAATTTAATCCTCAAATTATAATACTTAACTTTATTCAAGCCTCCTTAAATTATAATGAAAAGAGTTTACTGAATAATTCTTTAAATGATGTTATATTAGCATTTAAATGTAGTATTTGAATCCTATTTTTTGTAATACAAAGTTTCTAATTATTGTATTCTTACAACCATATTCATACCAATTTATGTTTTTATACAGTCTTCTTGCAAATGGGCACACAGAGGAAAATCACAGTGGGCTAAGAAGTTTTTTTTTTTCTTTCATGTTTTACCAGTGTGTTGTAAAGCATTAAAGAACATGAGGAAATGACCCATAGAGATCCACATATGTGTTTCTTCAAATGTATGATAAAACAGGAAGATTTAATATTGTTTGCTTCTCTAAGAACAAATCAAATACTCCATGTCACACATATTCTTTTTGGTCTTTGTGTTTTGAATAAAGTGCTGGAATACTGTCTTTTTATGGCAATTACAAATAAAGGAATTTACATAATTATTCTGTAATAATGTAATTGTTGCCATGTAGACTATAGAACATAAAAACCATTAAGTAATTGTAGGGTTATTTATGGCCTGAAAATTGTCTGGCAATTATGCTGGAGGTAATAGTAGCATGAAATTCACAGCTTAATTGTTACTTGATTTTTAAAATGCAAAATGTGTTCTTTTATTATAGACCTCAGCACCTAACCACATAATTATATCACATGCTTTGTACAGAATGGAAAAGTGGGCACAATTCAATGGATAAAAATATTCTTCTACTCAATTTTAAGTACTTGAAAACTTAGGTATTTAAAAATTGGCTATGTCATTTAATATCAATTTCCACCTTTTAAAACTAGAAAGTTTGACTTAGAAGTGTCTCAAATAGTAAAGAATCTGCCTGCAATGCAGGAGACCCAGGTTTGATCCCTGGGTCGGAAAGATTCCCTAGAGAAGCAAATGGCTACCCGCTCCAGTATTCTTGCCTGGAGAATTCCATGGACATAGGAACCTGCTGGGCCACAGTCCATGGGGTCACAAAGTGACCCCATGACTGAGTGGACATCTCTGAGAAACCAACACTATTATTCTCATTTTCACAATACTTACTCTTTAGGATATCTTAAGTCTTATGTGTGTATGATATGTACATGCATAGTATAACCTTCTCTGTTCTTGCAAAACATCATTATCAGGAAGTTGACATTGATTTTGTTAAAATTATTTATTAGAACATGGCACACATGATATAGTCTATCTCTTACACCAATGTAAAAAATTACTTTCTGAGAATAAGGTACGTTCATTTTGGAAGACATAACTGACAAATGTATCTGACAGTCACAGTTTATATTTATCAGAGATAAAGTCTGAAATAGAGAGGACTACCCCTCCCTAACTCCAACAATCTGATTTTCCACTTCTAACATTTTTTAGTCACCAAAAAGCAGCCAGATCCTACATCACCATTCACTCCCACACTTTAGTCCTTATAAGGCTCTTAATGTCTTTATTCATTCTGTTTTCTCAAACTTTTCAATGTTTATGGCCATTCCTCAGAACACTTACAAGTCAGTTAACTTTTTTTAAGTTTGAAAAACATATTAGTTCTGTCTTTACTATATTTTATGAAAGAAATCATGTTAAAATGTCCATATTATCCAAGGCAATCTACAAATTTAGTATAATTCTCATCAGAATACTGGTGAAATTTTTTGCAGAACTAAAACAAATAACTAAAATTTATCAGTTCAGTTCAGATGCTCAGTCATGTCTGACTCTGTGACCACATGGACTGCAGCATGCCAGGCTTCCCTGTCAATTACCAACTCCCAGAGCTTGATCGAACTCATGTCCATCGAGTCGGTGATATCAGCTGTATACTGATGAAATTGATTTATTTCAATGGGAATTTAAAATATGGCTTCAAGCTTTTCTTTCAATTACATGTATGTTGTAGATATCATTTGATGCATAGTATTCATGTTGAAGGAAAGCACATTTTGTTTTCTAAACAGCTAAAACTTACTTACTGAGATTGATGGGAAATCCAATACATTTTTTGAGAATCCTTTCCTATCTATGAATTATATCAAAATATACTATTTTTGTATAAATGAAAATAAAAATAAGTTCAGATCTTTAAGTAAATGGTCTATCATATGCCACTTATTCCCAGAGGCTAACAAAATAACACTTACTGGATAATCGACAAATGTTTTGGAATGAAGGGTTAAACAAATGAATGAGTGATTAATGAAAAAATATATATACAAACAGTATAGAAATAAATCTTTCTTGAATGCCAATTCATTATTCCAAAATTTCACTAGAATTTTATTGAAAATATGAATTTTTTCCTCTATGATATTTAAGGATGTTAAAAATGAGCTTCTGAAAGTGGCTTCCATAAGCAATATGGAAAGCTGCAGATAATTTTACTCCCACTATTACAATGAGATTCACCTAGGTAATGTGCATGATCAAAGCTTTTATTAAGTCTATTAGAGAGCCAATATTTCAAGGCAATGATCTGAACTGAATTCTAGAGTAGCAAGCCCCTCAGAGGGATACATGAGCTTTTTCACTTTTGATAGAATGGGAAAAGAAAATGTAGTAACAAGGAAATCAGGTAAGAAGAAAGCAATGGAATTGTAGCTCATTCCTAAAGACCAAGTAGAGGTGAATGTGACAGTCTAGATTGCCTGAATGCCCTGAAAACAAACCTTCATTGAATGCTCAGGAGAAAGCTGGAGAAGGTCATAGATCTGAGGGAGCACTTGTCATGACGCAGATAGACCTAGTGATAAGCTGCCATTGGTACAAAACCCAGACCCTTATATCACATGAAAGAATGAAATGCTGTCTACTGCAGAGCAGAGGGTTGAACCCTGCTCAGGGGAGATCAGGAAACTGGTTGGTTCCTTCTAATGGAAAGAGAGGAAATGAACCCATCAGATTCTGCTGCTGCTGCTGCTGCTAAGTCGCTTCAGTCGTGTCCGACTCTGTGTGACCCCAGAGATGGCAGCCCACCAGGCTCCCCTGTCCCTGGGATTCTCCAGGCAAGAACACTGGAGTGGGTTGCCATTTCCTTCTCCAATGCATGAAAGTGAAAAGTGAAAGGGAAGTCGCTCAGTCGTGTCCAATTCTCCGCGACCCCGTGGACTGCAGCCCACCTACAGGAGGGTAAAGATATGTACGCTCATTAAGGACCCTGCATTCCAACAAATGTTTGCATATTATCACAAAAGAAAATGAATGATACATGCAACAATATGTACAAGTCCTAAAATGTGAAGGGTAGGGAGCAGACATTTAAATTCATTTTATATACCTCCATTTATATGATATCTTCAAAAGGCAAAGCTATAAGGAGAAAAAAAAAAAAAAAGAAACAGGTCAATGGAATTGACGTTTTTGAATTGTAGTGCTGGAGAAGACTCTTGAGAGTCCCTTGGACTGCAAGGAGATCAAACCAGTCAATCCTAAAGGAAATCAATCCTGAATATTCATTGGAAGGACTGATGCTGATGCTGAAGCTGAAACTCCAATAGTTTGGCCAATTGATGTGAAGAACTGACTCATTGGAAAAGACCCTGATGCTAGGAGGGACTGGGGGCAGGAAGAGAAGGGGGTGACAGAGGATGAGATGGTTGGATGGTATCACTAACTCAACGAACATGAGGTTGAGCAAACTCTAGGAGATAGTGGCGTGCTGCATTTCATGGGGTCACAGAGTTGGACTTAGGGACTACACAACAACAACAATGGTTTAAGGGCTCTGGGTAAAGAGAAGTGTACAAGGGACTTTTTTATTGTTATGATGAAGATGTTCTATATGCTATGTGCAGTGCTTACCATTCTGCATGTATTGCTATTTGCAAAAATCGTGAAATTGTTCACTTAAAAGTTGCAATTTTATTGAATGTAAATAATGACTTGAAAGAATGTGGGACCTGGCAGCACAGGAGATACGGACATAAAGCACTGACTTTTGGACTCAGTGGGAGAAGGAAAGAGTGGGATGATTTGCATGAATAGCATTGAAACATATATATTACCATATGTAAAATAGATAGCCAGTGGGAATTTGATGAATGATACAGGGCACACAGAGCTGGTGCTCCATGATAACTTGGAAGGGTGGAGTAAGGAGGGAGGTGGGAGGGGGCTTTAGGAGGGAAGAGACACATGCATGCCTATGGCTGATTGATATTGATATGTGATGGCAAAAGCCATCACAATATTGTCAAGTAATTATCCTTCACTTTGAATAAATAAATATAATTAAAGAAAGAAAGAAAAAAAGAATGTGAATAATTTACTTTAGTATTAAAAGAGCTGCTTTTATCCATCCTATACTATTTGAACACAGTAATAGTTTCTATTGTGAAATGTTACATTTAGGTCAATGTTACGAAATACCTCATTAGGTCCATATAGTAGAAGAGGTTTCTAACATGGGACAGGTTAAATATAGGCCTTCAGTTTCCTACCATTTTTGATGGGTGGCATTGATGTCACTTTTGAGCCCCAGAGATCTATGTGTTGATTATTCTCCATCAAACCATTCTTTCATTGAACTTAAAAATATATTCATTTTGATTACATTACTGAAGTTCTTTTTTCCTGCAGAAACTTCCAATGATATAAAGCTGAAAAATTTCAAAGTGCAATTGCTAAAGTGCAGTATCATAAATAGAAGCTTGATTGGATATTGTGATATGATTTCTTATAATGTTCAAATCTATACATTAATTTAAACTAAAAAAGCATTCTGTATGCAAATTTAGTACTTTTTACAGAAAAAAATAATATTTTTTAATCCATTTTATTTTTACTTAGAATTATAGTACATGTCCATAATTTATAGCTCTTACTCAGCCATTTCCATAGCCTAACAGTGATTTTACTGGAAGCAAAGATAATTTATTTCATCTTTATGACAGACATTCAGGAATATGATTACAAAAAAGGTAAGTCTAATTCATATATAAAAATAGTTATTATTCATCTGGCATAGTTTAAGATGCTACCTGATTCCCCCCTGTGTGCCAATGTGAATATGTATATATCTCTCACACTATATTTCAGTTGAAAGTTTTATTTGCTTTATTTGATTCATATATCTATTTATTTATTTATTTATTTTACTTTCCCTCTAGATTGTGATGATTTATTAGATAGAGCACAGAAAAAGAAATTTTATCTCTATTGTTTAACTTGGACCAAATAAATAATCTTTATATATAGATTGAGAGTTTATTTTCAGCTATACATTAAAATACAATACTCCAGAAAATTTTTAAACCATAAAAATGTTCAATAACGAATCATCCTGGTATAATTGGAAAAAGAAAAAATTATTTCCTACTTTTGTAAAAACAGATAACAATGTTAATCCTCAATCTCATTCTCTAAAATGTTAAAAATTACCCTTACCTAACTAACTTGGCACAAGAATGAAATAAAATAATTATTAAAGATATCTAGCACAATGCCTAGAATATAATTTATTCAAAGTTGTAGGACCTGATTTTCACTTTATGGAAGACTGAATATAATTCTTGGAGTTTCCCCTAATATTGTAAATCAATTCTAATTATTATATGTGTTACTGCTAAACTAGTTCCTCTCAGTGCACAAAAATATGACATGAATCATGGAATGCATTTTTCCCTATATCATAATGCAAGCCATCTTTATAAGGACCTTTCACAATTAGATGTCTCTACTCCTGACTGGCCAAAGGATAATCACATTGGCTTCCTAATATTAGTTATGGGCAAAGGACTTGTCTTAAAAGGATGGCAGGTCTTAAACTAGTACTAATACTACACATTATTTAGAAACACAATTCAGAAAAAATCCCAGTTACCAATGGGTAGGTTAGCTTCCGATAACACTGGGTCATTTTCATGACTCTAACTCTTGGCACTTTTCCCTGGCAGTTTCTCAAGGTACGATTTCCTACTTAGTAAGGAGTAATCTTCACCAACCAATACCTCAGCCCTGAAATCAGTACAGGAGCCAAGTGTTCAGGTACTGGGATGGATTGCTCTGTACCGCTCCCTAGGCAAGGTTCCTTGTGCATTGAGATGGCCTTTCTCCTAGGCAGACACAGCTCACTCGCTATGGCAGAGGCTGCCTACCATCCTCACCCTCACTGGGGCATATGCAGGACATGTGCTGAGTTGTAGGCCCCTGCAAATATCTGGAACTGCTGTCACACAGGTGGTCTAATAAGTAGAACCTGGAAATGGGGTTTCCCGAGTTACTGCACATTCCTGTGAGTGCTGGACACCCAAGTTCCTATCCTGCCTTACAGAGCTCTAAGACTGGACACAGTTTACCCTGTACGTTTATTGACAGGGCTTATAGTTGGCCAAAGTGAGTTAGGAGAGTGTGTGGTAATGGAACCTCTGGTCTTCAGTGTCTGTTTACTCTGATCAGCCCAAAGCCAGGATCTTTGCATAACAAGTAACTTCAAACTTTATATTTGTGCTATTTGACATGAATAACGTACTCTCTCAGTTTGGACAGGCACCAATGGAAAATGAAATCATCATTAACTATGGAGTGCATTAGAAATATTTGCTACATATACAACATTTATCTCCAGTTTAGAATTTAAAAATAATAAAATGACCCTATGGCCTGCATATTTGCAGCCTAAACCAATGCATAACTTAAAAGCCTCTTGATGAAAGTGAAAGAGGAGAGTGAAAAAGTTGGCTTAAAGCTCAACATTCAGAAAACGAAGATCATGGCATCCAGTCCCATCACTTCATGAGAAATAGATCGGGAAACAGCAGAAACAGTGTCAGAGTTTATTTTTTGGGGCTCCAAAATCACTGCAGATGGTGACTGCAGCCATGAAATTAAAAGATACTTACTCCTTGGAAGAAAAGTTATGACCAACCTAGACAGCATTCAAAAGCAGAGACATTACTTTGCCAACTCAGGTCCGTCTAGTCAAGGCTATGGTTTTTCCAATAGTCATGTATGGATATGAGAGTTGGACTGAGAAGACGGCTGAGTGCCGAAGAATTGATGCTTTTGAACTGTGGTGTTGGAGAAGACTCTTGAGAGTCCCTTGGATTGCAAGGATATCCAACCAGTCCATTCTGAAGATCAGCCCTGGGATTTCTTTGGAAGGAATGATGTTAAAGCTGAAACTCCAGTACTTTGGCCATCTCATGAGAAGAGCTGACTCACTGGAAAAGACTTTGATGCTGAGAGAGATTGGGGGCAGGAGGAGAAGGGGACGACAGAGGATGAGATGGCTGGATGGCATCACTGACTCAATGGACGTGAGTCTGAGTGAACTCCAGGAGTTGGTGATGGACAGGGAGTCCTGGCGTGCTGCGATTCATGGAGTCTCAAAGAGTCAGACACGACTGAGCAGCTGAACTGAACTGAACTGTATAGTAGTTCTAAAAACCAAGAGGCAGCCACAAATATTATGTTCTTTATTTTTATGAGGGAAGACTAACTTCATGACCAACTTAGATAGCATATTAAAAAGCAGAGACATTACTTTGCCAACAAAGGTCTGTCTAGTCAAGGCTATGGTTTTTCCAGTGGTCATGTATGGATGTGAGAGTTGGACTGTCAAGAAAGCTAAGCGCTGAAGAAGTGATGCTTTTGAACTGTGGTGTTGGAGAAGACTCTTTAGAGTCCCCTGGACTGCAAGGAGTTCCAACCAGCCCATTCTAAAGGAAATCAGTCCTGGGTGTTCTTTGGAAGGACTGATGCTAAAGCTGAAACTCCAATACTTTGGCCACCTCATGCGAAGAACTGACTCATTGGAAAAGACCCTGATGCTGGGAGGGATTGGGGGCAGGAGGAGAAGGGGACAACAGAGGATGAGATGGCTGGATGGCATCACCGACTCGATGGACATGAGTTAGGGTAAATTCTGGGAGTTGGTAATGGACAGGGGGGCCTGGCATGCTGCGATTCATGGGGTCTCAAAGAGTCGGACATACTGAGCAACTGAACTGAACATCATCTATCTACCTACTTGAAGTGTCAAATGAGTTCAAAAATAATAAAAATACCTAACCTAACAGGTAACAGATGGTGTTGTGTCCCTTGTGACAAATTCAGTATTAATTTAGAAAACTTTGCACACCTGACCTGAATCATTCTACCACCTGCATATGCTGTACATCTGCTCTTTGATTGAAATTCATAATCATAATTCTTTGAGACAATTTTCCTTGGTGGTATATAGACAAGTTGTTTTTATAATTCTAGACTCATTGAATCTTACCATTGCAATGAACACAACTTTGTGGCTTGTTCCTAACAGATGGAAACTCTGCATGTTGAAACTTTTTAGTTCAGCATGTTCTCTACTGTATACATCAGCCCAGAATTTATTTAGGGACATTTCTAGTTAGTGAATAATCTTTTATTACCTTTATAAAGTACTTCTCACACAGACTTAAACAAGAGGAATCATTTCCTTATTAAAAGTTTACCTACTCCAGAAAACACTCCAGAGATTTATGACAGTAGCAACTCTACTTTGCAGTAAACTCTGAGGCAAATTAACATGTAAGTTATTGGCAAATTCATGCTAAGTTACAATTGAGTGGTTTCATGATAACCATGTACAGTTCGTGTGATAAAATAAACCTGAACATAATTTTCTAGGTTGATTACAACTGAGAATAGGATTCTATTTATTAGGAAAGCCTATATTTTAGTATATATTCATTTATCCTGGGAATGATATGGAATTTTGTTAGACATAACTCTAGATTATTTATTGATACTGGGTTAAGAACTAAATTTAATTTTCTGATTAAACAGTAACCCTTCTGATGAGTACTCTCTATGGGGATCCTTAACAAAATTGATCATTGAATTCTCCCTAATGTATTACATGACTATTTTCATCTGATTAAATATTGCACTCAAGTCAATATACAGGTGTTGAATACTTACAGGTACAAATGGCTACACTCAGAAATACAATATATACAGTCAAGTGTTTATGGAGAAAGATAGATTTATATTCAAACAGCTAATTACACTGTGAAAAGTGAAAGTGTTCATCACTCAGTCCTGTCTGGCTCTTTGTGACCCCAGGGACTGTAGCCCTCAAGTCTCCTCTGTCCATGGAATTCTCCAGCTAAGAATACTGGAGTGGGTAGCCATTCCTTTCTCCAGGGAATCTTCCCAACCCAGGAATCGAACCAGGGTCTCCTGCATTGCACCAGATTATTTACCATCTGAGTTGCTGGGGAAGCCCATTGTAATGTTAACCAAATACTGACAAAATAAATGTTTTAGAGAAATGTGTGAATTATTTTGAGAAGGCTCAATAAACACTTCAAAAGATAAACTATTTCTTCTGCTAAGAGATAAGAACTTAACTATTCACCTCCTGCTGTCAAAAAAAAAAAAAAAAAAGGCTAAATGGAATACCTCCTAAGAACGTAAGAAATTGGCTAAAAATCTTTCTTTTGACATTACTGAACTTATCTTACCAAAGAAGGAATCTTGTTAAATCTTGACAAAATATGAATAAATATGAAAATGCACTTAATCATTAGAAACATATATGCTCATTTTGGAACACAATGATTTTCAAAAAAGATAGTAGGTCACTCTGAATGTATTTCCAAAGGTGCTTTTCATCCAATTAGCTTAAGCAATTTTCTGAGGGTCTGAGGAGTACTTGAAAATATCAATATATAACCATAAAGTTAATTTCTGGAATGGATTTCAGAAAAATGGTAACTCATGAGCAACTTTCATCCCTCGATTCTCCCGAGGCACTGTGGGTAATTAGGTAGGAAGCAGGACTTTGGCTTTAGGGGAATTTAATCAAAGGGAGGTGGTGAAAGGCTTTCGGGGACAGTTCATGGATGAGAGACTGCATTAAGATAACTCTAGGGTAAAGAGAAAAAACATAAAATCTATCTATATATATGTCTATCTATATTTATTTTTATCTTGTAGAAAGAGTCTTACCTACAAAGTGTAAGAATCACACTGACTGTGTGTGTGTTTGCCTGATCTACTTGGTACCAGAGGAGCTAAAATGTCTGAGTTCTCCTACTCATGAGGAAAGCAAAAAGCATTACTGCCTCAGTGAAAATGTGCATCCAACTTGCTGACAGCCTGCCAACTACGTTTACCTTGCACCATTTGTAGAGCCACAATTACTAAAGGCATCCATCCCAACAACAGACTTGAGTTCCAGTGAGCAGACAAAAGAAAAGTAGCAGTATATGTAAGGAGTCTCGGGGCCAACAACAACAACAAAAAAACTCAAGGATAAAGAGAAAATTTTATAAACTCAAGATACAAGACAGAGTCATTAAAAAAAAGTAAGCTCAGAGTAGTATTATATATTTTATTTACAACACCAGAAGCTAAAGGGTGGTAGGATTTAAAAAAAATTACTGTGACACAGAAATGTTATACCCAACAAAGCTGTAAATATATTACCAGAGAAAAGGATATTTGTGGATATTCAAGAGCTATAGCCCATGAATCCAACTTAAAGGATAAAATTGAGCGAGAACTCTAATCAACTATTCTTTTTTGAAATCTCTACAAATGAGATGCTTGACATTAGTTGTTTATGTATATTAAAACAACAACGAGGTACCACAATACATAGCAAAATGGCTAAATCCCTCCTATATTGCTTTATCAAATGCTACCAGAATGTAGTTTGGTAGTTTCTTATAAAGTTAAATGCCATCTTACCATATAATCTAGCAGTCACTCATGTAACTATGTGAATAACTGACTTGAAATTTTGTATTCACGTATACAGAAACACAAAACCTTGTACATGAAAGTTTAAAGCATTTTTGTTTATAACTGTCCAAAACTGAATCAGCCAAGATTTCTTTCAGTGAAGGAACAGACAAACTGTGGTAATATTCAGGATAAAAACAAATTGGCTATTAAGCTCTGAGAAGACATGAAGACATCTTAAATGCATATTAAGTGAATAGTGAGTGAAATACGTCAATCCACAAAGATTGCATGCAATATGATTTCTACTTACTGCCTCTCTGGAAAAGCAAAATCATAAGGCAGTAAATAGTTCAGCGGTTGCCAGATGAGGAGGGGGAGGTTTTTGTGTTAGAAGGACTGAACACACAAAGGACTGAACACACAAACGACACAGAATTTTTTTAGGGCAGTGGACTATTCTGTATGACACTGTATTAGCAAATACATGACGCTATGCATTTGTCAAAACCTATAGAACTTTATAGCTCAAGTTAAACCTTGATATATGCAATTCAAACAAAAATCTAAGAAATCTGAGAACCCTAGGGCTGAATGAAGAATGTGACCCTCCTCCCCCCCGCCAAAACACGAAAATCTGTTTGACAAAATGACTGAGGGAGTTTTGTTAAAGGAATGGGAGTAAAAGGTACTGACTTAAATAATTTTGGAAATGAGTGGCATCCTTTTCAAAAGGAAAAGTATTATACAGACACAGTGTACTTTAACAGAAATTGTCTTTCACAGAGACACAGGCAAAAAGTCTTGGAAGCATTATATATGTTGATTTAAACTGAACAATTGACTAATTGTTGACTAATTGGGTAATAAATTGAGGGTCCCAGTAAGTAGAAACAGATAAACAATTGGGAGAGGACAGAATGATACCCATGGTCTGAGATTAAAAGTGAATATGAGTATGAACTCTTGTTTAACTAAATACAGATACAGATGGTAACACATATAGGGATACTTATACATATGTGTATGTACATATTCATTTCCCAATTGGAGAAGAGAGTGCCTATTCCAAAAGGAGGGAGGAATCTTAACTGTATCAAATTCTGTATCTTCTAAATCCACTGCCCACCAGACCAGAGCAGTTTCTGGGGTACTATAAGCCAGGGAAGGTTGAAATCATGAGAGAATTGTAGGGGCAGGCATTATATTTTGAAAACCCAAAAGGGATTTTTGAATCTAAGGAACCTGGGCATACACACTGCGGAAACCAGAATTGAAAGAGACATGTGTACCCCAGTGTTCATCGCAGCACTGTTTATAATAGCCAGGACAAGGAACCAACCTAGATGTCCATCAGCAGAGGAGTGGATAAGAAAACTGTGGTACATAAACACAATGGAGTATTACACAGCCATTAAAAAGAATACATTTGAATCACTGCTAATGAGGTGGATGAAACTGGAGCCTATTATACAGAGTGAAGTAAGCCAGAAAGAAAAACACCAATACAAAATACTAACACATATATATGGAATTTAGAAAGATCAAAACTATAACCCTGTATGCAAGACAGCAAAAGAGACAGTATAGAACAGTCTTTTGGACTCTGTGGGAGAGGGAGAGGGCGGGATGATTTGGGAGAATGACATTGAAACATATATAATATAATATATGAAACCAATCGCCAGTCCAGGTTTGATGCATGATACTGGATGCTTGGGGCTGGTGCACTGAGATGACCCAGAGGGATGGTACGGGGAGGAAGAAGGGAGGGGGGTTCAGGATAGAGAACACGTGTATACCTGTGGCGGGTTCATGCTGATGTATGGCAAAACCAATACAATATTGTAAAGTAATTAACCTCTAATTAAAATAAATAATTATATCTACTACTGCGGGCAGGAATCCCTCAGAAGAAATGGAGTAGCCATTATGGTCAACAAAAGAGTCCAAAATGCAGTACTTGGATGTGATCTCAAAAACGACAGAATGATCTCTGTTCGTTTCCATGGCAAACCATTCAATATCACCGTAATCCAAGTCTATGCCCCAACAAGTAATGCTGAAGAAGCTGAAGTTGAACGGTTTTATGAGGACCTACAAGACCTTTTAGAACTAACACCCAAAAAAGATGTCCTTTTCATTATAGGGGACTGGAATGCAAAAGTAGGAAGTCAAGAAACACCTGGAATAACAGGCAAACTTGGTCTTGGAATGCGGAATGAAGCAGGGCAAACACTAACAGTGTTTCGCCAAGAAAATGCACTGGTCATAGCAAACACCATCTTCCAACAACACAAGAGAAGACTCTACACATGGACATCACCAGATGGTCAATACTGAAATCAGATTGATTATATTCTTTACAGCCAAAGATGGAGAACTTCTATACAGTCAACAAAACAAGACCAGGATCTGACTGTGGCTCAGATCATGAGCTCCTTATTGCCAAATTCAGACTTAAATTGAAGAACGTAGGGAAAACCATTAGACCATTCAGGTATGACCTAAATTAAATCCCTTATGATTGTACAGTGGAAGTGAGAAATAGATTTAAGGGACTAGATCTGATAGAGTGCCTGATGAACTATGGACAGAGGTTCATGATATTGTACAGGAGACAGGGATCAAGATCATCTCCATGGAAAAGAAATGCAAAAAAGCAAAATGCTTGTCAGAGGAGGCCTTACAAACAGCTGTGAAAAGAAGAGAAGCAAAAAGCAAAGGAGCAAAGGAAAGATATAAGCATCTGAATGCAGAGTTCCAAAGAATAGCAAGAAGAGATAAGAAAGCCTTCCTCAGCGATCAATGCAAAGAAATAGAGGAAAAGAAAAGAATGGGAAAGACTAGAGATCTCTTCAAGAAAATTGGAGATACCAAAGGAACATTTCATGCAAAGATGGGCTCGATAAAGGACAGAAATGGTCTGGACCTAACAGAAGCAGAAGATATTAAGAAGAGGTGGCAAGAATACACAGAACTACACAAAAAAGATCTTCATGACCAAGAAAATCACGAAGGTGTGATCACTTACCTACAGCCAGACATCCTGGAATGTGTAGTCAAGTGGGCCTTAGAAAGCATCACTACGAACAAAGCTAGTGGAGGTCATGGAATTCTGGTTGAGCTGTTTCAAATCCTGAAAGATGATGCTGTGAAAGTGCTGCACTCAATATGCCAGCAAATTTGGAAACTCAGCAATGGCCACAGGACTGGAAAAGGTCTGTTTTCATTCCAATCCCAAAGAAAGGCAATGCCAAAGAATGCTCAAACTACCGCACAAGTGCACTCATCTCACATGCTCGCAAAGTAATGCTCAAAATTCTCCAAGCCAGGCTTCAGCAATACATGACCTGTGAACTTCCAGATGTTCCAGGTGGTTTTAGAAAAGGCAGAGGAACCAGAGATCAAATTTCCAACATCTGCTGGACCACAGAAAAAGCAAGAGAGTTCCGGAAAAACATCTATTTCTGCTTTATTGACTATACGAAAGCCTTTGACTGTGTGGATCACAATAAACTGTGGAAAATTCTGAAAGATGGGAATACCAGACCACCTGCCCTGCCCTTGAGAAACCTATATACAGGTCAGGAAGCAAAAGTTAGAACTGGACATGGAACAACAGACTGGTTCCATATAAGAAAAGGAGTATGTCAAGGCTGTATATTGTCACCCTGCTTATTTAACTTATATGCAGAGTACATCATGAGAAACTCTGGGCTGGAAGAAGCACAAGCTGGAATCAAGATTGCCAGGTGAATATCAATCACCTCAGATATGCAGATGACACACACCACCCTTATGGCAGAAAGTGAAGAGGAACTCAAAAGCCTCTTGATGAAAGTGAAAGAGGAGAGTGAAAAAGTTGGCTTAAAGCTCAACATTCAGAAAACGAAGATCATGGCATCTGGTCCCATCACTTCATGGGAAATAGATGGGGAAACAGTGGAAAAAACATCAGACTTTATTTTTGGGGGCTCCAAAATCACTGCAGATGGTGATTGCAGCCATGAAAGTAAAAGACACTTACTCCTTGGAAGAAAAGTTATGACCAAGTTAGATAGCATATTCAAAAGCAGAGATATTACTTTGCCAACTAAGGTCCGTCTAGTCAAGGCTATGGTTTTTCCTGTGGTCATGTATGGATGTGAGAGTTGGACTTTCAAGAAAGCTGAGCGCCGAAGAATTGATGCTTTTGAACTGTGGTGTTGCAGAAGACTCTTGAGAGTCCCTTGGACTGCAAGGAGATCCAACCAGTCCATTCTGAAGGAGATTAACCCTGGGATTTCTTTGGAGGGAATGATGCTGAAGCTGAAACTCCAGTACTTTGGCCACCTCTTTGAAGAGTTCACTTATTGGCAATACTCTGATGCTGGGAGGTATTGTGGGCAGGAGGAGAAGGGGACAACCGAGGATGAGATGGCTGGATGGCATCACTGACTTTATGGACGTGAGTCTGAGTGAAGTCTGGGAGTTGGTGATGAACAGGGAGGGCTGGTGTGCTGTGATTCATGGGGTCGAAAGAGTCGGACATGACTGAGCAACTAAACTGCACTGAAAATAAATAAATTGTTATTAAAAAGAAAAGCACCATGCTGGTTAGATCTAGAAGTAAATGATTGGCATATCCCCAAAGAAACTAGGTTGGGTCACCCTAATAAGGCAAAGGATACGCTGTGCTTCAGTGGACCCCACAACACAGAACAGTCACGCTTCATCTACTATGTTTCCTACCCAGTTAAGTCACACTTATAGGACCAAGAACCAGGATGCTTGATTTTTCCCTAGCCTTCTCTGAGTAAGAAATTCAGCAAAAAGTAACTATAATCAAAAACAAACAGAAAATCCATCTTTATTATTAACATGGCCATAGCATCGCACAATTCTTTATTTCCCTTTGAGTAAAATTCTTATTTAACAAAATAGGAATATTAATACTTAACTGATGTTCACTCTACACTTAAATTTTTGCCCCTAAAATAAATAGGCAAATTTTATGAAAAGCTGTTTAAGAGAAATGGCATCCCAAATAGCCAATAAATGACATGAAAAGGTGGCCAAATAATCAAATAAATAGAATATAAAAGAGGATGGTAGGAAAAGAGGGGAAAATAGTAAGTTTAAGTTGAGAAAAAACTGAGAAACCTTCATCCAGGTGCTAAACTTAGTGTTAACAGTAATGCCATATTGATAGTACACACCCTTAATATGATATGATGAGAATAGCAATTTACCACTATAATCTTCCTCACCCAAACATCATCACATCTAATCATGAAAGGAAAATCAGATAAATACAAGCAGAGAATTATTCTACAAAATATTGACCATACTCCTTGAGAATTCTCGAGTTCATTGAAAACAAGAAATGTCTGAGAAACTGTCACAGCCAAGAGAAACCTAAGGAGAAATGCCAGGTAAACATAACTTGGTATTCCAGATGGAATTCTGAAGCAGAAACAGTTGGTTAAAAAATAAAGAAAGAAAGAAAGGAAAGAATATTTGAATAATTAATGGACTTCAGCTAATACTCTGTGTGTGTGTGTGTTCAGTGATGTCTAACTCTTTGCGACCCCATGGACTGTAGCCTACCAGCCTCCTACGTCCTTGAGATTTTCCAGACAAAAATATTGGAGTAGGTTGCATTTTCGACTTTAGGGTATCTTCCTGACTCAGGGATTGAATCTGTATCTCTTGCATTGGCAGCCAGATTCTTTCCCACTGTACCACCTGAGAAGGCTCTTAGCTAATAACAATGTGTGTATAGTCATAACTACTCTACCATGCTAATGAAATGTTAATAACACAGGAAAATGGATGTGGATATATGGGAATTCTTACTATCTTTCCAATTTTTCTGTGTATCTAAAATTGTCCTGTATGATTGCATGCTAAGTCACTTCAGTCATGTCTGACTCTTTGTGACCCCATGGACTGTAGCCCACCAGGCTCCTCTGTCCATGGGATTCTCCAAGTGAGAATGCTGGAGTGGGTTGCCACGCCCTCCTCCAGGGATCTCAACCCAGGGTTCGAACTCATGCCTCCTGCAGCTTCTGCTTTGCAGGCAGATCTTTTACCATTGAGCCATGGGGAAGCCCAAAATAATCCTAAATGTAGTCTATTAAAAAACAAAAATGAAAACAAAACAAAACTAAAGAGTTAAAAAAAAGTGTTGTGTTAATAGTTATTACTGTACTTGGGAATTTAGGAAATATGTGGTAGAGGTCACTGAGAATTTCTCAAAAAAGAGAACTCTTGAAGTGAGTTATCAGGAATGAAAAAAAAAATTTACTTAAGATTATTGCATTTGCCAAACAAAAAGACAGTATACTGTATATACCTACTTCCTGAGATTGGAAGAATGTTCTAAAATGTCTATTTAATAGCATAATGGACGTGCCAGAAGGAAAGATGTATTTGAGACTGGGGAGCTTGTATGGAAAAGGACAACAGGAACAGAGATGATAACAGAGGTTCTTATGTGCCATTCAATAGAATCCAGTAGTAATTAACCTTTGGGGTCTTTTAGATGGCAGACAATCTGGAGACCAGAAGGTCAGACTGGAGCTGATGAGTGGCTAGACTAAGGCAGCTGATGTGGGATAAATAACTCAGAAGCACAGGGAATATAAAACAGTCTTTGTAACTATTCAAGGCATAACAGGATAGCATGTTAAAACAAAATGACATTTCTCACTGGCGGATGCAGGCAAGGCTAATAACTTATTAATGTTTCCATGTTTTTATACATCTCTAGAAGCTTGTTAAAGGTCAGAACCAGAAGTTTATAATTGAATTCAGAACAACTGGGACAGTTATTCTAGCTTGAAATGCACAAATAAACTGCGACATTAAGAAGTAGTTTTTAGTAGATTAATTCATGTATTAAATCTAACCTATGAAGCTTAAGATTTCAACAGTTTAGAATTTTATAAAACTTACTTTATGACACAGCATAGAAGCTTAAGAGGAAGTTGAGAATTTTCTTCTTACTGGGCAGTGATGAGTGACCCTCTTTCCCATCCACTGGGTCAGTGGAGGACACATGGAATCCTCAATTCCCACCTCCATCTGGGGGGAAGGAGATAGTCATCAATCCTCCAGCTGGACTGGTGAAAGAGGACTAGTGGAGAGTCTGAACTTTGAACAACACTGAGAGGTAACAAAATTAGATCCCAGCAGTACCAATGGAGGCCATATGGGAAACAGTAATAAAGCTTTTTAGGACTTCCCTGATGGTCCAGACGTTAAGAATCTACCAGCCAATACAGGGGAAGTGGCTTCTATCCCTGGTCCAGGAAGATTCCACATGCTTCAGAGCAACTAAGATAAGGTTTTACTATCTCCCCCAACCTTAGCCACAAGATTATATTAAAGTAAGCATCTGTAACCCCCATCTCAACTGAGCAGCAGCAAAGAACTCTCCCCGCTTGGATGTCAGTGAGTGCTGAATGGGAGCAGTGTTCCACCCTATGGAGAAGCAAGGAGGCAGTGTTCCCTTTTCCCCTGGTAGGGTAGTATAATAAAAGGGAAGGAAAAACAAAATGTTTAAATAAGATTGAGAGACCCAGAGCATGATATGAAAAACAGTAATATGTTAATAAAAAAATCACCTGTCATAACAAGAATCTGGAAAACTGCAACTTGAATGAAAAAGGCAATTACTAGATGTCAATACCAAAATGATTAAGATAATATCTGACAAGGATTTTAAAGCAGCTATCATAAAAATGCTTTAATGAGCAATTATGAACACATTTGCAAAAATTCAAAGAAAAAAAGACAAGGGTGTCCACTTTCACCGCTACTATTCAACATAGTTCTGGAAGTTTTGGCCACAGCAATCAGAGCAGAAAAAGAAATAAAAGGAATCCAAATTGGAAAAGAAGAAGTAAAACTCTCACTGTTTGCAGATGACATGATCCTCTACATGGAAAACCCTAAAGACTCCACCAGAAAATTACTAGAGCTCATCAATGAATATAGTAAAGTTGCAGGATACAAAATCCACACACAGAAATCCCTTGCATTCCTATACACGAATAATGAGAAAGTAGAAAAAGAAATTAAGGAAACAATTCCATTCACCATTGCAACGAAAAGAATAAAATACTTAGGAATATATCTACCTAAAGAAACTAAAGACCTATATATAGAAAACTATAAAACACTGATGAAAGAAATCAAAGAGGACACTAATAGATGGAGAAATATACCATGTTCATGGATTGGAAGAATCAATATAGTGAAAATGAGTATACTACCCAAAGCAATTTACAAATTCAATGCAATCCCTATCAAGCTACCAGCCACATTTTCACAGAACTAGAACAAATAATTTCAAGATTTGTATGGAAATACAAAAACCTCGAATAGCCAAAGCAATCTTGAGAAAGAAGAATGGAACTGGAGGAATCAACTTGCCTGACTTCAGGCTCTACTACAAAGCCACGGTCATCAAGACAGTATGGTACTGGCACAAAGACAGACATATAGATCAATGGAACAAAATAGAAAGCCCAGAGATAAATCCACACACATATGGACACCTTATCTTTGACAAAGGAGGCAAGAATATACAATGGAGTAAAGACAATCTCTTTAACAAGTGGTGCTGGGAAAACTGGTCAACCACTTGTAAAAGAATGAAACTAGATCACTTTCTAACACCGCACACAAAAATAAACTCAAAATGGATTAAAGATCTAAATGTAAGATCAGAAACTATAAAACTCCTAGAGGAGAACATAGGCAAAACACTCTCAGACATAAATCACAGCAGGATACTCTATGATCCACCTCCCAGAATTCTGGAAATAAAAGCAAAAATAAACAAATGGGATCTAATTAAAATTAAAAGCTTCTGCACAACAAAGGAAAATATAAGCAAGGTGAAAAGACAGCCTTCTGAATGGGAGAAAATAATAGCAAATGAAGCAACTGACAAACAACTAATCTCAAAAATATACAAGCAACTTCTGCAGCTCAACTCCAGAAAAATAAACGACCCAATCAAAAAATGGGCCAAAGAACTAAATAGACATTTCTCCAAAGAAGACATACGGATGGCTAACAAACACATGAAAAGATGCTCAACATCACTCATTATTAGAGAAATGCAAATCAAAACCACAATGAGGTACCACTTCACACCAGTCAGAATGGCTGCGATCCAAAAATCTGCAAGCAATAAATGCTGGCGAGGGTGTGGAGAAAAGGGAACCCTCCTACACTGTTGGTGGGAATGCAAACTAGTACAGCCACTATGGAAAACAGTGTGGAGATTCCTTAAAAATTGCAAATAGAACTACCTTATGACCCAGCAATCCCACTTCTGGGCATACACACCGAGGAAACCAGAATTGAAAGAGACACATGTACCCCAATGTTCATCGCAGCACTGTTTATAATAGCCAGGACATGGAAACAACCTAGATGTCCATCAGCAGATGAATGGATAAGAAAGCTGTGGTACATATACACAATGGAATATTACTCAGCCGTTAAAAAGAATTCATTTGAATCAGTTCTGATGAGATGGATGAAACTGGAGCCGATTATACAGAGTGAAGTAAGCCAGAAAGAAAAACACCAATACAGTATACTAACACATATATATGGAATTTAGGAAGATGGCAATGACGACCCTGTATGCAAGACAGGGAAAGAGACACAGATGTGTATAACGGACTTTTGGACTCAGAGGGAGAGGGAGAGGGTGGGATGATTTGAGAGAATGACATTCTAACATGTATACTATCATGTGAATTGAATCGCCAGTCTATGTCTGATGCAGGATGCAGCATGCTTGGGGCTGGTTCATGGGGATGACCCAGAAAGATGTTATGGGGAGGGAGGTGGGAGGGGGGTTCATGTTTGGGAATGCATGTAAGAATTAAAGATTTTAAAATTTAAAAAATAAAAACTAAAAATAAATAAATAAATAAATTAATTAAAAAAAAAAAGAAAAAAAGAAAGTCTAAGAAATGGCAAAGTTTTTTAAAAAGAATATTAAATCATGCTGAAAACTAATTCACAGGTTTTTTTTTAATGTGGATGAACAATAACTAGTGAAGGTGTCTAGAATATGGAAAAGCAAAATTATGGAAAAGCCTCTTGAAAAATTGCCGAGCCTCCTATTTATTGACATCACCAACTCAATGGACATGAGTTTGAGCAGACTCTGGGAGACGGTGAAGGATGGGGAAGCCTAGTGTCCTGCAGTCCATGGGGTTGCAAAGAGTCAGGTGTGACTGAGCAACTGAACAACAACAACCTGCTTATTGAATTAGACTGTGGCATGAGTCAGAAATAAACTTTTATTATGTGAAGCCACTGGGATTTGTAGTTGCTTATCACATCAGTTAGCAACGATTATCTTGATTAATACAGATTCACCTGCACATAACACATATAAACCCATGGGGTTATATGAAATAAAGAAAGAGCAGAAAAATTAAGAGACAGCAATCATGGAATATTCAGTGCTGAAAAAACAAACCTAATCTCAGGTGCCTCATCTTTTACAACAGAGGGATGGACAGGGACTTTGTGCAGATCTTTGTAAACCAGTCTCCCCTGGAGTGCGTCCAGGGAAACCATTCAATTCATGTAAACTACATGTGATAGGCATCCCATTTAGTGGGATTTAGACTAAATTAAAGAATGTTATTATGGAAGACACAACAAAAAACTCAACTCACCCCCTCTTTTTATCATGGTGGACTTTTGCAAGCTGAATGAATGTTATAGATTTTAAATTTAATATACAGGAAACCCATTCTTAATATATTTTGTGTGATTATGTATGTAGATGTGTGCATTTATATTCTGTTTGGCTAGTGTCTTCTTTCAGCTTGAAGAGATAAATAGTTTTTCTCAGTGGACTCGCTGCAATGGAAGGGCACCACTCTTTATTTATTCCTCACGAATTGGAAAGTAAAATAAATTTATTGCACTATCAACTCCTGAATACTGCATACTTTTGTGCCCTCTACATATTCTACAATGTAGATGCCCGAAGTTCCTTCTAGCCAATTATTTGGTCTGCTACTATAATTAACAGTAAGAAAGTGGAAAATGTCTCAGCATATATTCCTTCTTTATTGTCTTCCACAGTCAAAACTTCTGTAAAAATCATAATTAAAAAATAAACTGCCTTTTGTTCTTTAATCTACAACATTTAGATGGTTGTAATGTCACAGTTGAACACACAACATTTGTTGATGGTTCAGCTTTCTTTCAGTTTGTGTACCAAACACTCGCATGATATACAGAGTTTAACTCCCAAAGGTCTCTTTTCATTATAGTTGTGGGTAAGTTCTCACTTTTGTTTTTATGGGAATACCCTGTGGCACTGACAGGAAATGAAAAATCATCTTGCTGAAAACAGGAATTTAGGAAAGAAAGAGTTTTAGTTGTGCAGCAAAGACTGTACAGGTAAAAGGAGCTAAACTTTTTTCAAGGACTTGTCTGATAGATGAGGTAAGTGTTCTCAGTTACAAAATCCGATGCAGAACAGAGAACTATTAAATACCTCATATAAACTTTAAATGGAAGAAACAAATGCCAAGTATTTATTATGCACCAAGTGACTTTATACATGATTTCATATAATCGTCTCTAAACTCCAACCAAAGAACTGTCAATAGCTTCATTTTATAGATGAGGACATCGAGGTTTACTGAAGCCAGGTGATGTGCACAAGATACTGGAGGTGAATGAAAGCTAAAATCCTGGGCATTTTTTCCTCCACACCCTGTTGCCTTCTTAGAATGAGACACATTAATATCCTTACACTTGCTGTAAGACTGCTTTTTAGGATGGCAAGTTATCTCTGGCATACATCATTATCATCATCTCTGAGTAGGTAAAACAATTGTATGTAAAGGTCCAGACACTCCTGAATGGGATAGGGAGGTTCTAGATATAAGAGAGGAAATGCAGGCAGTCTGTGGCCTCTGTCTGGACTATCCTGACTATGCTAAAAATTTCCTTTAAGATGATGCTAATTTAAGACAATAAATGCTATACAAAGTACTCATTTTTTTCTGAAAGTATACATTTTCACATCAGTCTCAAAATTTTCAGCAACAGAATTTAACACTCCTGCAGCAAAAAGCTCAAATATTACTAACAATGGTATCAGAGTAAATCCTACATAGACTACCGGATGTTTTTAAAGTATGGCACAGACTGCAGCTTGTTGTTAAATGTCATTTACTTGAAATTTGTGACTACCTTTGAGAGTAATATTGTTTGTTTTTATTTTCTTTTGTAACATTGAAGTCTGGCTATTTAAAATACTATGAAAATTCTAATATTCAATGAAATAGCGAAAGAGATCCTTCTATCCCTCCTTGTCTTTCATGTGACGATGTAAAAAAAAGAGGAAATACCATGAGACTGCCGCCAACACAGAAGATCCTTTTCCTTTCATTGTTATGTCATAATGAACAGGTAGCTCACAGGGGGAGAAACATTCATCTAATGATTTTTCTAGTTAGATGATGTTTTTGATAATTTATTGGGAATAAATAATTAGGAAATAATAATTTACTGAATCTAAATCCCAGCAAGTTACTTTGTGTGTTCTTAATTGCTCAGTTGTGTCCGACTCTTTGCAACCCCATGGACTGAAGCCCATCAGGCTCCTCTGCCCATGGGTATCTCCAGGCAGGAATGCTGGAGTGGGTAGCCTTTCTTTTCTCTAAAGCATCTTCCTGACCCAGGGGTGGAACTGGGGTCTCCTGCATTGCAGGCAGGCTCTCTATCATCTGAGCCACCAGGGAAGCCCCAAGTTATGTTTTGTGCTGTGCTGTGCTTTGTTGTGCTCAGCCGCTCAGTCACGGCCAACCCTTTGCAACCCCATGGGCTGCAGCCTTCAGACTCTTCTGTCCTCCACTAGGGTCCTGGACTTCGCTCTAATTCATGTTCATTGACTCAGCATATAAATTTTAAAATTACTCTAATGGAATCCAAAGAATGATGTCCATTACAGAGGGTTTTATTTATCCCCATAGAGGACATAGATATGCAAACTGTTAAAAATGATGAAGGCTTTTTTTTTTTAGTGATTTGGAAACAGCACTTGACATATTTTCTAGATTATGAGCTCTCTAGAAGCTGCAATGGTGCCGGTCTTATTCTATCTAAACAAAGCTGAGAATATACTAAATGATATCTACTGAATAAATTCATGAATAAAGTTTTTAAGGCTAATTATTATCGACATGAATTTCATTATGCTCCCTATTGTAGGTCCTATGTTTATTGGTGAGTGGGGATTTATAAGAAATTGCATCCAATAACATCTGAAGAGCAACACTGGGTGATAAATTTAAGAAAATAATTGGGTGTTGTTCATAAATTTGACAAATATATAGGTAGATTCTGAATTATCCAAAAACCTCTTTTTGCTAAAGTCAAAATGTATACTACTGCTGCTTGAGGAAACTTATTTTTATAAACAACAATCAAAACTCAAAACCTTCAATGCTAATGAAGTATAATTTCATTTGATGAAATTTCATGCTCAAAAATTTATGAGCATTCATTCCTTGAATTTGTGGTTTATTTACTTTTTTCATTTTGTCTTCAGCATAATAATCTGCCTATGATCTTATGTAAGATCATTATGTCATTCTCATTAAGTGATTTACTTCATGCTTTTGTCCTTTGGTTTTAGAGTATTTACTGTAGTAAGTTTTTAAATTAAAAGCATTTTTTATATCCATAAAAATTTTATTAGGTAAACATAATCTGTACATTGTTATTTTGTGTGGGATGCTTTGAAATATTATGTTCACTTTAAATAAATTATATGTACATAATATCTTGTGGAAATACATTTTGTTATTCTATTAAAAATCTAGTTACTTTTTACAAATAAAATGTTCTGACTCTGTTTCTTCTGCTCTAAGCCAATATTAATCACCATATGGGTAGGCTCTGAGAACAAAGAGCATCACAGTCACATCAAGAAATCTTGGACACTGCTGAAGCTTAAATGTAAAAAGACAGTGATTTGGCATGTTAGGAGTCAAGGAATAAGAATGCCTGCCATAGAAAAGATGCAGGCAGATTTGTCTTCATTAGTCCTAGAAGGGAAGGTTGATTTGGTGAACTCATCATGCCCCAGGGTTTGGTCATCAGACGGGGCCAAGCGAAAAGTGGGCTTTCTCAGTTATTGGACATGTTCGGAGTCTTGGTTCCAGCTTGATGGGGACATAAATAAGAAGTAACCAAAGTAGAATGTGTGTGCCAATACAGTTACATATATGGATATAGTCTTGCAGAATGAACATATCCAGAAAAACCCAATGAAACATCCTGAGTTTAAATTTTTGTAGACAGAATCAAAGGGAGACAGTTCAAATTAAAAAATAGTAATAATAAAAGTAGCTTTCAGTGATTGAGCACACATTGTATGCTTGTTTGTGTATTTATAATCTTCTCTCAGTGCCAACAGCAACTCTGTGAGATAGAATGGTATTGCTTTATTCAAGTTAACTGAAAAACCTCTTGAAGAAAGTGAAAGAGGAGAGTGAATAGCTGGCTAAAAATTCAATATTCAAAAAAAAAAAAAACAAAGATCATGACATCCAGTCCCATCACTTTATGGTATATAAATGGAGAAAGAATGGAAACAGTTACAGACTTTATTTTCTTGGGCTCCAAAATCTCTGTAGATGGTGACTGCAGCCATGAAATTAAAAGATGCTTGCGCATTGGAAGAAAAGCTATAACAAATCTAGACAGCATATTAAAAAGCAGAGACATTAGTTTGCCAACAAAGGTCCAAATAGTAAAAGCTATGGCTTTTCCAGTAGTCATGTATAGAGATGAGAGTTGGACCATAAAGAAGGCTGAGTGCCAAAGAATTGATGCCTTTGATCTGTGGTGTTTGAGAAAACTCTTGAGAGTCCCTTGGACTGCAAGATCAAACCAGTCTGTCCTAGGATACCAACTCTGAATAGACATTGGAAGTACTAATCCTGAAGCTGAAGCCCCAGTACTTCAGCCACCTGATGAGAAGTGCTGACTCATTGGAAAAGACTCTGATGCTGGGAAAGATAGAAGGCAAGAGGAGAAGAGGAAGACAGAGGATGAGATGGTTGGGTTGCAAAAATTGATTAAATGGACATGACTTTGAGCAAGCTCCAGGAGATGGTAAAGGACAGGGAAGCCTGGCTTGCTGCAGTCCATGGGGTAGCAAAGAGTTGGACATGACTGAACAACTGAACAACAACAACACATTAGAGTTAACAGAACAGGCAATCCAGCCAATCTAATTCCAGAGCCTGTGTACTTTAGAATGTGCTTGTGTTACTGCTAAGTAGATTTAGCCCTGTCTAACTCTTCACAACCCTATGGACCATAGCCCACCAGCTCTTCTGCCCAAGGGATTCTCCAGGCAAGAATACTGGAGTGGGTTGCAAAGCCTTCCAGGGGATCTTCTGGATCCAGGAATGGAACCCATGTCTCTTAATTCTCCTGCATTGACAGGCAGGGTTTTTTTTTTTTTTTTTTTTTTTTTTTACCACTAGTGCCTGGTACTTTATAATAATTTTCTTAATAGCTCATGGTTCTCTATCGTATTTTATTAGCTTAGACACTCTGTCTTAATACTTCAATACCTCCAAACAAAACCTTGAAAGGTGTCAGATTTGAGTACACTATGTGGCTACTATCTTGGGGTGGAGTTTTGATTTGAAATGTCAATTCATTTTGTATTTTTCCTTTGTTATAGTTTCTTTTCTTTATAGTTTTTTGTTATACTGTCCTTTTGAGATAATTCTTTCTTGGCTCACAATATTGTTTTACTTATTCACCCTATTAATTTGGGATAGTAAGAGAAATCTAAGTCAGCCTCCAGTTAGAATTTAAACCTTCTCTTCTTCTTCCAGAACTTCTAACACATTAGAACATTTTACTGGAAATAAATTCTCCATTTGAAAGAAGTAACATAGTATATGCTTTTCTGACTGGATACTGGCTGATACAGATGCTTTATAAGAGAAATAATCTGAGAAGGAAGCACAAATTTATGAAAGGATCAGAGCAACAAGGGCAGGAATAGGAAGCCTTCCCAGCAGAGGTGATACTGGAACTGATTCCTGAGGATTAAATAAAATTATATAGGAGAGAAGATGTAGGAAAAATAAATCCAGGAAGATGTAGAAAATAGAAACATCTCAGCAAAGTAGAAGCTGGATTTTTTTTTCATTTATAATCCAGAAAAAATAATTTTTATAAGATAGTTAATTATGAAACATTTGACTGTCAAAGGTTGAAAGTTATTTCTTATATTATCAATAGCTATATTTTCACTAGAAATTGCCTCTGTGATTCTGGAGTTACATTATACATTACCATTACCATCAGATAATAAAAGGTTCTTTTGAGTTTAAAGGATAGCAAGGCATGGTGTATTAACATAACCTTCTCCAGAGCATGTCTTTATAAATTGTCTTTCGAAAACATTTGGATTGGGTTTGAGAGGAAGAAAGCTGACAATCTAATCTATGGTAAATGATTAAAACTCACAATATGAATGAATGATCCCTAATATGCTTTTTCACTTAGATCATTACATAAAATATATATTTAGTTATTTCCTCAATATTTCCCTTAAGGGTGTTCATATTTGCTTCCCAAATCATATCCTAATTCACCACATTAATAAACTGAAGAATAAAAATGATATGTTCATCTCAATAGATGCAGAAAAAACTTTTGATAAAATTTAACATTCACTTATAATAAAACTTTATATTCATTTATGATAAAATTTAACAACATTTGTCACACACACACAAAAATATCCAAAAGTGAGCAAAAGGGAAATATACCTCAACATAATAAAGGTCATATATGACAAAACCACAATTAATATTATATTCAACTGTGAAAACCTGAAAGCCTTTCCTCTGAGATCAGGAGCAAGACGAGCATGCTCTCTATTGTCATTTTTATTTAATATAGTTTTGGAAGTCCTAGCCACAGCAATTAGAAAAGAAAATGAAAGAAAAGGAATCCAAATTGGAAAAAAAAGTAAAACTGTCACTGTTTGCAGATGACATACTATACACAGAAAATCCTAAAGATGTTATCAGAAAACCACTAGAGTTCATGAAAGAATTCAGTAAAGTTGTAAGATACAAAATCAATACATGGAAATATGTTGTACTTCTATACACTAACAACAAAAAAATCAGAAATAAAAATTAAACAAGTGATCCCCTTATCATTGTATCATAATGATATTTCTTTAGGAAATTACTCATTAATTTTCCTTTTAAAATAAACTGAATATAAATATAAAAATTCTCCTAAATTTGATGTGTTAATTTTCCCAGAAATAAAAATCTATAAAAATAATATATTTATTAACATCAGTATTACTTTTAAAGATGATTTCCTGGTTTGTATACACTGTTTCCCATATATACTCAGAGGAGAGGGCAACTTTCTGCAAATAATAACCAAATCCATATCCATTACTTTTATGATGTTAAGTGCCTAGTATACAAGATCTACAGAGTGGTAACTCAGTATCTAATTTGCTGTTAAAGTTGTCTTCTCTGTCCATAACTTTTTTCTCAAGAAATAGAGGCCATCTTTTGTCTAGTGTTTACATCTGCCGGTCCTCACACAAGACTCTCATGGATTAATTCCTCTGAAAAACTTATTTTGTCATGTCAGCCTTCATTTGCATCATATCATCACCATTTTCACTTCAAATATAGTTTTCAGTATTTACATTAAAAAAATTAATGCCACAGGGGGGCTTCCTTGGTGATCCAGGGAATCAGACTTTGCCTTCTAGGGCAGGGAATGAGGTTCAATCCCTGTTCAGAGATCTAAGATCCCACATGCCCCCAAGGCCAAAAAACCAAAACATAAAACAAGTAATATTATAACAAATTCAATAAAGACTTAACATATTATTTTTTAAAAAATTAATACCTGGAGATATTAAGTGATTTGTCCATCATTCAGTTAATGGCAAGGGAATAGATAACACTCAAGCTCTGACATTCTGTGACATTCACAATTCGCAAAACCATATCCTTTGGTCTACTGCCATGCATAGAAATAGAATCTCACAATTATCTAACCTATATACACCTATCTATCTATTTACCTATCTATTTTATTTCTCATGCAAATCACTAAATGCTTTTATTCTTCTCGAGTACAAGTTACCCTAATAAGTTGTTCGAATGTGTTTTACTTCCTACCTGAGAATAAGACCATCTGGTCTGCAATTGCCCAAATGTCTTTCTTTTGATTTGTAGATTATTTTGTGTTTTCAACATGTCTACCCACCTGCTGTTGAAGAAGGAAGCATTGTATGACTACTTTTATATGAATATATTCTCCATCAGTCTGTGTAGCAATAATTGCCTTTGATATATTTGCTTTCTGTCTGTAGTTTTCCTTTATTTCTGATTAGAAAAATGCACAGCTTCTTAAAACCCTACAAAATAAAAACAAAATTAAAATTCGACCTATAGGAGATAATACTCTCAGAACTATAGGTTTCAATATAAAGCTTTTTAAAATCTATCCTTAGATCGTACCCTCTATTGAGCTTTCCTCTAGTAAACAAAACCTTGAAATCAGTTCACTGGAAGTGCTCTTAAAAGGGTAAAAAGGAAATCACTAAATGTAGAATCTTTTATCACTTCTCAACTTTGAATTTACAATAGCATTCAACACTTTAATCAAAGCTTTCTTTTCTCTGCTTCTTAAAACATAAATGCAGTGTTTTTTTTTTTTTTAGTTCTTTACCTTCATTCCTGTCTCTCCAACTTTTCTTCTTACTCTGTATTCACATGGGAGAGTTCAATATCTCTATCCATAGATTGCTTCTTAGATTTTACCTTTCCATTAAGGAATTCATCCTTTCAGCTAATATCAATAATTCCCAAATCTAGCTTTGCAAATACTTTTATTCTTGCATATTGAATGTGTTCTGTACTAAACAAATAGCATACTCAAAAACAAGCTCATTATCTCTTAGCCATCAACTTCAATTTTTACTTTTTGATGTCATTATATGAAACTTCATTAATAATGTGCTAGAATGTTTTTAATATTTAAAGTAAAATGATCACTGAAATTGTTTTTTACAGCATTTAAATTTAAATGAATAATCAGATAAATATTGTGTGGCTCATGAATAAGTCACCTCTCTCAGCACAGAAAATAGGTAGTCGACAATGTGTTAGAGGTACAACAAGAAGCACAGCATGAGCCTGATCAATATCATAGCACAGAATTAACTGTTGAATGAGTAAGTAAATGCTAAGAGATAGCTGCCTTTCTGGCTCTGGCATCTCAGGCTATTAGGCCTTAAGACAAGTGGCATCAACCTAGTCCAGTGATATTGGGTTGGCCAAAATGTCTGTTTGGAATCATTCATGAGATCTGAAGCCTCGATGGATAGCTTGACTTCATTAATTGTGGGTCTTAGGGAGATCAGTGCCTGGTATAGAAATTGGTTCTAAGGACTTAAAACAGGAAGTGCAGTTAATTCTGTACCTGCATTCCTCTGGTGCACTCTGGTACACTCCCTCACAAGCATCCACAGCTGTAAGGTACTGTTCTGAAGTCAGACTCACTCCCTCTTGTCAATGACTCATCCCACATTCACTTAGTCCTTCTTTCTGCATTCTTTCCCAGGGTCTTCTCCAGTGACAATTGTCTGGAAATGCAGGGAGTTTACATCCTGAGGGTAATCTTCATTCAGTATTGCAGTCAGTGGATAAAGGCTACAGCATTTTAGGTAGGCAGTTCTGAGAAGCAGTCCTGTAATTGTCAGAAATCTCATGTTCCCTATAAAAGGGATATTTGATATCTCGTATTGGATTTTCCTCTTTTCTTGTCTCACTGTCTCCAGTTGTTCTTGGATCACCTCCCCTAAATACTGTCTGCATGCAAATACTTTTATACAGATTGTTTTTAGTGACCCTAAAATAAGACAAGTGATCTTGATATTACTTTTCTTTCTAACTCAAAAATAAGTGTGTAATTATATTTGTGCAAGAAACATTTCTTTCCAAATTAATCTTGTTTCTTTGTCTTCTAAATTCCAGAAAATTTCTTCTGTCTGGTTTTCAATCTCTAGGGTTTGGATGAGGATGTGACTTTTTATTTCAGTGCTCCTTTTTAGTATATTCTGGTATTTGTTTACTTATTTTCTTTAACTGCAATCTAAGTACCCAAAGCTCTTAATTAAAAAATATTTTAATTATCAACAATATTCTCTTCAAAGTGTTAATTCTTTTTCATTAATTAATCTGTGCAAAAGGTGAGTGGAACTCCATTTTTACATCAATCTCTTCCTCTCTGAATTAGGACAGTACAGTTGTGTTTTCTCTTCTCTGGCTTTTCTTTTTTGTCTCTATTATGATCAACATATCACTAAAGTTGTGGAAATAAAAGGAAATTTCAAATAGTGTTTACTGGGAAGACTCACTTCTTTTGTGGTCTAAGCTGAAAATGTACTTTTCATTGTATGTACAATGCCTCTATGTGTATAAAGTCAACAAACATTTCTTGGAAGTTTTATTTCCTAGTCTCACTCCACCCCCGACCCATACTAATGCATGGTCTGCAGGAAATCACTGGGCTGAGAAAAGGAGCCCTAAGTTATTATATCCAATAAAATATCTAACATCGCATGATGTTAGATAGGACTTTAATCTTCTCAGAGTCTTCATTTTCACAGTTTTAAAATAAGATGGCTTTACTTGATGATTTTGCAGGTGCTTTCCAGCTAGAAAAATAACTAGCTACAACAGTCGATTTTCTTCTTTTGTATTTTATTTTCTCTATTATCTAGAAAACTAAGGTTTTTGTCTTCCAGCAATGAGCTGGTCTCTTTTTTAGGGCCAGATAACAGGATAATTTTTTCTAACAATTCAAAAATTTTTGTAGTTGTTCCACGAAACCATATAACTTGCCCTCGTATACTGTGGTGGCTGAGTGTAAAGGTTTCAGCTACCAAGCAGTCATCCTTCAAACTTTGGTTTTTTTACATAGTTTCCTATCTCAGCTATACCATCTATATTTAGTTTCTAGTGTATGTTAACTTATATCTTAAAGCCCATTCTGATGTATTATTTTAGCTGCTTGCCAGAATGAATTATCAGTTTCTTTAACACAAACCAGAATTGAAAGTATTACTCAGCCATTAAAAGAATTCATTTGAATCAGTTCTGATGAGATGGATGAAACTGGAGCCGATTATACAGAGTGAAGTAAGCCAGAAAGAAAAACACCAATACAGTATACTAACACATACATATGGAATTTAGGAAGATGGCAATGACGACCCTGTATGCAAGACAGGGAAAGAGACACAGATGTGTACAACGGACTTTTGGACTCAGAGGGAGAGGGAGAGGGTGGGATGATTTGGGAGAACGACATTCTAACATGTATACTATCATGTGAATTGAATCGCCAGTCTATGTCTGATGCAGGATGCAACATGCTTGGGGCTGGTGCATGGGGATGACCCAGAAAGATGTTATGGGGAGGGAGGTGGGAGGGGGGTTCATGTTTGGGAATGCATGTAAGAATTAAAGATTTTAAAATTTAAAAATAAAAAACTTAAAAAAAAATCTTCTTTCACTGAGAAATTTGCTTTTACGTGACTGTGTATTAACTACTGAAACTGTTAGGCTTTTCTATTAGAGATCATGCTTTCTGGACAGTTGAAACGGCTATAGGGTTTAGTCGGAGTCTAATCAGATGGATTTTTAAACACAAACTCCTCTTCTTACCAACTTTTTGGATTTTTATCTCTCTTAGTTTCTAAGTTTTCCTTAGAGTAAAGGTAATGTATTTACTCCAGTGATACAGTGTTTATGAAATAGTTAAAACAAGATCTAGTACATGATATAGTTTCAACAAATCTAATTTTTTTAAACAAATCTCATTTCTTACAGAAATGTTAAATGTAGTCTAACTCACAGGAATTAAAAAATAAATAAATTGCTTCATACCAGTTGCCAGAGATGTAGAAACATGCAGTGGAGTCTTAGGAGCTGTTCCATAGCAAAGAAAATATTCCAGGCCTTGGAGTCAGAACTAGGTTCATTCACCTGCCTACTGTTTGCTACATCTGTGTAAAGTGGTAAGTTGTATACTTTTTTCATTTTCATATTTGTCAGTAAAATAAAGGCTAGTTTCTAGGACTGTTCTGAGGATGAAATCAGATTCAGTAACAAACACAAAATGCCAAATATGGCACCAGGAAGGGAGATTGTTTTAACTAAGAGTGGAGAATGTTACCTTAAAAATCATTAGCCATATGTGGAGACTGACAGTTTGAAATATGTCCTATTAACAGTCCATAACGTAGAGCACCTGTCAGATAGCATATTTAAATCTCTAATCATTGCAATGTGGGCATTGTGCAGATCTGTCCAAGACTGGTCCAGTCTTAAATACATGTCTTCCTGGTGAAAACATTGTTTTAAAAGCATGTATGTTTGCAGGCTATAATAGACTTTCCCATTACTGTGAGGATTTTTCTAAATTAATCTACAGGTATTATTTGGAAAGAGATGAGATAGCCTTGTCCTGCAGAGGACCTTTGCAATATTCCAGTTTTTAACTTTATTAAACTAACATCAGTTCCATTTGTCAACCTAAATTTCTTTTTCTCTGGGAGCTTTCCCTCTACTTTAGATAAGGTCTTCCTACTTTGACTTCTTAAAATTGTACTTTAAAGTTGCTTTTTAAAATTTTCACACCAACAGAGTGTCCAAAAAAAGGTACAAACCAATAAATATTTTCAGAGTTCACAAATTATTTGTGATAATTTATAACTTAGTCTATGGTATCTTCTTTATCATAGGGATTCATGCTTAAAACATATCAAATAATTCAATTTTCCAGAAGGAATTTCATCATTGTAACTCGTGGGAAAGAGATGCTAAATATGTTTGTGGAAAAATAAAAAACCAAAGCTTTAGAGAATTAGTGTTTACTGTTGGGAAATGCTTCAATAAGTGCTTTTATAAGAAAGACAGAAACTGTTCTGTGTACTCAAGGACTGAATGGCCGTAACAAGTTCAATACTCACACAGCCATTTACAAGTCTAAGGGAACAAAGATCAGAAAGGCCAGTGTCCTAAGTTCTCCTTATTACCATGATTGGTGGTACTTGGGAATCCTTGCCGAAGCTGCTTAGCAACCTGCATAAACCTCCTGAAGATGCATCTGCCCACAAATTACTCAGCACAATTGTGACTTCTACTTCCCTTCTGTGTTACAAATCTCACATGTGTACCTCATAATGAGGACCAAACAGGATTGCCTATATTGTCCCTGGTTTTTCTGTTACAATGCAGAGGAATTTGTAGGAGTTAATAGAATGGAGGATTAATAATAACAGGCTTTGCCAGAACTTAGGCAAAGCATTCTCTAAATCACCACATTTTCTATATCAGGTAACCAAAATCACTGTTTCATACAAATCAAGAGAATGACATCACCTCAGACTGTGATGTAAACATGTCCTCTTTAGTTGTGCAATGCATGAGCTGTGCAAGCAAATCTTCTAATTATTCCCCAGATTGTCAGATATAAAGGAGGGGGTGGTGATGAAATGTATACAAGACTCTAGCTGCTAAGGAAGAATATGTTCCATATTAAATCACTTAATTGGCATAATGATTTATATGTTAATGTGAATCTATCAACAGATGACTAATAACTGAGGTTGTGAGATAATTAAATATCTCTGTGGAATAAATAACATGCCCAGATAAGCTAGAGGTTCACTAATTTTATCTACTCTAGGATTGCCATTTAGATTAGGAGTAACTGAATACAAATACTATAAAAAAGAATACCTGAAAAAAAAAAAAGAATATCTGAAAATATTTTTTCTCTTTTCCTTTCTTCTATTTCCTTTCCCGATTTTTATTTTTCCTTTTTTTAAAAGATGTTATTTTAAAAATTGAGGTATACAAAGCATACAGTGAAGTACACAAATCTTAGACAGGTAACAGATTTATATATGAATGAATTCATGTAAGGACTATTCAGACTAAGCTACAGAATATTTTCATCACCCGAGGATGATCCCTCATGTCCCCTCTCACCTAGTTAAGGTTAACTCCTGCTCTCAATTCTATTACTGGATATTAGTTTTGCTTGTTTTTAGGATATATCACTAATGAATTACATAAATGTACTTGTTTGTGCTTATATTTTTCCATTCGATATGTCTGTGAGGTTCTACAATGTTGTGCGTCAGCTTGTTTATCTTTACTGCTGTGGGGTGCTCCTCTATGGAAATATACCTCATTTTAATCTTTAGACATTCTTTATTTTTCTTTATTTAAGCTGTTCCTACATTTTTACTCTTACTAGTAAAGTTGCTATGAACATTTTTGGATGTGCCCTTTAGTTGACAAACATTTCTCTTGAATAAAAATGTTGGGCTGTATGTTGGCTTGTATTTAGCTTTAATAGGGATAAAATTATTTTCCCAGTGGTTGAGCCCACTTATTTTTCTATCAGAAAATATGAGAGTTTTACTTCCTTTAAATCCAATTCAGCATTTAGAGGGATCCTATGTTGCAAGAGCGATGAGCAGCAGAGAGGAGATACCCATCGTCCAAGGAAAGAAAAACCCAAGTAAGATGGTAGGTGCTGGGAGGGCATGGTGGCTGAGTGGTGAGCGGCTAGTGGCTGTTGGGCAGCACAGGAGCAGCTAGAGGCAGAGAGGAGATACCCCACATCCAAGGTCAGGAGCAGCGGCCGAGAGGACATACCCCATGTCAAAGATAGGCAGCAGAGGCTTTGTTTTGCTGGAGCAGCCATGAAGAGATACCCTACGTCCAAGGTATGAGAAACCCAAGTAAGAAGGTAGGTGCTGAGAGAGGGCATCAGAGGGCAGACAGACTGAAACTAAAATCACAGACTGGACAATCTGATCAGATGGACCACAGCCTTGTCTAACTCAATGAAACTAGGCCATGCTGTGTGGGGTGACCCAAGACGGACGGGTCATGTTGGAGAGGTCTGACAGGATGTGGTCCACTGGAGAAGGGAATGGCAAACCACTTCAGTATTCTTGCCTTGAGAACTCCATGAACAGTTTGAAAAGACAAAAAGATAGGACACTGAAAGATGAACTCCCAGGTCAGTAGGTGCCCAGTGTGCTATTGGAGATCAGTGGAGAAATAACTCGAGAAAGAATGAAGGGATGGAGCCAAAAAAAGAAAAAAAAAACAACACCCAGTTGTGGATGTGACTGGTGATAGAGCAAGGTCCGATGCTGTAAAGAGCAATATTGCAATAGGAAGCAATAGGAAGTTGAAATGTTAAGTCCATTAATCAAAGCAAACTGGAAGTAGTCAAACAGGAGAAGGCACGAGTGAACATTGACATTCTAGGAATCAGTGAACTAAAATGGACTGGAATGGGTGAATTTAACTCAGATGACCATTTTAACTACTCCTGTGAGCAGGAATCCCTTAGAAGAAATGGAGTAACCATCACAGTCAACAAAAAAGTCTGAAATGCAGTATTTGGGTGCAGACTCAAAAACAACAGAATGATCTCTGTTTGTTTCCAAGGCAAATCATTCAATATAATGATAATCCAAGTTCATACCGTGACCGGTAATGCTGAAGAAGCTGAAGTTGAACGGTTCTATGAAGACCTACAAGACATTTTAGAACACTTTTGGAAGTGACAAATAGATTTAAAGGGCTAGATCTGATAGACAGAGTGCCTGATGAACTGTGGACAGAGTTTTGTGACATTATACAAGACATAGGGATCAAGACCATCCACAAGAAAAAGAAATGAAAAACAAAAAAATGGCTGTCTGAGGAGGCCTTACAAATAGCTGTGAAGAGAAGAGAAGCGAAAAGCAAAGGAGAAAAGGAAACATATACTCATTTGAATGCAGAGTTCCAAAGAATAGCAAGAAATAAGAAACTTTCTTAGTGATAAGTGCAAAGAAATAGAGGAAAACAATAGAATGAGAAAGATTAGAGATCTCTTCAAGACAATTAGAGATACCAAGGAACATTTCATGCAAAGATGGGCTCAATTTTAAAGAACAGAAATGGTATGGACCTGACAGAAGCAGAAGATATTAAGAAGAGGTGGCAAGAATACACAGAAGAACTGTACAAAAAAGAGCTTCACGACCAAGTTAATCATGATGGTGTGATCACTCACCTAGAGCCAGACATCCTGGAATGTGCAGTCAAGTGGGCCTTAGGAAGCATCATTACAAACATAGAAACTGGGGGTGATGGAATTCCAGTTGAGCTATTTCAAATCCTGAAAGATGACGCTGTGAAAGCGTTGCACTCAATATGCCAGCAAATTTGGAAAACTCAGCAGTGGCCACAGAACTGGAAAAGGTCAGTTTCATTCCAATTCCAAAGAAAGGCAATGCCAAACAATGCTCAAACTACCGCACAAGTGCACTCATCTCACACACTAGTAAAGTAATGCACAAAATTCTCCAAGTCAGGCTTCAGCAATACGTGAATGGTGAGCTTCCAGATGTTCAATCTGGTTTTAGAAAAGGCAGAGGAATCAGAGATAAAGTTGCAAACATCCGCTGGATCATCAAAAAGCAAGAGAGTTCCAGAAACACATCTATTTCTGCTTTATTGACTTTGCCAAAGCCTTTAACTGTGTGGATCACAATAAACTGTGGAAAATTCTGAAAGAGATGGGAATACCAGACCACCTGACCTGCCTCTTGAGAAAGCTATATACAGGTCAGGAAGCAACAGTTAGAACTGGATATGGAACAACACACTGGTTCCAACTAGGAAAAGGAGTATGTTAAGGCTGCACATTGTCACCCTGCTTATTTAGCTTATATGCAGAGTACATCATGAGAAACGCTGGTCTCGAAGAAGCACAAGCTGAAATCAAGATTGTCAGGAATAATAGCAACAACCTCAGGTAAGCAGATGACACCACCCTTATGGCAGAAAGTGAAGAGGAACTAAAAGCCTCTTGATGAAAGTGAAAGAGGAGAGTGAAAAAGTTGGTTTAAAGCTCAACATTCAGAAAACGAAGATTATGGCCTCTGGTCCCATCACTTCATGGGAAATAGATGGGGAAACAGCAGAAAGAGCGTCAGACTGTATATTTTTGGTCTCCAAAATCACTGCAGATGGTGACTGCAGCCATGAAATTAAGAGACGCTTACTCTTTGGAAGCAAAGGTATGACCAAACTAGATAGCATATTCAAAAGCAGAGACATCGTCAACTGAGGTCCATCTAGACAAGGCTATGGTTTTCCTAGCAGTCATGTATGGATGTGAAAGTTGGACTGTGAAGAAAGCTGAGCGCCAAAGAATTGATGCTTTTGATCTGTGGTGTTGGAGAAGACTCTTGAGAGTCCCTTGTACTGCAAGGAAATCCAACCAGTGCATCCTTAAAGAGATCAGTCCTGGGTGTTCATTGGAAGGACTGATGCTAAAGCTGAAACTCCAATAGTTTGGCTACCTCATGAGAAAGTTGACTAATTTGAAAAGACTGATGCTCGGAGGGATTGGGGGCAGGAGGAGAAGGGGACGACAGAGGATGAGGTGGCTGGATGGCATCATGGACTCGATGGACGTGAGTCTGAGTGAACTATGGGAGATGGTGATGGACAGGGAGGCCTAGCGTGCTGCGATTCATGGGGTCGCAAAGAATTGGACACGACTGAGCGACTATACTGAACTTGCAACCACCATCACAAGCAGAAAGCAAAGCTGTTTCGTTACCAGAAAAGTTATCTGGTGCCACATCTAACATTTTCAAACCTTTAACCTGTAGTCCATCCTTACAGTTTTGCTTAACCTAGAATGTCATATACAGTTTGGAACCATCATGGCTGATTCATTCAGTCAGTACACATAATGCCTTCAGACTCATTCATGTTGTTGAGTGTCTACTGAGAGTTAATTCTTTCTATTGCTGAGTAGAAGTAGTTCATTTTAGGATACCTTACAAATTACTTCTCCACTCACTCTCTGAAGTATATTTGGGTTGCCAAAGAATTAATACTTTTGAACTGTGGTGTTGGAGAAGACTCTTGAGAGTCTCTTGGACTGCATGGAGATCCAACCAGTGCTTCCTAAAGGAAACCAGTCCTGAATATTCTTTGGAAGGACTAATGTTGAAGCTGAAACTCTAATACTTTGGCCATCTGATGCAAAGAGCTGACTCATTTGAAAACACCCTGATGCTGGGAAAGATTGAAGGTGGGAGGAGAAGGGGACGACAGAGGATGAGATGGTTGGATGGCATCACCTACTCAATGGAGATGAGTTTGAGTAAATTCCAGGATTTGGTGATGGACATGGAGGCCTGGCATACTGAAGTCCATGGGGGTCACAAAGAGTCAGACATGACTCAGTGACTGAACTGAACTGAACTTAACCTGGTTTGAGTGATTATGAATTTAGTATAATCAATATGGTGTAAGAAAATGCTGAACTGTTTTCCAGAGTGTCTGCTCCATTTTTCACCACCACCACCGCCACCACCACCACCACCACCACCAACACCAACATATGAGAGTTTTAGTTGCTCCTAAATCGTGCCAACACTCAGCATGTGAGGATTATGTTAGCATTGCTAGTCAATGTGTAATAATATTCCATTGAGATTTTATTTTGTATTTCTCAAATGACTAATGATATTGAACACCTTTTCCTGAAATTGATTATCCTATGCCTTGGAGAAATGTTTAAGTCTTCTGGTGATGGAGAGATGTCTGTTTCGCACTCCTGAATTCTGAGAGTTCTTGCCAATGTTATCACTCCACTGAAAAAGCTTATATTCTCACACATCTAACCCAAAGTCACTTTCTAATTAATGTCTAAGCTGAGAGTAGATTTGTTTATTAACAGCCATGCTTTTATTTAGATGTACAGTCTGTTAATTAAAAAGTCCAATCTGCGGCAACTCTTTGTAACATTATTTAACCCCTAAACTATGCACCCTACAATATGTCCCTAAAATATACCATTATACACCATGAATTCCAGGTTTGTTGCTTCACCTGCCCAATCAAACTAATCCTCAAAGTCTCTTCTCTCTACTATTCTATTATTTTAAGTACAATCAAACTTTATAATCATTTACTTAGCATCTGCCTCACTATTAGATAGCAAGTTTCTTGAGGAAAGAATTCAAATCTTAGTAAAATCTGAGTCTCATTGTACTAAATGTGAATTTTGTTTTCTTTGGAATAGTAGCATTTGGACAGTCTTTATTCTCTCTCTAATTTATACATTTTCTAAATGACTCAGCTGGTAGAGAACCCACCTTCAATGCAGGAGACATAGGAGATATGGGTTCAATTCTTGGGTCAAGGAGATCCCCTGGAGGAGTGCATGGCAACTTATTCCAGTATTCTTGCCTGAATAAGCCTGAGCAGCCTTGAGGGCTACCATAGGGTTGCAAAGAGTCATAAAAGACTGAGTGATTAATCACACACACTTTGTGCATATTATCCTTATTTTGTGACATGCATAATTACAAAAATTACAGTTAATAATTTTAAAAATAAAATAACTTATATTAGCATAATGACATAAAAATCATTACCTTAGAATATGAAAAGGTTTTTAATTTAAATTTTAAACTACTTAGTGAAATAATGTATTTGTTTCTGTGCTGTGCTCTGCTTAGTTGCTCAGTTGTATCTAACTCTTTATGACCCAGGCTCCTCTACATGATCAATAATTTACAAAAGTTCACTCAAATGCAATAAACTAGTTTAAGAATACTGAATTGACATTCAGGACATGTAGGATAAAATCTAGCCAACGAACATAATAATTAGGTGCCATGGGTCATAGTGTTCTTCAATTTAAGCCTTAGATTTCTCAACTATAAAATAAGTAAGCTTTGATGATACCTGAGATTACTTTCAGCTATGATGTCTTTCTAGTTTGCAAAATGGCTTCACTTACTTCTAACCATATAACAAAATAAAGAAATGAAACACTAGTTTTCAGCCTGAGTTTCCTTGCCTAATGGACTCTCAAAAATAAACAATATTGTAAAGTAATTAACCGCCAATTAAATAAATTTATATTTAAAATATAGGTGTTAACCAATACATTAGCACATAATGCTTCAGGTTGTTTTCCAGAGACAGAAAATAAATCCCTACAAAATTCTGTTTCAAATAGGAAAAATGTATTTTGTCATCATTAAGATATTTTCAAAATTTCTTATCAGCCCCATGAAATTTGAACCCAGGGAAAAAATTTTGTTAAATGGCACAGAAAGGTCTATCACTCTTTGAAAATGGGTGAAGTGCTGCATGCTGGTTTGCAGACCTGAGCATCCCAGAGAACTTGTACCGATATGCAGGAAGTTGATTTTCTTTTTTATTCAATGTGATGAATGATTGAATTTGTAACTCAACGTATATTACAACTTTCATGATGTTTCTTTTTGTTGCCATTAACTCTCTTGTCTGCTGTGTCCCTCCCTAGGCATACCAGGCTCCGTGTCTCAAACAACATAAAACAATAAAACATATGAATTTGAATGAACTCTTTATAACTCCATACCTAACAGCATTCCATTCTGCTGAAAGATAAATTTGAAACATGTAAACCTATTATTTTCTTTTAATCCTTGCATATTCTCATCACCTTGACAATAGAACTCAAAGCAGCAAAGTCTAGAAAGTCCTTCCCAATATTACATTTGTTTACTCATCAATATCATCTGACATTCTCTTTGATGCTATTTGCTTTATCAAGTACTTTTTTAAAAACACCTCTGCTTAGAAAAACATGACTTTATTTTTTCCTTCAAAATTAGTTGCTGAGGGTTTAAATCTAAAACCTTTCTATTATTCCTTACCTTATTTTGCATAAGTTATTTATATTTATTCATATTTCAATTTTGCACAAAGGAGAATTGAGCTTGCCTCCTGGGTCAGAGAACAGAGCAGTCGGCTCTCTTAAATGCATTCTTAGAAATGTGCAGATTCTGGTTCTGCAAACTTAGATTTTTCTTCCCCTCAAACATTCCACATTTCAAAGGTGACATGATAAATTAAAATATGCTCAGGATTTAGTTTCAAGAAAAATAAAATTTGGTTCCAGATATGAACAATCATACAAAAAGAATACTATCATTAGGAGGGATAGGAGTACTTAATCATGTGATACATGCTTTAAACAATATTTCTATTAGTTTTTAATGTAACAGTTTAGAGTTATTTGCTTCAACTAAAGAAGAGAATACAGAAGGCTGAAAAAGTTAAGTGACTTTCTCAAAACATCAAATGTGGTAAATAGAATTAGCATTTAAACACAGTTAGGCTTGACACATATACACTTATTCTTTCCTCCTTCCCTGTCAAGTCAGTTTATTTAGTATATTTGAAAACCACTTTTCTCATCTAAAATATGGGTAAAATATTATCTATATTAAATATTTTTGAAGATAAAATGTGAAAACATTCCCAATGCTTCATTCAATAACTTTTACTGAGAAGTATATTTGTAGCACATCTGTTTTCTAAGTGTTCCAAGTACAATTATTGTTGTTCAGTCACTTAGTAATATTTGACTTTTTTCAACCACATGAACTTCAGCAGGCCAGGATTTCCCGTCCTTTGATGTGTCTCAAAGTTTGCCCAAACTCATGTCCATTGAGTCAATGATGTCCTCCAACCAACTCACCCTCTGTCACACCCTTCTCCTCTTGTCCTCAATCTTTCCCAGCATTAGGGTCTTTTCCAATGAGTCTGCTCTTCACATCGGGTAACCAAATATTGGAACTTCAGCTTCAGTATCCATCCTTCCAATGAATATTCAGGGTTGATTTCCTTTAGAATTGACTAGTTTGAGCTCCTTGTAGTCCAAGGGACTCTCAGGATCATTCTTCAGCACCACAATTGAAAAGTATCAGTTCTTAAGCTCCCAGCTTTCTTTACAATAGTGTTCAACAAAACTGAAATAAATTCTTGCCTTCAAGATTTATTTTTACTTTAGCGAGGAGAAACGGACAATAAGCAAAATGAAATACAAAAATAAATGAATCCTTAGTTTGCCTTGAATTGCAGCATACGTTAAAGGTGTACAAGTGACTGGGAACCCTGCTTGTGAGTAAGATGTAGAGAGATGCAAGAGACTGTTACTACCATCCTAAGAATAAGAAAAGCCAGATGATCTACAAAATCCTCATTTTCTTTGACCCTGTCAAAGAACTAAGGTCATAAGTCAACACAGAGGACTGAATTCCAGAGAGTAACAAATGCCTCCAAGGAGAGCAGAGATATATGAACAGTTTCACCTTTGACAGGCATCAGAGGAAGAACCAGTTCCCACAGAAGTGGGTAAGAATAAACCAGTTACAATTTTAGCATTTTTCTAAAGGCCAAATATGGGCTAGCATACCAACTTGAAACAGATTTAGATGTGGGAGAATTCACACTTCCTCAGAAGCTCTTTTCTGTGCATCTCTCCTGGCTACTCACAAAAAGAGTACGGACAAGAGAAGCCTGGGGTGGGGGGCGTTGCGGCAGTCCTTCCTCAATGCAGAGTGATGGCTGCTGACCTGGAGGGGCATAAACTCTTGCTAGAACCTTTCTCACAAGCATTAATAATAGTAGTAAATATTAATTAAAATTGCTTTAAGTCACTAGAGGAAGGGCATCAAAATTTTTGCTGCTGAAAGACACTGGTGGAGAAGTTAAAACCTTCTGCTTTTCTGAAGTTAAAAAACCCTTCCTGTGCCCTAGGAAACCAAATACAGGTCCAGGATTGTTGTTGTTGATGATAGTGTGTCTTGGAAGAAGGGTAAAAATACAAGCTACCTACTGCTGGTGAAAGAGCAAGAAAATATCTCAAGACAAGGTCCAAGATAGACACAGGGAACTATTGTCTTGCAAGAGGATGAGAGTGAAGAAAGGCTTAAAAAGTCCAACTTTAAATCTAGAAGCATAGGTCTCAGCAAAAACAGAGGCTACAACAGAGAATTTTAAAATATTCTCTGCGTCACAAATCTAACACCAAATAATAAACAACAAAAGTCTACTGCTGGGGGAATGAGAAGTGTGTAGAAATAAGAATACTAGAGACAGTATTTTCAAAAGCAAAGCCCAGATCAAGCTCAACTAATAATCAGACTGACCCACTCTTTCATGCTAATGACTCGACAGAAGAAAACAGCTGGTTGTTTCAAATTTCAGTTATAAACTTCTCAGTCCTTACACACAATTTTGTACTCAATCAAAAATAACAAGATATGTTTGAGAAAAAGCAAAACAATATATTCTCAAGAGATAACTTGGAGATGACAATATGATGAAACTATCCCATGGAATTCTAAAATACAATGTATTTTGTATCCATGGATTCAACCAACTGTGGATCAAAATATACAAAAAATTTCAGAAAAATTTAAAAGGAAAATAAATTTGCCATGTGTCCATCAGCTATTTATGTAGCATTTACATTGTATTCGTAATAAAACACATAGCATTTATATTATATTAAGTATTATAAGTAATCTAGAGATGATCTAAAGTAAACAGTAGAATGAGCTTAACTTCTATGCAGATATTATACCATTTTATACATAAGACTTGAGCACTGATGACTTTTGGTATTGATAGGAGATTCTGAACCAATTCCCCACCAAGGACAGCTATATCTATGATCACTAAGTTAAAGTTTGTGTAGAGCATGCCAGGCCTCCCTGTCCATAACCCACTCCCAGTTTACTCAAACTCATGTCCATTCAGTCGGTGATGCCATCCAAACATCTCATCCTCTGTTGTCCCCTTCTCCTCCTGCCTTCAATCTTTCCCAGCATCAGGGTCTTCTCAAATTAGTCAGCTCTTCACATCAGGTGGCCAAAGCATTGGAGTTTCAGCTTCAACATCAGTCTTTCCTAAGAATATTCAGGACTGATTTCTTTAGGATGGACTGTCTTGGATCTCCTTGCAGTCCAAGGGATTCTCAAAGTCTTCTCCAACACCACAGGTCAAAAGAATTAATTCTTCAGTGCTCAGCTTTCTTTATAGTCCAACTCTCACATCCATACATGACTACTGGAAAGACCACAGCCTTGACTAGATGGATCTTTTTTGGCAAAGTAATGTCTCTGCTTTACAATATGTTGTCTAGGTTGGTCATAACTTTCCTCCCAAGGAGTAAGATTTTTTAATTTCATGGCTGCAGTCATCATCTGCAGGGATTTTGGATCCCAAATGGTAAACATTGCTTTGAAAGGAACACATACTTATTTCATTGCTTTGAAAGGAACACATACTTATTTCATGTGCACATGTAATATTCACTATATTTTGGTCGATTAAAAAATAAAATTCGACATCAAATTTACATCTGGATACAAGTATACTTGATGAAGTTTTTGCTTTATCACATATGGAGTTCAGGAAGCAACAGTTAGAAATGGACATGGAACAACAGACTGGTTCCAAATAGGAAAAGGAGTACGTCAAGGCTGTATATTGTCACCTTGCTTATTAAACTTATATGCAGAATACATCATGAGAAACGCTGGGATGGAAGAAGCATAAGCTGGAATCAAGATTGCCATGAGGAATATCAATAACCTCAGATATGCATATGACACCACCCTTATGGCAGAAAGTGAAGAGGAACTGAAAAGCCTCTTGATGAAAGTGAAAGAGGAGAGTGAAAAAGCCTAAAGCTCACCTTTCAGAAAACTAGGATCATGGCATCTGGTCCCATCACATCATGGCAAATAGATGGGGAAACAGTGGAAACAGCGTCAGACTTTATTTTTTGGGGCTCCAGAATCACTGCAGATGGTGATTGCAGCCATGAAATTAAAAGACGCTTACTCCTTGGAAGGAAAGTTATGACCAATCTAGACAGAATATTGAAAAGCAGAGACATAACTTTGCCAACAAAGGTCTGTCTAGTGAAGGCTATGATTTTTCCAGTAGTCATGTATAGATGTGAGAGTTGGACTATGAAGAAAACTGAGCCCCCCAAAATTGATGCTTTTGAACTGTGGTGTTGGAGAAGACTCTTGAGGGTCCCTTGGACTGCAAGGAGATCCAACCAGTCCATTCTAAAGTAAATCAGTCCTGGGTGTTCATTGGAAGGACTGATGCTGAAGCTGAAACTCCAGTACTTTGTCCACCTCATGAGAAGTGTTGACTCATTGGAAAAGACCCTGATGCTGGGAGGGTTTGGGGGCAGAAGGAGAAAGGGACGACGGAGGATAAAATAGCTGGATGGCATCACCAACTTGATGAACATGAATTTGAGTGAACCTCAAGAATTGGTGATGAACAGGTAGGCTTGGCGTGCTGCGATACATGGGGTGGCAAAGATTCAGACACGCCTGAGCAACTGAACTGTACTGAACTGAATGTATTATTGAAATCCTTTTTTCATTATTATGAATCAGAGAATATTGTCAAAATTAATCTCTGTAACTTCTCCCTGAACAATTGAACAAAAGAATCATTATTTCTAAAGACAAACTTTTGTTTTATTTTTATCATACTTCATCTTTTGAATGATTCGAGCCTGGGCTCTAGTATATAAACCAAACTTTGAGAATTTCCTTCTCAGTTTCCTTAATTCATGGTCTCTGCTCTGCCCCCACTTTGCAATCCGCTGTTGCACATCATTTCATGCCTTTCTTGAGTTATGCATTCTATCCTTCCAGGGTTGTTGTTATTACTATTGTTGTCTGTTGTTGATATTTTTGCTTTGGTTCTATTCTACATTCTTCTGACTCATAATAATGCAACCTTTAGGCAACATAGAAGTCATCTTCTACTTGCACATGCTAGCCCATACAACATGGGAATATCTCAGATATTTGTGTCCTCCACAGGCTATTATAGCCTCCACTGTTCTCACGAACAAATCTCAAAATCCTTCACCATCTTTTAAGTTAAAATTCATCCATTAATATTCTTCTCGCAGAGCACTAGCAAGAAATGAACTCAATTTTCCTAGACATACACTGTCTCTACCTTTATCGATTTAGCACTTTTGACTGATTGCTTTTGTTAAAAAAAGTCTCCCCTTTAAGTCTTCAGTTTTTAGTATTTATCATTATTACAAAAACTGATTTTATGTGATGTCATGTTACTATATTATAGGTTACATAAGAATTGCTTTATGTTGAAAATAATTCATATTACCCATCTGCTCAACCTTTTGAACAAGAAAGGAGAAAGAAATTACACTACTGAAGAGTCTATTAAGTGCCAGGCACTGTGCCACAACTTTTCCATATATTTTCTCATTCATTTCCAAATCAGCCCCATAAAGTTAGTATTATGTATTGAAAATGAGGCTCAAATAATCTAATTAAACTGCCTACTTATTTAATTAAGTAACCAGTTGCAAGAGAGAAATAAAAATATGAACCAGTATCTGTTATCATCAAAACCCAACAATACTAATATACATAATTTGGAACCTTCAGAAAACAACAAATCAGATTAGTTTGAATTTATTTCACATTATTTACAAAAATGGACTATATATTGCCATGTCTATAATAACATGAATGTGAGAATTTGTGATTTTCTTCGTATATTTAGGACATATATTGGCTATTTAAGACTCTGCATTATGGACTCTTGTTGACTATGATGGCTACTCCAATTCTTCTAAGGGATTCCTGCCCACAGTAGTAGACGTAATGGTCATCTGAGCTAAGTTCATCCATTCTAGTCCATTTTAGTTCACTGATTCCTGGAATGTCGACTTTCACTCTTGCCATTTCCTGTTTGACCACTTCCAATTTGCCTTGATTCATGGACCTAACATTCCAGGTTCCTATGCAATATTGCTTTATACAGCATCGGATCTTGTTTCTATCACCAGTCACATCCACAACGGGGTGTTATTTTTGCTTTGGCTCTGTCCCTTCATTCTTTCTCGAGTTGCTTCTCCACTGATATCCAGTAGCATATTGGGCACCTATCGACCTGGGAGTTCATCTTTCAGTGTCCTATCTTCTTGCCTTTTCAAATTGTTCATGGGGTTCTGAAGGCAAGAATACTGAAGTGGTTTGCCATTCCCTTCTCCAGTGGACCACATTTTGTCAGAACCTCCACCATAACCCATCCGTCTTTGGTGGTCCTACACAGCATGGCTTAGTTTTATTGAGTTAGACAAGTTGATGGTCCACATGATCATATTGGCTAGTTTTCTGTGATTGTGGTTTCAGTCTGTCTGCCCTCTGATGCCCTCTCTCAATTCCTACTCTCTTACTGGGCTTTCTCGTATATTGGACGTGGGGTATATTCATGGCTGCTCCAGCAAAGCACAGTCGCTGTTCTTACCTTGCATATGGGGTATCTTCTCACAGTCTTCACTCCTGACCTTGGATGTGGGGTATCTCCTCGCTGCTGCTCACTGCTCCAAGCTGTGCCACCACAGCTAGATGCTTGTACTTGGATGCAATCTCAAAACGACAGAGTGATCCATTTCCAAGGAAAACCAATCAATATCATGGTAATCCAAATCTATGCCCCGACCAGTAATGCTGAAGAAGATGAAGTTGAATGATTCTATGAAAACCTACAAGATCTTTTAGAATGGACACGCTTCAAAAAAGTCCTTTTAATTATAGAGGACTGTAATACAAAAGTAGGAAGTCAAGAAACACCTGGAGTAACAGGCACATTTGGCCTTAGAGTACAGAATGAAGCGGGGCAAAGGCTAATAGAGTTTTGCCAAGAGCAAGCACTGGGCATAGCAAACACCCTCTTCCAACAACACAAGAGAAGACTCTACACATGGACATCACCAGATGGTCAACACTGAAATCAGACAGATTATATCCTTTGCAGCCAAAGATGGAGAAGCTGTATGTAGTCAGCAAAAATAAGACCAGAATCTGACTGTGGTTCAGAACATGAACTCCGTATTGCCAAATTCAGACTTAAGTTGAAGAAAGTAGGGAAAACCACTAGACTTCAGATATGACCTAAGTCAAATTCCTTGCAATTATACACTGGAAGTGAGAAATAGTTTTAAAGGACAAGATCTGATAGACAGAGAGCCTGATGAATTATGGATACAGGTTTGTGACATGTACAGGAGACAGGGGTCAAGACCATCTCCAAGAAAAAGAAGTGCAAAAAAGGCAAAATGGTTGTCTGAGGAGGCCTTACACATAGCTGTAAAAAGAAGAGAAGCAAAAGCAAAGGAGAAAAGGAACGATATATCCATTTGAATATAGAGTTCCAAAGAATAGCAAGGGGAGATAAGAAGGACTTCCTCAGTAATCAGTGCAAAGAAATAGAGGAAAATTATAGAATGGGAAAGATCTGAGATCACATCAAGAAAATTAGAGATACCAAGGAAATATTTCATGCAAAGATGAGCACAATAAAGGACAGATATGTTATGGACCTAATAGAAGTAAAAGATGTTAAGAAGAGGTGCAAGAATACACAGAAGAACTGCACAAAAAAGAGCTTCACGAACGAGTCAGTCAAGATGCTGTGATCACTCACCTAGAGCCAGGCATCCTGGAATGTGAAGTCATGTAAGCCTTAGGAAGCATCACTACAAACAAAGATAGTGGAGGTAATGGAATTCCAGGTGAGCTATTTCAAATCCTAAAAGATGATGCTGTGAAAGTGTTGCACTCAATATGCCAGCAAATTTGGAAAAGTCAGCAGTGGCCACAGGACTGGAAAATGTCAGTTTCATTCCAATCCCAAAGAAAGGCAATGCCAAAGAATGCTCAAACTACCGCACAATTTCACTCATCTCACATGCTAGCAAAGTAATGCTCAAAATTCTCCAAGCAAGGCTTCAACAGTATGTAAACCAAAAACTTCCAGATGTTCAAGCTGGATTTAGAAAAGGCAGAGGAACCAGAGATCAAATTGCCAACATCCGCTGGATCATCAAAAAAGCAAGAGCGTTCCAGAAACACATCTATTTCTGCTTTATTGACTATGCCAAAACCTTTAACTGTGTGGATCACAATAAACTGTGGAAAAATTCTGAAGGAGATAAGAATACCAGATCACCTGACCTGCCTCTTGAGAAAGCTGTATGCAGATCAGGAAGCAACAGTTAGAACTGGACATGGAACAACAGACTGGTTCCAACTAGGAAAAAGAGTATGTCAAGGCTGGATATTATCACCCTGATTATTTAACTTTTATGCAGAGTGCATCATGAGAAACACTGGCTTGGAGGAAGAACAAGCTGGAATCAAGATTACTGGGGAAATATCAATAACCTCAGATATGCAGATGACACCACCCTTTTGGCAGAAAGTGAAGAGGAACTAAAGAGCCTCTTAATGAAAGTGAAAGTGGAAAGTGAAAAAATTGGCTTAAAGCTCGACATTCAGGAAACTAAGATCATGGCATCTGGTCCCATCACTGCATGGCAAATAGATGAATTAGCAATGGAAACAGTGGCAGACTTTATTTTTTTGGGCTCCCAAAGCACTACAGATGGTGACTGTGGCCATGAAATTAAAAGATGCTTACTCTTTGGAAGGAAAGTTATAACCAACCTAGATAGCATGTTAAAAAGCAGAGATATTGCTTTGCCAACAAAGGTCCATCTAGTCAAAGCTATGGTTTTTCCAGTGGTCATGTATGGATGTGAGAGTCGGACTGTGAAGAAAGCTGAAAGCTGAAGAATTGATGCTTTTGAACTGTGGTGTTGGAGAAGACTCTTGAGAGTCCCTTGGACTGCAAGGAGATCCAACCAGTCCATTCTGAAAGAGATCAGCCCTGGGATTTCTTTGGAAGGAATGATGCTAAACCTGAAACTGCAGTACTTTGTCCACCCCATGAGAAGTGTTGACTCATTGGAAAAGACTCTGATGCTGGGGGGGATTGAGGGCAGAAGGAGAAAGGGACAACAGAGGATGAGATGGCTGGATGGCATCAATAACTCGATGGATGTGAGTCTGAGTGAACTCCAGGAGTTGGTGATGGACAGGAGGCCTGGCATGCTGTGATTCATGGGTTTGCAAAGAGTCGGACACGACTGAGTGACTGTACTGAACGGAACTGATGCTGGGAAAGATTGAGAGCTGGATGAGAAGAGGATGATAGGGAATGAGGTGGTTGGATGGCATCACTGACTCAATGAACATGTGTCTGGGTAAACTCCAGGAGTTGGTGATGGAGTGGTGTCACCATCACCAGGGAGGGAAGCCTCCCTGGTGTCCCTGTTGTTGCAAAAAGTTGGACATGACTGAGCTACAAACTGAACTGAACAGATTAAGACTCTAGTAGACACACAAGAGCTTGTTCTAGTACTCAAATATTAAGTGCATTAAGGGTGAATGTGGAAGAAGTATTTTACAGTGATTAAATTATGAATGCACACATACAAATTATATAAGTACTAGTATCTTCTCTTAAATTCATGATTATACACTATTGAGAATTAAGTAATTAAACACTATTTAAGCCAGTGAATGGGTGCTCTATGTCTAATTTAGTATGCTAGTTCAACCCAGCTAGATATCATATAACAAATGATATGTAAGGAGAAATGCATTTTTTCCTTGGCAAGATTGTAGTAATCACCTAAGAACACTTTCTTTGTGCTAGGCAGGTTCTTCCAGTCTTACCTCTACTTGATTTTCCACTTGGACGTGTCAACCTAACCTTATTCATGGCTTTGACATGGGGATTTTGGAAGTATTTGATTTCTTATGTCTTTATAGGGATGCTCCTTACACAGCAACAACTGACCTAATTCCAGCAACTCAGAATCAAAACTGACAACATATTTTCTTTTTTCTTGTTTTTTTTTCTTCTCCCTTAAAAATCTCTTCTCTCTCTCTTTTTGTTTTTACCAAGTCAAATAGCCTACCAAATCTTTGTTTTTCTTTAGTTGAGGTATAATTGACATACTAACAACATATTCTTGGTCATTATATTGCTCTCTAACTCAACATGAGCAGTGAATTTGTGACCCCTTTCTATCTCCTTATCCCCAAAATTTGTGTGAAAAGCAGATTTAGACACCATTAGCTTCCACTTCCTAACCTCGGAAAACAACATTGGCTAAACATCTTCCCACACTGTTAGATATTTAATTGATGATCCTGCCCCTTGCTTCTGAAATAGTGTAGATGTGCCCCTATAATTTTTGGTGGCAAAAGAAAATAGCAAAACCACTCCACCAATGAGCATTCTCTTATGCTCTTTGCAGTTTGGGGAGAAATAGATGGATTTCATGTGCAGTCTTTGAAAGAGAATTTGCCTAGACCCCCACGCTTTCTATTTGATTTTTCTCAGTACATTTTAAAGGTTTTTAAATTGTTTCATATCTGGTCAAGCTGAGATTTTTAAGAACCTCATTTTTAATTTGTAATAAAAGTTTACAACTTGATTTTTTTTCAAAAAAAGTCAACAAACTGCAAGTACCCATTAGTAAAAGTCTCTAAAAAAAGATAATAAAAACTTCAACTATGATTTCTTTATCAATACCAGAAAGTTGTCTCTGCTTTCTGGAGAGATTTAAAAAATTATCCATTTGACAAATGACATTGGAAGGTCAATCTCATTAGTCTGCATTCTGTCACATAGGTCTGGTGTCCTCACAATAAGAAGGGGTTATCTGTTGACAGTACATCAGTGATGTGAAATAGTTTGTAAACATTATGTTGGAAGAGAATTCTTCACTTTCATTTCCCACAGAACTCTGCCGTGTGATCATGCTCTTTGGACCGCTAGTACTTTAAGAGGCACTGGTGGAGAATATCTCTGGGTAATCATGAAAATGTGATTTTGATGGTTTAAGCTGATTTGCTAGTCGTCATGACTAAATGAAATGATCTATGTAATGATCATCCTGGCCTATAAACACTTGACTATATGTCTTTTTTCTTGATATTAAGGTGTTCATATAATCATTAACAAGGTACATAAAACATATATTAATACCAATATTTACTTTTAATACATAGTCAACACCTGGGCTGATTCAGTCTTTGATGTTTTTACCAAATGATGAGCAATGTAAAATATTGCCTCATTTGAAATTCTTTCCTCAGCTAATCACAAGTGCCAGGCTTACTTCCTGCATAGCACTTCAGGGGATATTTGACTTGTGAAGATGTCTCTGTGTCTATATCTTTAATCACACAATTTGCATGAGACAATTAGAATAAAAAGTCATTAAGAGAAGAGGGCATATATAATACACTATGTCAGCAGATGAAAGTCAGTGTCGTGTCATGATTAATTACAGGATCATTTTCCAGTATAGACTCTGAAAACTAGGAAAAGTAATGTACACTTTCTTAATTCAGCTTTTTTTCCTGTATATACTAGGAATGCTGCTACTTGTGCTATAATATTCTTTTGAAGTTCAGTGTGAATGAGTGTATAAGACATTTACCTCTTTGAGAAGGCCCGGTGATATAAAGGCTTGTGTTACTTAACTCTCCTACCAGTGAATGCACATGAACTTGGCTGATTGATAACTGAAAAATCAGGCAAGGTTTTCATTACAGAATCTCTCCTCCTGTCCTTCTATCGTCATTCCCACCCATGTGCATTCCTAGTATGGCAATAGTTCTGGGCTTTGCTCCTTGATTGTTGGGAAATTCAACAACTCTATTTCAGAAACCAACGATGGGAAACAGGAGAGAATGTAGCTTATTTGTCTGTCATGTCTTCTTTTCATCTACATGGTTTCATCTACATCATTGTCATCATTTGATTTCCATTGAATAACTTTGATTCTTCCTAGAAAGATTTTGTTCAATGACATATTTTGCTTTCTTCCATGGGCTACACACTGCCATATTGCTTACCCATTATTTTAGTTACATATAATATTTAATTCAGTTACATATTATATTACTTATAATACATATAAAGAATTCCTTACAATCACTTAAATTCAGTATGGTCTCAGTTTTAACAAGGTCTCAGTTTTAACAATTATTGAAAGTGAAAATGAAGTCGCTCAGTTGTGTCCAACTCTTTGCGACCCTGTGGACTGTACAGTCCATGGAATTCTCCAGGCCAGAATACTGTAGTGGGTAGCCTTTCCCTTCTCCAGGGGATTGTCCCAACCCAGGGACTGAATGCAGATCTCCCACATTGCAGGTGGTTTCTTTACCAGCTGAGCAACCAGGGAAGCCCAAGCATGCTGAAGTGGGTAGCCTATCCCTTCTCCAGCAGATCGTCCCCACCCAGGAATCGAACCAGTGTTTCCTGCATTGCAGGCAGATTCTTAATTGTGCTATCAGGGAAGCCCTTAACAATTGTTAGTTAAATTTATTTTTAAAAGCAAAAATGTAAGGTTGAATAGAGAGTACATCTATAAATGCAGTTTGTATCACATGCTATCATAATTATGTAAGGGCTTTTATTATATTTTATATTAATCTGCATCTTCTATTTGAGTAAATTATAAAACCCCACAATCTATTAAATTGAATAAAATTGATGAGAAAGGGGTATATTATTCAATATCTAGCCCCCACTTTGTCAAGAGGACATTATATTACAGTTTTCTCATTTAATTATTTGGCAAAATATATATTAGATAAATATCAAATAAAGGGATTGGTATTTGGGTTGGGAGATATAAAGGAAGAGGAACAAGACATGGGCTGTACTCTTAAGCATTTCACATTCTTTAGGATTAGATATGATTTTTAAAGTTTAAGAATTCTCCTCTCCTTTCTACTTCCCTTAAAAGTAATTCATAGATATATTTTGAATGTTGAATATTTTGCAAGTATGAATAATAAAACTCCTAGGATTGTAGACTGTCAAAGTTGAGGTGACTTCAGATGTTGTTTTTTACCCATTTCCATACCTTCCTCCCCCATAATTTTACTTTATAAAAGAAAGGAAGAAAATCCATAGAAAGGTGAAGTCCTCTGGGATTTATAAAACATAAATAGAAAAAAGGTCATCCTAAGGAATTTTACTTAACAATGCTGACTATCCAACTGAGAAGATTTAATAATACACACATATTTTATTTATTGTTCTTAGACTAAATTCAAAAATCAGGTATTTGAACTAAGATAAGGGCTATGTGTTGTTAAGGGAAATGACAAGACATGAAGTCATACACATCAGAGTATGTCTCAGCTGAACTTCTAATTAGCTCCAGGTTTGCATGCTATGTTAAGCTGCCTCAGTCATGTCCAACTCTGTGCGACCCTATGGGCAGCAGCCCACCAGGCTCCTCTGTCCACAGGATTCTCTAGGCAAAAATACTAGAGTGGAGTGGGTTGTCATTTCCTTATCCAGTTTTACATATGGTAATGTATATATTTCAATGCTACTCTCTCAATTTGCCCCACCTTCTCCTGCCCAGCTGCGTCCAAAGGTCTGTTCTCTATGTCTCTATTCATGTCCAGCAAATAAGTTCAAGTCAATTTTTTTTTAGTGTATTTCACAGGTATATGCACCCATCACAAGTCAATTCTAGAAGCAAGCTTAAACATTTTTTGTATTAATTTTTTATCTGTTCACTGAGCATAATAACACCATACGTAACTAGATTTTTAGAGTTTTAGATAAAAAATGTAGTTGGATACAAATATTAATATTCAAATAATATTAGGTCTCACTGCTAGGGGGTTTTAAAAGTGATCCATTGGTGCGGATATATTTTTCAGTGCATTATCCTTAATGTTAGCGAATTGCTGCTCCAGCAAAGTGAATCTCTAGCAAGTGTCTGATGAGTTTACATCTTTAGGTTTTTCCAATTATATTTCTACATGGCTTCTTAAAAATTATTGCCTCTAGTATTATCATAGTAAAAAGTTTTATTTAAAAAGTTATCAGGAATTTATCCTATAATTTTATAACTGTATTCATGAGGATTCATTAATTTATCCATCAGTTCAAGAAATACTGATTTAGCACCTACTATTGCCAATTACCGGGTCATACACTGAAGACTGAATGTTATAAAAGACAAGTTCTCTGTTCTCATAGTATACAATTAATAAATGTAATTAAAATAAGTTCCCAATACTTTCACACACTCTATTTTATTGACTTTTGATAATAATCATGCAAGGTAGGTATTGTGAATATTGAAACAACTTCACTGATTGGAGCATAAATGACCTAAGATACTAAGAGTTTTTTACTTTGTCTCATAATTCCAATGGAGAAGGCAATGGCAACCCACTCCAGTACTCTTGCCTGGAAAATCCCATGGAGGGAGGAGCCTGGTAGGCTGCAGTCTATGGGATCACTAAGAGTCGGACAAGACAACAATTTCACTTTCAATTTTCACTCTCATGCATTGGAGAAGGAACTGGCAACCCACTCCAGTGTTCTTGCCTGGAGAATCCCAGGGACGGGGGAGACTGGTGGGCTGCCGTCTATGGGGTCGCACAGAGTCGGACACGACTGAAGAGACTTAGCAGCAGCAGCAGCAGCATAATTCAAATTCTGTACCAATATAGCATACCTCCTAAGAGATTTTCTTAAAGTACTAACACAAAGAACAGACAAGCTGTTGGTCCCAATGATGAAACTTCCAGTAGACGTTAGCACTTTGTTGTTAGGGCTCAAGTCTGAATATGCATGTTGTTTTCCAGCCACTAAATAGTGGTGTCCGACTCTGCGACCTCATGGATTGCAGCATGCCAGACTTCTCTGTCCTTCATTATCTCCCAGAGTTTGCTCAAAGTCATGTCTGTTGAGTTGGTGATGACATTCAACCATCTCATCCTTTGCCTCCCTCTTCTGCTTTTTCTTCAATCTTTTCCAGGGTCTTTTCCAATGAGTCAGCTATTCACATCAGGTGGACAAAGTATTGGAACTTCAACTTCAGCATCAGTCTTTTCAATGAATATTCAGTGTTGATTTCCTTTAGGATTGACTGGTTTGATCTCCTTGCAGATCTCCTCAAGTCAGAATATTCATTGTCCATTATAAAATCGTTTTGTAAGGTTTTATCCCTGCCATTTCAAATAGCCTGCGTTATACTTCCTCATGCATCAGTGCATATAATTGAGAGCTGACTTGGAGTTAGAGAAAGTTTATATTAAACAATTTCCTTAACCTAAAAGAGTATTTTTCACTCATAATTTTCTGTTTATTGCTAGAACTGGAGAATAATAAATGCTTGATTACTTGTTCTTTTATAGCTGCAAGTATTATCTGTTTCTAGAAAACAGAGCTGTTTGTATATTACATTTTACAAAAGATTAGATCTATCACCTCATTACCTGGGGAGTATGCCTCCATACATAATGTTTATCCCACAATCTTTCTTCTGTCCTACTTACTTCAATTATCTTTCTCCCCTTCTTATTGCTTGGCATGTATTGCCTAAATTACTAGTCCATGAAATGTTTTTTTCCCCCTATAATTCAGTCTCTGACATTTCCAAATCTGCCTTGTGAGAGATATCAAAAAGAATCACTTCATTCTTTACAGAATTAATAAGATGTATGGTCTTAATTGCAACATTTTTAGCTAATCAAAATGAAATTGGGATGAATATGGTAGAAGTAAATGTCTAAATTTACTGTTGGAAATATTCATGACTTTTAAAATTTATACTTTTAAAATCATACTGTTGTTTACTCAAATATATACAAATAGGTTGAATCCTATTGCACAAGCAATGAAGGCGGAAACATAATTTTATTGTTCATTGCTGTTTGTGGCTCTCTGCCATAGTGATTTTAATTTGTGATTATAATTAAGAAAAAGAAAGACATTTCTGATTCTCACTAAATTTGTTTTCATTTCATTTTTCTTGAACAATGGAAATTGTATCCTTAAAGCACTAGCTCATGATTTCTGTACATTAAAAGGTAAGTAAGTTCAAATATATAACAGCATCTGAAGATATTTATGACTATATTCAAGCAGCACTTTAAACTCTGTACATATGCAAAGATCAATTATGAATATTTGAAAGCAATTAGGCCAAACTTAGACTAGAATCACATGGGTACTATCTAATATATAATCATTATTTTGGCTAATATTGAAAGTTACATTTATAAGCTTTTCTCCACAATATGTTTGAATACTCATAGACAAATATATAAATTCTGTGAGACAGAAATCCACACTGCGAAAAGAGATAATTGGTCTATCTACTATCTTGGGATTTCAGATTACTAAAATGGTATTATCACTCTCACAAGTACTATTTGCAGAGTTTATTCTTCTTTTTCCCCCAGCATTGATATGATTGCAAGTCTTCTTTCAAATGTACTAATGTAGGTGTTTGAACTTGGTGAAGAGCATGACTTGTCATTCTGAGATGATTAGCCTATCAGCATAGAGGCACAATGAGCTTGATATTGGGGCAATATAAACTTTACAAAATGAAATGAAAAGAGAAAAGCAAGTAAAAAAATGAAACAGAATATTCAAGAACAGTCAGGTGATATTCAAAGATTTAACACAGGCATACTGGAATGCCAAAAATAAAAAAGGGAGAGAATGAATCAGAAGAGGCCTTTGAAGAGTGATTATGTATTTTCTAAAATTAATGCTCTTAAACAAGCCACAGTTCTAGTATGCTGAGAAGATATCAGATGGAATAATTACCAAAACAAACAAACAAAAATCCTAAACATGTCTTATTCAAATTGCAGAATACCAAAGATGAAGGTGAAGTCTCAAAAGGACCAAGAGCATTAGAATTGTACAACACCTTACCTATTGAGGAACAAGAGTCAATCACAGAAGAGTTCTTAGAAACCACATACGCATAAGACAGTGGAGTTAAATACTTAAAATATCAAAGGAAAAAAGTCAAGAATTCTATCCACATTAAATTGTTATTCTTCAAATTGAAGGTAAAGACTTCTCAGTTAAACAAAAACTGTGGGAATTCATCGACAGTAAATGCACCATGCAGGAAATGTTGAAAGAAATCTTTCTGGCAGAAGGATGCACATAGATCATACACTTAGATCTGTATAAAGAACAGAGAGTATCAGATATAAAAGAAATAAGTGCAATCTCAAATCTTTATTTTTTTTTAAAAATTTGATATTAAAATAAATTATTTTATTTGGTTATATTAAAATATATGTCATATTAATAGTAATGACAACAATATTACAAGAAACTATAGGTAGGAATTGGGAATACTTGGTTATAAGCCCCTACCCTATACATGGGAAATTGTATAGAGATATTTGAAACTGAACATACATAAGATAAATGTCTATTGCAAATTCTAGGGCAAGCACTACTTCTTAATACAATCATTATCTAATAAAGGATATAAAATGGACTTATATAAAATGCTTAACAAACCCCCCCCCCAAATGGGGGGAAACAATGAAAAATCCAAATATATCTAAATGTTAATACTAACTAAATTAATTAAATAAGCATTAAGTTCCAAACTGGGAAAGGTATACGTCAAGGCTGTATATTGTCATTCTGCTTATTTACCTTATATGCAGAGTACATCATGTGAAATGCCAGGATGGATGAAGCACAATTAGGAATCAAGATTGAAAGGAGAAATATCAATAACCTCAGATATGCAGATGACACCACCCCTATGGCAGAAAGTGAAGAAGAACTAAACAGCCTCTTGTTGAAAGTGAAAGAGGAGAGTGAAAAAGTTGACATAAAGTTCAATGTTCAGAAAACGAAGATCATGGCATCTGGTCCTATCACTTCATGGCAAATAGAAAGAGAAATAATGGAAATAGTGACAGATTTTATTTTCTTGGGTTCCAAAATCACTGCAGATGGTGATTGCAGGCATGAAATTAAAAGACGCTTACTTCTTGGAAGAAAAGTTATGACCAACATCAGTTCAATTCAGTTCAATCACTTAGTCGTGTCCGACTCTTTTCTACTCTATGAATCGCAGCATGCCAGGCCTCCCTGACCATCACCATCTCCTGGAGTTCACTCAGACTCGGGTCCATTGAGTCCGTGATGACATCCAGCCATCTCATCCTCGGTTGTCCACTTCTCGTGTTCCCAATCCCTTCCAACATCAGAGTCTTTTCCAATGAGTCAACTCTTCGCATGAGGTGGCCAAAGTACTGGAGCTTCAGCTTTGGCATCATTCCTTCCAAAGAAATCCCAGGGCTTTTCTCCTTGAGGATGGACTGGTTGGATCTCCTTGCAGTCCAAAGGACTCCCAAGAGTCTTCTCCAACACCACAGTTCAAAAGCATCAATTTTTCGGTGCTCAGCCTTCTTCACAGTCCAACTCTCATATCCATATATGACCACAGGAAAAACCATAGCCTTGACTAGACGGACCCGGCAAAGTAATGTCTCTGCTTTTCAATATACTATCTAGGTTGGTCATAACTTTCCTTCCAAGGAGTAAGCATCTTTTAATTCCATGGCTGCAGTCACCATCTGCAGTGATTTTGGAGCCCAAAAAATTAAGTCTGACACTGTTTTTACTGTTTCCCATCTATTTCCCATGAAGTGATGGGACCGGATGCCGTGATCTTCATTTTCTGAATGTTGAGCTTTAAGCCAAGTTTTTCGCTCTCCTCTTTCACTTTCATCAAGAGGCTTTTAGTTCCTCTTCACTTTCTGCCATAAGGGTGGTGTCATCTGCATATCTGAGGTTATTGATATTTCTCATGGCAATCTTGATTCCAGCTTGTGTTTCTTCCAGTCCAGCGTTTCTCATGATGTACTCTTCATAGAAGTTAAATAAGCAGGGTGACATTATACAGCCTTGACGTACTCCATTTCCTATTTGGAACCAGTCTGTTGTTCCACGTCCAGTTGTAACTGTTGCTTCCTGACCTGGATACAGATTTCTCAAGAGGCAGGTCAGGTGGTCTGGTATTCCCATCTCTTTCAGAATTTTCCACAGTTTATTGTGATCCACATAGTCAAAGGCTTTGGTATAGTCAATAAAGCAGAAAGAGATGTTTTTCTGGAACTCTCTTGCTTTTTCCATGATCCAGTGGATGTTGGCAATTTGATCTCTGGTTCCTCTGCCTTTTGTAAAACCAGCTTGAACATCTGGAAGTTCACGGTTCATGTATTGCTGAAGCCTGGCTTGGAGAAATTTGAGCATTTCTTTGCTAGCATGTGAGATGAGTGAAATTGTGCGGTAGTTTGAGCATTCTTTGGCATTGACTTTCTTTGGGATTGGAATGAAACTGAACTTTTCAGTCCTGTGGCCACTGCTGAGTTTTCCAAATTTGCTGGCATATTGAGTGCAGCACTTTCACAGCATCATCTTTTAGGATTTGAAACAGCTCAACTGGAATTCCATCACCTCCACTAGCTTTGTTCATAGTGATGCTTTCTAAGGCCTCTTGACTTCACTTTCCAAGATGTCTGGCTCTAGATTAGTGATCACATCATCATGATTATCTGGGTCATGAAGATCTTTTGTGTACAGTTCTTCCGTGTATTCTTGCCACCTCTTCTTAATATCTTCTGCTTCTGTTAGTTCAGACTATTTCTGTCCATTATTGAGCCCATCCTTGCATGAAATGTTCCCTTGGTATCTCTAAGTTTCTTGAAGAGATCTCTAGTCTTTCCCATTCTGTTGTTTTCCTCTATGTCTTTGCATTGATCACTGAAGAAGGCTTTCTTATCTCTTCTTGCTGTTCTTTGGAACTCTGCATTCAGATGCTTATATCTTTCCTTTTCTCCTTTGCTTTTCTCCTCTCCTTTCACAGCTATTTGTAAGGCCTCCCCAGACAGCCATTTTGCTTTTTTGCATTTCTTTTCCATGGGGATGATCTTGATCCCTGTCTCCTCTATCTATCAGATCTAGGCCCTTAAATCTATTTCTCACTTCCACTGTATAATCATAAGGGATTTGATATAGATCATACCTGAATGGTGTAGAGGTTTTCCCTACTTTCTTCATTTTGAGTCTGAATTTGGTAATAAGGAGTTCATGATCTGAGCCACAGTCAGCTCCTGATCTTGTTTTTGTTGACTGTATAGAGCTTCCCTATCTTTGGCTGGAAAGAATATAATCAATCTGATTTCAGCGTTGACCATCTGGTGATGTCCATGTGTAGAGTCTTCTCTTGTGTTGTTGGAAGAGGGTGTTTGCTATGACCAGTGCATTTTCTTGGCACAACTCTATTAGTCTTTGCCCTGCTTCATTCTGCATTCCAAGGCCAAGTTTGCCTGTTACTCCAGGTTTTTCTTGACTTCCTACTTTTGCATTCCAGTCCCCTACAATGAAAAGGACATCTTTTTTGGGTGTTAGTTCTAAAAAGTCTTGTAGGTCTTCATAAAACTATTCAACTTCAGTTTCTTCAGCGTTACTGGTTGGGGCATAGACTTGGATAACTGTGATATTGAATGATTTGCCATGGAGACGAACAGAGATCATTCTGTCGTTTTTGAGATTGCATCCAAGTACTGCATTTTGGACTCTTTTGTTGACCATGATGGCTACTCCATTTCTTCTGAGGGATTCCTGCCTGCAGTAGTAGATATAATTGTCATCCCAGTTAAATTCACCCATTCCAGTCCATTTTAGTTCGCTGATTCCTAGAATGTCAATGTTCACTCTTGCTATCTCTTGTTTGACCCCTTCCAATTTGCCTTGATTCATGGACCTGACATTCCAAGTTCCTATGCAATATTGCTCTTCATAGCATCGGATCTTGCTTCTATCACCAGTCACATCCACAGCTGGGTATTGTTTTTGCTTTGGCTCCATCCCTTCATTCTTTCTGGACTTATTTCTCCACTGATCTCCAGTATCACAGACAGTATGAAAAGGAAAAATGATAGGATACCAAAAGAGGAACTCCCCAGGTCATTAGGTGCCCAGTATGACCAACATAGACAGCATAATACAAAGCAGAGACATTACTTTGCCAACAATGTTTTATCTAGTCAAAGCTATTTTTTTTTTCCAGTAGTCATGTATGGATGTGAGAGTTGGGCCATGAAGAAAGCTGAGCACAGAAGAATTGATGCTTTTGAACTGTGGTGTTGGAGGAGACTCTTGAGAGTTCCTTGGACTGCAAGGAGATCAAACCAGTCAATTCTAAAGGAAATTAGTTGAATATTCATTCGGTGAACTGATGCTGAAGCTGAAGTTCCAGTACTTTGGCCACTGAACAGGAAGAACTGACTCATTTGAAAAGACCCTGATGCTGGGAAAGATTGAAGGCGGGAGGAGAAGGGGATGACAGACGATGAGATGGTTGGATGGCATCACCGACTCAATGGACATGAGTTTGAGTGAGCTCCAGGAGTTAGTGATGGACAGGTAAGCCTGACATGCTGCATTCCATGAGGTCTCAAAGAGTCAGACACGACTGAGTTACTGAACTAAACCATTAAGTTACTAACCTGACATCTATCTAACTATATCAATAATTGCTTTAAATGTGAATGTTTCAAATATACCAAATAAAAGAGGTTGTCAGAGAGCATAAAAATTCAAAAATAAACTGTACGGTGTCTAACAAATCCCAGTTTACATGTAAACATACACCTAGATTAAACATAAAGAATAGAGAAAGATATATCATGCTGTGTTTGTGTATGTGTATTTAGTCACTAAGTTGTGTCAGTCTCTTTTGCAACCTCACTGTTACTACTACATCATGATAAAAGTGTCAATTCTCAAAGAATTTAACGTTCTTAAATGTGTATGAAGATAACAGTAGAAGGTTAAAATGTACCAAGCAAATATGATAGAATAGCAAAGATAAATAGATAATTCCACTATTATTGTCAGGGACTTCAAGAACCAGCCCTTGGTAATTGATAGATCAAGTAGGCAGATAATCAGTTAGGACACAGATGACCTGAACAGCACTATCAATCAACTTGATCTAATTGATGTTTACAGAATATTCCATCCAACAGCAGCAGAATATACATTTATTTCAAGCTCACATGAAATATTCATCATGACAGACCCCCTCCTGGGCCATAAAACACATCTTTTAAAATGTAAAGAATAGAACAAAATGTGATTTCAAATCAAAATGGAATTTAAAAATTAAATAAAAAATTTCAGTAACAGAAAAATAGCAGAAAAAAACACAGTTATTTGCAAATTAAACATCACACGTCTAAATGACACATGAAATCAACAAAGTCTCAGAAAAAGTTAACTTTTTTCCAGCCAAATAAAATTAAAACTCAACATTTCAAAATCTGTGAGAAGCAGAAAAGGCAACCCTTGGATATTTATAAAGCTAAATGTGGATTCTAGAAAAAAATCTAAAAATTATAACATGTTTCCTCTTTAGTGAATCTAGAAAAGAAGATAAATTTAAGCCTGAAGAAAGTGTATGAAAATAAAAAGTACACAAAATTTAGAAGAGATATCAGGGAAACTGAAGACATGAAAATCATGAAGAAAATCAACAAAGCAGGTTATTTGAAAAGATTATTACATCTGATAAACTGCTATCATTCTAAATAGAAAAAGAAGAGACTAATTATTAAATTGTTATAAAAGAGAGAGTACCTTTGTTTGTTTGATGGATATGAAAGGAGTAATAAAGAAATACTAAAAACAAGTCCATGTACAAAAATTTGATTATTTAGATGAAAGTCACTAATTTCTTGAAAGACATAAAGTACAAAACATACATGGAAAAATAGATAATCTAGAACCCAGTTGCTGTTTAGTCCCTAAGTCGTGTGGACTTTAGCCCACCAGGTTCCTCTGTCCATGGTGTTTCCTAAGCAAGAATATAGGAACGAGTTGCCATTTCCTTCTCCAGGGGATCTTCCCTACCCAGGAATCAAACCTGTGTCTCCTTCATTGGAAGCAGATTATCTACCACTGAGCCACCTGAGAAACTCCAATTTAAAAACCTCCATCTATTTACAATTGTATCAGTAATTAATGACATTCCAAAAAACAACAGATCATATAGTTTCACTGGTGAAAGTCTACCAAATATTTAAAGGACAATACCAATACCTCAAGAACTCCAAAAAAATAGAAGCAAAACAAATCATTCTTAACTCATTTTCTGAGTGCAGCATTACCCTAACACCAAAGCAGATAGAGACTTTAGAGAAATGAAAGTTCAGACAATAAATCTTAATTATCTCAAGTAAAAAAAATCTTTGCAATATTGGCAAGTCAAATTCTACAATGCATAAAAAGGATTATACAAAGTGGTAAAATGTACTTTATTTCAAGTATGCAACACTGTTTCAGAAGTCAAAAGCCATTCAATGTAATTCACCACAAAAATAGGCTACAAAAACCCACAAAAAAACATATGATCATATTCTGATCATATGAATTCATACAGAAAAAAGGCATCTGACAGGATCTACAATAATGGAATATTATTATCATTAATGATAAAAATTTTTTTAAAAAATTTTTTTAAAAAATTAAAAATAAACTCCTTCAACCACTTTTTATATTATGCTGTTAGTTCTAACTGGTGCAATAGTGTAAGTAAAAGGCATATATATATATATATATATATATATATATACACACACACACACACACACATACAGATTTGTAGGGAAAATGAAATGAAATTCTCTTTATTGGCAGATGATTCATTTGGTCGTGTAGAAAATCCCTGATATTCAATCAAAAAATTCTTGGAACTATCTTCATAAATAAGTATATGAAAGCTGACAAAGGTCTGCATAGTCAAAGCTAAGGTTTTTCCAGTAGTCATATACATATGTGAGATTGGACCATAAAAAATGCTGAGCACTAAAGAATTGATGATTTTGAGTTGTGGTGCTGGAGAAGACTCTTGGGAGTCACTTTGACTGCAAGGAGATCCAACCAGTCCATTCTAAAGGAAACCAGTCCTGAATATTCATTGAAAGGACTGCTGCTGAAGCTGAAACTCCAATACTTTGGACACATGCTGAGAAAAGCTAACTCATTTGGAAAAGAGCCTGATGCTAGGAAAGACTTCAGGCAGGAGGAGAAAGGGGGACAGAGGATGAGATGGTTGAATGGCATCACTGACTCAATGGATATGCATATGAGCAAACCCCAGGACATAATGAGCAGAGAAGCTAATGGAAATGATGAATTACAGCTGAGCTACTTCAAATCCTAAAAGATGATGTTAAAGTGCTGCAGTCAATATGAAAGCAAATTTGGAAAAACTTAGCAGTGGCCACAGGACTGGAAAAGACTGGTTTTCATCCCGATTTCAAAGGTCAGTGCCAAAGAATGCTCAAACTACCACAAAATTGTATTCATTTCACATGCTAGTAAGGTAATGCTCTAAATCCTCCAAGACAGGCTGCAAAAGTATGTGAACTGAGAACTTCCAGATGTTCAAGCTGGATTTAGACAAGGCAAAGGAACCAGAGATCAAATTGACAACATCCAATGGATCATTGACAAATCAAGAGATGGGAATACCAGACAACCTTACTTGCCTCCTGAGAAATCTGTATGCAGGTCAAGAAGCAATAATTAGAGCCTTACATGGAAAAATGGGCTGGTTCAAAATTGTGAAAGGAGTACATCAAAGCTATAATTTTTCAGCCTGTTTATTTAAATTAATGCAGAGCATATCATGTGAAATGCTAGGCTGGATGAAGTGCAAGCTGGAATCAAGATTGCAGGGAGAAATATCAATAACCTCAGATATGCAGATGACACCACTCTTCTGGCAGAAAGCAAAGGGGAACTAAAAAGCTTGTTGACAAAGGTGAAAGAGGATACTGAAAAAGTTGGCTTAAACTCAACATGCAGAAAAATATAATCATGGCATCTAGTCCTATCAGTTCAAAGCAGTTCCATTGCTCAGTCATGTCCAACTCTTTGCGACCCCATGAATCACAGCACACAGGCCTCCCTGTCCATCACCAACTCCCTGAGGTCACTCCAACTCATGTCCATCGAGGCGGTGATGCCATCCAGCCATCCCATCCTCCGTCATCCCCTTCTCCTCCTGCCCCCATTCCCTCCAAGCATGAGGGTCTTTTCCAATGAGTCAACTATTCTCATGAGGTGGCCAAAGTATTGGAGTTTCAGCCTTAGCATCAGTGCTTCCAGCGAACACCCAGGACTGAGCTCCTTTATGATGGACTGGTTGGACCTCCTTGCAGTCCAAGGGACTCTCAGGAGTCTTCTCCAACACCACAGTTCAAAAGCGTCAATTTTTCAGCTCTCAGCTTTCTTTACAGTGCAACTCTCACATCCTTACATGACCACTGGAAAAACCATAGCCTTGATTAGATGGACCTTTGTTGGGAAATTAATATCTCTGCTTTTCAACATACTATCTAGGTTGGTCATAACTTTCCTTCCAAGGAGTAAGTGTCTTTTATTTTCATGGCTGCAATCACTGTCTGCAGTGATTTTGGAGCCCCCCAAAATAAAGTCTGACACTGTTTTAACTGTTTTCCCATCTATTTCCCATGAAGTGATGGGACCAGATACCATGATCTTCGTTTTCTGAATGTTGAGTTTTAAGCCAAATTTTCACTCTCCTGTTTCACTTTCATCAAGAGGCTTTTTAGTTCCTAGGGCTTCCCTGGTGGCTCAAAGGTTAAAGCATCTGCCTGCAATGCGGGAGACCTGGGTTGGATCCCTGGGTCGGATCCCTGGGTCGGGAAGATCCCCTGGAGAAGGAAATGGCAACCCACTCCAGCACTCTTGCCTGGAGAATCCCATGGAGGGAGGAGCCCAGTAGGCTACAGTCCATGGGGTCCCAAAGAGTCGGACATGACTGAGCAACAAACTACTACTACTACTCAATTTCTGCAATAAGGGTGGTGTCATCTGCATATCTGAGGTTACTGATGTTTCTCCCTGCAATCTTGATTCCAGCTGTGCTTCTTCCATCCCAGCGTTTCTCTTGATGTATTCTGCATAGAATTTAAATAAGCAGGGTGACAATATACAGCCTTGATGTACTTCTTTTCCTATGTGGAACTAGTCTGTTGTTCCAAGTTCAGTTGCTTCCTGACCTGCATATTGGTTTCTCGAGAGGCAGGCCAGGTGGTCTGGTATTTCCATTCTTTCACAATTTTCCACAGTTAATTGTGATCCACACAGTCAAAGGCTTGGGCATAGTCAATAAAGTAGAAATAGATGTTTTTATGGAACTCTCTTGCTTTTTCCATGATCCAGTGTATGCCGGCAATTTGATCTCTGATTCCTCTGCCTTTTGTAAAACCAGCTTGAACATCTGGAAGTTCACAGTTCATGCATTGCTGAAGCCTGGCTTGGAGAATTTTGAGCATTACATTACTACCATGTGAGATGAGTGCAACTGTGCAGTAGTTTGAGCATTCTTTGGCATTGCCTTTCTTTGGGATTGGAATGAAAACAGACCTTTTCCAGTCCTGTGGCCACTGCTGAGTTTTACAAATTTGCTCGCATATTAAGTCAGCCCATTCACAGCATCATCTTCAGGATTTGAAATAGTTCACCTGAAATTCCATGGCCTCCACTAGCTTTGTTCGTAGTGACGCTTTCTAAGGCCCACTTGACATCACATATCAGGATGTCTGGCTCTAGATTAGTGATCACATCATCATGATTATCTGGGTCGTGAACATCTTTTTTATGCTGTTCTTCCGTGTATTCTTGTCACGTTTCTTAATATCTTCTGCATCTGTTAGTTCCATACCATTTCTGTCCTTTATTGAGCCCGTCTTTGCATGAAATGTTCCCTCAGTATCTCTAATTTTCTTGAAGAGATCTCTCAGTTCAGTTCAGTTCAGTCGCTCAATCATATCTGACTCTTTGCTACTCCATGAATTGCAACACAAGAGGCCTCCCTGTCCATCACCTACTCCCAGAGTTCACTCAAACTCATGACCATTGAGTCAGTGATGCCATTCAGCCATCTCATCCTTTATCGTCCCCTTCTCCTCCTGCCCCCAATCCCTCCCAGCATCAGAGTCTTTTCCAATGAGTCAACTCTTCACATGAGGTGGCCAAAGTACTGGAGTTTCGGCTTCATCATCATTCCTTCCGAAGAACACCCAGGACTAATTTCCTTTAGGATGGACTAGTTGGATCTCCTTGCAGTCCAAGGGACTCTCAAGAGCCTTCTCCACAGTTCAAAAGCATCAATTCTTCAGCGTTCAGCTTTCTTCATAGTCCAACTTTCACATCCATACCTGACCAATGGAAAAACCATAGCCTTGACTAGATGGACCTTTGTTGGCAAAGTAATGTCTCTGCTTTTCAATATGCTATCTAGGTTGGTCATAACTTTCCTTCCAAGGAGTAAGTGTCTTTTAATTTCATGGCTGCAGTCACCATCTGCAGTGATTTTGGAGCCCAGAAAAATAAAGTCTGACACTGTTTCCACTGTTTCCCCATCTATTTCTCATGAAGTGATGGGACCAGATGCCATGATCTTAGTTTTCTGAATGTTTAGTTTTAAGCCAACTTTTTCACTCTCCTCTTTAACTTTCATCAAGAGGCTTTTTAGTTCCTCTTCACTCTGCCATAAGGGTGGTGTCATGTTCATATATGAGATTATTGATTTTTCTCCCTGAAATCTTGATTCCAGCTTGTTTTTCTTCCAGCCCAGTGTCTCATGATGTACTCCACATATAAGTTAAATAAACAGGGTGACAATATACATCATTGATGTATTCCTTTTTCTATTTGGAACCAGTCTGTTGTTCCTTGTCCACTTTTAACTGTTGCTTCCTGACCTGCATATATCTCCTGTTTGACTGCTTCCAATTTGCCTTGGTTCATGGACCTGACATTCCAGGTTCCTATGCAATATTGCTCTTTACAGCATCAGACCTCACTTCTACTACCAGTCACATCCACAACTGGGTATTGTTTTTGCTTTGGCTCCATCCCTTCATTCTTTCTGGAGTTATTTCTCCACTGATCTCCAGTAGTATATTGGGCACCTACTGACCTGGGGAGTTCCCATTTTAGTATCCTATCATTTTGCCTTTTCATACTCTTCATGGGGTTCTCAAAGCAAGAATACTCTAGTGGTTTGCCATTCCCTTCTCCAATGGACCACATTCTGTCAGACCTCTCCACTATGACCCACCCATCTGGGTGGGCCCACACAGCATGGCTCAGTTTCATTGAGTTAGACAAGGCTGTGGTCATCAGATTGGCTAGTTTTCTGTAATTATGGTTTCAATGTGTCTGCCCTCTGATGCCCTCTCACAACACCTACTGTCTTACTTTGGTTTCTCTTACCTTGGACCTGGGGTATCTCTTCAAGGCTGTACAAGCAAAGCACAGCTGCTTCTCCTTACCATGGATAAGGGGTATCTCCTCATGACCACCCCTCCTGACCTTGGACGTGGAGTAGTCCCTCTCCACTCCTGCATCCGTGCAGCTGCTGCTCCTTCGATGTGGGATATCTCCTCTCGGCTGCCACCCCTAGCCTCTGGCATGGGGTAGCTTGGCTCAGCTGTCACCCCTGACCTCGGGTGTGAGGTAGCTCCTCTCGGCCACTCCTGTGCCAACACAACCTGGCACTCTCACGTCATGGCAAATAGGTGGGGAAACAATGGAAAACAGTGTCAGACTTAATTTTCTTGAGCTCCAAAATCACTGCAGATGGTGACTGCAGCCATGAAATTAAAGGATGCTTGCTCCTTGGAAGAAAAGCTATGACAAATCTAGCCAGTGTATTTTAAAGCAGATATTACTATGCCAACAAAAGTCCATATAGTCAAAGCTATGGTTTTTCCAATAATCATATATGGATGTGAGAGTTGGATGATAATGAAAGTTGAGTACCAAAGAATTGATGCTTTTGAACTGTGGTTCTGAAGACTCTGCAGAGTCCCTTGGACTGCATGGAGATCAAACCAGTCAGTCCTAAAGGATAGGTCCTGAATGTTCATTGGAAGGACTGATGCTGCAGCTGAAGCTCCAATAGTTTGGCCACCTGATGTGAAGAGCTGTTAAAAACCCTGATGCTGTTAAAGATTGAAGGCAAGAGAAGGGGATGACAGAGGACAAGGTGGTTGGTTGGCATCACTGACTCAATGGATATGATTTTGAGCAAACTCCAGGAGATCATGAAGGGCAATGAAAGCCTGGCCTGCTGCAGTCCATGGGGTCATAATGAGTTAGACACAACCTAGCAACTGAACAACAACAATAATAATATGAAGCCCACTGGACAGAAAGTTAATAGAAAATGTACCTTTTATTTGACATTCTGGAAAGAGAAAACTCTAGAGGCATTAAAAATATCAGTGATGGACCTGGGTTTAGATTCAGGGGAGTATTGAACAGGTGAAACATGGGGTATTATTAAGGCAGTACAATTTTTCTGTGTAATTTTGTAATGGTTGACGCATGACACTGAATTTGTTTAATCCCATAGCACTGCATAGTGCAAAGAGTGAACATTAAGTGTACAAATAAAATAGAAAATATTTTAGGTGATGATTGGAGAATTCTGGAATGGAATGTGGAATGTTACAAAAGAAATTAACTGCATTGCAAATACATGAAAGAAACTCAATTAAAGGAGTAGGGAAAAGAGTTACTTACCTAAGTATCAATAATATTGGAACTGAATGGAGCCTGTCAGACTAAAGGCAAAAGGAACCACTGCACATAAGTTCTGCATTCTATAACATAAGTTCTGTATTCTATAAAGTATAATCTGTTTGGTCAGTCTAACAATTCTGAAACTACTGCACAGGTATCCGGGGATCAAACAACTAATGTATCAGTTCAGTTCAGTTCAGTTGCTCAGTCGTGTCTGACTCTTTGTGACCCCATGAATCACAGCACACCAGGCCTCCCTGTCCATCACCAACTCCCGGAGTTCACCCAGACAAACGTCCATCGAGTCAGTGTGCCATCCAGCCATCTCATCCTCTGTCGTCCCCTTCTCCTCCTGCCCCCAGTCCCTCCCAGTATCAGAGCCTTTTCCAATGAGTCAACACTTCACATGAGGTGGTCCAAGTACTGGAGTTTCAGCTTCAGCATTATTCCTTCCAAAGAAATCCCAGGGCTGATCTCCTTCAGAACGGACTGGTCGGATTTCCTTGCAGTCCAAGAGACTCTCAAGAGTCTTCTCCAACACCACAGTTCAAAAGCATCAATTCTTCAGCGCTCAGCTTTCTTCACAGTCCAATGGTAATGAAACTGTATACAAAGACTCATGTCCTTGTCTTTTGAAGTAAAATGTGCTAATGAGCTAGTGATTTGGAAATATGAAGATGTAGAAACAAAGAATGGGCTTCCCTGAAGCTCAGCTGGTAAAGAATCTGCCTTAACAACGCAGAAGACCCCATTTTGATTCTGGGGTCAGAATGATCCCCTGGAGAAGGGATAGGCTATGCAGTATTCTGGGACTTTCCTGGTGGCTCAGGTGGTAAAGAATCTGCCTGCAAAGCGGGAAACCTGGGTTTAATCCCTGGGTTGGGAAGATCCATGGGGGAGGGCGTGGCAACCCACTCTAGTATTATTCCCTGGGGAAACCCCATGGACAGAAGAGCCTGGCAGGCTGCAGTCCATGGTGTTGCAAAGAGTCTGATGCTACTGAGTAGGTAGGGAGACATTTTTGAATATAGTGACTGGTGTGGCAGAGCGTGATGCTGGCATCTACTGGCAGAGGCCAGGGATCTGTCACACATTCTACAAAGCACTGGACAGCTCCATACAATAAAGATGAACTGGATTTGAAATGTTGCTAGTACTCTGATATAGGGGCTGATTGTGAGTAGAGATCAGCAGATGGCCAGCTCAGAATGACCCAGAATCTATCTTTGGTCCTCATCATAAGAATGTGAACAAATTCAGCTCCGCTCCTGAGAGGAGAGGAAGGCAGAGTAATTAGCAATTGGTGATGGAGAGCTTCTGGCCAAACTAAACCAACTACTCCAGGCAGCTGCCCTCCCCTACCCCAAGAGAGCCTGCTTCTAAATTTATTTTCTGCCGAGCTTATATTTCACTAAACCAATCTCAGATCTCAGCTGTTCTTATTTACTTAATCCTTCATTCAATCTACTACTTTTTACCTTTTCTTCATGTCTTGTCTTCATTCTGATAAATCAAACCCAATAAAATAAATTTCAGGAATTCACATTTTTGTTTTATAAGTTATTTTAGATCAGGTAATTAATTTATAGATAAGTTCTCCTAATTCTCATTTGAAATGTTACTCACTCTTAAATATTTATTCAATTTAATAATGTTTCTTTGAAAATATAATTTTATCAAACTGGAAATTTCTCTTTTGCTTTGGCCTGCTTCCAAAGTATCAACAAACATTTGAACCTTCAAAGCAGATTAAAGTCATCTATTGTTGAGTAATTACTACTGCTTCAGCTGTATTGGCAAACCTTTTTATTTCAATATTCAATTTCAAAATTTATTAGGCATTTGGATTTTGGAAGAATTGAGCAGGCATATATCCAAGATTTTATGAGGGTTTATAACTCTATATTTCATTAAATATATGTCTGGAACTAGTACTTTAATATGAAAGTACAGGCTTTTAAATTTTGAAAAGTAGTAATATAGTGGATGGTCAAAATAAAGCAGTAAGGAGAAATAAATGGAAATTCTATATCATATCAAAAGTTTATCTGGAAACATAAAGTAATAGAAACTTCCTTTTTAGGTACCAAAGAATTACTGTGTTTGTTAGTTTCAACTCTTTGAGGGATTTATCATTTGGAAATAATTTGTATCACTTATAATAATGGAAAGGACATGTTACATGAGTGAAACTGAAAAACAAAAAGTGAAAAAGAATTGATGAAAGTGAGAAATGGGACAAATAAAGAGGGTAGAGGATGTAGGGGAGGTGCCAGAGCTGCAGAGGGGCCCCTGGAAAATAGCCCCTCAAAAGGCTATTTTCAAAATAGTAGATGTAGATTGAACATAATGTTATCTAAGCTTTATTAAATATGTTGAGAAATAGTTACCTCTTTTCCTAATGAGAAGCCTTTTGAATGTCTGTAATTTAGCACAGATTAAGAAAAAGATTACATACATTGCTATTTCAGTTCAGTTCAGTTCAGTCGCTCAGTTGTGTCCAACTCTTTGTGACCCCATGAATCACAGCATGCCAGGCCTCCCTGTTCATCACCATCTCCCGGAGTTCACTCAGACTCACGTCCATCGAGTCCGTGATGCCATCCAGCCATCTCATCCTCTGTCATTCCTTTCTCCTCCTGCCCTCCATCCCTCCCAGCATCAGAGTCTTTTCCAATGAGCCAACTCTTCGCATGAGGTGGCCAAAGTACTGGAGTTTCAGCTTCAGCATCATTCCTTCCAAAGAAATCCCAGGGCTGATCTCCTTCAGAATGGACTGGTTGGATCTCCTTGCAGTCCAAGGGACTCTCAAGAGTCTTCTCCAACACCACAGTTCAAAAGCATCAATTCTTTGGCACTCAGCCTTCTTCACAGTACAGCTCTCACATCCATACATGATCAATGGAAAAACCGTAGCCTTGACTAGACGGACCTTAGTCGGCAAAGTAATGCCTCTGCTTTTGAATATGCTATCTAGGTTGGTCATAACTTTTCTTCCAAGGAGTAAGCATCTTTTAATTTCATGGCTGCAGTCATTATCTGCAGTGATTTTGGAGCCCCCAAAATAAAGTCTGACACTGTTTCCACTGTTTCCCATCTATTTCCCATGAAGTGATGGGACCTGATGCCATGATCTTCATTTTCTGAATGTTGAGCTTTAAGCCAACTTTTTCACTCTCCTCTTTCAGTTTCATCAAGAGGCTTTTTAGTTACTCTTCACTTTCTGCCATAAGGATGGTGTCATCTGCATATCTGAGGTGATTGATATTTCTCCTGGCAATCTTGATTCCAGCTTGTGTTTCTTCCAGTCCAGCATTTTTCATGATGTACTCTGCATAGAAGTTAAACAAGCAGGGTGACAATATACAGCCTTGACATACTCCTTTTCCTATTTGGAACCAGTCTGTTGTTCCATGTCCAGTTCTTTTTTTTTTTTTTTTTTTTTAGTTTTTATTTTTTTAATTTTAAAATCTTTAATTCTTACATGCATTCCCAAACATGAACCCCCCTGCCACCTCCCTCCCCATAACATCTCTGTGGGTCATTCCCATGCACCAGCCCCAAGCATGCTGTATCCTGCGTCTGACATAGACTGGCGATTCAATTCTTACATGATAGTATATATGTTAGAATGCCATTCTCCCAAATCATCTCACCCTCTCCCTCTCCCTCTGAGTCCAAAAGTCCATTATACACATCTGTGTCTTTTTTGCTGTCTTGCATACAGGGTCGTCATTGCCATCTTTCTAAATTCCATATATATGTGTTAGTATACTATATTGGTGTTTTTCTTTCTGGCTTACTTCACTCTGTATAATCGGCTCCAGTTTCATCCATCTCATCAGAACTGATTCAAATGAATTCTTTTTAATGGCTGAGTAATACTCCATTGTGTATATGTACCACAGCTTTCTTACTCATTCATCTGCTGATGGACATCTATGTTGTTTCCATGTCCTGGCTATTATAAACAGTGCTGCGATGAACATTGGGGTACATGTGTCTCTTTCAATTCTGGTTTCCTCAGTGTGTTTTTGTCTAACTGTTGCTTCCTGACCTGCATACAGATTTCTCAAGAGGCAGGTTAGGTGGTCTGGTATTCCCATCTCTCTCAGAATTTTCCACAGTTTATTGTGATCCACACAGTCAAAGGCTTGGGCATAGTCAATAAAGCAGAAATAGATGTTTTTCTGGAACTCTCTTGCTTTTTCCATGATCCAGCGGATGTTGGCAATTTGATCTCTAGTTCCTCTGCCTTTTCTAAAACCAACTTGAACATCAGGAATTTCACGGTTCAAGTATTGCTGAAGCCTGGCTTGGAGAATTTTGAGCCTTACTTTACTAGCATGTGAGATGAGTGCACTTGTGCGGTAGTTTGAGCATTCTTTTGCATTGCCTTTCTTTGGGATTGGAATGAAACTGACCTTTTTCACTCCTGTGGCCACTGTTGAGTTGTCCAAATTTGCTGGCATATTGAGTGCAGCATTTTCACAGCATCATCTTTCAGTATTTGAAACAGCTCACCTGGAATTCCATCACTTCCACTAGCTTTGTTGGTAGTGATGCTCTCTAAGGCCCACTTGACTTCACTTTCCAAGATGTCTGGCTCTAGATTAGTGATCACATCATCATGATTATCTGGGTCGTGAAGATCTTTTTTGTACAGTTCTTCCATGTATTCTTGCCACCTCTTCTTAATATCTTCTGCTTCTCTTAGGTCCAGACCATTTCTGTCCTTTATCGAGCCCATCCTTGAATGAAATGTTCCCTTGGTGTCTCTAATTTTCTTGAATAGATCTCTAGTCTTTCCCATTCTGGTGTTTTCCTCTATTTCTTTGCATTGATCGCTGAAGAAAGCTTTCTTATCTCTTCTTGCTATTCTTTGGAACTCTGCATTTAGACACTTATATCTTTTCTTTTCTCCTTTGCTTTTCGCCTCTCTTCTTTTCACAGCTATTTGTAAGGCCTCCCCAGACAGTTATTTAGGAAGAGTAATCTTAATGCCTCTCATTAAGATGACGGTATTCAGTCATTTGAATACAGTTTGGAATACTGTATTCCAAAAGATACTCTTTTGGATCTGAATGTATTTCATGACTAGCCTTCTGGGGTATAACTTGGGCCTCTTTTCTCTTTGTGTTCTAAGATGCGTATGCTTAGAGAGAAATTTTCCTGTTGATAAATGGGAATTGTGTGTGTGTGTGTGTTTAGATTCTTACTGTTCAGTCACTAAATCATGTCTTACCCTTTGTGACCCCATGGACTGCAGCTTGCAAGGCTTCCCTTTCCTTCACTACCTCCTAGAGTTTGCTCCAATTCTTGTCCATTGAGTTGGTGATGCTACATTCTTATTGCAAACCTTTATATTTTCTTAGAAAGTGTTTGGAATCTATAAACTGATATCATAAAAATTACTTTGCAGTTATTAAATTTGATAATATGTAATCTTAGAAATGATAGTACTTAAAATGTTAGTATCATATATAGCAAATATTTTCTATGGAAAATGATTAAAAACTATGTTTCTAATACAGAACACTATTTTAAAATAACTATTTATTAAATAACAAACCAATAAGCAAATTAACAAGCAAACAAAACCAAAACTATCTTTAATCTTCAACTTGCTGTATTTTTAGAGTAAGCATTATCTCAGGGAAAACTTCCCAGACTAAATTTGATTTTAATGTTACTTCTGTGGTTTTAAATAATTCTCACAGGTTTTAGTTAAATATTTATTGCATGTTTATTTAATTAATGTTCATATGTCCCTACTAGATGATGCTTCTAGAAGACAAATTCTACATCAGTTTGAGGTCCAATGCTTGATATATAACAGCAATGTTACATATACATAAATGAAAGAGATCTGGGGCTTCCCAGGTGGCACTAGTGGTAAGAACCCACCTGCCAATGCAGGAGACACAGGAGACTTGGGTTTCATCCATAGGTGGGGAAGAGCCCCTGGAGTAGGAAATGGCAACACACTCCAGAGAAAAGCCTTGTGGCCTACACTCCATGGGGTCACTTCAGACATGACTGAAGCAATTGAGCACACACACATGCATGGAATAAGTCTCGGAAAATTTCTGAGAAGATGGCCAGCCTGTGCTGTGTCTCAAGGCCTACTCTCCTGGCCATGGTGATCCACTTATATTCTGATACATCTTCAAATTTCTCAATTTCTATTTTACTGCAAGATACCACAACTTAGGAAAAGCAGATATAACACCCATATCCTCAGTCTCTCCCTTGTTGTTAATGAGGCAGCGTCACATGTAAATATAAAATGGTGATGTGTTTACAGTCAAACCTACTTTGATTAAAGCTAATAAAGAGAGAAGGCTGGCTATCAGGTAGGATTTTCACCAGCTTTTCTATTTCTTTTCCAAAATGTATCTCCCCAGTGTTGAGAAGGCTTTATCTTGCTAAACGTTAAAAGATTATGCTAATTAATAAACAAGTGAAGACAGCAGAAGGGATGAACAGAACATTAATTTACCCTGCTTAAGGCTTTAAATAAAATCTTCTCAGGCTGTGAGGGGAAAAAATAATTTTGGACAGCCTTTTAATAGCACACAACTATTAATGAATATTTATTTATAAATTACTGTTACCCAAAGACATGAGAAGAGCCACTTACAAGTTAATGTTTTTCCCAAAAAAGCCAAAAGAAATTGCCATGCCCAGTTCGGCAGAACAAGAACATTTCATGTTTTCTTTTATTTCATCTTGTTTTAAGCTCGGTGGGTTAGAATTTGTTAGCTCATTGGATTGTAAAATATACTTCTGTAGAAGACTATTATTGAAGCGCTTTGTCATTGAAGCATAGCAATTGGCCTCCTGTAGGATTATTCTGCTAGTGATTTCATATGCAGGGGTTGCTGGAGCTGTGTTTATTTGTTCTGTTGACAAGTCACAGAGTTGAAACTTTTAAAAGAACTGAGTTATGTTTAACAATACTTTTGCATTTTTCCTAAAAAGAAATGAAATATTTAGAGAAGATCCATGATTTTAGGAAGCAGAAAAGAAGTGTTACTGGAAGATACTGTGTCTCCCTATTACAAGGTGTCTAATGTATACGATGCATTGTTCATCTGCAGAGCTAATCTGTAGACATGCTGAGTATTTGATAAAATTTATAAATCTATCATGTTCACTGTGCTAGAGAAAGTTCTTTTGCTTGCTTGTAGAAATCTGCACAGAAATACAGAATCTGCACAGAAGTATAGAAATCTGCACAGAAATACTTGATTGCTATTTGTGCCACATGGGAATAAAAAGGATAGGGCAGATTATGTGTAGCTTCTGGACAAGTAGAAACCCTGATGGGAAGGTGATTATAAGAATCTGAACAAGGAGCCTCAGGGGAACAAGTCTGGTGATGAAATGGTAAGGATTTTTCCCAGTGGGAGAAAGACAGAAGATCTAGGTTCCTTACAGTTTGAAACGGAGAAGGTCGAATGGACATCCAATCTTCCAGGAAAGGAAATATTCCTTACAGGACAGTGAGCAGTGGCCTTTTCTGTTAACTGAAAGAATAAATTAGTTTTAGTAAGAAAGATTTAGGTTAGGTCTTGAGAGGAAATATGTGCTGCAGACTAGGGAGCCAAGAAGCCATATTACCAAGTAAAACTTTAGATTTTCCTTGCGAACATGTTTCTATACGATTCTGAAACCTATGAATTTATCAACATTACCTAAAACTACAAATTTGTCCTCAAGTGACTTCCTAATTTGGAACTCTATATCAGAGTCTCTAAGAAGAGAGGGTTTATGAGTGAAGTCAAACCTAGAGGCCACAGTTTTCTATGTTTCCAAACAATTTCCTAAATTGCAACTTCATAGTATCAGAAAATCCCAATAAGCGGTCATGAGATCATTCCACAGCTGATACCTAGAGTTCTCAAAGAAACAAAAAGGTACAGATACACTTCAATAATTTTACTGCAAATCCAAATTAACTTTATTGTATTTAATACACACAAATGGAAAGATCATTTAAATTCAGTTCTATGCTTGGGATTTAGGCATGTTAATTCTGCACTAAAGATTCCACAATCTAGCAAAGGAAACAAGTATCTGAAAGATAACTATAACAAAATGTAATAAGTGATTGGTGTATAAGGAGGGACTTCCCTTGGGGCTCAGCTGGTAAAGAATCCACCTGCAATACAGAAGACCTGGGTTTGATCCCTAGGTTGGGAAGATCCCCTGGAGAAAGGAAAGGCTACCCATTCCAGTATTCTGGCCTGGAGAATTCCATGGACTTTATAGTCCATATAGGGAAAATTTAAAGACAGATAGAAAAGGGAATTCTTTCTTCTGATTGCGCGAGTGGTGAAAAATGTTTCTTTTGGGGGAAAAAATGAAAGATGAAGTGGCATTGAGCTAAGTATTAAAAGGTAATTTTTTAACTAGTAGGAAAAGAATGAAGTGCTTGTTCCAAGGATGCTGCTGCTACTGCTGCTAAGTCGATTCAGTTTTGTCCAACTCTGTGAAATCCCATAGATGGAAGCCCACCAGGCTCCCCCGTCCTTGCGATTCTCCAGGCAAGGACACTGGAGTGGGTTGTCATTTCCTTCTCCAATGCATGAAAGTGAAAAGTGAAAGTGAAGTCGCTTAGTTGTGTCTGACTCTGCGACCCCATGGACTGCAGCCCACCAGGCTCCTCCATCAGTGGGATTTTCCAGGCAAGAGTACTGGAGTGGGGTGCCATTGCCTTCTCCGCAAACAAGCCTAGCGTGGCATAATTTTCAGTAATACAAAACTGAAGACAACTAGGGCCCATTATGAAGGAGATGGTGAACTACATTATAGATATAGATATAGATATAGATATAGATATAGATATAGATATGGATATGGATATAGATATGGATATAGACGTAGATATAGTCAAGGCTATGGTTTTTCCTGTGGTCATGTATGGATGTGAAAGTTGGACTGTGAAGAAAGCTGAGTGCCGAAGAATTGATGCTTTTGAACTGCAGTGTGGGAGAAGACTCTTGAGAGTCCCTTGGACTGCAAGGAGATCCAACCAGTCCATCCCACAGGAAATCAGTCCTGGGTGTTCATTGGAAGGACTCATGTTGAATCTGAAACTGCAGTACTTTGGCCACCTCATGCAAAGAGTTGACTCGCTGGAAAAGACCCTGATGCTGGGAGGGATTTGGGGGCAGGAGGAGAAGGGGATGACAGAGGATGAGATGGCTGGATGACATCACCGACTCAATGGACATGAGTCTGAGTGAACTCTGTGAGTTGGTGATGGACAGGGAGGCTTGGCGTGCTGTGATTCATTGGGTAGCAAAGAGTCGGGTACGGCTGAACGACTGACTGAACTGAACTGAATAGATATAGATATATCTATATAGATATAGATGCAAGGATAGTAAACATTATTTCAAAAAAGAGTAGAGGTATAATCATTTCAGTAATACTTAAAAAATAATGAGAGTTTAGCTGTATTAGCTGGATGCGGCAGAATTGTTGAAGAGAATGTGGGACAGGGAGGGAGAGAGATAGAAGGAAAATGGGAACAATACATTGGAACTATATATAGGCTAGTTTGTTAGGGCTATAGAATACTATAAGCTATTGACATTAGATTTTATTCTGTGGGTATAAAAATGTATTTAAAATGTTTAAGCATGAAAATAACAGGCCCAGAAATAATCTTACAAAGATGAATAAAATGAAAGACAGAAAGTAAGAAAGAGGGAAGACATGATGACAGGTATCACAACCATTCGGATAGCTGTGAGGATAACAAGTACTCGGAGGCCTGGCAGTACCACCCAGCATGAGGGTCTTTTCCAATGAGTTAGCTCTTCCCATCAAGTGGCCAAAGGATTGGAGTTTCAGCTTCAGATTCAGCCCTCCCAATGAATATTCAGGACTTATTTCCTTTAGGATGGACTGGTTGGATCTCCTTGCAGTTCAAGGGACTCTCAAGAGTCTTCTCCAATAGCAGTTTGAAAGCATCAATTCTTCAGTGTTCAGCCTTCTTTATGGTCCATCTCTCACATCCATACATGTCTACTGGAAAAACCATAGCTTTGACTATATAGACCTTTGTCATCAAAGTGCTATCTCTGCTTTTTAACACACTATCTGGGTTTTTCATGACCTTTCTTCTAAGGAGAAAGTGTCTTTTAATTTCATGGCTGCAGTCACCATCCACAGTGATTTTAGAGCCCAATAAGATAAAGTCTTTCACTGTTTCCATTTATTCCCCATATATTTTCCATGAAGGGATGGGGCCAGATTCCATAATCTTAGTTTATTTTTAATTAATTAATTTATTTTAATTGGAGGCTAATTACTTTACACTATTGTAGTGGTTTTTGCCATACATTGACATGAATCAGCCATGAGTATACATGTGTTCCCCATCCTGAACCTCCCTCCTGCCTCTCTCCTCATCCTACCCCTCAAGGTCATCCCAGTGCACCAGCCCTGAGCACCCTGTCTCATTTGTCAAACTTGGACTGGGGATCTATTTCACATATGGTAATATATATGTTTCAATGCTATTCTCTCAAATCATCCCACCCTCACCTTTTCCCAAAGATGCCAAAAATCTGTTCTTTACATCTGTGTTTCTTTTGCTGTCTCCCATATAGGGTCATCGTTATCAACTTTCTAAATTCCTTATATATGTGTTAATATACTATATTAGTGTTTTTCTTTCTGACATATAATACTCTGTATAATAAGCTCCAGTTTCATCTACCTCATTAGAACTGATTCAAATGCATTTTTAATAGCTGAGTAATATTCCATTGTGTATATGTACCACCTCTTTCTTATCCATTTGTCTGCCGATGGACATCTAGGTTACTTCCACATCCTAGCTATTGTAAACAGTGCTGTGATGAACATTGGGGTACACGTGTCTCTTTCAATTCTGGTTTCCTTGGTGTGTATGCCCAGCAGTGGGACTGCTGGGCCGTATGGCAGTTCTATGTCCAGTTTTTTAAAGGAATCTCCACAGTGTTCTCCACAGTGGCTGTACTAGCTTGCATTCCCACCAACAGTGTAAGAAGGTTCCCTTTTCTCCACATCAACTCCAGCATTTATTGTTTGTAGACTTTTTCATAACAGCCATTCTGACAAGCATGAGATGATACCTCATTGTGGTTTTGATTTGCATTTCTCTGATAATGAGTTATGTTGAGAGTCTTTTCATGTGTTTATTAGCTATTTGTATGTCTTCTGGGGAGAAATGTCTGTTTAGTTCTTTGGCCTGTTTTTTGATTAGGTCATTTATTTTTGTGGAATTGAGCTTGCAGGGCCTGCTTATAAATTTTTGAGATTAATTCTTTGTCAGTTGCTTTGTTTGCTATTATTTTCTCTCATTCTGAAGGCTGTCTTTTCACCTTGCTTGTAGTTTCCTTCATTGTGCAAAAGCTTTTAATTTTAATTAGGTCCCATTTGTTTATTTTTGCTTTTATTTCTGTACTGTGGGAGATGGGTCATAGAGGACCCTGCTGTGATTTATATCAGACAGTGTTTTGCCTGTTTTCCTCTAAGAGTTTTATAGTTTATGGTCATACGTTTAGATCTTTAATACATTTAGAGTTTATTTTTGTGTATGGTGTTAGAAAGTGTTCTAGTTTCATTCTTTTACAAGTGGTTGATCAGTTTTCCCAACACCACTTGTTAAAAAGATTATCTTTTCTCCATTGTATATTTTTGCTTCCTTTGTCAAAGATAAGATGTTCATCAGTTCAGTTCAGTCACTCAGTCTTATCCGACTTTGCAACCCCATGAATCACAGCACGCCAGGCCTCCCTGTCCATCACCAACTCCCAGAGTTCATTCAAACTCATGTCCATCCAGTCGGTGATGCCATCCAGCCATCTCATCCTCTGTCGTCCCCTTCTCCTCCTGCCCTCAATCTTTCCCAGCATCAGGGTCTTTTCCAATGATTCAACTTTTCACATGAGTTGGCCAAAGTATTGGAGTTTCAGCTTTGGTATCAGTCCTTCCAATGAATACCCAGGACTGATCTCCTTTAGAATGGACTAGTTGTACCTCCTTGCAGTCCAAGGGACTCTCAAGAGTCTTCTCCAACACCACAGTTCAAAAGCATCAATTCTTCTGCACTCAGCTTTCTTCACAGTCCAACTCTCACATCCATACGTGACTACTGGAAAAACCATAGCCTTGACTAGAAGGATTGTAGTCGGCAAAGTAATGTCCCTGCTTTTTAATATGCTATCTAGGTTGGTCATAACTTTCTTTCCAAGGAGTAAGCGTATTTTAATTTCATAGCTGCTATCACCATCTGCATGGTACATGGATTTATCTCTGGGATTTCTATTTTGTTCCATTGATCTGTATTTCTGTCTTTGTACCAGTACCATACTGTCTTGATGACTGTTGCTTTGTAATGTAGTCTCAAGTCAGGCAGGTTGATGCTTCCAGTCCCATTCTTCTTTTTCAAGATTGCTTTGGCTATTTGAGTTTTTTCTGTATTTCCATATAAGTTGTGAAATTGTTTGTTCTAGTTCTGTGAAAAATACTGTTGGTAGCTTGATAGGGATTGCATTGAATCTATAGATTGCTTTGGCTAGTATACTCATTTTCACTATATTGATTCTTCAGACTCATGAACATGGTATATTTCTTTATCAATTTGTGTCATCTTTGATTTCTTTCATCAGTGTTTTATAGTTTTCTATATTTAGGTCTTTTGTTTCTTTAGGTAGATTTATTCCTAAGTATTTTATTATTCTCATTGCAATGGTAAATGGAATTGCTTCCTTAATTTTTCTTTCTGTTTTCTCATTGTTAGTGTATAGGAATGCAAGATATTTTTGTATGTTAATTTTATATTCTGCCACTTTACTATGTTCAATGATTAGCTCTAGTAATTTTCTGGTGGTGTCTTTAGGGTTTTCTATGTAGAGCATCATGTCATCTGCAAACAGTGAGAGTTTTACTTCTTTTCAAATCTGGATTTCTTTTTCTTCTATGATTTCTGTAGCTAAAACTTCCAAAACTATGTTGAATAGTAGTGGTAAGAGTGGGCACCCTTGTCTTGTTCCTGAATTTTGGGAAAAGGCTTTCAATTTTTAAACTTTGAGGATAAGGTTTGCTGTGGCTTTATCAGATACAGTGTTTATTATGTTGAGATATGTTGAGAAAAGACAGAGGAACCAGAAATCAAATTGCTAACATCTCCTGGATCATCAAAAAAGCAAGAGACTTTCAGAAAAACATCTATTTCTGCTTTATTGACTATGCCAAAGCCTTTGACTGTGTGGATCACAATAAACTGTAGAAAATTCTGAAGGAGATGGGAATATTAGACCACCAGACCTGCCTCTTGAGAAACCCGTACATAGGTTAGGAAGCAACAGTTAGAACTGGACATGGAAAAATAGACTGGTTCCAAATAGGAAAAGGAGTATGTCAAGGTTGCATATTGTCACCCTGCTTATTTAACTTATATGCAGAGTACATCATGGGAAATGCTGGGCTGGATGAAGCACAAGCTGGAATCAAGATCGCCAGGAGAAGTATCAATTACCTCAGATACGCAGATGACACCACCCTTATGGCAGAAAGTGAAGAACAACTAAAGAGTCTCTTGATGAAAATGAAAGAGGGGAGTGAAAAAGTTGGCTTAAAGCTCAACATTCAAAAAACTAAGATCATGGCATCTGGTCCCATCACTTCATGGCAAATAAACGGGGAAACAGTGGAAACAGTGGCAGACTTTATTTTGGGGGCTCAAAAATCACTGCAGTTTGTGATTGTAGCCATGAAATTAAAAGATGCTTACTCCTTGGAAGGAAAGTTATGACCAACTTAGACAGCCTATTAGAAACCAGAGACATTACGTTATCCACAAAGGTCTGTCTAGTCAAGGCTATGGTTTTTCCAGTGGTCATGTATGGATGTGAGAGTTGGACTATAAAGAAAGCTGAGCACAGAAGAATTGATGGTTTTGAACTGTGATGTTGGAGAAGACTCTTGAGAGTCCCTTGGTCTGCAAGGAGATCCAACCGTCCATCCTAAATGAGATCAGTCCTGGGTATTCATTGGAAGGACTGATGTTGAAGCTTAAACTCCAATACTTTGGCCAACTGATGCGAAGTACTGACTCATTTGAGAAGACTCTGATGCTGGGAAAGATTGAGGGTAGGAGAAGAAAGGGGCGACAGGGGATGAGATGGTTGGATGGCATCACCGATTCAATGGACATGGGTTTGGGTAAAGTCTGGGGTTTGATGATGGACAGGGAGGCCTGGCATGCTGCATTTCATGGGGTGGCAAAGAGTTGGACACAACTGAGCAACTGAACTGAACTGATGTTCCTTCTATGCCTGCTTTCTGGAGGGTTTTTATCATAAATGGATGTTGGATTTTGTCAAAGGTTTTCTCTTCATCTATTGAGATAATCATATGATTTTTATCTTTCAATATTTTAATTTTGTGTTTCACATTAAATTGAGTTGCAAACGTTGAAGAATCCTTGCATCCATGGAACAAACCCACTTGGTCATAATGTATCATCATTTTAATATGTTGTTGGATTGTGGTTGCTAGACTTTTGTAAAGGATTTTTGCATCTATGTTCATCAGTGATATTGGCCTGTCGTTTTCTTTTCTTTTCTTTCTTTCTTTTTTTTTTTTTTGTGTGTGGCATCTTTGTCTGGTTTTGGCATTAGGGTGATGGTGGGCTTATACAATGAGTTTGGAAGTTTACCTTCCTCTGCCATTTTCTGGAAGAGATTGAGTAGGATACATGTTAGCTCTTCTCTGAGTTTTTGGTAGAATTCAGCTGTGAAGCCATCTGGTCCTGAGCTTTTGTTTGTTGGAAGATTTCTGATTACAGTTTCTATTTCTGTGCTTTTGATGGGTCTGTTAAGATTTTATATTTCTTCCTGGTTCAGTTTTGGAAAGTTATACTTTCCAAAAAAAGTTATACTTTTCTAAGAATCTGTCTATTTCTTCCAAGTTGTTCATTTTATTGGCATATAGTTGCTGATAGTAGTCTGTTACGATTTTTTTGTATTTCTGTGTTGTCTGTTGTGATTTCTCCATTTTCATTTCTAATTTTGTTGATTTGATTCTTCTCTTTTTTTTTTTTTCCTTGATGTATCTGGCTAATGGTTTGTCTATTTTATTTATCTTTCAAACAACCAGCTTTTAGTTTTGTTGGGTTTTGCTATAGTCTTCTTTGTTTCTTTTTCATTTATTTCTGCCCTAATTTTTATGATTTCTTTTCTTCTACTTACCGTGGAGTTCTTCATTTCTTCTTTTGCTAATTGCTTTAGATGTAGAGTTAGGTTATTTATTTGATTTTTCTCTTGTTTCTTGAGGTAAGCTTGTATTGCTATGAACCGTCCCCTTGGCACTTTTACTGAATCCCATAGGATTTGGGTAGTTGTGTTTTCCTTTCATTTGTTTCTATTAATATTTTGATTTCTTTTTTTTTAATTTCTTCTGTGATTTTTTGGTTATTCAGAAGTGTGTTGCTTGACCTCCATATGTTTGTATTTTTAATAGGTTTTTTTTTTTTTCCCCTGTAGTTGATATCTAATCTTACTGCATTGTGATCAGAAAAGATGCTTGGAATTTCAATTTTTTTTTTTTTTTAATTTACCAAGGCTAGGTTTATGGCCTAGGATGTGATCTCTCCTAGAGAATGTTCTGTGCGCACTTGATAAAAAGGTGAAATTCATTGTTTTGGGGTGAAATGTCCTATAGATATCAGTTAGGTCTAACTGGTCCATTGTATGATTTAAAGTTTGTGTTTCTTTGCTAGTTTTCTGTTTGGTTCATCTATCCATAGGTGTGAGTGAGGTATTAAAGTCTCCCACTATTGTTGTGTTACTGTTAATTTCCCTTTCATACTTGTTAGCATTTGCCTTACATATTGTGGTGCTCCTATGTTGGGTACATATATATTTGCAATTGTTATATCTTCTTCTTGGATTGATACTTTGATCATTATGTAGTGTCTTTCTTTGTCTCTTTTCACGGCCTTTATTTCAAAGTCTATTTTATCTGATATGAGTATTGCTACTCCTGCTTTCTTTTGGTCTTCATTTGAATGAACTATCTTTTTCCAGCCCTTCACTTTCAGTCTGTATGTGTTGCTTGTTTTGAGGTGGGTCTCTTATAGACAGCATATATAGGGGTTTTGTTTTTGTAGCTTTCAGCCAGTCTTTGTCTTTTGGTTGAGGAATTCAACTTATTTACATTTAAGGTAATTATTGATAAGTATGATCCCATTGTCATTTACTTTGTTGTTTTGGATTAAAATTTATAAACCTTTTCTGTGTTTCTTGTCTAGAGAAGATCCTTTAGCATTTGTTGAAGAGCTGGTTTGGTGGTGCTGAATTCTCTCAGCTTTTGCTTGTCTGTAAAGCTTTTGATTTCTCCTTCATATTTGGATGAGATCCTTGCTGGGTACAGTAATCTAGGTTGTAGGTTTTTCTCTCTCATCACTTTAAGTATGTCCTTCCATTCCCTTCTGGCCTGGAGAGTTTGTATTGAAAGATCAGCTGCTATCCTTATGGGAATCCCCTTGGGTGTTATTTGTTGCTTTTCCATTGCTGCTTTTAATATTTGCTCTTTGTATTTGATCTTCATTAATTTGATTAATATGTGTCTTGGGGTGTTTCTCCTTGGGTTTATCCTGTTTGGAACTCTCTGGATTTCCTGGACATGGGTGACCATTTCCTTCCCCATTTTAGGGAAGTTCTCAACTATTATTTCCTTGAGTATTTTCTCATGGCCGTTCTTTTTATCCTCTTCTTCTAAGACTCCTATGATTTGAATATTGGGGCATTTGACATTGTCCCAGAGGTCTCTAAGGTTGTCCTTATTTCTTTTAATTCTTTTTTTTTCCTCTTTTCTTCTCTGCTTCATTTATTTCCACCATTCTATCTTCCACCTCACTTATCTTACCTTCTGCCTCAGTTATTTTACTGTTGGTTCCCTCCAGAGTGCTTTTGATCTCAGTTATTGCATTATTCATTATTGACTGACTCTTTTTCTTTTCTTCTAGGTCGTTGTTAAACATTTCTTTCATCTTCTCAATCCTTATCTCTAGACAATTTATCTGTAACTCCATTTTGTTGTCAAGATTTTGTATCATTTTTACTGTCGTTATTCTGAATTATTTTTCAGGTAGATTCCCCATCTCCTCTTTTGTTTGGTTTGGTGGGATTTATCATGTTCCTTTATATGCTGAATATTTCTCTACCTTTTCATCTTGTTTAGATTGCTGTGTTTGGGGTGGGCTTTCTGTATGCTGGAAGTGTGTGGTTCCTCTTTATTACAGAAGTTCCTCCCTGTGAGTGGGATTGGACTAGTGAAGGTTGTCAAGGTTTGTTTGTCAAGGTTTCCTGGTTAGGGAAGCTTGTGTCAGTGTTCTGGTTGGTGGAGTTGGATCTCTTCTCTCTGGAGTGAAATGAAGTGTCCAGTAGTGAGTTTTGAGGTGTCTATGGGTTGGGTGTGAATTTTGACCTGTATTTTAATGCTTGGGGTTATGTTCCTATATTGTTGGAGAATTAACTTGGTATGTCTTGCTGTGAAACTTGTTGGCTCTTGGGTGGAGCTTGGTTTCAGTGTAGGTATGGAGGCTTTTGGATGAGCTCTTGTTGATTAATGTTCCCTGGAGTCAGGAGTTTTCTGGTGTTCTCAAGTTTTGGATTTAAGCCTTCTCCCTCTGATTTTCAGTCTTTTTCATACAGTAGCCTCAAGATTTCTCCATCCATACAGTACCAATGATAAAGCATCTAGGTTAATGGTGAAAAAATTCTCAACAGTGAGGTACCCAGAGAGGTTCACAGAGTTACATGGAGAAGAGAAGTGGGATGAGAGAGATAGAGGTGACCAGGAGGAGAAGAGGGGGAGTCAAAAGGAGAGAGGGCAATCTAGCCAGAAATAAATTCCCTATGTGCTCTCCATGGTCTGGAACACTCAGAGAGGCTCACAGAGTTACATAGAGAAGAGAAGAGTGAGGAAGGAGATAGAGGTGACCAGGAGGACAAGAAGAGGAATAAAAAGGAGAGAGACAAATCTAGCCAGTAATCAGCTCCTTAAGTGTTCTCCAAAACCTGGAACACCCAAAGAGATTCACAGAGTTAAGTAGAGAAGACAAGGGGGAAGGAGGAGATAGAGGTGACCAGGGGGAAAAGGAGTGTCAAAAAGGCAGAGAACAATTGAGCCAGTAATCATACTCCTAAGTAAAAATGGGTACTGAAGACTGGAATCTTAAATGTACAAAACTGATAACAATTACCAAAAGCATTTAAGGGACTAGATCTGATAGACAGAGAGCCTGATGAACTATGGATGGAGGTTTGTGACATAGTAAATGAGACAGGGATCAAGACCATTCCCATGAAAAAGAAATGCAAAAAAGAAAAATGGTTGTCTGAGGAGGCCTTACAAATAACTGTGAAAAGAAGAGAAGCAAAAAACAACGGAGAAAAGGAAAGATATAAGCATCTGAATGCAGAGTTCCAAACAATAGTAAGGAGACATAAGAAAGCCTTCCTCAGCGATCAAGGCAAAGAAATAGAGGAAAACAACAGAATGGGAAAGACTAGAGATCTTTTCAAGAAAATTAGAGATACCAAGGGAACATTTCATGCAAAGATGGGCTCGATAAAGGACAGAAATGGTCTGGACCTAACAGAAGGAGAAGATATTAAGAGGAGGTGGCAAGAATACACAGAACTGTACAAAGGGATTTTCATGACCCGGATGATCATGATGGTGTGATCACTCACATAAAGCCAGACATCCTGGAATGTGATGTCAAGTGGGCCTTAGGAAGCATCACTACAAACGAAGATAGTGTAGGTGGTGGAATTCCACTGGAGTTATGTCAAATCCTGAAGGATGATGCTGTGAAAGTGTTGACTCAATATGCCAGCAAATTTGCAATACTCAGTGGCCACAGGACTGGAAAAGGTCCGTTTTTGTTCCAATCCCAAAGAAAGGCAATGCCAAAGAATGCTCAAACTACCTCACAATTTCATTCATCTCACATGCTAATAAAGTAATGCTCAAAATTCTCCAAGCCAGGCTTCAGCAATACGTGACCTATGAAATTCCAGATGTTCAATCTGGTTTTAGAAAACGCAGAGGAACCAGAGATCAAATTGCCAACATCCACTGGATCATGGAAAAAGCAAGAGAGTTCCAGAAAAACATCTATTTCTGCTTTATTGACTATGTGTAACCCTTTGACTGTGTGGATCACAATAAACTGTGGGAAATTCTGAAAGAGATGGGAATACAGACCACCTGACCTGCCTCTTGAGAAAGCTGTATGCAGGTCAGGAAGCAAAAGTTAGAACTGGACATGGGACAACAGACTGGTTCCAAATAGAAAAAGGAGTTTGTCAAGGCTGTATATTGTCACCCTGCTTATTTAACTTATATGCAAAGTACGTCATGAGAAACACTGGGCTGGAAAAAGCACAAGCTGAAATCAAGTTTGCTGGGAGAAATATCAATCACCTCAGATATGCAGATGACACCACCCTTATGGCAGAAAGCGAAGAGGAACTAAAAAGCCTCTTGATGAAAGTGAAAGAGGAGAGTGAAAAAGTTGGCTTAAAGCTCAGTATTCAGAAAACTAAAATCATGGCATTAGGTACCATCACTTCATGGGAAATAGATGGTTAAACAGTGGAAACTGGTAGACTTTATTGCAGATGGTGATCGCAGCCATGACATTAAAAGACGCTTACTCCTTGGAAGGAAAGTGATGACCAACCTAGAGACGTTACTTTGCCAACAAAAGTCCGTGTAGTCAGGCTATGGTTTTTCTGGCGGTCATGTATGGATGTGAGAGTTGGACTGTGAAGAAAGCTGAGTGCCAAAGAATCGATGCTTTTGAACTGTGGTGTTGGAGAAGACTCTTGAGAGTCCCTTGGACTGCAAGGTGATCCAACCAGTCTATTCTAAAGGAGATTACTCCTGTGTGTTCATTGGAAGGACTGATGCTGAGGTTGAAACTCCAATACTTTGGCCACCTCATGAGAAGAGTTGACACATTGGAAAAGATCCTGATGCTGGGAGGGATTGGGGGCAGGAAGAGAAGGGGACGACAGAGGATGAGATGGCTGGATGGCATCACCGACTTGACGGACATGAGTTCGGATAAACTCCAGGAGTTGGTGATGGACAGGGAGGCCTGGTGTGCTGCAGTTCATGGGGTCTCAAGAGTCGGACACAACTAAGCGACTGAACTGAACTGAAAAGTAGGTTATAAAGTGAAAATGAAAATAGTAATAACTAACTTAAAATTTTTAAGTGATAAAAGTAATATATATCTAGGAATTCTCTGGAGCTGTTGAGGGCAGTGTGGGGTCAGTTCAGTTTCAAATAGTTCCTTGTTCCCGCTTATTCTTCTTCTCAAGGTCTATAGGCCCTTTCCAATGTAGTGAATGCTAACTACAAGGTTTTAATCTGTTAACACCTGTCACTTCCAAAGCAGTTCCCTCTTCCTTGTTTATTTTGGCTTCCTCTGTTTGCAAGTCTCTTCAGTGTCTAATTTCTGCCCTGACACAAGGAGGTGAACGTGGTCACTTATTTAAGCTCACTTATTCTGTTGTGCTATGGGGAGGGAGGAACACTGCAAACAAATATGACTGGCATGTGGGGGAGTGCTCGCAGTGTATGAACCACACTGGGTTTGCCCCATCTCATGTGGGGTGCGTGTGCTTTCCTGGTCTACACTGCTCAGGCTCCAGGTTGCTCTGCAGGGGAACTCTCCAAAGCAGGCCCTAGGTTTTTGCACTTCCCAGGTCCAAGCAGCTCAGGCGACCAGGTGCGTGGTGAGTGCACTGTCCCATGTGACCTGTGCATCTTAATTACCTTTCTAGTCCCAGACACTTGGTTTCCTGGGTGCACAGCGAGAGCGCTTTGTCAGGTGTGCTGTGTATCTCCTCTGGGGAGATGATCTCTGGCTGCGGCCCTCCTGGCAGATGTCAATCATCCAGGATCCCAGGAAGACTTGGTTAGCAACAGAGAGCTTGCTCACAGTTTGGTGGAGGATGCCTCTTGTCTTCCAGTTCTGGCTGCTGCCCGCCTGCCTCTCTGCCTCTGGCCAGTCTGCAGTTGGCTAGCTCTGCTCTGATGTTCACTCAATCGTTTGTTCTATGAGCAGGCCAGGCTGTGCCTTGCTGCTGCCAAGTCGCTTCAGTCATGTCCGACTCTGTGCGACCCAGTAGACTGCAGCCCACCAGGCTCGCCCATCCCTGGGATTCTCCAAGCAAGAACACTGGAGTGGGTTGCCATTTCCTTCTCCAATGCATGAAAGTGAAAGGTGAAAGTGAAGTCACTCAGTCGTGTCTGACTAGTAGCGACCCCATGGACTGCAGCCTACCAGGCTCCTCCATCAGTGGGATTTTCCAGGCAAGATTACTGGAGTGGGGTGCCATTGCCTTCTCCGGGCTGTGCCTTAGGTTAGAACTTTTCACGGGAAAGTTCTTTCTCTCTCTCATTTTTTTTTTCCCCTCTCTCTGGCTATCTTACAGTTTGGGTTGCTAGCTCACATTAGCTCCTTCATATTTTCCTCAGGGCATTCAGGCCAGGTCCTTACCCTAAGCATGCAACCTTCACCCCCTGTTCAATCCCTGCTTGCTGATGGCAGATGCGAGCATCTGGGCTACTTTTCTGCTGGGAGTTGTGGTTAAGGCAGGTATTCAGTGGGTTGTTTTGTTCTGTTTCCACGTGGTTATGTTGCCCTCTGTGATACCAAAACTCCCCACAGAACTGCTGGTGAGAGACCTGCTGGTGAGAGGGTTTCCTAGTGTTTGGAAACTTCTTAGCGACTCCCTCCCTGGGATGGGTCTCCATCCCTAACTCTTTTGTCCCTCTTTTTGTCTTTTATATTTTGTCCTACCTCCTTTCAAAGAGAATGGGCTGCCTGTCTGGGTGCCTGGTGTCCTCCACCAGCATTCAGAAGTTGTATTGTGGAAGTTGTTAAACATTCAAGTGATCTTCTGAAGAATTTGTGAGGGACAAAGTAGTCTCCTCATCCTATTCCTCCACCATCTTTCATCACTTCATTAGTTTTTAAAATTTTTAATTTCAAGCCAGCTTTTTCACTCTCCTCTTTCACTTTCATCAAGAGGCTCTTTAGTTCCTCTTCACTTTCTGCCATTAGAGTGGTGTCATTTGTATATCTGAGGTTAATGATATTTCTCCTGGCAATCTTGATTCCAGTTGGAGATTTGTCCAGCCCAGCATTTCACATGATGTACTCTGCATATAATTTAATTAATCAGGGTGACAACATATCAGTTCAGTTCACTTGCTTAGTCGTATCTGACTCCTTGAGACTCCTTGAGACTCCATGAGACTCCTTGAGACTCCTTGAGACTCCTTGAGAACTGCAGCATGCCAGACTCAGGCTTCCTTGTCCATCACTAACTCCCAGAGCTTACTCAAACTCATGTCCATTGAGTGGGTGATACCATCCAACCATCTCATCCTCTGTCGTCCCCTTCTCCTCCCACCTCCAATCTTTCCCAGCATCAGGGTCTTTTCCAATGAGTCAGTTATTCAAATTAGGTGGCCAAATTATTGGAATTTCAGCTTCAGCATCAGTCCTTCCAGTGAATATTCAGGACTTATTTCCTTTAGGATTGACCAGTTGGATCTCCTTGCATTTCAAGGGACTCTCAAGATTCTTCTCCAACATTACAGTTTAAAAGCATCAATTGAGGCTCAGCTGTCTTCTTAAGTCAACTCTCACTTCCACACGTGACTACTGGAAAAACCATAGCCTTGACTAAATGGACAATTCTTGACAAAGTAACATGTCTGATTTTTAATATGTTGTCTAGCTTGATCATAAATTTTCTTCCAAGGAGCATGCGTCTTTTAATTCCATGGTTACAGTCACCATCTACAGTGATTTTGGAGCCCAGAAAAATAAACTCAGCCACTGTTTCTACTGTTTCCCCATCTTTTTGCCATGAAGTGATGGGGCCCAATGCCATGATCTCAGTTTTCTGAATGTTGAGTTTTAAGCCAACATTTTCACTCTCCTTTTTCATTTTCGTCAAGAGGCTCTTTAATTCTTCCTCACATTCTGCGTATTTGAGGTTATTGATATTTCTCCTGGCAATCCTGATTCCAGCTTGTGCTTCATCCAGCCTGGTATTTCTCATGATGTACTCTGTATATAAGTTATATGAGCAAGGTGACAACATACAGCCTTGACGTACTCCTTTTCTTATTTGGAACCAGTCCATTGTTCCATGTTCAGTTCTAACTGTTGCTTCCTAACCTGCATACAGATTTCTCAGGAGGCAGGTCAGCTGGTCTGGTATTCCCAACTGTTTAAGAATTTTCCACAGTTTCCACAGAGGGGAATAATCCTCTTCTAAACTTAAGCAGGTTGTTGGCCAAGTTCAGTTTCTTTGTAGAACTAAATGACTTCAATTTCAGCATCAGTCTCTGAAATGACACTGCTTTAAGGGCTCATGTGATCACACCAACCACATCCAAATAATCTCCTCATCTTAAGGTCAATCGTTACCCATAAGATAACACAATTACAGGCATGGAGTGAAACATATTTGGGTGCCATTAAAAAAAAAACCTGCTTATTATATATAGAAAAAAGAATTTCCATGAATGCTAAATACTTCAGCCGTGTCCAACTCTTTTCCACCTCATGGACTACATAGCCCACCAAGCTCCTCTGTCCATGGGATTCTTCAGGCAAGAATATTGGAGTGAATTGCCATGCTCTCCACCAAGGGATCTTCCTAACTTAGGGAGCGAACCCTTGTCTCTGCCGTCCCCTCAATTGGCATGTGTGTTCTTTACCAGTATCACCACCTGGGAAGCCCTAAGAAACTATAAACTGTTGCAAATGTAGTAACGGGTGAAAATAAATACACCACAAAAACTAAGAAGAAACAAAACGTATTATTATTACTATCACATTTATTCTCTATTTAAAACACCTTTACCATACTGTTACAGGGAAGAACTGATTCTATGTTGGATCTGTTTCATTTGCTTTAACTTTTGCTTCCCATTGCTTTTGTTTATTAGAAGGATACTGTCCATACATAATGGCCTGCTTCAGGGAAGCCTGCTCCTGTTCCTGAATGTTAAAGTAAAATGCTTTTGTTCAAGACCCTGTCCACCTGTGAATAGCTACAGGAAGAAATATATTAGCACACCCTCTACTCAAAGATGGCCATTCCTGGAGATTTTTGTAAGATAAATTGTCATTGTTACTTTACATCCTCACCTCCCTGCCTCTCTGTTCTATAAAAGAACCTGGCATCCAGACCCTGAGGAGATGGTTATTTTGAAACATTAGTCTGCCATCTTCTCAGTCTTCCAGCTTTCTGAGTAGTCTAATTCCTTGCCTTAACACCTCTTCTTTGGGTAAACAGGCCTGTTATGCAGTGAGCAGAGCAAGCTTGGACTCAGTAAGAATGGTTTTTCAAAACCATGCTGGAGTATTGGTTTTGAGTGACTGAATTGTTCTCATCTTTCTTTTTCTTGCCTAATAATTTCCATCTTTGGCACATTTAAATGAAGATATTCTGAATTCTTTATTAAACTTTTCAGGCTCACCTGAAATAATCACCCTTGTCCTTTAAATATGGTTTTTTAAAAGGTCATCTGTTAGTTCATGAGTTAATCAGAGTCACATGTCTGACCTCTCCCTGTGGTGCCCTGCAGCTGTCTGTCTTACATCTTCCCAATTTAAGTACTGTGTATTCTCGGACTTGTGAATTCTGTTCTACCTCTTTTTTTTTTTTTTTTTTGCATTCTGCCACACTCTACTGCGGCAAAAGTATTACTATAATTTGCTCCTTTTGATGAAAGTTCCTTTCATGTTGAGCTAAAAGTTTTTTTTGTTTGTTTGTTTCGTTGTTTGTTGTTTGTTCTTTGTTGTTTTTTCTTTTTGCTTTGCAGGAATATAGATGGTTTCTCTTTCGTGTGTAGCATCATTGAGCATCCCCTCTGGCTGCAAGAGTTCAGAGGTATGCTTTATCATTTATCATTTCATGTCCAACATTCACAATCAGATTTATCTCCAACGACATTGATATTAAAAATGGGATCATATGAACTTTTAGGGTCATACTACTCTAAACAAAGCTTTGGGCATTTCCTGTTTATGTGTGTAGCTGGGTATGAGTTTCAGTTCTGTGTTCATGTGTGTCCACTCATTCTTTTATTCATTTAACAAGTGTTCATTAATTAACTATATACTTCTGGTGTAATATTATTGAAAAGGATGAGAACACTTAGAAACTGTGGTACCTATTTTAGAAACTCTGAGACACTTTATAATATATTATGATAATAGACAAATAATCCAAAACTTTGGAAGACATAGTTAAGCATTTTGAAAGTAGGAAACATGAGAAGAGCCTGCATAGAAATAGAAACAAACTCTGATTAGTGGAGGATCAGGGAAAGCATTTCTATGAGCATTGTAAATGGACCAAATCTTGCAAGATGAGAAATTAACCAGGAAGGACAGTGCATAGATAAAGAGCATTCTTATAAGAGAAGGAACGCTTACATATTAAAGCAAATGGGAGAAAGCAGAATATATTTCGATTTTTAAAGCACTTCAGTGAAACAAATATAAAATGTGAAGAACCAATACAATATTGTAAAGTAAAAATAAAAATAATAATAATAATGTGAAGTTCAGTTCAGTCGCTCAGTCGTGTCCGACTCTTTGTGACCCCATGAATTGAAGCACGCCAGGTCTCCCTGTCCATCACCAAGTCCGGGAGTTCACCAGACTCATGTCTATCGAGTCAGTGATGTCATCCAGCCATCTCATACTCTGTCGTCCCCTTCTTCTCCTGCCCCCAATCCCTCCCAGCATCAGAGTCTTTGCCAATGAGTCAACTCTTTGCATGAGGTGGCCAAAGTATTGGAGTTTCAGTTTCAGCCTCATTCCCTCCAAATAAATCCCAGGGCTGATCTCCTTCAGAATGCACTGGTTGGATCTCCTTGCAGTCCAAGGGACTCTCAAGAGTCTTCTCCAACACCACAGTTCAAAAGCATGAATTCTTCAGTGCTCAGCTTTCTTCACAGTCCAACTCTCACATCCATACATGACCACTGAAAAAACCATACCCTTGACTAGATGGACCTTTGTTGGCAAAGTAATGTCTCTGCTTTTCAATATGCTATCTAGGCTTTTCTTCCAAGGAGTAAGAGTCTTTTAATTTCATGGCTGCAGTCACCATCTGCAGTGATTTTGGAGCCCCCAAAAATAAAGTCTGACACTGTTTCCACTGTTTCCCCATCTGTTTGCCATGAAGTGATGGGACCAGAGGCCATGATCTTAGTTATCTGAATGTTGAGTTTTAAGCCAACTTTTTCACTCTCCACTTTCACTTTCATCAAGAAGTTTTTTAGTTCCTCTTCACTTTCTGACATAAGGGTGGTGTCATCTGCATATCTGAGGTGATTGATATTTCTCCCAGCAATCTTGATTCCAGATTGTGCTTCTTCCAGCCCAGCGTTTCTCATGATGTACTTTGCATAAGTTAAACAAGCAGGGTCACAATATACAGCCTTGACGAACTCCTTTTCCTATTTGGAACCAGTCTGTTGTTCCATGCGCAGTTCTAACTGTTGCTTCCTGACCTGCATGTGAAGAAGACACAGCAAAACCTGTGTCTGGAAAGATATATAGAATGTACCTAGATGTATATATAATGTTACCATTAACAGTAACTTGCAAGACAGATTGTACACATGGTTCCCTCATTCCAGAAAAAAAAAAATGAAGGCTATGATATATGTATACTTGAATACTTTTGGCAAGACTAGAAAAGACACTTTTCTAAACATATCTAAGGCTAAAGTACAAAATATTTACTTTATTAGTGAATTTAAAGTTTGTGATCATTGTAGTCACAAATCTTCTTCTTAGTCAAATCTTCAGACCATTTCTTCTGATTTCATCCACATGGGAACTATAAATGTGTCACGTTTGCATTTCATCTATGCAGGAATATAGGTTCCTCTATCTTTCATTCTACCACTTTCTTCTTTCATTGACTTAAATATAAGCTTTCTTTGAAGGAGCTCTTTAATTCAGGGATTGCACTACAGAACCTTCACTGAGTCTCAAGCAGAGTCAATCTGCTTCTCTTCTAATCTGATCTCTTGTATACACCACTTCCTGTAGCAGGATTTTAATCATTTCTGAAGTCTGAACTTAAGCTTTATTATATTTATTACATTAGAAGCCCTTGTGTTTTTTGTGTTTTTTTTTTTTTTAAGTTCTATCTATCTAACATATCTTAGAGCAACTTCAAGCCACATTCAGGACATTCCTTACTCTTCTTGGTTTAAAATAAGCACAAACAACTCTGCATGGAACATCAGATTGAATGTGTATATTCTAGAATTAGAGACAATAGTAGGAGGTGGCATCATGAGAAAAGACCATAAAGAAGGCTGCGGCTCTTGCTCTGTAATATCTTTCACCCAGGAAATGAAGTACCAAAAATAGCATGAGTACTTTCAAGACTGTAAATCTGCAATAGACTGCCACCAAACTGCCTGGAGAATTCCATGGACAGAGGAGCATGGTGGGCTATAGCCCATGGGGCTATAGCGAAGAGTCAGATACACTAAGTGACTAAGCATGCACACACAGCCTTACCTTATACCACTGTATTGATATATAACTGACATACACAACACAGGGTTAATGTATACAATTTGATGAATTTAGACATAAGTGTGCACCCATAAAGCCCTCATCACAAATCAATGTCAACATCACCTCCAAAATTTCCTCTTGTCCTCTTTATCTTTTATGTGATAAGAACACAACGTAAGATTTGTCCTCTTAACAATTTTTAAAATTATACTGTATAACTATAGCCCCTATATTGTAGAGTAAAATTGTAAGAATTATACATCTTGCATAACTGACACTTTGTACACTTTGATTAATATGTCCCCTTTTTTCTCCCTCCAGGCCCTGGAAATGACCACTCTCCTTTCTTCGTCCATGAATTATATCATTTCAAATTCTTTATATAAATTGTGTCCTGTAACACCATCTGCAGTGATTTTGGAGCCCAAAAATAAAGTCTCTCACTGTTTCCTTTGTTTCTCGAGTGATGGGACCAGATGCCATGATCTTAGTTTTTTGAATATTGAGTTTTAAGCCAGCTTTTTCACTCTCTTCCTTCACTTTCATCAAGAGGCTCTTTAGTTCCTTTTCATTTTCTGTCATAAGGTGGTGTCATCTGCATATCTGAGGTTATTGATATTTCTCCTGGTAGTCTTGATTCCAGCTTCTTTCCATTCTGGGCTTCATCCAGCCCAGCCTTTTGTATGATGTATTCTGCATATAAGTTAAATAAACAGGGTGACAATATACAGCCTTGACACACTCCTTTCCCAATTTGGAACCAGTCTGTTGTTCTATGACCAGGTCTAACCATTGTTTCTTGACTTGAAATTCTTTCCATAATATACTATTTGTCTTACATTATTTTGAAGCTAAGAAGTCTAGAAATCAATAAAATGTTACCCATATATTTGTAACAATAAGATAGCATTTCTTCCTTTTTGGTATTATAGAATCTTACCCATTATTCATTATTCTTGAAATATTATTAATTGTACTTTGATAAAACTATTTTCTTTCTCTATTAATAACATCTAAGATAAATCAATGAGTTATTATTTTTATTTTTAAAATTTCTGCTCTTTAATCTTGAGTTTCTCTTTAAGATGCTTATAATTTACATCATTTTATACATCAGTCATGGGCAGAACTGAAATCAAATTCACTGTGAAGCTTATAAAAGAAATATGTGATTATGAAATAAACCAGTTTATGAGATTTTATAGGTAAAAATGGATGGAACATGTCAGAATTACCCTTGCACATATAAGCTCCCCAGGGTATTCATTTCTTACCTTTCAGAAAAACAGACACTCTCACACACACGTGTATAGTTTTAGAGAATTCCTCAAAGGTTTCTGAAGACAAAGAAAATTCAATAGAGATCAATAGATACAAGTTAGAGATGTAAGTAATTGGGCACATGCTGTCAGAAAAGAATAGATATAATTCCTAAGTCACGTTCTTTAAATTGCCCATAAAGATAAAAACTTGAGAGTAGAGGCTGTGATGGGAATTGCCCTGTTTTCTGAGAACAGCTGGTCATTTGTTCTGACATGTAATATGGCAAGTCAATTCACGAGGTGTTTGTGTTAGAGAAGACTGCACTCAAAATACTTCTGTGCACACAGCAGCTATAAATCACAATGAATTTTGAAACCTTGATAGAATTTTTTTTCTTGAGATAGGATAGGAATAAGATAAGTGATTCTACTCATACAACATAGGAATATTTTAGAAATAGGCCAGTTAAATACTGCTATAGCAATAAATAACCAATATTGCATTAGTCACTTAAATTTTCCCTAATATTCTATCAAGAATAGAATATTTTTTTGAAATTTATGCACTCTATAATCCTTACTTGAAGATTATATGTATAAATTATAGAATTATTTAGGAATTGAGGTGACATTAAAGTTATCTTGCAAAATGACTTAAAGAATTAAAAAAATATTTGACATATAAATTTACATTTGTATGTACGTATGGCTATTTAGTTGCATATGCATATATGTCTCTGTATCTTGTATATATGGATGTAATTGGATCGCCATGGTTTTAGTTATCCCTTTGGAAATAAAAAAAACAAAAACACAAAGTAAAATTCTATATACTTTTATGAAACATTCATAGAAAGAAAATTTTTTTTTATTTTTATTTTTACTTTACAATACTGTATTGGTTTACAGTTAAGAATAACAGAGTCTCAGATGAAAGGATGATTACACTAAAATTTTTAGAGGATAATCTATATGCATCTTCCTAATTTTATTGAATATGGTTATTTAATAATCACTCATCTGGTTCAAACCCATGTTTTTTTAATTATATATTGCAGTGTAAAATGATTAATTCATCTGCCCAATAACCCACACATTAATTGGATGGTGGCAGACACTAATCTGATCCCAAATAGCATACCTATTCAATGTAATAAATTACTGGAACATTTATATCTTGGATTTTCCATTTTTCTTTTTATATACATGTTGTTCTTTGTTTAGTGTATAGATTGCACTCAAAATAGTAATTTATCAAACTAAAAAAATAGTATAATATATAGGATTTAGTGTCCTGGGTTATTTTAATACAGAGACGGCAAACTTTTCTCTAAAAGGCCAATGAATAAATATTTCAGACTTTATGGTTCAAGCATTGTCTCTGTCACAACTACTTAATTCTGCTGTCACAGGGTGAAAACAATCATCAGTTCAGTTCAGTTCAGTTCAGTCGCTCAGTCGTGTCTGACTCTGCGATCCCATGAATCGCAGCACACCAGGCCTCCCTGTCCATCACCAACTCCCAGAGTTCACTCATCCAGTCATCTCATCCTCTGTCATCCCCTTCTCCTCCTGCCCCCAATCCCTCCCAGCATCAGGGTCTTTTCCAATGAGTCAGCTCTTTGCATCAGGTGGCCAAAGTATCGGAGTTTAAGCTTTAGCATAAGTCCTTCCAATGACCACCCAGGACTGGTCTCCTTTAGAATGGACTGGTTGTATCTCCTTGCAGTCCAAGGGACTCTCAAGAGTCTTCTCCAACACCACAGTTCAAAAACATCAATTCTTCAGTGCTCAGCTTTCATCACAGTCCAACTCTCACATCCATACATGACCACTGGAAAAACAATAACCTTGACTAGACAGACCTTTGTTGGCAAAGTAATGTCTCTGCTTTTGAATATGCTCTCTAGGTTGGTCATAACTTTCCTTCTAAGGAGTAATAGTCATTTAATTTCATGGCTGCAATCGCCATCTGCAGTGATGATAATATATAAACAAACATGGCTATATTCCAATAAAAACTTTATTGATACTGAAATATGAATGTCATATAATTTTCACATATGAACTATTATTCTTTCTTGATTTTTTCAACATTTGAAAATGAAAAAGTGATTCTTAGGATACGAGAAAAGTGATACAGCATAAGAAAAAGTGATTCTTAGCAAAAGTGATTCTTTGCACATAAACACAAAGCAAGCTAGATTTCCTAACGGACATAGGTAGGTTGTTGACCCATAGTATGTTAATATGAATGCAAAGATATGACTTTACTAGAATGATTTCTGCAAGAACTTATTTGCTTATTTACTTAAATCTTAACTAATCCACTTATAACAAATGGATGCAGTATACTAAAAAATATGGAAAAGGCACTAATACATCTTTCTTGGTACCTACACAAAATCCCCCACATTGAGTTTCAGTAGAGGAGAATTAACTACTTGGTATGACTATAGAATGTAAAGTCTTTCCCCCCTGCTACAAATTTGAATGCACCAGTTGTCTACTTTTCAGAAATTGTATTTTTTTTTTCTGTAGGAGATGTAATTTATTGATTGGTTCTCCAAGCACAATATACACAAATCAGGCATGCATCTTTCTGCACCTACTAGCCTCTACAATCATTAAATCGGTTTTGTTGTTTAGTCTCTAGGTCTTGTCTGACTCTTTTTGTGACCCCATGGATTGCAGCCCACCAGGCTCCTCTGTTCAAGGGATTTCCTAGTCAAGAATATTAGAGAGGGTTGCCATTTCCTTTTCCAAAGGATATTCCCATCACAGGGTTTGAGCCCACATCTCCTACATTGGCAGGCTAATTCTTTACCACTGAACCACCAAGGTAGTCCATTAAATCAGCTACCTTCTAATCTCTGTTCTAAAGATTCAGTTGACCTGAGCAGACAGAATATATGGAGGGTACTTTATAAAAACTCAAATTATCCCATATAAGCCCCTGCCTGAATTATACTTCAGTGTGCTCTTAAACAGATAGGAACCTCAGAAGAAAGACCTGTTACTCTCTTTATTAGCACTTGGACTTATTGTGCTGTGCATAGGTCTTTGAAACATTTCTGCACTCCCAGTTAAGGAGCTTAATGGAAGAGGCTACTTATCTATACAAGCCCTCAGGGCAATCAATAGAACTTGGAACACATAGATTTCCAAGGTGTTCTTACACACTAAATAAACATGTTTCCAACAGCAGATTTATGTGTAGGCTTCTACAGATGCCAAGGAGATCCAACCAGTCCATCCTAATGGAAATCAGTCCTGAATGTTCATTGGAAGGACTGATGTTGAAGCTGAAACTCCAATACTTTGGCCACCTGATGAGAAGAACTGACTCATTTGAAAAGACCCTGATGCTGGGAAAGATTGAAGGTGAGAGGACAGGGGATGATAGAGGATGAGATGGTTGAATGGCATCACCGACTGAATGGACATGTGTTTGAGTAAACTCTGGGAGTTGGACGGACAGGGAGGCCTGGTGTGCTGCAGCCCATGGGGTCCAAAAGAGTCAGACATGACTGAGTGACTGAACTAAACTGAACAGATGCCAGTAGGTAAGGGTGAAAGCGTTAGTCACTCAGTCATGTCCTATTCTGTGTGACCCCATGGACTGCAGCCTTGGACAGATTCTTCTGTCCATGGAATTCTCTAGTCAAAAGTGGCTAGCTTTTAGTCACTTTTTTGATTGGGCAATCAGCAACACTTGTTTGGTTATACTTCAAGTATTTATGGAAACACCTAAATATTTCTCTCAATGTACAAATGATCTTAAAGATTTGATTTTTGCTTGAGGATTCCCCCTGAAATGGCATGCAAAATTTTCAACTGTGTTCTCTTGAAGTGACTCCATAATTTCTCTTAAGAAGATCAGCTGAAGAACAGTATAAATCATCTAGAGAAAACCTGCAAATCTGAAAATCTGGAAAAAAATAAAAATAAAGCTGTGTAATGTTTGATCTCACCAGACAGATTTTTTTTTTTTTTTTTTTTGGTCCTCTTAAGAATAAAACCTACTCCATAGTGCTCACCAGGGCTTCCCTGGTGGCACAGATGGTAAAGCGTCTGCCTGCAATGTGGGAGACCCAGGTTTGATCCCTGGGTTGGGAAGATCCCCTGGAGAAAGAAATGGCAATCCACTCCAGTACTCTTGCCTGGAAAATCCCATGGATGGAGGAGCCTGGTAGGCTACAGCCCATGTGGTCCCAAAGGGTCAGACATGACTGAATGACTCCACTTTCACTTTTAATAATGCTCAAGAGATTTAAAAAAATAAGGTATAATTGCCAGAAGCAGGAAGGGGAATGTAATAGGCAATTTTGTGCACAAACTTCCCAAAGATTAATGTTGGAGTAAACTTTTATTTTAAAATTTTGTTATTTTTATTTTTTAATCAGGATGTAGAATTGGAGGGTGTTAGATGTTATTGGTTGATTTACTTTCGTTTTTCAGTCGCTAAGTCATGTCTGCAGAGAAGGCAATGGTACCCCACTCCAGTACTCTTGCCTGGAAAATCCCATGGATTGAGGAGCCTGATAGGCTGCAGTCCATGGGGTCGCTACTAGTCGGACACGACTGAGTGACTTCACTTTCACTTTTCACTTTCATGCATTGGAGAAGGAAATGGCAACCCACTCCAGTCTTCTTGCCTGGAGAATCCCAGGGACGGTGGAGCCTGGTGGGCTGCCGCCTATGGGGTCGTACAGAGTCGGACACGACTGAAGCAACTTAGCAGCAGTAGCAAGTCATGTCTGACTCTTTATGACCCCATAAAATGGCTCAGACGGTAAAGCGTCTGTTTACAATGCGAGAGACCCGGGTTCTATCCCTGGGTTGGGAAGATCCCCTGGGGAAGGAAATGGCAATCCACTCCAGGACTATTGCCTGGAAAATCCCATGGATAGAGGAGCCTTGTAGGCTACAGTCCATGGGGTCGCAAAGAGTCGGACACGACTGAGCGACTTCACTTCACTTCACTTCACAGAGTGTGGGGGAGCCTGGTAGGTCTATGGGGTCGCACCGAGTCTGACACAACTGAAGTGACTTAGCAGCAGCAGCAGCAGAGTGTGGCATGCCACACTGTCCTCTACTAGAACCAGGAGTTTGCTCAAATTCATGTCCATTGAGTCAGTCAAGCTATCTACTTATCTCATCTTCAGCTACTCCCTTCTCCTTTTGCCTTCAGTCTTTCCCAGCATCAGGGTCTTTTCCAGTGAGTCAGCTATTTGCATCAGGTGGAAAAAGTATTGGAGCTTCAGCTGCAGCATCAGTCCTTCCAATGAAAATTCAGGGTAGATTTCATATAGGATTGACTAGTTTGATTTCCTTACAGTCCAAGTAACTCTCTAGAGTCTTCTCCACAGTTCGAAAACATCAATGCTCTGATGCTCAGCCTTCTTTTATGATCCAACTCTTGTTGCTCTTGTTGTTTGGTCGCTAAGTCATGCCTGACATTTTGCGACTCCATGGGCCACAGTATGCCAGGCTTTTTATGATAATCTTTCAGAATTTGTTGGCTATTTCAAAGCACGGAAATCATTAGACAATAAATTATCTAAAACCTAATCTAAAAATTCAGATGGAAAAAATTTTACTACAAATGCATAGCTCTGGGGGGCAATCCTTTTTCTCCAAGCAAATCTCCATCATTTTTTTTTTCCCCCTTTAGGAAACTACAGCATTAAACAGCATAATAGAAGTCTCATCTAATCTCTTATGACTGGCTTAATGAAATTAAATCACACTACTGACTTCCTAGGAAAGGCAAAATCAGAAGGGAGATGCCTAGTCCTCTAAAGTACAATCATCTTAGATAAGATCTTGGTTTCAGAGAGAGGACACTTTGTTGCCTTGGGGAAAGAAATCATGAGGATACACTAACATTCTGTATATAATTTTGGTTTGTTACTTTAATTCAATATATTCATTTTGAGATTTATTCAAGTTATGATGTATATCAGTGGTTCTTTCATTACTAACTAGTACCCCATTATATTCGATATATGACAGGCAATTTGCTTATGCATACATTTCTTGATGGGCATTTCAGTTGTTTTTAATGTGGGGCTATTACAAACAAAACTGTCATGAAACAAAGATGTACAAGTCTGTATATGGATATATGCTCATATGTATCATGAGTAAACACCTAGGAGTGGAATGACAGTATTACTTCGTAGGTGTTCAGTTCAGTTCAGTTAAGTCGCTCAGTCATGTCTGACTCTTTGCGACCCCATAAATTGCAGCACGCCAGGCCTCCCTGTCCATCACCAACTCCCGGAGGTCACACAGACTCGCATCCATCGAGTCAGTGATGCCATCCAGCCATCTCATCCTCTGTCGTCCCTTTCTCCTCCTGCCCCCATTCCCTCCCAGCATCAGAATCTTTTCCAGTGAGTCAACTTTTCACATGAAGTGGCCAAAGTACTAGAGTTTCAGCTTTAGCATCATTCCTTCCAAAGAAATCCCAGGGCTGATCTCCTTCAGAATGGACTGGTTGGATCTCCTTGCAGTCCAAGGGACTCTCAAGAGTCTTCTCCAACACCACAGTTCAAAAGCATCAATTCTCCGGGGCTCAGCCTTCTTCACAGTCCAACTCTCACATCCATACATGACTACTGGAAAAATCATAGCCTTGACTAGATGGACCTTAGTCGGCAAAGTAATGTCTCTGCTTTTGAATATGCTATCTAGGTTGGTCATAACTTTTCTTCCAAGGAGTAAGCGTCTTTTAATTTTATGGCTGCAGTCACCATCTGCAGTGATTTTGGAGCCCCCCAAAAATAAAGTCTGACACTATTTCCACTGTTTCCCCATCTATTTCCCATGAAGTGATGGGACTGGATGCCATGATCTTCGTTTTCTGAATGTTGACCTTTAAGCCAACTTTTTCACTCTCCTCTTTGACTTTCATCAAGAGGCTTTTTAGTTCCTCTTCACTTTCTGCCATAAGGGTGGTGTCATCTGCATATCTGAGGTTATTGATATTTCTCCCTGCAATCTTGATTCCAGCTTGTGCTTCTTCCAGTCCAGCGTTTCCCATGATGTATTCTGCATAGAAGTTAAATAAGCAGGGTGACAATATACAGCCTTGATGTACTCCTTTTCCTATTTGGAACCAGTCTGTTGTTCCATGTCCAGTTCTAGCTGTTGCTTCCTGACCTGCATACAGATTTCTCAAGAGGCAGGTCAGGTGGTATGGTATTCCAATCTCTCTCAGAATTTTCCACAGTTTATTATGATCCACATAGTAAAAGGCTTTGGTATAGTCAATTAAACAGAAATAGATGTTTTTCTGGAACTCTCTTGCTTTTTCCATGATCCAGCGGATGTTGGCAATTTGATCTCTGGTTCCTCTGCATTTTCTAAAACCAACTTGAACATCAGGAAGTTCACGGTTCACATATTGGTGAAGCCTGGCTTGGAGAATTTTGAGCATTACTTTATTAGCATGTGAGATGAGTGCACTTGTTCGGTAGTTTGAGCATTCTTTGGCATTGCCTTTCTTTGGGATTGGAATGAAAACTGACCTTTTCCAGTCCTGTGGCCACTGCTGAGTTTTCCAAATTTACTGGCATATTGAGTGCAATGCTTTCACAGCATCATCCTTCAGGATTTGACATAACTCCAGTGGAATTCCACTACCTGCACTATCTTTGTTTGTAGTGATGCTTCCTAAGGCCCACTTGACTTCACATTCCAGGATGTTTGGCTCTATGTGAGTGATCACACCATCATGATCATCTGGGTCATGAAAATCCCTTTGTACAGTTCTGTGTATTCTTGCCACCTCCTCTTAATATCTTCTGCTTCTGTTAGGTCCATACAATTTCTGTCCTTTATCGAGCCCATCTTTGCATGAAATGTTCCCTTGGTATCTCTAATTTTCTTGAAAAGATCTCTAGTCTTTCCCATTCTGTTGTTTTCCTCTATTTCTTTGCATTGATTGCTGAGGAAGGCTTTCTTATCTCTCCTTACTATTGTTTGGAACTCTGCATTCAGATGTTTATATCTTTCCTTTTCTCCTTGGTTTTTTGCTTCTCTTCTTTTCACAGCTATTTGTAAGGCCTCCGCAGACAGCCATTTTGCTTTTTTGCATTTCTTTTCCACGGGGATGGTCTTGATCCCTGTCTCCTGTACAATGTCATGAACCTCATTCCATAGTTCATCAGGCACTCTATCTATCAGATCTAGGCCCTTAAATCTGTTTCTCACTTCCACTGTACAATCATAAGGGATTTAATTTAGGTCATACCTAAATGGTCTAGCGGTTTTCCCTGCTTTCTTTAATATAAGTCTGAATTTGGCAATAAGGAGTTCCTGATCTGAGCCACAGTCAGCTCCTGGTCCTTTTTTTGCTGACTCTATAGAGCTTCTCCCTCTTTGGTTGCAGAGAATATAATCAATCTGATTTCGGTGTTGACCATCTGGTGATGGTCATACTGTTCATGGGGTAGGTGTACACTTGGTAGGTGTACACTTCACTCTTTAAAAAACTGTCAACTTGTTTTCCAAAGTGGTTGTCCCATATTGTACTCCCACCAGCAAGGTATAAGATTTCTATTTTGTCCACATCTTTTTCAAAGCTATTTGTTGTTGGTCTTTTTAGTCTGGGGCGTTGTAAAAGATGGGAGTGGTATGTCACTGTGATTTTAATTTGTATTTCTCTAAAGACTAATGAGTTTAAGAGTCGTATTATGAGCTTGTCACCCTCATCTCTTCTCAGTGAAATAACTGTTCAATTTTTCTCCCATTATTCAAAGTGGGGTCAGGGGCACATTTCAGCCCATAACAAGAAAAGTATAAATATATATATATATATATATATATATATATATATATATATATATATATACACCACGTGAACAACACAATAAAATTACACCTACAGGTGTCATATATAGAGATTTGCTTTCTGTTTATTTGTAGGGAGATGTAATTTTTAGAATCCTGAGGGCACCATCTCATCTCCTTATATGCATGGTTTAGCATTAGGATGAAGGGAAAGAGAGAAAGGCTTTGCTTTCTTTTAAAACAGTTTGACAGAAAATTACAATGCTGTGCAGTTTTTATCATGAACAGCAATGGCATTATAGAGAATTCTTTGGAGCCAAATGAACAGTTCACTCTATCCAGTATGGGGGTTTTAAATTGAATAGGGTTTGTGTTGGTCTCATTCAGCTGTGCAGTTTGAAAGTTCTTTTTGACAGTTTTATGGCTTACGGCATACTTTAAAGTTGGTTTTTTTCCTCGCTTAATTTGTTGGAGTAATGTCAACTTCCTTTTAGGCTAGGCTGTTATTTCTGCATATGATGCCATCTTCTGAATATGGCTGGAGAAACAGACATCAATAACCTTCAAGGCTTAGACAGGTTTATGATTTCAGTTCTCCAGCTGGAGGCCCAGTGGGGTAGATGGGTGAAAGGAAGAAAAGGACGTTTGTAAAACCTGTGTAGTTTTTGATCTTTAAACTAATATTTCAGAATAGTCAGAAACTGCTTACATAATAGGGTTTATTTTTCTAAGTAGCCTTTGAAACTGCTAAAACCTTTTTTTTTTCCCTTACACTGCTTTCATTGAGATAGTAAGATATTGCTCACCTTCAGTATGTAACTGTATCACTCAAAGATTGTTATCAGTGAATTTTATTTTATTTATTTTAAATATAAATTTATTTATTTTATTTGGAGGCTAATTACTTTACAATATTGTATTGGTTTTGCCATACACCAGCATGAATCCCACTGGCAACCCACTCCAGTGTTCTTGCCTGGAGAATCCCAGGGACGGGGGAGCCTGGTGGGCTGCCATCTATGGGGTCACACAGAGTCGGACATGACTGAAGCGACTTAGCCACATGAATCCACCACGGGTGTACACATGTTCCTCATCCTGAACCCCCCTCCCACCTCCCTCCCCATACCATCCCTCTGGGTCATCTCAGTGCACCAGCCTTGAGCATCCTGTATCATGCATGGAACCTGGACTGGCAATTCATTTCACATGTGATATTATACATGTTTCAATGCCATTCTCCCAAATTATCCCACCCTCACCCTCTCCCACAGAGTCCAAAAGACTATTCTATACATCTGTGTCTCTTTTGCTGTCTCGCATACAGGGTTATTGTTACGATCTTTCTAAATTCCATATATATGCATTAGTATCCTGTATTGGTGTTGTCAAGCATTTTTTGATGTGCCTGGCTTGTCCACTACTTATCTTAGTCTGTTCAGGCTATTTTAACAAAACTACAATAGACTGGGTGGCTGAAACAGCAAACTTTTATTTCTCATAGTTCTGGAGGTTGGAAAGACAAAGATGAAGGTGCTGGCAGATTTTATGTCTTGTAAAAGGCCGCTTCTAGACTGCAGACTGCCATCTTCTCACTGTTTCCTCACACAGATTAAGGGATGACCGAGTTTGCTGGGATCTCTTCATGAAGGTCTCTAATTCCATCCATGTGGGGTTTTGCTCTCTGTCCTAATTATCTTCCAAAGTCAGAACCTCCAAATACCAGCATAATGGGGGCAAGTTTTCAACATATGAGTTTGAAAGGAGGACAACAATTCAGTCTATTGTACTAAGTATGTGTTTGTTTTGGTTTTAATTATTGCTGTTTATTTAATTATTGATGCTTTTGAACTGTGGTGCTGGAGAAGACTCTTGAGAGTCCCTTGGACTGCAAGGAGATCAAACGAGTCAATGCTAAGCCAAGTCAATCCTGAATACTCATTGGAGGGACTGATGCTGGAGCTGAAGCTCCAATACGTTGGCCACCTGAGGCAAAGAGCCAACTCATTGGAAAAGATGCTGATACTGGGAAAGATTGAAGACAGGATGAGAAAGGGACAACAGAGGAGGAAATGGTTGGATGTCATCACCGACTTAATGGACATGAGTTTAAGCAAGCTCCAGAAGTTGGTGAAGGACAGGGAACCCTATCCTGGCTTGCTGCAGTTTATGGGGTCACAGAGCGTCAGACACGACTGAGTGATTGAACAACAAAATTGTTGTTTAAATAATAGAAGGCCCTGTGACTAAGATTAAAGAAGACCCAGGAAATCCAGCATTGAAAGTTTGGTGATATGACAGATTCACTTCATATAAGGGTCACCTCTTGTTCTGTCTGCATTCCATATGGAGAAGAGAGAAGACCCCCATTCTGGTAGGGGTCTACATGACTGCCTGTATGTCTGAGAACAGTGCTTCCATTTGGGAATTTCGTCCCCATGTTTCTTAAAACATGCACATCTAAATCTCAAACCCTGAGAGGAACTTCAGTTCAGAAATTGTAAAAAAAAAAAAAAAAAAAAGCAAAAATTAAAAAAATTCACCAAGATCTTCCAGATGTTCAAATTGGATTTAGAAAAGGCAGAGGAACCAGAGATCAAATTGCTAACATCTGTTGGATTATAGAAAAAGCAACAGATTTCCAGAAAGACATCTACTTTTGTTTTATTGGCTATGCTAAATCCTTTGACTGTGTGGATCAAATAAAACTGTGGAAAATTCTTAAAGATATGGGAATGCCAGACTACCTTACTTACCTCCTGAGAAACCTGTATGCAGGCCAAGAAGCAACAGTTAGAACTGAACATGGAACAATGGACTGGTTCCAAATTGGAAAAGGAGTATGTCAAGGTTGTATGTTGTCACCGTGCTTATTTAACTTAAATGTAGTGTACGTCACATGAAATGCCAGGTTGGGTGAAGCACAAGCTGGAATCAAGAATGCTAGGAGAAATATCAATAACCTCAGATATGCACACACCATCCTAATGGAAGAAAGTGAAAAAGAACTAAAGAGCCTCAATGAAGGAGAAAGAGGAGAGTGAAAAACCTGGCTTAAAAACTCAACATTCTAAAAGCGAAGATCAGTGTCCCATTGGTTTGGGGTTGTGTTTTCATTTTCATTCATTTCTATACATATTTTGATTTCTTTTTGATTTCTTCTGTGATTTGTTCCTTATCCAGAAGTGTGTTGTTCAGCCTCCATATGTTGGAATTTTTAATAGTTTTTCTCCTGTAATTGAGATCTAATCTTACTGCATTGTGGTCAAAAAAGATGCTTGGAATGATTTCAATTTTTTTGTGTTTACCAAGGCTAGATTTATAGTCCAGGATGTGATCTATCCTGGAGAAGGTTCCATGTGCGCTTGAGAAAAAGGTGAAATTCATTGTTTTGTGGTGAAACGTCCTATAGATATCAATTAGGTCTAACTGGTCTATTGTATCATTTAAAGTTTGCATTTCTTTGTTAATTTTCTGTTTAGTTGGTCTGTCCATAGGCGTGAGTGGGGTATTAAAGTCTCCAACTATTATTGTGTTATTGTTAATTTCCCCTTTCATACTTGCTAGCATTTGTGTTACATATTGTGGTGCTCCTTTGTTGTGTGCATATATATTTATAATTGCTATATCTCCTCTTGGATTGATCCTTTGATCATTATGTACTGTCCTTCGTCTCTTTTCACAGCCTTTGTTTTAAAGTCTATTTTATCTGATATGAGTATTGCTACTCCTGCTTTCTTTTGGTCTTCATTTGAATGAAATATCTTTTTTCCGCCCTTCACTTTCAGTCTGTAGGTGTCCTCTATTTTGAGGTGGGTATCTTGTAGACAACATATATAGAGATCTTATTTTTATATCCAGTCAGCCAGTCTTTGTCTTTTGGTTGGGGCATTCAACCCATTTATGTTTAAGGTAATTATTGATAAGTATGACCCCTTTGCCATTTACTTTATTGTTTTGGGTTCGAGTTTATACACCCTTTTTGTGTTTCCTTTCTAGAGAAGATCTTTTAGCATTTGTTGGAGAGCTGGTTTGGTGGTGCTGAATTCTCTCAGCTTTTGCTTGTCTGTAAAGCTTTTGATTTCTCCTTCATATTTGAATGAGATCCTTTCTGAGTACAGTAATTTGGGCTGTAGATTATTTTATTTCACCACTTTACGTATGTCTTGTCATTCCCTCCTGGTTTGAAGAGTTTCTATTGAAAGATCAGCTGTTATCCTTATGGGAATCTCCTTGTGTGTTATTTGTTGTTTGTCCCTTGTTGTTTTTAATATCTATTATTTGTGTTTGATCTTTGTTAATTTGATTAATATGTGTCTTGGGGTGTTTTGCCTTGGGTTTATGCTGTTTGGGACTCTCTGGATTTCTTGGACTTGGCTGATTATTTCCTTCCCCATTTTAGGGACGTTTTCAACTATTATCTCCTCAAATATTTTCCCATGGTCTTTCTTTTTGTCTTCTTCTTCTGGGACTCCTATGATTCGAATGTTGGGGCATTTAACATTGTCCTGGAGGTCTCTGAGATTGTCCTCATTTCTTTTAATTCATTTTTCTTTTTCCCTCTCTGATTCACTTATTTCTACCATTCTATCTTCTATTTCACTAATCTTATCTTCTGCCTCCCTTATTCTACTATTTGTTCCCTCTAGAGTGTTTTTTTTTATTTCATTCATTGCATTATTAATTATATATTGATTCTTTTTATTTCTTCTAGGTCCTTGTTAAACCTTTCTTACATCTTCTCAGTCCTTGTCTCCAGGCTATTTATCTGTGATTCCATTTTGACTTCAAGACTTTGGATCATTTTCACTATTATTATTTGGAATTCTTTATCAGGTAGATTCCCTATCTCTTCCTCTTTTGGTTTGGTTTGGTGGTCATTTATACTGTTCCTTTACCTGCTGGGTATCCCTCTGTCTCTTCATCTTGTTTATATTGCTGTGTTTGAGGTGGACTTTCTGTATTCTGGAAGTTTGTGGAGTTCTCTTTATTGTGGAGTTTCCTCACTGTGGGTGGGGTTGTACGGGTGGCTTGTCAAGGTTTCCTGGTAAGGGAAGCTTGTGTCGAAGTTCTGGTGGGTGGAGCTGGATTACTTCTTTCTGGAGTGCAATGAAGTGTCCAGTAATGAGTTATGAGATGTCAGTGGGTTTGGAGTGACTTTGGGCAGCCTGTATATTGAAGTTCAGTGCTGTGTTCCTGTATTACTGGAGAATTTGTGTGGTATGTCTTGCTCTGGAACTTGTTGGCCCTTGGGTGGTGCTTGGTTTCAGTGTAGGGATGCAGGCATTTGATGAGCTCCTGTCAATTAATATTCCCTGGAGTCAGAAGTTCTCTGGTATTCTCAGGGTTTGGACTTAAGCCTCCTGCTTCTGGTTTTCAGTATTATTTTTACAGTAGCCTCAAGACATCTCCATCTATATAGCACCATTGATAAAACATCTAGGTTAAAGATGAAAAGTTTATCCACAGTGAGGGACACCCAGAGAGGTTCACAGAGTTACATGGAGAAGAGAAGACGGAGTAGGGAGTTAGAGGTGACACGAATGAGATGAGGTAACTCATTATCAGAGAAATGCAAATCAAAGACACAATGAGGTACCATTTCACACCAGTCAGAATGGCTGCTATCCAAAAGTCTACAAGCAATAAATGCTGGAGAGAGTGTGGAGAAAAGGGAACCCACTCACACAGTTGGTGGGAATGCAAACTGGTGCAGCCACTATGAAGAACAGTGTGGAGATTCCTTAAAAGACTGGAAATAGAACTGTTTTGTGACCCAGCAGTCCCACTACTGGGCATACACACCAAGGAAAACAGAATTGAAAGAGACATGTGTACTCCAATGTTCATCGCAGCACTGTTTACAATAGCTAAAGACATGGAATCAACCTAGATGTCCATCAGCAGATGAATCAATAAGAAAGCCGTGGTACATATACACAATGGAGTGTTACTCAGCCATTAAAAAGAATACATTTGAATTAGTTCTAATAAGGTGGATGAAACTGGAGCCTATTATACAGAGTGAAGTAAGCCAGAAAGAAAAACACCAATACAGTATACTAACGCATATATATGGAATTTAGAAAGATGGTAACGATAACCCTGTATCCAAGACAACAAAAGATACACAGATGTATAGAACAGTCTTTTGGACTCTGTGGGAGAGGGAGAGGGTGGGATGATTTGGGGGAATGGCATTGAAACATGTATAATATCATATATGAAATGAATGGCCAGTCCAGGTTCGATACATGATATAGGATGCTTGGGGCTGGTGCACTGAGATGACCCAGAGAGATGGTAAGGGGAGGGAGGTGGAAGGAGGGTTCAGGATGAGGAACATGTGTACACCCATGGTGGATTCATGTTGATGTATGGCAATACCAATACAATATTGCAAAGTAAAAAAATAAAAATAGTAAAAATAATTACCCAAAAGAGTGGCAGATTGGATATTTGGTGTCAGGACAAGCAATTCTAAGTCAATAAATCCTAAGGAAATTGTTGCAAAATAAATAAATAATAAAATAAAAAAAGATCATGGCAGCTGGCCCCATTCCTTCATGGCAAATTGATGGGGAAACAGTAGCAGACTTTATTTTGGGGGTGGAGGGAGGGCTCCAAAATCACTGTAGATGGCGACTGCAGCCATGAACTTAAAAGATGCTTGCTCCTTGGAAGAAAATCTATGACCAACCTAGACAGCGTATTAAAAAGTAGAGCCATTACTTTGCCAACAAAGTTCCATCTAGTCAAAGCTATGGTTTTTCCAGTAGTCATGTACGGACGTGAACGTTGCACCATAATGGAGGCTGAACACTGAAGAACTGACGCTTTTGAGCTGTGGTGCTGGAGAAGACTCGAGAGTCCCTCAGACTTCAAGGAGATCAAATCAGTCAATCCTAAAGGAAATCAACTCTGCATAGTCATTGGAAGGACTGATGCTAAAGCTGCAATGATTCAAAGAGCCAACTCATTGAAAAAGACCCTGAGCTGGGGAAGATTGAAGACAGGAAGAGAAGGCAGCAACAGAGAAGGAGATGGTTGCACGGCATCAGCAGTCAATGGACATGAGTTTGAGCAAGCCCTGGGAGTTGGTGATAAACAGGGAAGCCTGGTGTGCTGAAGTCCATGGGATCGCAAAAGTCAGACATGATTGAGCAACTGAACAACAACGAGAACACAGAAACATTAATGCTTTGAAGGAATCGCTATTGTCAAATCAAAAGTATTAAGAGCTACATACTAAGTCAAAGTTTAAGGTTGGTATTTCTCAGAACAAGGACAAGAGCACATAAGAGAAGTGATCATGATTTAGTCCAGGCAACAATAAACTTTTTCTGTAAATGGCCAGACAGTAAAGAGTTTAAGTTATGGTCCTTGCAAGTGCAGCTATTCAACTGTGTCTTTGCATCTAGACATACACAATTGAATAGACATGGCTTTGTTTCAGCAAAAACTTATTTATGGACATTAAAATTTGAGCTTTATATGAATTTTAAGCATCATTACATACTGCTTTTTAAAATTTCTCAGCCATCTAAAAGTGTGAAGATATTCGTAGCCTGTGGAGCATACAAAATGTGGGGGCAGGGCAGGGGACACATAACAGGCCAATAATCTGATCTGCTTAATCTTTCTGCTGCCATGCTGCAAGTGTGAGTTCCAGCTATAAGTGCTGCAAACAGTGAGTCATTTTTGCAAATAAAATACATGCACAAATAATATATGTATATATCTTTAAATAAATTCTATAAGTGATGTTTCAAAAACCTACAAGTTTGGAATCAAAATAAGTCCTTCGATTGACAGTTTTGACACATAATTCTGTGAGATGTTGTTAACTATGCTAGAAAATCTAAATGTTAAATTGTTCCTAAGCTACCCAGTCAAATGTCACCCAACTACCCAAATGTGTTCTCTAAATTTTTTTTTCAGAGAATTAGTCTTCAAATTTGCTGTCAATAGCATTCTTTACATCAACAAAAGAAATACAAAGATTATATGAGTTTCTTTATGAAATGCTCTAAAGTAAGGTATTTCCTGGTAGCTCAGATGGTAAAGAATCTGCCTACAATGCAGGAGACCTGGGTTTGATTCCTGAGTTGGGAAGATTCCTTGGAGAAGGAAATGACAATCAGCTCCATTATTCTTACCTGGAGAATACCATGAACAGAAGAGCCTGGCAGGCTACGGTCCATGAGGTCACAGAGTCAGATAGGAATGAGCTACTAACACTTTTACTTTCAAAGCAAGGTCAGAAACTGGTCAAAATGTGTATTAGCAAAAACTATATTCATTTTGGTAGTGGCAACTGAAGAAAAATTCACAACATAAAGTTATGAGTTAAATTTTATTCAGGGACCTTATTAAAAACTATAGCCCTGGAGTTAGTTTCTCAGATAACTCCGAGGAATTGCCCGAAGAGGTAAAAGAGGAGCCACTATATATAGGAACTTTTGCTGGGGAAAAAAGTAAAAATATTACTGTAAATCACAAAGGAAATAGACATCTCAATTTAATGACTTTAGCATTTCTCTATGTATGGGAAGATGCAAGAATCACTGAAGTGCTGGACTGGACAGTCTGAGTTGGAATCCTGATTCTACACCTGCCCATTATAGGATTTTTAAAAATTAATAAAGTTTGTTAATCCTCAGTTTATTCTCATGTGAATGGTGATATTGAGTATGCCTACTCGCCTACTCCACAGGTTATATACAGAAAAACTAAAGTGTGTAAAGTGCCACATAATGTATTGTCTATAGAAAGGGTTTAAAGAGTTTTGACAAAAAGTACCATAAACAATGGTACTTTGCATAAACAATGCAAAGTGATCGCCCTGGAAGAGACATACAGATATTCTTCTGGAAACTCAGAACTGGGAATGATTGATTTTGCCTAGATGAATTAGCAAAGGCTTTATTGAGTAGAGGAACTTGATCACACACACACATGCACAAAGAGACAGGAATTTCATCAGTTAGAAAGAACAGTCAAATTAGAGAAAATGCCCATTTCAGCAAGATGTGAACTCCAGGACAGAGATATAGACTCTGAATCTTGGTACTGAGCTTGTTAGACATTTAGGACTTATTTATTATATTGAATTAAATTGGCTTCCAGGAATTTAAAAGAATTAAATGTTTCCCCGAATTGTGACTACTTCAGTATGAATAGAGAATGTAACCTTCAAGAAGTAGAAGATGAGGCTGGAAAATATTTTAAAGGATTTAATCTTATTTTATACTACAGGCCAGTGCCATCAAAATTACTTTTATTTCCCAAAGTACATTTACCTAACACCAACCAAAGAATGGCCAAAATAAATAATTTTAAGAAAGTTCTCTAGAAAGACATGTGAGAGTTTTGAATTGAATACAAACTTGATCAGATTTTTATCTTTAATTAAAAACATGGCTTCATGACATCTACATCTTGGGGTATATAATTTTTCCTTTTACTAATTTAAATTGGTATATTTAAAATATTACTCAAAGAAATATCTAATTCCATAGTATATAAAACAGCAATCAGAGAAGAAAAATAAATAAAGGAATCCAAATTGGAAAAGAAGTAAAGCTTTCACTGTTTGCAGATGACATGTACTATACATATAAAATCCTAAAGATACTAGAAGAAAACTAGGAGAGCTCATCAGTGAATTGGGTAAAGTTCCTGGATAGAAAAAGTAATATGCAAAAATATGTGGCATTTCTATATACCAATTGCAAAATATCAGAAAGAGAAAGTAAAACAATCTCAGTTACTATCACATTTTAAAAAAAGTTCAATACATGAAACAGGGCACCCAAAGCTGGTGTACTGGGACAACCGAGGGGTGGGATGGGGAGGGAGGTGGGAGAAGGGGTTTGGGAGGGGCAACACATGTACAACCTGTGGCTGATTCATGTCAATGCATGGCCAAAACCACCACAATATTGTAAAATAATTAGCCCCCAATTAAAATAAATTAATTAAAAAAAAAACAAGCTCCTCCCCCCAAAATCTAGAAATAAACCTAGCTGGGAGGCAAAAGATATGTAGTCTGCAAACTATAAGATGATGATTAAAGAAGCTTAAGACAACATGAACATATGGAAAGATATACTGTGTTCTTGGATTGGAAGAATCAATATTGTTGAAATGACCATACTATCAAGTGCAATCTGTAGACTCAATGCAGTCCCTATAAAAATATAGATTTTTTATGTACCTAGAATAATTTTTATTATTTATTTATATTTATATTTTTAATTTTACTTTATTTTACTTCACAATACTGTATTGGTTTTGCAGCACTGTTTATAATAGCCAGGACATGGAAGCAACCTAAATGTCCATCAGCAGATGAATGGATAAGAAATCTGTGGTACATATACACAATGGAGTATTACTCAGCCATTAAAAAGAATGCATTTGAATCAGTTCTAATGAGGTGGATGAAACTGGAGCCAATTATACAGAGAGAAGTAAGCCAGAAAGAAAAACACCAATACAGTATACTAACACATATATATGGAATTTAGAAAGATGGTAATGATAACCCTTTCTGTGAGACAGCAAAAAATTTTCTTTTAATTTGTAAGTAAACACAAAAGACCTCGAGTAGCCAAAGTAATCTTGAGGAAGAAAAATGGAGCTGGAGGAATCACACTCTCTGACTTCAGACTACAAAGCTACAGCATGGTACTGGCACAAAACAGACAAATAGATCAATAGAACGGGATAGAAAGCCCAGAAATAAACCCATGTACTAGGATCAATTAATCTAAAGCAAAGGAGGCAGGACTATACACTGGAGAAAAGACATTCTCTTAAATAAGTGGTGCTCGGAAAACTAGACAGATACATGTAAAAGAATAAAGTTACAACATACTCTAACACCATATACAAAATAAACTCAAAACGGATTAAGGATCTAAATGGAAGATAGGTTACTAGAGGAAAATATAGGAAAAATACTCTTTGATATAAATTGCAGCAATATAATTTTTGGGGATTCATCTCTTAAAATGATGGAAATGAAAACAAAAATAAACAAATAGGACCTAATTAAACTTAACAGCTTTTGCATATCAAAGGAAACCATAAACAAAATGAAAAGACAACCTGTGGACTGGGAGAAAATATTTGCAAACAATGCTACTGACAAGGGACTAATTTCCAAAATATACAAGCAACTCATACTGCTTAATATTAAAAAAGCAAGCAACCCAATCAAAAAGTGGGCATAAGACCTAACAGACACTCTTCCAAAAAATATATACAGAAGGCCAAAAAGCTAATGAAAAGATGCTCAAGAAAAATGAAAATAAAAACTACAGTGAGGTTTGTGTTACACCAGTCAAAACTGCTGTCATTAAAAAGTCTATAAATAATAAGCGCTAGAAAAGGTGTTGAGAGAAAGGAACCCTCCTATACTGATAATGGAAATGCAAATTGGTACAGTCACTATGGAGAACAGTATGGAGGTTTATTCAAAACGAAACAAAACAAAGAGTTACTTTATGATCCTACAATCCCAGGATTGGGTATATAACTGGAGAAAACTTTAATTCAAAAAGATACACGGACCCTAATCTTCAGAGCTACACTAATTACAATAGCCAAGACATGAAGCAGCTACATACAGCAACACGGATAGACCTAAAGATTATCATACTAAGTGAAGAAGGACAGACAGAAAGACAAATATCATATGATATTGCTTACATGTGTAATCTTAAAAAAAATGATACAAATGAACTTATTTACAAAACAGAAATATAGACATAGGAAACAACTTATGGTTACCAAAGAGACGATAGTGGGGAGGTAGAAAGATAAACTAGGAGTTTGGAACTAACATATACACACTGTTACATATAAAATAGGTAAATAACAAGGGCCTACAATATAGCACTGAGTCTGTCTACACTGTGGGAGACCTGAGTTTGAGCCCTGGGTAGGGAAGATCCCCTGGAGAAGGAAATGGCAATCCACTCCAGTACTGTTGCCTGGAAAATCCCATGGACAGAGGAGCCTGGTATGCTACAGTCTATGGGTCGCAAAGAGCTGGATACGACTGAGCGACTTCACTGCTACTGCTAAGTTGTTTCAGTCCTGTCTGACTCTGTGCGACCCCATAGATGGCAGCCCACCAGGCTCCGCCATCCCTGGGATTCTCTAGGCAGGAATACTGGAGTGGGTTCCCATTTCCTTCTCCAATGCATGAAAGTGAAAAGTGAAAGTGAAGTCGCTCAGTCGTGTCTGACTCTTAGCGACCCCATGCACTGCAGCCTACCAGGCTCCTCTGTCCACGGGATTTTTTCAGGCACAGGGAACTATATTCAATATCTGGCAACAAGCTATAATGGAAAATAATCTGAGAAATAATACATGTATATTTGTGTTTTTGTGCCGGGGTCCAGCCCCGCTGGATCCAGGGTGATTCAAAGGTGGGGACAGAGTCAGCGTCCTTGAAAATAACTTATTTAATTACAGATAGAGAGGGATTAGAAAATTAGCAGAGAAAAAGAGGCTGAATAACTTGGTTTACATGGAATACCAATCATCACCTACGTAGGCCGCAGGCATCTTCCCATTCTCCTGAAGGAGAGGAGGCACTGAGGCCCCCCGAGTCTGATCTTAGAAGCCCAGGCAAAATTAGCAGGCTTGGTGGATACCCATGCACCAGATGGGAATTCGGCCAGAAAATAGTAGGAGAGAAAAAGAGGCTGAATAACTTGGTTTACATGGGATACCAATAAAATTCCAAGGCAAGGAATTTGCACCATCTACATTGGGCCACCGGTGCCACTTGAATATTAGAAGGTGCCCCTCCTTGGGCTCCTTTTCACGTGGGCTTGAAAACTGGGACAAGTAAGTAGACATGGCGAGCACCCACTTTCCAGATGGGAATTCAGCCAGAAAAACAGGGAGCAAGAAAGAACAACATGGGGGAATGAGTCTTTCCAGGAACTGATCCCATTTCTTTATTTTTGGGGGTTTGCTTATATACCTTTTGTTACACATAGGGATGAATACAGAGTCACGCGGGGGTCAGCAGTCCTGACCTTTATCAAAATCAGGGGCTTTACATAAAAAAAAGATCTTAGGGGTTTTACATCATCTTCTGGCCATGAGGCCTGCCGACATTTTACTACCCTTTCTTTCTGATAACCAAAAAACTTATTTTTTCCAAGAGTGTTTTTTCTTAAACCAGGCACCACCCTCCAAATAAAGTTGCATTCCTATAGGGTGAGGGTGTAGTGAGTTACAATCAAGAAAGGAATGTATTTAAACCAAGGTTAACATGATTAATCTTAAAGGTTAATACTTATTTCTCCTATACGTTAGTTATATTCATTCTAAGGGCAGGGAATATGGAGATTCAGCAGCAAACACCAGCCCAACAAATGAAAATCCTTTCACCATGTTCCCCTTAAGATCTATTTAGTCTTAAGATAGTGATAAAGTTACATCTTTATACAGCAAGGACACAGTGATTTATAACAAAGTACAGTGATCTATTACAAAAGAGAAAATTCATTAACTCAAAAAGTCTAGTATTGTAACCTTAAAAACTACTATATTTCATTTTCTATATTCCAGATACATTGATTAATATATTCTCAGTTACCTAAGGATACAGAGGCCTGGCAGCAATCATTGACTCAACAATGAGAAAAGCCCTATGCTAATTAAGACTTTCAAAATACTCCAAACTCTCTGTGCTGTATATGGTTGACAGCTAATAAACAATCATGTGCTTAGTGGCAGGAGTATGGATAATCCTGTCACACAAGCTAGTTTGCCAGCAGAGAGGTTTGACCTGAGACACCCTTGTCACACCCAGGGCAGGGAATTAGCAGCAATTATTGGCATAACAAATGAAAAAAACACCCTTCACCAATATAATCCCTAACCAACCCACTGTAGTAATAATTTCTAACTTCCCAAAAGAATTTGCCTTTAGTAAGTCTGAAATATCTTGTGCCTCTCAGGTTGGGAGGCTGTAAACAATCACATGTGGCCGGATGAACCTATACAGGCGGTCTGCTTTGATTGGAGGTTTTTGGCACAGAGAAGCTGAAGGTGGGCAGCAGGATATCTTAGTGATCAATTTGGGTCTTGAAAACCAGGACAAATAAAATAGGGACATAGGTGTCATTGACTCAGTTCTTATGTTTTGGTGTTGATTGCTGATTGTGGTTTGGATTCCTGAACTGGTTACTGCAGAAGTTCTGGGTCTGAATTTTACTGTCATATATAATATAGCCACTGCCAATTGTTTGTTGACTGTTTCCCTTCTAATCCCTTCCATGGATGCTAAGCACTTTGGACTCATCAAAATCTTCAAAACTCAATGAAATTTCAATGCTAAATTTATGCTAAAATCATTTTCAGTGATGTTGAAGTAAATACTAAGCTATAACTAAATAATTTGAAAAATCTCTCAGTCACTGAACTAGAGAGAGATGCAAGCTTTAATCTCCTGAATTTGGGGCATATCTCAATGTATATAAAACTATGTGTGTATATCTATTTTTTATCATATAGTTTAATAACACAAAAACTTTTTATTCAGCAAATACTCCCTTTATTCATTAGCAATAGATTCATTAAATCATCACAACTGAATGCTTTAAGTTTATCTCTGCTCTTAAAAAAAGAATAATAAAGGAGGCAATCAATGCCATTTCTTTCATAGGCAAAACCTAACCTATCATTGGAGAATTAAAGTAGTACAATGGGCTTATAACAGCACCTTCTGATAAAGAATCCAGCCATTCTTTTTGAAATATCAATAAAAAAAATTATACTAAACAACAGTTGATTTAATAATTTGATTAAGCTTAGTTCCTTTCTGGATTTTCTAGGTACAAAAATGAATTTGTAAAAAAATTATGGAAAGCATCCATATAAGTAAAACAACAGCCCTTGAGCCACTGGATATCTAACAACTATAGTCTATTTTAACTAGTCTTTAGTGATTTTAATATTTTTAATTATTCAATTTTCAGTGAGTTAAATATTTGTGGTTAATAGGTACATACTGTATTTGGTACTGGATTTATAGAGAGCTGTATGATGAACAGGGGAATGTTCTGAGTAGGTGCTTCATTCTATTCAATTAATATTTACCAACTATCAGAAGTGCTAGGTTTTTGTAACATGAGACTGAAATAAACACCATCACTAATGTTCTAAAGTAATTTTCAATTTGTGTGGATACTTTGTGTGTGTATACCTATAATACACATATACACGATCATGCTTTAAAATGTATAATTATATATTATATTGCAAGCCATTCATGTCATATATTTATAACTTCAAATCATGTGATTAGTGAGTGTTTCAGTTCAGTTCAGTCACTCAGTTGTATCCAACTCTTTGTGACCCCATGGACTGCAGCACATCAGGCCTCCCTATCTATCACCAACTCCTGGAGTTTACACAAACTCATGTCCATTCAATCGGTAATGCCATCCAACCATCTCATCCTCTGTCATCCCCTTCTCCTCCCACTTTCAATCCTTCCTAGCATCAGGGTCTTTTCAAATGAGTCAGTTCTTTGCACCAGGTGGCCAAAAGATTGGAGTTTCAGCTTCATCATCAGTGATTCCAATGAATATTCAGGACTGATTTCCTATAGGATGGACTGGTTGGATCTCTTTGCAGTTCAAGGAACTCTCAAGAGTATTCTCCAACACCACAGTTCAAAAGCATCAGTTCTTCAGTGCTCAGCTTTCTTTATAGTCCAACTTTCACGTCCATATGTGACTACTGGGAAAACTATAGGTTTGACTAGACGGAACTTTGCTGGCAAAGTAATGTCTCTGCTTTTTAATAAGCTAAGTTGGTCATAACTTTTCTTCCAAAGAGCAAATATCTTTTAATTTCATGGCTGCAATCACCATCTGCAGTGATTTTGGAGCCCCCCAAAATAAAGTCTGTCACTGTTTCCCCATCTATTTGCCATGAAGTGATGGGACCAGCTGCCATGATCTTAGTTTTTGAATGTTGAGTTTGAAGCCAACTTTTTCACTCTCCTCTTTCACTTTCATCAAGAGGCTCATTAGTTCTTCACTTTCTGCCATAAGGGTGGTGTCCTCTGCATATCTGAGCTTGTTGATATTTCTCCCAGCTATCTTGATTTCAGCTTGTGCTTCATCTAGTCCAGCATTTCTCATGATGTACTCTGCATATAAGTTAAATAAACAGGGTGACAATAAACAGCCTTGATGTACTCCTTTCCCTATTTGGAACCAGTCTGTGGTTCCATGTCCATTTCTAACTGTCGCTTCCTGAACTGCATACATATTTCTCAAGAGGGAGGTCAGGTGGTCAGGTATTCCTATACCTGGAGTAACAGGAAAATTTGGCCTTGGAGTACAGGATGAAGCAAGGCAAAGGCTAATAGAGTTTTGCCAAGGGAAGGCACTGGTCATAGGAAACACACTCTTCCAACAACACAAGAGAAGACTCTACAGATGGACATCACCATATGGTTAATACGGAAATCATATTGATTATATTCTCTGCAGCCAAAGATGGGGAAGCTCTATACAGTCAGCAAAAACAAGACTGGGAGCTGACTATGGCACAGACCATGAAATCCTTATTGCCAAATTCAGAGTTAAATTGAAGAAAGTAGGGAAAACCACTTACCATTCAGGTATGACCTAAATCAAATTCTTTACGATTATACAGTGGAAGTGACAAATAGACTCAAGGAATTAGATCTGATAGACAGATTGCCTGAAGAACTATGGATGGAGGTTCGTGACATTGTGCAGGAGGCAGAGATCAAAACCACCCCCAAGGAAAAGAAATGCAAAAAGGCAAAATGGTTGTCTGAAGAGGCTCTACAAATAGCTGTGAATAGACGAGAATCGAAAGGCAAAGGAGTGAGTATTTACCATTTAACAACTTCTATTCTAGGTGCTGGAGAAATGATTATATAGAAGATACAAAGAATTCCTCACAGAAGTAACAGTTAGTGAAGATCTCAAACAAACATACTGAAATGTGTATGCTAAAGTTGTGCCATGCTTGGATGTACAGGAAAGTATAGATGTTGACTGAATTGAGTCTTGAGAGAAATTTCCAACACATTAACAAAAGAAGGACTATTTCAGAGAATACTATTAGACCTTTCCTTTGAGTTCACAGATATTTCTTCTAACCTTATTATCTTGAAATTTTACAGTGATCTTTAATAATAAACTATCATTCTTAGTAACTGGTATGTTACAAATTCGTGTGTAGAAATTTTTTCAAAACTGAAAAAAAATTATATTAAAACATAAGACATTATACCCTCAGTTTCAAAGCTCTTCAATGATCACAAATTCATTCCTCTTTGATTAATTCATAGGAAGGGGTTAGAGACAGATGGGGTTTTATTACCCTGTTGACAGATAGACTTAATCTGGTCATAATTAACAAACAAGAATAGAATCTGAAGGTCTTCTCATTCCAATTGTATTCTACTTTAACAAACATTTACGTTTTACTCCACCATTATCACTCAGGCTTTGGTCTTCTAGGTCTCATGGTTCAGAAGTGAGTACAGATTTACAAACAAGTCAGGACAACCACTCTGTGCTGTGCTTAGTGGCTCAGTTGTGTCCCACTCTGTGACCCTGTAAGCCTTTTGTAGCCCAAGACTTCTCTGCCCATGGGGATTCTCCAGGTCAGAATTCTGGAGTGGGTAGCTGGTCTCTTCTCCAGGGGATCTTCCCAACCCAGGGATCAAACCCAGGTCTCCTGCAGGAGGATTCTTTACTGTCTGAGCCACCAAGAAAGACATGATAATAAAATTTGTACAAAGTATAAAGAAGAGAGAGAATTTTATTTATAGGCAAATTCCAAGCAGTCTTAAACTGATCTTTTATTATCTTAAATAGGTTATGAATTACACAGAGAGGCTTGTAAGCCAAAGAAAATGGGGAGACCGTATTCAAGACAACAATAATAGTGTCTATAAAATCTCAGATGTATGAAACAAGTAGTTTTCATATTGATTAGTATCTAGTGCAGCAGACAATTAAAAGTAATGATGACTTTCATTCACATTTGACATGTGAACGAGATTGAGCCTTGGCTCCTATCTTTGCAGTGACTAGGTATGTGAACTTGCACAAAATTGTTTAGGCTCATTGAATCCCAATTATATACTAGTGAATGGGGATAATACAATGGAGTCATTGTTAAAACTGAAAATGATAACACCCTATAGGCTCTATGTATAAGACTTGGTATTTAGTGCTGCATTCTCCACCACTGTCAATACAGTTATAGAAGCATCTCCTTTTATGATTCATAGGTAACAATACAAATAAAACTAGCTGCCTAGATAGCTAACAAAATATCTTCCTTGATAAGTTTTTTAATATATTCATACTAACATGAGCGATATTGACTAAGGACATGAAGCGAAAGTGTTAGTCGCTCAGTTATGTCCAACTCTTTGTGACCCTATGGACTGTATCCCACCAGGCTCCTCTGTCCGTGGGATTTCCCAGGCAAGAATACTGGAATGGGTTGCCATTTCCTTCTCCAGGGATTGAACTCACATCTCCTGCATTGCAGGCAGATTCTTTACCATCTGAGCCAACAGGGAATTCCATAACAAAAGCAACTTTATTGTTCTTCAGTTGCTAACATTGCTTTCATCTGAGAATAGCTGTCATTCACAGAAAGCAATTATATTTTCTAAATCCCATTTCAATTAACAGTATCCAAAATATGGGGGGAAGAATGCAAGTTAATATGCAGTTAATCTCCTTGTCATAGGAGGCCCTATAAACCAAGGTCAGGCTCTATGTTTCCCAGAGTCAAGGCTGTGGCAGGTTTTTGTATTTCCCCAAAAGTAGAACATGTTAAATGTGTTAAAAATTATTTTTTGTTATTGTTTAGTTGCTAAGTTGTGTCCAACTCTTTTGTAACTCCATGCATAATAGCCACCCAGGCTCCTCTGTCTATGAGATTTTCCAGGCAGGAATATTGGAGTGGGTCACAATTTCCTTCTCCAGGGGATGTTCCTGACCAAAGTATCAAATGTCCATCTCCTGCACTGGCAGGTGGATTCTGAGCCACTAGGAAAGCCCCCAAATTATTCAGGCCATGCTAAATGATGAAGCTTGCATTGCTATAGACATTTTTCAAGGTAGTTTATAAAATATTAAGTATGTATTATGAAATCACATGTATATTGGGTATTATGATTTTTTAAATGGATACTGATGTGCTTTGTTAAAGCTCACCGATGTGATTATTAATTTGTGCTCTGAAGAGAAAATTTATTCTCTATATGCTCAGGATATAATTTTATACATTTACAGTGAGAATGATTTAAATTAATAAATTAGCATTCATTAGTAAATAATAAAGTTCTAATTTGCAGATTGCTACCCTCAAAATAGTTCATAAGTAAATTTCTATCTATAAAATACTTAATCTAGTAAGCAAACTCTATAATATGCTTTCTCAAAACACAATCACCTCTTCCAGGGAGCCAGTTCAACATTTTCACTGAGTAAACAAATATTAATTAAAAACCTATTCCGGTCTAGACCAGTTCTAGATGCACTAACTTAGGTATTAAGAATAAAGACTCCAGAGCCAGGCTGATTGGTTTCAAATTCTTCTCAGCAACTTAATGGATTTTATGATCTTGAGGAATTCACTTACTTTCTCCATACAGTTTTTCAACCTTAAAATATGATAGGAATTATAATACATATTCATAGTGATACTATAAATAGTTAACACATTAGTGTTTATATCACAAACATTATTAGTGTTTAACAGCACTTCAAATATACTTGAATATTAAATATATATGAAAATATATATTTGAAGTGATGTTACTTATACATCATAAATATATACAACTATATAATACAACTATATATACATATATACATACTATAGGTTTCCCTGGTAGCTCAGAGGTTAAAGCGTCTGCCTGCAATGTGGGAGACCTGAGTTTGATCCCTGGATCAGGAAGATCCCCTGGAGAAGGAAATAGCAACCCACTCCAGTATTCTTGCCTGGAGAATCCCATGGACGGAGGAGCCTGGTGGGCTACAGTCCATGGGGTTGTGAAGAGTCGGACATGACTGAGTGACTTCACTTCATATATACATATAAGTGTGCATATATAAACATTTGTCATTTAGAACAGTGACTAAAATATATCAAGGACAAAAATGTCAAGGGCATTCTGTTATTACTAATGATTCAGTATTGACAGAAAAAGAACACCTGTTTTCAGGGATCTTACATGTTGTGGAGAAGAGTAAATAAATAAACAAGTATAATAGAAAATCCTCTATAAATACCATGCCAAGAATTAAAACAGAGCCACGTGGTAGAGAGAGAATAGTTACATACTTTCAGCTCAGACATTCAGTCCTATACCACTCTGTGTCCCCATGGACCGCAGCACGCCAGGCTTCCCTGTCCATCACCAACTCCTAGAGCTTACTCAGACTCAGTTCCATTGAGTTGGTGATACCATCCAACCATAAAGTTACATACTTTAGGCTGAGCTACTAGAGCAGCCTTATTTAGAAGGAAGACGTTCAAGCTGAAATCTAATCACAATAAGGTCACTAATTTCATACACTACCCTGTGTCAGTGGAAAGCTTCTGGAGCATTTAAAGTTGGAGGAGAGAGAGGAACAGAGCTGTGAACAGACTTTCTATATTAAAACACTTGAGGTGCTATGTGGAAATTTGAGGGAGGCAGCTGTGGAAGGATGGGTGGATTAGACCAAGGAGGTAACATCAGCAATCTAGACAGGCAGACAAATTTAAGATATACTTGCAATTTCAGTGGACATTCTTTGTAGATTACTCTGAATCCATTTCTTTAGGATATTTTGTAAGAATATAAAACAAGTAAACAAAGACTAAAACAGAAACATTCATGGGACCTAAATTAATCAGTGAGTGAGTGAGTGAGTGAAGTCGCTCAGTCATGTCTGACTCTTTGCAATTCCATGGACTGTAGCCCACCAAGCTTCCCCATCCATGGGATTCTCCAGGCAAGAAAACTAGAGTGGGTTGCCATTTCCTTCTCCAAATAAATCAGAATAATCTTCAAATATTTTATTTTGATCTACTCAGTTACATGTTAACATATCATGCTGCTGATACATAGGTCAATTATATATGTCATTTGCAAATATGCAAATTAGTCTATCCTAAATAGTCAATTACAATTCTAAGGGGAAAAATCACAGAGTATTTCATGTATCTACACAATATAGAAGGAAAAAAATTACAAGAATTGCTAAGATAATTCTTAAGAAGAAGAATATAAGATTTTGTATATCCTTTACCCAGGTTTTTCCAATAGTTACATCTTATGTAATTATGGTACCTTATTGAAACCAGAAATTTGACATTAGAATGTGTGTATAGTTATATATATTTTAATTATATATGCAGATGAATGATTTCATTGCCACATTCAAGATACAGAAATATTCCATCAATACGGAGCACACAGATGTAACACCCATATATCTTACTAGCGGTATCTCCATATATGTTCCTGGCAGCACTACTTCAGTTGTGTTGCACAATTTTGATATGTGTTTTTCAGTTTTCAATAAGTTCAATGCACTTTTTGAGTCTCCTTCTGGGACCTGTAGACTATTTAGAAGTGGGCCATTTAGTTCCAAGTGTTTGAAGACTTTTCCTGTTATTTATTGATTTCTGGATAGATTTCATTATGCTCAATTTGGAATAAACTTTGTACAATTCAGTCCTTTCAAATTTGTTGAGATTTTATATTTTATGGTAGCATTTCTCCTGGTATATATCTGGAGGTGCTGAAAACTATGTATTATTTAATGTGACATTGTTTACTGTCATAAAATCACCCTCAATAAACAAAAAAAGTAATCTCATTTATTTCTGAATCTCCTTTATTCCATCTCAGCAGCCCCTTACCCAAAACAGGAAGTAATACCATTCACAAGATCATATTACAAAACTAAAAATATAAAATAAAACAATCTACCTTTTGCCAATCTGCTCGTCTTTTACATTCTTGCTTTCCCAATCCCATTCCTTCCTTTTTATAATAAAGAATTCAAAGCCATGATCAACCTGTTAGGAATGTGCTAGGCTTACTTCTACTTTTCTTTCTCTTTTCCTGGGTTTTATTTGCTTTCACCTGTAATCCATCAACAATTATGCACAAACAATCCTGAACTTTCCCTCAGTTTTAGCTGCTGAATTGGCAAAGCCTATGTTTACAGAGTTGCAAACCAGAAAATGCTAAATCAATGCAGCACATTTGCATGCTTTCCAGTTGAAAAAATTAAAACAACATAAAACAAGACAGGTGAGGCATCCTGGGAAGTGATGTGAGAGCAATTATTCTGTTTAAAATATTTTGTCTATATATAGTATACCCACCATCACTCACAGCATGTCTCCTCTGAATGTGATTTCTAACATCCTGTTGTTTGCTGCACACTTAATTACACTGAGTAATGAAGAGATTTGAAAGCCATACTGTGTCACAGTTAATAGGGCGAATAATTAAAGTAATAGTAGAGTTGGTTTCCCTTCTGTACAAACCATTTGGTCTTCTAACACTATTGTTTAGCATTTCCCACGGAGTGATTCACTTCCTCAGAATTTACCGCTGCATTCTTTCAGAAGTTTGATTTCACCGATGTGTGCAGCACATGAAGAATGTGAAAAAATAATCTTTTTGAAATCCCTAGAAATAATATATTAAGGCGAATGGTTATAATATATTAATAATTATAATAATTAATATTATAATTAATATTAATATATTATTATATATAATAATATATTAAGGCTTTTTGCCTCTCTTGTCCCTGTGAAGCCTCTTCAATTGAGGTTAAGGCGGGCAATTTTTTTTTTATCTGGAGCAACATGCAGTTGATAATTCATTAACTGAATAATTTGGAGCTACCAGAGTTTTGTTTTATTTTGTTTTTAGTTCCACAGAGGTGAAGTAGACTTATTCTGCATATAAGACATATGCAAAAATTATCTTCACAGTAATGCCTAACAGGAGAAAACAAAAGCATGGAGAAAAAGACGTGCCTTGGCACTGAGGGGTGGAAATGAGCAAATTGCTGAGATTAAGAATGGTCCATAGGAGAGAAAAATGGAGAACAAGCCAAAGGGTAGTTAAGAATCTGATTAGGAAGACTCTAATGCTGAGATACAAATATGCAATTTATTCAGTAGTGAATTCAGGGCCATAAGGTTTGAACATGAATGTAATATCATGCAATTAATTTTAGAAAAAACTAAAACAGATAAAAGAAGATTAATTTGTAGACATGTACTTGGTACATTAGGATACATAGTTATTAATTTCAGGTCTTCCAGAGACTAGAAGTCTTCAAGTGTAACATGAAATGTTATTATTTAAGAAGTGGATTCATTTAGTGGAAAATTCCCTGGATTAGAATCATAAAGCCAAAAGTCATGTCACCTTACTGGACTTAGTTTTCTTACCTTATAAAATAGACCTGTTCTATCTTCTCATAGGGTGGTGGTTAGGAGCAAAATGAAATGCTGACTGCTGAGCCCGTGAAAGAAAAGCAAAATAACCTGTTGGTCAGTAAATCACATTTCCTGTTCATTACAAAATAGAGACCACTACCTTGACAGAATCCAAGTACTATTTTGTAAGAAGGTCCAGGATGGGATATTTATAAAGCTTTGGGGATCTGGGTTAAGGCAGGACTTTCAATATGGGGGCCTGATTGGGACTGGGCAAGGTTTGTAATAAATGCTGTGTGCTGTGCTTAGTTGTTCAGTCGTGTCTGACTCTTTGTGACCACACAGACTGTAGCCTGACAGGCTCCTCTGTCCTTGGATCCCAGGCAAGAATACTGGAGTGGGTTGCCATGCCTTTCCCAGGAGATCTTCCCAACCACTATATCTAACCCAGGTGTCCTATATTGCAGGTGGAGTTTTTACAGTCTGAGCCACCAGGGAAACCCAAGAATACTGGAGTGGGTAGCATAACCCTTCTCCAGAGGATCTTCCTAATCCAGGAATTGAACTGGGGTCTTCTGCATTGCAGGCGTCTTTGATATAATAGTTTAGAATTAGTCAATGTATACAGTGCAGTATTCTTTTTGAAAATGGATATGCTGTGCTGTGCTGTGCTGCTGCTCACTTGTACCCAGCTCTTTGTGACCCCATGGGCTGTAGCCCGTCAGGTTCCTCTGTCTCTGGGGTTTTCCAGGCAAGAATACTGGAGTAGGTTGCCATTTTCTCCTCTGGGGTATCTTCCCTGACCCTGAGATTGAACCAGCGTGGACTAAATAGTTATGTGATAAACCAGGTGAATAATCTATTAATAATCTATTCACCTATTTTTCTGAAAATGAAGTCCCTTAAAGATACATCAACCTACTTTTCCTGAGAAAGAATTCCCTAGAATAGTGACGTCATAGTTCAGCAAATTGTTGTATACTACAGTTATTTTCATTTTCTTTTCTTGAGAGTAAGCTTTATTTTTAACCTTACTAAACTATGTAGGCTAAACTCTTCATGTTAACAGCAAGAAAAGGTTGTGCTAGAAAAATCAAGGGGGTTTATTTAGAAAAGGGAACACTCTTACACTGTTGGTGGGAATGCAAACTAGTACAGCCACTTATGGAGAACAGTTGGAGATTCCTTAAAAAACTGGAAATAGAACAGCCTTATGACCCAGCAATCCCACTGCTGGGCATACACACAGAGGAAACCAAAATTGAAAGAGACACGTGTACCCCAATGTTCATCGCAGCACTGTTTATAATAGCCAGGACATGGAAGCAACCTAGATGTCCATCAGCAGATGAATGGCTACGAAAGCTGTGGTACATATATACAATGGAGTATTACTCAGTCATTAAAAAGAATACATTTGAATCAGTTTTAATAAGGTGGATGAAACTGGAGCCGATTATACAGAGTGAAGTAAGCCAGAAAGAAAAACACCAATACAGTATACTAATGCATATATATGAAATTAAGGAAGATGGTAACAATAACCTTGTATGCGAGACAGCAAAAGAGACACAGATGTATAGAACAGTCTTTTGGACTCTGTGGGAGAGGGAGAAGGTGGGATGATTTGGGAGAATGGCATTGAAACATGTATAATATCATATAAGAAATGAATCATCAATCTAGGTTTGATGCATGATACAGGATGCTTGGGGCTGGTGCACTGGCTGGTGCAGAGAGATGGTATGGGGAGGGAGGAGGGAGAGGGGTTCAGGATTGGGAACACGTGTACACCCGTGGCAGATTCATGTTGATATATGGCAAAACCAATACAGTATTGTAAAGTCAAATAAAGTAAAATAAAAAATAAAAATAAAAAAATAAAAAAAACATGAATCTAGTTTCAGATTAAAATAGGAAGCACTAGGAGTTGCTATGATTTCTATTAATAAATGAATTTATACTGTTGCTAAGTATATTGAACTGTATACCAAAAATGGCTGCATTTTGTATATGTAAATAATGCCCTAATGTTTCAAAAAAGGTGGTAACTGCAGCCATGAAGTTAAAAGATGCTTGCTCCTAGGAAGAAAAGCCATGATAAACCTAGACAGTATATCAAAAAGCAGACATTACTTTGTCAAGAAATGTCCATATACTCAAAGCTATGGTTTTTCCAGTAGTCATGTATGGATGTGAGAGCTGAACCATAAAGAAGGCTGAGTGTTGAAGAATTGATGGTTTTGAACTGTGGTGTTGGAGAAGACTCTTGAGAGTCCCTTGAACAGCTAGGAGATGAAACCAGTCAATCCTCAAGGAAATCAAACCTGAATGTTCACTGGAAGGACTGATGCTGAAACTGAAGCTCGAAAACCTTGGTCATCTCATGTGAAGTGCCAACTCATTGGGAAAGATATTAATGCTGGGGAAAGATTGATGGCAGGAGAAGAGGATGACAAATGTAGAGATGGTTGGATGGCATCACTGACTCAATGGACATGAGTTTGAGTAAGCTCTGGGAGATGGTGAAGGACAGGGGAGCCTGGCATTCTGCAGTCCATGGAGTTGCAAAGAGTTGGACATGACTGAGTGACTGAACAATGACGACAACAACATGGATGAAAATTTTATTTTCAGTGCTCCCTCCCAAATTTTTATTAACTTGCTAAATTATTTCGTGCACTTTCCAATTCAAGATGTTTTGCCCCCACAGTATAGTGCCCTAGTACTTTAAGAACAAAATCTTTTCAAAAAGAAGTAACTTCTGCATAAGAATATCCAATATGTCACATTTCCTCCATGCAAATTATTCTCTATTTCTCCAAACAGTCATACTTTCTTAGCATCCTGTCTGCTCACATTTATCAACACCCCGAGAAAACCACCCACATATCTATACATTAAACTTATATGCATTCTCAGGAGCCAGTTTATATATGATCATATCTGAAAAATCTTTGCACATTCCATTATAATATTTTTATACATTGGTTAGGGTAATTATTACTTTTAATTTGGATTGCAGAGACTTCTTTATATGTACATTAACTCATTAAAACAAGGACACAAATCTCTTCATATCTTCTATTATTTGAATACTTCTTGCAGATAGAAATGTTTAGTACATATTTTGGAAATGGATGATTGATTGAAGGGATGAATTTCAAAATTAAATTTTCTCTGCTTATGTTTATAAAGATAACTCCAGAGGTCGGGGCCAGGGAAGATGGCTCATATGTAAGATACATTTGACATTGCTCTAAAATTGCCAAATTTCTGGTCTCTGAGCCTCTAGTTCAGTTCATTTCAGTCGCTCATTCATGTCTGACTCTTTGTGACCCCATGAATTGAAGCAGGCCAGGCCTCCCTGTCCATCACCAACTCCCGGAGTCCACTCAGACTCACGTACATCAAATCAGTGATGCCATCCAGCCATCTCATCCTCTGTCATCCCCTTCTTCTCCTGCCCCCAATCCCTCCCCAGCATCAGAGTCTTTGCCAATGAGTCAACTCTTCGCATGAGGTGGCCAAAGTACTGGAGTTTCAGCTTTAGCATCATTCCTTCCAAAGAAATCCCAGGGCTAATCTCCTTCAGAATGCACTGGTTGGATCTCCTTGCAGTCCAAGGGACTCTCAAGAGTCTTCTCCAACACCACAGTTCAAAAGCATCAATTTTTCGGTGCTCAGCCTTCTCCACAGTCCAACTCTCACATCCATACATGACCACTGGAAAAACCATAGCCTTGACTAGATGGACCTTTGTTGGCAAAGTAATGTCTCTGCTTTTCAATATGCTATCTAGGTTGGTCATAACTTTTCTTCCAAGGAACAAGCGTCTTTTAATTTCATGGCTCTAGAGAAATGTATTATAAAGGGGAATACAATATGGAAAGAGTAATGAAAGGGAATCACAAACAATAAGAGTAAGGGAACTTGGATTCTATTTCTAAGTCAGTTAGTAAATACACAGTAAAATTATTTAACATTCTCTCTGCTCATTTCCCCTGTGTCTCTTTTTGAGTCTTAATACAAAATGATTCTAATTTGGGACTCCTGCCCCAGTGGTTATGTTTGTGCTTATGTACCTATATATTCCCCCACCTGACCTAAACATATACACTGTCTCATAGTATTTCTTTTCACCATACCTATACTTTCCATAATTTCCTGCCTAAAGGCAAACAACACTGCTGCCACTGAACTTCCTGCAGTGTTAGTGTTTAATGAATCACCCTAGGCCCAGGCAGGTGGATTCTGCTTGTCATGTCATTTGATCACTGTCTCATTACTTTGTACAATTTTGCATTTCAAACACCAGGGTGTACTTGTTATAACAACTATTATGTTCTCTTCTCAAGCTTTGAGCCCACTCAGGATCCATAATGTATTATCTTATTATCTCAGACTCTCAGATACACTGTAGTAGGCTGGTGATTTGCTTGGAGCATATCTTTCTGGATGTGGAAAGGACTAACTGACAAGACCAAAGCATCAGACGTTTAGCCTAATTAATTCCACTCCCAATGTCTGGAATTTCTACATGCTACTTTTAGCTACAATTATGCTGAAAACAAGTGACAGGGGTAATATTTTACTTGTGAATTAAGGGCTTATTTAATAAATAGGTGTCACCTCATTGTTAACTTATTTTTGTTAGGATCTAAGGCTTAGATCCTAGGTGCCTCAGTGGTAAAGAATCCACATGTCAACACAGGAGATGCAGGAGAAGATGTCGGGTTGAAGTTGGGTTGGGAAGATTCCCCTGGAGGAGGAAATGGCAACTAACTCTAGTATTCATAAAAAATAATTTTAAAATCCTGTTTATGTATTATTCCTTTAAAAACTTTTTCATCTCTTGAATCAAAATATTAATAATTGCAAAGAATGGAAAAAAGGGCTAAAGAAATGAATAAACACAACTTTCCTAAGGCCCCAAATAAGCACCAATTGTATGTATTATATGTAAAATAAGTATGATTCATTTCCTTTGAAAATTTTTCATAGGAGAAAGCAACATTAGCTTCAATGTTGTGTCTGATACAACAAGAGGATGATGTCTGGATGAAGCTGAGAAGTTTGAAACAGGGCTACTCAAAGATGTATTCTAAAATGACAGCTTACATTTGTGTACATCAGTCTCAAACCTAAAATTCCATTCAAGCCAAGGGCTTATGAGACCCTTCTGACTAAATGTACAAACATTCAAAATCTTCAATAGCCTTGAAAAAGATCTCCCTTTTCCCCTCTTTGTTTAGGTCTTTTCAGAAAAACATCCAGTGATTGGATATGATAGAAGATCAAAGAGAGAGATGATCAATACAACTTCTTGTCCTTAAAATATTATCTTCACCAAGCCCATATCCTTTAAGCTAACTTCTGTTCAACCCTTAGCTGCCATTTAATATTACTTCTTTCAAAAAGATGTTTCAGAAATCTGTTAAATTAGTTTTCTCTAGGACTGCCCTGGTGGTCCAACGGTTGAGAATCTGTCTGTGGCTACAGGGGATCTAGGCTCAATCCCTCGTCCGGGAAGATCCTACATGCTGCAGAGCAATTAGATCTGTGTGCCATGACAAGGATCCAGTGAAGCCAAAAATTTTTTTTTTTAAATAAGTTGTCTCTAAATGATTCTCAGAGTACCCTGACTTAATTCCAGTATTGATATCTTCATGCTTTATTCTGTTAGCTTAATTTCTTTAACCCTTATATCAATTTCAAGCTCACTGAAAATGATATAATATTTACTATTGTATCTCTAGTTTATAGATGATTTTATACACTTGTACATAGCTCATTCTAATTCTATGAGATTAAAACTTGACCTGGGCCTCATGATCAGAAGAACTTCAGACTTGGTTGAGCGCTCTCCTGCTACTTTCTTACAATTCTTAATAATTCTTTCAACTTGTATTTTATATGTGAAGTCAATGGTTTGAGGGAGCATGTGAATGAACAGAGAAAATACGTACAATAGGCATGTCTGCCATGGTTCCTGGCTAGCTCATTTGCGCAGTGTTTATAATACCCCATGTGCACAGAACTCCTGTGGACCCATGATGTGTGAAAGTTCAGCGACAGTCAAGGCAGGTACAAGGGAAGCATGTAAGGAGTCGTACTGACAGCACTGGATTGCTGCACTTTCTCAAAATACCGCGATGGCCTTCTAAGGCAGAGAGCTAAGGAAGCCTGACATCTTCCTTTTCACTTGACTATATTAGCCAACTACTTAAATTGAAAATAATGACATAAAAGGAAAATGCAGGACATCAAAAATGGACAAAAATAGTTCTTTTTTCTTCCAGCCTTTTTGTACTTGTCTACGAGCCAAAATGATCATAGAAGATGTACGTATCAAAAAATGGGGCTTCCCTGATGGCTCACATGGTAAAGAATCTGCCTGAAATGTAGGAGAACTGGATTCAGTCTCTGGCTCAGAGAGAGTCCCTGGAGAAGGCAGTGGTAACACACTCCAGTATCCTTGCCTGGAGAATTCCATGGACAGAGGAGCCTGGCAGGCTACAGTCCATGGGATGGCAAAGAGTCAGGCAAGACTGAGCAACTAACACATATCAAAAGTGAAATATAAATAGTTGAATTAGATTTCTGTGGTTTTTTTTTCTACTATTTCAGTGAGAACAAAATACATATGCACTTATGAACTATTAAATACAAATTGTGCAATTTTGGTTATTCAACATATGAGTTAAATGCTCCTATTTGCATTTAAAACAGGCACAATAGAACATAAAAATATACAGTAAAATCACTGTGAATAGTTTGAAATTGTAATTTTTCTTTAATTAGAGTGATTATATATAACAAATATGAAACATTATGTCGTTCTGAAAGACAGATGATAGAAGAGAAGAAAAAAACTTTATATTTAGTTCCTTTAGTGATACCATCTTTCTGCTTTTTGAAAAAGAGTGCTACATTTTCCTTTAGTACTGAGTCCTACAAAATATGTAGTCAGCTTTGCAGTAAAATTTTAACTCAGCAAACTTGGAGTTTTTACATCCTATGCATTCCAAAGAATGAACTTGTCCTTGACTAGCTCCTGGAACACAAACTCTGAGTCCTTGGGTTATCCAACTTGATAAAAGTATTTTCTCGTATTCTGGAAACCTGGGGCCAAACCAGATAATTGCTACTAATGGTATGATTTATGGAGAATATTTATTTTTGTTCACCTGGAACTCTGGGCCATGCTGCATCAATTTGACCTTTGGGAGATGGCTGGAGATTCGATGGCTAAGGTTGCTCACCTGGGGTGTTCTATGGCTATGTGATTGACTCTGATTAACGATCCTGGTTATAAGGACTCAGGTGAGCTTCCCTGATTGGTAGTATTTCATAAATTGCTTCAAACATCATTTCTGAGAGAATCAAATGCTGTCTCTAGAACTAAACTGGGAGAGGTCAGTTGGAAACTTGTGCCTGCACTTTCTTAGATTCCACTCTGTGTATCTGTTACCTTTGCTGATTTCAATTTAAATATTTTTGCTGCAAAAAAAAAAAAAAAAAGCAACAACCACAACATCCCCATAACTGTGAGTATAATATCTTTACTAAGTTCTGTGAGTTATTCTAGAAAATCAACCTTATAAGCACAGTTATGAAGACTTCAACACACTGGCCTTGAGCACATAGTTATTAACTGGGGCAACAGTAATTGTCAATAGTAACCTGGAGCAACAGATCTAGTCTCAACAAGATCATGGTGGGGTAGGTATTTTCCACAATTTGAAATCAAAGTGTTGTTCTAAAAGGAGAGGAGGACTTGTGACAAGGTAAAAAGATTTATTTATATACATATATATATATATATATATATATATATATATGCTTTTGCATATAAATAAATAAAACATGTTATATAAAGAAACATAAATAAAGAAACATGTTTGTATACATAAATATATATACATGAACTTCTTTCTTTTTAAAGTCTGAAAAATATTTCATTGTATGAGTCTACTACATTTTATGCAGTCGTCTTTCAATGTACACTTGGGTTGTTTCTACTTTTTGCTTCTTGCAAATAATTCTACAATAAATACGTGGAAAATCTGTCTCGGAACAAACATATACTTAGAATATATGTTGGCACATTAAAATAAAAACCCAACCTATTACAATAATTGAAATCATAGAGTATGCTTTCTGAACAAAATGGAATCAAAGTAGAAATCAATACCAGAAAAATAACAAAAATTTCCAAACACTTGGAAAGTAAAAAATACACTTGTAAATAATGCATGGGTCAAAGACATGACATCAAGGGAAAAAATGAATCGACTTGAATGAATAAATAAATGAATAATTGGAACATATAAAAATGTATGGGAGAGAGATGAAACAGTGTTGAGAGAGAAGCTCATAACATTCGTGCATACATGAAGAAGTAGAAAAATTCTAAAATCAGTAATCTAAGCTTGCACATCAGGAAACTACAAAAAAAAAGGCAAAATAAATATATAACAAGTAAAAAGTCAACTAAGGATTAGTCAGAAAGACACTGGAAAGACACTTCACTGAAGTCATACAGATGCCAAATAAGCACATGAATATTTGTTCAATTTCAGTAGCCACTAAGTAAATTCAAATAAAAATACCACAGTGAGATAACATCACACACATAAGAATGGCTAAAATAAAAATAGGTAACACCAATAAATCCTCCCAAGGATGCAGAGAAATTGTGTCATCCACATATGCATTGCTGATGGGAGTGAAAAATTGTATAGCCTTTCTTAACAACATTTTTGGAATTTCTTAACTAAATGTGAAAATTCTAAAACAACCCAGCGATTGCACTCCTGAGTCTCGTCTTAACCTGGAAAAAACATAAATGTCCCCCAGTGAGTAAATGATTAAACAAAACATGGTACATGCACACATGGAATATGAGTCTAAATAGAAAGGAAGACATTATAGATACACACAATAGTATGGCTGAGTCTCCAGGCAATTACGATGTGAGAAAAAAACACCAAATGGTTACATAAAATATACTTCTATTTACACAGTTTTGTTGAAATGACAAAATTATAGAAATGGAGACTATATTAGTAGTTTCCAGGGGTTAAGAAGGGGTGGAAATTAGAAGGGAGATGGGAGTGTATATGAAAGGATTATAGGAAGGATATTTTTGCTGATGGAATGTTAAATCACTTAACTGTATCAATGTCAGTATCCTAGTTATCCTACTCTTGTTTTGCAAAGATATGACCTTTGGGAAAACTGTAAAATAGATCACTATGTATTGTTTCTTGAAACTACACTTAAATAAATATCTCAGAATTTACAGAAAACGTAAAAAAGGAATCAGTTCATTTCAGTCGCTCAGTCATGTCCGACTCTTTGCGACCTCATGAATCGCAGCACACCAGGCCTCCCTGTCCATCACCAACTCCCGGAGTCCACTGAGACTCACGTCCATCGAGTCCGTGATGCCATCCAGCCATCTCATCCTCTGCCGTCCCCTTCTCCTCCTGCCCCCAATCCCTCCCAGCATCAGAGTCTTTGCCAATGAGTCAACTCTTCATATGAGGTGGCCAAAGTACTGGAGTTTCAGCTCCAGCATCATTCCTTCCAAAGAAATCCCAGGGCTGATCTCCTTCAGAATGCACTGGTTGGATCTCCTTGCAGTCCAAGCTATTCTCAAGAGTCTTCTCCAACACTACAGTTCAAACGCATCAATTCTTCGGCGCTCAGCCTTCTTCACAGCCCAACTCTCACATCCATACATGACCACAGGAAAAACCATAGCCTTAACTAGATGGACCTTAGTCGGCAAAGTAATGTCTCTGCTTGTGAATATGCTCTCTAGGTTGGTCATAACTTTTCTTCCAAGGAGTAAGCGTCTTTTAATTTCATGGCTGCAGTCACTATCTGCAGTGACTTTGGAGCCCCAAAACATAAAGTTTGACACTGTTTCCACTGTTTCCCCATCCATTTCCCATGAAGTGATGGGACAGGATGCCATGATCTTTGTTTTCTGAATGTTGATCTTTAAGCCAACTTTTTTACTCTTCTCTTTCACTTTCATCAAGAGGCTTTTTAGTTCCTCTTCACTTTCTGCCATAAGGATGGTGTCATCTGCATATCTGAGGTGATTGATATTTCTCCCTGCAATCTTGATTCCAGCCTGTGTTTCTTCCAGTCCAGTGTTTCTCATGATGTACTCTGCATAGAAGTTAAATAAGCAGGGTGACAATATACAGCCTTGATGTACTCCTTTTCCTATTTGGAAACAGTCTGTTCCATGTCCAGTTCTAACTGTTGCTTCCTGACCTGCATACAGATTTCTCAAGAGGCAGGTCAGGTGGTCTGGTATTCTCATCTCTCTCAGAATTTTCCACAGTTTATTGTGATCCACACAGTCAAAGGCTTTGTCATAGTCAATAAAGCAGAAATAGATGTTTTTCTGGAACTCTTTTGCTTTTTCCATGATCCAGCGGATGTTGGCAATTTGGCCTCTCATTCCTCTGCCTTTTCTAAAACCAGCTTGAACATCTGGAATTTCACAGTTCATGTATTGCTGAAGCCTGGCTTGGAGAATTTTGAGCCTTACTTTACTACCGTGTGAGATGAGTGCAATTGTGAGGTACTTTGAGCATTCTTTGGCATTGCCTTTCTTTGGGATTGGGATGAAAACTCGCCTTTTCCAGTCCTGTGGCCACTGCTGAGTTTTCCAGATTTGCTGGCATATTGAGTGCAGCACTTTCACAGCACCATCTTTCAGGATTTGAAACAGTTCAACTAGAATTCCATGACCTCCACTAGCTTTGTTTGTAGTGATGCTTTGTAAGGCCCATTTGACTTCATATTCCAGGATGTCTGGCTCTAGATAAGTGATCACACCATCGTGACTATCTGGGTTGTGAAGATCTTTTTTGGACAGTTCTTCTGTGTATTCTTGCCACTTCTTCTTAATATCTTCTGCTTCTGTTGGGTCCATATCATTTCTGTCCTTTATCGAGCCCATCTTTGAATGAAATATTCCCTTGGTATCTCTAATTTTCTTGAAGAATCTCTAGTCTTTCCCATGAAAAAAATAAAGGAAAAATAAGCAACAGCAGTCTCTAGATTTTCTGTTGTACTTCAGAATGTATCCACATTCAAATTCTGATTTTCTAAAGAAAGACTAACGCAGGACCAGGCCAACATGTCATGTTTAAATCTAACAAGGCATTATAATAACTTTCTGCCTTTCAATTTAAGTTTAATACAATATTCTTATGCACTGTTTATATTTGTTTCTTACAATTATGTGTACAGCGGAGAGACCTTCTAGAAAGAGCACTGAAGTGGAGAATGATGGAAAAACTTATCACATATAATCTTTAACATACGTGTCTGACCACCTTCCACACAATGCAAGTTGTATGTTTTTATTCCTAGCTATATACAGTTTTTATAGTATTTTATATATGCATATTTAATGAAAAAGTGAGTTCGCATTTTAACTGCAACTTGCTACCTAAAATATTCATGCTTTCTGACTGTTATATGACGGTTTAGATAAGAATTTCTATCAAGGCCATATCATGTATGCTTGTATGGCTCCATAAATACTGAAGATATTTAGAAAAACTTCAAGTCAGTATCCATTACTAGTACTTATGAATTAATTTTAACAGAATGAGAAAACAGGATTCGGGAATTTGTGTCTAAGGCAAAGCCAGAGAGTAGATAATACTTGACTAAAACAACAGGGTCAGTGATACAACAGACCAATTTTCAGAGGACTAAGACATATTTTTAACTCCTAGCTCTGACATTTTCAACATAAGTAGTCTTAAACAAATCTGAAGGCAATTTTCATTTTCTTCATCTATCAAGTTGGAGGCAAATCCATAACTCGTATGATTTCTGTGAGTATGAACTGTGGTATTGTGGGAAAAATTATTTGTAATATACTGACAGCTAGAAGGTCTTTTTCTGCCTTTTGCTTAAGAGATGTTTTTTCAATGTCTTTAACTTAACAGAATGAATGAAAAATGAGATCTTGTTTTAAACAAGCATGCTTTAAACAACACAGTTGTGAAAAATCTATAAACTAGGATGTGACTCCTCTGTTCCAGCCAAGGGAGATTGGAAATAAAGTCAAGTAAATAGAAAAAAAAAAAAAAGAATATTACTGAAAAGAAGTAAGAGATATTATAGATTTAATGATTTGTTTAGTCAAAGTCAAATCTCATGTGTATTTGAAACTTGTTATAGGACATTCTCTTCTTTGAGTATACACAATGACAAAGAAATATCAGTATTTTATTAATTGACTATTGGGTATTTAAGATAGGTTAGAGTTTTCTGTTCTCCATTCTAGGTGCTTAAAGAGTGTTTAATTTAGAGGAGTTTCTATAATTTGATTGCCAAATGAATAAATGGATAAATGAATGAATGAACAACTAAATGCAAGAAATAATGACAATTAATATGATTATTTTCAGGCTCTAGATTTTAATTACATTCTGTATACTCAAACACTATGCCACTTTCCATTTGGGGAAATATTCCTGATAATTTCTTTTCAAGCAATAGAAGATAGATGGCTCAGAAATAACTTGAAATTTTCAGAAACTCACATTGCTTCCCAGGATCCGTGATGCTCAAACCATCCAAGTGTCATGTGGTTGACAGACACACTAGCTCCTTAACATATATGAGCAAGTTGTAACTTCTGGCATAACGTCCTCTGATTCTGGCCAGAATGGTATGTAGATTACAATGGCAACCTCCTTGTACACGGTATATCCATGCTAAATCTAAGCTGTTACTGATGAACAAGTGGGTTTGACAGAGTCAAAATGCCATTTTCTATGAAAGGGAGCCACAGAGGGAAACTTTTTCATTGTCTAACAAATCAAGGCAGACCATATGTCCAATATAGTGGTCTTCAATAGTTTTTAAATTTTGGCATGGTTATCTTTATAGAATATATTTTTATAACCGTAGCACCTGACAGAGGCTCATTTTCCTAATTGATGTGTGTCCCCAAGCTTCTTTCTCCTCCCACATCTACCTTGTTGCAAAAGTGATCCTCCTAATGTACCTTGGGTTTAGTTACTTTCATGCCATCTCACTGCCTTTGAGATAAAGCCCAAGCTTTAACATGGTATGCTAGGCTCCCATGACCTGGCTTCTTCATTTCAATCCAGTTTCATTCTTTTTTTAAAAAATAAAGTTATTTATTTTAATTGGAGGTTAATTACTTTACAATATTGTATTGGTTTTGCCATACATCAACATGAATCCGCCACAGGTATACACGTGTTCCCCATTCTGAACCCCCCTCCCTCCTCCCTCCCCATACCATCCCTCTGGGTCGTCTCAGTGCACCAGCCCCAAGCATCCAGTATCCTGCATTGAACCTGGACTGGCAATTCATTTCATATATGATATTATACATGTTTCAATGCCATTCTTCCAAAGCATCCCACCCTCTCCCTCTCCCACAGAGTCCAAAAGACTATTCTATACATCTGTGTCTCTTTTGCTGTTTCATTCTTCAGTAGCCTGTGTCTTAAACTTTATGCTACAGGAAATCAAGACATTTAGCAGTTCCTTTGGGTGTCATTGGAGTTCATGCTTTGATACAGTCATTCTTTCAGTTCCTTTTGTCTGAAAATTCTCTACCCTCCCAGTTTCTTTCTGGAGAAACCATAGTTATCTCTCAAGACGTAACTGAGTATCTTCTTTGGGAGTCCTTTCTTCCCTGATGCACCTAATTTGGTGAACAACCTTTCCTTGTAGTTTCCTCCTTATGTATTTATTTTTCATGGCCCTTGACTTAATGTATTGAAATTTCCTCACAGCATCTTTGTCTTCCTCGTTAGACTGTGTATCACCAAGGGATTCCTTGGTGGCTTAGACGATAAAGAATCTGACTACAATGCAGGAGACAGGAGTTCAGTCCCTGGGGGTGGGGAGATCCCTTGGAGGAGGGCATGGCAACCTACTCAAATGTACTTGCCTGAAGAATCCCATGGACAGAGGAGCCAGGCAGGATACAGTCCATGGGGTTGCAAAGAGTCGGACAAGACTGAGCAACTTAGCATGGATACATGAATCACAAAGGGAAAAGTATATTCAAATTCATCTTTGAACTTCCTGAGTTTGGTGAGTATTTGAAAATGTACTCAATGACATTGGTGTGTTAGTCACTTAGTTGTGTCCGACTCTTTGCGACCCTGTGGACTGTAGCCCACCAGGCTTCTCTGTCCATGGAATTCTCCAGGCAAGAATACTGTAGTGGGTGGCCATTTCCTTCTCCAATGATGTTTACCGAAATTAATTCAAATAAGTACTAAGAGACAATCTATTTTAACTGAATGCCATCTGTTAGCCTGAGGGCTGAGACCAAAAAAGTAAAAAACAAACAACACCATTAAATGTTTAACAGAAAGATTACAGCCAGTGATTTTTTGGAAAACAAATTGGTTAATTTATGTAGTGGTATAAAAGGTTATATTCTAGGCTTTCCAATTTTCAATAGACTTGGAATGCTTATTTTAGACACCAAGAAAGAATCTTGATTCACTTTTCTGTAGTGAATGTGCCTGTTTTGTTTTATTTTATTTCTTCGGAAAAGCTTTTATATACTCTACAACACTCAAGAGATTATCTCTTTTTAAACTGAGCTTCTTTAATTTCGGAAACATAAATTGGCCATAATTCAGAGTGCAATGTGTCATTGCAGTCTAACAGCATTTATAAATGTCCATAGATGTTAAATTATAAGCCATTCAGACACTTTAAAGAATGCATGCACATGTACATTGGGCAGCACATAATGAGAAAATTTATCTTTATGTTTGGCTGCACAATCTATTTTCATTCCCTGGACTATTTTAATTCATCATTTAAACCTGGCTCTAAATCTTCTACTGCAGAATACTTCTAATGGGGTCAACTGGGGCTGGAAAACAGAAGTGTGGAGGTTCTTATCTGTATGGGGGAGTATGTGACTAAAATGCTCTAGGAATGTCTTAATATTTTAATCTTGTCCAAATGTACCTAGGACACTGGTACCTAGGACACTGCATACTTTAGAACAATGGTTACTATTACTAGTATTTTGTCTATGATATTTCCTTGAGTAATATTAGCTCCACCTCCAAGTTATTTTAGTTTATTGAATGAATATGCTATTGCTTATACTGTTGCTATTTTTTCTTTATTGCATAAATTGTATAATGCACTGAACTGAATAGTAAGGTCACCCTGTATGTGCACATAGCAAGTTCTTAGTAAACTGAGCAATATGATTTCTCAACAGAATGATTTGTTGATATTCTCCATTCTTGCTTTGAATAAGCAATTCCTTTACTCACATTCTTTCTGGAATATAGGTTGGTCAAAATCAAAATTCATCATGCTACAGTGGTAGAGCAGGTAATGAGTAGTTCAATTTTTTTTTCACATAAAATAGCGGAATGTATGCAAGATCCCACCAGGCAAAGTAAATAGGGGCATAATTGCTCTGATGGAATAAAGTAAAGGGATTTTAATTCTAGACACACAAACTCCTGGTTGTTCTGTTGTGACTCTTGGGATCCTAAGGAGCACAATTTACAAAACTAAGGTCCAGATCTCTATTTGTTCTAATACTAAACTGTAGAGCACATTTGTGAAGGCTGTTTTTCCTACATATATAAATATGTTCATATATTTCTGGCTCTAAAATACCAAGAAAAGTCTGGAAAACAAATCAGGAAAACAAAAGATTTAGGCATGATATTATCTTCCTGTTACAACTACCATTGTCTTAAGAGTATTCATTTATACAAGTTAGGGATTTAGTGAATGCTGCTGAACCACTGGACATTCACATGTCAAAAATTAAATAAATAAATCTAGACACAAACTGTATATACCCCTTAGAAAAATTAATTCAACATAGAACATATATCATAATGTAAAATGCAAAACTTTCAAGTCTTGATGATAATATAGGAAAGTATCTAGGAAAGATGATACTGGGTATGGCGATAACTTTTTTAGATACAACACTAAAGACATGAGCCACAAAAGAAAATTTTATAAGCTGAACTTCATTAAAATGTAGGACTTGTGCTTTGTGAAATACACATTTATAAGAGAATGATAAAACAAGCCAACAACAGGAAAATAAATAGTTCCAAAGACACATGATAAAGAATCATTATCCAAAACATACCAAGAACATTTAGAATTCAATGACAAGAGAATGAAAAAAGCAATTTCAAAGTAAAGAGAAATCTCACAGACATCAAGATCATATGGAAAATAACCATGAAAAGATTTTCAACATTGTATGCCATTAGAAAGAGGTAAATTAAAATAACATACCACTAAAACCCAAGAGAATGAGCAAAATCTAAAGTATGGCAAGGCAAAAGCCGTGCAAGAATGTGGAGCAACAGGGTCTCTTTCATTGCTGGTGGGAAAACTAAACTGTACAAATGCTCTGGAAGACAGTTTGCTGATTTCTTGAAAAGCTACACAGATTCTTACTGTACAAACCAGCAAACACACACCTTGGCATTTTATCAAACGAGTAAAAGATCTTACTCAAGTATCTAAATCTCGGCAGTTATTTTCTTTTATGAAAAATAAATAAAAATTACAAACAAACAAATAAATAAATAGAAGGATTCCTGGGAAGTGATTTAGAATCAAAATTGCAGGGTGAAAATAGAGGGTCATTATTTCCATTCAAAGTCCTTTCTACCAGTATCTTTAGTCCCTGATGTGGGGAAAATATAAGTATAGTGTTTTCCCCCAGCTACTAGTAGAGGTGCTCGAGTAATTTTAAAAGCTTTCAATTTTCCAGTGCATAATGGGCAATAATATCACAACATTAGAGTGTGCTTTGAAGCTACAATGACTTCACACTTTTTAAATGGGCTTTCTTACTACTACTGTTAACTCTTTGTGTTAATATTCACTCATCAACTGGGAAAATTTTAAAGAAGTTTACATGAAAGGGAAAATGTGCCTCAAACCATCTACGTTGGAAATACTGGTTTCATATATTTCCCATTCCGACTGATAATTGTTTTAATTGTTACACATCCCAGGGGCTGGAGGGTTTTATAAAATATGTTCATTTGGTTGACGAAATCAGGTGTTTTCCCAGGAACCATAAAGTTCCTGGCACTATGCCAAATAATCCAGCGGATTAATGACTGGGATCTAATCACCTTTTCTCCTTGGTCACTCCCTGAGTTCTGAAAGGTCATCAGTGTGTCCTCTACATGATACATTACACGTCCCATACTTCATCAGGTCATTCTATTGTACATTTATCCTGTCAGACCACAGCGGTGTTTTTAAGTTCTTACTTCACCTACTCTACTCCAGTGTCAGACTACACTATAACCTTAATTAGATGTGATTTTTATTGAAATGAGGGCAGAGATCTCCCCTGGAAAACTAAAGATGATTTAAACCTGCTGATTAGGACCAAGCTCATCAAAATGTCTCCACCTCCAAATACATGGCCTAACCTCCATTTGCCCCTAAATTTCCATTGCAAATCCCACCTTTTACCCCTAGTTTTATGCAATATGTTATCTTGCTATATTCAACCACATGCCCCTTTCAGAACTTACCAAAAATTCACAAACCACATGTGTATTGCTCACGCAGTTTCTTTAGACTTTTTAAAGTGAAAGTGGCTCAGTCATGTCTGACTCTTTGCAACCCCATGGACTACAGAATTCTTTAAATTCAATTATTAATGCAAACACATTTTTGGCCTCCTATATATGAAACAACTACCAAGAGAATATCTGGGAAAGGAGCCAGAATTTTCAGGGAATATAGAAAGATTTTGAAGGGAAAATGACATTTAAATTGAGCTTTTCATGGTGGATGAGAGTAGTATTTTGTTAATTCACTTTATTTAATAATTCTAAATTAAAAATTTATAGTGTTAAAAAATTTTTAAATGTGCAAAAAGTCATAGGAAACCAGCCTACCATTAGTGGCACATTGTGTTCAATAGTCACATCTAATTCTCAAAACTTAGTACATATCTTTGTTCTTTTTTAATTTTTATTATTTTATTTATTTTTATTATTTATTTTTGTTGCATTGTCACATGCAGAATCTCAGTTACCCAACCAGGGACCAAACCTATTCTCTATGAAGCAGAATCACAGAGTCCTAACTACTGGACCACCAGGGAATTCCCATTGTTCTTTTTTAAATATGGAAAAAAATCCAGATTTATTAAGGGACTTGTTCAGTATTTATACATTTGAGGATTGAGACTATTTATACATCAATGGTCTGATAAAAGCAATAGTGAAAATTGAAACTATTTTTCAGTTCCATACTATAAATTGTGCTACTTTTAATTGAAAGGACAACTGTTAAAATAGGAAGACCATAAATCATATGTTTGGGGTGTGGTTTCTCACCATCTATAGGCCATGATGGATTGGTGGATTACACCAAATCCTCTTCCACTTGAAATATAACATAAGCATCAGAAGCATTTGTTATTGCTTCTGTACTTTCTTACAGTGAGGCAAAGACCAGAGCCACAGTCCATGATAGCAACCCCTATGCCATCTTTGAGTCAATTTTATTGCTCCCATGGAACAGGAAGACTGTCTTTTGATTACTGATTTGTCTAAACCTATGCAAAAATTGTTTCTCTAGTTACTATTAAGAAAGAAGTGGGTAATGGAGTCAGGTATTGCTACTATCTCTGATATCCTAAGAGTTGAAGATTGTCTTATCCCAAATGAGCATGACATCTGTGAATTAAGAATTGAGTTCATAAAATAATTTACAACTTTGGTTGAGGAGCATATCTAATTCCTTGATAACAAAGACTATATCTTCAAATACTGTAACATTTTGAGGTTATGGTTCCAAAGCAAGTCTAAAACGTAGCAGAAAAGCTTCTACTATAATTTAAGGCTCTAGAGTAATCCACTTTGTCTGAATGCTCCATCACTGTAGCTACAACAGTAGTCTCCCTCTCCCCTTAGTTCAGGGCACCCTGACCCTTTAGCCATGGGATTTCCTTCTAAAAACATGAAGATGGGTCCTTTTCTAGAACCAAAGAGGAGACAGCCCCATCTTTGAAGATTTTGCCCTCTGGGTCTTGAATTAAAAGATTAAACTTCCAGCCAGGAAGGGAATTGGGTATCTTAGCTTTTTTTTCCTTTCTTTAGAACCTGTAGACCTAAACACAAGTCTTAGCATTGCCAACTACTAACCAGAGCCATTGGTTAAGTTGCTTAAACTCTCTTGAGTTTTATGATCCTTATTTTAAACAATGAATAATAATACCTCTAAGAAAAATTTTTAGAATAAAGCAAAATCTCTATATGATGAATGTGATAGAAAGTCGATATTGTTAAAGCAAATTATGTATAAAGAAATAACTTAAACAAAATGAATCTTGAACTGCCACCCACCTTCAAATGTTATGAACATTTTTGACATGTAAAAATCATGAGAGAAATTCCCAGACTCCTTTTTAATAAGCCTTCACTGCTGGTATAGCAGCATTATAATAATAAGTATCAATGACAGAGAAGAACAACAACAACAATAAAAAAAACCTAGATTTTGAAAGATTTACTCAAATTCTAGTTCTCATTTTTACACTTGACTTTCTAGATCACTTAGATTCATTGAGAAAAGGGACGACTATTATCCAGTGGCTTTTTAGGACTCTACACAGAGAACATTTTCTCCTTGTGTGCTCAGAGATATTCCAACTGCAGGCAGTACCGTGTTCAATGATCAAGTGGAATATAAGAGAAACAGCATAGGGTATTGTTTCAGAAAGAAATAAATTAAAAGTTCAACTCTTCCCCATATTAGCTGTGTGACACTGGACACATCTCTTTTTTTTTTTTTTTCTGAGTCTTAATTATACCATCTGTGGTGAAAATATTAATGACTTCATGTACCATCTACCTTAGAAAAAATGACAAAGCAGATGAAATTGTGTAGTTGGAAAGCACAATCAAGTCATTTATTTGGAAACTACTCAATTTAAAAACAGAATCCTAAAAAGCAAAAACAGAAGAAAGAGGTGAGATTTTAAATATACCCCTCTTCATTAATCGTTAGGAAATTCAGTGAAATATATTGACCTGCACTTTTTATTATTCATGCTATAATCACTCTTTTAGATAATTTTTAAAACACAGTAGTTCAAGTTGCCCTTAAGACAGAATATTTGACTTTGGTATCTAAACTGCAATTTTTTTTAATTTAATTTTTTCTCAGTTTCACATTAAATGTATTTTTATTTATTTATCAAGTGCTCGGTGGGATTTGATTTTGAACAGCTTTTTTCCCAGAAAATGAAAAATTCTCTGTAGGTTCTGTCTGGGAAACAATCACAGGTCCCCATGGAATGACTCATTCAGAAGCAGCCCATTTTGGTCTACCCAGTCACTGAAATTAACCTGATGTCCACTTCTGAAGCCAGACTTACTCAGAGAGGGATAGACATTTACCTAGAATATTAGATCAGTTTCATGTTTATTTGATAAGGAAAGATGATTTTCTGCATGGACTCCCTACATGTTCTTTGATCATTTTTGTCATTTAACAATAGAATATTTTCGAGTTCAGTAAAGCGAGGGGAATGCATTATATTACAAAATAACTATTTTCAGCAACAATACTACTCTTGCAAGATTAAATTTTTTTTCACATATATTACACTAATTTGAGTAGAAAGATGAGAGTTGATTTAGAAATAAGGTTAAAGGAACATATTTCTGGATCAAATAAGGAGAAATTCTGCAAAAAAGTATAAAGTAATGTGAGATGATGCTAAAGTATCATTTGAGAAGATTTAAAAGAGCAAGTAGAGGGGAGAGATCCTCCCATGAAGTCATGTTAAGAAATAGTGAAAAAAAAGGAAGTCCCTTTAAGGGAAAGTTTCTCAAGATTAAATATGTATGTTAAATTATAAGAGAAACCATAATTCCGTTTGTCTCAGACTTGAGATCAAGACCATCATCAAGAAATAATCAATCATTTGAATAGAAATCAGAAAACCAAAGTGCAATATCTTAATAATTTATATTTCAAAGTTTACCACAAAATTTCTACCTACAATAATTGCATCACCTTAGGTCCTTCCCCCTCAGGGTCCACTACTTAACTCTAGCTTTGCATTGGAGGAAGTCAGTAGACGCTTGGGATAATAACTAGTCTTATGACTCATCTAATATTTTAAAATAAAATATGTAAGCTGGATTAATGTATTAGGAAAACCAGATAAGCATATGATATCAAATTATTTTTGTTACTGTAAGTATGTGACAACATTAATTATATTCTTAAACATTATTTTGAAATAATGAAAGATTTGGAGGAAGCTACAAAAAATATATATGGAGATACCATGCATGATTCAAACAAGTTCCTCCAGTGATAACGTATTATATACCTATTGCACAATATTAAAACTAGGAAATTGATTAAAACTGGGAAATTGACATGGGTACAGTTCACATAATTTATTTAGATTTCACCATTTTCACAAGCATTCATTTATGTGATTATATAATTCTGAACAATTCTATCAAATGTAGAGCTCCATGTAATCACAAGCACAATCAAGACATAGAATTGCTCCATCAATACAAGACTCTTGCTACCTACCTATAGGTCTCTATCTCTATCTATCTATCTATCGATCATCTTTGTATCTATTGTTACTTATAATTTCTATGGTTGCTTTGTTTTAGAAAGTACTGCTTACATTCCAATAAGGACAGGGGGAGTTGTGCTCTCCAAAACTGTTGAAAATAAATTTAAAGAGAAAAAAAAGTGGTATTGCAAACATCAATAGTAGGTTCTCAATTGTCATTTTATTATGGATGAAATACTAGAATAAAGTGAAGTCATTCTAAGCAGTGTGATTAAAGATTTATACTCATTACTTAAAGACACCATACCAGTAGGCAATCAGATAGTAAATCTTGTCCAATTTTTAACAGCAGGTAGACTGTTCTTTGGAAGGAGAGAAAAATTGTATTGTCAGGTGAATCCAATAAATTGAAGTTTGGAAAAAACTAGGACTCTGTGGGTATGCTCAACAGGTCATTCAAGTTTCTTGTTTTCCTAAGACTTTTATGCTCCTAATGTTATGAAATGTACTTCTAGCTTATCAGGATATTGCAAAAAACTTCAAGATACTAGGGTGGGGTTTCATGTTCAATTTTTTTGTTTTGAAGGCTTCCAAACTGTTTTTGAAAAATATATATGAATTATTTCAGGGATGGGATGTTCTCTGGTGTTGACTATAGTTCATACCACTGACTACTTTTTACACTTGATTTTTTTACTATTTTGCAAACCCTCCACTATGAGAAGTAGGGGACATGCAATTATAAGGGGAAACAAAAACAAAAAGTCTCTGGTATGCCTTCTGAATACTATAATACATAAATAGATATTGCATGTCAAAACTTAAAGCTATAACTATTCACAGATTACTTGAAAATTTCTAAAAATTGAGAAATATATCAGTAGCTTCTACACAAAACATACAGAATAACTGCCTTCAATTACACCTGAAAAATATGCTCAGAGATTTTCAGGACTCATACTAATTAGAGACTATTCAAAGAACTCTTTAAAAAAGAGATTGGGATTTAATCAGAACCTTAATAATTTAATCCTATCAATTTATGATTTTGACATTTGTTTCAAGAACAAAATCCATCTAATGTTATCTGTCTACTTTGTAAAATTTTCCTTAGACACACAGTGATATAACACCCTTAAATATGAAATTATAATGATAAATGTGGCATTCTCTCATGAGATTAAAAAAATGGCATCTGATTACCTCATCCTGACATTTCAGTCTTCATCTACCTTATCCTTAGCAGCATTAAGCATTTTTCAACTCTTGTTTCTGAAACAATTCCTTCTCCTAATTTATGCAAACTCATTTTCTCATTTTGTTATTGTTATTGTGTGCCTGTTTTCTCCTTTGCTTTTCAGGCCACTTACTGATAATTCAGTCTTCCTTTCTAAATCTCAACCTGGATTAAACTCAGTCCAATTTAATCCAGTCCTATTTTGTACTCTGACCTATATTTTCCTTCAGAGACATTCACACTTATCTCTTTAAGGACCATCTGTGCACATGTGAGTCCTACAGTTATATTCAGTCTCCCTTTTGAATGATGCTCCTATGTGGCATCTTACTACTCTCTTACTTTCATTTCTCCTTGGTGTTTCAGCAGCATGCCAAGCTTAACAAGCTCATAATGATTTATTGATTTGCTGCTATCCTCAAATCTATTTCTCCTCTTATGATGCTCATGCCATATGTATTTATTTTTATCTTTAGTATGGCTATCTTAGTTTAAGCCACTATTATCTTGTACAGCTCTAATGGATTTTCAGAATCTTATAATTTGCTTTTTATTCTCTTGCCTTTTTACATTCTAAAAAACAATTGTTAGAGGGATACGTGCACTGTTTTAGTGATTTCCCTTTGCTCTTAAATAAATCCCTTTAACACAGCAGTTATAAATTGAATAGTGTCCCTCCCCACCCACACACACACACACAAAGTCCTAATCTCTAGACCTTAAAGTGTGACCATATTTATAACTAGGGTCATTGCAAATATAATTAGTTGAATTGATCATCCTGGATAGGGTAGGTCCCTATTCCAATTTGACTGATTTCCTTATGTATGTTGGCTATGTGATAAGACAGAATCTCACAGGAAAAACACTATGTTTAGACCCAGGCAGAGACTGGAAAGATGCAGCTTCAAGATGAAGGACAACACATACTTCTAGCCACAACCAGAAGCTAGGGGCTTCCCAGGTGGCTCAGTGGTAAAGAATCCACCTGCCAGTGCAAGAGATGCAGGTTTGATCCCTGGGTCAGGAAAATTCCTTGGAGGAGGAAATGGCAATCCGTTCCAGTATCCTTGCTGAGAAAATCCTATGGACAGAGGAGCCTAGAGGGCTACAGTCCATGGGGTCACAGAATCAGAAACACCTGTGTGACTGAACATGCATGCATGCAAAGAGCAACAAACAAACAAACAAAAAAACAAAAAAATCAAATGTGGTTAAGCATTAAAACAATATATTTTTCTAATCTAATATAGTCCATAAGATACACTGTATTGCCATGAATTTTCTGTTCTGCAGAAATGTCTTAGATACTCTTACATATAAATTCAGCCTATTATTTTTCAGTTCAGTTCAGTTGCTCAGTCATGTCCAACTCTATGCAACCCCATGAATCGCAGCACGCCAGGCCTCCCTGTCCATCACCAACTCCTGGAGTTTACTCAAACTCATGTCCATTGAGTCAGTGATGCCATCCAGCCATCTCATCCTCTGTCATCCCCTTCTCCTCCTGCCCCCAATCCCTCCCAGCATCAGGGTCTTTTCCAATCAGTCAAATCTTCGCATCAGGTGCCCAAAGTTTTGGAGTTTCAGGTTTAGCATCAGTCCTTCCAGTGAACACCCAGGACTGATCTCCTTTAGAATGGACTGGTTGGATCTCCTTGCAGTCCAAGGGACTCTCAAAAGTATTTTTAGTTAGCTATTAAGTAATAGTTAATGCCACAAAGGTTATCTTTAGCATAAAAGGAAGATTTCACATTCCATAAAACATCATATAATCTGAGAAATATAGTATTTACAGATTCATTTATAGACATGATCTTTCTCAGAAAGTTCTGGAATCTCACACGCTGCCTGTAACCACCCATACATTTTTTACCAGCTCTGTCGCTACTTCTACAATTTGGGGAAACAAAAAATCAATAACAGACCTTTTAAACCAGTGCAGTTAAAACTCAGTTCAAACTTATAGATCAACTCAGTTTAAGGAAAGTTGATGATGTTATTAAATGATAAGCCTTAGTCTATTTTATAGAAATAGTTAAAAGTTTGTGTCACAGTGATTTTTCTAAGGATTAAATAAAATAATGTGTATAAACTTCTTAGTATAATCCTTCTTCACAATAATCACATAATACATAGTAGATTATTTATTCTTTTCAAACTTGTAGCATGAACTCTTAGGATAAACAACTGTTTGTTAGATATATAGAAAGTTCAAGGAAATAAAATATGACACTTCTTTCTAGAGCATAAATTTTTTTCTGATGGTTCAGTTCAGTTCAGTTGCTCAATCATGTCCGATTCTTTGCGACCCCATAAATCGCAGCACGCCAGGCGTCACTGTCCATCACCAACTCCAAGAGTTCACTCAGACTCACGTCCATCGAGTCCGTGATGCCATCCAGCCATCTCATCCTTTGTCATCCCCTTCTCCTCCTGCCCCCAATCCCTCCCAGCATCAGAGTCTTTTCCAATGAGTCAACTCTTCGTATGAGGTGGCCAAAGTACTGGAGTTTCAGCTTCAGCATCATTCTCTCCAAAGAAATCCCAGGGCTGGTCTCCTTCAGAATGGACTGGTTGAATCTCCCTGCAGTCCAAAGGACTCTCAAGAGTCTTCTCCAACACCACAGTTCAAAAGCATCAATTCTTCAGTGTTCAGCTTTCTTCACAGTCCAAATCTCACATCGGTACATGACCACTGGAAAAACCACAGCCTTGACTAGACGGACCTTTTTTGACAAAGTAATGTCTCTGTTTTTCAATATGCTATCTAGGTTGGTCATAACTTTCCTTCTAAGGAGTAAGCACCTTTTAATTTCATGGCTGCAATCACCATCTGCAGTGATTTTGGAGTCCCCAAAAATAAAGTCTGACATTGTTTCCACTGTTTCCCATCTATTTCCCATGAAGTGATGGGACCAGATGCCATGATCTTCATTTTCTGAACGTTGAGGTTTAAGCCAACTTTTTCACTCTCCTCTTTCACTTTCATCAAGAGGCTTTTGGTTCCTCTTCACTTTCTGCTATAAGGGTGGTGTCATCTGCATATCTGAGGTTATTGATGGTAGGTGATATAAAATGTTAGCTATATATTAAATTAGACCATAGTCTAGTCTGTACCGTACCATAGTGTGTACTATAGTATAAAATTTACATTTTTAAGCACAATGATTTATGGATTTTAGTGATAGTTGAGTAGTAGACAGAGAACAGAGATTTCGAAGGTTAAAGACGTCAATTCATCATGCAAAAGGCAAAGAACAATGGCAAAGCTTTTATCATATATAATATATATTGTGTATATGTAACATTATATACTATATAGCTGTCTTGAAAGAGTAGTGACTTAAGGTATTTTGAAAAGCCTAGAATTAAACCTGTCACATAGTAGGCACTTAAAAAAATTAGATATTATTACTCTTTAACAACTGTTTGGGATAAGACTATATATTTATAAAAATAAAAATTTTAATAATACAGCCATAAATTGTTCTAATTGTTTACTGCTGGGAATATACTTTCTTCACCATTGGATAGGCTTTTTAAATTTAAAAAAAATTCTTGTTCCTCCATTTATTTTAATATATCTAGATCATGCAGGAGGTTGTTGCTACAGGGGCCTTTATTCCTCTGGAGTAGAGAAACAAAGAAACAAAAAATAGGGGTTTTCAGAATTGTTTAATAGCAAAAGTAAAATAGGAATGCTCTGTTTCCTAAAACTGATTATTTTTTTTTAATGTGCCTCAAACTTTTCCAAGATTTAAAATGAGCTCTTGAATTTTATTTTGTTTAAAGGATTTGATATCACAGCTTTATTTTTCAAAAGTTTAGGACCTCTTTATCAAATGAATGCTTTTGGCATTGTATGTGCTTGAAGATTTGAAAACCAATTCATTAGAAATACCTACCTCAAGTTTCTCAGAGTATTCATATCCTGAACATCACTGGAAAAAGTTGCTTAGCCATCTTATAAAGAACATAAATCCAAGTTAAAAGATCCCCTTAGAATCTGTTCATTCTTTCAGTTTCAGGCAGTTTGTTCTGTTAGAAACACCAGCCCTGAGACAAAAGACTTCGGAAGAATGGTCACAGCTTTTTGACCTCTCACTCCCAGAAATTAAATTACCCATGAAATAAGTAAAAAGGTCTACTCTTTCCCAAGGGTTGTCATTGTTGATGACACAATGTATTTCATGAGTTCCAAAATGCAATAAAAGTGAAAGCTATTCAGTACCCATATATGTGTTGAAATCTACTATGAGGAGACCCTGGGGGGAAATACAGACATGATTTATGGTTCATCCAATTTGTGGGCTTCTATAGTAGGTAACAATCAATGAAAACTTAGGTTACATGTTACAAAATGCGGTAGCCTGAAGAATGTAGTGACAAGTTACAATATTGTAATGCCACATTTAATATGGAAAATTTGACTGTTTTTCAAATTGATTTTATGTGTTTACACATTGCTCTCAATTATGCAAGAAACCACAATGATAAAGAGAACATAATAAAACCAAAATATTAACACTTAATGTCTTTAGAAGAGTACATAGATTTTGGACGTTCCCTCATAGCTCAGTTGGATAAGAATCTGCCTGCAATTGGGAAGATCCCCTGGAGAAGGAAATGGCAACCCACTCCAGTATTCTTGCCTGGAGAATCCCATGGACAGAGGAGCCTGGCAGGCTACAGTCCATGGAGTCACAAGAGTTGGACATGACGAGAGAGAGAGAGAGAGAGAGTAACAGTCTAGTAATAACCCTACCCAGCATTTCATTAGGCATACCTCCTAGGAGACAGACACATGGGTGAAGAACCCACTGAGTAGACTTTCTGCCTTGAAAAAAAAAAAAAAACAACAACACAACAACACTAAGATTTGTTTAATGGCATTTATGCCGGAATTTGAAGGAAATACGAGATTTGCAGATGAATAGATGTTGGTGGTGTGAGCATATTTCTTCAAGGATTGACAAGGCAGGTATATCCTAAATCCGAGTTCTGCAAAAACTTGCCAAGGAAACCTGCACAAGGACCCAGACTCAAAACCTGATAGCAAAGGAATTTTTCCTACATGCCTTTGTTTTTCTTTCTTTAATAATATATTATTTTAAGATTTCAGAAATAGTCCCTTTACTTGTCTTCTGCTGTTTCATTCTTTATCTAATCTGACATAGAACAGCAATACACAGCTTGAGGGGAGATGCAAAATATAATTGTTTTAAAGGATATACATTGAATACATTTATCAGAACACTGGAGGAAAATGGCTCTTTTGAGAAAATAAATGTACTTTCTGATATTTAAGTAATATATATTCATTATAGAACATTGGGAAACCACAGAAACTTTTAAAATTATCTAATTTTCTATTAATTGTACTTTTAAATACATTTTATCTTTATCTCAACTCTATGTGCTATATAATATTATTCACTTTATTTTATAGATGAGAAAACTGAATGATGGAATAGTTAAGCTCAGTCTCCTCTATAGAAATAACTGGAGCTGAAACTGACTGAGGAAGTGGAGTAGAAGCATGAAACATATGTTCTGTGTCCATAGAGGATGGCCGCACCCTCCAAAGAGCATTCATAACAGTGAGTATGCAATGAGGGCTTGATAAATGGGTAGCAAACCTCTTTCATGATATAAGAATGTAATTCCAGAAAGTAGAAAAGCTTGGGCTTTTAGTCAACCAGAATTGGTTCTAATCCCAGTTTCCTGAGTTTGAAGTGAAGTGAAATTGTTCAGTCGTGTCTAACTCTTTGCGATCCCATGAACTGTAGCCTGCCAGGCTCCTCTGTCCATGGAATTTTTTAGGCAAGAATACTGGACTGGGTTGCCATTTCGTTCTCCAGGGGATCTTATCAACCCAGGGATCGAACCCAGGTCTCCCGCGCTGTGGCAGACTTTTTACCGTCTGAGTTAACAAGGAAGCCCTTCCTGAGTTTTCCAGATTTCAAGTGTAAGATCAAGCTTATACTTTTTCAGCCTAATGACATGATGATACTAGACAAAAAGTAGGATTGTGAGGAGTCTGTAAATCCACAGCAGCAATATCCATGCATATAACTCAGTAAATGGTAGATTTTGCTATTGACAAGCCCGCCACTTGAGGCCAATTTTATTCTTTTTCTCATTGACTTACAACGCAGTATCTCCAGGGTACTGGTCTATTAAATCTATCCAAAATACCTCATATTATATAAGCAGGTAATGTGTAAAATCATTGTAATGAAAGAATCCCTCTGAAATTATTTGAGCACATGCCAGATTCTTTTGCTGGAAGATCAATAATTAATATTTGAATAGCATTTTACAGTTACAAAGAATCAGTGAGAGTGGAAATTGATAATAGCTAATAAGGCACAACCCACAGAGGGAGCTTTAGACCTTGGATTACTTCACTCAGCATCATATAATAACTCTGGGCAAAGTCTAAGAGAATTATATCAATGTTCATAAAGTTATTCTACAGAAAAATACATTTTTATCACCTGGAGTTAGGTAAAGAGAAAGTGAATAAAAACAATGATTATTACCAATTATTTACTACATGGAATACATCCAGATAGATTTTCAGAGCATTAGTAAGCAAGGAAAATAATGAGAATAAAATGAGTTCAGATATAGGTAGAATGTAAACATGACCTGTGATATAGGTGCGTGCGTGTATTTTTAGTTATTTCAGTCATGTCTGACTCTCTGTGACCCCATGGCCCGCCAGATTCCTCTGGCCATGGGATTCTCCAGTCAAGAATACTGGAGTGGGTTGCCATTTCCTTCTCCAGTGATAAAGTAAGAAGTGAGTGAAATGAAGTTGCTCAGTTGTGTCCGACTCTTTGCGACCCCATGGACTGCAGCCTATCAGACTCATCCATTCATGGGATTTTCCAGGCATGAGAACTGGAGTGGGTTGCCATTTCCTTCTCCAGTGATATAGGTAGGATGCATATCCATCTATCTATCATCAACTTTGAATCAATCATTTATCCATACTCATTTTCCATGCACAAAACATCCACTAGGGCGAGTTTTTCACTTTGCAATATTGTGTTGCAGATGAGCACCGTGCTTCTTTTTTAGAGGTTATCTTTTTGTCCTCCTAACCATTTGTCTGAAGTAGTGCTTTACAAACTTTGATGAATCTCCCCATCATCTGGGGTGCTTGTTAAAGTACAGATTGCTGAGGCCAACACCAGTTTAAGATGCTGTAGGTCTCAGATGGGGCCTGAGAATCTGCACTTCTGACTAGTTCCCAAAAGGTAACCATGCTTCTGCTCCTGGCAACACACTATGAGAACTAGTAAAAGCCTCACTGAGGCTCAAAACCACTCCTCCTACAAAGTCTTTTGATCACTGCTGTCCCTCTTAAAGCCTTCCTCCTATGATGCTTTTTTTTTTTTTTTTTGCACATTACCAATTAAATTCATCACATTACAGGAGTGACAAAGGAGAACACAAGAAAGTGTATACAATTGGGAAAAAATATTTGTTTGGACTTAGCTAAGTAGCTGTATCTTCACAGACAAGATTTTTTTTTTCTTTTTCACTAAGGTTTCCCACAGCCCCGCCCGCCCCAAGGTTGTACTTTGTTTTCTTATTTGAAATATATCCCTCAATTTATTCATTTTGCTTGATTCTCTGTGTTGATTTCTCTGCATTAGATGGCACAGTCATCTCTCCCAGTCTTGAAGGAGTGGCCTCCTGGTAAAAAAAATCTTATTATTCAACCCTGTCTTAGCTTTTGCTTGTCTCTAAAACCTTTGGATTGTCCAAGCAGTCTATTATATTTTGAAGAGCTCGTAGTAGTTGAGGGTGTGCCAAACTCTGGCATTGTCCCAAAGTGGAGGATCTCAGTCAGTACCTAGATTTGGGCTGATTGGATACATGTAAAAGTGCTCTTCTGGGTTGTATTGGAACTTTGAAACATAGCAGAGGGGAGAATGAAGATAGAGGGAGGGAGACAGAGGGGAAAAAAGATTCCACCCTCCCAACATTAGCAAGGCAGAAGGAGGCAGAAACTCAGAATATAAATCACCCATGACCTTATAGCCAGTAGGTAACCTGCTAAATGCTCAGTTCTCAGAGGAACTGTTCTCCACTTTCTCTAACTAGAATAGAGAGTAGAGTCGAGAGGTTGCACAGTTCAATACCACCTCTGAATTCTATAGTCTTAATTATTTCGGCTTATTTGTCTAATTTTTCAATGTTGAAGCTAAGTTTCCTGAAGACTTACGTGTTAGAGATAATGTTAACCATTTATTAGCTGTATTAAGGCCTATTACGTGCCAGGTATCATAGAAGATACATCTAATATAATTTAATTTCATCCTCACTTCCATAGAGAAGCCTCTCTGGTTGACCCTAATGAAAGCAACTTTTCCAGTTTCATTCTCTCTCTTATTACCATACTGTATTCTCCAAGTTTTTTGTCACTGTCATAACACATAATGTTTATTGTGAGTCTACTTATGTCTCTGCTTTGAATGGAGGCTTAATGAAATCAAAGATTTTATTTGAAATAGTTTTTGTCTTCCCCAGCTAGCATATTTGCCCTGGAATGTGCTAATAGATAGGTAAATATTTGTTAAATAAATGTGAGTAAGTAAGTAAGTGTTAGTCGCTCAGTTGTGTCCGACTCTTTGCAACCCCATGGACTGCAGCCCACCAGGCTCCTCTGTCATGAGATTTTCCAGGCAAGGATACTGGAGTGGGTTGCCATTTCCTTCTCCAAGGGATCTTCCCAACCCAGTAATCAGACCCAGGTCTCCTACACTGCAGGCAGACTCTGTACTGACTGAGCTACAAGGGAAGCTCAGAGGGTGTATTATTCTCTTCGAGATGATATGACTACTTCAACTAACAGAATTAAGACATTATCTTAATGATACACCAACTCAGACTTATTTTTCCATTTGACCCCCAATGGCCAAGGGAGTAGGCTCTAAATCTTCTCAGATCCAATAAAGCAAAACCTCATATCCAACAACACAGTCCTTAATGATGCTCTGTATCCTCCTTATTCTCTTTCCATGAGCACCGAAATCCTAACACATAACAGTTGAACAACAAATGTTTGAACTAAATGGGACCATTCATACATGATTTTTTTTTTCCCTAGACACATATTGCAGTACCATGGAACTGTAGCAATGAAGGGCAAACTATATTCCCATTATGTAAATATACACATGCTTTTTTTCTACACATGATTAAATATCTCATATTTTGAAGAAATTTGCCTAAAAATAGAAGTGATGACACTAAATTCTCAATGAAGTTTTTAGGAAGATTTTGAATTTGACACCAATTTTTAACTGTCAGTCTTGTGCTAAGAGTAATAAAAATTAGTTCTCAACCTCAGGAGACTTAGCATTAAACCTAATAACCTGGATGGGCAGTGTAATGTTTCTACCTCTGTCACTTACTACCAGCATGATCTCAGCCATTTAAATTATATACAGCTTAGTCTCTTTATTTGTAAAATACCGCTGAAAACATATACCTCCTCTTATGTTCTAAGAATTGCATAAGATGAGACATATAGAGTTTTAACACAATCTATACTTGATTTTTGGAAGTTCAACCGTAAGTGTATTTTTTTTGTTGTTTTTAAGAATAAGACATCTATAACTTATCTTCATAGCCCCCTCTTTTATTCATCTCATTTTTTTTTAAGAAACAGTAATAATACGAAGATGATGATGATAAAGAAATGAATAGTTTTTTCAAGGTGAAAATGTTTTTTAAATCCAAGATTCAAATTCAGGTGTTAATCCCTTCTTTACAGCAAGATAGATACTTCCTTCACTTTACTTCTCATGGCACTTTGGATAGTGAAGTTGTTCTTTGTAAACGCATTTTAGCTTGAATTCTTGAATTAGTAAAACCTGATAGATATCCCCAAAGGCTGTTGATTTTACCTGGCTTTCTTTAATTACAATGATCACATGGAACAATATTGGTTAACCTCATTCATTCCGGGTTGCAATTAACTTAATCTCAAATTTATTTCAGCTTTTAGTGGACTTTTGATCCAAGGATGTTAGTTTGTTCAGGTCATATAAATACTCACTGATCTGACACGTAACTGGTGACATTTATAATGAGGTCATTCTCTTCTATTAATTCTACCTGTATTACGGCTTCTGATACAGTAGGCAAGAGTGTCATTTGACCCTCAGACTCACACTTCTGCCTCATCAGTCACATACCAGTCTAACTGCACCCTGGGCCCTAAATCTCTTGTGTCATTAAGAAGCTAAAAACTTCAGAGGGCAGATTTGCAGCTGTGATGTATAATACAGAAGAGTTCATTAAAAAAAAAAAAGAAGTTGGTAAGAGCGGATGCTAATCTATTTTATATTTGAAAAGAAAATGACTTCATGAAGACAACATGCAACTGGGACAACATGTATTTTATTTTCAAACAAATAAACATATTTTCAGAATAAATCTCCTTGATATAATAATTCTTTTTGACATTTCTAACTCATGTCTTTTATTGTAATAATGAACATTCTAGGGAAAGTGAGCATTATGAATTCATGAATGCAACTTATTTTATTCTCAATGGGAAGGTGAGACTCCAGTAGAGTCAGCAAATATTTACTGGCTATGGATGATATGCAAGTACTGTGATAGATTTAGGGCAGAGTTCCCCAACCTCAGCATTATTGGAATTTTGAGCAAGATATTTCTAACTGGTTGTATCGTGTATTGCTGATTGTTTAGTATTATCCATGTTCTCTACCCACTAGATGCCAGTTTTGCCTCATTCTATGGTAACTACAACCAAAAATGCCTACAGACATTGCTCTGGGGGGAACCTTGCTCACAGTGAGGAACCATTAACTGAGAGTGTATAGGGATTAATCAGACAACGATTGCTCTAAATATATGTATGAATTTATCTAGAAGTATACATAATTAGAAAAACTATATGCACAACTTTCCCTGCATATATCTGCATAAGAATAAATAAACAGTAATCTTATATTTAAGGCTTTACCTGCAACCCTATCTATATTAGCAAAAAGAAAAGATAATTTTAACTTTCTGGAAATAGGGAAGAAAACAATTGTGTCTCAGATTCTTTGTATCTCAATTTGTGTCTCAAACTGTATCACAATAGTGTGTGTCTACGTAACACAGTAAATTAGGTCACATATATTAGCACATTTTCATGAATATCTTATATTTTATTATTTTTCTCTATTTATACCAAAGAAAACCATTAGCATTGTTAACCATGTATTCAAGTAAGCCCAACACACTGTTTCAAAGCTTGAATTCTAATTCAGATCTGTGTTCTTTCAAAAATTCTGTTCTTTTTACAAAAAAACACAAAACTGTATATAAGAAACAATGCTAATTCAGTTCAGTTAGTCACTCAGTCGTGTCTGACTCTTTGAGACCCCATGGACTGCATAACGCTAGGCCTCCTTGTCCATCACCAACTCCTGGAGTTAACTCAAACTCATGTCCATTGAATTGGTTATGCCATTCCATCATCAATTCCTCTATTATACCCTTCTCCTCCTGCCTTCAATCTTTCCCAGCATCAGGGTCTTTTCAAATGAGTCAATTTTTCACATCAGATGTCCAAAGAATTGGAGTTTCAGCATCAGTCCTTCCAGTGAATATTCAGGACTGATTTCCTTTAGGATGGACTGATTGGAGCTCCAATGCAGTCGAAGGGACTCTCAAGAGTCTTCTCCAACACCACAATTCAAAAGCATCAATTTTTTGGCATTCAGTTTTGTTTAGAGTCCAATTCTCACATCCATACATGACTACTGGAAAAACCATAGCTTTGATTAGATGGACCTTTGTTGGCAAATTAATGTCTCTGCTTTTTAATAAGCTGTCTAGGTTGGTCATAACTTTTCTTCCAATGAGAGAGCATCTTTTAATTTCATGGCTGCAGCCAACATCTGCAGTGCTTTTGGAGCTCAAAAACATAAAGTCTGCCACTATCTATTTGCCATGAAGTGATGGGTCTGGATGCCGTGATCTGTGTTTTCTGAATGTTGAGCTTTAAGCCAACTTTTCCATTCTCCTCTTTCACTATCATCAAGAGGGTTTAGTTATTCTTCACTTTCTGCCATAAGAGTGATGTCATCTGCATATCTGAGTTTATTGATATTTCTCCTGGCAATCTTGATTCCAGCTTATGCTTTATCTAGTCCAGCATTTCTCATGATATACTCTTCATATTAGCCTTCGCCCTATTTCATTTTGTACTCCAAGGCCAACTTTGCCTGTTACTCCAGGTGTTTCTTAACTTCCTACTTTTGCATCCCAGTCCCCTATAATAAAAAAGATATCTGTGTTTGATGTTAGTTCTAGAAGGTCTTGTAGGTCTTCATAGAACCATTCAACTTCAGCTTCTTCAGCATTACTGGTTGGGGCATAAACTTGGATTACATTGATATTGAATGGTTTGTCTTGAAAACCAACAGAGATCATTCTGTCGTTTTTGAGATTGCATCCAAGTACTGCATTTCTGACCCTTTTGTTGACTATGGATACTCCATTTCTTCTAAGGGATTCTTTCCCACAGTAGTAGTTATAATGGTCATCTGAGTTAAATTCACCTATTCCAGTCCATTTTAGTTCACTGATTCCTAAAATGTCGATGTTCACTCTTGTCATCTCCTGTTGACCACTTCAAATTTGCCTTGATTGAGAGACCTAATATTCCAGGTTCCTAGGCAATACTGCTCTTTAGAGCATTGAAACTTGCTTCTATCACCAGTCACACCCACAACTTGGTGTTGTTTTGCTTTGGCTCCATCTTTTTCATTCTTTCTGGAGTTATTTCTCCACTAATTTCCAATAGCATATTGGACACTTACGGAACTGGGGAGTTCATCATTCAGTGTCCTATCTTTTTGTGTTTTCATACTGCTCATGGAGTTCTCAAGGCAAGAATTTTGAAGTGGCTTACCATTCCCATCTCCAGTGAACCACATTTTGTCAGAATATTTTCAACAGTGCATGAACCATGAACTTCCAGATGTCCAGATAAGCTGGTTTTAGAAAAGGCAGAGGAACCACAGATCAAATTGCCAACATCCATTGGATTATTGAAAAAGCAAGAGAACTCCAGAAAACATCTATTTCTGCTTTCTTGACTATGTCAAAGCTTTTGACTGTGTGGATCACAGCGAACTGTGGAAAATTATTAAAGAGATGGGAATACCAGACCACCTGTCCTATCTCTTGAGAAATCTGTATGCAAGTCAGGAAGCAACAGGTAGAACTGGACATGGAACTACAGACTGGTTCCAAATCAGGAAAGGAGTACATCAAGGCTGTATATTGTCACCCTGCTTATTTAACTTATATGCAGAGTACATCATGAGAAATGTTGGGCTGGATGAAGCACAAGTGGAATAAATATTGCTGAGAAATATCAGTAACCTCAGATATGAAGATGACACCACCCTTGTGGCAGAAAGTGAAGAACTAAACAGACTCTTGATGAAAGTGAAAGAGGAGAGTGAAAAAGTTGGCTTAAAGCTCAACATTCAGAAAACTAAGATCACGGCATCTGGTCCCATCACTTCATGGCAAATAGATGGGGAAACAGTGGAAACAGTGACAGACGTTATTTATTTATTTATTTATTTATTTAGGACTCCAAAGTCACTGCAAATGGTGTCTGCAGCCATGAAATTAAAAGATTCTCACTTCTTGGAAGAAAAGATATGACCAACCTAGACAGCGTATTAAGGAGCAGAGACATTACTTTGCAAACAGAGTCCATCTACTCAAGGCTATGGTATTCCCAGTAATCATGTATGGATGTGAGAGTTGGACTATAAAGGAAGTTGAGTGCCAAAGAATTGATGCTTTTGAACTGTGGTGTTGGAGAAGACTCTTGAGAGTCCCTTGGACTGCATGGAGATCCAACCAGTCCATCCTAAAGGAAATCAGTGTTGAATATTCATTGGAAGGACTGATGATGAATCTGAAACCCCAATCCTTTGGCCACGTGATGCGAAGTGTTGACTCATTTGAAAAGCCCTTGATGCTGGGAAAGATTGAAGGCAGGAGAAAGGGACGGCAGAGGATGAGATGGTTGGATAACATGACTGACTTGATGGACATGTGTTTGAGTGAACTCTGGGAGTTGGTGATGGACAGGCAGGCCTGGCCTGCTGCAGTCCACGGGGTCTCAAAGAATCAAACACAACTGAGTGACTGAACCTAACTGAACTCTGAATATAAGTTAAATATGCAGGGTGACAATATACAGCCTTGACATACTCCTTTCCCAATTTGGAACCAGTCTGTTTTTCCATGTCCATTTCTTACTGTCGCTTCTGGGCCTGCATACTGTTTTTCAGTATGGTCTGGTATTCACATCTTCTGCAGAATTGTCCAGTTTGTTGTGGTCCACACAGTCAAAGGCTTTGACATAGTCAATAAAGCAGAAATAGACATTTTCTGGAACTCTCTTGCCACCATAGGATATATTACTCATAAATTTCTAGGAAAGTAAAATTAAATACATAGCTCTAAAAGTCACTTCCTTCAGTGGTGCTGGAGTAAAGCAACAATGATCATAAAGTGAGGATGCAGATCTAGGAAGTCTGGAAGGCTTCCTGGAGAAGGTAGGACTTCATATGAAGTTTATTTATAAGAAGAGTTAACGAACCAGACTGTAGATAAAATGGATTAACACTGAAGTGTAAGATGTCAGGGTGGACTCAGTTGTAAAATGTTCAGTATTAGAAAGCAAAGTGCATAACAGATAGTTTTTCAAAGATCTGGCCAGAAAGATGATATTGTAGGATGAATTAGTTCAGTTCAGTTCAGTTGCTCAGTCCTGTCCGACTCTTTGTGACACCATGGACTGCAGCATGCCAGGCCTCCCTGTCCGTAACCAACTCTCCGAGTTACTCAAACTCATGTCCATTCAGTCAGTGATGTCATCCAACCATCTCATCCTCTGTTGTTCCCTTCTCCTGCTGCCTTCAATCTTTCCCAGCATTAGGTCTTTTCCAGTGAGTCAGTTCTTCACATCGGGTGGCCAAAGGATTGGAGTTTCAGCTTTAGCATCAGTCCTTCCAATGAATATTCAACACTGACTTCCTTTAGGATGGACTGGTTGAATCTCCATGCAGTCCAAGGGACTCTCAAGAATCTTCTCCAACACCACAGTTCATAACCATCAATTCTTTGGCACTCATCCCTACATGACTACTGGGAATACCATAGCCTTGAGTAGATGGACTCTGTTTGCAAAGTAATGTCTCTGCTTTTTAACATGCTGCCTAGGTCCATAGGATGAATATTGTGCAACAAATCTTATGCTAAATATGTTTTAAAAATTATTTTTAATTCTCCATAGTAACTTGCCAGGTAGAGATTTCTGTCTTGAGTTTGAAGGCAATGAATGTGAAGCTGAGAGAGATGACTTGCCCAAGGTTTTGAAGTGTTGAAGTTTAAATAATACTCAAACCTATACCACGCAAGTGACTTTTGGTATGCCACACTGAGGAGAGCGGTCTCTTACCCCATCCACTCACATATAGCCATTGAACCACAATTATTTGCACTGTTCATTTTGGTCATTTGATTTCACAAAAAAATCCAAGGTAAAGAGATAGTTCCAAAAGAGAGAATTGTAGCTTGAACACAATTAGCTTAAAAGAAGACAGAAAAGGATTTGGAGTCTGCCTGGAAGATGCCTGGGTATCTTTAATATTAGAAGATAGTCATGCAGCCAGCAAATCCTAGAGAATTCACAGGACATGTTTGTCACAAGCCCGTCTTATTCTCTGAGTTTAATGATTCTGTGTATCCAAAATTGGCCAAGAGAAGACTCTTGACACACTCTTGGGTTTTCCCATGGCACATAGGATGAGCTGCAGAAGGCTTTGCACAGCTCAGGAAGTCATCTGCAATCTAGCTCCTACCTGTTTTTGAACTTCAATTCCTCTCTTGCCACTTACACTTTATATGTATATTATCTGTAGCTTCTCCAATGTGGGCTTCTGTGGTGGCTCAGTCAGTAAAGAATCCACCTGAAATGTGGGTGAACTGGGTTCTATTCCTGGGTTGGGAAGATTCCCTGGAGAAGGGAATGGCTTACCCACTCCAGTATTCTGGCCTGAAGAATTCCATGGACAGTGGAGCCTGGAGAGCTATAGTCCATGGGGTCACCAAGAGCCGGACACGGCTGAGCAACCTTCACTTTTCCTTTCTCCAGTATGTAATACTCATTCAAATCTCTGCTCATCAAAAAAGTTTTTCTCTAACTGGGAGGTCCTATTTGTTTGTTTTGCCTTAGAAAACATTCATTCTTCATCCAGTTTCAAGCTAAACCCTATCCCAACTATGACACCTTCCCTGTTTATCCTCTAGCAACAATCAAATACACAATAGCTTTTTTTCTTTTTTTGCAGAGACAATAGTATTTCTGAAACCACTTTTTGTACATTTAAATTTTCAGCAGAGAAATGACTATACTTTGGATAATGGAAACAAGTTTCTCACTGTCAAGAGCAGGGAGTTAAAAATACGGAAAGGACCAAGGAGAGCAACACTGTGGCATTTCATTGGGAATGGAGTTATCAACATAATCTGTTGGTTTTGTGTTAATTTTCAAAAAAAAATTATTGGAGCATAATTGATTTACAATATTGTGTTAGTTTCAGATGTATAGAAAATTGGATCAGTTATACATATATGTATAACCACTTTTTTCATCTTTGAAGTTTAGCATAAATACAATGAATGACTCATGGTATGTGGTTATGTGATTAATTTATGTATACAATTGGTTAGCCCACAGTACCGAGATAACTAAACATTATTCAAGGTGTTTCTGATGTTTTTTAGTTGAGGCTAATACTTAAATCAAAAGACTTTAAATAAAAACCATATTATTTTCTGTAATATAGGTGGGCCTCATCCAGTCAGTTTAAGGCCTTAATAGGAAAAAAAGACTGACTCTCAGAAAGAATGAATTCTGCTCATAGATGGCCTTGGGTCTTGAAAGGCAGCATCAACCCATCCCTGTGTCTTTAGTCTGCTGGCCAACCCTGCAGATTTTGAACCTCCTAACTTCCATAGTTGCTTAAGTAAATTTCTTAAAATCAATCAGTTAATCAACTTTCATCCCTCTTCCCTCTCTTCTTCCCTCCCTCTCAACCTCCTCTCTCTTCTCTCTTCCCACTTCCTACTGATTTTCTCTCTCTGAAGAACCTGGACTGATATAAGAATTTGTTTAAAAAATTAATTGATAAGGTTCTACCTCTTCCTATACTGGCTTTCTTCTGTCCACAAATAAAGACTAATACGTACAACTCAATCAGCTTTAGAAATTATACTAACAGAAGCTCTGATGGTTATCATAGGGAAAGCTTTTTATTGGTAATTACTTCTACAAAGAAACAATTAACTCTCAAATGTCCCCAAACTCCACTCTCACTAAGAAGACGTATATATTTTCCTATATTTCAGTTCCTCTATTAATTATTATTTGAAAACTGGAATCAGAAGATCTGGGATCTCATATAAGCTCTGCCATCTAGGAGCTGGAAGACCTTGTGCAAAATCACCCAACCTCTTTGACCCTCAGTTTCCTCATTTGTGGCTTCTGTGCTCTAAGGTGACTTGATATTTCCTACTTCTATGAAAGAAGTTTAAGTGGAATAAAAGCATGATTCAGACAAATAAACATAAGGCTTGAATTTAGGCTTGTTAACTTGTTGGTCATCTCTAAAAAACGTTCTTCACCTCACTGCCTATTAGCTCCCTCATCTATAAATGAAGATAATTGCATTTGCCTCTCTGTATTGTTATTCGAATAGTGTGGTGCTGCAGACATAGCTCAGGCTTGGAATGAAATACTCAGGAATACACTTGAACTATTCTCAGGTCTTGATGGAGAGGATCAGGCTGTTGCCCAGACTGTCATGCCAATTTGCTTCCCATATATAACCCCGATTAAGCCATATTTATTATTATTAAACTTTTGAAGGGTAGAAGTGTTATAAGCCCCTTAAGGAAACTGCCAAGTAAAAACCACATAAGGGAAAGCTAAATAAGTAAGGAAGACTTTATTCAAGGATACTGCATTAGGAGAGAGATGACAGAACTCAGTCTGAGCTCAAACTTGGGAGTTTTAAGGGCTGGAATCACAAGACAATTTATCTTTATTTTAATTTTTTTGCTAATTGGTGTTACTAGAAGAAGTGAATGTTCTAATACCTTCCTGACAGGAGGTTGTTTTAGAACTTGAAGCAAGGTGCCAACTGAAGTTTAATCCCTAACCTCTAACCTTCCAGGGAAGCTGGGAGATTGGGACATGGCCTTCCTTGATGATCATATTTTAAGGGGATGGTGCCCAGGCTCTTAGAAAAGACAGTCTTGGGTTGTGAATCTGGCAAGAGGTTTTCTGAAAGATTTCCTTCTCAAAGAGGCAGAAACAAAATTGGCAGTTCCAAGTTTTCTACAGTAAATTATCTAAGAAAAGAGAAGACAGGGCCTAGAATCTTGTCCAATGTTTACTCAAGCTGAGGAAACAGTAGGACCATCTTGGTAAATATGTACATCATAAGACATCCTCAGTGCAGCTGAGCTATTATGATTAATATAATGATCATTATCCTCACTTTATGTTTTTCCACTTGCAATTTGGCTTTATACACTTTCTCAAAGGAAGGCTGTTAACTGTCTAAAATTATTTATTTTCTTGCGTTTCAAAAAAGAAATGCTTCTCCTCTCATGAGATCAATGATTCATTATATTAGTTGTCTCTTTTCTCACTTAAAAAAGATTTTTTTCCACTGCACTTTACACTTGAAAGGAATTTAACATTAAAGTTGAAACTTTCCCTCACATTAGTCTTATTTGCTCTAATTAAAACAAGATTAGCTGACATTCACAAGTCATTTACAAAATGTATAACTGCATTCTGAGAACATATCTAATTATATAGACAACATGGGAAATTGCAAGAAGATATTGAAATTTACCCTAATATTTTCTTACACTATTGTCTTCAAAGCTTCATTAATGAACGGTTATTAACATATTCTCTGTGAATTAGAATCTCGCTATCTCATCTTTTTATCTGAACAGCAGAGCTTCCTAAAAAACATATACACAATTAAAACGGAAGTGTCAGTAGAGAGAATCAACACTATGAAGTGTTTTGTGCTGGAATGCTTTTACAAACTTACATGATTTTATTTAATCTTCATGGCTATACAGTTGACTGAATATATTATTCTCATTTCACAGTTGAGAAATTTGAGGCTCAGTGATGTTAAATAACCTAACCAAGCACAATAGTCGAGTAAATAAAAAAGAATCAAATCTCTGACCCTCATCTGTGATCTGTAATTTCCATATACTTATCATTAAGAAGTAGGTACAGAAGAAGATGGGGTAAATCACTTTGTAAAATCATATTAAATACCAGAATATACATTTTAATTTGGCGTATGGAAATATGTTTATAATACAAGTGGTAGAAAGTAAAGTTCTAAATAAAAAGTTCAAAATAAAATTATTTCCATTTGAAGGTCAAATAATCTCATTGAAGAGAATGAGAGAATCTTGTTTTGTTGGAAGATATTTACTTTTCTGTAAAGGAAAAGTATTAGAAAATATAGAGACTCTCACCTATTCTCTAAAGCTTGTCTGCCATTCCATTTTGGAAGAAATGGTACAATTTTAAAAACAAACATAAAGATCACCACACAGAGACCATGTAAATGATAATGAACACTGGATGTGATGGTCAGCAACTTGGGACACAGACACAGAAGTTTCAGGTATTGGAGAGATGGTAAAAAAAAAAGAAGAGAGTCAACAGGAAGAACTTATAACCTCCCCGCTATAAGCTTCAGGCTCCTTCAGGGAGATGGGGAAGAGACGGAGAATATGAGAACCCTGCCTCTTCCTAGAACACACTAGAGCAGACCCCTACCACTAACAATAATCTGAATGATCTCGGAAGCAGATTATTTTCCAGTCTCTGATAAGAAAGCAGGTTTTTTAACACCTTGCTTTAACCTGGTGAGCCCTATATTTGGCTAAATCTACAGACCTGTGAAATAATAAGTTTATGTTGTTCAAACCACTAATTTTTGTGGAGATTTGTTAGGAAGTTATAGGAAACTAATATACCACATTCACCTTAGTTCGTCTCTGAATTCATTCTCCCACTAGTTCAAGATACCTTTAAAAAATGTTTCCTGAATTCGTTTATATCTGCTGAGTTAGGTGATGCTTTCCATTTCTTATCTCCTCTTCTCAGTTAAATTGCAGCTTCCTCAGAGACAGAGACACAGACTGATCCACTGTGGTTGACATGTTGTTGTTGTTTGGTCACTAAGTGTGTCTGACTCTTTTGCAACCCCATGGACTGTAGTCTGCAAGGGTCCTCTGTCAATGGGATTTCACAGGCAAGAATCTGGAGTGGGTTGCCACTGCAGGGGTCACAGCCAAGTTTGATCTTGCATTGCAGGTTGATTCTATACTGCTGAGCAACTAAGTGGCACAAAATTTTTCTCAGATCTGGAGCTATCACTCTTGGATTTTTCAAGACCAAGAAAATCGGTGGATTTAGGTTCCCAGTGTCTGTGTGTATAAACATGGGTATAATTGTGAATATCTGTTCTTCAAAATGAAGATATAATGTATGCCAAGTACCTACATTTCTGTGATAGGTATGGAGCCTGGTAGGTACACCATGATTACTGATAACAACACTGTGTCACATGGCCCTAGAAACCCTGGCTCCTTAAAATGGGGAAGTCTCACTGTGACTGTGGCAAGTGAAACATTTTAAGTCGGCAACCACAGTAACTCCTCATGTCATCTAATTTAAAAAAATGATTGTTTAAAACAGCCTGCATTTGCACTACTTCCACATTCTGACACAAACAAATTATTTCCTACATAATTGAAAAGTGATTCTTCACTGAATTACCCATTAACTGTGCTATTTTCTTTAGACTGCTCACAAAATAAATAAAGCTAGGGTTTGAGAAAGAGTGATAATAAATTCTGTCACTCTCTTAGGCTTTAAATGATGGATTCCTGTTGGGTGTGATTGTGGATTCAAAGCACTAAATGCTGTCTCGGGCATTTCATCTAACCTTGTGTTAATACAGATAGAAAGTAGGCAATGTCAAGGTATCTATTCCCCCAAATAAAAGGAGAGCTCTAAAAGAGAAGATAACTGTGTTGAATATCAGAACTGAATGATCCTATGAAATACATGTATATTTCAGTCAAGATTTTATGGGAATGGAAATCTGAGAGGATATCTATTTTCTACTATGCAATAAATCCTTAGAATATAAAAAAAAAGTGACAGATTGCCCTGAGCAGACTTAGAGCAATAATTGTGTGCATGCATAATTACCAAGCTAAAGAGAAAATTTTAACTAAAGCATGAAATTTCAAAGACAAATGACTTTCTGCCCTACTAGAACTATGTTCAATAATTTCCAAAATTCGATAAACTCCATGAATAGATTTAATGAAGTCAGTGTTACTAACCTTTCCCCCCAAAATAGGCATGTTCAAGTAAGGAATAACTTGATGATTTCTTTGATGTTTGGTTAACTCTTACATTTCAAGCTTTTGTATTCTTCTACATTTCAACTTTTTAGGGTTTTATCATATTTTTTTCATTATGTTAGAAAATCATAAATTGACATCTAATATCTTAGTAGTCACTCAAAAATGTTCTAATATATTAATATTTACACAATGCCTAAATTTTAAATATAAATACCTAAATTAATCAATATTGTAAATCTTTTCCTTTGTTATTCAAGAAACTTAAACATCCATAATTTAAATTACTCATTTCATAAGTAGGACCTGGGATCTGACTTCCTCTATTCCCTACAAATTAAATATCATGAAACATTTAGTAAAACACATTAACATTAATGAAATGCAAACAAGAATGAAATCTGTGCAGACCAAAAATGTTTGTTGGCCAGATTCTGCCCTCAATCTATGAGTTTGCAATCTCTGATTTATGAGTTTCTTTAACAAAGCTTTTAAAGTAATAAAATATCAGTTGGGAAGAATTGAACTAAATAGAAATTAACTGCAGACTTTTCAGTAAATGGTTAATTGAAACAAATTTTATAGCAATGGCATCTACTAGTAGAGCTGTAATTAAAGTGAAATTCTAATAGATTTTAGCTATTATCCAAAATGAAGTACTTCGTAAATTCACATTATGGTTAAGGAAAATATTTCTATTATGGTTAGCAGAGCTTCCTGGTTCTCATATTTAATAATGCAATGGAAACACTGTTTCCATGAAAGCTTTATTTGCAAAATTCTTCATTTTCAAATTTTATTGCCATTTTGGTAGCAAAAGAATAATATAGTCATTTTTATATGTCATAACCTTTTTTCTCCTTGAATATAAAAATCTTCAGTTCAGTTCAGTTCAGTTGCTCAGTTGTGTTCAACTCTTTGCGACCCCATGAATTGCAGCACACCAGGCCTCCCTGTCCATCACCAACTCCTGGAGTTCACCCAAACTCATATCCATTGAGTCGGCGATGCCATCCAGCCATCTCATCCTCAGTCGTCCCCTTCTCCTCCTGCCCCCAATCCCTTCCAGCATCAGAGTATTTTCCAATGAGTCAACTCTTCACATCAGGTAGCCAAAATATTGGAGTTTCAGCTTTTCCATCAGTCCTTCCAAAGAACACCCAGGACTGATCTCCTTTAGAATAGATTGGTTGGATCTCCTGCTGTCCAAGGGACTCTCAAAAACCTTCTCCAACACCACAGTTCAAAAGCATCAATACTTTGGTGCTCAGATTTCTTAACAGTCCAACTCTCACATCCATACATGACCACTGGAAAAATCACAGCCTTGACTAGACGGACCTTTGTTGGCAAAGTAATGTCTCTGCTTTTCAATATGCTGTCTAGGTTGGTCATAACTTTCCTTCCAAGGAGTAAGCGTCTTTTAATTTCATGGCTGCAGTCACCATCTGCAGTGATTTTGGAGCCCAAAAAAATAAAGTCTGACACTGTTTCCACTGTTTTCCCATCTATTTCCCATGAAGTGATGGGACCAGATGCCATGATCTACATTTTTCTGAATGTTGAGCTTTAAGCCAACTTTTTCACTCTCCTCTTTCACTTTGATCAAGAGGCTTTTAGTTCCTCTTCACTTTCTGCCATAAGAGTGGTGTTATCTGCATATTTGAAGTTATTGACATTTCTCCCAGCAATCTTGATTCCAAATTGTGCGTCCTCCAGCCCAGCGTTTCTCATGATGTACTCTGCATATAAATTAAATAAGCAGGGTGACAATATGCAACCTTGACATACTCCTGTTCCTATTTGGAACCAGTCTGTTGTTCCATGTCCAGTTCTAACTGCTGCTTCCTGACCTGCATACAGGTTTCTCAAGAGGCAGATCAGGTGGTCTGGTAAAGTACAATTAAAAGTAGAATAAGATTTTTGATTTAATTTTGAAATCAGTGTGTTCTCGTTTCTTTCACAGGATCAGCAAGGATTCTCATTCTGGAGTAAAACTTCCTTAACTGCCAGGGTCAGTGAAGAGGGTGAATGGCTCTGCCCAGACAAGGCACATGATGTTCAGCTTAATTACCTAAATTCACTAACCGCTGTTTTGTCATCTAAGATGGAGATAATGACACTCCTGTATTGAGGGCAAAACTTGTTCACAATTCTCAGGAAATAAAAATAGAATCTGGGTAATAAAAAGACTAACTTGTTTTTTTTTTTCCCTTTGAACTTAGTCCATTTCACTTGTTTGTAAGGGTTGTGTGCAGAGGCCTCATGGACCAGAGTTCCTCCTTTTAAAAGGACAAGCCCCCCACATCAGCTTCCTTGCTCTTCTGAGGTCACATCACTATCCAAGATGGTGGCAGTGGGCTGTGTGCAGAGCGGCTGCACATGGCACTGCCATCTGGGGCATCTATGCCATCTGGGGCATCTGTGCCATCTGCGCCAGGCACGCGAGAATTCCGCCCTCGGACGAGAACCTGTCAAGCAGCCCTGCCCACCACCAGGCTGGGAGCCCCTGTGCTCTAGAGCTCAGGCTCCCAGCTCTGTGTTCTTTTATCAAAGATAAAACTTCCCTTTGCTTCTGAACTGAACTTGGTCTCTTATTGACTCCAAAGACACCAGACAGAGGATTCTCCCTGAGGGTGGACTTGAGAATACTGGTAACATTTTCTTAGGTCTGCTGCTGCTGCTGCTGCTAAGTCACTTCAGTCGTGTCCAGCTCTGTGCGACCATATAGACGGCAGCCCACCAAGCTCCCCTGTCCCTGGGATTCTCCAGGCAAGAACATTGGAGTGGGTTGCCAGTTCCTTCTCCAATGCATGAAAGTGAAAAGTGAAAGTGAAGTCACTCAGTCGTGTCCAACTCTTAGCGACCCCATGGACTGCAGCCTACCAGGCTCCTCCGTCCATGGGATTTTCCAGGCAAGAGTACTGGAGTGGGGTGCCATTTCCTTCTCTGACTGAGCTACTGGGGAATCCTTAACAAATGTTAGCTCATATGATTATTTGTCATATTCCAGATAAGTAATAAAATCTTCTTGGATAAGTTGCCTTCTGTTTTCTGATGAGAGATTAATAAGAAAAACAATAGTGCAATGATAAATGAATAAGAAGATACTCAGAGAAAAAGTGTGGATTTTTAAAATCCAAATAAAATATTTAGTTTATAAGGTCTTTGTTTTCAAAATCTCAGGAGAAATGACAATAGCTTTCTACATCACTTGAAGAATCTGTTACCTGAATCATTTTCAACATTTTGTTTTAAACTGCATGAAGTTTTATGAAGTCTGTGATAATTATGGTAGATGCATTTAAAGGCACAAATTGTTACATCTTTTTTTACTTTGTTATGAAAAAAAATTTAACATACCAAAAAAAAAAAAAACCAAAACAGAATAGTATTACAAACACCCAAGTACTTGTTGCTTACACAATTGCCCATCATTGTCTCTGAGGGTGGGTTCCAGGACACTCTCAGATACCAAAGTCCCCAGATGTTCATTTCTTATCATAGAGTAAAACAGCATGGTATTTATATGTAACTTATATACATTCTCCATATACTTTAAATCCTCTCTAGATGACTTATAATACCTAATACAAAGTAAGTGCTATGTAAGTAGTTAGAAATACAATGCAAATTATGTATAAACAGTACAGTTGCCTTTTAGAGCGTGGCAGACTCGAGTTATACTTTTCTGGAATTTTTTTGAATTTTTTTCTGAATTTTTCTGATAGGTGGTTGGTTGCAAATGTGGGCATAGAGTCCTTGGATAGGGAGGTCAGTTGTATTTATTTCTAAGTGCTAACATTTTGTATATTTGCTGTGTCAATTGTTAGTTTGCTGAAATGCTTTCAAGTAGAGACGTCATACAATTTTATCCCTCATATTGTAATAAATAATTTAAAAAGCAAATATTGAGTTTTGATTTTATGCTAATGTGTATGCTCAGGCCAGTCACAAGGTAAATAGCTAGTTTGTGAGCAATGAAATTTGCACAGTACCAGCTGACAGTGTATTATATGTGCGTGCTCAGCCGTTCAGTTGTGTCTGGCTCTTTGCAATGCCAGGGACTGTAGCCCGCTAGACACCTCTATCCATCGAATTTTCCAGGCAAGAATACTGGAGTGGGTTGCCATTTTCTACTCCAGGGGATCATCTTGACCCAGGGATTGAACTTGCATCTCTTGTGACTTCTGCATTGGCAGGCAGATTCTTTACCACTGGGCCACCTGGGAAGCCCTGACAGTGTAATATTAATAGTCAACCACAAATTTATCAGGATTATTACATGTATGCCAGGTCCATTATCTGTGGAATTGTTATATGTAACACCACGAGACAAAAATACTTCTATCGATATTTTATCCCATTTAATTTTAAAAGCAAAATTAGCCATTTTATTAGAAATTATGATAAATGTAGTCATAATTTGTACTATCAGAAACCTTCCTTCTTTTCTTCTTTTCACTTTAACAAGGTGATTTGTACCAACTGTAATTTTTTTACTGTATTCAAAAATTTTACTACCTGTATTGAAGAAAGCAGTAAACTTAAAATTATAAAAAGAGTATATAGCATGAAGCTGTCTGTGCCCTGACCACTTCCATTCAATTTATGTCTATTTTTGAATACAGACAAAAACATTCCTGTTATGAGTTTATCATCATACTTGTCAAGGGTAGACTAGAAACTGAAATGATGCTGGGTATTTTCAAAAAATAGCTTTATACAATAAAGTCCTATTCTACAGCACTTAAACCATAATGGAAAATAATAGAAAAAAGAATATATATATACGTATGTACATATATAGAGGTAGATAGATAACTGAATCACTTTGCTGTACAGCAGAAATAAGTCCAACACTGTAAGTCAAATATACTTCAACTTTAGAAAAGAAAAAAAGTTCAAATATAGGTCTTTAGTTACAAACATGCTTCTAAGGCAATAAGAACAAATGAAAGATGGTGTGTAAAAGAACTTTTGGACATATTAAATTTTTTTAAGTTATATTATATCTAGATAATAAAAAATTTGGCATACTTATCCAAACTAGCACATATTAAACACTGTAGTCAATAAGTTTAGAATGACATTATTTTAAGGAATTCATGTAATATTTAGCAACATTGACCATATGTGAGGCTATTAAAAAAAGACTTACCTTAAGGGATAGAAATTATACAATAAATATTTTCTGATTTGAATGAAGATAAGCTAGAAGTCAGTAATTAAAAGGTATCTACAAAATATCCAGCTGATTATAAATAAAGTAATAAAAATCTGAATAATCCACTGGTAAAAGAATAAATTAAAATTTAAGTTAAAATTGTTTTGAAAGGAATGGTAATGAAAATATAACATGAAAACTAGAGGAATATACATTCATCTTACTCCTATTTTGAGAACTGACTCATTACTAAGAAAAAAAATTGTTAACATCAATTAGCAAAATAACAATTTTTACATGAGATGCAGTGACTGAAGAAAGTAATAAAAATTAAAACTATTGTTAAAACATATAGATAGATACAGACCCTTCAGTTTGTTTGGAGGGTTAGCCAATTTTATTCTTCCTTTCTTAACAATATGTCAGCTATGAAATCATCTGTTGCTACCTACTAGATTTCCTACCTAATATAAGAAATTCAATAAGTATTTGTTGAATTAATACAGTGCTATTAAACTAACATTTTTTTTCCAAAATTATGTTAGTTTTCAGAGTTTTTATGTTTATCTTTGCCTATTATGTTTCCTGACCTTTGATAGCTCTTCTTTTTTGTAATTGAAAAATCACTCTTCCTTCAAAAACCTCACCTCAAATGTCATCCCTTGATCTTTCTGCAGTGTGGTGCATGTACCTCTCGAGATAAAGGGAATTATAAACATGTAAAGCCTTATTGTTATTATATGCCAAATGACTCAACCCATATTTTTACGTAGGAAAAGGAACACTGAAAATGTCAGCATTCATTATTACTAAATTCATTACACTCAAATTCTTATGTTTTCACATCAACATCGTTATATTATGATTTTAGCTATTCTTTTTTTTTATAGATAATTGTTCTGGAATTTTGTTGTTTTCTGCCAAGTATCAACATGAATCAGCCTTAGGTATACATATGTCTCTTCCCTCTTGAACCCCCCTCCCATCTCTCATCCCATCCCACCCCTCTAGATTGGTGCAGAGCACCTGTTTGAGTTCCCTGAGTCATCCAGCAAATTTCCCTTGGCTATCCTATTTTACGTATGGTATTGTAAGTTTCCATGTTACTCTCTTCATACAACTTACCTTCTCCTCCTCACCTCCCCACTGTGTGCCCTAAGTCTGTTCTCTATGTCTGTTTTTCCACTGCTGCCCTGCAAATAAATTCTTCAGCACCATCCTTCTAGATTTCATATATATGAGTTAGAATATGATGTTTATCTTTCTCTTTCTGACTTACTTCACTCCGTGTAATAGGCTCTAGGTTTATCCACCTGATTAGAACTGACTCAAATGTGTTCCTTTTTATGACTAATATTCCATTGTACATATGTACCACAGCTTCTTTATCCATTCATCTGTTGATGGGCATCTAGGTTGCTCCCATGTTCTAGCTATGGCAAATGGTGATGTAGTGAGTATTGGAGTACATGTTTCTTTTTCAATTTTGGTTTCCTCAGAGTATATGCCTTATAGTGGGACATATGGTGGTTTTATTCCTAGTTTTTTATAGAATCTCCATACCATCTTCCATAGTGGCTGTATCAGTTTACATCCCCACCAGCAATGCAAGAGGGTTTCCTTTTCTCCACACTCTCTCCAGAATTTATTGTTTGCAGGCTTTTTGATGATGGTCATTCTGATCAGTGTGCGGTGGGTAACTCATTGTAGTTTTGATTTGCATTTCTCTAATAATGAGTGATGTTGAGCATCTTTTCATGTGTTTATTAGTCATCTATATATCTTCTTTGAAGAAATGTCTGCTTAGGTCTTTTTCCCACTTTTTGATTGGGTTGTTTGTTTTCCTGGTATTGAGTTGTATGATCTGCTTATATATTTTGGAAATCAATTCTTTGTTGTTTCCTTTACTGTTCTTCTACTCTTTATCTTAGCAATCGTACATGTGATCTTTCAGTGTACCTAGAGCAATGTGGTATATACTATACATGACATCTATGGCTTCACTCAAATCATCTCCATTCTTCTTTTCCGTTGTCACCATAGAACAGAATGGGCTTCCTTGGTGCCTCAGACAGTAAAGAAACTTCCTGCAATGCAAGGGTCCGATCCTTGGGTCAGGAAGAGCCCCTGGAGAAGGGAATGGCAACCCACTCCAGTTTTCTTGCCTAGAAAATTCCATAAACAGAGGAGACTGGTGGGCTGCAGTCCATGGGTTTACAAAAAGTCTGATACAACTGAGCCACTAACACATAGAAAAGAATACCCCAGAAATCCCCATACTTTGTCATCACAATATAACAAGAATATCAGTTTGTAGAGACCGATTTATAAAATGAAATTTACCAATACATATGTCTGGCATCAGCTTCAAGTACAGCTTTAACATGCTTGAAAAAAGTTTCACTAGCCAAACCTTATATAGTTGTAAGGTTTGTACAATTTCACTAACTAAACCTTATAACTGATTTGTACTCTGAATCTTTATTCTCATAGGTTAGGTTCCTTGTTCCATTTCTCTGGGAGGGTGACTTAAGCTAAGGGTCTCAGGTTTCTATCAGTTAAAAAGTATCAAAAGTTTAAAAATAGTTGAATTTACAGTCCTAGTTCAGTTTCCCTAATAATATAATAATAGTATAAAATCTTGTTGTTTGTTGCTGTTTTTGTTTAGTAGCTAAGTCGTGTCCCACTCTTTCCAACCACATGAACTGTAGCCTACTAGACTTCTCTATCCACTGGATTTCCCAGACAAGAATAGTGGAGTGAGTTGCCGTTTCCTTTTCCAAGGGATCTTCCTGACCCAGGAATTGAACCCACATCTCCTACATTGTAGGCAGATTCTTTACGCCTCAACCACCAAGAAAGCTCCATAAAATCTTGAGAAGCCTCCAATAAGATTTATGATCTAAGAACAAAGATCAGATTTACCTTCTTATCTGATAGGGAAAAAAAACGACTAAACTTCTGAAAAAATTATTTTCAAGACATTGGGCAACAAAGGACTGTAAGCTCTGTGATACAGAAAATGCATGCTGTATAAAGAGTCTTACTCTCAAAAACAAGAAGAGAGAACATGAGGAACATGATTATGGTAATAAGAAGTCAAGACAGCTTCCCCAAATAGGCAAAAGAACTTTGCAAATCTCAAATAACATTGAAAAATGCTGGAGAATAAATCGATGTAGCTGTTCTTGTTAAGAAATGCAAGTACAATTATAAATGTTAAAAGAATTACTATAGCCTCTATGTGGCATGTAATTCAAAGAAAACATTAAATTTCTATCATTGGTATGACCTGGTTTTGTTATAATGTTCTAATCCTGAAACTTTACCCATTAGGGTGGTACTTCCCATGCAGTGATGCTGTAATTAGCCACTACTCTGAAGACAGTCCAGGGGCTTCCCTGGTGGGTCAGATGATAAAGAATCTACCTGCAGTAGAGGAGACCCTAGCTCGATCCCTTGGTTGGGAAGATCCCCTGGAGAAGGCAATTGCAACCCACTTCAGTATTTTTGCCTTGAGAACTCCATGGACAGAGGAGGCTGGTGTGCTATAGCCCATGAGGTTGCAAAGAATCAGAAATGACAGAGCTACTAATACTTCCACTTTCTAATGATGGTCTAAGTCCTAACCCGCCTTTAAAATTTCAGTCCCTTTTCAGGCCCTGTCATTCTGGGCTACTCTAAGAAGGCCATGAATTCTAACAAACAGTGAGGAGAATTATTCTTCATTTTCTCTCTCAAAGTATTATTAACAACTGAAGATTTTTAAAAGCCTTTATTCCCTAGTATATCCATGCAGACCATTTTATTATTTCAGACTTTGACTAAATTTTTATTGCCATGGTACTTCTGGAATGAAACAAGATAAGAAAAAAATGTATAATTCTTCAACTTTAATATTCTTATGTCCAGTTTAATATCATGGTATAAGAAAAAGGTTTATCTTTTCACAAAAAGCTTTTTTTAAAATGTCTTTTAATTGCTCAATTCAATGAGAAGGGATTGATAAAATTTTCTTGCCAACACACACACATACACACACACACACACACACACACACACATATATATATATGCTAACATACGTATGTATATGTTAATACATTAACATTCTGTATTTGGCACCTCCTATATGCCAGAAAGTGTTCTAAATGCTAGTTTAAAATTAAATATATTTTATTATCAGTCTGGGTACAAACAGAAAACAGAATGCAGACACAAATTTGAATCAGGAAGATTTCACATTTTAAAAATTACAGTAAGTCCCCCACATTGGAGCCCTCAAGTTGCAAATTTTCAAAAGAAGCTAACAGGCATTACACCAACATCAGGCATAAGTGAAATTGCAGCTTGCTCTCCACCTCCTATTGCTGACAATCCTTTAGCTCTACCATCACCCACCTCTTCTCCCTCCTGTAATCAGTAACTCTTCTTGCCTCTTCACTTGATGCCAGCCCCTATATATCAGCTGCTGTTTTGTACTTTTCAAGGTACTGTTGTTGTTCAGTTGCTAAGCCATGTCTAACTCTTTGAGACCCCATGGACTGCAGCACACCAGGCTTCCCTGTCCTTCACTATCTCCCGGAGTTTGCTCAAACTCATATCCATTGAGTCAGTGATGCCATGCAGTCATCTCATTTTCTGTCACCCCCTTTTCCTCCTGCTCTCAATCTTTCCCAGCATCAGAGTCTTTTCCAATAAGTCAGCTCTTTGCAACAGGTGGCCAAAGTATTGGAGCTTCAGCATCAGCATCAGCATCAGTCCTTCCAGTGAATGTTCAGGCTTGATTTGCTTGTACTGTAAGATTAAAAATGTTTTCTTTATTTTTGTTTTTATTTTGTATGCATTATTTGTGTGAAAAGTATTATAAACATATTGCATTACAGTGTTTTAGAGCTGATTGTGTTAGTTGGGTATCTAGGCTAATTTTGTTGGACTTACAAACAAATTGGAGTTAACAAAATGCTCTCTAAATGGAAATTCATATTTAGGGGACCTACTCTATTACCTATAATAGGGAATTGGAGTAACAAGGTATTGGCTCATAGTCAAGAGAGGGCTAGTGGTAAAGAACCTGCCTACCAATGCAGGAGACAAAAGAGATGCAGGTTCAGTCCCTGGGTTGGGAAGATCCCCTGGAGGAGAGAATGGCAACCCATTCCAGTATACTTGCTGCCATGGACAGAGGAGCCTGGTGGGCTAGAGCCCATAGGGTCTCAAAGAGTCAGACATGACTGAAGTAACTTAGCACGTGCACACACATACACATACACACACACACACACAAGTAAATAGACCATGAAACATTATAGGAATAACGAATAAGTAGCAAGTCCTAGTCCTTGGGTGTTTTACCTCAACAGTATACCACACCCCCAAGTTTGTGATCCAGACCTTGGTGAAGGTCACAGCTGTGGTCCCCTAGATGGCAGAGAAGCCATTAAGCTGCTATCTGGGTGACCCTGAGTATACCTTCTAGGGTTCCAGAGAAAGCTTCATGGGTGGTGACTCCCTAGATGCTGCAAAACCAGGTCAAAGGAGTTGCCCATAAGGTAATCAATCTCGTTATGGTTTATTTGAGAATGTCCCAATTATAAATAGAAAGTCCCACATTCCATGGGTCTCCTCAGTCTTGAGTAAATCATTATGGATGGTCACTGAGTTTCTGGGAAAACTTTCTGACCATAAGTTGTTGTTGGTCCCTATGCATTACAGGGGCTGAGCACTGGAGAAAGGGCACACGTTTGCAGAGACTGGTGTTGGCGGAGCTGTCCATGCAGGCACTGGGCACTGTGGGAGCCATGTGCTGCAGGAGCAGAAGCCTGGAGAAGTTGCTGATGTTGCAGGAGCCAGGCACCAGAGTATGCATATTTTAGGAGCCCACCTAACATCCACAGCAGAACAGTAATCTAATCCCTGCCCTTATGCCATGTCTCTCCAGTACTCTCTACTGACAAAATTCAAGATCCAGCCAACTTGCAAAGAAAAAAGTATTTAAATGGTGTAGAGCAGTTGTTATATCATAAGTAGAAAGGTGTAATTGAAACTGAGAGGCATTAAACTCATTACCAGCACATCATAAATGTTATTTTTGAGTCAGAATGCTTAATCTAATCCTGAAGGCACTATCTAATAAGTTATAGGTTCTAAGACTAGCATCCTAGAATGTGAGTTTACTCAAGAATTTTTTTCTTTCCTGCCTTTATTTATTGCATTCTACATTTAAAAAAATTCAAAAAAAATTGTTATTGATGTACAATTGACACACACCATTATATCAGATTCTGGAAAACAGCAAAATGATTTGATATTTGTATGTATTGCAAAAAGATCACCACAAAAATTCTAATTAGCATCCCTTACTATACATAGTTGCAATTTTTTTTCCTGTTGTGATATGTGAATCGATTCTCTTAGCAACTATTACATACAGTATTATTAATTTTAATTGTCATGCTGTGCATTATATTACAAGACTTTCTTATTTTATAACTAGAATTTTATATCTTTTGATCCCCTTTACCCATTTGATCCATGACCACTCCTCCTCTGATAACCACCAATCGGTTTGCTACATTTATGGCCTTATTTTTGACTTCCATACACAACCAAGATCATGTGCATTTATCTTTCTTCTACCTGACTTATTTCACTCAGCATAACGCCCTCAGTGTCCATCTATGGTGTAAAAAATGGCAAGATTTCTTTCTTTTTTAATGACAATAATATATAATACATATTATTTATATATATATAAAATTTATCCATCCATTGATAGATTTTTAAACTGCTTCCATATCTTGGCTATCATAAGCATTGTTACAGTGAATATGAGGTTGCATATGTATTTTTGAGTTAGTTTTTTCATTTTTCTTTAGATCTTTAGATAAATACCCAGAAGTGGAATTGCCAGGTTTTATATATATGTATATATGTATATATGTATATATGTATATATGTATATATGTATATATGTATATATGTATATATGTATACGTAGCTTCCCTGGTAGCTTAAAGAATCTGCCTGCAATGCAGGAGACTTGGGTTCAATGCTTGGGTTGGGAAGATCCCCTGGAGGAGAGCATGGCTACCTGCTCCAGTATTGTTGCCTGGAGAATCCCCATGGACAGAGGAGCTTGGTGGGCTACAGTCCATGGGGTCGCAAAGAGTCAGACACAACTGAGGATCTAACACACACACACACACAAATATGTGTGTGTGTGTGTGTGTGTTTGTAATAGTTTCTGTTTATCTTTTTGAGGAACTGCTGTAAGGTTTTCCATGGTGACTGCACCAGTTTATATTCTCGCCAATAGAGTACAAGGATTTCATTTTCTCCACATCCTCATCAACATTTGTCATTTCCTATATTTTTGAAAATAGCCATTTTGATAGGTGTGAAGCAGAGCTTGGTTTTAAAGTTTTGAATTCTAAAAGTAAGTATAGTTTTACCAAGGCTCTGATTTAAGTGTGCAGACAAAAATGATGTCTGATAGCTTCCATAATTTCAATGAGTACTGTCTTAACCCCAGAGAGAAACACCTGAGTGGAAATATTTATTAGGATGATTTATATTTTACTTGTCATGGAATAAAGAGAATTCTATTTTATTTCTAATCAAGACCCCAGCACTATCAATATTTTATTTAACAGCTTTTCTTTGCCTGTCTTAATATTTCAGTTAATTGTTTCAGACAAGTCATAGTTAATTACCTACTCTTTAAATTATTTTTATTTTCATGATTATTGCTGTCTCTGACCACAACCAAAATAAATGTTCATACCATGATATAGAATATAGGTCAAAATTTTATTTCACGTATTGTATTCTTATTTTCTGTTTCTAAGTAAGATAGAGCATCTTATAAGGGTACAATTATACCATCAACTCAAAAAAATAAACTAGATGAAACCCAATTCATCAATTCTTGATGGTGTCAGAGGCCTGCTGAATAAACTGCTAGAGGTGAGAGGAAATGATGTAACAAGAGAAGGGTGAGGAGATTAGCAGGATTTCTCTGAAGGCATTTTGTGATTCTGGATGCAGGATTGGAAACCACCCAGCTGAGAAGTATTGCTCGGGAATTAAGAAACCAGCAGAGCTATTGCAATCTTAAAGCACTGATGTGATACAACTGGAGAGCTGAGAGGTCTTCAGCATTAAGTTCCCTACCCTAACATGGTTATATGTACATTCTGAAGCTTCACAGAGTGAAAACAAAAAAGAAACCTACTGAAAAAAAAAGAAGAACTAAAATTAATCTATGTTAGAAGCTAGGATTGCAGTTCCCCTTGGAGTTGAGGGAGTTTCAAGGGGGCTTGCACATTTCTGGTAAGGTTCTGTTTCTTGAACTGGGTGATTTTTACAAGCTTTATCCACTATGTGAAAATTTATTAAGTTATATGCTTATTATTTGTGTAAGTTTCTATAGTATATTTCACGTATTATGTACATGAAGACATACATATACAAGAAGCATGTTTCATACATAAATGTAGAGACACATACATGTTTTAGATACATATCTGTACATAAAAGTTTTAGATACATATTCGTTTGTATGCACATATACAAATTATGCATTTCTTCCATTATTCTGTCATGTCAGTAAAAGTGTTTCCTCTTAATGTTAAAAAATCTTAAGTATGGAAAATTCAAGATTTTTACAGTCTAAGTCATTAGGGGTAAAGATATCCCCTTAATCAGTTAAGTCCAGTGTCTCAGTCATGTCCGACTCTTTGCAACTCATGGACTATAGCACAGAACAAAAGGCTTCCCTGTCTATCACCAGCTCCCAGCATTGCTCAAACTCATGTCCATCGAGTCGGTGATGCCATTCAACAGTCTCACCCTCTGTCTTCCCCTTCTCCTCCTGCCTTCAATCTTTCCCAGCATCATGGTCTTTTCTAGTGAGTCAATTCTTCCCACCAGATGGCCAAAGTATTGGAGTTTCAGCTTTAGCATCAGTCCTTCCAATGAATATTGAGGGCTGATTTCTTTAGGATCTCCTTGCACCCCTAGGGACTCTCAAGAGTCTTCTCTAACATCACAGTTTAAAAGCATCAATTCTTTGGCCCGCAGCTTTCTTTATAGTACAGCTCTCACATCTGTACATGACTTCACTTTCTGCCAAAAGAGTGGTGTCATACGAATATCTGAAGTTATTAGTATTTCTCCTGACAATCTTGATTCTAGCTTGTGCTTCTTCCAGCCCAGTGTTTCTCATGAGGAACTCTGGATAGAAGTTAAATAAGCAGGGTGATAATATACAGCCTTGACATACTCCTTTTCCTATTTGGAACCAGTCTGTTGTTCCATGTCCAGTTCTAACTGCTGCTTCCTGACCTGTATACAAGTTTCTCAAGAGGCAAGTCAGGTGGTCTGGTATTTGCATCTCTTTTCAGAATTTTCCACAGTTTATTGTGATCCACACATCAAAGGCTTTGGCATAGTCAATAAAGCAGAAATAGATGTTTTTCTGGAACTCTCTTGCTTTTTCTTTATTTTATTTTTTAAAATTTTATTATTTGCCGGGGTCCAGCCCCGGTGGATCCAGGGAATTCGAAGCGAGGACGGAGTCAGCAATTAAAGATAAATTAATGAGAAATTTAAAGAGAGATTAGGGAAGAATAATGTAGTGCAAAATAGAGGAGAAAAGAGGCTGATATTCCTTGGTTTACATGGAAAGCTAATAAAGTCTCAAGACAAGAAACTTGCACTGTCTACATTAGGCCACAGACGCCCGCTTGAATAGCGGAGGGTTCCCTGCCTTGGATTCCCTCTCGTGTGGGTCTTAGAAGCACAGGCAAATAAGTAGACATGGAGAGCCTCTGTGTTCTAAGGGATCAGCCTGAGAAAGAGAGGGAGGAAGAGGGAGAGAGAGAGAGAGAGAGTTGACACCATGGAGGCCAAGCTTGTGCAAAAAACCCATAACTTCGTTTTCAAAAGGTGCTTATATACTCTAAGTTTTACATAATGGAAGATATAGAGTCATGCAGGGGCAGCAGTCCTAACCCTTATCGATACCAGGCTTTCTTTCTGCATATCTTTCCATATACAAAAGGTCTCAGGTGATTTACATTATCTTCTGGCCAAGAGGCCTGTTAACACTTTATGGCTCTCTTCCTTAATGAATGTTAACCTCATTTCCCCTGAAGTGTTTTTCTTTAGTCTGCATCACCCTCAAAGCACTAAATAAAGTTACATCCTTGTAGAACAAAGGTGCAGTGGGTTATAACAAAGAAGGTACTTAACTCAAAGATCTATGTTGCTACTTGATTTCCTATATATCAACTGTATCAACAAATAAAAGATATGAAAATTTGGCTGCAAGTATTGGTTCAACAATGAAACCCTTAATCAGTCCTATTCTCATGATTTTGACTCCTCTGATGCCCCTACATTCCTAGGATGTTTTAAGCTGTGAGCAATCACATGCACAGTTGTAAAAGGTCCAGACAGACCTATCAGGCAAGTTAGAAAGCTACCAGAGGGGTTTGAGCTGAGACACTCCTTTTATATGCAGGAGACTGTTAGCTGGAGGTCTAAGTTAACTTTTTCCAGAAAAAGGTGGTGGAGGATAGCTCCCTGTTAATGTCAGAGGAGTTGGTGAAAGGCATAATATAGTAAAGCAGACAGATTTTGGTTCTGGGGGTAGATGCTTTAGAAAATCCAGGGGGGACCCCTGAGGCCTGATCCCACCTTTTCATTTTATCAGGCCCCCTTCCTCATGACCTTTGCCACAGGCGGGATTCCCCATGCTGGCTCCCAGCAATTATTTATTTTTTTCTTTACAATATTGTATTGGCTTTGCCATACATCAACATGAATCCGCCACAGTGTACACGTGTTCCCAATCCTGAAACCCCCTCCCACCTCTTGCTTTTCCGACGATCCAGCAGATGTTGGCAATTTGATCTCTGGTTCCTCTGCCTTTTCTAAAACCAACTTCAACATCTGGAAGTTCAAGGTTCACGTACTGCTGAAGCCTGGCTTGGAGAATTTTGAGCATTACTTTACTAGCGTGTGAGATGAGTGCAATTGTGCAGTAGTTTGAGCATTCTTTGGCATTGCCTTTCTTTGGGATTGTAATGAAAACTGACTTTTCCAGTCCTGTGGCCACTGCTGAGTTTTCCAAATTTGCTGGCATATTGAATGCAGCAATTTCACAGCATCATCTTTCAGGATTTGAAACAGCTCAACTGGAATTCCATCACCTCCACTAGCTTTGTTCTTAGAATCTTAGATATTATCAAAGTTCAAATGGGAATATGCCTCATATCTATGCCCTAAAGAACATTTCCTAACATAGTAGAGTTCCAAAGTTGTATCTGAAGGAAAGGCACCACAGGAAAAAAACCATTTTTAATGGGAATTGTTTAGGTGCCATTCATATGATTATATATAACTGTGCACTGCACATTTTTAAATGAAAGCAGACTCAGGCAAATTATAGAGATGTGCAATAATAAGGGTCACAGTCATATTACTACTAACAAAATTTTCTCACACTCAGATACAAAAAGTAGCAACACAAGATATCATCTTTACTGTACCTTCCTTTATTTATTTCCACTTCTCATAAATTTACATCAACTTGAAAAAATCTAGTAATATCTTACACTGAGAATCATATTTAAATGACCAATATAAATAAATTGGACTATGTCCTTATTGTCAATGAATTCTGTAGTATTCGTTTTTTTCTCTAAACTATACATAACATCTCTTGACCCTCTGCTATGTGCCAAATAGTGTTTTATATACTTTATGTTCACTAAATTAAATAAATACAAACAGTATGTCATAGCTTCTCATATAATTTTGTTTAAAAAAATGCAGAAATCAAGTGACAAAGACATGGGGACATCCAATATTGTCAAATAACTCTTAAGTGGAAGTACAGGAATTATAGGGAAGCAGTCTCCTCCAGAGTCTCATACTGTGTGTTCAGACTGCTTCTAAAATTTAAGGTAATTTGGCTTCAGATAACAATGACAGCTAAATAACTTATATGCAGCAAGCTTCACATTATACTATTCTTATTATCACCCAGAAGATTTTCAAATGATTTCAATACTTCAGTTTCAACCTTCATTTAGGGAAGTATTTCTCAGAATTCAAAACAAGATATATCTGGATTTTTTTTTTCCTTTCCTAAATTCTATTCCTAGTATAGGACTTTACAGTGACATTCATCCACAGAGTTCTCTTGATTTTAAAACAAAATAAACATAAATTTTAATTGAAGATTTACTAGAGAACAGGAACAGTGAAAATATAAAACTATTTTAGAGTTAAAAAAATAAAGGAAAGAAAGTCCTGGAAAAGAAAGTTGAATCACCATGTAGTGACCTTTTTCTCCTAAAGCAGGTCAGAAACTATAATTAATTCAGTGGAGTGATTGAAGTATAGTTATTATATGTACTGTGTAGTGTACATTTTCAAATAAAAAATGAATTTTTATTTCAAACTTACTGATGGAACATGAAAATTTTGGTTGAGTCTTCTTAGATCAAAATGGTGATTATTGTGATTCTCTGGAATAATGTAGGAATAATAGTTGGTATTCAAAAGAATAGAAGGTGAGTTGTTCTTAGAAAGTTGCAAATGGAGAAAGTATATCACAAGGAATATAGTTTTTAAAAAAGAGTGACAAGCTTTGGAAATACAGCAACTAAAAATGGACCAAACAATTTAATTTCTTGGCCCTTATTGGCTCTGTCAATGAATATGGGATCCCAGTGCCCTTCAATAAAACTTTGTGCAAAGGACAACTGTGTGCACATATATCTTTGAGATGGAGATAGAAAGATGCAAGACAATAACTTGCTTAAGAGTGGACTAGCAGCATTGGTTGTGGACTCAGATTCCTTGGGAACTCCCTCAGGGTCCCAGGAAACATTGGCTACCTGAAGGTTTTAGCAGAAAATGTAGAGTTGCAAGACAAGTGGACAATATACTTCCTGGACTAGTTAGAAGGGTCTGAAAGAAACCCTGAAGCTTCCTAATGTTCTCACAGTTGTGAGAGTTCAAGAAATGTTTGTCGTATCATTACCTGCTACACACAGTGAGCATAAGTATGTTTCTAAACCCTGCTAGATGTATATATATGCTCTGACTCCGCAATCTCAAGTTACAAAGTAAAAAAAAAAAAAAAAAAAAAAAGGCAAAGTCACCACCTGAAATCACACCATGAAAGCAGAAAATTGAGCTTCTAGCATCAAAGCCCGTCTGCCTCAGATCTGTGGCAAATGACTATATCTAGGGGAAGCTGAATCCATTATTGACCCGGGATACAGACTCCCCACCAAGAATGCGTAAGCAGGCTTCTTGTAGAGAAAGCAACTAAGCCTGGCAGGTATTTAACTTATCTCCTCCCTAAGCAACTGAAACAATAAAGCAATAATGTCCAGCTCACTGCCCTGCAGAGAAGGAGGAGGCCTAAAATAATTTTGAACAAAGTCAAACGAAATTAGAAAACTGAAGAGGAAGTAGAGCAATATCTGAGTGACCACTATTCTTAGGGTAAGAACTTTAAAACATTATATCTCATATTTCTTCTTAATAATTTTGTTAGATAGCAGGAAAACCCCTTAAATATCACTACCCATATTTTTAAAGTCAGAAAGATGAGATTTGGGGAGTTGAAGGAAATTGGCCAATTCTTCAAGAGCGCGTAAGTAGCAGATTCTGGATTCATAACATATTCTCTTCTCCCTTGGGTTATGAGAGAAATCCGGTGTTTATTTGAACTCAAAACCATAATCGCTAGGAAAATATAAAGTACATATTATACTTTCTTCCATTGGTGAACAGGATATTTCAAGAGAATAAACAATTGTAAAATGTGCGGGATTTTCTCAATAAGTCTCCTATCTAGGTGTCCTCAGAGAGATGAAATGACTTTCTAAACATGGTGGCTTCCTTGATTCCTCTTCAATGAGTTCAATAAGATTTTTAAAACTGTATCTCATTTTCCAGTTCTTCCTGGTGGGAAGTTTGCCCTGCTCTGAACTAGTTTGCTATAGCTAGAACTGGAAGGGAAAGACATTTTAATAAGCATTTTTGAGAGGAAATTGGTATTATATTTGTTGTTGTTGTTCAGTAACTAAGTTGTGTCTGACTTTTTTATGACCCCATGGACTGCAGCCTGCCAGGGTCCTTGATCCATGGGATTTCCCAGGCCAGTGTATTACAGTTGGTTGCCATTTCCTTCTCCAGAGGATCTTCCTGACTCAGAGATTTAACCTGTGTCTCTTGCACTGGTAGGCAGATTCTTTACTGCTGAGCCACCAGGGAAACCCACTATAATAAAGAATTAACTTTCAATTCTCCACATATATTGAGCTGATACTTATTATGCCTCTACAAATCTATGCCAAGTACAGCTCATATACATGTATTATGGTATATTTGGAAGGATTTTTATTGCATTTTCCAAATTAAAACAAGAAATCTGAAAACAATCTAAATGTTTGTTCAATGGAGGAATTGTAGTATATGCCTTGTAGAATAGATATATAATGCAGTATACACCTTCTAGAATGGCTAGACATTTTTAAATGTTTTAAAAAAGCATTGGGAAATTTTTGAAAATGTCTTTAAAGGATGAATGTATATCTATTTCTACTTTATGGCTTAGTCATTTCATTCAAAAATTTACCTAAGGCAAATGAAAGAAAAAGTCCACTTAAAATTTTTACATAAATGATAATAAAAGTTTTATTCATTGTAGTCAAAAGCTAAAAGCAATCTAAATGCCCCTGTGAAAGGATAAACAAAATATAGCATATATCTTTGATGGATTGCTATGTGACAATAAAAAAGAATTAAGTGATAATACTTCCTTGGATGTGTCCGAAAATTCATATATTGAGTTAAAGAAACCAATCATGGGACTTCCCTGCTAGTTCAGCGGTTCAGACTCTGTGCTTCCAATGCAGGGGACATGGATTTGATCCCTGGTCAAGGAATAAAGATCCCACATGCTGAATGGCAAAAAAAAAAAAAAAAAATTAAAATTAAAAAAAAATAAAGAAGCCAGTCACAAAAATGTATATTATGTATGATTTTATTTTTCCCTCCAGCCAGGTTTATTAAAGATAACAAAATTCTCTATATATGGTGACCTAAACCTGTTGCTTCAAAACATGATACTTTCCTTAACTACTATTTTGATAAGTCAACCCACAGAGTTTGAAAAGGCAGTCTACTCTAAAATTAATAGAAAAATACTCAATGCATATTACATGAATGGTCTAATTACTAGAACTCCTACTGTATAAGTCGTGGAAAATGCAAATGAATGTAAAGAGATAAAAAGCAGATCAGCTGAGAGGAAGGTAGGAGGGTTGCAGTCTTGGCTCAGAGACAACAGACTCTTGCTTTTCTTACAGTACCTTTAAAGGCTTCTTTGAATAAATGATGCTTAATTTGCTGTATTACCTGAGGACCATTTCCAGAGGCTTCAAATTGTTTTTTCCTCTCTAAGTAATTTTCACCTCTTTCACTGAAAAGTGGCTATGCATAGCTCCTCATGCTATCAGGCCAAAAATTCAATCTTTGGGGGGGTAGGTTAAATATTATTTTAGCACAATTAGTTGACTTTTTGTAAACAATAAAAGCTCTTAACAGATTGTTAGGGTATTTTCAGATAATTTTCAGCTATTTCACCAAGAAAGCTGTATTGATTTCTTCTCCAGCACCCAATATATCCACATTAAAGAAACAATTTAATTTGTTTACTAGAATTTTAGCTGCTATTTTCCTTTTTTAAATTTTTTCACTTTTTATTATGGGGTTTACTAACTAGAGATTTAAATTTAGTCTTGTTTAAAAAAATTAAAATCAAATACACTGTATTTGTGCACCTCCTCTGTACCATTCCTCACATACTTACAAGGCTACTTCATCTGGGTTACAATGTTATTTTTTTAGATAACATTTGACTGATCTTGACTCCAGAAGACCATCTTCAGCAGCATACTGGCCACCAATAATTTATTGTTCATTCCAATTCAATTTGAGCACACTGTAGTCCATGATAGAATGTTCATTATTTGCTTTGCACTGAACACATCATTGTATTTATATACATATTAGTTTAATTCCAAAGACTTGTACACATGAAAAATTGTACTGACTATGCTGCTTACATTGACAGAAAGTAAATTGACTGTCATTTATTCTTTGATTTTGTTTAGAACATCAGAGATTAAAGTAGGAGTTTAAAAATGTACATGTGGAAAACACATTAGTTGGAAAAATTATAAATATTGAAAATCTACAACAGTTCTCATTTTTAAATGTATGAGTCATAAAATTCAAAAAATATGATAACCACTGCCTGAGTGGATAGAATGGATGACTGTTTTGTATCCATGTGGATAATGCAATTAAGAACTCAAGAGGGATTAAGGACTTAAATACCTGAAAACATAGATTTTTTGAAGAAAACATAGGCAGTACAGGCTTTGACATCCGTCTTAGCAATATCTTTTGGATTTGTCTCCTCAAGTAACAACAACAACAAAAAAGGTAAAAATAAACAATGGGACCAAATCAAGCTAAAAAGATTTTGCATAATGAAGGAAACCATCAATGGAATGAAAAGTCAACCTACTGAATTGATGAAGATATATACAAATGATGTGTCTGGTAAGGGGTTAACAGCTAACATATGAGACTCATACAAATAAATATCGAAAAAGCAAACAATTTGATTTTAAAAAATGGGCAAAGGACCTGTATAACCATTTTTCCAGAGAAGACATACAGATGGCCAACAGGCATAAGAAAAGATGCTCAATGCCATTAAACATCAGGGAAATGTAAATCAAAACAATGCGATATCACCCTTCACACCCTTCAGAGTCGTTATCATCAGAAAGACAAGAAATTACAGTAGTTGGCTGAGATATGGAGAAAAGGGAACCCTAGTACACTGTTGGTGGGAGTGTAAATAGGATGCAGCCACTGCGTAAAACAGTGTGAAGTTTCCTCAAAAAATTAAAAATATAACTGCCATACAATCCAGCAATTCCAGTTCTGGGTATTTAACCAAAGAAAACAAAAACACTAAATTGAAAAGATATATGCATCCCGATGTTCATATAATTGTTTAAAATAGTCACAATACGGAATCAACCTAAGCAACCATAGAAAGACGAATGAATAAGATTGCATGTATATCTAGTAATGTAATGTTATATGACTCAGCCATAAAAAACAAATGAAATTTTTTCTTGCCATCTGTGAACTGGAAGGTATTATGTTGAGTGAAGTGTCAGATGTAAAAAGACAAATACTTTATGTTTTCACTTATAGGTGAAAACTAAAAATTGAAACAGAAACAAAAACTAGTAGTTGCCTGAAGGGAGGAAATATGGGGATGGGCAAAATAGGTGAAGGGGATTCAGAGGTACACACTACTAGTTATAAAATAAAGAAGACATGGGGATGTAATATACAGCACAGGGACTATATTCAATATTTCATAATAACTTTGCATCATGTGAAATCTATGAAAATGTCAAATCACTATGTCATGCACCTGAAACTAATATAATATTATAGATCAGCTATACTTCACCAAAGGGGGGGGGAAGAATTGGTGCAGAGTTCAGAGAGCAAATGAGGGATTTGTTATTATAACATTTTAGAATTTAGAAATGATTGATACCTTTTATTGAGCACAATTTTCTAAGCAAGTGGCTAGCAAGAACCTACATGGTTCATGTAGGATAGTGACCTTAATTTGCACAAGCATGGGGGAAATTAAATCTTACTTAATTTTTTGCAGATGATCAAACTAATTCCATGAGAGGATAAGAACCTTGTCTAACTAACACAGAGTTGAAATGCATTCGATGTAGCACAGAGACTAAGAATGGCAGAAAATACGTTCAAGATAATGGGCTTCATTTAAGGTATCAAAATCCTACATCTTGAGCAATGTGCAAGCCCCATTTGAAGAAGATACACATTTGTATATGTTTGTATCACTTTACACACAAAATTTGTTAGTATCAATATTTAGTGTTGTGTAGGTTAAGTATTTATATATACATATGTATGACATGTATACATATATACATATATATGTGTGTGTATCATATATATGGTATACATAGGGCATATATATGGCATATGTGTGGCATGGGGCTTCCCTTGTGGCTCAGCTGGTAAAGAATCCACCTGCAATGCGGGAGACCTGGGTTTGGTCGCTGGGTTGGGAAGAAACCCTGGAGAAAGGATTAACTAGCCACTCCAGTATTCTGGCCTGGAGAATTCCATGGACTGTATAGTGATGTGGTCGCAAAGAGTTGGACAAGACTGAGCAACTTTCACTTTATGTATGGCATGCCTTAATAGATATAGTTACTGATGCATTAGTAAAGAGGGACAAAAAGCAAATGTGGAAAGTGCAAATAAAGACTCTGAGAACAATGAGGCAAAATGAATTTTTAGATCTAGTTATTAGTGAATTAAGCGACAGCATTAACTCCTTATTGAATAAGAACTGGTTATAATATTCAGACTGACAGCTACTTAGAAATCACAAAGCTTAAGGAGTGTCAAAATTTATTTCTGCCAGATCACAGAAAACTTTTCTGAATTAAATCCTATGTAGACTGGCATGTATTTTTACGTGTGAAATTACCAAAAGCTTAAAGCAAACAAAATGCATATGTTTTACATCAAAATAGGGCACAGTTTTGTAAATATAATAGTGACAATGATCTCTGTAGACAAATGTCAGTGAGTTAACTGATACTGTATTAGGGAGAGTTAACTCATTGTTTGTGAATTAAATGTTTCATGAAAATGAAAAAGTGATAGTCGCACCTGACTCTCTGAGACCACAAAGACTGTGGACCACCAGGTCTTCTGTCTATGGAATTCTCCAGGCAAGAATACTGGAGTAGATTGAGTAGGAAATATATTTCTTTTTCCAGAGGATCTTCCAGACCTAGGGATCAAACCCAAGTCTCCTGCATTGGAGGCAGATTCTTTACTCTCTGAGCCACCAGTGAGTAGTGATTTCTAAATAAACTATATGGCTCAGAGGGTAAAGAATCTGCCTGCAGTGCGGGAGACCTGTCTTCAATCCCTGGGTCTGGAAGATCCCCTTTCCAACTCAACCCACTCCAGTATTCTTGCCTAGAGAATTCCATGGAGAGAAGAGCCTAGTAGGCTACATTCCATGGGGTCTCAGAGAGTCAGCTGTGGCTATTATTTTTTCATTTCATGAACCCTTCAGTTCCACAAACACTGAGTTAGCTTATGACCCATGGCATCACAAAGAGTTGACATGACTGAGAGACTAAGGCTTTCATTTTCATTTTCAATTCCATGTTCTGTTTAAGGATGTCTCCTCTATTCAGATGGAGAAACACAGAAATACGTTACCAGAGTCAGGGATTCTGAATCACAAGCATGACCGGCTGTGTAAGAGTTCTTGTTACAAGGTAAATCAAAGGGAATGCCCCCCCTCCCTTTTCTGGAATATCTACCTCAAAACAAAGAGCTAGATCATTCCTTCCTATAAGCAACACTTAATTTATTAGCAAGAAACCCACAAGATTCTTTCATCAGCTAACATTTATTCCATAGTATATAGTTCTGGATTTCCCATCTTGGTTGAATGGATGCTGCAAACCACAGATGTGTTGCCAAAAACTTTTTCCTGGTTATCATCAATTCACAGGATAGTTTCTAACTCTCAGGTAATTTCACGTTTTTAAAACTTCTGTCACCATTTTTGAAATGTATGCAAATAACAGCTGGGCTATTATTTTGATGCATATTGAAGCACACCCAATTCGTTTTTATGAAAAAAAAAAAAAAAACACCACAGAAATGTTGGCATCCTGGCTTGTTCCCTTGTTTCCTATCTATTATCTTAAAACCATACAGAGCTATTGGAGGGAGAAATTTGCAGTTATATTGTCAAAGTCATTTTGTCATCATTTTTCCAATTATGGGAGAAAAAAATTAGGTGAATTATCATCAGAAATGCAGGCTTATAATAGATGTGCCAACAGAAGCAGTTTTTGGATTAATTTATATGGCTGTCATTAGCTGCAACAGGAGCTATCCATGGAAATCTCCCATTTCTATAGAAAAAGAATGCAGACATTTGAAAATGCATAATTCGAGGATCATAAGTTATCAAAAGGATAATCACAGAATTATGTTTTTTTAAATTCGTTTTTGAATATATATCATATGATACTGCTAGGCAAGAAATAAAAAAAAAAGAAGACAGTCTTCTCAGTGATAGCTTTCTATGAGTATTCAACGTATCCTAAATGCTGTCACTAGAGTTACTTGGAATATTCTGATGACAAATATTTTTGAGCATTTTCATGGCACCCTACTCTAGTACCTACTCTTGTATTCTTTAATAGAGAATTCCAAGGACAGAAGAGCCTGGCGGTCTACAGTCCATGCAGAGTTGGACATGAATAAGTGTCCCGTGGTTGGACAGAGCTGGACACAAATGAGTGACTGAGCACAGCACTCATATTGTCATCACTGTAGGGATCTGAATACTTTCTACACTACAAACATACATAGCATTATCTCACCATTCAAGGAAGCAAAGTCCAAAAGCTCCATGAGTATCTATTTGCTGAGTTACAAGATTTAAGATACACAATTTTAATAATTCCAATGTATAAGTAATAACTAGAAAAGAGGATAATCATGAATTCCCTTTTATGTAGGAAGGATGAAAGAAAGATGATACTGAGGTGAGATATATTATTGGACATGGTCAAATAGGGTATAATCAGTTGTTGGACAGATAAGGAAAACTGAAGCAGAAACCACTGAAGCTTTCGGACTGGATTTCCTTTAGCTTTCAGAGAAGGAGGTGTAGCACAGGAAGGGGACACCATGAGTGTTCAGAAATGCTCTAACCTGTAGCTTGCATATACGGAGCTGCAGTTATAGACTCACGATGCACAGGAAACAAAGAGTAGTAGATGCTTGTGTCAGCTTGTAGTTTTCCCAATTAGCAATGCTAAATTTAGACCCAGGGATTGAACCATGTTCTCCAGCATCGCAGGCAGACTCTACCATCTGAGCCATCAGAAAAGTCCAGTTTTTTTTATATAAATCATCAAATATTTCCCTAGTCAAAAAATAGCTTCCTTAGTATTACCAGGTATAACAATGAAAATTTTAAATTAATTTTTTTACCTCTTCATATATTTCCTTTCCTTTTCAGTGTCTATTTTAAGCCCTTCATGGAAATGGTAGTACTTTTGATATCTTATTTTTATTTGGTGTGGGTTTTGTGTATGTGTGCTTTGATTATAACAGTATTTTTTAACTTCATTTATTTTTGATCAGAGGATAACTGCTTTACATTATTGGGCTGGTTTCTCCCGTATATCAACACGAATCAGCCATAGGCATACATATGTCCCCTTTCTTGAGTTGGGAGTGTCCAACTCCCATCTCACCCCTCTAGGTTGTCACATAGCACCAGATTTGAGCTCTCTGCATCTTAAGCAAATTGCCACTGGCTATCTAATTTTACATATGGTTATGTATATGTTTCAGTGCTAGTTGTATTTATTTTTAATTAAAAAATCAGAGCATGCATATTGAGATAAAAGTTAGAAAGTTTCAAGCTGTATGATTCTCATACCATAATGTTGTGAAGAATCCCTTATAATAGGAAATATCATTTTCTCATCAAAAGGAAAATGGTGTTTCACTTGCATGTATATTGATAGAGTGAGAGTCAAAGTGATTTTGATGAGAATTTAGAGAGGGAATCTCTATAAAAATTACAATTTCCTGCTTTGATTCACTTAAATCTAAGGAGACATAGCCAAGCATATGCATGAAAATTTATAGATAAATTTGAAAGTATCCTCAATTTATAAATCTTCTGTCTTGTTTATAATGTAAGACTTCAAGAGAATGAAATTTTGGTTACATAAGGTGACACAATCACAATATCTGAATGAAATGCTTAGGAAAGAATTTCTAGGTGATCCAGCAGTTCTGAACACAGTACAGGAAATCATATTAAACTTTTTCATGTTTGCCATACGATTGCAGAGATGGTGATTGTGCTGGAAAGTGACAGTGTTATTCGCTCAGACATGTCCAGCTCTTTGCAACCCCACAGACTATAGCCCATCAGGCTCCTCTGTCATTGGAATTCTCCAGGTAAGAATACTGAAGTGGGTAGCCATTCCTTTCTCCAGGAGATCTTCCCAACTCAGGGATTTAATCCAGGTCTCCTGTATTGCAGGCAGATTCTTTAGCATCTGAGCCACCAGGTTCTGAAGTGATGTGAGATAAATGATGATAATGGTAACATCTCCAGGTATATCTAAATTCTTAACATCTACTTTTAAATCTCTGTAATCACTCTCTAGAGAATAAACTATTATTATCCTTATTTACAAGTGAACAAATTTTGTTAGAGGGAGGTTGAAAAACACCTTCTAAATTGTAGAATCTTTGAATTTATAATAAGACTCAATGTAAAGAAATTTCTAATAGCTGGCCATGAAAGAGATAGGGGTTATAAGTAACAGATAAAGCAGAACAGCAAGGTGTTCAGAGTTTCAGCAAAAAGTCTGGAAGATCAAAGACATTACATGCAACAGAGACCTCATGAATGACTTATCATAGCCAACAGGGAAAACAAAAACAGTTGGCTAAGTCTACTCAATGGTCAGTCTATGTGATGTTTCACTAAAATAAACCAGCAATGCCAAATACTTGATATTTGACAAATAGTTTATATTTTAAATAACAAAGACTCATTTATCACTATAAATTTTTATCCATAATGTTCCTAGGAATCATTCAGAAATCTAGAAGAGCAGCAATCACTATTTTAAATGTTAACACTTGCTAGGCTAAAGAGGAAAGTAAAACTATGTATGAATGAATGATCTTGCATTGCACTTAAATCCTCTGACCTACTATTGGCATGTATAATTAACATGTCCCATAAGTAATTTGTTATTAAGTTACCTACTAATCACTTAGTAGTTAAACATATGATCCCACATATACACAATAAATTTCCGAAAGTGAAATTCTATTCATGCCTCCAGGAACCAGAGCTGTAAATATTTGGCAACTCGCTTTTCACCTTTTGGATTACCACACATTTAACTCATTTTTCTTTCTGAATAAAAACAGGCTCCTTGATGCCCTCACAATGGCAAGCATTCCATTTTCCTAGCCTGCCCCTGTTTCAAGCACAAAATCCTGCATCTTTTGAGGTTTTTCCTTCTCTGTTACTCTCCTTGGTCACATACAAAGTTGCTGTTGAACAATATGTCTTTGTTGGTTACAGAGCAACTTCCTTAGTCTTTTCATCCCTATAAAATATTGAGAGTTTAAAGATCATTTTAAATCTCAGGCAGTCACAAAGTCACCAACACTCTAGTTTCTCTCAAGAATAGTTCATGTTTTCCTTTTGTTGCTGTTTTTGGAATCGGAATATAATTGCCTTAAAATATTATGCTAGTTTCTGCTGTGCAACATTGGAAATCAGCCATATGCATAAATATATCCCCTCTCTCTTGAGCACCGCCCCCACCATTCCACCCTTCTAGGTCATCAAAACGCACCAAATTGAACTCTCTGTGCTATAGAGCTGCTATTTTTTTATATTAATATGTTGGATAGTTTTGAGTTTATGACCTTTATTGTGAATACTTTGCTTTGAAGAGTCAAATTACATACTTTTCCTTTAAAGGGTATTACTTGTGTTTGTTCTAGTTGACAGCTAACTTGGATGAACTCCAACTGCCAGCTCTGTTTCTTGGGGAGAAATGTAACTTTCACTGAAGCTCTTGGCATCTACATCATGCAGGAGCCGGTCAGAGACGTGGGCAGTGCAAATACACAGAATCTAGGTTCTTGTCACTGGACCTCTACTCCACTAAAGTCTCTCTTTCCACTGGCTGTGGCTGCCCTTAAACTCTTCACATGCAGTGTTGAATCTGGCTTGTTCTCAAGCTAAAAGTCATTAAATCTCTAGTATTACCCAATACTTTCTTATTCTTACAAATGTTTCATTCCAGATCCTGCTTACTTTCTGTATTCTCCCCTTGCGTGTGTGCTCAATCACTTTAGTTCTGTCCAGCTCTTTGCGGCCTCATGGACTGTAGCCCACCAGACTCTTGATCTCCAGGCAAGAATACTAGAATGGGTTGCCATGCCCTCCTCCAGGGGATTTTCCTGACCCAGGGATTGAACCTATGTCTCCTGCATTGCAAGTGAATTCTTTACCCACTGAGCCACCTGGGAAGCCCAAGAGTACTAAACTATTGTATACAAGCTACCTGTTTGTCAGCTTGGACGTGGGCTTTCAGAGTGAAGTAGTCAGTCTGGTTTCTTCCAAGAAGTTCATTACGTTCTTATAACAATAGAAATCTGATCAACCAAGAAAAAGATATCTTAATATACCTTCCTTTGTACATATCTTAGGCCAATGATATATAAATATTGTTGAATTTAATTTATATTTGCTGATGAAAATTTGTGTCAATTAGTTAGAAAAGAGAGTTTGCAGTTTCCTACTCAAGAATTTAACCAACTAAAAAGGCAAAGCAATGGAGAAACAGACATAGAGAATAGACTTACGGACATGGGGAGAGGGGAGGACAGGGTGAGATATATGGAAAGAGTAACATGGAAACTTACATTACCATATGTAAAATAGCCAACAGGAATTTGCTGTATGGCTCAGGAAACTCAAATATGGGCTCTGTATCAACCTAGAGGGGTGGATGGGGCGGGAGATGGGAGGGAACTTCAAGAGGGAGCAGATATATGTATACCTAGGGCTGATTTATATTGAGAATTGACAGAAAAGAGCAAAATTCTGTAAAGCAACTCTCCTTCAAAAAAAATTAATTAATTTTTACAAAAAGGGCAAAGAAAGCACTTTAAGAGAAGATGGGCTTTAAAGTTAACCCAGCAAGTGGTTCAACTAACAAAGATACAAACATATTGAATGGGTTTGATTAAGCAAATTCCTAGAGGGAAATTCTAGTTTTCAGTTCCCTGGTGGTATTCAAACCATAGTTTAGAGGTCAGAGAAAAGAAAAACTTAGCACTCAGCCCAAGTCATCATACTCATCTTAGCAGCTGGAAATATGTGAACAAGTGCAGTGACATTTACAAATCCCTTGATTGCGATGGATGATTAGGTGACCTTGGTGGTCAGAGAAACTTCTTATGTTTCTTCTTAGCAACTGAAAGCAAAACAGCCATGAGTTGTACAGTCTCTCTAGAGAAACACAAAGTGAAATAGAGGTGGGGCACACACAGCTTCACATTCCTCAGAAGAAAAGTGTTTATTTGAAAAGAAAAAATAGTTAAACCTCTCACAATTTCTTTAAAAATGCCACAGCCAAGAATTTCAAGACATAGATTATTATGATATCACACTCTACAGAATGTTTTTTTCTGTAAATAGACAAACTATTTTGTAGTTCTAAGCAATATATACACAACAGGAAGAAAGGCAAAACGTTAAGTTTAGAAAAGAATTCCTATAGTATGATTTGATAATTAGAGACAGATAACCCTGGCATTTCTTTGCATTTGCTTTCCCAACCTAAGAGATATTCAGAGGCAACAGGGAATATTTTCCTATTCCCAGTCTTTTTCCTCTGAGGATTTTCTACCTTTCAGTCAACTTTATCTTTCCCTTTGTTTTCCCCAACTTTCTATCAATTGCCTATATAGGCTGTCTAAATGTGCTTTTAGGAAACTAAGTGTTGGTCATCTAATTTTTGCTGTAAATGTAACCAGGCTCTTTTCACTTTCAGCAAATGTTGACATTTAAATCATTCTGATTGTGGAACAAAGAAGTCAGTTCAATTCTGGGATCCATTAAAAGAGTGGTGGTGAGGATCCTCTATGATCCACCTCCCAGAATTCTGGAAATAAAAGCAAAAATAAACAAATGGGATCTAATTAAAATTAAAAGCTTCTGCACAACAAAGGAAAATATAAGCAAGGTGAAAAGACAGCCTTCTGAATGGGAGAAAATAATAGCAAATGAAGCAACTGACAAACAACTAATCTCAAAAATATACAAGCAACTTATGCAGCTCAATTCCAGAAAAATAAACGACCCAATCAAAAAATGGGCCAAAGAACTAAATAGACATTTCTCCAAAGAAGACATACGGATGGCTAACAAACACATGAAAAGATGCTCAACATCACTCATTATTAGAGAAATGCAAGTCAAAACCACAATGAGGTACCACTTCATACCAGTCAGAATGGCTGCGATCCAAAAATCTGCAAGCAATAAATGCTGGAGAGGGTGTGGAGAAAGGGAACCCTCCTACACTGTTGGTGGGAATGCAAACTAGTACAGCCACTATGGAGAACAGTGTGGAGATTCCTTAAAAATTGCAAATAGAACTACCTTATGACCCAGCAATCCCACTTCTGGGCATACACACCGAGGAAACCAGAATTGAAAGAGACACATGTACCCCAATGTTCATCGCAGCACTGTTTATAATAGCCAGGACATGGAAACAACCTAGATGTCCATCAGCAGATGAATGGATAAGAAAGCTGTGGTACATATACACAATGGAGTATTACTCAGCCGTTAAAAAGAATTCATTTGAATCAGTTCTGACGAGATGGATGAAACTGGAGCCGATTATACAGAGTGAAGTAAGCCAGAAAGAAAAACACCAATACAGTATACTAACACATATATATGGAATTTAGGAAGATGGCAATGACGACCCTGTATGCAAGACAGGGAAAGAGACACAGATGTGTATAACGGACTTTTGGACTCAGAGGGAGAGGGAGAGGGTGGGATGATTTGGGAGAATGACATTCTAACATGTATACTATCATGTGAATTGAATCGCCAGTCTATGTCTGACGCAGGATGCAGCATGCTTGGGGCTGGTGCATGGGGATGACCCAGAAAGATGTTATGGGGAGGGAGGTGGGAGGGGGGTTCATGTTTGGGAATGCATGTAAGAATTAAAGATTTTAAAATTTAAAAAATAAAAAACTAAAATTAAAAAAAAAGAGTGGTGGTGAAAAGTATAGAAATATCAATATCTAGATATAAATTCTAACAGTTTTGTTAACTATACACAGGATCAAACCTGCCAACGTGAAAAGCTGGTCTCAACTAACTTCTTCACCCACAGAGATCTGATCCTGCTGCTGTGAAGAGGAGGCAGGAGACAGATATCAGCTCCACTAACTGGAAGATATGTGCCAGGAAGTAGATCCAAGAGGTGATGACCTAGACATCTCTCAGGAAATTAACTGGACTGATTTGAATGCATTCACTGAAAATATTATAAGTTAGTAAGTTAAAGCAACAACACAACGAAAAGGGTAGGAAGTGCCTTCGCGGGTAGCCTATTTGGTTTAATACCCTCACTCTACCATTCGATAATTTCTGTGAACTATGGCAAATTAAGTATCCTCTCTCTTTGTCATCGTTACCTCCTTTGGGATAATTCCAAATCAGATGACTTAAATGAGGTCATAAATAAGCTTTTCTGTCATATACTGTTTACGGATTCATATATTTGTTCCCATTCCATCTTTTAATTGAGTTTATAATTAAACATGAAGCAGATAAGAAAAAAGTTTTAAAGACTCTTCTAGTACTAAAAGAAATCCTCCCTGCCCCTGCTAGTGTATTCTTGGTCATATGGGGAAAGTCATACATTAGTGTTTTACTGATTGTGCCAGATATTTCATTTGTCTGTTTTATTTTACTGCAATTTAATTAATGCTTTATGTCATGGATCAGAAAATTGCCAGTTTTTCAGACGCATAAAAGCCCAGAAACTATCACAATTCATTTTATTTTTACTCATCTTTTTCATATATAGTTCCAAGACTGAAAGTTTGTTATATTTGTCCTGATGAATTTTAATAATAATATATAAACACATAACAGCTAACCTGTAGTCATTAGAACAATAAGATTATATAGTAAAAAAAAGTAGAATTGATCCTGCTTCCTCTGCTTATGGAATAGGTGAATAGATTTTCATTATTTCTAGTCCCTTCCTAAGGTACCCAAGTTTATCTTTAGGATATAGCATGGTCTAGAAAGGACAAAGAGTAATATAGCTTTAGTTGTTAAGGTACTTGTCTTGTAACCATGAATAGAGCCATACAATTAAAAAATCAAGGCAACATAATAGGAAGTATAATGTGAGAGAATTTGAGCTAATTCCTTTATTGAGCCATGCTCAAAGATAGCCACCTTTAGATTTTCCATTTGCAATAACCTAATAAATCCACTTACTTTTTAAGCCAGTTTGAGCCTGGTTTTCCAATGCTTGCAATTGAAAGAACCTCTCATTCAGCTCAAATTTAATAATGATTTCCTCAAATTTATTCTGAAACTACCTTTAGAATTTTTATTCTTTCTTCATATGATTGCCAAGGCTTTCAACAAGTTGGAGTCTAGACGTAAACTTGTCCTTCAGGAGCGTTTGCAATCTGACTCTTGTTACTTTCTACCAAGTGCTCTTTTATACAAAAGCTTTTCCTTGGTTTAACTTTTCTATCAATATCTCGTGCACATGGAAGACACAACCACAGCTCAATGTTTTGCACATGATCTTCCTCTGGTGCAGAGAACACCTTTCTAGAATTTTTTTTTCTCTCAAATTCCAGCTCAAGTCTCCTATAAACATCTCTTTGGGTCTTTAGTCCACAATGATTTTTTTCTTTTCCTTCATGGCAGTAATATATATGCATGATATTTATCAAGTTCCATTTCATATATAAATCACAGTTATCAAGGACTGTATAAATTTTGCCATTATTTTTCTCTATTTCACCTAAAATAATTCTATGTACACAAAAAAACTACCTTTTTGAATTATTTAACTTGTATTTGTGTTTTTTTTTTCAAGATTCATTTGAAATGCAAATTGGACTGTACATTTGACACTGCAATCAAATCATTTTCCAGAACTTCAAATAGTTCTCTTACGTTTTGAGACTATCAAGTGTTTTTGTATTTTCTCCTCATTCAGTAAATATTTATTAAGAGTTTAGGGTGTTCAGTTGTTAGCAATGCATCAAAGACCAATGGACAGAGTCTCTGTTTTCATGGTCTAGTGGAGAAGGTATACAAATATTAACATAAATCAGGAAAATAATTCAAACGCTGATTAGTGGACAGGGAGACTATTTGTCTTCTTTGCTTAGGAAACATCTGCTATTTTTCTCTTGTACCAGTATTGAATCTGTTATGTTATTTCTTATTTAAATTTTAACATAAAATATTAAAAGTTGTATTAAAGTAAATTAAGGTGGATTTGGCAAACTTCCATTTATACTTGTGGCTTCTGTCATTGATTCATTCATGAGGCCCATTTTCAGTAAATACCATGTATAGAAACATATTCAGACACTAATGATTATGAACAGCAAACACTTTCTAGTTTTGGATATTAATAGCAGAAATTATTCAGTACTATTGATTGCTACATATTAAAAGTTCCAGCCAACTTTGTCATAGATGATGCCTTAGCCTTCAAGCAAAACTAAGGCTGGACTTCAAGGAGACTGAGATGAAGATGATGGTGGAACTAAGCAGAAAAGAACCCCACATACATCATGCAAGTCAGTTAATGCTAAACTGCTAGGCAAAAATTGAAACTCCACAAGACCAGGCAAGGGCCACTAGTGAGTTGTAAGCTGAACAATTCTCAGACCTTTACACATTGCTAAAAATGTTTTAAGTTCTGAGTAACTAGGATAAAGAGATCTCGTTAAACATCCTGGTAACTCAGAAGATTCGCCATAAGGATTACGCTTCAGTAGTAGGGATAAACCGGCCCTAGAATAAGAGCCTTAAAAAATAACGAAAGCAGCAGTAATTAAGCTACCTACAAACATAATATTTAGCTACTGAGCAAAACAATGTATGACAATATTTAAAGAAAGAAGACCAGATTTACCACTGAACAACTCAAAGTTCACAAAGTTAAGCATTCAATCAGAAGCTAGAAACATGGATGTTATACATCAGTTCAATTCAGTCGCTCAGTCATGTTCGACTCTTTGTGACTGCAGCATCCCAGGGCTCACTGTCCATCACCAACTCCCAGGGTTTACTCAAACACATGTCCACTGAGTTATACATAGTACTGTGTGTATATATATCAAACCCATATATAATCCTAATTTATCACTTTTCCCCATACCTCCCCTTTGATAACTGTAAGTTTGATTTTGAGGCCTGTGTGTCTTTTTCTATTTGTATATAAGTTCATTTGTATCATTCATGTTGGTGCACACCTGAAACTAACACAGCATTGTAAATCAACTTTACTCCAATACAATTAAAAATAAAAAAGCTAGAAACTTGGAGAAGCAAAAATTTATGACCCAAAAGCAGATGGGAAAAATCAGACAAAAGAAGTTGGCTCATAAGTAAAATAGATGATGGAATTAGCAGATAAGAATTTAAATGCAACTATAAAAATATATTAAATAATGTTTCATGATAAATATATTCATATAATTATATATAAGCAAAGCAACGGAAATAGGAGCCAAATGGAACACTTGAAGTTGAAAAATACTGTTATTGAAATTAAAAATTCCCTGGAGAGGCTTTAGGACTGACTTGACACTACAGAAAACAGTAACAAATAAATAGTGAATTTGATTTCCTAACAGTATGAATGATGCAAACTTGAACATAGAAAAATCGAAGGCAAAATAAAACAGAAATAGTGACATGTGGGGAAAAAAATCTGTCTACCATCTCTAATTGGAATCCTACAAAGGATGATGGAATAATTGAATAAATAATGACTAAAATTTTTTTCAAAGTTAGTGGAAACGTAGGGAACAAAAGATACTGTTTCTTGCACTATGAGACTCCGGGATTTTTCTCTCTGTTTTTATTTATTTATTTTTTTCACAAGGGCTCCTCCTGACATGCCATACCTCTCTCTAATCTGGCTTGAAAGTTCATCCCTTTAGATGTTTTGGCTCTTTAATCTGCTTTCCTTTTCAGGTTAAAATTCTGGCAGGTGCTTCATGGGGTGGACTTGTTCTTGGGGAAGTTTTATCTCTTAAGCATCAAAAAACTCTCAATGATTTCATTCTGCCTGTCCAAACTCCCACATTTAGACATGGTCCTAGCATTTACCAAAACATACTGGAGGAAAAAAAAAAAACTGTGAGTTTTGTGTTTTTCAGGTCACAGCCTCTCAAGCTATAAAGCAAACTACACTGTTTTCCATTTTCTGTAGAAGAATACTAATGCCATTGGCAGGAACTGAGATCTGCCAGACTGCAGAGGGCTTTTAATGTTAATAAAGCATTAGGACACTGGCCTCAGTGAAACCATTGAAGGATTCCACCTTTTGTGACTTGATAAATACAGCCTAACTGAACTGGGTGCATAGATGTCATTTTCAAGATGAGGGATAGAGTAGATTTATTGATTGACAATTTACTATTACTGATCTAGAAACAGACTCTAAATCCAAACCAAGTGAATTAAACACAGTAAGCAAATTTTGCATCGATCAGTTGAACCAAATTATCATTGTCAACTGTTTATTGATAACATATTGTGACACAGCTTGAGTACCTACAGTACAATTTAAATTTTGTCGCCATCTCAATGCATTTTAATTACTTTATGGAAACAAGCACATGTTATTTGTTTAAATCAGTACTTATGGGAATTATTTTTCTTTTTATAAACCAAAGAATTAATTTTCACTTAAAAAACACTTTGACTATACATATCCAGTTTTTACATATGTTTATGTTATATAATTTGTGTGTTTGTGTGGTGTGCACTTAATCATATTGGACTGTTTGTGACCATGTGGAATACAACCCACCGGTCTCCTCTGTCCATGGGATTTTCCAGGCAAGAATACTGGAATGGGTTCCATTTCCTTCTCCAGGTGATCTTCCAGACCCAGGGACTGAACCTGCATCTCCTAAATTTGCAAGCAGATTCTTTACAACTTCGCCACAGGCTTCATGGTATAATAGTCACATTAAATGTGTCAGAAATTATTAAATTTTTTTTTTAATCTTGCTGTGTTTTTGTTATAGATGAGGAAGTTAACATTCAAAAAGACTAGACAACTAATCCAAAATAGCACTGCTTACTAGGAGCAGTATAAATAGAGAGCCAAATTCAGTGTCTTTTAAATAGTCCCACGTTGCTGATACTGAGATAGGTGTTATCTTTAGGCATTTTGATCTAAAAGCAGATGTTTCTTTCTATGAAATCTCTTCATTCCTTTGGTTTTATGCCTAGCATGGCATGGGTGAGAACATCTTGGAATCAATTTAAATTCTTTTTTTCTTACTTTTAATGGCCTCTGTATAGTATTAATGATGACTGCGTGATGGAATGAGAATGGGGGGGGGGGGGTCAGGATTAACCATATTTGCAGTTTCCAGGGTGATTTATTCAGTATTGCTGCTTTTTCCCTTTTCTGTATTGATATTCATGATACACATGTCAGAACCTCATTTTCTAAATTTTTTTTAATGAATTTATTTATTTTAATTGGAGGTTAGTTAGTTTACAATATTGTATTGGTTTTGCCATACGTCAACATGAATCCACCACAGGTATACACGTGTTCCTCATCCTGAACTCCCCTCTCTCCTCCCTCACTGTACATTATTATATTCAGTCTAGAGTGAGGAAAATTTGGTTCTTTTCCTAGTATTGGTATTTATTATAAATTCATAATACAAAGAATTATTAAAATGGGAGTAATAATATTTACCTCAATAAAGCCATTGTAAACCTTAACTGAATTTATATAGATAAAAAATCTATTAGAATTATTGGCCTAAACTATTTACTCAACCAATGAAGCCTGTTCTAATTATTTCCATCCATACCCAATCTCATGAAATATTAAGACAAATATTTCTTGGTACATATATTTATTCCTATGTTTATATTGGCAAATTAAATTTTATTAAGCTTCATCATATACATTATATTGGGCTTGGCAAGTATTTATATTTTCCTATTTCATTCTTACATCAATGTCATTAGCTTTTGATAGTTATATTCATTTCCCATACAAAGAAACTGAATTCTGATTAAATTATAGAACTTTTGCAGAGCTGCATAGTAGATAATAGAGCTGAATTTAAAATATGAGTCGTCTTATATGAAGACTAAGCCTTTTCCACAAGAATAGAGTCTCTTGGTTGTTTTTAAACTTTAAATCATTACCATGTTTTGTTGTCAAATGAGTACAAATTAATATACAAGAAAAGATGTTCATGAGCACAATACTGACCTTCACTCCTCAGCTGTAAAGTCAGAAGGATGGATATTTTCAAAGCCTTTAGCATATATAGTGTTATTGATTTTGTCTTCTATCAATCCCCAAACCTCTTATCCTCCTTAATGCTTACTCCATACACCAAGCCAAAATCAGGCCATCATTCTGTCTCCATTCTCTGTCTCATCCCTACATTTAAGCAGTTACTTGACTGTCGCATTCACATTCCAAAATAATCTTGAATTCTCTGCCATGTCACTGTGCTATGACTTATCATCTGAAACATCACAATAGTGTCTGTACCTATCTTTATCTCTTATGCTCAGTTGCCTCGAATACACCTTCTACATTGCTACTGGGAAATGATTCTAAAGTCTAATATTATCATGCAAATCCCTTCTTGAAATTCTTCAATGACTCTGTTACTGGGTAGAAGTCCAAACACTTCAGTAAGTTGCCTTCTGCAACAGGACTCCTACCTGTGTCCGCTTTCCTATCTCTTTCTAGTCAAACTTTGACAGAATCAGTTTCACGAATATATCAATGCTTCTACAGCTCAGAATGCCCATCCTTCTCTGATTTCTCTGATTACTTCAGTTCAGTGACTCAGTCGTGTCCGACTCTTTGTGACCCCATAGACTGCAACACACCAGGTTTCCCTATTCATCACAAACACCCAGAGGCTACTGAAACTACATGTCCATTGTGTCGGTGATGCCATCCAAACATCTCATCCTCTATTGTCCGCTTCTCCTCCCACCTTGAATCTTTCCTAGCAGCAAGGTCTTTTCCATGAGTCGGTTCTTCCCATCAGATGGCTTAAGTATTGAAGTTTCGACTTCCGCATCAGTCCTTCCACAGACATTCAGTACTGATTTCCTTTAGGATGGACTGGTTGAAACTCCTTGCAGTCCAAGAGACACTTAGGAGTCCTCTCCAACACCACAGTACAAAATCATCAATTATCTGGTGCTCACCTTTCTGTATAGTCCAACTCTCATATTCATACATGACTACTGGAAAAACCATAGCTTTGACTAGATGGACCTTTGTTGATAAAGTAGTGTCTCTGCTTTTCAATATGCTATCTAGGTTGGTCGCAGCTTTTCTTCCAAGGGGCAAGCATCTTTTAATTTCATGGCTGCAGTCGCCATCTGCAGTGATTTTGAATCCCTCCAAAATAAAGTCTGTCACTGTTTCCATTATTTCCCCATCTATTTTGGCATAAAGTAATAGGACCAGATGCCATGATCTTAGTTTTCTAAATGTTGAGTTTTAAGCCAGCTTTTTCACTCTCCTCTTTCACTTTCATCAAGAGGCTTTTTAGTTCCTCTTCACTCATCTTTTAGGATTTGAAATAGCTCAACTGGAATTCCATCACCTTCATTAGCTTTGTTCATCATGATGCTTCCTAAGGCCCACTTGACTTCACATTCCTCTTCTTAATATCTCCTGCTTGTATTAGGTCCATATGATTTCTGTCCTTTATTGTGCTCCTCCTTGCATGAAATGTTCCCTTGGTATCTCTACTTTTCTTGAAGAGATCTCTAGACTTTCCTGTTCTTTTTGTCCCTCTATTTCTTTGCATTGATTGCTGAGGAAAGCTTTCTTATATCTCCTTGCTATTCTTTGGAATTATGCATTCAAATGTGTATATCTTTCCTTTCCTGCTTTGCCTTTTGCTTCTCTTCTATTCACAGTTATTTGTAAGGCCTCATCAGGCAACCATTTTTCCTTTTTGGATTTCTCTTCCTTTGGGATGGTCTTGATCCTTGCCTCCTGTACAATGTCATGAACCTCTGTCCATAATTCTTCAGGCACTCTGTCTGTCAGATCTAATCCCTTGAATCTATTTGTTACTTCCACTGTATAATCATAAAGGAATTGATTTAGGTCATACCTGAATGGTCTAGTGGTTTTCCCTACTTTCTTCAATTTAATTCTGAATTTGACAATAATATTAGGAGGCCACAAAATTATATATCTGAATAAAACTGATTTATGTTATGTTTCATCTTCTGAAAATAATTACTGAGTATCTGTATTATGTGTTAGGTAAGGTGCAAATGGCTGGAGACAGAGAACTGCAAAAGAGGAATTTGCAGCCTTTCAGGGATCACTGACTTTAAAGAAATCATCACATAATAAATGTATATAGGCATAGCCACTTTATTGTGCTCTGCCTTGTTTCACTTCACAGATATTGGGTGGTTTACAAATTAAATGTTTGTGGCAACTGTACATTGAGCAAATGTATTCTTGTCCTTTTTCCAACAGCGTTTGCACACCTCATGTCTCTGTGACACAGTCTAGCAATTCTCAAAATTCATCATTGTTATATTCATTATGGTAATCTGAGTTCAGTGATCTTTGAAGATACTATTGTAAAATGATTATGGCTCACTGAATGCTCAGGGTTAGCATTTTTTTTTAGTAATAAAGTATTTTTTAGTTAAAACGTGTGCATTTTTTAGACATAATGCTATTCTACAGTACAGTATGAAGATAACATTTTTTGTATGCACTGGGGAGGCAAAAAATTTGTATGACTCCCTTTATTCAACTCATCAACCAGGTGACAAGGTGGGTTGGTAAACAGTCATTTCTGTTCCCAGATAGAAGAAAGCAAACAAGGGGATGTGCAAGGCTTCATGGAGCTGCATCACATATCTGGCACTACCATTACTGTCACCACCCAGAATCTCTCCTTCCCAGGAAGACACTTAATGTGAAAGGTCATCACCTCTTCCCTAAGAGAGTTGGCTGCAAACTTTCACCCCAGGATTGCATTCATCTGGAAATCCAGGTTTGATGTATTACATATGGTTTTCGGACATGTATATCCTTTGTTCTTTTGAGTCCAATAAACAAATCAGGTAGTGGAGGTCATAAAGGTTGAGGTTGTTGTCAGGATGGTCATCGATGGAGGGGTGGCAGGCTGTTGACCTCCTGGAAAGACTCTGTTCTCCCATGACACTATTCTCTCTGGACCAAAAGTTGACTAGCATCCACCCATAGCGTTGTCCTGTCATTTCGACTCTGACGATGGTTTTAGAAACACTTTTCCATTTCTTTATTTTCATACCTCCTCCTCCCTGTGTAGACAGCTCAAATGACATTTAACTGCCTTCCATATGTCTATGATTTAATTATAATCCATACTGTTAGAGAAGGATGCTAAATCACAGAGGTCTGTCAGAGCATGCTGGCACAGCATAGAAATTTTCCATGATCATCTTTTTTCTGACTTCAAATTTATATTAATGGTCATTGTTCCTCAGAAAGCTTCCCTAAGAAGTGCTGGCCACCAAGAATGGAAGCAAAATAAGCCATATATTGCCTCAAGCAGTGAATGACTGCTGTTCAATTGCATGAATGCCAATTTAAGATGCTTCACTCAAGCTGCCTATGACAAGGCATATCCCATTTCATAAACTAAGCACATATGTCTTATCCAGCTTACCCTGTGTGGACAGGAAGGTATTAGATATCCTACCACAAAGATAGAAATTCAGAAATAGAACAACTTCATATGAAACAAACCAACTTTAAAAAACTGATAGGAAAGTCACTGAGACTAGACATTTTAAGAGCCAGAGAATTTAAAATGAATTATATCTAATAGAAAAAACATTTTTTTAGCTAAAATAGAATGTGTAGCACATTAAGAGATAAAGAATTTAATTGCATTATGATAGCATATGTAAGAGGCTTGATTTACCTGGCACCTCTCGTTCAGTTCTTGACACTAACAGGGCAGATCCAATCCATATTTGGGTTTATTATACATGTTCAGATTTTTACAGAGAAAAAAAAGATTTGTTAGAAATAAGCAAACTAATTGAACTATAACATGAAGATGATATAAAGATGTCTATTTATCTAGTTAGTTATATGCACACAGATGCATTGAAAAGTAACAATGAACACATGCTTCAAAGTCACCTGAAGAGTCAGGTGGTTCTTTGGTCTGTTTGGCCCAAGAGCATCTTAATCAATTCCTTTCTGTCCATGTTCTACTGACTCTACTGTGTGTCTCATATAATATTTGCCCTAGAAAATAAACTCTATGATGCTGTTTTTGTGCTGCTGACATTATGTCGGCTTGTACTCAATAATTTTCTTAAACTTTACTTGACACCACTCTATTAGGAAGGCCTATTTGCTGGCTGCTCTTCCTAATCTGGCAGTTGACACTGAGCTGTTGGTTTCTGTCTGTCTGTCTCTGACACTATCTCTCCCTTTCCCTTCCCCTGAATATGCTATCTATTTTTATGCACTAGATCTTCTGCTGTGCTGTGATGAAGGAATGAGAATTATAATTCTTTCAGTGGGTGGAAACAGTCACTTCTAATTGGGATCAGATTTGACAGGGTTTTTTTCCCATTAAACAGACTTGTGGATATTCTGATTCTTTTTGTGAAAACCCATTAAACATTCCCATCCACAATTTCAGAAATTTTCAGGAATGTTTTCCTTTTATTTTTAATCATCAAATGTTTCTTAATTTATTCTCATCTATTAAGACAAACATAAATTTCACATTAGTATGGGCAAACCCACTAGAGCATTTATCATATCCCACTCCTAGAGGCTGGTATGAAACTTGTGAAAAAAATTAGGTGCTCAATAAGGCCTATTAGGCTTCCTCAGTGGTTCAGTGGTAAAGAATCCACCTGCCTATGCATGAGATGTGAGTTAGATCCCTGGCTCAGGAAGATCCCTTGGAGAAGGAAATGGCAACCCACTCCAGTAATCTTGCCTGAAAAATCCTACGAACAGAGGAGCTGGCAGGCTACAGTCCATGCAAATACAGAGTCGGACATGACTTAGCAACTGAAAAACAATAGTTTAGTTCAGTTGCTCAATCGTGTCTGACTCTGTGATCTCATGGACTGTAGCACGCCAGGCTTCTCTGTCCATTATCAACTGCAGAGCTTGCTCAAACTCACATCCAACAACAACAAATGTCTATTAACTTGCATTAAGAAAACATATTAAATTTGATAGACATAAATATAAAATGCATTTAATTTCCTTTGTCTCATGAAAGTTGACTTTTGTGAGGAGAAGACTGTATAGTCCATGTAATTTATAGGCTTAGTTAGGTTTCTCAAGTTAACAATAATAGTAACACAAAATAACTGAGTTTTTAAATATTTTTATTCTTTTTTGTTTTTAAATGTCTTGGTTACATTTTCTAAACAACCTTATTGAGACATATTTGACATATAAAATTGTATATATTTAAGGTGTACAGCTTGATGTTTTGATATGTGTATACATGGTGAAAAGATCACCACAGTCAAACTAAATAACTTGTCTATCACATAGTTACCATGGTATTTATACTTTGAGAAGATTTAAGATGTGCTATGACCTTGCTTTACATTAGGTCTCTAAACTCATTCATCTTGGGTAACTGAAAGTTTAAATCCTTTGACCGCATCTTTTCATTCTTCCCACCTTCTGCTCTTGACAATCACCATTCTACACTCTGCTTCTATGAGTTTGACTATTTTAGATTCCACATATAAATAAGATCACACAGCATTTACCTTTCTGTGGCTGGCTTATATCACTAAGCAAAATATTTTCTTGTTTCATCCAGGTTCACTCAAGGAATATAGTTTTTATAACCAAAGCTCTTTAATCACTTTGTTCGCAAATAGAAAATAATTATGAACCCCATATAAAGAGCAGATGTTGAAGATTTCTAAGACATAGTTGAGATGCTCCAGACTGGGATCTCTAAAGCATTTCTGTTGAACTATTTTCAGCAAAGAATAAAAACATATCCAGGAGCTTCTTGGTCACAGTGAGTCACAAGTACTATTTGACTTTATTACTTCAATTTGAAGTATTAAAATATCACATATGCTTTGTATAATATTTTTTCAATATGATGTTTTTATTTGTTTTAGTAACACAATGATGTTTTAAATTATTTAATACCAGGTAAACCAACAATGAATAAAAGCAAAATTAAACTCCTACCTCACATGTTAATATTTTCTTATAACAAATATATTAATTTCACAAGCCTTTATGCATATGTTCTGAATGTAAGACACCTGACATGACACATCAGCTTTAAGTTTTAAGTAGTGTTCTTCATGGATCCAAGGTATACTTCTGTATAACCTAGCCTTGGTTGTGACACTTGGGTTTAGGGAGAAATGTCTCCTGTGATTGACTTTCCTGGTGCAGTTTGAATAAGAGTAGATCAATGAAACAAAATAGTGATCAATGCAAAGAAATAGAGGAAAACAACAGAATGGGAAAGATTAGAGATCTATTCAAGAAAATTAGAGATGCCAAGGGAACATTTCATGCAAAGATGGGCACAATAAAGGACAGAAATTGTGTGGACCTATATGCAGGTCAGGAAGCAACAGTTAGAACTGCACACGGAACAACAGACTGGTTCCAAATAGGAAAAGGAGTACGTAAAGACTGTATATTGTCACCCTGCTTATTTAGCTGATATGCAGAGTGCATCATGAGAAATGCTGGGCTGGAAGAAGCACAAGCTGGAATCAAGATTGCCGGGAGAAATATTAATCACCTCAGATATGCAGATGACACCACCCTTATGGCAGAAAGTGAAGAGGAACGAAAAGCCTCTTGATGAAAGTGAAAGAGAGAGTGAAAAAGTTGGCTTAAAGCTCAACATTCAGAAAATGAAGATCATGGCATCTGGTCCCATCGCTTCATGGCAAGTAGATAGGGAAACAGTGGAAACAGTGTCAGACTTTATTTTGGGGGGCTCCAAAATCACTGCAGATGGTGACTGCAGCCATGAAATTAAAAGATGCTTACTCCTTAGAAGAAAAGTTATGACCAACCTAGATAGTATATTCAAAAGCAGAGACGTTACTTTGTCGACTAAGGTCCGTCTAGTCAAGGCTATGGTTTTTCCTGTTGTCATGTATGGATGTGAGAGTTGGACTGTGAGGAAAACTCTGCACCAAAGAATTGATGCTTTTGAAGTGTGGTGTTGGAGAAGACTCTTGAGAGTCCCTTGGACTGCAAGGAGATCCAACCAGTCCATTCTGAAGGAGATCAGCCCTGGGATTGCTTTGGAAGGAATGATGCTAAAGCTGAAACTCCAGTACTTTGACCACCTCATGCGAAGAGTTGACTCTTTGGAAAAGACTTTGATGCTGGGAGGGATTAGGGGCAGGAGGAGAAAGGGATGACAGAGGATGAGATGGCTGGATGGCATCACTGACTCGATGGACATGGGTTTGAGTGAACTCCGGGAGTTGGTAATGGTCAGGGAGGGCTGGCGCGCTGTGACTCATGGGGTCACAAAGAGTCAGACATGACTGAGAGACTGAATTGAACTGAACTGAACAGAAGCAGAAGATATTAAGAAGAGGTGGCAAGAACACACAGAAGAACTGTACAAAAAAGATCTTCATGACCCAGATAATCACGAAGGTGTGATCACCACCCTAGAGCCAGATTTCCTGGAATGTGAAGTCAAGCGGGTCTTAGGAAGCATGACCATGAACAAAGCTAGTGGTGGTAATGGAATTCCAGTTGAGCTATTTCAAATCCTAAAAGATGATGCTGTGCAAGAGCCAGAGATCAAATTGTCAATGTCCCTTGGATCATCAAAAACACAAGAGAGTTCCAGAAAAATATTTACTTCTGCTTTATTGACTGTGACAAAGCTTTTGACTGTGTGGATCACAACAAACTCTGGAAAATTCTTCAAAAGAGGGAAATACCTGACCTGCCTCTTGAGAAATCTGTATGCAGGTCAAGAAGCAACAGTTGGAACTGGACATGGAATAACAGACTAGTTCCAAATAGGGAAAGGAGTACGTCAAGATTGTATATTGTCACCCTGCTTATTTAACTTATATGCAGAGTACATCATGAGAAATGCCAGGATGGATGAAGCAGAAGCTGGAATCAAGATTGCTGGGAGAAATATCAGTAACTTCAGATATGCACTGACACCACCTTTATGGCAGAAAAGGAAGAAGAACTAAAGAGCCTTTGGATGAAAGTGAAAGAGAAAAGTGAAAAAGTTGTCTTAAAAATCAACATTCAGAAAACTAAGATCATGGCATCTGGTCCCATCAGTTCATGGCAAATAGATCTGGAAACAATGGAAACAGTGACTTTATTTTGGGAGGGCTCCAAAATTACTGTAGATGGTGACTGCAGACATGAAATTAAAAGACACTTGCTCCTTTGAAGAAAAGTTTTGACCAACCTATAAGGTTAGTAAAAAGCAGAGACATTACTTTGTCAACAAAGTTCTGTCTAGTCAAAGCTATGGTTTCTCCAGTAGTAACGTATGGATGTGAGCTGCTGCTGCTAAGTCGCTTCAGTCATGTCTGACTCTGCATTGGACTATAAAGAAAGCTGAGCACTGAAGAACTGATGCTTTTGAACTGTGGTTTGGAGAAGATTCTTGAGAGTTCCTTGGACTGCAAGGAGATCCAACCAGTCCATCCTAAAGAAAATCAGTCCTGAATATACATTGGAGGGACCGATGTTGAAGATGAATCTCCAATCCTTTGGCCACCTGATGCAAAGGTTCATTTGAAAAGATCCTGATGCTTGGAAAGATTAAAGGCAGGAGGAGAAGGGAATGACAGAGGATGAGATGGCCGGATGGCATTTCTGACTCAATGGACGTAAGTTTCAGTAAACTCTGGGAGTTGGCGATGAAGAGGAAAGCCTTGCATGCTGTGGTTCATGTGGTCACAAAGAGTCTAACACGACTGAGCGACTGAATTGAACTGAACTGAATATTGAAATACAATATCAGTGGGAAAGAGAGATCATCACATAAGAAACTTAACCACTAAATATACTAGATTTTTTTAACTTAAATTTTCTCCTTCCATTCTCAGTGGAAGTGGTGTTTATCCTCAGTTCATGCTCAGTCCCTCTGCTTGTTCTTTGGACTCCACATCCTCTCATATTCTCAAGGATCTTACTCTTTTAGTTATCAGAATAATAATATCACCCCTGGGTAGCAAAAGCAAGGAAGAAATATTTAAATCTAAAATGACTAAAAAGAGGAGTATGAGTTCAATTCTAGTTTTATTTGTTAGCCTCATATGTACCTAAAAGAGAGCTGATAATTCTTACCCAAACTCAAACATTTAAAACTTCTTCTCACATAACTTCTTCCCCAACTAGTGTGGCATGGGTGTAGCTACTTGTCCTTATGAATTTTCAACTTTCATGGGAAAAATACTATTTTGCCTTAAGAACTATTTGTTTATAGAATTTATGAGAATCATGCTAAAAATAAAGTAGTTTTCAAATCAAAGCTAAAATTAATCAGATTGTTTTAACTTGTTTTGACAACACTAACAAATCAATTGGTCTTTACTATATTACAAATGAATGAGCTAGAGCAAATGAAGGATTATGATGAAAATGTGCCACCTTGCCCCCATCATTCTCTTTCATTTTCTTCTTTTTGCCACGCTATGTCCAAAACTCATTTATAACACAAAATGTTCTAGACCGCTGCTGTGACCATGCTGGTCTTTTTATCTTCTGGCATAAAAAGCTGTATTTGAAAAGTTGAAAGGTGTCATCTGGTGACAAATGCCGAAAACAGACTGTGTAATGTGTCTAAGATCGTTTTTTCTACCTTCTTCAATATTTGGAATATTATTAAACCTTCAAATTATTTTTTAATTTAAATTTTGATGAGCTGATACAGAAATGGAGAATTAATTATTTAATCATTCTAGTACAGTTTCCCCCACAACACTAAGTTAGAAACACGGGACTAGGTCTTACTGATGTCTAATTTTTATCATTATTACCAAAGCTAACCTTAATTTAACATTTAATTTGAACTCTATCATTTATGAATTGCTTTACATTATGCTTTATATTTTATATTAATAGCTATAATTCTATGAGGTGGCTTTGATAGTCTCTACAAGTGGTATATTACAAACAGACTCAAAAGTTTTAACAACTTGTCTAGCCTTACAGAACTAATTAGTGACAAATATGAGCTTGTGAATGCAGTTCTCTTAGGTCACAAAACTGGATTTATAAATGGTTTATACTGCTATTATGTAATACTACATCTCCTGGTTTGGAAAAATAATAGACATGATGTAATTCTTGAAAAACAAATGGTTAGATTTTGCCTTTTTCACAAAAATAATAGAATAAAATTATGCTTCACGAATGTCTACTATAGCCAAAAAATTCAGTATGCCAAATAAGTGCATTGCTTTAGGAATTATTTCAAGCTTTTTATGGCTTCTATTTCATTCAGAGAATGGCATTGGTATAGAGTGATTCAATAGCATGTCAATCAAAAACAGAATTTATAGTTCAATAATTTAAGCACAGCCACTTTCAATCCTTGTTGAAATGAAGTTAGCTCAAAATAAATTTGTATTTGATACATAGCCCAGAGGATATCAACAATAGTGTTAAGTGAAGCTGTTATGCAAAGAAAACTGAATATCTCCATAATCCCTAGAATGCCATGAAGAATTTTGCCAATTATAAACACACAGGGACCTATAAAGTATATTATCCCAATTACAATTTCTAAGCAAAATTCTAGCAATTTTCTATTTGATTTTCTTTTAGAATTATAGATGAATTCATCTCGAGATGATCCTCAGTTCAGTTTAGACACTCAGTTGTGTCCAACTCTTTGCGACCCCATGAATTGCATCACGCCAGGCCTCCCTGTCCATCACCAACTCCTGGAGTTCACTCAGACTCACATTCATCGAGTCAGTGATGCCATCCAGCCATCTCATCCTCTGTCGTCCCCTTCCCCTCCTGCCCCCAATCCCTCCCAGCATCAGAGTCTTTTCCAATGAGTCACCTCTTCGCATGAGGTGGCCAAAGTACTGGAGTTTCAGCTTTAGCATCATTCCTAGTCTATCTTAAAATAATATTTTATGATATGTAAATTCATAAAACCCACTTGTTAAAATGCAAAAATTGGTAACCTGTAAGAATTAGTGATTATTAAATAGTCTACGTAAAGATATATTTAAAATGAGGTCCTTTCTAAATATTCAGTGAATATTCAGTTGTACACAAGGCAAGTAAATGTATTGAGGATATAACTCATCTTTCATCAAAATTGTTTTCCTGAACTTTGGTCAAAAGAACCCCTCTTCACCCTGCTTTGATAAATACATAATCAAAGTTATACCTACAAGGGATGCAACTTATTCATTTAAGTTGATTTTAACAATTTTACTGAGGCATATTTATATGTACTTTTATATAAAAATTCAATGATTTTTAGTAGATTTTCAGAATTTTACAACAATTACTACAGCCTTGAATACAGATTAGTCTGGTTCCATGAATCTTTTGTAAGCTAAGGTGAAAAAATATTCAATGTAATTTACTTATGAACTCATTAAAAATTTATATCTGCATATTTGATGTGAAGATACTGAGATGGATATGAGGATACAATGATATAGTAATCAACAAAAATAACAGTAATTAACAACAAATGAGTTCTTCCTGTGTTTCAGACACCATTTTAAGTGTTTTATGTGTTAATACTTTTACTTCTTACAACAACCATAGGTGTTTGAATAAACTGATCACAAAGCATTAGAAAAATCTGCCTGTGTTTACTCAATTAATGAATGATGCAGCAGAATATCTTAAATGCAGTCAATAATGCTTCTGCATAAAATTAAAACAAATAATAAAATAAATCCTCATTATCCATATACCTCTGTAATGAAAGCTCCATTCTCCTGCACGCCTTCAGAGAGAGAGAGAGAGAGACACTCTTTCTACATCTTATCTTTAATTTTATCTTTCACCACCTCGAAGCATGTTCTATCCTTCTTGCTCTGCTGAAATTGCTTCCTCAAAGCTATTAGAGACTGCATGCTATCAAATGCAGTAGTCAGCTCTCAGGAGCGTTCTGTTCTAAGTATTTACAACTCTTTTTTTTTTTTTTTTTTTTTTGCACATCCATTAAATTTATTATGACAATTGAAAATTCTATATAAACATAGGAAAGTCCAACTTGACTCACACTGCTCAGAGAGGACCATATATTCTTTTATTTTTCCCTATTGTATTGGTTTTGCCATACATCAACATGAATCCACCATGGGTGTACATGCATTCCCCACCCTAAACCCCCATCCCACCTCAATCCCCATACCATCCCTCTGGGTCATTCCAGTGCACCAGCCCTAAGCATCCTGTATCATGCATTGAACCTAGACTGGTGATTCATTTCATATATGATATTATACATGTTTCAATGCCATTCTCCAAAATTATCCCACCCTCTCCCTCTCCCACAGAGTCCAAAAGACTGTTCTATACATCTGTGAATCTTTTGCTCTCACATACAGGGTTATCGTTACCATCTTTCTAAATTCCATATATATGTGTTAATATATTGTATTGGTGTTTTTCTTTCTGTCTTACTTCACTTTGTATAATAGGCTCCAGTTTCATCCACCTCATTAGAACTGATTCAAATGTATTCTTTTTAATGGCTGAGTAATACTCCATTGTGTATATTTACCACAGCGTGCAAAGAGTTGACTCATTGGGAAAGACTCTGATGCTGGGAGGGATTGGGGGCAGGAGGAGAAGGGGAAGACAGAGGATGAGATGGCTGGATGGCATCACTGACACGATGGACATGAGTCTGAGTGAACTCCAGGAGTTGGTGATGGACAGGGAGGCCTAGTGTGCTGTGATTCATGGAGTCGCAGAGAGTTGGACACGACTGAGCGACTGAATTGACTGACTGACCACAGCTTCCTTATCCACCCATCTGCTGATGGACATCTAGGTTGCTTCCATGTCCTGGCTATTATAAATAGTGCTTCGATAAACATTGGGGTACACGTGTCTCTTTCAATTCTGGTTTCCTCGGTGTGTATGCCCAGCAGTGGGATTGCTGGGTCATAAGGCAGTTCTATTTCCAGTTTTTTTAAGGAATCTCCACACTGTTCTCCATAGTGGCTGTAGTAGTTTGCATTCCCACCAACAGTGTAGGAGGGTTCCCTTTTCTCCACACCCTCTCCAGCATTTATTGCTTATAGACTTTTGGATTGCAGCCTTCTGACTTGTGTGAAATGATATCTCATTGTGGTTTTGATTTGCATTTCTCTGATAATGAGTGATGTTGAGCATCTTTTCACGTGTTTGTTAGCCATTGTATGTCTTCATTGGAGAAATGCCTGTTTAGTTCTTTGGCCCATTTTTTGATTGGGTCAGTTATTTTTCTGGAATTGAGCTGCAGGTGTTGCTTGTATATTTTTGAGGTTAGTTCTTTGTCAATTGCTTCATTTGCTATTATTTTCTCCCTTTCTGAAGGCTGTCTTTTCACCTTGCTTATAATTTCCTTTGTTGTGCAGAAGCTTTTAATTTTAATTAGATCCCATTTGTTTATTTTTGCTTTTATTTCCAACATTCTGGGAGGTGGGTCATAGAGGATCCTGCTGTGATTTATGTCAGAGAGTGTTTTGCCTATGTTCTCCTCTAGGAGTTTTATAGTTTCTGGTCTTATGTTTAGTTATTTAATCCATTTTGAGTTTATTTTTGTGTATGGTGTTAGAAAGTGTTCTAGTTTCATTCTTTTACAAGTGGTTGACCAGTTTTCCCAGCAACACTTGTTAAAGAGATTGTCTTTAATCCATTGTATATTCTTGCCTCCTTTGTCAAAGATAAGGTGTCCATAGGTGCATGAATTTATCTCTGGGCTTTCTATTTTGTTCCATTGATCTATATGTCTGTCTTTGTGCCAGTACCATACTGTCTTGATGACTGTGGCCTTGTAGTAGAGCCTGAAGTCAGGCATGTTGATTCCTCCAGTTCCATTCTTCTTTCTCAAGATTTCTTTGACTATTCAAGGTTTTTTTATATTTCCCTACAGATTGTGAAATTATTTGTTCTAGCTCTGTGAAAAATACCATTGGAAGCTTGATAGAGATTGCATTGAATCTATAGATTGCTTTAGGTAGTATACTCATTTTCACTATATTGATTCTTCTGACCCATGAATATAGTGTATTTCTTCATTTGTGTCATCTTTGATTTCCTTCACCAGTGTTTTATAGTTTTCTATATATAGGTCTTTAGTTTCTTTAGGTAGATATATACCTATTATTTTATTCTTTTTGTGGCAATGGTGAATGGAATTGTTTCCTTAATTTCTCTTTCTATTTTTTCATTATTAGTGTGTAGGAATGCAAGGGATTTTTGTGTGTTGATTGTACATCCTGCAATTTTACTATATTCATTGATTAGCTCTAGTAATTATCTGGTGGAGTCTTTAGGGTTTTCCATGTAGAGGATCATGTCATCTGCAAACAGTGAGAGTTTTACTTCTTCTTTTCCAATTTGGATTCCTTTTATTTCTTTTTCTGCTCTGATTGCTGTGGTCAAAACTTCCAAAACTATGTTGAATAGTGGTGGTGAAAGTGGACATCCTTGTTTTGTTCCTGACTTTAGGGGAAATGCTTTCAATTTTTCACCATTGAGGATGTTTGCTGTGGGTTTGTTATACATAGCTTTTATTATGTTGAGGTATGTTCCTTCTATGCCTGCTTTCTGGAAAGTTTTTATCATAAATGGATGTTGAATCTTGCCAAAGGCTTTCTCTGCATCTATTGAGATAATCATATGGCTTTTATTTTTCAATTTGTTAATGTGGTGTATTACATCAATTGATTTGCGGATATTGAAGAATCTTTGCATCCCTGGGATAAAGTCCACTTCGTCATGGTGTATGATCTTTTTAATGTGTTGTTGGATTATGATTGCTAGAATTTTATTAAGGATTTTTGCATCTATGTTCATCAGTTACATTGGCCTGTGGTTTTCTTTTTTTGTAGTATCTTTGTCAGGTTTTGGTATTAGGGTGATGGTGGCCTCATAAAATGAGTTTGGAAGTTTACCTTCCTCTGCAATTTTCTGGACGAGTTTGAGTAGGATAGGTGTTATTTCTTCTCTAAATTGTTGGTAGAATTCAGCTGTGAAGCCGTCTGGACCTGGACTTTTGTTTGCTGGAAGATTTCTGATTACAGTTTCAATTTCTGTGCTTGTGATGGGTCTGTTAAGATTTTCTGTTTCTTCTTGGTTCTGTTTTGGAAAGCTGTACTTTTCTAAGAATTTGTCCATTTCTTCCAAGTTGTCCATCTTATTGGCATATAATTGCTGACAGTAGTCTCTTGTGATTTTTTGTATTTCTGTGTTGTCTGTTGTGATCTTTCCATTTTCATTTCTAATTGTATTGATTTGATTTTTCTCCCTTTGTTTCTTGATGAGTCTGGCTAATGGTTTGTCAGTTTTATTTATCCTCTCAAAGAACCAGCTTTGGGGTTTGTTGATTTTTGCTATGGTCTCTTTTGTTTCTTTTGCATTTATTTCTGCCCTAATTTTTAAGATTTCTTTCCTCCTACCTACTCTGGGGTTCTTCATTTCTTCCTTTTCTATTACAACTCTTTTTTTTAACACCTGTCTTCTCTGGGATCCTGTAATACCATAATGTATAGATTTTACTTCTATCTCGGCTTCTTATGGCTCTCTTTTGTTCTTGACTTGTCTTTTGTGCAACCTCTGAATGTTACTGATCCCTAAGATGCTATCTTTAGCTGCTTATTTTCTTTTCATTCTACATGCTCTCCCTGGACGATCTGCAAGTTTTGAAGCACAATAATTACACCATTGAAATCTGCATTCCTATATGTGTGATCTATCCACCCTCAAAACTCATGTGTTTGACATTTCTTTTTGGATGTGTATTACCCATCTCAATCCTAATGGAAGAAAAGCTGAACTCTTGTTTATTGCATTGCTGCAAACACATTCTTCATTATCTGAAATTTAATGTAAAAAAAAAAAAGAACTCTTTATTGCATTGCCCCAAACACAAACACAGTTTTCTTTAGCCTTCAAGTTTCTATATGTATTTCTCTGCTGTATAATATTTCTGAACAATCATTCCACCCCTTGCTCACTTTTCTTCAGTACAAGGAGGCTGAATTTTATGATAGGTGATTGAAACAGTCTCTCTCTCTCTCAAAAACAACAACAAAAAAAAAGTACCATGCTGTGCACTGACCATGAGGCTGCTGAGATTAGCAAATTAGCATTATAACAACAAACACAAAAAACTCAGACCTATCATCACAAGGAAATGAATTCCACCAACAAGCTGAATGAGGTTAGAAGAACTCAAGCTCCACATGAGAACCAAAGGTGAGCTGGTATTTTTTTCCATTTTATGAGACCTGTACCGAGGACTCCCTGACTCCTGACCCACTGAAAGTGTGAGATCATAAATCACTGTTGTTTTATGCCAGTAACTTTGTGGTCATTTGTTACACGACAACAGAAAATTAAGCAGGGAAGTTGCTCAGTCACATCTGACTCTTTGAGACTCTATGGACTGTAGCCTGTCAGGTTCCTCCATTCATGGGAGTTTCCAGGCAACAGTACTGGAGTGGATTGCCATTTCCTTCTCCACAGGATCTTCCCAATCTAGAAATCAAACCTGGGTCTCCTGCACTGCAGGCAGACCCTTTACTGGCTGTGCCTCTCTTTTCTTCTGGAGAAGAAAATTAAGCAATTTTCTGGTGGTTTTTCTCAGTTTTTATTTTAAATATTCTGATTCTCTCTCATTGGTAGCTTTGCTATTGCTACTATTGATCTCATATTTCTAACTATTATTTCCTGAGTAGCGTCTCTGCAATACATACATACTCTGCAAACTTTTTAAATATTTTTAATACTTATTAGATTGAAGCAAATCAGTTCTCACTATCCTAAGATTAAAGTAATCACACTTTAATAGCCATAATCCCTACTTAATAGATTGTAAAAAATTTAGTCATCTCCCATTTTCCCTCAGGTATGTTTGAACAGTGCTCAGAGTTCTGAGGGCCACCACAGTATGCCTCCAATGTTGTGATTTATTTTTCCCCCCTCAGTGGGTCATATTTTTTCCTTCTAGTTACCATCACTGTCAATATCATCATAGATTTGGATAAAGAAGATCCAATCCAAATTTTAATACTCAATTAAAATTTTAGAGCCAGTTCATCCATAACTGTTTTTATTACAACTTAGACAAAGTTATATATATTAAAAATATTCTACTGAAATTTTAGAAGGTGGAAGATAAAGACCAAAAAATAGCATAGAAATACTCTCTGGACTCAACATATGGTTAATTATTTTAATAAGCCATCTTCCAAATCTCTAAATTGCTAGCCCAATTTATATGATGGTGTTTCCCCCAACTTCCATGTGTAATTCTTTTATCTATTATTTTTGTGTCGGTAAGTGGTATTTGTAAATCACAGGAACGAAATACAAAATAACTTAAGTAAGGACTCACAGCAAGGAGTCTAAAGAAATCCAGTAATAAGAAGATAGCCTTAGGAATAAATGGAAAACAGAAACTTAATACCCTCAGGTCTCTGGGTTTTTTTTTTTTTTTTTTTTTTGCTGTATGCATTTGCTTTGTTCTTTACTTTCTATCTGTAGGTTGAATTCCCCCACTCTTTTAGTTCAGGTAGTCAAAAACATGACTGATTGAAATTTCTGAATTTTACATGATGTAGCTTCAGACACACCTAGAGATTTAATTCCCTTCCTCAGATTCAGTTCCAAAATTCGAAAGATAAATTCCAATTGCCCCAGAATTAGTTATATTCCCATCTATGGACCACTCAACTAAGCAATATTGTGCCATGAAGATGACATATTAACATTCACTGTAACCATGTAGATTGTGCGTTTATGTGTAGAAGCAGGTGGGAGTGAGGAGAAAGTTTAATGTGGACCAGTTATCAGAGATTCTATGATTAGTAGCACTGCATACTACTGAAACTACTGGCATACTTAATACAAACAAACACTATAACTAACCCATGGCATATAGGCTGTTAACTCAGGTTTGGCCCCCTTTCTCACTATAAGAAACCAACCAGAAAATACTAAGGACATGCCTTTATTGGGCACTATACATTTCTTAGAACTTCAATCCATAGGATTTACTTGAGTTCACTTAAGAAACAATTATTAGGTACTTGGCTCTACTCTGTGTTGAGGTCTAAAATATAGAGACAATTAAGAAACAGTTTTTCCTATGAGCATCCAGCCTAGAAATGAAGGCAGGCACATAATTGATATTTCAATGCAGCACACTAAGGAGGAAAGCTCAAGGTGCAGTCAAGAAGCAAATAAAAGAGCTATCAAATCTGCATGGGTGGTTCAGTAATGATTTTCTGGGCCAGAATGGGAGTTGACCCAGGTTTACTGCTGAAAAAGGCCAGAAAAAAATCAAGAAATTGGACAGTACAGGTGAAACAAAACCGTGTGCAAAGACATAGAGATATCGGAAAGCATGAGAATGTAGGCATTTATTTACACCAATATTGCTTTTTAAAAAAAAATTAAAGCTAGTTTAATTTTTCATCAAAGTAATGCATGCAAGAAGTTTAAAGAGCCAATTAGTTCAGCAAGGCTGATTATGAAAACATCTGCAGGTCCTAACCATTCACGTCTCTACAGAGGCAAATACTTAAAACTGTTTTAGCTAATTCTGTAGTGTTTACGTTCATATTGATAAATACTATGCTTATGTAACCACTTATTGATTTTTCAGTATTAGCCTTTATCTATTGACTTCCTAAATGAGAATTTAACTTTCCTTTACTCCCTTGACACACTCATTCTCATAATTCTCTCTCTCTCTCTCACACACACACACACACACACAAACACACACACTCCATCTTCTAGTTCAGTTCAGTCGCTCAGTCGTGTCCGACTCTTTGCGACCCCATGAATCGCAGCACGCCAGGCCCCTCTGTCCGTCACCAACTCCTGGAGTTCACTCAGACTCACGTCCATCGAGTCAGTGATGCCATCCAGCCATCTCATCCTCTGTTGTCCCCTTCTCCTCTTGTCCCCAATCCCTCCCAGCATCAGAGTCTTTGCCAATGAGTCAACTCTTTGCATGAGGTGGCCAAAGTACTGGAGTTTCAGCTTTAGCATCATTCCCTCCAAAGAAATCCCAGGGCTGATCTCCTTCAAAATAGGCTTGTTGGATCTCCTTACAGTCCAAGGGACTCTCAAGAGTCTTCTCCAACACCACAGTTCAAAAGCATCAATTCTTCGGCACTCAGCCTTCTTCACAGTCCAACTCTCATCCATACATGACCACTGGAAAAACCATAGCCTTGACTAGATGGATCTTAGTCGGCAAAGTAATGTCTCTGCTTTTGAATATACTATCTATAGCTATAATTCTTGCTAAAACAAGATGGTGTTAGCAGTTTGAATATTAAACATATTATATTTTGATTATTGTGTTTCCTCAAAATGTTATTAGTTATTAGTTTTCCCCTTAGAGCTTTTAATAACTGTATATATACTTACTTTGTATTCACAAAAATACTATGAGCTAGTACATAATGAGCTACTATTATGTCCACTTTACAGTGAAGAAACTAAATCTCAATAAATTCTCTAAGGTCACACAGGTAGAAAACAGTAGATTGGTGTTTGAATTCAAGGACTCTAGGACCAACATCAAGTTGTGCATTTAATCATAATTTTTATGATGATTCTCAGTTGGAATAACATTTTCTAATATTTTTGTTATTGACTTAGCCTTAGCACTTCTGACATTGTCACTTTAAATCCTCCTCCTATTATGTAAATCCTTTCTCTATACATTCAAACCCGTAATGTGTTCTATAAATTTTATCTTTTGCCTGGAACCTTCTCACTGGCTTCAGAAGAGACTGGTGGTTCTTGAGTTTTTCATGTCTGTTATATAATCTTAATTTCCAACAATCATTTCTTGTTATCTGAGTGTTTTAAAACAATCTGCCCTTATTTCAAGGCAACTGCATTTTTAAAATTTTCTTTTTCTGAATGGTCTCTCTTTCTACCTTTTTGGTTTGTTTGTTTTCTGCTATTTCTATCAGAGCCTAACTATTTGAGTCTATCCCCTTATATTTAAGATGAGACATCTAAAAGCAAATTAGATCTTCTAAATGTACAGGATTGTTTTTCTTCTGTGATCTTTACTAACACATGAGCTCCTCAAGGGTTTCCTCACAGAAACCTTTGTCAAAGCCTCATCTATGGATCTGTTTTTAAGAGAACTCAAATTCTTTACACAACATATAAGCTTTTACTTTATCACCAGGTTTCTGGAATGATATCACCTTCTTCAGTATTATACCTTTAAAAAACTTTTTCCAAAGGATCAACATTCTGTCTTCTGTCATCACGAAAATGTAGTTGCTCATTCATAGGAAGTGGTGGAAGGGATATAAGATGGAGTAAGACTCCATTTTAACAGTCTTTTAGTTTAGTTTTGTTTTGTTTTTAATTTTTAGTACATCCTTATGCTTCTACTTTCAGAGCTAACTGATGCCAACAATCTTGAACCTTTGGGGGATCCTGTGATGCACGTAGAATTGCTTCTCTATGTTCTCACTTCCAGCTTGGGATTCAGCTTCCCCCAGCCTTCTAAGCCACTTACTAATTACCTGTCATCCATCTACTTCTAGCCTCCCCCACACCCATCAATTTACTTATTAAAATTCCATTACCATTTTGTAGTTTTTGGAAAGAAAATACTAAAGGCATATACTCTATACCTTGTTATTATTTGGTCAGAATTGTTAGTCTATATATTCTATTCTGATTTATGCTTTATTATCCAGGTGCATAGGGCTTCCCACGTGGTGCCAGTGGTAAGGAGAGAGGAGCCAGGAGGGCTCGGTCCATAGGGTTGCAAAGAGTCAGACACAATTAAAGTGACAGCACACACACATACATTCAGGTGAAATGGCAGCTGGAGTCACTGAGACACAGATTCCTGTTTACATAACGCTGTGTTTAATATCTGTTGTGTAATTGTCAAACTGATTTATAAGAATGTAGGCCACACAATCAGTAATCAAACCTTAGAGTTAATAAATATCTGGCTATGTTACCATAACACATTTATAAAGCTTTATTTTGAATGTGTTCTGAAAATACAGTTGAAGAGTATAATGATATTTTTTAAAACCATATATTATGTTATTGTTTCCCTATAACATTTATGTAATTTTGGGTCAGATCTTTTTTTTTTTTTTTCATACACCTAATATACCACCTCCAACCTGCAATCTGGAAAACGATAGCTTTCTCTTGGCACCTTCTAACCTCCTAAGCCATTAAACCTTTGAAATATAAACTTAGCTTAAAATTGTATAGACAAGTGACTTGGCCACATCTATTCTAGAACCTGCAGCCAGCAATAGTAAGAACATGTTTATAAGGAAAGTAATCAAGTATTATTAAAGTGCAAGAAACTGGAAGACAAACTACTCAGTGATTTTACAGAGTATACATTTTCTGCTTTGTTTTAAAATTTCTTTTATTTTTTAATTTGTGGAAAATTGTTTTACAATTTTGTGTTGGTTTCTGCCATACAACAATGTGAATCAGTCATATTTTTATATATATCCCTTCCCTCCTGAGCCACCCTCCCCTCCCTCTAATCCACCCCTTTAGGTCATCACAGAGCGCCAAGCTGGGCTCCCTGTTATTTTGCAATTTCCCACTAACTATCTATTTTATACATGACAGTGTATATATGTCAATGGCACTTTCTCAATTCATCCCACGCTCACTTTTCCCCATTGTGTCCACAAGTCTGTTTTCTACTAGGTTCATCAGGAGCATTTTTCTAGATTTCATATGTATGTGCTAATATATGCTTATCTTTGTCTGACTTACTAATACTTCACTCTGTATAAGAGGCTTTAGGTTCATTTACCTCACTGCAACTAACTCAAGTGTGTTTCTTTTTATGGTTGAGTAATATTTCATTATATAAATGTTCCACAAGAAGTAAACTTTTTAAAACATATTTTTGTTTTTATAGTTTACCTTGAGGAAATACAAAATGAGAAGAAAACATTGGGCATTCTCACAGTCAAATTATAACTGTCATCAAAAAATAAGGAAAGCAATTTTGTTTATATAGACCATAGGAAGTGTTGACTAAATACCCATAACTGAATTACTAATTAATTTAATTAATACTGTTTTCATGTTAAGTATATTTAATTTTTAAAATGTGAATTTGTCATTATTTTACTTTATACAAAAGTTATTGATTGCTAAATGTAAGGCATTTATACTTAGCATTTTGAATGCATTATTTTATTTATCCCCCACACCAAACCTTTGAGTTACATGGTGAGGCATAGAAAATTGAAGTACACATCCAAATTCATACAGCTAATATTATAGAGTCAAGCTTATAGAATCAAGGCCCAGGCAGTACGGCCTTAATTTTTCTTACCACTTTTACATAAAAACTTTAATATCAAAGAGAGGCAGATGAATTGTTTTTAACAACAATGATGAAGATGTTCCAAACACTAAAGACTGATTGCTTACATTAGGAATTTCTGTGTGTGTCACATTTCTATGGCGTGTGCGTGTGTGTGTATGTTCTTGCTCAAACACTTGTTCTCAGATAAGATTTGCTGGGAGACACTATCTTTACGTATATGAGAGGTCAGACTCTAAGAAGGAAATGCACTGTGCTTGTCACCACATTGTATGAACTGGGCTTTGCTGTTGCACATGCCTTAGACAAGAAGACTCAACTGTAGGAAATGTACTACCACAGGTTGAAACTGCCTCTCCATCTGGGATTGATCCTGACATGTGCCCTTGAAACATGGTGAGATTTTCCAAGCAACAGGATTTCAACTCTCAGTCTATAAAGAGGTTGGTACTGAAGCAGGATTTGAGAAAGATGGTTTCTCTCTTTCTGTGACCTATATATCTACAGAGCCTACATGCCTTCTTGGCAATGTGGAGATGCTAGGATTGTCCCTGGACGTAGGACTTTTCAAACTGTTCACACTAACTTGGGTCAAAAGATAAAGAGCAAGAAATTGTGTGATCCTGAAAGCCAAGTTAGGTCTTAAGAGTAACTGTTTCGAGAAATCAATTCTTTGATGTGCATGTCTATTTCATGTTTTCAGCCATGATACTGACTACTAGAAAAAGGGGTTTCCCCTCTCTGAGTTTGGTGTGCATGTGTTAGCAGCGGCCATGTAATAAAAAGCATCTGTAGAATGCAGAACTGTGGACACAAAAGGACATTGGTGATGAAGGAGGTGCAAAACAAAATAGCTACATAATCCATTAGCTTGAAAAATCTCTGACGAATCTAAGGAACGTTGTGAGGCAACTAAGTCTGGGTTATTATGATACTGATAGACTTGACATAAGACCTATATTTTTAATAAAACAAAGTACAAATGTCTTGGTACTTACGGTTTTAAAGACCCATGATGTGTGTGTCAAGCACCAATAATAAATCTGATATTCAGAAAATCTAAATGACAGCCCAAGAGCTCATAAACTGTATGAGTTAGTGATGAAACTGTTCAGACATCTGGTAATATGCTTATCTATAGCCATATATTGTTACCAAAATTACTCAACATTTAGATCTCTGCTGTGCCATGAGCTTGTGAATTAATAAATATAACATTAGACTACAGTCAATAAGAACAATAAATGTCTGTCAGTTCTAAGTTTGAACTTCACTTACTGCCCAGCAGGACAGCAGAGGAATACAGCCACTGACTGCTTACTTCAATATCTAAGAATGATACATCCCTTTATTTTTATTTTGCTTTTAAACATCTCTAGAAGTCAATTGTATTTTCCATTTTGCACAATGCATCATTCCAGGATCAATTTTGAGTGTTCAAAAAAAGCATTTTAGACTAAATACAAATTATAGTGAGCTCTAAAAGTACTTGTTTCAATTCACAAGATTTTAGCAATAACATATTGAGTATGATTTCATTTATAGTGCTTGTATTATTGTGCATCATTAATTACAGTAATTTCCCCTCTCCACACTGCTCTTTTCATTGTTCTATGGGCCTTCAAGTAGAATGAGAGAGCTCCAGATGTGAGTAAGGGAAAATGTCACAAAGGCTGAACTCGCTTTGGGGTTCAGACCACTGCATGGGCCATATTGTCGTCAATGATGTGTAAAGGACAAATCAAAATGTATGGATGGAAACAGAGATGATTTTAAGTGAAAGTGTTCCCACATTGATCATGTCACTTCAACAACATGAAATTCAGTTGTTTCTTCTGATACTTTAGGAGAGTTTATGTATGTGGGTTTTTTGTTTGTTTGTTTGTTTGTTTAAGACTGTGCTGGGTCATTGTAGCTTTGTGCAAGCTTTCTCTGGTTGCAGCGAGCGGGGGCTGCTCTGGTTGTGCTGTGCAGGTTTCTCTTTGTAGTGGCTTCTCTTCTCATGGAGCATGGGCTCTCGGGTATGTGGGCTTCATTTGTTGTGGCTCCCAGGCTCTAGAGCAGAGGCTCAGTGCTTGTGGAGCACAGGCTTAGTTGTCCCATGGCATGTGGGATCTTCTTGGACCTGGGATCAAACACATGTTCTCTGTATTGGCAAGTGGCTTCTTTACCACTGAGCCACCAAGGAAGTCCAAGGATGAGTCTTAATTTAGATAAAAGGCTTTTATCAATGACTAGTGTTGCAAAGCAAATCACCCCATAAGTTAATGGCTTGAAACACCATTTGATTAGCTCTTAATCAGATAGTTCCACTGGTCTGAGTTGGCTTTTCTGGGCTTGGAAGGTCTAGAATGGCCTCATACAGGTCTGCCCTCAACTAGGCTCTTTGGTGAAGCTGGACCTTCCAGGAAGTTAGCTCAGGTTTACATACATGATGAAGGAAAAGTTTCCAGAAGCAGGAGAAGGCCAGCCCTAATGTGCAAGTGCATTTAAAAATGTCCTTTCACTGGGGATGCTAATATCCTCTTGGCCAATTAAGAAACATGGCCAAATCCAAAAAAGACGGAGAAATAAACTCCCCTTCTTCACAGGGACACCTTCAAAGAGATTGTGGTCTTTTTTTGTGGTTGCCGGGAGAGCCATTTTGCAAATTAGTGAAAATTAATGCAAAGTGTTTACCATGTAAGAAAAGCTAAATGTCATTTTTAGCATAGTTTACAAATCATACATCATTATTTATTATTTAAAAATATTTATTAGGAAAATAGGCTTCCCAGGTGGCTCAGTAGTAAAGAATCCTCCTGTCAATGCAAGAGAGGTGGGTTCAGTCCCTGGGTAGCGAAGATCCCCTGAAGTAGGAAATGACAATACATTTCAGGATTCTTGCCTGGGAAACCCCATGGACAAAAGGAGCTTTGTGGGCTACAGTCCATGGGGTCACAAAGATGGGGACCTGACTGAACAACTGAGTATGCACAAACTAGGAAAATGAAGTGTTAGCTTATTCAAATTATAATAACAATGAATAATAGCTTTCAGCATAAATCTTTGTACATTTACTCAAGTTTTACTGAAGAAGAGCCACTGATGAGCATGAGCAGTTATTTTTACAAAAGGAATTTGGAGCAGAGAATATGTCTTTCCTAGATTTCTGTCATTTTTCCAACATTTAACTTTTCCTTCTAAAGACATACTTATTTACCTTTGAAATCACAATTACCAGAAATTCAGGGACTTCCTTTGTGGCTCAGATGGTAAAGAATCTGCCTGCAATTTAGAATACTGGGTTTGATCGCTGGGTTGGGAAGATCTCCTAGAGAAGGGAATGGCAACCCACTCCCATATTCTTGCCTGGAAAATTCCATGGACAGAGGAGCCTGGAGAGGCTATAGTCCCTGGGGCCACAAAGAGTTGGACACAACTGAGTGACTAACACTCACTTTCCTAAATAGAAATCAAGGATATATTTACATGATATTGAAAGTTTTAGTGGTTAGAATTGTAATCTTTATCATGGCCTCCATTCATCTGAATCAATGGCATTTATTTCACATTAAAGCCTCCTCAAACTACAAGTGACAAATGAAAATGATTTGACTATTCATGTCCAAATGAGAAAATGTCCTTGAGTTGAGTGACACATACTCTTTCTCAATAATATCACCCAGTTTTATATCTGTAAAAACAGTAACTGGCTATTGAGCTCCAGATTTGCCTAACTACACTGTACTATTTTTGAGTTGTGCTCTAAACCAATTAGAATTTAAATGGCTAAAAGACTCCCTGTATGCCTCGATCATCTTTACACTATAGAGGATTCAGTAAATATACCATACTATCTAAAATGCTAAGAAAAAGTGTTTGAAATGAAAATTGCCTGAGGAAATGTCCTTCTAAATCCCTTCACTTCAATGTTTAACTGCTTCTCTCTGTTTTCATATCACTCCAATACCATCTAAAGTGACATTTTCTAAACTTGGTTTGAATCCTCTCTGTCATATCATGTTGGCTCTTGCAACTGCCAGAAAGTAATCCCTGATTTTGCCAAAGGTTGCTCTGCACCTGGGTTCTCTGGCTATAGCCAGAGGACCAGATATAAGAAGTCATCCTGGCAGTCTCCTGTTGGTTGGCTAGAGAATCGATGTTCTTTTCCAGGATGTTTTATTGTATACAGAAGTGTTGATGTTTTCCTTTCTTTTGTGAGCAAATCGCTATATGCTTTGAGTTGATGTGTAAATAATAATAATGTGGGCAGATGCTCTCAGTCACTCTCTCCTTATATATTTCAAATAACAAATATTAACCACCTTACAAGGTGGCTGTGGGGATTACAGATAAATAAGATACTTTAATATTCTTCCTAAGCTGATATATTATGTGTACAGGTTAGCTCAAATTTCATTCAATTAATTCCTCTGAAATAAGTTCACTGCACTAGTCAATTTTTGTCTGCTAAAGAGTCCTCAAAGTAAATAAATAAATTAAAATACTATATCCTTTTCTTTGAAGGGACTTGTGGTCTAATTGTTCGTTAAATAGCATTAAATAGCTCTTGCAGGCATTCAATACTTTAGATTCTTTAGAGTGCTTTCATAAGCATTACCTCATGAGTCCAACATAACAAATCAGTGAGGTAGACCAAAAGGTAATTATTTACCCCGTTAAAAAAGAAAGAAGTAATTGCTCACCAAGGACATAAATTATCCCACTTAAGTTTACACAGTATTAAAATATTGAATTTCTGTGAAATACATGAGTGCTTTCTCCACCAGAGAAGACATATTTTAAAGAGGAAAATTGATTTTTATTTGAAAAGAAATATTTTAATGTATGGCTGCTGCTAAATTACTTCAGTTGTGTCCAACTCTGTCGACACCATAGACGACAACCCACCAGGTTCCCCTATCCCTGGGATTCTCCAGGCAAGAACACTGGAGTGGGTTGCCATTTCCTTCTCCAATTAATGTATGGATAACCATGGATAACCGAAATAAGATTTCAGTGTTAAAAAAAAAAAAAGCAATAACAGAAGCCAGTCTCTTTGTTATATCAATTATGTCTTCCATATCTAATTTGATCATTCTTTTATCTATGTCTAACCTCAAATAAATGTTTATTTTTATGTCTCCTATCAAAGATATTAAGAAAATACACCTGGCAAGGAGGTAGGATTTATATTGAACAGATATGTATTAAAATGCTAGTTCATTCACTTAATAGATATGTCATCTGGATTACACTGAATATCTTTCCTAAACATTGATATGTATTTTCAAAAATGAAAATAATCATATTTAACTTGGAAAAATTGTGTGATTTATGCAAAGCAGCTACAAACAGTAGTGACTTGAAAAATTCGTGTTTCTCCTTACCCCTTCATTCCTCCTCATTTGTCTCTACTTCACCTTCTTTTTAAATATATAGTATATTTGTTTTGTATTTTGAGGTTCAAAGAGGAAACATATTACAGACACGATTTTTTTTGTATATTTAAGCAACTTGTATGACAATGAAAAAAATTTAATTAAAAGTGCTGAAGTCAATGATATATGAAATCTTTCAAACATTTCAACCATGTGACTTTGTGATGGTAAAAAGTAATGTATATCTATGGCTGCTTCATGTTGATGTTTGGAAGAAACCAACACAATTCTGTAAAGCAATTATCCTTCAGGTATAAAAATAAATAAATCTAAAATTAAAAAATAATGATTACAAATGCAACAACCATATAGCCTATATCACAAACTTGGTAGATAGTCATAAAACCTTCAACTCTAAAAGCTGTATTTATACGAACTAAAAAGTGGCAGATATATTTACTTGAATTTACATCTGAACATATGCAAATTATCTTGAGACAATTAAGTAAACTCCATTTACTTATTCTGGAGTCAAACGTCTCATTTTAAAGCACACTATTCCTACAAGAGTTACCTGTGTTAATTTAGTGAATATGAGTAATAACTCTAAAGGATAAGACACCCATCCTTCGGGAGTTGGTGATGGACAGGGAGGCCTGGCGTACTGCAGTCCGTAGGGTCGCAAAGAGTCGGACACGACTGAGTGACTGAACTGACTGATTAACTGAAGGTGGAATGGAGACTACTGATTTTTACTGAAGGAAATAACATAGTAAGATTCCCATTAATGTGAAAGTTTTGAAAGCAGAACAGTCTTGGCCTGGAGACAAGAGATGTACGTGACTCTCCACTGCCTTCATTTTAGCCTGTCTTCCATTGCTCTGGAAATCTCATGCAGGCTTGGATCACTATCCAAATAACTTACAAAGCAAAATTTCCATTAGAAATCACAGTGCCTGTTGTAAACTCTCTGAGTCTGAACAAGTGAGCCTAGCAGTTTATTAAGTTGCCTCAAGAAAATCTGGATAGATTATTTAGACATAAATCCAAGTAAATATGCTTACCACTTTTAGTTCATGCCAATATAACTCCTGATTCTAGATACAGTGTGTCTATCTATCAGAATAATTTTATTATTACATTTATATATTGAATTAATTGAACTAATTAAATGAATTTATTATATTTATATATTAAATTAAATATAAATTTATACATATAAAAACTATATTTATATATTAACAATTATGTTTCCAATTATTCTCATTTTTGACCATCAGAAAGTCACTGAGGTTGAAATGTCTGAAAATTTTCCTATTAAATGATTATTATTGATTTATTTATATTTAATAAAATTTCCTGCTTTATCATATGTCATTAAATTTAAAAAGTACTCCTTGATGATCATGAATTCTCATTCTATTATTAAAATATTTTATTTTACATATTTTAAATTTATTAGTGAATCTTATATTTGTAGTGCAAATACCAAATAAAACTATAATGGAAGAACCCTTATATATTTAAATTAATCAAATAAACATATTTTAAAAGAATGTCTGCAAATTCTTTTTACTTCGTATGAGCCATACTTTTACCAATAAATTTGATTTGTGGAAGGCAGAGACAAAGAACAGAAATTGAATAAAAATTATTATATCTTATTTATTAAGGAAGATCTTAGTATGTATGCATGCAGGTTCAGTTGCTTTAGTCACGTTTGACTCTGCAACTCTATGGACTGTAGCCCACAATGCTCCTCTGTCCATGAGATTTTCCAGGCAAGAATATTGGAGTCATTTGCCATGCTCTCCTCCACGGGATCTTCCTGACCCCAGAATCAAACTTGCATCCGCCTGTGTCTCCTGCATTGCAGGTGGATTCTTTATCCACTGAACCACTTGGGAAGCCCAGGGTCTTAGTATATTCCCTTTTATAATATTAAGAAATCCTACAAAAATATTAACCAATAACACAGTCACAGGCTTTAACACAATTTAAGGAAATTCATTTCAAGCCACAAAAATTCCAATAAATCCATTATTTATTGAGTTCTTATTATGAACAAGCACTGTAATCTGCAAAAAAAAAAAAAAATAAGACATGTCCTTTGTCTCATTTAAAGGTACTATAATATATAGGTGAAAAGATATTGGTCAACTAGTGAAACTTAGAAAAAATTTGTAAATTATGTCAGGAACCATCTTATTACAAGGCAAAGGAGAGGGAGCAGTGGATATCTCTTGTTCCATGGAGACTGCAAATTGAAGGAAACAGAGCTCTGAAATGATGCCAACAGTGTAAAATGGAAATGCTACCACTCATGAGAAGCTCCTTTTGACCCTCCTAAGGGAAATTTGATTTTATGGCTGGCTGGATTCTTGTTTCACTTTGCAGGAGTCTTTTTCCTAGTTCCTTCTTGCACAGCCAGGTACGAGTAACCCACGCATGAACAGCCACCACCCAATCTATCCTAAGACCTGCAGCCAGACCTGGGAAAGTGTTGATCAGTTTCCTACAAGTCACCTCACCATCAGACTCAAGATGTAAGCATAACTGAGGCAACTTCTATAACCAAGACTGTGTGATTCAGCATAAAAATTTTAAAAAGGCAAAACTAACCTGTATCCTTAGAAGTTAGGACAGTGGGTACCTTTTGAGAGGAAAAAAAAAAAGTTTATAAAGGGGCTAAGGACAGTCCCTAGAGTGCTGGTAATTTTCTACTTCTCTTGTGGCTACTATATGAGCTTGCTGATTTTGTATGTATTTATAATTCATGAATATATTACATGTTGTTGATTTTCAGTCACTAAGTCGCGTCCAACTCTTTGTGACCCTGTGAACTGCAGCACAACAGGTTTCCCTATCCTTCACTATCTCCCAGATTCTCCTCAAACTCATGTCCATTGAATTACTGATACTATCAAACCATCTCGTCCTCTGCTGCCCCCTGCTCCTCTTGCCCTCAATCTTCTCCATCATCTGGGTATTTTCAAATGAGTCAGCTCTTTGCATAAAGTAGCCAAATTATTGGAGCTTCAGCATCCATCCTTCCAATGAGGATTCAGGGTTGATTTCTTTAGGATGGACTGGTTGGATCTCCTTGCAGTCCAAGGGACTCTCAAGACTTCTACACCACAACTCAAAAGCATCAATTCTTCAGCACTCAACATTCTTTATGGTCCAACTCTAATATCCATTAATGACTACTGGAAAAAGCATAGCTTTGACTAGATGGAATTTTGTTGGCAAAGTGATGTCTCTACTTTTTAATATGCTATCTAGATTCATCATACCTTTTCTTCCACAGAGCAAGTGTCTTTTAACTTAATGGCTGTAGTCAATGTCCAGAGTGATTTAGGAGACCAAAAAAATAAAACCTATCAATCACCATTTCCATTTTTTCTTTCTGTGTCTGTTTGCAATGAAGTGATAGATTTGGATGTCATGATCTTAGTGTTTTGAGTATTGACTTCTAAGCCAGCTCATTCCCTCTTCTCTTTCACTCTCTTCAACAGGCCCTTTAGTTATTTTCTTTCTGTGATTAGAGTGGAATCATCAGCATATATGAGATTGTTGATATTTCTCCCATCAAACTTGATTCCAGTTTGTGATTCACATAGCCTGGCATTTCGCATGATGTACACTCCATATAAGTTAAATAAGCAGGGTGAGAATATATAGTCTTGACATACTTATTTTCCAATTTTGAACCAGTCCATTGTTGCATTTACAGTTCTGTTACTTTTTGTCCTATATACAGGCTTCTCAGGAGACAGGAAAGATGGTATGGTACTCCTATCTCTTTAAGAATTTTCCATAGTTTGTTGTGATCCACACATGGGGTCACAAAGAGTCGGACGCTACTTACGAACTGAACAACACAGTCAAAGGCTTTCATATATTCAATGAAGAAGAATTAGATTTTCTTTTCTTAATCCCCTTGCTTTTTCTATGATCCAATGGATGTTTGCAAATTGATCTCTGGTTCCTCCGCCTTTCTAAATCCAACTTGTACATCTGGAAGTTGTTGGTTCACATACTGCTGACATCTAGCTTGATGAATTTTGAGCATTACCTTGCTAGCATGTGAAATGAGCAGAGTTATATGATAGTTTGAACATTCTTCGACATTGACCTTCTTTGGGATTAGAATGAAAATGGACCTTTTCCAGTCCAGTGGACATTGATGAGTTTTCAAGAAGCAAAAGTTAGAATCAAGATTGCTAGGAGAAAGATCAGTAACCTCAGATATGCAGATGACACTACCCTTATGGCAGAAAGTGAAGAAGAACTAAAGAGACTCTTGATGAAAGTGAAAGCGGAGAGTGAAAAAGTTGGCTTAAAACTAAACTTTCAGTAAACAAAGATCATGGCATCTGGTCCCATGATTTCATGGCAAATAGATGGGGAAAAAGTGGAAACATTGATAGACTTTATTTTGGGGGGTCAAAAGTCACTGCAGTTGGTGACTGCAGCCATGAAATTAAAAGATGCTTGCTTCTTGGAAGAAAAGTTATGACCAACCTAGACAGCATATTAAAAAGCAGAGCCATTACTTTGCCAACAGAGGTCCATCTAGCCAAAGCTATTGTTTTTCCAGTATTCATATATGGATGTGAGAGTTGGACTATACAGAAAGCTGAGCGCTGAAGGATTAATGTTTTTTACACTGTGGTGTTGGAGGGGAATCTTGAGAGTCCCTTGGAGAACAAGGAGATTCATCCAGTCCATCCTAAAGGAAATCAGCACTGAATATTCATTGAAAGGACTGATGCTGAAGCTGAAACTCCAATACTTTGGCCACCTGATGGGAAGAACTGACTCATTTGAAATGACCCTGATGCTGGGAAAGATTGAAGGCAGGAGGAGAAGAGGACAACAGAGGATGAGATGGTTGGATGGCATCACCGACTGAATGGACATGAGTTTGAGTAAACTCCAGGAGTTGGTGATGGACAGAGAGGCCTGTTGTGCTGCAGTCCATGGGGTTGCAAAGAGTCAGACATGACTGAGTGAGTGAAGTGAAATGAATTTAACTGAGTGCAGCATTTTAACAGCATCATATTTTAGGATTTTAAATAGCTCAGCTGAAATTCTGTCACCTCGTCTAGCTTTGTTTGTTGTAATGCTTCCTAAGTCCCACTTGACTTCACACTCCAGGATGTCTGGCTTTAGGTAAGTGACCACACGATCCTGGGTACATGAGTCATTAAGTTCTTTTTTGTATAGTTCTTCTGTGTACGCTTGCCACTTGTTCTTCTCTTCTGCTTCTGTCTGATCGTTGCCATTTCTGTCCTTTATTGTACCCATCTTTGCATGAAATGTTCCCTTGGTATCTCCAATTTTCTTAAAGAGATCTCTAGTCCTTCCTATTCATACTTCAGTAAAAATTGTTAATAAAAATATCACTTTTAAGACTTTATTAGTGCTTCTTGTTGTTTAGTCTCTTCATCGTGACCAACTCATTTTTTACTCCATGGACTATAGCACACTAGGCTCCTTGCTCCATGGGATTTCCCAGGCAAGAACACTAAGTGGGCTGTCATTTCCTTCTCCAGGAGATCTTCTTTACTCAGAGATTGAACCCGTGTCCCCTGCATTGGCAGGCAGATTCCTTACCACTAACTTATATGGGAAGCCCTTTAATAGTTCTAGAATCACATCATTTGGACTTTACTATTACTATCTATGCAAGCTCAGACAATTTGTCTTAGCTCTCTGACTCATTTTTATTCTATATATAAGGATATGATAATGTTGTAAGTCTCACAGTTTTGTTTAGACAATTATGCAGTGATAACACATATAAATTAGCTAAAATGCTATTTATCATTTTAAAAGCACTTAATAAATAACATTTTTGTTGTGGTTTTGTGATATTTCTCTCATTATTTCATTGTTTATTTCTTTCTTAAAGTAATATTTGAACCTTATGAATTCCACTACAGCTTTCGTATTTTCAATTTTCATTAGCATATGGCTCTTAAATTAGTAGTAGCACTGGTAATATAATTTCAGTATCAGTGTTATGACAATTCATTGTGTAGCTTTATGTAAGTCACTTTCTCACAGAAAAACTAAGTTTTACATATTTAAAAAACACTGGGTTTAGATAACATGAGAATAAGAGTTTCAACTTACTCTAAATTTCTAATAAGATATGTTAAAATAATATTATAGGTACAAGTACATTGACTAAAAAAAAACTAGATACAATATTAATCATTTATTTGTTATATAATCTGCACTTTATATCTTTAGGGTATGTAATCTTTATTTTATTCCATAAAAAAAAAAACTGTACAAATCTACAGATAAGCAAATGGATATTTCCAATACTATTTTTAGATCATAGGGTAGATACAGATAAACATATATATAAGTATATATATATATTATTTTTAAACACAGACACACATACATATATGTAAACACAAATATAGATGCTTCATTTTATAATCACATGAAGATTTCCCTTTACTACTTAAAAGCAGGATATGTATGGACGGAACTTTGTATTCTAGTGCAAGGAAGTCTGTTGAAAAATGATGTCTTTAGAAAAACTTTTGAAATGCTTTTTTCAAGATGATAAAAGCAAGGATATTTTTAGAATTTTGAGGCTAAAGAAAAAGTCTTTTAAAGAAAATGTTTATAAGGAGGTATGTCGCAATATAAGAACTGAAAAGTCATGTTAAGAGACTAAGTATAAATACTACTAATTGCAGGACAACTCAGTTATTTAAAGTGAGAGTGATATTAGGTAGCATAGAAACTATTACAAAAATTACATTTTATGTTTTAATGGCAAACAAGTTGTTTTTCAGTTCAGTTCACTCTCTCAGTCATGTCCAGCTCTTTGTGACCGCATGGATAGCATCACACCAGGCCTCCCTGTCCATCACCAACTCCAGGAGTTCACTCAAACTCATGTCCATCGAGTCGGTGATGCCATCAAACCATCTCTTCCTCTGGCATCACCTTCTCCTCCTGCGTTCAAATCCTTCCTAGTATCAGGGTCTTTTCTAAGGAGTGAGTTCTTCACAACATGTGGCAAGACTAGTTCAGTCATTTCAGTCACTCAGTGGTGTCCACCTCTTTGAGACCCCATGGATTCCAGTACACCAGGCCTCCCTGTCCATCACCAACTCCTAGAGCTTACTCAGACTCATGTCGATTGAGTCATTGAGGCCATCCAACCATCTCTTCTTCTGCTATTCCCTTCTCCTCCCACCTTCAATCTTTCCCAGCATCAAGGGCTTTTCAAATGAGTCAGTTCTTCCCAACAGGTGGCCAAAGTATTGGAGTTTCAGCTTCAGCATCAGTCCTTTCAACAAATATTCAGGGCTGATTTCCTTTAGGATGGACTGGTTGGAACTCCTTGCTCTCCAAGGGACTCTCAAGATTCCCCTCCAACACCACAGTTCAAAAGCATTAATCCTTCAGCGCTCAGCTTTCTGTATAGTCCAACTCTCACATCCGTATGTGACTACCGGAAAAACAATAGTTTTGCTAGATGGTCCTTTGTTGGCAAGTAATGTCTCTGCTTTTTAATATGCTGTCTAGGTTGGTCATAACTTTTTTCCCAAGGAGCAAGCATCTTTTAATTTCATGGCTGCAGTCACCAACTGCAGTGATTTTTGACCCCTCCCCCCCACCAAATAAAGTCTGTCACTGTTTCCATTGTTTCCCCATTTATTCGCCATGAAGTGATGGGACCAGATGCCATGATCTTTGTTTTCTCAATGCTAAGTTTTAAGCCAACTTTTTCACTCCCCTCTTTCACTTTCATCAAGAGTCTCTTTAGTTCTTCTTCACTTTCTGCCATAAGGGTAGTGTCATCTGCATATCTGAGGTTACTGATATTTCTCCTGGCAATCTTGATTCTAGCTTGTGCTTCATCCAGTCTAGCATTTCTCATGATGTACTCTGCATATAATTTAAATAAGCAGGGTGACAATATACAGCCTTGAGGTACTCCTTTCTGGATTTGAAACCAGTCTATTGTTCCATGTCCAGTTCTAACTGTTTCTTCTTGACTTGCATGCAGATTTCTCAAGAGGCAGGTCAGGTGGTCTGGTATTACCATCTCTTAAAGAATTTTTCACAGTTTGTTGTGATCCTCACAGTCTTTGGCATAGTCAATAATGCAAAACTAGATGTTTTTCTGGAACTCTGTTGCTTTTTCATTGATCCAATGGATGTTGGCAATTTGATCTCTGGTTCCTCTGCCTTTTCTGCATCCAGCTTGAACATCTGTAAATTCATGGTTGATGTACTGTTGAAGCTTGGCTTGGAGAATTTTGAGCATTAATTTGCTAGTAAAGCAATTGCACTAGCAATTATGTGGTTGTTTGAGCATTCTTTGGCATTAACTTTCTTTGAGATTGGAATGAAAACTGACCTTTATAGTCTAAAGATAAATGTATGCATGACTTCCTCCTTATGCTACAACAGCATAAGCCACAATGTTATCTCTTAACTCAAAGGACATTTAAGTTCAATCCCTGGGTCAGGAAGTTCCTTTGGAGGAGGACATGGCAACCCACTTCAGTATTATTGCCCAGAAAATCCCATGGAGAGAGGAGCCTGGCAGGCTATAGTCCATAGGAACATAAACAGTTGGACATGCCTGAAGTGACTTGGCATGCGTGCACTTTATACAGCAAGCCCTTTCAAAGCAGCTGGAGATAACTTCTCAAATAAGGCAGATAAGTGATTTGTTCTCATGTAAATTACATTCTAATGAGAAGGATAGACATAAAGAACTAAACAAACAACATAACTACCAATTGTGATACAACCTATGAAGGAAAACAAGGTGATAAGACTATTTAGCAATTCTCTGGGTGTAATATCAGATAAATGTTAAGAATAATTTTTCTGCAGAAGTAATATTTCAGCTGAGAATCACAGGTGAGATGAGTCAGCCAAAGAAAGTGAATTTCAGTGAGATAAAATAAACACAGAAGCTTAAAGGCTATTCAGCAGAAACAGGGTTGAAAGACCAAGGGGTTCTTTTCCAGACTTTCCACACTTCACACAAGAATCACCTCCTAACAAAGAAATTCCCTGATCCTCATTCTGTCACTGTCTGCTATGGATTCCACTGTTATGGACTGAATTGTGCTCCCCCCACCAAAAAAATTCATACACTGAGCCAAGTCTCCAGTATGATACTATTTGGAAGAGCCAAATTTGGGAGATAATTATGTTTAAATGAGGTCATAGGGTGGAGCTCCCAGGATTGGATTAGTGTCTTAGAAAAGGATAATGGGGCTTCCCTGATAACTCAGTTGGTAAAAAATCCATCTTCAATGCAGGAGACCCAGGTTTGATCCCTGGGTCGGGGGGATCCACTGGAGAAGGGAAAGGCTACCCATTATTGTATTCTGGCCTGGAGAATTCCAAGGACTGTAAAGTCCATGGGGTTGCAAAGAGTTGTACATGACTGAGTAAATTTCACTTCACTTACATACTTCACTGAAAAGGATAATGAGACCAGAGCTTTCATTCTTGAACATCTGAGGACACAATAAAAGTGGTGACATGGTCATGCTACAAACCAGGAAGAGAGTTCTGGTGATAACTCAGCAATTCCGGCATTCTAATCTAGGACTTTCATCTTCCAGAACTGTAAGAAAGAAACTGTTATTTAAGGAATCTGGCCTATGGTAGCTTGTTAAAGTTGCCTGAGCTAAGACATGCTCTTTCTTTTCACTTTGCTCTTTTCTACCTAGTACTCACAGACTTGTAGCATTAGCAGTTCTTGCTTTGCATGGTACTGATATGCATGAATTCTAATTACTGTCATTTAGTTAGATAACACCAGACTTCCCAAACTACTTCCCAAAGTAATTCACATTTCAATTACTACATTATAGTCACTGGAAATAATTATATGAAGTACAAACTTCACTGCTATCTCTTCAGTGCATGGATTGTTCCATACATAACTAGTAATGTGTGCTAGCTTCTCTCTTGTGATAAAGAGCAGTGGCTGCAAGACACAGCTCTCAGTCAACCACAGATCAGAAGGGTTAACAACTGATGCACTGAAACCATTCTGTACCAATACAAGCATCCTGTTTTTCACTTTCAGTACAGTAGTCAGTACTTCACATGAGATATCAATGATTTTTATAAAATAGGTATTGTGTTAGTTGATTTTGGCCAACTGTGGACTATTGCAACTGTTCAGAGCTCATTTAAGTAGGCTAGGGCTAAGTTCGGAGAAGGCGATGGCACCCCACTTCAGTACTCTTGCCTGGAAAATCCCATGGATGGAGGAGCCTGGTGGGCTACAGTCCATGGGGTCACTAAGAGTCGGACACAACTGAGCGACTTCACTTTCACTTTTCACTTTCATGCGCTGGAGAAGGAAATGGCAACCCACTCCAGTGTTCTTGCCTGGAGAATCCCAGGGAGGGGGGCCTGGTGGGCTGCCATCTATGGGGTCACACAGAGTCCCACACGACTGAAGCGACTTAGCAGCAGCAGCAGCAGCAGCAGCAGGGCTAAGTTGGACTTTCCAAGTGGCTCTAGTTGTAAAGAACCCACTGGCCAATACAGTATATGTAAGAGATGTGGGTTCAATTCCTGGGTCAGAAAAATCCTCCAGGGGAAGGCGTGGCAACCCACTCCAGTATTCTTGCCTGGAGAATCCCATGGACAGAGGAGCCTGATGGATTGCAGTCCATAGAGTCACAGAGAGTTGGATGTGACTGAAGTAACTGAGCACATGCAGGCTAAGTTATGATGTTTAATGTGTTGCTGCTGCTGCTGCTGCTAAGTCACTTCAGTTGTGTCTGATTCTGTGTGACCCCATAGATGGCCTACCAGGCTCCCCCATCCCTGGGATTCTCCAGGCAAGAACACTGGAGTGGGTTGCCGTTTCCTTCTCCAGTGCATGAAACTGAAAAGTGAAAGTGAAGTCACTCAGTCATGTCCAACTCTTAGCGATGCCATGGACTGCAACCCACCAGGCTCCTCCATCCATGGGATTTTCCAAGCAAGAGTACTAGAGTGGGGCGCCATTGTTTAGTGGGTTAGTTGCATTAAATGCATTTACAACATATCATGTCTTCAACCTAAGTTGTAAGTCAAGGGCGATCTATACTTCACAACAGAAAACACAAAGAATAAAGATGTGGAAATTGATACAAACTTAGAAAGGGATATGACAATTTGTCAAATCACAGAAAACATGCTTACTTCATAAATCATGCAACTTTAAATCAAGAGTACAATTTAAACTACCTTTGATAACTTTATTACAAGTCAAGGAAAAAAAAAACACTTGTTTCTCAATGTTTCTAATATTTGCCATTATAGTACACTAGGTAAATGTTAGTTTTTTTTTTCTTTTTATAATGAATTTTTAATTTTTAATTGAAGGATAATTGTTCATTGGAAGCACTGATATTGACGCTGAAACTCCAATACTTTGGCCACCTGATGCAAAGAGCTGACTCATTTGAAAAGACCCTGATGCTGGGAAAGATTGAGGGCAAGAAGAGAAGGAGATGACAGAGGATGAGATGGTTGGATGGTATCACCGACTCAATGGACATGGGTTTGGGTGGACTCCGGGAGTTGGTGATAGACAGGGAGGCCTGGCATGCTGTGGTTCATGGGGTCGCAAAGAGTCAGACACGAGTGAGTGACTGAACTGAACTGATTAACATGGTTGTGTTGTGAGTTAGTCATAAGTATACATATGTCCCCTCCCTCTAGAGCCTCCCTCCCACTTCCCCTGCCCCTGCCCTATTCCTCCATCTAGGTTGTGACAGAACGCTGGCTTGAGCTGCCTACATTATACAGCAACTTCCCAACAGTGGTCTATTTTACATATGGTAATGTGTATGTTTCAGTACTACTGTCTGTTTCAACAAAATGTTTAAAGGTCATGGAACAATCATACTTTTCCTTTGATTATGAAAGTCTTAGTTCAAATGTTTCTTTTTGTTTCTGTTTTGAGTTTTTGCTTTGATATTACCCTGAACAGCAAAGGTGGTGTGTGTACTTGTTTTTTTTTTTTTTTTTTTTTACTGCTCCCTAATGTAAGTCCCTTAAAGGAAAGGATTGTCATCTTCTTGGTTTGCTAATGTGTTCTAAGACCCTATAGTAGTTCTGGCATAATAATTGGGAGGAACAAAAATCAATGAATAACCAAGGAAAAGGAAAAAAATGGTGGACAAAATTAGCCTTGCAAAACTTGGGTATTATTTTAATGAATAGGAAGTCAATGAAGAAATTTAAGCAAGATATTAACATAATCTGATTTATGTTTAAAAAGATAACTTTAACTTCTTTTTTAGATAATTAAGGTAATGTGGCCAGAAATGGAGAAAAAGGAGAACAGTAAAAAGGTTAGTGCAGTGGTCCATGAGAGATGAAAATGACTTGATTTAGCATGGTAATAGTATAAAAAGGAAAAAGTGAATGACTATGAGATTTATGTTGGAAAGTTCAGGAGTCTTGCCTACAGATTGAATGTAAAAAGTAAATGAAAAGTGGAATCAAGGATAACTGCTAGATTTCTGATTGACATAGCTAAATAGATATTGACCCATTTACCAAGATGGGAGAATCTGGGGGAAAACAAGATTAAGGGTTAGTGGAGTGGATAAATATGTCAATTTTATTTCTGTGAAGTTTAAAATAGGTTTAAGATATTTGAGTGCAGTTATCAGATAGCTGTCTTCTGAAACTCAGGGTAGCAAACAGATGGGTGGCAAAAATCCAAGTGTATATAGAAGTGTATTGAAAATTATAGAAATGGATGTTATCTCAGAAGAGAAGGTTCATGCTGAGCTCTGTAGCTATCGAATAATTGTAAGGTTGGTAGAGGAGTGACAAGAAATAAAATGGTCACTAAATTAAAAATCAGTATCACAAAACCCAATAGATTATATATATATATATAAAGACATGGTCCACTTATTCATATTTTATTGTATCAAATTCAGTACTATGAAGATAAAATATTTCTTATTTGACTGTTTTAGTATGGAGTTTTAGTTGACCTTGACAGAAATGATTGTAGGAGAGTGGTATAGATTTTAAAAAAAAGTGAAGTTACTCAGTAGTGTCCAACTCTTTGCGACCCCATGGACACCAGGCTCCTCCGTCCATGGGATTTTCTAAGCAAGAGTACTGGAGTGAGTTGCCGTTTCCTTCTCCAGGGAACTTCCTGACCCAGGGATTGAACCCAGGTCTCCCACATTGTAGACAGACACTTTCTGTCTGAGCAACCACTTGATCTTAGCCAAAAGGCCAAGAAGTTAGATGCAATTAAATTTAATGTAGTTAATGATTGATTTAGTTTTAAGTCTACCATCTTGATATTTGTTTTGTTTATACCATGCATACTTTGCTCCTGTAGTCTTTTGTCTCTGTCTTCTTTTGTATTAATTATTTTTACTTTAGAATATAATTAGATTTATAGAAAAATTGTGACAATATTACACATTTCCAATATCCCTCACTTGCATTTTCCTTGATTATCAAACATTTGTATTAGTATGATATATGTGTCTCAGTGAAGAAAACAATGTTGACACACGTTATTGTTAACTAAAATCATACTTTATTCTGATTTTCTTAGTTTCTGTTTAACATGCTGTTTTCTTCTCTTACAGAATTCCATCCAAAATGCCACACTATATTTAGTCATTACCTCCTTAGGCTCTTCTCATCAGTAATAGTTTCCAGATTTTCTTATTTTTGATAAATTTGACATAGAAAATACTCCATGACCATCTTTTCAATGTCCTTACTTAGTAGACCAGTCATTTCTCCAAGGAACTCTCATACCTTTAATTGGAGAACAGTTTTAGAAAACAAGATGACTGTAGTTTTGCAGCAAAACTTGAAAGAGAATAGTGTGAATTACTCAACCTTGCTTTCCTTCTTTGATACTGTGTTGGATATTATAGTTCTTTCACCTTTCTGTTAAAATTTTAGATTCAATTTGTTGATAACCACAAAATAAATTGGATTTTATTTGGGATTGTAATAAAAAATAGATCAGATGGGGAAAACATGAACTAAACAACACTGAGCCTTGTAATCAATGAACCTGGAATATCTACCCATTTATTTATATCTTATTTGATTTCTTCCATATGAGTTTTTTTTTTTTACATAGTCCTGCTGCCAAAAAATTAGCAGCTTAGCATATTACCTTAAAAAAGCACTTTTCCTTTACCTTATTTGTGTTTGTAAATAAAACAATTAATTACTGTCAGTCAAATAGACACACTCATGCCCAAGCACGTATACACATCATTTAAAATTTAATATTTGCCCCTTATTCTCTAAATATTTGTTTAAATTGCAAGAGGAAGTTATTTTTGTCAGCTTTATAAGATTTTATACGTAAAAGGTCATTCTCTTGTATGTAGTCCTCTATACTGTGAAAAATGTATATTGTTATGAAAATACCACCAGAAACAATGAATAGGATAGTTCCACCACTATCCCTAAAACTTCCTTTATGGCACTTTATCATCAACTTAACAATCAATCTTATACCTGTGAGCATAGCTAAACATATTTGTCCTAGTATTTACGCTTTTCCATGATTTTCATAACACTCAAACATACAGTTCTTTTGCCTTCTGGCTAATTTCCCTTAGCATGTAGGTGTTTTAAAAGACCCCGATGCTGGGAAAGATTGAAGGTAGGAAGAGAAGGAGATGACAGGGGATGAGATGATCGGATGGCAGTACCAATAAAATGGACATGAGTTTGAGTAAACTCCGGGAGTTGCTGATGGACAAGGGGGCCTGGTAGGCTGCAGTCCATGGGGTTGCAAAGAGTTGGACACAACTGAGTGACTGAACTGAACTGAACTGTAGGCTTTGGGGCTTCCATTGTGGCTCAACGGGTAAAGTATCTGCCTGCAATGTGAGAGACCTGGTTTGGAGACCTGGGTTCAATCCCTGGGTTGGGAAAATCCCCTGGAGAAGGGAAAGGCTATTCACTCCAGTATTCTCACCTGGAGAATTCCATGGACTGTATAGTCAATGGGGTCACAAAGAGTCAGACACAACTGAGCAATATTCACTTTAGGTAGGCTTTTAGAATCAATGTTGTACATAAATCAGTTGTTGTTGTTCGGTAACAAAGTTGTGTCCCATTCTTTGCTATCCCTTGAACTGCTGCACACCAGTCTCCTCTGTCCTGCATTAACTCTAAAGTCTCCTCAAACTCATGCCCATTGAGTCAGTGATGCTTTCTAGCCATCTCATCCTCTGCTGCCCCTTTTTCCTTCATCCTTTGCCTTCTCATTTTGCCTTCAACCTTTCCCAAAATCAGGGTCTTTTCCAATAAGTTGGTTTCCACATCAGTTGGCCAAAGTATTAGAGTTTAAGCTTCAGCATCAGTCCCTCCAATGGATATTCAGGGTTAATTTCCTTTAGAATTGATTGGTTTGATCCCCTTTCTGTCCAAGGGATTTTCAAGAGTCTTCAGCACCACAATGTGAAAGCATCAAATCTAAGTAGTCAATCCCTTTTCATGACTGAGTAGCGTTTAGTTGTCTGGATACAATGTGTTAATCCATTCAAACTATGATAGATATTGGGTTACACTGGAAAAAGTCTTTGGTCTAGAACATGGATCCCCAGTTTCGAGTTCACCAAGTTGTTGGAAGGTGGCAATGAATTGACCCTGAGTGCTTATTCTGGACCTCCTCTGTGAGTGAAAATTATATAGCAATGTGAGTTTTTGAGCTAATATCCACACTGTTTCAAAAATTGATTTGGAAATACAAATAACCTCAAATATGCAGATGACACCACCCTTATGGCAGAAAGTGAAGAGGCACTCAAAATCCTCTTGATGAAAGTGAAAGAGGAGAGTGAAAAAGTTGGCTTAAAGCTCATCATTCAGAAAACGAAGATCATGGCATCTGGTCCCATCACTTCATGAGAAATAGATGGGGAAATAGTATCAGACTTTATTTTGGGGAGCTCCAAAATCACTGCAGATGGTGATTGCAGCCATGAAATTAAAAGACACTTACTCCTTGGAAGGAAAGTTATGACCAACCTAGATAGTATATTCAAAAGCAGAGACATTACTTTGCCAACAAATCTCCATCTAGTCAAGGCTATGGTTTTTCCTGTGGTCATGTATGGATGTGAAAGTTGGACTGTGAAAATAGCTGAGAACCAAAGAATTGATGATTTTGAACTGTGGTGTTGGAGAAGACTCTTGAGAGTCCCTTGGACTGCAAGGAGATCCAACCAGTCCATTCTGAAGGAGATAAGCCCTGGGATTTCTTTGGAAGGAATGATGCTAAAACTGAAACTCCAATACTTTGGCCACCTCATGCGAAGAGTTGGCTCATTGGAAAAGACTCTGATGCTGGGAGGGATTGGGGGCAGGAGGAGAAGGGGACGACAGAGGATGAGATGGCTGGATGGCATCACTGACTCGATGGACGTGAATCTGAGTAGACTCTGGGAGTTGGTGATGGACAGGGAGGCCTGGCATGCTGGGATTCATGGGGCCGCAAAGAATTGGACATGACTGAGTGACTGAAATGAACTGAATAATATTTTAGAAATAACTGAAATAGGAAAGATTTTATGGTAAGGCCACCATAGGTAAATAAAAGGTACAACTTCTCAGCTACTTCTGAAATGAAAGAAAAAAAATATTTTTAATCTTTATTGGAATCTCAATTTTGCATAAAGATAAGAATTTAAAAGAGGAAAAACAAATAACAAAAATTTCAGATACCAAAACTGCCATCTTGCATCTAATTCTGTGACCACAACTTACCAAATGGCTTTTATTTCTCACAGCCACAGTTGTAAACCTGCAGTGGATGAAGCTGAAGATCCATCAGGTTAATTACTAAGACATCAAAGGCTAAGTCAGAATTCATATTCAGGGTTGGAAGGGGATAAATTAGGAAGATGAGATTAACATAGACACACTACTATAATACATAATAGGATACCCACGTGGCTCAGGTATATAAAAATTCACTTGCAATGCAGGAGATGTGGGTTTCATCCCTGGGTCAGGAAGATCCCCAGGAGGAGGAAATGCCAACCCACTTCAGCATTCTTACCTGGAATATTCCATTGACATAGGAGCTTGTCAGGCTAGAGTCCATGGGGTCACAAAGGGTTAGACACTACTGAATGACTAAACAACAACAGATATATATATATAAAGTACATATATGTATAAAGTACATATATGTATAAAGTATATATATATATATAAAGTGAAGTGAAGTGAAGTGAAGTCACTCAGTCGTGTCTGACTCTTTGCGACCCCATAGACTGTAGCTTATCAGGCTCCTCCGTCCATGGAATTCCTTCTCCAGGGGATCTTCCCGACCCAGGAATCAAACCCAGGTCTCCTGCATTGCAGGCAGATGCTTTACCATCTGAGCCACCAGGGAAGCCCATATATAAAGTGTATATATATATAAAGTAGATAACCAACAAGGACATACTGCATAGTATGGAAACTATACTCAATATTTTGTAATAACTTATAAGGGAAAATAATTTGAAAAGTATATATATATACATACATAACATAATCTATATACTCCTGAAACTAACATGACATTGTAAATCAACTATACTTCAATTAAAAAAAAAACATAGATTAAAAAAAGATTCAATTCTAATACACTCCAAGAGCCAAACTACTTCCATAATAACATGCTATTATTTTTTCACAGATGGTTACTATGTAGGAAACCTTACCAACTGTGCTATATATTGGGAAAGTAGAGTGAAAGCAAATAATAGTAAAATGATTGATTGGTAATAAAATTATTGGACATCCATTCCAAAGGCTTGACTTCTCTTTCTTGAAAAGTCTGCCTACTAAGAAAGGGAAATGAGAAGAAAATGCCTAAAACTGACCTAAATATAGAACTGCTTTTCAAAGACAAAAGGGTAGCATGTTTATCATTTGCCTTGTCAAACAAAAAATAAAGTCATACTTGACCTTTGTTTAGGAAACAATTCTGTTCCTTTCCATAAAATAATTTCTTATTCTTCCTCTTTGTGTTACTCCTTTTAAATTATATTCCATATTAAAGGTTAAACATTTTCTGCCCATACAATACAGCTATAATTTACAGCACACTAGTATACTTTTATATTTATATTTTGCTCTATATAGCATATTCCTAGCCTAGGATCTATTATTGCATCTGGCAAAATTGAAATGAGAGCATTAGAAGTTTGAATTTAGTGAAGTGTGAGACCCGTGAGGCCTTTACAATGCTTTCTTAAAAAGCTAATCCCATATAGAATTGGATTTCTCCAATGCCCTTGAGGATGTGTGTTTTCTGTATTTCAAGTAATCTAATTCATGGCTCTTGTTTATATATAAAAGTGGGGTACATTACATGGTTATTTCCATCTGCCTTATTTAAAATAAAAGACAGTTTTCTTTATTTTTTGTTAAAATAGCATATGCATGCCTCATTCATATTAAATATATTGAAATGTAAGCCTTTTTCACAACAAGTTTCCATGTTTTCCTAAGTATTCCAGATGGAGTAATATTATCATATTTATCCCTAGTTCTACCTCCTAGACTAAATTCCTAAATATGGGAATTTATCCTTTATTCTACCTCTTAGACTTGGTTTCTTAGTTTTAGGAATATCTTCTAATTTATAACATTTAATCATAGATTTAGATAAAAATCAGCAGGGCATATAGTAACAAGAATACCTTCCTCAAGTATATAATCATAATATACAATTACATATATAATATACAATTGTTCACATAATATACAATTTGATTTTGATTAATCTCTTGTAAAATTCATATTTCTGAATTTATTCACTACAATATTATGTGATGAGATTGCAAAGAATATAAATTAAATAAGATTTAGGCCAGCAGAATGCCACCTAAACCTACATAAGTCTCATAAGTTTAATATAATATGGGTGAAGTATTCATACTCTTCTTATTTTCTGAAAATAAATAAAGGTGTCCTTGAAGTAGCATCTTATCTTTTTCTCCAATACTATATGTTTGGAGTTCATGCAAATTTCCTATCTTTTATAGTGTATTTTATATCTGTGTTTCCTAGATACTTTTACTTGAAGTTTTGATGAATCCCTCATAAATCATGTCCAGAAAAGTTAAATCGACAGTTAATAAAATTTAAAATTATTGTCAAATTCCTATTCTAGTCTCATGAAATTTGAATAATTTTTGCAAACTGATCATGGATGAAAATACCAATATTTTAAAACCTAAACACCATGTGGAAATAAGAGTTTTATTTTCTTAAAATGACTTTAAATAGGATCCTGCTTGAATTCACCCAGGCCAAAGGTTTTGTAATGGAAGACTTTGTAAAGTTGTATGAAATAGTCAGTTGTCATTTTCAGGGTACCCTTTCAAGTAGAGGGTTAACAGGGAAAAAAATTCAATGTCTCATTTTTCTGACAGACTGAAGCAAATTAAATATGTTTTTCCGAATGTACAATATGGAAGTGTGGTCTCATAAAAACATACTTAAAAGGCTGGGAAGTTGGCATGACTTACTCAAGGCTAGATATTCTGAGACACCAGGTACTGGGCAGAGGGCAGGAAATTAAAAGGTAATGAGATTGCACAAGTGGAAGTCATAGTGATGTCAAGGGAACACTTGAACGTATACTTTCGCCCTGAGAGTTGAAGACCGTTTGGCAGGTCATCAGATATCCTCTTGGCCTCTAACTCTACTGCAAGAAAAAGTGAGCAGTTTGGGGGTTCACATTTCAGTATCTAGGTCAATAAAATTAAGACAAAATTCTACTTTCAGGAGGACAGGTGCCATGAGGAGACACTTGGGACGTCAGAGTAATGATCATGAGAACATCAGCATATGACATTACATCATTTCTTCTTTAAAGCATCTCTCCAGGGATTCTAATTAATAAGGTAGTTTAGAGTTCCTTTTTTGGTGTCTTTAATCTATATTTAGTTTCCTGAATTCAAGAGCAGAAAAAATATCCAGAACTGGGGTAGAGGGCATGGTGTAACTGAGTGTGCTGTACTCTGTGTGCTAAATCACTTCAGTTGTGTCTGACTCTGCACTCTTGGTGACACTATGGACTGTAGCCAGCCAAGCTCTTCTGTCTATGGGACTCTCCAGGCAAGAATCTTGGAGTAGGTTTCCATGCCCTCCTCCAGGGGGTTGTCCTGATCCAGGGATTGAACTCAAGTCTCTTACATCTCCTGCTTTGGCAGGTGGGTTCTTTACCAAGGGTGCCACCTGCGAAGCCCAGTGTAACTGAGAGGGGTGATGAAAATTGACAAGGGAAAATGAGTTGGAGGAGGGAGGTGCAAAAACCAAGTAGGAGAAGGAATGAGCCATGAGTCCAGGCTAATGATGGGGTATGGTAGGCAATTATTATAACACGATTAGGCTTTCATACTCAAAGAAATACAAGAGAATGATCTAAATTCATTGGTTCAGATCATCAGAAGATAACAAGTCCAGCTTTAAGCCTAAGTAAGTCTACCTGCAAGCATGTATGTGGGAGGGCTCCCAAGACTAGATGGAAAGGAGAAGGTCATGAAGATCATTAGGGCTCACAAGCTCAAACAATTGAAAGTTTCTGCAAGGATTATCATTGACTATATTGTAAGAATAACTTAGAACAGGATTTAATAAATGAAGGAGGTAACATTAGTCTAATTAATTAATTAAATATTAATCCTTACCAGTCAGTCACTCTGACTTTTTCATAAATAACTTTAATTATGTAGCAGCCATACCTACCAAGCAAATCATTTCCAGTTTTTAGTTTTTCTGAATGTTGGAGAGCTCTTGATTATATTAAGAAGGGATTTTATTGCTGGAAAAATAGCTTTGGTCTATAATTATTACCATATTGACTTCTTAACAAATAGAAAACTGTGTTAAATGATTGCACATATCTGTGGGGACAGATTGGTTCTATAAAGGGGGAGGTCTTGGCATAAAGGAGTAAGGACCCCTTTATTGGGAGAGGTAGTAAAAGGAAATGAGCCTCCCCCAGCTCCTGATCCTTAATTAAGTGCTTTCCTCTCAACAAATCTTTTAGTCTTCATACTTGATTTAATCCCATAGAATCAAGAGCAAACAGTACAGAGAGCCAGCCAGCCCTTTAGCTATATGGATTTCTCAGCATAAAATGAAAAGTCCAAATGTGCTTTTGGTAGGTAACCATCCTTGATCTAAAATAGCACCATCGTGCAGGAAGGTACACATTTACTGCTTCTGAATATTATGACTGATTTAAAATGTAAAGCAGGTTGCCCCACCACAGATGGGAATCACTGAGACTCAGAGTGGCTAAGTGGTGTACTCCTTGTTGGCTAAACTGCCAGAGGAACACAGGATGTAAGATCTGCTGGCCTTCCATGCTCCTGTGACATTTCATCACCTGCTTTTGAGAAATATTCTCTTCTTCTTGTCTCATCCTTCAATTTGTCTCCTCTTTATTCATATAGTCTCTGTACTATCTTCATCATGTACCCCTTTTCTATATTTTGCATCTCTTGCTTTCCATCACAAATGGAATAACAAGAGTCTCTCAGTCACCGCTGAAGACCCTGTGGCTCCCAGGAGATTAGGGTGGCTCAGATGCTCAAGGTTGTATTCGCAGAATCTTAGGAAACACAAGTATGTACTTGTAAATGGATATGATTAAGCTAAGATATTTGACTGCTTGCAAATATTTTTATATCCTTCTGTATTCAATGTGCCTATAAATGGATTTGTTCTGGTCCAATTGTTTTCTTGTCAGCTTCCAACATGATTGCATTCTGGGCTAAGGGCTCAAAAGACAGCAAATCCATATCCACATGTATTTTATGTTTTAGGTAATTGATTTTCTTAATGTTTATCACTGTTCAGTTAAGAAGTTTCGATGATCATTTTAGTCTATGGAAATAATTTAAGACCTTGTGGAATTTTCTAAGACTGAAAATTTTGATCAGTGTCTATGTGTTTCATTCTTCTTTTTCTGCCTAAATTGATTTTCTTTAGTCTTTCTAGGTCACTGAAAGTCCACCGGGGAATAGCTTTACAAATTTTACATGTGAAAATATTGATATTTCAATTTTTTTAAGGGGGAAATCCAAACAAATGTCACACATTAAATACCTTAATTTCCAAGTATCCATGATTGATTAATTTTAATTTGTAACTTATGTGTCAGTAACCTAGATATTTCACACCAGAAATGGTATGGCTTTTCTTCCTTTTCTTCTCATTTCTTTTGTTTCTCTTCTTCTCTTTCCTCCTGTCTCGTTTTACTTTCATACCTCACTTTTCTGATCTGTACTAGTGCATTAGGGATAACTTTACTTTTCTAACATATGAGAAAAACTAACATATGGCTTCATGTGTTAGAGAAAGAAAGTTAAGGAACAAAGTCAGTAGAAAGAAAATTGAGTAAAATAGTAAGCTCCAAAATTCTGGCCACCTGATGAGAAGAGCCCGCTCTGGAAAAGATCCTGATGCTAGGAAAGGTTGAAGGCAAAAGAAGAGGGTGACAGAGGATGAAATGGCTAGATAGCATCACTGACTGAATGGACATGAATAATTTGAACAAACACATAGAAATGGTGAAGGACAGAGGAGCCTGGTTTGCTGCAGTCCATATGGTTGCAAAGAGTCAGGCATGAATTAGCAACTTAAAAACAACAAATGGTAGATTCAGAGAAAAGTATATAGATAATAAAAGTTACGGAGCAATAGACAAAATAATGGGACAAAACTATGAAGTGATTTTGGTCTCATGATCAAAAAAGTGAGCTGAGCTAAGACGAGTTGAGACCTGGCCAACTGGAGCAGAGGGTCCGCCAGAACCTGAACTTCACACACTCAATTTCTAATTGCTTGTCAAGGGGCACCAATGTTATGCTAGTAGTATTATAAGGAGAAGGAAAATATCAGAACAGGTAATGTATAGTAACTGGAGGGACAACTGCACTGTGAGATCTGAAAAAGTATTTGGGAGCAATTTGTGTCACAGAAAAAAGATCAGGTTATAAATAAAAGCATTTGAATCATGTGCCAAAGGGTTAAATTGAGCCCGTGTTCCCAAGAGGACCTCTGTTCACACCTAATGCTCTTCCTCTCAGTGAATCTGGGAGATGATAAGTAATGAAGTCATATAGCTACATTGTTTTGCTTTTTGCACTGTTGGGAATGGCCATCTTAAACTAGGAATTCACAGAAGCATATTCTTTCAGTTGCCAGATTAAATTGAATTGAGACTTGAAGTATTTTAGTTCTTTGAGGCTTAAAAGTTTTTCCATGTACTTTAATTGCCTAGTGAACTGGGCTCACATACAGAAGGTAATAGTAATAGAAAATGAAGCCAACAACTACTTTGTGGGGTGTGATTATGAGGAGCTAAGGTAAAAATGATTGCATAAACCTGTCAGGACATCTGTGTCAAAGACAAACAAAGCTAGTTAAGTGATAAAGGGCAGATTTTAATCGCAAATACAGTGTTGCAACAGGGGAAAGAGTCCAGCATGAATTGAATGGAATTGAATTGAATTGAGATGAGCAATGAGGTCCCTATGCATGCATTTTAAAGGGAGACTGAAGGAATAGGAGGAAGGAACTGGGGTGCTCAGTAAGTGAAAACTTACAGAGCTGTTAAGTAGATATGAGATTTGACAAACCAACTGCATCAATTCACTGGAGATTATGGGAGTCAGGATTTTATTCTGGAGAGTCTGAGAGACAGAGGCCCTATCCTCAGTGATGACCACGTTTCAAAGGAAAGGTTTTTTAGGACACTCTTCAGTTACAGGAAATATATATACATCTCAGGGAAACAGAGATAAGATTTACATTTTTAAGTCATTTTTAGTAAATGTTTTAAGAAAGTAAGGTTTAAAACCTATGATGAGGAGTTAGTTGGAATAAACAATGCTTTTAGTAGCCTTGAGCCTCCTCAGGTAGGTGGGCACTTTAAGGAAAAAATAGCAGCATCCTAGAAACACAACTGTGAGCTATTAGAAGCTATATTAGCATTTAAGTCTTTTTAAGGTGAGCAAAAGGAGGGACTAGGTGATATTTTTTTTTGCTGAGCATCTGGAGTTTTCATAGGCCAAGGCTGAGGTCTCCTCAAGAATAGGGCTTAAAGGAACTTGAAAAGAGTCAAGGGAGAGAATCTATGTTTCCTGACACAGAAAGTACACAGAAAATGTTAAGTATCACTGTTATCTGATTATTTTCTGTAATCTGATGAGTTTTGTTAATCTTTTGAAGAAAACAGCTGAACGTGAGTATTTAAGATCACAAATCTAAACAACTTTTCACTATGTCCTTTCTCCAGCTCCTTCTGGTCTTCTCATCCATCATCTTCACAGAATAGCATCACAAACACAGGAAAAAAAAAAAAAACATAAGAGAACTAATTAGATTGAAATGTATGGTGCCTGGTCCACATTCCTATTATAGCATCTCCTAGAATCTTAAGACAGCTTCAAACTGGCCTATCTTCTAGCAGTGTTGTATTTCCTAGACAACATTCCCCAAAATGGTACCATATTGGTTTTCTAATAAAAAGTTTGATTTTTCACTCACTGCTGCAAATTAAACGCATGCATATGTAGGCATGCCCACACACACAGTCATTTTCCTTGGCTTATCATAGGTGTCCTCTCATGTGGAAATTTTCAGTTTCTTGATTTTGCCTTTTATCCTTCTATACTTATTTTGTCATTGATCTTTGAATAGCATTTGACCTGAATAGATTTCCTCAGTTTTTAATTCTATACACTAATCAAACACTCTCTCTTTCTTCAAAATCTTCATAGAGATGACCTCCTCTTTTAAGTCTTCCTTGACTCCCAGGATTAGCATCTTCTAAGCTTCCAAATTAAAGAAAAGTCTATGGATAATATAATTATGGGATGTGTCTGTGTAGGTGTGTATTTCTTTCCACATCTGAGTGCTAGAAAGGCAAGGATTTCTTTGTTCCTCAGTTTCTCAGATTTGCAAGGGCTTCAATACACAGGAAATATTTAATATATGGTAGATAAATGAATGGATGTTTTTTTTTTCCAGTAGTCATGTACAGATGTGAGAGTCAGACCATAAAAGAAGACTAAACACCAAAGATTTGATGCTTTTCAACTGTGGTGCTGGAAAAAAAACTCTTGACAGTCCCCTAGACTAGAAGGAGATCAAATCAGACAACCTGAAAGGAAATCAACCATGAATATTCAGTGGAAGATCTGATGCTGAAGCTGAAGACCCCAAATTTTGCCCACCTGATGTGAAGAGCTGACTGACTCATTGAAAAAGACCCGGATGCTGGAAAAGATTAAAGGCAGGAGGAGAAGGGGGCGACAGAAGATGAGATGGCTGGGTGGCATCATCAATTCAATGGAAATGAGTTTGAGCAAAGTCCAGGAGGTAGTGAAGCCTGGTGTGCTGCAGTCCACAGGATCAAAAATATTCAGGCATGACTGAGTAACTGAGCAACAACAACAACAAATGAATGGATACATGTAAAAATGAATAATAAGAACAGAAAAATATTACAAAATTCTATTAAATGCTTATGCAGTTTGAATATTTGAGTTTAACATTGCAGCTATAAATACAAATAGGAAAAATAATTGAAACATTTATGTAAGGGTTTTAGTGTTTTTCTCATTTATTTAAAATAATATGTTTCTAACTGATCTTGAACCTAGGTAAATTTGTACTCTGTTATTAACTACTTTTTCTCTAAGGATTATCATCTAGGGTTTTCTATATAGCAAAGTATAAAAAACACAGAACAGAAAACAATTTGATTTGGTGAGAAAATCCTTGATAGATTCAAGTCCCAAGCTCATTATTTATTTACTACTGGAGGCTGTAATCTTTTCTCCGAAGGACTGCCCTTTTGTTTAGAGATCTTAAATCCATTGCTGAAAATTAGCTTACAAACCAGGAATTAAATCTGCAGGAATCACATTTGGCTTAAAACAAATCTAGCCCCTAAAAAAGAGCAAAAGAATGAAAAGGGACTTCAGTACCAATGCTGCTATTCAGGCAGCTGATACTAACCATCCTTGTGTGTGTGTGTGTGTGTATGTGTGTGTGTGTGTGTATCCATTTGTGTCCAACTGTAGCCCACCACCCTCCTCCATCCATGGGATTTTCCAGGCCAGAATACTGGAGTGGCTTGCCATTTCCTACTCCAGGGAATCTTTCTGACCCAGGGATCAGACCTGTGTCTCTTGCATGGACAGGAAGATTCTTTATCACTGTGCCACTGGGAAGCCCCAAGTATCATTATTCAGAATGAGGTACTAAAATAAGGCAGGTCACTGGACACTCATGCTTTGAGTCTTGGTGACCTGTGAAGGTCTGGACCTATGTAGTGACCTCTATATTTCTACATAAATGTCCTAGTTTGTGGGTGATGAAACATATAGAGGTTTGATATTTCCAAGTTATCACTTAAAGATTTTTTGATAGACATTGTAAAATTTTTTCTGTGCTATGGACAGGAATGTCTCAGACATTAAATGGTGGGACCTTGAGCTATTATTTGAATTTTCTGAACTTCAGTGTCCTCTTCCAAGTGGTCACTTCCCTTTCTCAAAGGTTATCATTGAAATAATATTATATTACTATTAACAAAAAACTAGAAATTAAAAAGCCTGTGCATGTCAGAAATTGAGATACTAATATGCTCATGGAGACTTTACAGCTGTTTATGCATTCTTACTGTGGTCACTAGAAATAGATATTTAGACCTGTCCTCTTCCGCACCCAAAACAGGATAATGTGAATAAGTGCCCTTCTCAAAAAAAAATCCTTTTTATCTTTTAAAAAGTTAAATCATTCATAATGTGGTATGAATCATGAAGAAACATAATCTCTGGTTTGTGTTAAAGAGGAACTTTGTACCTCTAAAAATGTACATTGTCATGTGAACAGAAAATTCCTCCTGAATATTGCTTGTTTTTTTTTTCCTCCCTGCTAATTTTAGAAGTGTTACCACACAAAACCTGCCTTCATTCATGATGCAGTGATTGCCAGGGTTTGAATCAGATGGCACCAATAGAAGTGCGATGAGTTTGTACTGACAACACATTTAAAAATAATTTGTACTAAAAATATGTGCTTCAAGACTTAATTAACAACCAGAGTTCCCAGTTTATACATGAGATATAAACAGAAAATATATTTTGAAATCTTTATTGCAAGCTTGTATGAAAATTGAATGTATAAATCAGGAAGAGGGTTGTGTAAGGCCATTTACTAACCAGACAGCTTGGCTGAAAGGGATGTAGACCAGGAGAGGAGACGGTGACAGATGCAATATTTTATCACCTTTGACCGAATGACTCTCTCAATGCCTCTCTCAACCAGGGAACCAGATCACACCAAATTTACCTTTCTTTCTTTGTCTTGTATGGTCATATCAGAGGATGAAGCCCCTGTCCTGTAACTGGGTTGTTAGAGCTGGGGGATTTGAACTTCAGAGACAAAAGATAGGAAGAAGAGATCATGCTAATTTTAAAGTCTTGCAGCATCTATAGCTTCATGTGCTCAGTTCATCAGTTGAATCCGACTCTTTGCAACTCCATAGACTGTAGCCCGCCGGGTTCATCTCTGTCCCATGGAATTTTCCAGGCAAGAGTACTGGAGTGAGTGTCCATTCCCTACTCCAAGTGATCTTCCCAATCCAGGGATCGAACCTGCATCTCTTGGGACTCCTGCATTGACAGTTGGATTCCTCACCACTAGCACCACCTGGGAAGATTTGCAGTTGTGTTACATCCACATCAGTTTGGGGGCATCCTGAGCTAACAGGACTGTCTCTTTCCTCTGCCTATTCTCCCATCCTCAAGATGCCAAGCAGAGTAACAGAGCCACAGAATCACAGACACCTCCTTGACAGCTGGGTGAGCTACTGAAGATAAAGATGGAAGATATGAAATATGTTTCCCTGGGAAAGGAAATCCGCCCCCAACTTATTCATTTCTAGTTCATCCATGTGTCCACTTGGTTTCCTTCTCTAGCACACATTCCATGGTCCTGTGAACGATGGTGAACAATTTAATTCTGAGCGTGGCATGGATTAATACACAATGAGTGCGGACAGAAGAAAGAATGCAGAGAGAGAGAGGGAGAGAGCATAAGATGAAGAGAGAGAGGAAAGGGGGAAGGAGGAGAAAGGCATTTAGGAAGGACATGTAGTAGTGAGTGTGTGTGCTCAGTTGTGTCTGACTCTTTGTGACCCCATGGACAGTAGCCTGCCAGGCTCCTCTTGTCCGTGCGATTTCCCAGGCAAGAATACTGGAGTGGGGTTCCATTTCCTTCTCCAGGGGATTTTCCCAACCCAGCAATCAATACCACATCTTGTCTCCTGCATTGGCAGGTGGATTCCTTACCACTTCACCACCTGGGAAGGGCATAATTTAGATTAATTGTCTTAAGTCACTGCCTACTGTATTCCTTCAAATGCTGCCACTCCACTCTGCTTGTCACATCAGAGATGCTAAAAACAAAAAAAAAGCATGTGTTTAAGCAGTTGTTTGTAAAACACTTTGTATATAAATTAGCAGATTTAATTTTAAACTGTGGAGCAATGCTATGATGTAGGTATTATAAGAAAAGTAAATAACAGCTGTTTTATAAAAAAGAGAAACAAAATCTCATAGAGTATGTCGCTAGATAACAAATTCTGTTCTGCTAGATTCTGGTAAATTTTCAAGATTCTATTCCATCTCAGACCCAACCATGACAGCCCTAGTTCACAATGCTTTGTTGGGTCTCAGGGCGGGGCGGGGTGTGGGGAAGAAAAAATCTGTAGAAAATAGGATTGAGTCTTTATCCAAATATTGCTTCTTAGCTTTGATTATGTTTTATATTTGCACCTTCTTTCTATCTAGATAATGAATGCTTAGAGTATGCCATATTTCCAAACATCTGATAAAGAAAAGAAATGTAATATTTATTCTTTGATTTTTGGACCAGAGAGGACCACATAACATAAAATTATGAAAAAATACACATCATTTAAATAGGTTTTGACTCAAATGCTCAACGAGGACCTAGAATTCCAGAAAGCCTAGGCATTTGCGGGTGCACTCCTACCATGCTTGTCTTTACCTAGGGTATATTTCAGTATCTGACTGTGTTTGCTAAAATATGCATAATCTCTGCTTTATACCAACATTGTGATTTTCAATAGTTCTCCTTTTAAGCGTATTTTTCTATTTGGCTATCAGGATAGTTTTTCCATAATTAGTCTACAACATTCACTTGCTTAAATCACCTCAGTGGTACCCTGGATATTAGGGAATAGTTCAAATTCCTCATTTCCTCATCCATAGAACTTGCCCTTCTCAAAAGAGGTAATATAATTTCATGGTTCTCTGCTTTTTTCCTGTGCCCAAGACACTTCTTTCTTAACTTTCTAAACTTGATCTATTTTTTAAGAACAAACTCAACTGCCATTTCCTTTCCAAAGACTTCTGGACAAACTGTCCCCTGCTCTCTAGTACTTTATGCCTGTATCATTTATCATTATTTTTCCACACAGATTAACTCTGTACTTGACACATCACCAATGCTCAATAACTATGTATAGAATGAAAGTGAAAGCCATTCAGCCGTGCCTGAATCTTTGCAGCACCATGGACTATACAGTCCGTGGAATTCTCCAGGCCAGAATGCTGGATTGCGTAGCCTTTCCCTTCTCCAGGGTAACTTCCCAACCCAGGGATCAAACCCAGGTCTCCCACATTGCAGACAGATTCTTAACCAGCTGAGCAACAAGGGAATATATTATGTGTATATATTATGTATAGAATAATATATTATGTATATAATACATAATTAAGAGTATATATTATGTATAGAATATGTATAGAAATATGTATAGAATAAGTGAGTAAATTAACTAACTCATTAATTCATGAGGTAAACAACTAACTAATTAAGCTTTCTTCCCTCCTCTATCTCATTTCATTTCCTATGGAATAATTTATTTAATTCAAAATGAACTCTGAAGCTCTTTTCAGTGATGATATTCTAAGTGTCAATAATGAAATAATATACGTGTCATATAATCATTATTTCCAAACAGCATTGCAAAATTTAGGTATGTTTTGTAGGTAAATATAGATTTACCAACGTCAAGTAATTTTGGGAAAGTTGGCATGCCCCTCTCCCTTACCTTTCAAACATGCACATTAACGCATAAAATACTAGATTAGGAAAACAGTGACAAAATATGTACAGCTTTTTGGCGGGGTGGAGAATTAATTTTTAGTAAAATCTGACCAGCACCTGGCTTCCTGAATACCAATTTAATATTATTACCACTGCTTAATGAAGATTTCATGTGCACCTATATGCCACCTACTGCAACATATAGTAGTGAGGATTTACTTAATACTTAGGTGTCCATCTAGACTTTGTACCTTGTGAGAGTAGGGATGGTTCCAACAGTTTGCATATCTGAAATATTTGTATCTAAAAGCATCTCCTAATTTAACATGTTTAGAGGAATGACTGAACATTTTACATTGTTTAAATATTTTAAGTTCCCTTCCCTTGACAATATTTCTTTATCCTCATGTCTCCTAGGAAACATGTAGCAAAATAATCATTTCTTTTTGCATGTGCAGAAAATTGCCAGAAAAATTAAAAGATTTTTCAGTGATGATATAACAGATATATATATAGCAGAACAAGGTATTGGACCATGGTTGTCAGGTCCTTTCCTTTCCTGAGGTTTTCACATACACAGACCTAGGATTCGATTCCTCCATATAAACTTTAAAATGAAGCATGACTCCAATGATAGTGGATTAAATTTAACATGGAAAAAAATTTATCTTTACCACGTATTTACTATGTGTAGTGTTATTTACTCACTCATGTAGATCTTTTCTGACACCAGCTTTTATTTTGTCTGAAGAATCACATTTAATGTTTTTAATATTTTTACTGCAGATCTGTTGACAGTGAATTAATGTCTGAAAAAATCTTTTTCTTCATTTATGATATGTTTTCTTTGCAGATAAAATTTTGTTTGAAGGCCTTTTTTCCCCCCAGTACCTTAAATATGTCTTTGTCTTCTGACTTGCAGAATTTCTGACAAGTTGGCAAAAAAAAATTATATCCTTATCCCTCTCTATTTAATATGCCCTCTTTTTTTAATTGAGGCTTAGGATTTTTCTCATTACTCTTAGCATTTTTAATATGATATGTGTCGTTTTGTGACTATTGAGGAGTTTATTCTGTGTATAGTTCATATAACATTGTGAATGTGTGCATTTATAATTTTATAATTTTTAAAACTTCTGTGACCATTGTTCCTTGAACTTTTTTTCCTGCACCTCAGTTTGCTTTTGTGACATAAAGTATTTATATATTTAACTACTTTACACTATCTCTAAGTCACTGAAACTCCCTTTTTTTTTTCTTCTTGTTTCCAGTTTTTTGACTTTATCATTTTGTCTTCAATTTTATCACTCTTTTCTTCTTTGGTGACTAACACTCTATTAAATTAATCCATTACATTTTTCATATTACATGGTCTCTATTAAATTAATCCATTACATTTTTCATGTTAGATGGTATTTTTTTCATATCTAAAAATTTATTTATTCTTCTTATATATTGTTTTTCTTCTCAAAACAGGATCTTCTTTAAATCCTTGAACATATTTAAAATATCTATTTTTTTAACTTTTTATTTTATATTTCAATATAGATAATTAAAAATATTGTGATAGTTTCAGGTGAAAAACAAAGAGAGTGAGACATTATATATATATAATGCATATATATATATATATGCATGTATCCATTCTCCCCCAGACTCCCCTTCCCTTTCCATTCAGGCTGTCATATAATGTTGAGCAGAGTTCCCTGTGTTATACAGTAGGTCCTTGTTGGTTATCCATTTTAAATATAGAAATGTGCTCAGTTCAGCTCAGTTCAGTCGCTCAGTCATGTCTCACTCTTTGGGACCCCATGGACTGCAGCGCACCAGGCTTCCCTGTCCATCACCAGCTCCCGGAGCTTACTCAAACTCATGTCCATCAAGAAGGTGCTCCCATCCAATCATCTCGTCCTCTGTCATCCCCTCTCCTTCTGCCCGCAATCTTCCCCAGCGTCAGGGTCTTCTCAAGCGAGTCAGTTCTTTGCATCAGGTGGTGCTGTGTACATGGCATATAAAATCTGGTTTAAATTCTCTGCCTCTTGATTCCATAATACCTGTTATTAATATTTTTGTTGGTTTCCAATGATTACTTTTCCTTCTGCATTTTTACTGAATACCAGATTTTATTTTTTTTTTTACATTTTTTGAGTATTCTATTTGGTTGCATTACTTTAAAGAGCATTGGTCTGCGTCCTAGTAGTCTTTGAGGCTCATGTTAACTTTTGAGTGCAAGTCTAGAGGAGACATACTCTGGAGTAATTTAGCCTCCTCCTAAGGTAGACCCTCTTTGGGCCTCTCCTGAGCCTCATGCATCCAGTGAGATTTCTGGGCCCACCCTTTTTCTGTGTGGAATCTAGAGACTACTTATCCTAATGTTCCCCTAGAATCATTCTTTCTCCATCAGTAGTGTCTTGACTAGCCATGTAGAATTTCACTCAGTGACTCTAAGAAACCTTTTATAGAATTCTCTTACTTATTTTCTCCATAATTTCCTCTTCTCCAGTCTGTCCCTTAAATTCTAGTCTGTTTAACTTCTACCTGTTTCTTCTCTGTAAGATGAAAAAAAAAAAAAACAACTATGGATATTTGGTTATTTCTTTGCTCTGCAGAATGAGGAAAGTATTCTATGTCAATCACTATCACAACTAAACTTTGGAAGGGAGATTGCTTTGAGTTCTAAATTTTTAAGTGGTAGCCTCTGTACAACAAGGGTGAAATGGATGTTCAGGAGAATCTGAAATTATGAAATTCTCTCTCTTTTGCTACCTTTTGTTTCTTCTGTTGCCTCTTTTTGAATAAAATTAACTTTTTAATGATTGCCTATGCTTTGAAGCAGCAGTACTAGAAATCGTTTAGGTATTGTTAACTCACACTTTTTTGAGACCCAAATCAGACCATCTGTTTGACATTCATAAGGAAGGTTTTAGAAGGAAAAAGTATCAACATTTGGATTAGCTCTATGTAACATTATATTCTAGATGATAATGCAAATTCACAAATGAATTTTGGCAGTGCTTGCAGCCATTTGGATTAGGTGTATTAAATTGTACTTGTGGGTAATTCGAGAACTTTGAATGCTGTAATACATAAATATGACTAGTTTCATTTAGGAAACTTCATTAATAAAACACAGGATTTATGAGCACAATGTGTAAGGACTCTAACTTCTGCTTTAGGAATTCTAATAGTTTGTTGGTTTAAGATGCTGTATTTTGAGGATTTCCCTGGTGGCCTAGTGGTTAAGAATCTGCCCTCCAATGCAGGGGATGAGGGATCAATCCCTGACTGGGGACCTAAGATCCCATATACCGCAGTGAAGACCCACAGCAGCCAAAATAGGGAAAAATCTAATAAATAAATAAAATGCAATATTTTCTTCTCCCTATGTATCAGTTTTCAATTTGCCAGCAACTATTTTTTTAATATAATTTTTCTATTGTAAAAGCAAACTACTGTATTTGGCATCATTGTATATTTGCCACATTGGCCTTTTACTTCTTCAACATGGAAAAAATATAAAATAAGGGAACAGAAGCTAGATTTGTGGTTTGTGCTCAGTTTAGCGTCTGTGGGGATGTCTCTTAACCTTTGTCAACACATTCTTCTTAAAAGGAGATTAACCTATAACTCAGAATTTGCTATCATCATTTATAACAGCAAATGTGAAAGAATTCTATCAACAAGAAAATATCTTTCATTAGTTATTGGTTGTATAAATAAAGATTTATATATTTAACCATCTTCTCAAGAATGAGTGGACTGAGGACATAAACCCTGGATCAGCACTTTAATATAGTTGTACCATTCCCCATGCTTGGCTTCACAAATCCCACAGATTCATGAGCATAAAAAGAGATAACTGTATATACTCTTGCCTCCTGAAGGATGAGCCCCAGACTCTTAAGGCTGCTTAACCAGAACATTTCACCCTGTGGTTACTTTGAATTCACTTAGCTTTTTGAATAGAGTCCATTCCCTTTTAACTCATTAGTCTCACAGATGGAAAATAAAAAGAAAGAACAAGGCAACAACATTCAAAACACCAAAGAAAAATAGAAAATATTTTTTAAGACACATGGAACTTTTGAAAACTTTTGATCACTCTGCTGAAGGCTCCCCACTCCAGTATACTCTTGCCTGGAAAATTCCATGGACGGAGGAGCCTGGTAGGCTGCAGTCCATGGGGTGGTGAAGAGTCGGACATGACTGAGCGACTTCACTTTTACTTTTCACTTTCATGCTTTGGAGAAGGAAATGGCAACCTACTCCAGTATTCTTGCCTGGAGAATCCCAGGGATGGGGGAGCCTGGTGGGCCGCCGTCTATGGGGTCGCACAGAGTCAGACAGGACTGAATCGACTTAGCAGCAGCAGCTGCTGAAGGCTCCAGTCCCTGGCAGGAAGACTGAAGATGATAAGAACAAGTAGTTCCCGACATTAGCCACCTACAGCTGCCAGATTTACCCCTGTCATGTCTAGAGAGAGGGACAAAATCCATATCCAAATACAAATCTGAGGAAACTCCTTAAAAATAGAAGTCCCAAGGCAAGGAATGGTAAGTTTTTTCAATTCCCCTCACTCAGTCAGTCAGTTCAGTTCAGTTGCTCAGTTGTGTCTGACTCTTTGCAACCCCATGGACAACACCGGGCCTCCTGTCCATCACCAACTCCTGGAGCTGACTCAAACTCATGTCCATTGAGTCGATGATGCCATCCAACTATCTCATCCTCTGCCGTCCCTTTCTCCTTCTGCCTTCAATCTTTCCCAGCATCAGGGTCTTTTCCAATGAGTCGGTTCTTCACATTAGGTGGCCAAAGTACTGGAGTTTCAGTTTTAACATCAGTCCTTTCAATAAATATTCAGGACTTATTTCCTCATTCAGAGAACACCATAATCAATAATGAGTTAGGGAGATCCTCTCAGTGTTGAGTATAGTGTCATGTGTAGATTTGAGACATACACAGATACTAGAATGCATGAAATTTAGGCATATTTGATAACTGATAACTCTTAAGATGAACACATTATTCTAACACCATCCTAGATTTTCATTTACTGGTTTATTTTTGTTCGTTTTTTGATTTTTGGAAAATTCCTTTTTTCATCTACCTAGAATATATTACTTAGAAGAGCTTAAATTGATTCCCCCCAACGCACCCCCACAGTGGATATTCAGCTAACTCAAAACCGTTTATTCAGCTTATCCTTCACTACTTGGTTGAAGTATGGCTATTTCATACATATTATATTACATACATTATATGCATACATCTTACATATGGGTCTTACTATGCATAAGTTCATTTCTCTAATCTTTCATTTCATTGATATGTTGGTCACATCGGTAAAAAATCACATTCATTAATTAATTGTGTTTTAATATACAATATGTAGTAAGGAAAACCCATTTTCCTATTCTTCTTTCTTGAAATTACCTTGACTAGTCTTGCACATTCATGAATCCTTATGAATTTTAATATCAGCTTCTCAAGATCTATACATATTTGACTTCTTAGGATGAAGGGAATAATAAACAGCTCCCACTTTTGGAATAAAGAAAATACTTTAAATCTGTGGACAATTTGATAAACATTCTCCAAATCATTACTTTCTATCAGGTATTCTGTTAGACATGAGTGCTAAAATAATTGATTCAATAAGAAAGCCGCTTGCCCTTATAAGACTTTAATCTTACCAGGAGGGTATAGAAACATAAGACACTGATTGCTCTAAAAGCATTGTCTGCAGTTACTTTCTGGGAGGTGTTGTCTATCATCCCTTGCATTGTGTACCATGGTCATTCTCTCAACCATGAGATACTATTGGGTTTTGCTTTTCAGCTCTTCCTTATCAAATTATATTTCATACTAAGCTTACACATGCGTGCACTGTTTATCTTTCCTTAAGAAATGTGTTGTGTGCCTTCTATGTAGTTGGGTTGGGAGTGATCCATTTCCTTTAGGATCTCAGACAGGGAGACACACAAAGTACAGTTCAGAAAATACTGTGAAAGAGAATGGAATGAGCACCACACAGTGTGGGCAGAACATTGAATTATAGAGATTGAGGACTTCTTCTCAGGCTGCTGGGTTTGAACCCCTGCTCTCCCATGTACCAGGGTGGAAGCTTGAAGATGTTACCTACGTTTCCTGAGTCTCAGCTTTGTGATCTTTAAGATGAGGGTGATGACAGAACCTTCTACATAGACTGCGATGATCCACACGAAACCCTTAGAACAGACACAGAATAAGTGCTTAAAGAATAATAACTATTATTGTTATCTTTATTGGGTTTCTCAGATAGCTCAGTGGTAAAGAATCCACTTGTAATGCAGGAGATTCGGGTTGGATCCCTGGGTGGAGAAGATCCCCTGGAGAAGGAAATCGCAGCCTACCCCAGTATTCTTGCCTGGAGAATCCCAAGGGCAGAGGAGCCTGGTGTTGCAGAGTTGGACACAACATAGAGACTAAACAACAACAATTATTGTTATTATTGATTAGGGAAATTTTTTAAAGGAGATGATTGTTTGATATGAATTGTTGGAAGAATGAAGAATGAAAATCTAAAGGAGTAATTGTATAAATTACATTGGGCTCAGCCGAATATCAAAAGCTACCAGAATTGTACGTGGTGGCTATTGTGATGCAAATTTTCACTTTGAGGAAAGAAGCCCAAAGAAGTTAAGAAACTTTCTCAGAAGTATTGTTCAGTAAGAAGCAATTGTGGAAATCAAGTGTTACAGTTGCGATTTCACATTGTGCGCCTATTACTCTAAAAAGGGATGCCTGCTCCCTGCCCATTATCTACTTATAATAGGATGTGAGTTGCTAGGACTGTGAAGGCAGTGCACGTGGAAAAGCAGAATCTGAGCTTTTCTGTGCCCACTCCTCTAAATGCCTTTTGTTCTGATTGCACCATCTTTATAACTGGTAATGGAAGAGAAAGGGAAATATATTCATTTCAATTTTATTTTAAAGGAATGTTACAGTGGGTTAGGTTAGTGAGGAGAATTTTGCCTTTTGACCAGTGTAACTGGAGAATTTTAATCGAAAAGCCTTTTTGAGAACACCTCCAGGCTCCAAGGAACAAAACTAGAATACAGTCGCTTATCTCAATATGTGTTTAGGGACTGCAAGAAAATGAAAATTTCTACCCAATAAAAAGTACAGTTTGAATATTGATGGTCTCACACTCTTTCTGGGTTTTCCCACATGCAAATCTGAGTCACATGCAAACTCGGTGATGTTAAAAATCATATTATGCCATTTTAGAAAAGGAGTGAACATTGAGATTCTGAGTTCATGATAATTGAATTTTAAGCATTCTCTGATATTTTTTTCCTTATCTTAAAGTTTCACATTCATATCCTGTGGCCATCTGCAGTGTCTCAATGTAACAATCTATCAGCTTGATTTTAAACCTATTCTACCATGCCTCAAGCATAAAGCACGCCTGTCTACTGTGTCAGCTCAGAGAAATATTTACTTTGGAAAAAGCTAACTAGATCATGTCCATTATTTGTGAAGGATAACCTCTGGCCATGCACTTGACTTAAGAAAAACCTTGAATTGCTTTTACTGGGAGGGCATTATATGAGGCTAATTTTCACTTTTGTATATTATTACAGTATTTTCATTACCTGAAAATTACTCTGAAAATACCTGGAAGAGAAATCAGTTCCATGACAAAGTATTTTTCTCCATAACAAGGAAGATAATTATTTGTCCACAGGTCTACAATATAATTTGGTTTCATAACAAGATACACATATAATTTCATAAAAATCTGCATTGCATTTGCAAAATTATCAGGGAATTGTATGATTTCTTACTTCACTGAATTTTAAACTATAGGCAAATCAGTATTTTATTTTCATCTGCTTTACGATTAACATCCTACATGCAGGTCTGCAAAGGAGACACAGATGTAAAGAACAGACTTTTGACTTCATGAGAGAAGGCAAGGGTGGGATGATTTATGAGAATATCTTTGAAACATGTACATTACCATATGTAAAATGGATCACCAGTGCAAATTTGATGCATGAAAGAGGGCACCCAAAGCCAGGGCTCTGGGACAACCCAGAGGGATGAGGTGGGGAGGGATATGGGAGCGGGTTTCAGGATGGGGGGACACATGTATACCTGCGGCTGGTTCATGTTGATGTACAGCAAAAATCATCATGATATTGTCAAGTAATTATCCACCAATTAAAATAAATAATTTTTAAAAAGAGCCAAAAAATAAAAATGAAGAAATAAAACACAAAAACAAAAAACGAGTTCAAAAAGAATGACTCCATACAGCCCATTCTAAAACATTCTGACCCAGCAAGTAGTACATGCTCTTTCCCTAGAGACTTCTGTACCCAAATAATTTACCAGTTAAAAATTTAATGTGCTAACAACATTTTGTTTCAGTTTTTAAAGACTACTTTTTTCTTTGTATTTAGAATATTTTATTCACAAGATTTTGCAATTTGAGCATTACATAAATTTTCCAGGATGCAAATTTAACATTAGCCCCAAGCCCAAATTGCCACTGCTTCAGCACCTGGCTTCTAATCACTCTGCTCTTTGCGTCAAAGCACGAAAAGGAGCCATTTATGGATCAAGTCTGAAAGTTCTGTGTGCCTATATTCCCTTGTTGACATAACACCCATCTCTTAGAGAAGCTGGAAAATGTAGACTCCCTGTGTGATCAGATAAAGATAAAAGGAAACAAAGCAAGCATCCTTTGCTTGGCACCCAAGAAAATACGTAGAACACTGTAAACATGTGTGCCTCACCAAAGCCATTAAAATCATGGCATATACTTGAAATTATACTGAAATCATGAAAAACACTTAAAGGAGCCTGAAGATGTCTTCAGAACAAGGTCCAGGTAAAATAAACACACCAGGTATAATAATCACATATCAGATCTGGAATTTTGTATTTAAGAAATTTAGAAAGTTAAAAGTGTGAAAAAATGTATTATCTAAGAATATATCTCCCCTGTGGATCTTCCCTGTAGCTCAGACAGTAAAGAATCTGCCTACAATGCAGAAGACCAGGTTTGATCCCTGAGTTGGGAAGATTCTCTGGAGAAGGGAATGCCAGTCCACTCCAGTATTCTTGCCTGAAGAATCCCAAGAACAGAATAGCCTGGTGGGCTACAGTTCATGGGGTCACAAAGAGTTGGACACAACTTGAGTAAGTAACACTACACTACACTACAAGAATATATATTGAAATATATCTGAACCCCTTTCCTAAATAGCAGAAATTAACATAACATTGTAAATCAATTATTCTTAAGTGAAATAAATGTTTAAAAATAATAATAAAATGGTAGAATTACAAGGAAATATGAACAAATCTGAATAATTTCCAGAGTTATTATCTAAACACCATCTATTTGGAGGGTATTGAAAAGAAATAAACAACTGATTAACAGCTGAAGCATGGTTCAAAGGGCACGTTTTCTAATGGGGAGATCAATATGTAAATAACAGAATCTATTATGAGGACCAGAGGAAATAACCTAGAGAGAATGAATCAAAATAGATGTAGAAGGATCTTTGACTTCTGCTGGGATCTAACTAACTTAGTTTGATTGCCTGACTCCTGGTCCACGCGGGGGTGATTTTCTCTGGCATTGTCAATATGACACTTTCAAGGGTCAGGTTCCATTAATGAACTTCTCTATTTGCTGACACATCTGTTGGCATGCAAATGTCAGCATCACTAACCCCCTTTCTTAATCTTCTATTCAAATTCAAAAATAAATTACCTGTTCTCTCTAGGGTCAAACTCCCATATATCTTGGAGATGAGCAAGGATATTACTGAAAATAGCAACTGGGTAAACCAACTGGAGTGGTCTCTGGGGAAATGCACAATGCACTATTGTCTCTTAGATATACAGTCAGTAGTTTGTTCCTCTGCCCTTCTCATCTGTTCCATCAGCCTCCTCAGAAGGACGTCTCTCTGACTTCTTTGTTCACATTGACCGCTCAGATGTTGTGTTGGCCCATAGCATCTTTCCATGATTAGAGAGTCACTTTTGTGCAGGATTTTGCTTTATATCATTTGTGGACTATTTTAATGAATTGTAACATTATCAGATTTATCAGGACATAAAAGTCTCCACAAACTTGCTCCTGGTTCGTCTCCAGCTACATGTTCACTACTTCAAACTTCCTGTACACATGCACTTTGCTCCTTGTCAGTTCCCTGTTCCCTTTGCCGTATTAATGCTTTATGTACCTAAAAAGGCCACCCTACTTCACTCATCTTGAAAATTCATTATCTCCAGTCAAGCCTCAGCTTAAGCTCCTCTTCTAGGAAAATTTCTCTAACATAAACTGCTGACTTTATTTCACTGTATTGTATGTTGTCAGTGAATCTCGAGCACACTTCTTTTCTAGTACAGGCTTGTGTATTTTTCTGTGCCTGTAACTATGCACTAGTGCCTGAGCTCTGAGGGCAGGAACTGTATTTTTTTTTTCCTATACTTTAATCATCTGACAATCTAGGAACCCAATAAGTTCCTATTCTACTGCAAAGCACAGGAAACTGTACTCAATATTTTATAACAATCTATAATGGAAAAGAGTCTGAAATATTATCTGTCTATATATACATACACATATACATATATATACATGTATATACACATGTACATATACATCTGTATATGTGTATGTATATATATACATATATATATATATACCGGTTCAGTTCAGTTCAGTCACTCAGTCGTGTCTGACTCTTTGGGACCCCATGAATCACAGCACGCCAGGCCTCCCTGTTCATCACCAACTCCCGGAGTTCACTCAGACTCACATCCATCGAGTCAGTGATGCCATCCAGCCATCTCATCCTCTGTCGTCCCCTTCTCCTCCTGCCCCCAATCCTCCCAGCATCAGAGTCTTTTCCAATGAATCAACTCTTCACATCAGGTGGCCAAAGTACTGCAGTTTCAGCTTTAGCATCATTCCTTCCAAAGAAATCCCAGGGCTGATCTCCTTCAGAATGGACTGGTTGGATCTCCTTGTAGTCCAAGGGACTCTCAAGAGTCTTCTCCAACACCACAGTTCAAAAGCATCAGTTCTTCGGGGCTCTGCCTTCTTCACAGTCCAACTCTCATATCCATACATGACCACTGGAAAAACCATAGCCTTGACTAGATGGACCTTAGTTGGCAAAGTAATGTCTCTGCTTTTGAATATACTGTCTAGGTTGGTCATAACTTTTCTCCCAAGGAGTAAGCGTCTTTTAATTTCATGGCTGCCGTCACCATCTGCAGTGATTTTGGAGCCCCCAAAAAATAAAGTCTGACTCTGTTTCCACCATTTCCCGTCTATTTCCCGTGAAGTGATGGGACCGGATGTCATGATCTTTGTTTTCTGAATGTTGAGCTTTAAGTCAACTTTTTCACTCTCCTGTTTCACTTTCATCAAGAGGCTTTTTAGTTCCTCTTCACTTTCTGCCAGAAGGGTGGTGGCATCTGTATATCTGAGGTGATTGATATTTCTCCTGGAAATCTTGATTCTAGCTTGTGTTTCTTCCAGTCCAGCGTTTCTCATGATGCACTCTGCATATAACTTGAATGAACAGGGTGACAATATACAGCCTTGATGCACTCCTTTTCCTATTTGGAACCAGTCTGTTGTTCCATGTCCAGTTCTAACTGTTGCTTCCTGACCTGCATACAGATTTCTCAAGAGGCATGTCAGGTGCTCTGGTATTCCCATCTCTTTCAGAATTTTCCACAGTTTATTGTGATCCACACAGTCCAAGGCTTTGGCATAGTCAATAAAGCAGAAATAGATGTTTTTCTGGAACGCTCTTGCTTTTTCCATGACCCAGCGGATGTTGGCAATTTGATCTCTGGTACCTCTGCCTTTTCTAAAACCAGCTTGAACATCAAGAAGTTCACGGTTCACGTATTGCTGAAGCCTGGCTTGGAGAATTTTGAGGGTTACTTTACTAGCATGTGAGATGAGTGCAATTGTGTGGTAGTTTGAGCATTCTTTTGCATTGCCTTTCTTCGGGATTGGAATGAAAACTGACCTTTTCCAGTCCTGTGGCCACTGCTGAGTTTTCCAAATTTGCTGGCATATTGAGTGCAGCACTTTCACAGCATCATCTTTCAGGATGTGAAATAGCTCAGCTGGAATTCCATCACCTCCACTAGCTTTGTTCATAGTGATGCTTTCTAAGGCCCACTTGACTTCACATTCCAGGATATCTGGCTCTAGATTAGTGAACACACCATCATGCTTATCTGGGTCGTGAAGATCTTTTTTGTACAGTTCTTCTGTGTATTCTTGCCACCTCTTCTTAATATCTTCTGCTTCTGTTAGGTCCAGACCATTTCTGTCCTTTATCGAGCTCACTTTTGCATGAAATGTTCCCTTGGTATCTCTAATTTTCTTGAAGAGATCTCTAGTCTTTCCCATTCTGTTGTTTTCCTCTATTTCTTTGCACTGATTGCTGAAGAAGGCTTTCTTATCTCTTGCTATTCTTTAGAACTCTGCATTCAGATGCTTATATCTTTCCTTTTCTCCTTTGCTTTTCGCCTCTCTTCTTTTCATAGCTATTTGTAAGCTCTCCCCAGACAGCCATTTTGCTTTTTTGCATTTCTTTTCCATGGGGATGGTCTTGATCCCTGTCTCCTGTACAATGTCGCAAACCTCATTCCATAGTTCATCAGGCACTCTATCTATCAGATCGAGGCCCTTAAATCTATTTCTCACTTCCACTGTATAATCATAAGGGATTTGATTTAGGTCATACCTGAATGGATCTAGTGGTTTTCCCTACTTTCTTCAATTTGAATCTGAATTTGGTAATAAGGAGTTCATGATCTGAGCACAGTCAGCTCCTAGTCTTGTTTTTGTTGACTGTATAGAGCTTCTCCATCTTTGGCTGCACAGAATATAATCAATCTGATTCTGGTGTTGACCGTCTGGTGATGCCCATGTGTAAAGTCTTCTCTTGTGTTGCTGGAAGAGGGTGTTTACTATGACCAGTGCATTTTCTTGGCAAAGCTCTATTAGTATTTGCCCTGCTTCATTCTGCATTCCAAGGCCAAATTTGCCTGTTACTCCAGCTGTTTCTTGACTTCCTACTTTTGCATTCCAGTCTCCTATAATGAAAAGGACATCTTTTTTGCATGTTAGTTCTAAAAGGTCTTGTAGGTCTTCATAGAACCATTCAACTTCAGCTTCTTCAGCATTACTGGTTGAGGCATAGACTTGAATAACTGTGATATATTCTATATATATATATATATATATATATTTGTGCTGTACACTGGGAACTAACAGAATGTTGTAAATCAGCTATAATTCAATTACAAAAAATAAAAAAGGAGAAAACAAAGAATCAATTGAGAAATCTATGCCTCCACAAGGGTGACAAGCTGTACACATAAGAACCAATCTTTCATTTATTTATTCATATATGTCTTTAGTACCTGTCCCCCACGCCAAGTGATGTACTTGGAAAGAAGAATAAAAAGGATGAGTAACATATGGTGCTTGATCTGGAGAATCTCACCTTCTTATGGAGAAGAAGACATGTGAATATCTTACTTCAGTAATGCTAAGGCAATATTGATCATAACATGTGCCATTATGTTTTGTGCTACTCAGAGGTTAAAGCATCTGCCTGGAATGCAGGAGACCCAGGTTCGATCCCTGGGTCGGGAAGATCCCCTGGAGAAGGAAATGGCAACCCACTCCAGTACTCTTGCCTGGAGAATCCCAGGGAGGGAGGAGCCTGGTAGGCTATAGTCCATGGGGTGGCAGAGTCGGACACGACTGAGTGACTTCAGTTTCACTTTTCACTTTCAAGACATATAAAATAATGCCAGTGCAACCATGACACATTACAATTATGTAGATTTCTTACCGTCTTCATTTTGAAAGAGCTTTTTAAGACTTATTCAAATTAAATTGATTGCTATTTGTAGTGGGAATTCCTAATAATGCACTTTCACAGCCTTGAGACATTTCAAAGAAATAGCACCTGGAAAAACAGCAAATATTAAGAAATTATGTTAATGATTATCTTTCATGTTTTTCTTAAAAATAATCTCCTTGTTACAAACCCCAAGGCCAGACCCAGAAGGAAGCATGACTGGGATCATGAAAGCATGGACCTTGGAACACCTAGCTGGAGTCAGGCATGAATGCTGCCTATGAACTAGCTAATTGTTCCCAAGACTAGCCCAGAAGGGAACGACCTGGGGTAAACACCTGGAGATCTGGATTATGTCCGTGTAGTCCATGACATTTAGGAGTACGTGATTAACAAAGCATGTGTCTTGAGAAAAATAAGATTTGAGAAAGTCTTATAGTCTGCACTTAGGAATAAAAGCTGGACTCAGAGTGGACTCTGCACAGGTCCCCTGACCCATTGCCCCAGATTTTGTATTCTGTCTTCATTCTTGCTGCTCGCTCCCAGGCCATTAGGGCAAGAGATTCTTTACCTTTCTTCACATGTGAAGTTTGATTCTTTTGAATCTCTTTTCAACTCAGGTCTATCCTGTATTTATTCAAGCAATGTCATCTTCTCTGTCCAATATAAGTATTGATAGCTGTTGCTGGACTTCTTAAAACAAATCAGAAAGAATTAAGGCCATTCAGCTAGATTTATAATGTTTACCTCTGCTTTCCAAATGTTGTCCAAAACTTCTGATTGTCACCTCCCTCCTGCCCTCTCTACAGTTAATTTAATGGTAGCAGTTAAAAATATTTCCACACTCTGTTTCTGGAAGTTTCTTCTAAATTCTGATAGTGTGTTTTTTTTTTTTTTTAATTTTTGTGAGTACACAGGCCACGACACAGACAGCATGACTGTTATCTAATTGACAGCAGCTGTAAGATGACATTGATTAAAAGGCATACTCCAAGTTCAGAGACATGAAAATGTGAAAATCAGTTAATCAATCAACCAATGACATTTTAAGACCAACAAAATAGAACATAATCTATCACACTACAGCTAGAATCATTATAAACACAACATATTACAAGAATACAGAAGATAATTTGATTACTTTTGCCAGATGAATCTAGGAAACCTCTCCGTAGGTATATAAATGGTGGTATTTAGAGCTGAATTTGTGATATTTGAATAAAAAGAATGCAGAATGAGTGTAACCTAATATGCATTGCTACGTCTACACAAGCCTTGTAGAAATAGATGACAAGTTTGACTTTCAGGTCTCTAATGAGGTTCACACAAAACAGGTGAAAAGTGTCATAAATATTTCATGAAAATAATCTTATCGTTAGGTAAGATGCACATATATTAAGTATCAACTACTGAAAATATTAAAGCTTAATGTCATTTTTGACAAAATGAATGTTTTATGACTAAGAATATTGTACAAAGGCACACATTTGTTTGCAAAAGATGTTTAATGTTTAATGGTATCAGTGAAGGTAACTGTTCAAATTGAAGCTATAATACACTTTGAGATGCATAAGATTATGAAAGGAACAACATGTTTATAGTAAAATATATATATATTATAAGTCTTACTTAGTGAATATAATGACAAAACAATATCCAAATGTATATATACTAGTACTTCTATTGGCTCTGTAAGAAAAAATAATTGCAACTGCAATAGCAATAATAATTATCATTTATTGAATGATTGATACATGCCAGGCACTGTTGTAAGAACTTATGTGTATTTAACTCATTTAACCTCTGTATTGAGGGTACTCTTATTGTCCTGGTAGTAAAGATGGAGAACAAGATGTCTAATGGAGCCAGGTCATCTAAGCCCAGAGAGTGAGGTGTTAGTAGGTCAGTCATGTGGGACTCTCTGTGACTCCTTGGACTGTGTAGCTCGCCAGGTTCCTCTGTCCATGGATCTCTCCAGGCAAGAATACTGGAGTGGGTTGTCATTCTCTTCTCCAGGAGATCTTTCCAACTTAGGGATCGAACCCAGGTCTTCTCCATGAAGGCAGGTTCTTTACCATATGAGCCATTAGGGAGGCCCTGCTGAGGAGCCTTGAATTAGAGAAAGAACAGCTGGTCAAAGGGCAGTGCATGCAGGCTTTGTGAAGCTCAGCATGTGACCATGGGCCTCCAAGTCAAGTGACTCTATGTTCAAGGTCTCAGTACTCTGTTGGGTGACAGTTTATTTTCCACGAAGACACAAAATATATTCCAATGTAGCTTTTTAGTCCCTTGAACTTTCCTGGTCTGTTTCTTTGGGAGAAACTTTTGCCAAATCTCGCCAACATTTTAAATGATAAATGATTTAATGTTATTGAAAGAAAAATTCATTTTAAAAAATCTGCAGTTTGGAAAATGCTTGACATGACAAACATAAAAGTTTGAAGAATTAAACTACTCAAACAAGGAAATTTCAGCCTCTGGGAGTGCCTGGGATGAAGCAATACAAATGGCCAAATTGCAGCAGAATTCTAAACTATTCTAACAGGTCTTATGAAGAATAAAAATAAGAATCCTTGCTGTCAGTAGATTCATTTTATCTTATTTTTATTTTTAAATGTGCACAATTCCTGGTGGCAGGTAAACTGATATAGTCAGGGCAGTATACATTCCACAGAGCATATTGTTTATAGTTTATGACTTATCCCCCCAAAACAGTAGCAAAAGGATTCACAAAAATATGTGTTTAATAAAAGAACATGTTCCCTTCCATCTGGATGTTTTATAGGCCTCAGAAATATTTGGTAGGAAGTATTGAGTTGAAGTAATCTAATAAAAATAAAACATGACCAATTGTCACAGACCACATACCAGAGATAACCATTTCAAGAGGACTTTAAATTCTCTTACAAATGAGACTGGACTCCATCGAGGAGTAACGGATGTTGTATGTGAGACATGTTAGAAGTACACAGAAATTCCTTCTCAAGCTGAAGAATTTAGCATTTTATCAGAAATAAAAATATTACACCAACTAATGTTCAGGTCATAAGAGCTTAAGCATGGGATTGCTTACAGTAGCTTTCAAATCAAGCTCTCAATTTTGGAATTAATTGTGAACTACACAGTGATGGGGAGGGTGTGAGACAGACTAATCTTGATATTTTATAGATGCTTTCAAAATTAAAAATGGTTTTCTATGATAAAATATGATACAAATGAGCTTATTTAAAAAACAGAAACAGACTTACATACTTATAAAACAAACTTGTGGTTACCAAAAGGGAAAGAGGGGAAAGGACAAAGTAGGAGTTTGGGATTAATATATACACACCACTTTATATAAAAGAGATAAACAACAATGTCCTACTGTATAGCACAGGGAATTATATTCAATATATTGTAATAATCCATAATGGAAAAATCTGAAAAATAATACATATATTATATATAAAGAATATATATGTAATACATATGTATGTATAACTGAATTACTTTGCTGTACACCAGAAACTAACACAACATTGTAAATCAACTATACTTCAGTACACATTAATTAATAGGATTTTTCTACACATCTAAATATGAATATACTATTTGTATCCTAATTCTTTAAAAATATTTTGAGATCTAAGATATAATATATTGACTAAAAAGTATATATATATGTATATGATTTATAATAATGTATTTGATCATAGATTCACACAGGCACACATATATGTGGCCACTACATGTGTCTCCCTCCATTAATACTTTCTCCTGTTGCCCAGGGTGCATCTTACCATTTTGCTGTATGAAACAAATGGACACTATGGGAAAAACAAGAGTGTTTTTCTGGTTTAAACTCTGATTTAAATTGAGGCCATCCTACCTAAGTGATTTTAATCTCCCAAGTCTCAATTTTCCCATCTGCAAAATTAGCATACATTAAACAAGTCTATGATGGATATTTTTATCAAGATAAAACTTTATAAAATAGGAAAAATAGTCTGCATAGTGCCTAGCATGAAGAGTACCTTCAATAAATATAAACTATTCTTATTATTGTTACTTTAATTCTTAACTGTGCACAGAAATAAAGCAATGCTATGTAAACATTAAGTCTTCCCAGATGGCATTAGAGGTAAAGAATCCATCTGACAATTCAGGAGCTGCAAGAGATGCAGGTTCGATTCCAGGTTTGGAAAGATCCCCTGGAGGAGGAAATGGCACCCCACTCGAGGATTCTTGCCTGCAAATTCCACAGGCAGAGGAGCCTGGTGGGCTGCAAAGAGTCAGGCATGACTGAGCTAATGAACATATGTAAACATTAGGATGAATGTACAACTCATAGAATAGGATAAAACAAATGTCTGTTTTGTTTTTTTCTTTTTTGGTTCCTACATTTTTATTAGGGGTCATCTCACTCTACCCTTGGATAGAAATATTAGTAGATGCCATAGACTTTACTCATAATGTCAGATAATAGTGAGTCCTGTGCTCACATTGTTCCAAAACCAAGTGAGAGTCCATCTATCCAAGGGAATAGTGCTCAGTATGATAGGACAAACCAGGGATACATATTTGCAACAACATATCAAAAAGGCATTGCATTAAGTGAAAGAAGCCAGACACACAAAAATCACCCCCTGTGCTATTCACTTGTATGATTTTTTTTTTTTTTTTCTCCCCTGGGACTGGTGAATCAAGAGGGCCAGAAATCTGATCAGTAACTTTCAGGTGATGAACATGAACACTGAGTACATTGATACTTTGCGGTTACCCCAGAGGAGCAGGCCACAACTCGGAAGATGATGAAAATGGTTTTATCTAACTTTGGTGGTGGGTACCCAAAAATATATATTTGACAAAATTCACTGAACTCTGTACCTAAAAAGGGTGATTTTAGGTATATGTGTGCTCACTCACGTCCAGCTTTTTGCAACCCCATGGACTGCAGCTCACCAGGCTCCTCTGTTCCCAGAATTCTCCAGGCAAGAATACTGGAGTAGGTTGCCATTTCCTACACCAGGGGATCTTCCCGACCCAGAAATATATAAATTATACTTCACTAATCCCGATCTCTCTCTCTCTCTCTCTCTCTCTCTCTCTCTCTCTCTCTCTCTCACACACACACACACACACACACACACACACACAGCCTTAGGATTATCATTCTCCAGATTTAGAAAAAGAGTAAGAGAAGAATTTATGGGTATGTTAAACCTCTTAACTGAATTAATATCTTCATAATGATACAGAGAGATAATTCCTAGTAAGAATGCTTTAAAAGCTGTCATAGATAGGGTAAGTAGGCTTTTGAAGTTATAAAAAGGTCTTACTTGAATGGATCTTGTGATAATAATATTACTGTTCACTCACTTTGATTACACTCATTTTTTAGAAGGGAGAACTGAGGCACAAAGGCGTAGAAGTGAGACAGCTTGCACAGGCTGCTTCACAGACGTGTGGCCAGGGCAGCTGCACAGGGCCCCAAGCTCAGAGGGGCTCCACGCACAGGGGTCGATGCTCTGTGTGTCAGCTGTGATTCTACAATGAGAACTGGGGGTTGGTGACTACACTTACATAAGGTCACTCCACCTCCCTGCCTTCTTGTTTTGGGTCCTCTGACCCTTCCAGGGGCCTGAGCATGAGTCCTGGAAGGTCAAGGTCAAGCACGTGTTCCCGTGAGCAGTGTTAAGGGACAAGTCAGGGCCCTGGGTGAATGCCTTCACTCTCACAGCCACATTCCTGTACTCGAGGAAGTGAAACACTAAACAGAAGAAAAAAATCTCTATGATGAATCAAAGAGACAGAAGAAGAAGAGAAAAAATAAAAACCTTTTTTTTCTTGCTGTTTGAGTAAGACACCTGCATTTTCATTTTGCATTGAGTCCTGAAAGTTACGGTGCTGACAAAGCCTCCACCCCATCCTTTTGGACAGGGGAAGAGATGCACAATCTGACAGCAGCCACCTCCAAAGACAGTCATGCATGATTCAGAGTTCTTTTATTTATTTCCACCCTCTGATTCTTCTGATGTCCTTGATGTGTCTTTGAGGTCCAAGAGATGTGGAATTACTTCTTACAATGTACTTTGGTTCAGGAATTTCACATCTATAATCTTTGCTCTCTTGTTCAGATTTCCAGTTTTATATCCTGTTTTAAAACGTGAATTATTTTTTTCCTGCCTTTAACATGTTTTATTCTTCAGCTCAACTTCTCATTCGGGAAAGCAATAGGTTTTGAATATCATTGGTGAGTTAGAAGTTGAAGCCTTGTCTTGAAAAGGTTATATTAAGAATAATCATATCTGTCTTTGATTTCAAATAAAAATAAATATAGTAAGCACTTACGAAGTCCTAACTCTGTGCCAGACATCATCCTAAGTGCATTCTATACTTTAACTCTTTACATCCTCACAGTGTTTTGATGAGGCGGAAATTATTATTACTGTTTTGTAAATGAGAAATTTGAAGCAGGGAGAGTTTAGTACATATCCTCACATCCAAAAACAAAACAAACAAACAAAACAAAACAAAAAACCTAGCAAGTAGTCTAACAAAAATTAATTTCAAAACACTTTACCTCCACACTCTGTACTCTTAATGACATGGATACACTATAGTTGGAGGTATTAGAATTGTTACCTGCAGGGTATTTATCCTCTACCACTTCATGGAGATTAATAAATATAATATCAGTGTCTTCACTGAGGACTTGCTGTACCAAGCCCCTTCCTTGCTAAGCTGCTTTAGTCATGTCCAACTCTTTGTGACCCCATGGACCATAGCCTCCCAGGCTCCTCTGTCCATGGGATTCTCCAGGCAAGAATACTGGAGTGGGTTGCTCTGCCTTCCAAGCCCAGGGCCATGCTATTGGTGCTATATAATGTAATTTTAAAAACCACTGTCAGAATTATATATTATCTCTAATTTGAAGATGAGGAAGTTGAGGTTTCAAAAGGATGAGAACTCAAGCTTGTTCATTCATTAGTCTACTGAATGTGACAGCAATCCATCTGAATTCCAGGTCTGCATGAAGCCATGTACTGCGGCACTGAAGAGCCTGGCATCCACCTCCATGACTTCTTTACATCTGGCTCCTACCCCACTGCACTCAACGCTCACTGCCTCACTCCTAAGAGCCCAGTATGTGCTTCTCTTTCCAATTCCACATTCAGTGATGTTGGATTGCTATCTTGAGTTTTTTCATGGTGGGTTATTTACACTCAATAATCAACAAAGTCTGGAAACAAACCTCTTTGGAGAGCTGGCTTACCAACACAACACTGTATGACCTTCAGCTAATTACTCAACCATTATGCAGCTTCTCTATTTACCACCATTTCCTGATCTACTCTTGGTTTTTATACCCCCTAAGCCCTTTCCCACTTGACTAGCAAATTACTCTCCATTGATGTTTTGTTCGCACTTTGGTCCAACCCCGAATCTAGTCATCTCCCTGGTTCAGTCCACTTTTCACCCTTCTGTCGAAATCATTATTCTTTCTGTTTTGCTTTTCCTTGAAAGTGAAAAATAAAATTTCATGAAGTATGAAGTTTAATGTGATAACATCCCAGTACCCACCGTGCTTCTTAACAAATGTATCAACAGAATTTATCAAGAAATTGCCCCACATAAACTCTTCAGGGGTCCTCCATCCCCAGGAAATGAGATCAGCTCATCATGACATATAAATACCCTTTATGATCAGTTTCCTATATCTCCATCAGGCTGATAAAACTTTCCAAACTCTGGAGACACAAATTCCTCTGGAGTGGTACTACAGAAAGGGTCAGAGCTCAGACTCTAGAGACTGACAGTCCTGGGCTGGATGTCCCAGTTTCTGCTGTGGTTCAGATGTGCAACTGGGAATTCATTATCCCAATGTTTCAATATCTTTGTCCACAGAATGGGGTAGCTAGCTTTTGTGAGGTTTATATAAATGAATAAATTCCAGATGTTCAAGCTGGTTTTAGGAAAAGTAGAGGAAACAGAGATCAAATTGCCAACATCTGCTGGATCATGGAAAAAGCAAGAGAGTTCCAGAAAAACATCTTTTTCTGCTTTATTGACTATGCCAAAGCCTTGGACTGTGTGGATCACAATAAACTGGAAAATTCTGAAATAGATGGGAATACCAGACCACCTGACCTGCCTCTTGAAAAACCTATATGCAGGTCAGGAAGCAACAGTTAGAACTGGACATGGAACAACAGACGTTCCAAATAGGAAAAGGAGTATGCCAAGACTATACATTGTCACCCTGCTTCTTTAACTTCTATGCAGAGTACATCATGAGAAACACTGGACTGGAAGAAACACAAGCTGGAAGCAAGATTGCTGGGAGAAATATCAATCACCTCAGATATGCAGATGACACCACCCTTATGGCAGAAAGTGAAGAGGAACTAAAGAGCCTCTTGATCAAAGTGAAAGAGGAGAGTGAAAAAGTTGGCTTAAAGGTCAACATTCAGAAAATGAAGATCATGGCATCCGGTCCCATCACTTCATGGGAAATAGATGGGGAATCAGTGGAAACAGTGTCAGACTTTATTTTGGGGGGCTCCAAAATCACTGCAGATGGTGATTACAGCCATGAAATTAAAAGACATTTACTCCTTGGAAGAAAAGTTATGACCAACCTAGATAGCATATTCAAAAGCAGAGACATTACTTTGCCAACAAAGGTCCACCTAGTCAAGGCTATGGTTTTTCCAGTAGTCAAGTATGGATGTGAGATTTGGACTGTGAAGAAAGCTGAGCCCCGAAGAACTGATGCTTTTGAACTGTGGTGTTGGAGAAGACTCTTGAGAGTCCCTTGGACTGCAAGGAGATCCAACTAGTCCATTCTGAAGGAGATCAACCCTGGGATTTCTTTGGAAGGAATGATGCTAAAGCTGCAACTCCAGTACTTTGGCCACCTCATGCGAAGAGTTAACTCATTGGCAGACTCTGATGCTGGGAGGGATTGAGGGCAGGAGGAGAAGGGGATGACAGAGGATGAGATGGCTGGATGGCATCACTGACTAGATGAACATGAGTTTGAGTGAACTCCAGGAGTTGGTCATGGACAGGGAGGCCTTGACGTGCTGCAATTCATGGGGCTGCAAAGAGTTGGACACGACTGAGTAACTGAACTGAACTGAACTGAGCTAAAAGGTGAACTTAAAGTTTGGCACATAGTGATAGCTACAAAAATGAAAATTATTATCATTTTTGGTTTTAATAGCATTATTATCATCATTGTTAACAGCATTTATTATTTGGTTTCTTTCTTTATAACTGGAAGAAAGAGATTATCAAATACCCCTGAAATATAACCATGTGGTTCTAGTGAACTGAGAGTTCAATACAAGAACCCTAATTTAATTACGAGGCTTTTGAAGAGACCTATTTGTTTAACATAATGAAAAGCAAGAGACTGGTGCAAACTTCCTCTTTTCCTATCCATCCATGTCAGTATCTCACCTCTGGTAGCCGGACAGTGGTTGTAGTTTGTACACGGGGAGAGCGGGGGATGAGAAACAAACAAAATAGACAAAACTACTTCAAATAAAACGATCTCATATGAAACTATTTACTAAGCATTTCTTTTGTATAACATGATGATATAGGCCTTTGGACATAGATTCCTACTTCCCTTCTGAGCAGAATACCCTGTATTTCCTACATTCTTCAGCTTTTGTCTAAAAAGCGCCCATCAACCTTTCAATTACCAGCTTAAGTGCAAAACATTCCAGGATATCATCTTTAATATCCCCAAATGTAGTATATCACTCCCTCCTGCCCTGCATTTTAGGAACAACTACAAATTTAACTTAAATTTATTAATTTGTACTTCAATTTATTTTTATGTGGCCCTATTTATAAATATAATGTGAAATCCTTTAAGATTAGGTTGTATTTTCTGTATGACCTACTATAGTGGAAATTGAGGTCTTCAATGAACATTTGCTAAATCATGTTTTATTACATCAAATTGCATTAAAGTGAGATGCAACCATATCGGGTAGGTTTTTTGTGTTGTCCTAATCCTGGAGAGGTATTCTATCTATGCAGGATACCAGGAATGTATAGTAAGTGACAGAGAAGTAGAAATTAATAGTGCATATCAACTGAATAATTTCCTTCACCTCTATCTGAAGTCTCTACTTCCACCAACAATGCCCTAGAATGTTAGAGATCATTTATTTGTAGTGGTTGATTTCATAGAAAAGAGATTGATCCAGTTAAATGACAGTATTTGAAGAACTAACAGACAAAAGAGCAAGCAGCTAAACCCAAGTCTGCTGCTGCTGCTGCTGCTAAGTCGCTTCAGTCATGTCTGACTCTGTGCAACCCCATAGACGGCAGCTCACCAGGCTTCCCTGTCCCTGGGTTTCTCCAGGCAAACGCACTGGAGTGGGTTGCCATTTCCTTCTCCAAGGCATGAAAGTGAAAGTGAAGTCGCTCAGTGGTGTCTGACTCTTAGCAACCCCATGGGCTACAGCCTACCAGGCTCCTCCATCCATGGGATTTTCCAAGCAAGAGTACTGGAGTGAGGTGCCATTGCCTTCTCCAAAACTGAAGTCTACTGATTCCTAAATGAAGGAATTGATGGTAATCTTGGATGCTTTTCCTAGCCCTTAGCTCTCAATTGCTTCTCTTCTTTTTAGCAGTTATTTTCGTGTAACTCAGTGGTAAGTTTTAAACTGCATGTGTTCTGTGTCTAGTGCCATGAACTTCTATGTAAACCTCCTGAGATATTGACATCTCTCAGTCCATCATCCAAATATGAATTTAGTGAAACCTCTCCAATTTAAAGTATTTTTTTCTTTGTCTTTGGTCTTGACCTATATCCCTGTCATGATTTTATGCTTTCTTTGAAACTTTTTTGTTAAAACTAATAATTTAATCAAACCCTTAGACATACAAAAATGCATGCTTAATCAAGGCAAGATGCTTACCTAGTCTTTCTGACCCCATAAAGGAGAACTAGAAATGCTCTATGATTCTATGATGTTTGTTGGAGAATAATCACTGAGTTAAGAAGTCAAAAAAGAGTTACCAACAATGGGTGAAAAGTTAATGCCTAGAGAGTGTCTGTGAGGTGATAAACACTAGTTCTAGTAGGAGGATTCCTATCTGACCAATCGCCATTCATTTTTGCCAACATACACTCTACAGACATACCTATCTATCTATCTATTTCTTTCATACATTAATCATATACAATAGTTTTATTGAAATATATTTGTATACCATAAAGTTTACTCATTTAAAATGCACGATTAAAAATCTGTGGTGTATTTACAAAGTATGCAACAACAAACACAATAGAGTTTAGGACATGTTTATCCCTCAGAACACCTGATATCCATTAACAGTTTCTTCTCATTACTCCTTTGTATGTGTGCATGTTAAGTTGCTTCAGTTGTGTGTCCAACTCTTTGTGATGCTATGGACTGCAGCCCGCCAGGCTCCTCTGTCCATGGGGCTCTCCAGGCAAGAACACTAGAGTGGGTTGCTATGCCCTCCTCCAGTGAGTCTTCCCAACCCAGGATCGAACCCACATTTCTTACGTCTCCTGCATTGGCAGGCAAGTTCTTTACCACTAGAATCACCTGGGAAGACCCATTACCCTTTACCTACCTCAAACTAGGTGAGCATGAATCAGTGGTCTGTCTCTATAGAGTTATCTTTATTGAACAGTTTCATCCATGTTTCAGCATGAATCAGTTCATTTTTATTGTAAAAAATATGTACAAAATATTATTGCCTTTTATGGATATATTAATAATGTTTTACTTATCTATGTATCAGTTGCTGGACATGGGTATTTTCACTTTTGGCTATTATGAATGATATTGTCATAAAAACTTATGTACACATTGTCTTCTAAGATTATGATAGGCATTTTAAAGACCGCAGTGGCCAGAAACTGAATGAAAACCTCCCTTTGGTTTGCTAATTAGATCTGTACATCTAAAATTTGCTGAAACACAAGAGTTCTGAAATAACAGTTTATATGACTTGTTTCCACACTGGGAGCATAAGGTGCGAAAGTGAAGGTGGATCAATTGTGTCTGAGCTTTTGTGACGCCATGGACTGTAGCCTGCCAGGCTGCTCTGTCCATGGGATTCTCCAGGCAAGAGTACTGGATTGGATAGCCAGTTCCCTTCTCCAGAGAATCTTCCCAACATAGAGATCGAACCCAGGTCACCCTCATTGTAGGCAGCTTCTTTACCCTCTGAGCCACCAGGAAACCCAAGAATACTGGAGTGGGTAGCCTATCCCTTCTCCAACAGATCTTCCTGACCCAGGAATGGAACCAGGATCTTCTGCATTGCAGGTGGATTCTTTACCAGCTGAGCTACCAGGGAAACCCATAATATGAAGTAATGCCAAATACAAATAAGGTGGCACTAGTGATGAAGAGTCAGGCACGACTGAACGACTTCACTTTTGCTTTTCACTTTCATGCACTGGAGAAGGAAATGGCAGCCCACTCCAGTGTTCTTGCCTGGAGAATCCCAGAGACAGTGGGCCGCCGTCTATGGGGTCGCACTGAGTCGGACAGGACTGAAGCGACTTAGCCGCAGCAGCAGCAGTGATGAAGAATCTATTTGCCAAAGCAGGAGATACAAGAGAACCAGGTTTAATCCTCTGGGTCAGGAAGATCCCCTGGAGAAGGAAATGGCTACCCAATCCAGTATCCTTGCCTTGAAGAATCCCAGGGACAGAGGGACTCTGGCAGGCTACAGTGCATGGGGCGACAAAGAGTTGAACATGACAGGAGTGACTGAGTATACAAACATGGGGGGAATATTCCACCCCAGGAATCAAAGCCACATCTGTTATATCTCCTACATTGGTTCAGTTCGGTCCCTCAGTCCTATCAGACTCTTTGCAACCCCGTGGACTGCAGCACAACCCAGGCCTCCCTGTCAACAACCAACTCCCAGAGTTTACTCAAACTCATGTCCATTGAGTTGGTGATGCCATCCAACCATCTCATCCTCTGTCGTCCCCTTCTCCTCCCTCCTTTAATCTTTTCCAGTATCAGAGTCTTTTCAAATGAGTCAGACCTTTGCATCAGGTGGCCAAAGTATTGGAGTTTCAGTTTCAGCATCAGTCCTTCCAATGAATATTCAGGACTGATTTCCTTTAGGATGGACTGGTTGGATCTCCTTGCAGTCCAAGGGACTCTCAAGAGTCTTCTCCAACACCACAGTTCAAAAGTATCAATTCTTTGGCGCTCATCTTTCCTTATAGTCCAATTCTCACATCCATATATGACTACTGGAAAAACCACAGCTTTGACTAGAGGGACCTTTGTTGGCAAAGTAATGTCTCTGCTTTTTAATATGCTGTTTAGGTTGGTCATAACTTTTCTTCCAAGAAGCAAGCGTCTTTTAATTTCATGGCTGCAGTCACCATCGGCAGTGATTTTTGAGCCCCCCAAAATAAAGTCAGCCACTGTTTCCACTGTTTCTCCATCTATTTGTCATGAAGTGATGGGACCAGATGCCATGATCTTAGTTTTCTGAATGTTGAGCTTTAAGCCAACTTTTTCACTCTCCTCTTTCACTTTCATCAAAAGACTCTTTAGTTTTTCTTCACTTTCTGCCATAAGAGTGGTATCATCTGCATATCTGAGGTTATTGATATTTCTCCCAGCAATCTTGATTCCAACTTGTGCTTCATCCAGCCAAGCATTTCTCATGAGGTACTCTGCTTGTGAGTTAAATAAGTTGGGTGAAAATATACAACCTTAATGTACTCCTTTCTTTATTTGGAACCAGTCTGAGTTCCATGTCCAGTTCTAACTGTTGCTTCCTGACCTGCACACAGATTTCTCAGGAGGCAGGTCAGGTGTTCTGGTATTCCTATCTCTTAAAAGAATTTTCCACAGTTTGTTGTGATATACACAGTCAAAGTTTTTGAGATAGTCAATAAAGCAGAAATAGATGTTTTTTCTGGAACTCTCTTGCTTTTTTGATGATCCAACGGATGTTGGCAATTTGATCTCTGGTTCCTCTGCCTGTTCTAAATCCAGCTTGAATATCTGGAAGTTCACAGTTCACATACTGTTGAAGCCTGGCTGGGAGAATTTTGAGCATTACTTTACTAGCGTGTGAGATGTGTGCACTTGTGTGGTAGATTGAGCATTCTTTGGCATTGCCTTTCTTTGGAATTGGAATGAAAACTAACCTTTTCCAGTCCTGTGGCCACTGCTGGGTTTTCCAAATTTGGTGGCATATTGAGTGAAGCACTTTCACAGCATCATTTTTAAAAATGTGAAATAGCTCAACTGGAATTCCGTCACCTCCACTAGCTTTGTTTATAGTGATGTGTCCTAAGGCCCACTTGACTGTGCATTCCAGGATGTCTGACTCTAGGTGAGTGATTACACCATATTGATTATCTGGGTCATGATGATTTTTTTTTTTTTTTGTATAGATCTTCTGTGTATTCTTGCCACCTTTTCTTAATATCTTCTGCTTCTGTTAGGTCCATACCATTTCTGTCCTTTATTGTGCCCATCTTTTCATGAAATGTTCCCTTGGTATTTCTAATTTTCTTGAAGCAATCTCTAGTCTTTCCCATTCTATTGTTTCCCTCTAATTCTTTCCATTGCTCACTGAGGAAGGCTTTCTTATCTCTCCTTGCTATTCTTTGGAACTCTGCATTCAGATGCTTATATCTTTCCTTTTCTCCTTTGCTTTGCACTTCTCTTCTTTTCTCAGCTATTTGTAAGGCCTCCTCAGAAAGCCATTTTGCTTTTTTGCATTTCTTTTCCATGGGGATGGTCTTGATCCTTGGCTCCTGTACAATGTCATGAATCTCCGCCCATAGTTCTTCAGGCACTCTGTCTATGAGATCTAATCCCTTGAATCTATTTCTCACTTCCACTGTATAATCGTAAGGGATTTGATTTAGGTCATACCTGAATGGTCTAGTGGTTTTTCCTACTTTCTTCAATTTAAGTCTGATTTTGGCAATAAGGAGTTCATGATCTAAGCCACAGTCAACTCCTGGTCTTGCTTTTGCTGATTGTATAGAGCTTCTCTATCTTTGGCAAAGACTATAATCAATCTGATTTCAGTATGGACCAATTGGTAGGTGGTAGGTGATTTGATAGGTGAATTCACCACCACTGGTTCTACCTGGGAAGCCCACAAACATGGGGAAGGGGATATAAAAAATAAAAATAAGTGAAAAGGGGGAAAAACTTCATAATCAAAACAGACCTACATGGAAGAGAAGGCTTTTTATCCACCGCGTGCCTTTTTTTCTCCTCCACAATCACAAGGTTAGGGGCCTTTTTACCACTCTCGGTGAAAATCACATTTTTGAGGCTCTCTTGCAGAGAAGTGTGATCCTCAGTTCTAGCAAAGCAGATGCAAGTGCACTTAAGAAAGTTAAATGCATAATTCCACAAACTTACAAGGAGATTTCTAAGAGTCCTAATTACATAATTTAATTAACATAGTGGGGGATTTAAGATCACTCTTTTAAAAAAATTGCAGATTGAAGAAGAAAAATAATCATCTACAGTTTTTCTCCAACTTAATGATTGTTTGACCAAAGAAGCAGATAGAGAGGATCTGGGATCACTAATCTTGCTAAAGTTTAACTGTAGGATGTTTATACAGTGGTTGTTACCTCACTCTAGAAGGAAACTGATTTAGCATGTTTGTTTTATTTTATTTTTAAATTAATTTTTATTGGAGTATAGTTGCTTTACAATATATATAATGCATAATTGTGAACTTTAGAAAAAATGGTAAAAAAATGAACTTATTAGCAAAAGAGAAATAGAGAAGGAAACAGAATAGACACAAGGATACCAAGGGGGAAAGGGAGCAACTGGGCGGTTGAGATCAACACCTGTTTACTCTTGACACTAAGTATAAAATAGACAACGAATAATATATGGTACAGCACAGGGAACTCAGCTGAATGCACTGCGGTGATCTGAATGGGAAGGAAGTCCAAAAGGGAGGGGTTTATGTATATATATGGCTCACTCATTTTACTGTACAGTGGAAACTGAAATTTTCTCTGTCACCAAAATCACTGAGGATGGTGATTGCAGCTATGAAATTAAGACACTTGCTCCTTGGAAAAAAAATCTATGACACACCTAGACAGTATATTAAAAAGCAGAGGCATCACTTTGTTGACAAAGGTCCATATAGTCAAGGCTCTAGTTTTGCAGTAGTCAGGTACAGATATGAGAACAGGGCCATAAAGAAGGCTGAGTGCCAAAGAACTGATGCTTTCAAACTATGGTACTAGAGAATCCTTTGAGCAACAAGGAGATCAAACCAGTTAATCCTAAGCAAAATCAGTCTTGGATATTCATTGGAATGACTGATGCCAAAGCTGAAGCTCCAATACTATGGCCACCTGATGCAATAAGCCGACTCATTGGAAAAGACCCTGATGTTGGGAAAGATTGAAGGCAGGAGGAGAAGGGGACAACAGAGGATGAAATGGATGGATGGCATCACCAGCTCAATGGACATGAGCTTGAGTAAACTCAGGGTGATAGGGAAGGACAAGTAAAGCCTGGCATGCTGCAATCCATGGGGTCGCAGGGGTCAGATATGACTTGGCAACTGAACGACAACAACAACAACAAACAACAATGGCTGATTCATTTTGCTTTACAGTACAAACTAACACAATGTTGTAAAGGAAACTAGTACTGAGATTGATCACACTCTCTTACAGGTGAGCATGACTCATCCCAGCCCTCAAGAAGTCATAGCCTGTGTAGTCCAATCTGTGTAGGCTGAGTAGAGACACAACACCAAAAGAATATCCTGGAGAGCTGAGAAAAATATATGTCCCAACTTACTGCAGAGAATCTTTATTTTTCCTGTGCAGTTTTTTTTTTTCTGTACTTTTAAATATAGTGAATTAATCATTTTCTCTCATTGATGGAACATAGTTTTGTAACACAATTTCAGCCAATATATTAGGTCATTATAATATATTTTTATTTTTGGACTTGAATGGCTTCTTTTTCATCACTCTCTCTTTCATTTGTTATCTGCCACTTCAATTTTTAAAATGTTCTAAGAGAGTGAAGTCTCTCAGTTGTGTTCAACTCTTTGTGACCCCATGGACGGTAGCCTACCAGGCTCCTCCATCCATGGAATTTTCCAGGCAAGAGTACTGGAGTGGGTTGCCATTTCCTTCATCAAAAAAAATGTTCTAAAGTTTCATTATATTTAACGCATTTGCATATACTAACTTAATTACCTTCTGAAACAAGGGTGGCATCAATAAACATAAATATTTACTAATATAATAACTACAGTGTGATATATTAAAAATTGGTTGCATTTGAATAAAATGATAATAGATAATAAGTACAAGTGTAATACATTTTCTAGGAAATCAAATGAAGGCTGGCCAAAGGACCATCTGTATTTTAGATCTGAAATTATAATTAGGAATTAAGTGGGCCAACAGAGCACTAAGAATGTCCACATCTAAATGTGAACTCACACAGCAGAATGACACTCTTAGAAGTTTTCTAAACTTCTTTTTCTGTATAAGTCCATATTCCTCACCTTCTATATTTACCTAACAAATTTGCTCTGAGGACCGCATATTATATTATGTGCAAATTGTATTAAAAATTGTATAAACTATGTAGTATTGCCAAATCTTTATTCTTTTTACCAAAACCCTTGTTTATAGGTTTGCAGCTAGAAACAGAAGATATACCTTTTTGTACTTTCTGAAAAATACAACTATAAGCTTTTGAGTATGCTTTTTTATAGTTCATGATTTGCTGCAGTCAGTATCTGAATTTTTCCAGTTATAATTTTTTCAAATGTTAGTATCTAAACATAAAATAAGATTCATAATCATTTTTGTAATATAAGTTAAGATTTGGAATATGTGCAGTTTTATTTATCCCTAGAGGTTAACAATAAAATTAATTGAATTATTTGATATCAATAATTGAGTGTTGTTTTTCTTATATTTGTATAAATTATTTGATTTTATATTCTTAAATCACCCAAATTTATATGCTGTTTGACTCTGTTGTCCCTGGTAATACGGATTCACTCCCACCTTAAACCTTTGTGGGTGAGACTGAATATTTTTTATTTCAGTTCAGTTCCATTCAGTTCAGTTGCTCGGTCATGTCTGACTCTCTGTGGCTCCATGAACTGCAGCACACCAGGCCTCCCTGTCCATCACAAACTCCCAGAGTCCACCCAAACCCATGTCCATTGAGTCAGTGATGCCATCCAACCATCTCATCCTCTGTCGTCCCCTTCTCCTCCTGCCCTCAATCGTTCCCAGCATCAGGGTCTTTTCAAATGAGTCAGCTCTTCGCATCAGGTGGCCAAAGTATTGGAGTTTCAGCTTCAACATCAGTCCTTCCAATGAACACCCAAGAAGATCCAACAATGGTTGGATCCAATACTGGTTGAATCTCCTTGCAGTCCAAGGGATTCTCAAGAGTCTTCTCCAATACCACAGTTCAAATGCATCAATTCTTCTGTGCTCAACTTTCTTTATAGTCCAACTCTCACATCCATACATGACCACTGGAAAAACCATAGCCTTGACTAGATGGACCTTTGTTAGAAAAGAAATGTCTCTGCTTTTCAATATGCTGTCTAGGTTGGTCATAACTTTCTTTCCAAGGAGTAAGCATCTTTTAATTTCATGGCTGCAATCACCATCTCCAGTGATTTTGGAGCCCAGAAAATTAAATTCAGCCACTGTTTCCCATCTATTTGCCATGAGGTTATGGGACCTGATGCTATGATCTTATTTTCTGAATGTTGAGCTTTAAGCCAACGTTTTCACTTTTGTCTTTCACTTTCATCAAGAGGCTCTTTAGTTCTTCACTTTCTGCCATAAGGGTGGTGTCATCTGCATATTTGAGGTTATTGATAACTCTCCTGGCAATCTTGATTCCAGCTTGTGCTTCCTCCAGCCCAGCATTTCTCATGATGCACTCTGCATATAAGTTCCTTTAAATTCTTTTATTTCTTTCTTTAATTGTTTTGCTTTTGGAACATTCAGGTTATATTCTCTTTTAAACAGAATTTTCAAAGTTAAACATCTAAACAGGTAGGTGGGGTCAGTCCTTCAGTCATCTGCGTTTCTATAGTATTCCATCTTATACTTAGGAGGAAAACAATTTAAAATGTAACTGTAAGAACAAGGGCCTTAGGGTCAAACGATTTGTATTCCAGATGCCCTTTTTCAAACAATGGCATCTTTGAAAGTCACTTACACATTAGCCTCAGCTTTCTTATCTATTTAATGGAGAATCTACAAAATCACTGCAGATGGTGATTGCAACTATGAAATGAAAAGACACTTTCTCCTTGGAAGAAAGTTATGACCAACCTAGACAGCATATTGAAAAGCAGAGACATTACTTTGTCAACAAAGGTCTGTCTAATCAAGGCTATGTTTTTTCCAGTGGTCATGTATGGATGTGAGAGTTGGGCTATAAAGAAAGCTGAGTGCTGAAGAATTGATGCATTTGAACTGTGGTGTTGGAGAAGATTCTTGAGAGTCCCTTGGACTGCAAGGAGATACAACCAGTCCATCCTAAAGGAGATCAGTCCTGGGATTTCTTTGGAAGCTGAAACTCCAATACTTTGGCCACCTGATGCGAAGAGCTGACTCATTTGAAAAGACCCTGATGCTGGGAAAGATTGAGGGCAGGAGAAGGGGACGACAGAGGATGAGATGGTTGGATGGCATCACCGACTTAATGCATCTGGGTTTGTGGACTCTGGGAGTTTGTGATGGACAGGGAGGCCTGGCGTGCTGCATTCATGGGGTCACAAAGATTCGGATACGAGAGTGACTGAACTGGACTGAACTGAACACTTGCCTTGCCTAGCTAACAAACACATTGTTACTTGTTCTTATTTTAATTATTATTGAATTGTCATGTTGAATCTGATGCCCTGAAGGAGTCTCCAGGATACCAAGTTGAATTATACAAGCCAATTCGATAATAAGTTCAGTAGTTATCTAATTGAGTCTCCCTTCTTCCTGTGTAGAAACTGAGCTGCAGAAATAGTTGTGTTTTGCCAAGAGGCTCTGAGAAAATTGGGACAAAGCTATGACCAGAAAAATCACATCTCCTTACCCAGGAAGAAGCAAAGTCATAATGATTTTATTCTGTTGAAATGGATCCTTTTAGATTTTAAGATTTGGGAAGAATTTCCAAATATGTAACTTAGGTGTGTGGGGATATCAGTTAGTGACATCTTGAAAGACACAATGAAGGATTCTCAGAACTCTAAGCATTAGTGCATTGATGAATCTCATTGACTTAAAGAAAAACACACAACTAAGAATTGTGAGTTTGTTTTATTCAATGCCTTACCGAGGACTACAGCCCGGGAAGCAACCTCTCAGGAGCTCAGATAGAATTACTCTGAAGAGAAGGGAAGAAGTCATTTCATGTATGATTTCTGGCTACAGTACATGCAGACAACCACATTCTTGGGAAAACATTACTGCTAGTCACTTTTCAAGTTAATGATTTTAGTGCTCTTCAATATGGGAAAATGCACGAATTTGGGTTCAGTGAAATTCTTCATGAGATATGTATATTACTAATACTATTTGTGGGGCCTGCTCTTCTGAAGCATAGAGTGCCCCATGCTGTTTTGTATCCTGATTTCTATCAGGGTGCACGTCTATCAGTGACTTTAGTAGCTGTCAACTTAATCTTTGTAGAAATGGGTGGATGCTGCAGTGTGTGCATGCCTAATTGCTCAGTCGTGTCTCACTCTTTGCGACCCATTGGACTGTAGCCCACCAGGCTCCTCTCTCTATGGGATTTTCCAGGCAAGAATACTGTAGTGTGCTGCCATTTCCTTCTCCAGGGGATCTTCCCAATCCAGGGATCAAACCCGTGTTTGCTGTGTCTCCTGAACGGCAGGCAGATTCTTTACCCACTGAGCCATCAGGGAACAATCTCATCTACAGCACAGTTAAAGATGTCCCAGAGCTACAAAGGCCTTCATAAAGAATTAAAGAGACACATTATCTTGATCACAAAGTAAAAGCAAAACAAACTGCATATCTATATCAGTTTTAAGAAAGCCAAACATATAATTACAAAAAGAGGATCTTTCAGCAGAAAACATAGACTAAGGGTGAGAAAAAACACTAGTGTTGGACACCCAGCACTGATGAAATATAAGATGACATAAATATATGTCTCCATATTTCTATCTATCTGTGTGAGTGCATGCTAAGTGACTTCAGTCATGTCCAACTTGGTGTAACCCTATGGACTCAGCCTGCCAGCCTTCTCTGTTCATGGAATTCTCTAGGCAAGATTACTGGATTGGATTGCCATTTCCTCCTCCAGGGCATCTTCCTGACCATGGGATTGAACCTGCATTTCTTATATCTCCTGCATTGGCTATATCATGTTAAGATAGGTCTGGTAAATACTTAATAAATACAAAATTGTAGATAAGTTGTGTTCATAGTCCTCTCAGCTGCTGAGTTACACATACCTGAAGTCTTTAAAGAGGTCAAAATAGAGCAGATGGCAACCTCGAAATAAAGGGCCACAGACAAATGTAAACAAATAATTGGGTCAGTAGAAAATTGGACAATATTGGAATTATTATAGCCCAAGATGCCAGCTTTAGGCTTCAAGGCTTACATTGAAGAAATCAATGAAAAATTAAGATGCAAAGAACAGCATGTATATTTCTTTATGTCAATACACAGTGCTTCCTTATCAGTTGTGTCCCTTAAGTCTCATGTATTACCTTAACCAAAAGATTCAGTTGGGTATTTCTGTAACATCTTAGGGGAAAACCCAAACAAACTGTGTAGCCAACCCAATTCCCTGATAGTGCAGTTGGTAAAGAACCCACCTGCAGTGCAGGAGACTCTGGTTAAGATCTTGGGACAGGAAGATCCACTGGAGAAGGGATAGGTTACCCACTCCAGTATTGTTAGGCTTCCCTTGTGGCTCAGCTGTAAAGAATCTGCCTGCAATGTGGGAGACCTGGGTTTGATCCCTGGGTTGGGAAGACCCCCTGGAGAAGAGAAAGGCTACCGATTCCAGTATTCTGGCCTGGAGAATTCCATGGACTGTATAGTCCATGGGATCGCAAAGAGTCAGACATGACTGAGCCACTTCACTTCAGTATTAATATTATTTCACATAAGAGGAGTCCATCAGAGAGAAATGAAATAATTTGCCCAGTGTCAAGGAAACAGTTTAAGAAATATATTTTTAAAAATACTTGGCTTTGTTGTGTTAAACAAATAATAGAAGTAATACTCTCTTCATATTAAAAATATATTTTAAAATGTAGTAATAAGAGAGATCAAGTTCTTTTCTTCACAGAGAGCACTTTTTCAGTGCGATGGCCCAAAAATAAACATGTAGTCATGTGAATAAGTAACATCACACACTGGCTGTGGAAGGTAGATGATGAGGGGGTGAGATTGAGATGGGAAACTTCTCTATTCTTATCTCTGCTCTTTAGTCACGAGTTTTAAATCCATTGTAAGGGAAAGAAATTTTTGCCCCCATTGAACCTGAAAGCTCAGTCTTTCTGTACTTTGGTGCCAAATCAAATCTCAGAGACAGAGGTTCCAGTTTAGTAGAAAGGGATGGTTTTATTGTTTTACCAGTCAAAGGGGGACACAGTAGGCTCTGGCCTCTAAAAACTGTGTTCCAACCTCGGGAAGTCTGGGGAGGAGTTTTATATAAGTGGTTCAAGAGTAGGGTTGCTAACAAGATTAAGGTGTGTGCAGGGTCCCAGGTATTTGGTCTCCTAATCCTGATGAACTCCAGTCCCTTTGATCTTGCCTCCTTGGTTTCTTGACTGCTCCTCCCTTCATGAGCAACTGTTCCAATCTGCCCTTTGGAACTCAGGGAAAGTCATGGGGTCTGGAGTCTGGCCTACAATAAACAGGTGATAAAAAAGGCTTCTATGCCCAGGAGCCCCACAGGACCCCACTTGGTTTTACTGTGATATGACATGATGTGATAAATTAAAGAATCATTTACGAGCCCATTTAAGAGCCTTTCAGTTGGATAGGGAAGGAACTGAAACTGTCCCCCTCCTGACATTCTAAGACAGCTGGACTGGTAGCCGAGTAGGGAGAGCTGTGATGAGGTGGTTTGCAGAGGCTGGAGAAGCATGTGAGGGCATTCCCAGAGCAGGGCGGAGTGGGCACAGAGTGGGAGCTTATACAGGATTGGTCCCTATCAATCACATGCATCAACTTTAAAATAAATATTTCACTCAGAAATAATCGGCTTCCCAGGTGGTGCACTTGGTAAAGAATCTGCCTGTTAATGCAGGAGATCCAGGAGATGCAAGTTTGACCCCTGGAGGTGGAAATGACAACCCAATCCATTATTCTTGCCTGGATAATTTCAGGGACAGAGGAACCTGAGGGGCTACAGTCCAAGGGGTCGCAGAGTAGGACACAACTGAAGTGACTTGGTACATACGCAAACAGCTGTTAATCTATAAGGTGAAGTTTCTTTAGAGGTAAATGCACATAGAACGTGAAGTTTGGCAGTGCTATGTAGTATTAGGGCTTTCAAAATCCCATGGACGGAAGAGCCTGCTGGGCTGCAGTCCATGGGGTCGCGAAGAGTCCAACACAACTGAGCCACTTCCTTTTCACTTTTCACTTTCATGCATTGGAGAAGGAAATGGCAACCCACTCCAGTGTTCTTGCCTGGAGAATCCCAGGGATGGGGGAACCTGATGGGCTGCCTTCTATGGGGTCGCACAGTCGGACAGGACTGAAGTAACTTAGCAGCAGGTGGTGCTAGTGGTAAAGAACCTACTTGCCAATACAGGCTAGACATAAGAGATTCCGGTTTGATCCCTGGTTCAGGAAGATCCCCTGGAGGAGGGCACAGCAACCCTCTCCAGTATTCTTGCCTGGAGAATTCTATGGACAGAGGAGCCTGTCAAGCTGAAGTCCATAGAGTCACACAGAATCAGACAGGACTGAAGCGATTTGGCACATGCAGTTTTAGCAACAGGCAACTGTGGTAGAAATACAGTGTACAGTTTTGTGGGCAGCCTGCTTCTGAACATGTTGAAGATCGTAAGGAACAAAAGTGCTAAATTGGAAATTTAACACTCGGCTCTAGGCATGGATTGAAAATAGACATTTTCTGTGACAGTTCTGCTATATTGCTAGAGGGCAAATATTTCAGGAAATCAAGTCCAAAGTCTTCTCCAACAAGTGGCTAACTTACCATATACGTGAAATTCATAACCTCCCCAGATCTCTTATGGATTATAATGTATAAGAATTTAAAGACTTGGGATTGAGATTACAAATTCTCAAATCCCAGAAGGGAAAACAAAACAAAACAAAGCCAAAAGAAAAACATACACATATAACACCAACCAAAACACATCTGTCTCTTTTTCTGAGTAGGTTTGCTTCCCCTTGACTAATTATCTCAATAATACATTTGTCAGAGGCAGTTGTCTTGAACAGGCAAGTTGAATCTCCTCAAAACCCAAATCCTCATTGCTCAGTCCTCAATCCTCATCTCTCATTGCTTCAAAACCAGTGTTAGGTTCAAATCCATGTGGATTCCCTAGGGCATAAATACAGAGTCTGAGAAGAGTTATCATACACAAAAACATATAGCAACGTTTTGCCAATTCATATATATAGAATCCTGAGGAAAATGCACCAGGATGTATTCTAAGGGTGTTTGATGGGGGGTAAGAATGCAAATTTGAATCAGTGTGAATTTATTAATATGGGTAGACTGGCCAGTTTGGATTGAAAGTTAATGAAAGCAACTTGATTGAAACTTAGATTCAAGGGCAGCATTGCTTCTTCGGTATTAACGTAAACCCTGGAATACAGAGTAGTTTCTCTTCCTGGCTGAACTCTACAAATACATCATGATCAATCCCACCTGACTTCTATAGCAGCCTCAAGCAGTCAGGAAAAGGTCTTGGAAAATGTGGATTCCGTTGTTCCATCACTGGTCTCTTACCCACGCAATGTCCAGCATTAGAAATTTTCTGTTCTTTCTTTTTTTTTTTCCCAGTTCTGAACATCCTTGCTTTAGTCACATGATTACTAGACCAAGATTTCCTGAGCTTCTTAATTTTATTACCATCTGTATTCAACTAGAAGTGTGAGAAATCTTCATTTCTTTGCAAGCTTCCTTCTGTTGAGGAAACCATTACAGGAATTTGCTGATGAGACTCATAGTTTGCCTTATGTGTTTAGAAAATTTGAATTTATTCCTTTTTGTGTTTGTTTATTTCTGTATTTTTGTTCTCTAAGTGTTTTAATTATACTGTATAGAGTAATAATGGTTTTATTCTACCCTCTTTAAGGGTTTCCCAGGTGGCACACAGGATAAAGAATCCACCTACAATGCGGGAGATGCAGGAGATGTTGGCTCAATCCCTGGGTCAAGAAGATCCCCCTGAAGGAAGGCATTGCAACCCACTCCAGTATTCTTGCTTGGAGAATCCAATGGACAGAGGAGCCTAGAGGTCTACAGTGCATAAAGTCTCAAAGAGTTGGACATCTCTAAAGCGACTAAGCATGCACAACTATCTTTAAAGCTGTGACATTTCATAGAAAAACTAAGGCTCAAAAGATCATGTTTTGACCAAATGCACACAGAAAATAAGAGGTAAGCTACAGTTAAAAATATGTCTGTCTGAATCCATAGCAATTTTCGTTAAAAAAAAAAAAAAAAAAAAAACACCTCTCTTCTCTGGCAAGGGGACAAAGGACTTGTAAACCTATACGTGACAATGCTAGAGACTTTACTAAATATTTTGGCATAAATCTGGTAGTGTTAGTCGCTCAGTCCTGTCTAACTCTTTGCGGCCCCATGGACTGTAGCCTGCCAGGCTCCTCTCTATGTAAGATTCTGCAGGCAAGAATACTGGAGTGGGTAACCTAGCCCTTCTCCAGGGGATCTTCCTGACCTAGGGGTCAAGCCTAGGTCTCTTGCTTTGCAGCAGATAATTTACCACCTGAGCCATCATAAGTCTAGGTAATGGGTAAAGTTTTAACCTCACAGATAGTGTAGTCTGGATTAGCTTTTCTAAATTTAATGTAGTCTGGACCAGCATTTAAATGGTCCAGACTACTACATTATCTGTGAGGTTAAATGGAGGCAAATGCTTAATAGGATTAGGAAGAAAGAAATAATTTAGAATTAAATTAACATGAGTGACATATCAATATATAGAATTTATTTCTATATAACACTCTAGATTGCTCATCTATTTTATGATTCTCTTCTGTGCTTCCTGCTATACCTCCTTCTCCAAACAATGTTGTACAACAGTGCAGCCAAACAAACAAACAAACAAAACATAAATTATGTATGAAAATCCACAGATATCTGTAACTATTATCTCCACCACATGGAGCAGCATGGATTTGAAGAAAAATGATGCAAAATGGAAAACCAGCTTACTAGGTTTCAGCTTTGCTTACCTCAGGCAAGTTTCTCAACATTTTTAAATGCCTGTTTTGATGTCTGTAAATTGAGGATAACGTTCTGCAGGGTTATGAGAAGATTAAACATGGTGTGAGGTATAAAGCATTAATACGACATTAATATTAATACTGGACTAAATATGTAATCTTGGGCAACTTCACATCCTGGAACTGGTTTCCTGCCCTGCAAAATAGAGGCAGTCACATTCATTCAGGGGATCGCCATGACAGTTAGATGTAACACAATCAGCACTTGAGTTGACCACTGCCAAGTCTGTACCATTGAGAAAATTGCCCATGACCTTCTCTATCCAACTCACTTATCTTTAGCTGGAAAGCAAATAAGTAGAGCAACAGGTGAATTCCACCCAGAGGGCATCATTTTTATCAAGTGCATTTCCAAATAATGAGGCTTAAATGCCATTCCTGAAGTAGTTAAGACAGATAGTGGTCTTGCTGATAATAAAGGAGAAATATACAGTGCATTTGATGACAGAATATTTCATATACAGTTGTCCCTAAAACGTGAAAAGGTCTGAGATATGTCTGTGAAGGGATATAGTAATAGAATGAAAAGATATTTTCCATGCCCTTTATGAATGGTTGCTGCTGCTGCTGTTAAGTCACTTCAGTCGTGTCCGACTCTGTGTGACCCCATAAAACATTTGTGATAGGCAATATGGAAAAATGTATCCATAGCCTTAACAAATTTGCTACCCTTAGACCCAAAATATTTTGTTAGTAAGAAAATAATCAAAGATTTATGTGCAGATTCACCTTAGGGTTTCTCATTTAAATTATTACAAAATTTAAAATGTTATACATGTTTCAACCAAAAGTATAAAATAAATATTCACGAGTCCATACAGACTCAAGAATAAGTGACTGAAACAATAAGTGGGGGGAGAATAGATGAATTTCTTATGTAGAAAAATCCCATATTTTTCATGTAAGTCCTCCATCCTTAAGGGAAGTGAAGCTTATTTCCCCCATTTAAGGTCTTTTTTTTTTCTTTCCCAAAGAGTGCAATGTGGAAAAGGGAAGGGAAGAGAAGAGCAATTTTACAGCTGAGTCACCTGACAAACACTACCTCAAGAACAAGGACAAAGGTTAACTCGATAGTTTTAAGTCTTAGGTGTAGCATGCACCCTTGACATGATGTGATGAGAATGACACTTTACTTCTGCTAGTTTTCCTCCCTATAACACATAACCCCAGTGTAATCATTAACAAAAAAATCAAGCAAGTCTTCATTGAGAGAAGTTATAAAACATCTGACCAGCACTCCTCAACACTGTCACGAAGCATCACCACAAGAAAAACTTATGAGAAGAAAAAGATTGAACTAGTTTTCAAAATCTTTGAAGAATATTACATCTCTCCCAAGACTGTTGCAGGAAAAAAAATAAAAAATGGCTTTCTTTCTATGAAAGCATATTAATTTTTTAAAGTGTGGGATGATGATAATCCCAAAGGTTTATAATTTCTTATATTAGGTTAAAGGATTTCAGAAAACTCTAAATAAACAAAAGCAATCTTATAGACAGCTTCAGCTGACCATATCATATCTGCTTTCTCTAATAATAGTTATTGAAGAATAAGTAAGTTTGTATTTTTTTCTCATCTGAAGTCAAAATGTGACCAAATAATTATCTATATATTAACTATTTATAATAAATTATTTCAACTGTAAGAATTTAACTAAATCTGTATTATGAAAAAGACATATTGTTTCAGATTAGAGTCAGAATTTCAGGGAAGGAGCAGTATAATTTTTTCCCAGCATGCACTTCTGCTTGTGGGACCAGCATCACGTGAAAGTATGAAGAATCCGTAGGAGAACCATGGGAGGAAGAGGAGGGAAAGTTACGGAATGAAAAACACTATCCTGACACCTCTCTCCACTGGGGAGTGTGCCTACCAGTGAACACTTCTTTTAGTTACTGTGATTTAATAATAATTATTATAATTGCTATTATTCCATTTTATTTTAAAAACAATCTAAGTTATATAGTGCTGTGATTTTATTTGTAAGCCCTTTCACTGTTTTTGTCAATTAGGTTAATAAAAGCATCCCTATCCTCTCCAGTAATCATTTTTCGTATCCTGAAGATCACTGAACTTCACAATTAATAAGCTTGAAATTTTGGTGAATTCGTAGCCATAACATTCCCAACACCTCGATAAAAACCAAAAGCTATTTGAAGGAAAATGAAAGTACAAACAAGTGCTTTTTTCCATAATTATTTTTGTATATTCAAAAATAAATGCTGGTGATAATTATTCTCTTTCCAAAGTGACCCTCCATTGAAAAATTGAAAAATCATTTGTCCTGAAATTTTATCACAGAGAAAAGTCAGATGTTAGTCTCATAAACAATGAAATGAAAATATATAAGGGATATGGATGAAAGAAATGCCTCCAATACATTTTATTAATATTTATGTTGCAACTATATTTATTGTCAATGTGAGGATGATGGATTAAAATGTGAAGACCTGAACCATATGGCAATGAGAGACGAGCTTTCTCCTGGGCATTTATGAAGGGGACCTTGCTAGAACTGATAGAATGTTGTTTATTATTATGTCAGAGAAATACATATAAGTAAACATTAGACATGCTAATTTGAAAATGGAATTTGAAAAGTGTATCTCTTAAGCAAAGCTAAAGATCCCCCAAAGAAATGAAATTTAATGGTTTGCATCTTGGATACCAAAATCTGTAGAAACATAAGTCCTTTATATAAAACTGTGTAGTATTTGCAAATAACTTATGCACATCTTCCTCTTTACTTTATATCATCTCCAGATTACTTATAATAGTTAATATAATGTAAATGCTGTGTAAATAGATGTCAGGTGCACAACAAATTCAAGTTTTGTGCTTTGGAACTTTTGGAATTTTTTGGTAAATATTTTTCTTTCAAAGGTGGTTCAGTCTATGGATGTGAAACTTTATATATGGAAGGTGACCATATGTACCAATCATCAAACAAAATAGTATAGATAGATATGTTAAATATATATATCCCCTTCTAAGGGATCTTCCTAACCCAGGGATCAAACCCAAGTTTCCAACATTGAAGGCAGATTCTTTACCAGCTGAGACACAAGGGAAACCTATATATATATATATACATACATATTTATAATATATATATGTATGCATATATATATGTATGTATGTATGTATACAGAGAGAGAGAGAGAGTCAAATTAGAGTAGAAAACAGAATACTGATTATGTATTGCTACTTCTTACTTAATGCTTATTGAGCCACATCTTGAATTCACTATTCTACACTTCACAGAAGCAAACAGTTTCCATCCCTTCTCTAAAGACAGCCCCACTTTAGTTCCATCAATATGTGCAACTGTTTCAACCCTGACTCTGAAAACTCCAATTTATTTGTATAATTTGGATTTATTTTATGCATCCTATATTCAGAATGATTTACTTTTCCTTACTAGTCTCTCCTTTCTACTCTTTTCACTCAAGGAGAATGCTACACTTAATTAAATGTAGAAATGTGCTTTTTATCCTATTTATCATTTTCAAAGCAAGTGCAGATTTCTATAGTAGTAAATATTTCCTTTTCAGTTCCTAAGGAAAATATCTAGAATTGCTGTACACAGATGAGATTTAGATTTTCTAAAAAAAAAAAAAAAAAAAAGAAGAAGAAGAAGAAGGATTAAGGGAAAGGTGGAAAGAATAGATTTTTGAGATGAAAGTTTGTTTAGGGAGCAGTCAACCTGATTCCTGGAGAAGGAAATGGCAACCCCCTCCAGTACTCTTGCCTGGAGAATTCCAAGGACAGAGGAGCCTGGCATGCTACAGTCCATGGGATCACAAAGAGTCAGACATGACTGTGTGACTAACTTCCAACTCTCACTGTCAACCTGATTGTATAATTGTTAGAAAGTCTGCAAAACTTGTTACATTCCAATTGCATAAGGCATAAACTGAACTCACCCCATCCTTTGGTTCCTACTTCTCTTGTGTTTGGAGGAAGAACAAGATGCCAAGTTCTAGAGAAAGTTACCTTTCCCCTGCACAAGGCTCATCTATCTCTTCTACCAAGGCCAAACTTTATATAAAAATTGTTCAACTCTATTTTGTTAGGAAATCCCTTTGCTTACTAGGGCCATTCATGGAGGAGAAAGGAGAACATTGTGCTTTTCCTAGAGGCCATAGTGTATGTCATTAACATCAAGCAGGTTGTTGCAGATCCAGATCTGGTGATCGCAGGAGATAGCGAAAGAATTTGGAGTCTCTCTTGTGCATGTGACAACGGAAGCCACAGTGATAAAGAGAAATCAGAAATAAACCTGAGGCCCTCCCCCAGGACAGACCCTGTCTCTTGGAATTAAAAAAAAGAAAAAAAAATTCACAGAAGGATATGAAGTAAATCCAGGTAATCCTATTTTGAAGCTCATGAAACCAAAAACTTACATAATCCATCACAAGCATCACATCCTTAATGAACCGATCAGTCCCTTGAATCAGATAAATCAACTCAGTTGTAATTTTATATTTTCTTTCAAATAGTTTGCTTTCTTCTGGCAGACAACTATCTCCCTAACTTGACATATATAGCCTTCACCTTCTGAAGCCACACACTCCAAGCTCCACCACTCACTCCAAGCTCCACCACATACTCTGTTTCTCCTATCACAGCGCATCTGTACACATTTCACCTGGTCAGGGTGGCAAAATTCCTCATGCAATTGCCCTCACATGACATTCACTACATCATAGCGGAGAATGTAGCCCATCTGACAATCCATATTCATCCCCCTATCTTTTTTCTGTACATACGCATCCTATCCTTACAATACGTAACACCATTCATTATTGAATCTAAGAAATTGGCTTAATTCCAAAATCAGGATGTTGTTGTCATTCAGCAGCTCAGCCATGTCCCACTCTTTTCAACCCTGTGGACTGCAGCATGTCAGGCTTCCCTGTCCTTCATTACCTCCTAGAAGTTGCTCATTGAGTCCATGATGACATCCAGCCATCTCATCCTCTGCTTCCGCCTTCTCCTTCTGGCCTCAGTCTTTCATGGCATCAGGGTCTTTTCCAATCAGTTGGCTCTTCACATCTAGTGGCCAAAGTATTGGAACTTCTACTTTGGCATCAGTCCTTCCAGTGAATATTCAGGATTGATTTTCTTAAAGATTGACCGGCTTGATCTCCTTGCTGTCCAAAAGATTCTTGAGTCTTTACCAGCACTGCAGTTTGAAAGCATCAATTCTTCCATTCTCAATTTTCTTTATGGTCCAGCTATCACATTCATACATGACTACTGGGAAAACCATAGCTTTGACTATACAAGGATTTCCTTGTGGCTCAGCTGGTAAAGAATCCACCTTCAGCATGGGAGACCCATGTTCGGTCCCTGGGAAAGATCCCCTGGAGAAGGGAAAGGCTGCCCACTCCAGTATTCTGGTCTGGAGGATTCCATGGAACGTATAGTCAATGGGATTGGAAAGAGTCGGACATGACTGAGTGAGATTCACTTCACTTGACTATACAGACCTTTGTCAGCAAAGTGATGTGATGTCTCTGCTTTTTGCAAAATATCAATAAAAGTCTGCAGAACTGCACTCTAAGGATAACAGAAAGATCTCAGTTGTTAAGTGTTGGATGTAAAGGGGCTTTTGAAATATTTAAATGAGGTTGGTGAGGTTTCCAAATCTAGATGCAATCCAAAAATATTCTTGGTGCCTCAGTTCAGTTCAGTCACTCAGTCATGTCCAACTCCTTGTGACCCCATGAACTGCAGCACAACAGGCCTCCCTGTCCCTCACCAACCCCCGGAGTTTACTCAAACTTATGCCCATTGAGTCGATAATGCCATCCAACCATCTCATCCTCTGCCGTCCCCTTCTCCTCCCTCCTTCAATCTTTCCCAGCATCAGGGTCTTTTCCAATGAGTCAGTTCTTCGCATCAGGTGGCAAAGTATTGGAGTTTCAGCTTCATCATCAGTCCTTCCAATGAATATTCAGGACTGATGTCCTTTAGGATGGACTCGTTGGATCTCTTTGCTGTCCAAGGGACTCTCCAGAGTCTTCTCCAACACCACAGTTCAAGAGCATCAATACTTCAGCGCTCAGCTCTCTTTATAAACCAACTCTTACATCCATACATGACTACTGGAAAACCATAGCCTTGACTAAACAGACTTTTGTTGGCAAAGTAATGCCTTTGCTTTTTAATATGCTGTCTAGGTTGGTCATAACTTTCCTTCCAAGGAGCAAGTGTCTTTTAAATTCATGGCTGCAGTCACCATCTGCAGTGATTTTGGAGCCCCCCAAAAGTAAAGTCTGTCACTGTTTCCACTGTTTCCCCATCTATTTGCCATGAAAACTTGGTGTCTCAGTTGAGTATAAATTAGCTTTATCTGACACGATGCTCTTACAACAGAAATATGTACAATGCATCAAGAAGAACCAGAGTGATGGCAAAGACCAAAGGGTAGGGGTAGACATTCCACAACTGTCCAAAATCCAAATCTTAATTCCTGAGCTCGGTGGGGAGTATAGCCTGGCAGGCTACAGTCCACAGGGCTGCAAAGCAGCAGATACAGCTGAAGCAACGAAGCACACAGGCACATGGCATGTAGACCCTGGTCCTACTTCTGTTCCACAAGCAGTAGGTCTGGAGGGGCTCAGGATTTTAGCTTATTTGACCACAACATGCCTGATGCCCTGAGTCAATGGTGAATTGAGATAGGAGGGTGATGAGCTAAGAAGTCAGAGACAGCTGTTTCCTAGCAGAGGAAGGCTCAGATACACTAAAGCCAGGCTCAGACCAAAATCAATTATAGAGACTGGTAAGAGAGAAGCACTCATTTCAAGGCTTGAAGGGGAGAAAAAAAAATAAGGTTAAAGATGAGCTGGTTCTAAGTACGAGTGACAGGACTGAGATGTTTCTCTAAAAGGGGAAATTAAGGAGCCAGAGAACTTCAAGCATCAAAGGTGAAGAGCCGTTAATGAGGGAACAGAAGTCCTGAGAAAAGGAGCAAATGGCATCTGAGAAAATTGACAGGACTCAATTTAAGAGCCAGAGGATTCTTCAAGGGCTGGGGAGAGGTAGCGATATGACCCAACAGGCAGAAATGGCACCACACAGAGGAGTGGCTGCAAGTGGAAAATGCTGAGGGAAGAACCCCACTCCTGTGTGACAGGCCCTGTGTGTAAAGAACCCCAGGTCAGAGGTTGCTGCTGCCTCTGGTCCAAGGTTAGAAAAAAATATTTCTCTCAGGGTTCCTTGGTTTGCCTGTGTGTGCAGAGACCCCCAAAACAATATTATCATCCATTCCCAAGATTTTTAAAGATCCATCCTTATCTGTTTGTTTAGGCATCTGTCCATTCATCCATAAATAAAAACTGCACAGAAGCCCCAGACAAATTGCAAATACAGCTCATTTCAATCAGAATGAGAAACACTTATGCACTATAGACTCAGGGTGTCTGAAAACGTTGGGAGAAAAGACTTGCTAAAGGAATGAGGCAGAAACAACAGCAAACAGGAGAGGCCCAGACAGGTGAAAAGAGCAATTGAGGAAGATATCTCTGTAAAGGAATATTCTCAGTAGCATATATCTGGAAAGTGGTATTGCAACAGTGGGAAGTAAACAGAGTAGGTACTCAGACAAATATAATATTGAATTCTTGTCTGTGCCCAACTAGAGTGTCAACTTGGGTCTCATTACGTGAAACGATTGAATCAGCTCCCTTCTCCATAAATGACAGTGTTACCATTTTCTTCCCTGGGTTTTGTGAGGATTAAATGAGATCATGTATAGAGAAACATTGCCTAGCATGTTTGCATCCTGCTACCAGCACCTCTAGCTTCCTGACAGCAAGATGTGTGGATACAAAGTCCCACAGCCTCCCCCTGCTTCCTTCCAGAGGATCAGAAATAGAAGGGTGCAGCCGTCATTGCTCAATGCTGGTCCATGAATAGGGACAAGGGGCTGAAACATGGCCCCTTGGTTGGAAACATGGTCGAGGGACTGACTGAGTCATGGGCAAATCACCATAATTGTGCCCATCAGGAGGGAGAAAAAGTGCCAGAGGATCAGTAGGAATGAGACATGGAGAGCTAAAGGAACATGGGGGCCCTCCATGGTAGCTTGGTTTTGCCACCTGCATGCAGGAACAGGGATCAGATTAAGAAACTTTGTGATATTTGTCTAAAAAAGAAGGTTTTAACACGGAGAGAGAGTAGAAGTGAGGAGTCAATATTTTTATTTTGGAAATTTGATTTTGGTTCCATTGAACCATCTGGTACCAAGGGCTTTCCCTGGCATTGAGTTGATGGAAGAAATAAATCCTTTTCTTTACATCATTGCAATCTGAACATATTTCTAAAGCGCTGGGACAGGCTGGCTCCACATCACCCCAGAGAGCTTTTACTAAAGTGGCAGCAACACTTAACACTTGATAAGGTGATTCTTGTTGACCTTTGCTGCCCTGGTACAGGGTCTTTGGTGCTTCACAGAGAATTTACAGCAGTGTGCTCTGAAGACCATCAGGCTAGATCTGGGAGGGCTAGAGTGCCCACTCGTGATGTCGTGCTAGGGGAATAGGCTCCTCTCTGCTGTAAGGGGTCAGTGGCTGACTGTCGGGATGCCATGTGTTCACTGAACACTGTGGTGTGAGAGAGATGGAATCTGTTGTAAAGCCCTTCAGATATTGCTCCCATTAGAGCATGTCCTCCATTTCTTCCAGAGGCATTCCCTGTAGGTATTATAATCTCCACTTCCCAACCTCCCATTCTTTTCCAATTTCTATTTCATTACTGCACAGAAATGTTTGTTGTCAAGATCACAAATGTCTTCCAGTTTGCCAGACCTAATCATCACCTCTCTGCCCTCATTACAAGCTCTGGGCAACTTTCCACCTGAAGGCTAATCCATTTTTGAAAATCTTTTTCTTTTCTTATCTAGTGTGACTCCACCCTCTTCTGACTGTGCTCAGCTCTCTTCAGGCCCTTCCATTCATTCTCTGATCTGGGCAATCCTGGTGCCCAGAGCTCAGTAGAAGAACACTTTCTTTATTTCTCTTTCTTTATATAAATACACACTCTCAGTTGTGTAATCAAAACCTATGACTTTAAAATGCCAGCATCTCAGTGTTTATGACACACAAATTATTTTATGTGGATTTTTTCTTTGCTATCCTTTCTTTTCTCATTGTGCTCAACTTTTCCTATAGATTCTTTTTTTTAAATATAAATTTATTTATTTTAATTGGAGGTTAATTACTTTACAATATTGTATTGGTTTTGCCATACATCAACATGAATCTGCCACAGGTATACACGTGTTCCCCATCCTGAACCCCCTTCCCTCCTCCCTTCCCATACCATCTTTCTGGGTCGTCCCAGTGCACCAGCCCCAAGCACCCAGTGTCACGCATCACTCAAACCTATAGATTCTTAAACGTGAGAATTATCTTCATAATGTCTAGTTTGAAGTTATTATCTGTTGGTTCCACTGTCTCCGTTATTTTAAAATCTGCTTCCTTTGGTTGTTTCTGCTTCCGTTATGGGTCAAGTATTCTGCTTACTTGCATATCCAATCATTTTTTATTAGAGGTCAAATACTGTGTGTTTTGTGCTGAAGATTGCTGAGTTTTGTTATGATTTTTCAAAATTTATTCAGATTTTGTTCAGATGTACATTATGTTTATTCAACTGGAAGCTTGCTTTTAAGATATATCTTAGCTGGCCAATAACAATCTTTTCTCCAGTGTTACCATAACCCAGTATCCTCTTCTGAGGGTTCTATCCAATGTCACAAGCATTTCAAGATCTTTCCACCCCAGCTAGAAGAGACTATTTTCTTTCTTCTGAAAAATATCCCCAGCCTTGTTTAAGCTCGAGGAATTTTAACTGTATTTTTCTTTTTGCCTATTCTTTGATTCTGGGCAAACTCTGAGAGATGGTGAGGGACAGGGAAGCCTGGCATGCTAGTCGATGAGGTCGCTAATAGTCGGACATGACTCAACAACTGAAGAAGAACAATATTCTTTGGCCGTGATTCATTTTCTGGGTTTGTGTAGTTTCTTCTCTCTTTGGGAACTCGAAGACTCAGAGGAGCTCATCGCGGTTGTCTGTGGTTCCTCTCTCTGTCCCTGTCTCTGTCTCTTTCTCTAACATTTTTAGATCTCTAGTCCAAGTTTTACAGTCACCTCTTTATCTCTCCAAATTCTGATATTTTCTCCTCAATTTATCTAGATAATTAAATTCTGTGTTTTCTCTTGTTTTGCTTTTTGTTTGTTTGTTTTTTCCCACCTGTTAATTTTGCCCCATTTCCAAGCTGTGACAAGCTGATGCATCCATAGGACTCACAACATTCACTAGTCTTCACCCAAGGACTAGTCCTAACCTGCCTGTTATCTAATGTCCGAAAATTTGTCTCATTTATTTTACCAGTTTCTACATTTTTTAGAAAAGAAATTCCAGTAACAGTTAATCCTTTATGGGCAAAATTAGATCTTAATACATATTTAAACAATAAAGACTTGAAGCGATAACATAGAAGAAATATCTGAAAGCTGCAGAAATGGATAATTCGATAGATAAACTATAGTAAATTTAATACCTTCTAGCAGGTTAGGACTAGAAGGGGCATAGAGCTTTAGCAATTAATTTCAGGGATTCAAAAATTGGACTAGAAAGGGTATCTGATTTAGCCACGATTAGAAAGTTCCCAAGACAGGGCTATGGGGCCAAGTTTCTTGACTTCATGACCTCTGTGTGTGTGTCTGGGTCTGTCTGTCTATGTCTGTATTGCATCAAATAAGGTCATAATCTTTAAGCATAGAAAGATGAAAATAAAATCATACCAAAGAAATTTGTCATTTTTTATCATTAATATGTTTCTCTTTAGAACATCAATAATGCTGGGGGGAAATACCCATTGAAGGGTCCTCATGCTCTGGGGAAATAACTCTGCTCTAGCAAACCAAATAGCACCCCTGCTATTCGCTGCTCTAGGCTGTCACTGCAAGCAGAAGTGCACAGCAGAATACAGAGGCTAGAGCCACGAGTTGTCACAAGACCAATAACACTCTTGCTGTCCTCAGCGCTAACAAGCTTATTAACTTTGCCTGTAGGCCTGTCAACAGAAGTTTTATGGTGGAATATTTTCTCTGAAATGAACACAGACTCACCTGCCATTTGAAAACAGCAATTTTCCAATATATTTATCCAAATAGAACTTTTCAGGTGGGTGGAAAATATGATATTACGGTAACTGGGATTGTTCCCAATGTCTGTCTCCCACATAGACTTAGAAATGACTGCCGACCTGCCAAGATTTTAGGAAAGCTAAATATATTCCCTTCCCTGGCAAAATTCACTCTCACCTGCTACCCTAAAATTCTAGATTTTAAAGTTGTTTAAACCTTTGAACCCATGAAAAGACTATTTCTTGCTCATTTCCTAAGTCGTGTCTGATTCACTGTGATCCCAAGGACTGCAGCACTCCAGGCTTCCTGGACTTTCATGTCTCCCAGAGCTTGCTCAAACTCTTGTCCATTGAGTTGGTTATGACATTCAATTATCTCATCCTCTGTTGTCTCATCTTCCCCTTGCCCTCAACCTTTCCCAGAATCAGGGTCTTTTCCAATGAGATTATTGGATAAGACTTAGTGGAAAATTAGTCTATTAGAACAGACTGTTAACCTTAGGTAATGTCTCAACTCTAGTCATTATTATTAAGGCTCTACTTCCAAGGGGAAAAAAGAAATTAACAGGTAGTCATCAGAGTCTCATGTACATAGAATTTTAGAAATGTTGTTCTAATATTTACCTCTCAGTGCTATTTCTAAACCCTAGTGGTTCAGACGGTGAAAAATCCGCCTGCAATGCAGGAGACCAGGGTTCGATACCTAGGTCGAGAAGATTCGCTGGAGAAAGGAATGACAACCCATTCCAGTATGCTTGCTTGCCTGGAGAATCCCATGGACAGAGGAGCCTGGCAGACTGGAGTCCATGGGGTCACAGAGTAGAATACAACTGAAGTGACTGAGCATTCACACACTCCTTCTAAAACTCAGTGTTACGTTAACAATCTGACCGATAAACTTCAGTCTGCTCTTGATTTATCCCATCTGACATGACCCTCACCCATTGATTTGACATCTGGCTTAGTAAAAATGGTCTTCTCTACTAATAATAGATAGGGCAGGGGTCCAGACACACAAAGAATCGTTCATGAGAGAGAAGTTTGTAGCATGAAGGAGACAAAAATAAATCATCTGCCTTAGGATCCTGCACATAAAATTTTACTTTTATGAAATTCAGGCTAGTTAATGCAGTCTAGTATCCATGTATTCATGGCTAATCATGACATATTGCAATATGTAAAAAATAAAACATTATCAGTTTGTAAATTTCAGAGTGACTATGGTTTTAGAGATATCTTTTTTACTTCACTTCTACCTAGAAATATTCCACTCTATCTTTAAGACAGTACATCTCAACCTTGGCTACATACTAGAGTCATCTGGAGAAGCATGACTGAGAATACGGCCGTAGGTCAAGTTCATTAATGCCTCCTCCATGAAGTTTTACTTTCCATCATATAAGAACATCATCTAAATATTTCTGAGTTCCTGCAGGATTCAATTTGGAATTCTCTTATTCCATCTAAGGATATTTATAAACTATGTAAGTGTGTGTGTGTGTGTGTGTGTGCGCCTTCTTTCTTCACTTATTCATGTCCAGTCTTTTTTTTTTTTTTTAATTAGAACTCAAATATTACGTATTTTATGCTGAGGATTGTTGGGGTTTTTTGTGACTTTTAGAAATCTAGTCAGACTGTGTTCTGATGCACAAATAATCTATTTTTAACCAATTAGAAGCCTGCATTTAAGATGTCTCTTAGCTGGTCAAGAGCAATCCAATGTTACTGTAACCTACTCCTTCAGAGCACCCCTTCTAAGGATTCTACCCAAGGTCCCAAGCATCGCAAGATCTTTCCACTCTGGCTGGTAGAGAAGTTTCTATTTTTTATATTTACTCTGAAGTATTGATGCTCACCCTGCTTATTTAACTTATATGCTGAGTACATCATGAGAAATACTGAGCTGGAAGAAGCACAAGCTGGAATCAAGATTGCTGGGAAAAGTATCAATAACCTCAGATATGCAGATGATACCACCCTTATGGCAGAAAATGAAGGGGAACTAAAAAGCCTCTTGATGAAAGTGAAAGAAGAGAGTGAAAAAGTTGGCTTAAAGCTCAACATTCAGACAACGAAGATCATGGCATCGGGTCCCATCATTTCATAGCAAATAGATGGGGAAACAGTGTTAGACTTTATTTTTTGGGGCTCCAAAATCACTGCAGATGGTGACTACAGCCATGAAATTAAAAGACGCTTACTCCTTGGAATAAAAGTTATGACCAACCTAGATAGCATATTCAAAAGCAGAGACATTATTTTGCCAACAAATCTCCGTCTAGTCAAGGCTATGGTTTTTCTTGTGGTCATGTATGGATGTGAGAGCTGGACTGTGAAGAAAGCTGAACGTCGAAGAATTGATGCTTTTGAAGTGTGGTATTGGAGAAGACTCTTGAGAGTCCCTTGGACTACAAGGAGATCCAATTAGTCCATTCTAAAGGAGATCAGCCCTGGGATTTCTTTGGAAGGAATGATGCTAAAGCTGAAACTCCAGTACTTTGGCCACCTCATGCAAAGAGTTGACTCATTGGAAAAGCCTCTCATGCTAGGAGGGGCTGGGGGCAGGAGGAGAAGGGGACAACTGAAGAGGAAATGGCTGGATGGCATCACTGACTCGATGGACATGAGTTTGAGTGAACTCCGGGAGTTGGTGATGGACATGGAGACCTGGCGTGCTGCAGTTCATGGGATTGCAAAGAGTCGGACACGACTGAGTGACTGAACTGAACTGAACTAAACTGATGATTAGCAAATGTGATCTATAAAATGTGTTTTGAAGGTGGACTTTCTGAAATGATATATTAAGGGACTGAGAAAGTTTCCCATCTGACAATATTGAAATAGCACAGATATATTTGAAACAACTGGAATTCTGAACTGAACAGTATTTCCAGAATTCTGAAAATTGAACAAAGTCATTTAACAAGATGAAGAGACCAAGTAAAAAGTCAGAAGACTCTTTTCATTGGGAAGCCTTAGGAAATGGCAGTAGGAATCATTTCCAGTAGTCATGTATGGATGTGAGAGTTGGACTATAAAGAAAGCTGAGCACGAAAGAATTGATGTTTTTGAGCTGTGGTGTTGGAGAAGACTCTTAAGATTCCCTTGGACTGCAAGGAGGCCAAACCAGTCAATTCTAGAGGAAATCAGTCCTGAATATTCATTGGAAGGATTAATACTGAAGCTGAAACTCCAGTACTTTGGCTACCTGATGCGGAGAACTGACTCATTGGAAAAGACCCTGATACTGGGAAAGATTGAAGGCAGGAGGAGTAGGGAGCGACAGAGGATAAGATGGTTGGATGGCATTACCGACTCGATGGACTTGACTTTGAGCAAGTTCTAGGACTTGGTGAAGGACAGGAAAGCCTTTTGTGCTGCAGTCCATGTGGTCACAAAGAATCAAACACAACTGAGTGACTGAACTGATTAGGAATCAAGATGCAATTTGCTTACGAAAATGTCAGAAGAGAATTACCACCTATGTGTTCTATTTCATGATATAATTATTTGATTCATGAATTTATTTTCATCACTATGAAATGCACCATCACAACATCAACCTTGTGATACCAAAATGTTGAAATAGTTTCTGCATTATATTCATCGATAGCCATGCAAACAGTCTTCTCAAACAAGTAAAGGAAAAACATGCCAATAGAGAATGAACAAGATATTGACAAGTAACTTAATGAAAGTTAGAAATAAGAAAGACATGAAAATAAATACAAAAATAAAAATAAATCAATGATATGATTTTACCTTTATGTGTGTGCTGCTGCTGCTAGGTCACCTCAGTTGTGTCCGACTCTGTGCCACCCCATAGACGCAGCGCATCAGGCTCTACCTTCCCTGGGATTCTCCAGGCAAGAACCCTGCAGCAGGTTGCCATTTCCTTCTCCAATGCACGAAAGTGAAAAGTGAAAGTGAAGTCGCTCAGTCCGTGTGTGTTATTTTCTCAGTCGTGTCCCATTCTTTGTGACACCTTGGTCTGTAGCCAGCCAGGCTCCTCTGTCCATGGAAGTCCCCAGGCAAGAACCCTCCAGTGGGTTGGCCATTTTCTTCTCCAGGGGATCTTCCTGACACACGGATTGAAATCGAGTCTCCTGCATTGCAGGCAGATTCTTCACCATCTGAGGCACCAACAGATTCTAAATCTAGTATTCATGATTTTCAATCCCTTTAACACAATATTTTCCTTCCTGCAATTCTCCAACAATGAATATCTATTAATTTTCATTTGGAAATTTATTTTGAAAAAATCAGTCTGAAAAATAGCTGAGATTTGGAAATTTAAAAATATGAAATAATTAGTGCTTTTTTCATTAAAGTTCTGCTTCTATTTACTAATTAATAAAAATAATAACTGGAAGTCTAAAGGTTAAAGTAGTAAGTATTACATTTTGAGTGTCTTCAATAAATAAATTAGACATTTTATAGTGGATTCTGTCTTTTTTGCTATACTTTGGATCAACTGGAAAAGTAAAAACAGGATTTTTTTTTTCACTCAATTAAAAAAAAAGACTTCTAGCATAAATGTTAGGGAAAGATAGTTCACTTGTCTAGAATTTCTTAGAAATAAAAATAACAAAATTTGTATATTTTTATCCTATCTCTAATAGGAGCATTCAAATGGTCCATTACAACCCAGAATTATTTTAATGAACTTTAATGAGTCATTGATGCAGTCTAACAGTGCGCAATAAATGCCAAAAATGTTTGTGCCTTCTAAATCCCGTTAAATTTGTGCCTACATATCTAATTCCCTGGTTTCCAAAACAATCTTTCTATTTTTAATGTGCAAAGTTTCACATTCAAATGAGATACAAGGAACTAAAATATGAAGCTTTTAAAATGAGATTTAAGGATATGTAAAAATCAGATGTGCTAATTTTAAACGAAAGTATTATTTTCATCCTAAAATTCTCACTTAATCAGATTTAATTTTCTACAAAGTACATAGTCATTAAACTATATTAAGATGAGTCATAAGACTCTCCAGACTAATGGAAACTTTATAGATACTGTTGCAGAAATGAAGAAGAAGAAGAAAAAAAAAAAACACTTGGGAAGTGGAGAGAGAACAGCATTATTACATTAAGATTTTTCCTTAAATATAACTCTCTATAAAAAAATCATAATTTTATGACAAGTTCAGAAGATATCCATTTTTTATTAGATATAAATTGAAAGAAACTAATTTTCCTTGATATGGCTAAAGAATTTTTCCATATTCAACATAAAACTTTAATGCTGAAAGAAAGTGGTTTGGAAATTATGTTTACTAATTGTTATCTCATCACTTCTACAATGAATTGAATAAAATTTAACATAATATTAATAATTTATCTTTAACATAACAAAAATGCAAAATTTAAAGATTCAATGGAGGGACTATTCTGGTGGTGCAGTGGATAAGACCCTGTGCTTCCACTAGAAGGGAGGAGGCTTGATCCTTGATCAAGGAACTAATATTCTCCATACCTTTCACATGGCCAATATAAAGAAGCAAATATTTATGGAAATCTCCAAATCCCCACAGAACCACAGGCTTTGAAATGAGGAGGTTGGATTGATTCCTTTATTTGACGGTGTTGTTTCCAAAAGATATTTTTAACATATAAAATGTGTTATTTAGGTGGGCAAACAGAGACACTGTTAGTATTTATTAAGTTGTTTTATCTTCACATAAAAGGGATTCAATATAAAGGAATAATATCATGAGTAAAAGTTTAACAGAGTCATTTGGAGAAATATTTGAGAATGGATCTCTGTCTTTTCAGGGTGGTCTTCAGTTTCCTGAGCTCTGAAGAGCCTTGGCTAGCATTTTAAAATTCATTCCCTGAATGTTTATTGCACAACATACACTAGGAAGAGTTGTGGGCAGTGGTGGTGCATAAAAATCATTGAAACATAGTCCTTTCTCTCTTGTTACAGTTAAATAGCTGCATACAATGGAAAAAGACTTGAAATTATATGGTATATGCATATATATATACACACACACACGAATATATATATGTATATACACACAACATATATTTGACATATATAGTATGTATATACATACATATGTGTATATATATGTGTATATAAATAGATGTCACTCTATAATCAAAGACAATTAAAAAATATATTTTGCTATTGAGACATGGACGTTCCCTTGTAGCTCAGTTGACAAAGAATCTGCCTGCAATGCAGGGGACCCAGGTTCGAGTCCTTGGTCGGGAAGATACCCTGGAAAAGGAGATGGTGACCCATTCCAGTATTCTTGCCTGGAGAATCTCATGGACAGAGGAACCTGGAGGGCTACCATGGTGTTGCAAGAGTCAGACATGACTTAGCGACTAAACCATCCATTGAGGCATGAAAAGGCAGAAGTCCTGTAATTCTAAGTAGTTGAAAGAATTCTCAAACTCATTTCACAACAGTGTTATTTCTTCCTCATTATCCCTATATTCCTATTAACACCTGACAAAATTGTATTCTTCAGACATATTTTAGAAAAAGATACGTGATAACTGTGGTTCTCCAAATTGGTTGATGAGTATAAACACCCAAGGATGTCTCAGACCATGTTGTGGAGATACTGATTCAGTTTTTTATGTCTTGGATAGAAACACAGCATTTGTATTAAAAAATAATATAAGAAAGAAAGGGCAAGGACAAGATAAGGGGAAAAGAAAAAAATACAGTTATATTTCAGATGTTTTGCAGGCTCCATTTCAGACCACTGAAATAAAGTATCTCAATAAAGTAAGTCACACAAAGTTTTTGATTTCCAGGTGCATATAAAAGCTATGTTTGCACTATACTATTTTCTATTAAAAGTCCGATAGCATTATGTTTTAAAAGAAAACTAATGTGTGTTCCTTAATTAGAAAATACCTTAATGCTAAAAAATGCTAACCATCTGACAGCATAAGGTTGTCATACACCTTCAGTTTATGAAAACAGCAATATCTGGGAAGCCTGAATGAAGCAAAGTGCAATCAAAAGAGGTTTTCATGTACAGTTATTCGTCAGTATCTGTCTGGGATTGATTCCAGGACCCCCACAAGAGACCAAAATCCACCAGTACGCAAGTCCTTTATATAAAATGCCATAATACTTGTATATGATGTTATATACTTCCTCCTGTATACTTTAATTCATCTCTAGATTACTTATCACACCTACTACAATGTAAATGCTATGTAAATAACTGTAAATGCAATGTAAATGCTGTGTGAATTATTTCCTGCATGTAGCAATTTCTAATTTTACTTTTTGCAGAGTTCTGAATTTATTTCAATATTTTTGAGTCATGCTTAGTTGAATTTGCAGACAGAAAACCCATAGAAACATGATACAGCATGGCCATGTTTCAGAAATAAGACAAATTGAAAATTATATAGGAAAATAGTTTAGCAAGAGGTAATATAATCATATTGTTCTTCAGAATGACTGTTCCAGACACAAAGAAGTATGAGCAGAGGGAAACCTATTTTAATAATCCAGGAATATAGTTTTGGTCCTGGATTGATCCTATGGGAGCTGAACATGGTGAAAGCCAGAAGCAATTCTGAGAGGGAGCCATTAAGATGAATGAGTTGGATTTGGGGATAATGAAAGAGGAGATTTCAATGATCATTGCAGCCTTTGCATAAAGCAAAATAATAATGATAGTAATGGCAATGGCATTAACTGAATACAAAGAAAGAAATGAAACTTTCAGGGTTTTTTGTAAGAAATTATAATATTAACATTATGGAGAGTTTACTGTATGCCAATTAGTTTTCTAAGTGCTTCACACATAATAAATCATTTAATCCTCAGAGCTATTTTGTGATGTAAGTACTCCTGTTATTTCCAAAATATCAATGAAGAAAGTGAGATTAGAAATTGACCCAACATTAAAAATTATTAAATGGCATGGACAAGGATTGAGACCCATTTAGTCTAACTCTGGAAAGTGAAAGTATTAGTTGCTCAGTCCTGCCCAACGCTTTGCAACCCAGTGGACTGTAGCCTGCCAGGCTCCTCTCTCCATGGGATTCTTCAGGCAAGAATACTGGAGTGGGTTGCCATTCCCTTCTTCAGGGGATCTTCCTGACCCAGGGATTGAACCTTGGTCTCCCACATCGCATACAGATTATTTACTGTCTGAGCCACCAGGGAAGCCCAGTCCAACTCTAGGATATGTGCTAATAGCTAATGCTAATTCAGTGGTCTACAGGCTTTCAGTAAACAGTAGCCAAGTGTTTCTCTCTTTATCTCTGCTTTTTTGAAATACATAAGACCATCTAATATGACAATTAAAACTGCATATTTTGAGGTTTTTTTAATGTATTTAAATGAAACATTTGTAAAATAGTACTTCAAATTGGCAAGGAAAAATTGAGATATACAGAAATAATGTCTATGTATTTTATTGGAACAGTCAGTATAAAGCTGAAGTAGATTATGATAAGATGTAAACTACAAGCTCTAGAGAAATTTTAAAAAAACAGTAAGAAAATAATTTTTCAAATTTTAATTAATTCATCAATGTTCAAATAACCAGTGATAAGATATATAGGTCCTGGGGCGTAATGTACAGAATGGTGGCTATAGTTAACAATGCTGTATTGTAAATTTTGGATCACTAACAGAATACATCTTAAAAGTGCTCATCTCAGAAAAAAAAAATTAACCTTGTGGTGATGGATGTCAACTAAACTTTATATGGCAGTCATTTTACGATGACAATGATATATGCAATGACATAGATTATTAGGTTGTGTACTTAAAATAACTCAATGTTATATGTGAATTTTATCTAATGATTCAGTGGTACAATTCTCGCCTGCCACCTGAAGGCCTATGTTCAAATCCCAGTCCTTGCAGCCACAGCATCCCCTTTGGGCATCTCAGGTGGTAGTAGTGGGAAAGAATCTGCCTGCCAATACAGGAGATGCAAGAGACATGGGTTTGATCCCTGGGTCAGGAAAATCCCCTGGAAGAGGAAATGCACTCCACTCCAGTATTCTTGCCTGAAAAATCCCATGGGCAGAAGAGGCTGGCAAGCTACAGTCCATGGGACCGCAAAAATTAAGACAGGATTGAACAAGCACACACATAATTAATATAAGAGGAATCAAAATATTACAACGTAAAATATTCACTTAATATTATTACAAGGACATGGTTTGATGATTATGGAGTCTGGCAAAGCCCAAAATCTGCAGTCAATGTCCCAATTAAAGTACAAAGGCAGGAAGGCTGCTGTAAACCCAGGAACAGCTGATGTTCCGGTTCTAATGCCAAGAGGCAGGACAATTCTCTTTTATTTGGGAGAGAAGAATCTGCTTTATTGAGTCTGCCAGTTAGATATCAATCTCACCCAAAAACATCCTTTGGAAACATCCATTGTTTAACCAAATATCTAAGCATGTCATGACTCAGTCAAATTGATATATTAAAATTAACCATCATAGTGTATTTTCTAATTTTGTGATCCTATTTTGCCTCTTAATGTCCTTAATTCTACCAACTGCTTCCAGAAGAGACTTCTCTCTTGTTGACATTTTCTCCAACATCCTATTGTATGTCTGATATTTGCTTTAGAAGTCTTTTAGAAATATCAAACTTAGAATGTCCAAGGCAGAAAACTCATTCCTACAGTTTCATTAAGAACAATAAAGAAATGCAAAAGTGATGGAAAATGGCTAACAACTCATACTATTATGATAAATCATTTAGAGACAAAAGCAAATAAACATACTAAGATGTGTAAGATATGGTTTTGGTACCTAGGAAAATATGACATTTTAACATCTGTAAATTCATTTGTAATTTGAAACAGTTCTTATCAGCATGACTCTTACAATATTAAAAGATTAACAAACCAAAAGTCCGATGTATACTGGTTGTTTGAAAATATCATGGCTATTTGATGCAATGCATTCAAAAACTGATTCAATATTTTGTTTTTTTAAATGAGTATTCTGGTAATCTTTCAGCTCAGTAACAGCCACCAGCACCCCCGCACCCCCCCCCCGCAACACACACACACACACACACACACACACACCAAGAAATTGAGTCAGAGACAAATTACCAAATTTAATTTTAATTACTCTGTGATATTTGGCATTTAATCGGCATACAGAAAGTAATCATTCATGCATACATGTAATCATCATAACTCTTGTCCTGATGATGATGGAATATATGATTTCTGTGGTTTTTCATTCTTATGTTTTCTGTTTTATGTATTTATACGCATTTTAGAGATGGAAGCTTTCATATATTTGATGAAAAATTGTCACAAGAAAGTAGAAAAATACTTGATAGACTAAATCCAAGTAATGTACATCAAGCAAATTGGTTTGAACACTATCACACCAAAAGAGCAACATAGTTCTTGCAGTTCAAAAATTTAAGTCAGTAAATAATTAGTGAGTATCTTCCAGTTGCAGAGTCATAGTGGTACATTTCCTCAAAAATAATTAAGTCTATGAAAGACTGAGGTGACAAAATAATGTAGAAATAAGACAAATATTGTATAAACACACCTGTATGTGTGTGAGAGAGAAAGATTTAACTTTAATCATATAAAGAAGACGTCCTAATTTTCTGAGTTAATTTAAAAAAAACTTCTGTTAAATACGTAGCTTTTGAAATGGGCCTTGGAAGTCTGAAGGTAGAAATATGAAAAGGAAAACAAAAAGTTTCATAGCTGAAGCTACAATGTAAGGAATACTTTAGAGAATCACTGATTGATTGACGGGCTGTGTTTTATTCCGATTTAGTTTGTCAAATCAATAAAAACAAGCCAGGAAAAAAAAAAAGGCACTAGAGGACAAAGACTCAATAAGTAAAAATGAAAATAATAATGCTTGATAATCTCTTCACTGTCCTTGTGATTAATTTAGCTTTCAGATATATCTGATATTAAAAAGAACCCATTGTTAATAATACTTTTGAATTTGCTATAAGGGAAAATTAATATGTTTTTGAATAAGACCTACGACGTGTGCCTATTTCTATAAGCTTACAGTCAAAAATATCTTCCTAAAAGCAACTGATTTCCAGCAGGGTCATCTAAGTCTGCAGCTCTGTGTCTGTGAAACCAAGATTAAACACGCTTTCTTGTGTCATAAACATGCTTATAATTCCCTCTACCTTGGTCACTCTAAGGACACACTTGAATTTATTCCAAATGGGAAAATGAAAGCATATCATTCATTTTTACTTTCTAGTATTTTATGCATGTGCTTTCCTGGTGGCTCAGATGGTAAGGAATCTGCCTGCAAGGTGGGAGACCCAGGTTTAATCCCTGGGTCAGGAAGATCCCCTGGAGAAAGGCTACCCACTCCAGTATTCTTCCCTGGAGAATGCCATGGACAGAGGAGCTTGGTGGACTACAATCCATGGGGTCACAAAGAGTCAGACACAACTGAGAGACTAACACTTTTCACTTTGATACTATTCACCATCTTCGGGATATGTATTACATTTGTCCTAAGTTCAGCAGACAGCCAATATGAAGATGAATGCAAGATCTATATTTTAACTCTGACTGACAAGGACCAAGGTGACCAATGGTATTTCTTTTAAAATTATTCCCTTTTTCTGCCATATGTGTTTATGTTTTTAGGAATCAAGTCATATATTCTCTATGTTAATTACCATTCATCAATTAGTATCTCCTCTTTTAAAAATAGTACATTTAATATATACTTTAATAAAAGATGTGATTTAAAGAAATGGATCAGTAGCATTACTACTATCAGTTAAGGAAGAAGAGAAACAAAGTACCCATTATGAATGGATGAATGGATGGATGAATAGATGTAAATCAGATGAATGCGTGAATGAATGAAATCAGAATTCTCGCTATATATGGGAAATTCTCATGTGGTTAAGAGATAATTGTTGAATTCAAGTAAACTTATAAGCAAGTGAAAATAACATCTTCAATTTCTTTGGAGCTCTCTGTTTCACCTAGTTCCACTTTTTAGTGTGAATAAGAAATATGCCATCAGGTACACTTAAATATATGTCACAATTTAGACACATTCAGAAAATGTAAGGTGTCCATTTAGAAAGAAACATTTAGAAAAAGAATATCCAAAGCATTCTATGCGCTTTGCATAGACTCTAAAAATTTCTACCAACCTAACTTGTTTTGATAACCTCTATATATAATGTCTCATTTAATCCACAAAGTAAATAAATAGCTTGATCACAGGATAGACTTAAAGCAAAAGAGAAAGCAAAGATTTAAATCAGAATCTGGTTCCAAAAGCTATATTTTATACAAATTAGCATACTTCTCCAGAGTATGGGAAAGTATTTTCTCCTTCTGAATTATAAATACAAAGGAAGAAAAATATAGCCAATACCTACCCCACTGATAAATCATGCCTTATATATTTCAATTCAATTATACAACTATCTGTGTACACAGATGCAGAAGTTCCCACAAATATCTTAGTGTAGTATACTATTTGTTGTTGTTATTGTGATATAGTATTAAACAACAAGTTCAGTTCAGCTCATTCACTCATTCGTGTCCAAATCTTTGCAACCCCATGGACTGGAGCAGGATAGGCTTCCCTGTTCATCACCAGCCCCAAGAGATCACATCTTGATAAATTAAACTCTGCTCCTGTGTATTGTATGTTGATACTTGAAGCAGCAGTTCAGTTCAGTTCAGTTCAATCACTCAGTAGTGTCTGACTCTTTATGACCCCATGAACTGCAGTACCCTGTCCATCACCAACTCCCAGAGTCCACCCAAACCCATGTCCATTGAGTCGGTGATGCCATCCAGCCATGTCATCCTATGTTGTCCCCTTCTCCTCCCACCTTCAATCTTTCCCAGCATCAGGGCCTTTTCCAATGAGTCGGCACTTTGCAATGGGTGGCCAAAATAATGGAGTTTCACCTTCAACATCAGTCCTTGCAAAGAACACCCAGGACTGATCTCCTTTACGATGGATTGGTTGGATCTCCTTGCAGTCCAAGGGACTCTCAAGAGCCTTCTCCAACACCACAGTTCAAAAGCATCAATTCTTTGGTGCTCAGCTTTCTTTATAGTCTAACTCTCACATCCACACATGACCACTGGAAAAACCATAGCCTAGACTAGACACACCTTTGTTGAAGAAGTAATGTCTCTGCTTTTTAATATGCTGTCTAGGTTGGTCATAACTTTCCTTCCAAGGAGTTAGTGTCTTTTAATTTCATGATTGTAACCACCATCTGCAGTGATTTTAGAGCACAGAAAGATAAAGTCAGCGACTGTTTCCGTGGTTTCCCCATCTATTTCCCATGAAGTGATGGGGCCAGATGCCATGATCTTCATTTTCTTAATGTTGAGCTTTAAGCCAACTTTTTCAATCTCCTCTTTCACTTTCAAGAGTCTCTTTAAAAGAACAGACTTTTGGACTCTGTGGGAGAGGGCAGGATGATTTGGGAGAATGGCATTGAAACACGTATACTATCATGTAAGAAATGAATCGCTAGTCTAGGTTCGATACAGGATACAGGATGCTTGGGGCTGGTGCACTGGGATGACCTAGAGAGATGATATGGGGAGTGTGGTGGGAGGGGGGTTCAGGGTTGGGAGCTCATGTACACCTGTGGTGGATTCATGTCAATGTATGGCAAAACTAATACAGTATTGTAAAGTAAAAAAATAAAATTTAAATAATAAAAAAGAGGCTCTTTAGTTCTTCTTCACTTTCTGCCAAAGGGTGGTGTCATCTGCGTATCTGAGGTGATTGATATTTCTCCCAGCAATCTTGATTCCAGCTTGTGCTTCTAGTCTAGCATTTCTCGTGATGTACTCTGCATATAAGTTAAATAAGCAGGGTGACAATATATAGTCTTGATGTATTCCTTTTCCTATTTGAACCAGTCTGTTGTTCCATGTCTAGTTCTAACTGTTGCTTCCTGACCTGCATACAGGTTTCTCAAGAGGCAGGTCAGGTGGGCTGGTATTCCCATCTCTTTTAGAATTTTCCACAGTTTATTGTGATCCACACGGTCCAAGGCTTTGACATAGTCAATAAAGCAGAAATAGATGTTTTTCTGGAACTCTCTTGCTTTTTCCATCATCCAGCAGATGTTGGCAATTTGATTTCTGGTTTCTCTGCCTTTTCTAAAGCCAGCTTGAACATCTGGAAGTTCATGGTTCACGTATTGTTGAAGTCTGGCTTGGAGAATTTTGAGCCTTATTTTACTAGCGTGTGAGATGAGCGAAATTGTGTAGTAGTTTGAGCATTCTTTGGCATTGCCTTTCTTTGTGATTGGAATGAGAACTGACCTTTTCCAGTCCTGTGGCCACTGCTGAGTTTTTCAAGTTTGCTGGCATATTGAGTGCAGCACTTTCACAGCATCATCTTTCAGGATTTGAAATAGCTCAACTGGAATTCCATCTCCTCCACTAGCTTTGTTCGTAGTGATGCTTCCTAAGGCCCACTTCCCTTCTCAGTCCAGGATGTCTGGCTCTAAGTGAGTGATCACACCATCGTGATTTTCTGGGTCATGAAGATCTTTTGTATACTGTTCTTCCGTGTATTCTTGCCACCTCTTCTTAATATCTTCTGCTTCTGTTAGGTCCAGACAATTTCTGTCCTTTATCGAGCCCTTCTTTTCATGAAATGTTCCTTTGGTATCTCTAATTTTCTTGAAGAGTTCTCTAGTCTTTGCTATTCTGTTGTTTTCCTCTATTTCTTTGCAATGATCACTGAGGAAAGCTTTCTTATCTCTTCTTGCTATTCTTTGGAACTCTGCATTCAAATGGGTATATCTTTCCTTTTCTCCTTTGCTTTTAGCTTCCTTTATTTTCACAGCTATTTGTCAGGTCTCCTCAAACAGCCATTTTGCTCTTTTGCATTTATTTTCCATGGGAATGGTCTTGATCCCTGTCTCCTGTACAGTGTCACGAACCTCTGTCCATAGTTTATCAGGCACTCTGTCTATCAGATCTAGTCCTTTATGTCTATTTCTCACTTCCACTGTATAATCATAAGGGACTTGATTTAGGTCATACCTGAATGGTCTGTGGTTTTCTCCACTTTCTTCAATTTAAGTCTGAATTTGGCAATAAGGAGTTCATGATCTGAGCCACAGTCAGCTCTGGGTCTCGTTTTTGCTGACTGTATAGAGCTTCTCCATCTTCGGCTGCAAAGAATATAATCAATTGGATTTTAGTGTCGACCATCTGGTGATGTCCATATGTAGAGTCTTCTCTTGTGTTGTTGGAAGTGGGTGTATCTATGGCCAGTACAGTCTCTTGACAGAACTGTATTAGCCTTTGCCCTGCTTCATTCTGTACCCCAAGGCCAAATTCGCCTCTTACTCCAGGTGTTTCTTGACTTCCTATGTTTGCATTCCAGTCCCCTATAATGAAAAGGACACCTTTTTTGGGTGTTATTTCTAGAAGGTTTTGTAGGTCTTCATAGAACTGTTCAACTTCAGCTTCTTCAGCATTACTGGTCAGGGCATAGACTTGGATTACTGTAATATTGAATGTTTTGCCTTGGAAATGAACAGAGAAAATTCTGTCGTTTTTGAGATTGCATCCAAGGACTGCATTTTGGACTCTTTTGTTGACCATTATGGCTACTCAATTTTTTTCTAAGGGATTCCTGCCCACAGTAGTAGATATAATGGTCAGCTGAGTTAATTTCACCCATTCCAGTCCATCTTAGCTCGCTGATTCCTAGAATGTTGACATTCACTCTTGTCATCTCCTGTTTGACCGCTTCCAATCTGCCTTGATTCATGGACCTATCATTCCAGGTTCCTATGCAATATTGCTCTTTACAGCATCAGACCTTGCTCCTATTACCAGTCCCATCCACAACTGGGTGTTGTTTTTGCTTTGGCTCCATCCCTTCATTCTTTCTGGAGTTATTTCTCCCCTGATCTCCAACAGCATATTGGGCAGCTACTGACCTGGGGAGTTCATCTTTCAGTGTCCTATCTTTTTGTCTTTTCATATATACTGTTCATGGGGTTCTCAAGGCAAGACTACTGAAGTGGTTTGCCATTCCCTTCTCCACTGGACCACATTCTGTCCGACCTCTCCACCATGACCCACCCGTCTTGGGTGGCTCAGCAGCAGCAGTTCCTCTGCTGTCACCCACATGGCATGGCTTAGAAGCAGCAGTTCACATTTTGTCAATTAGAATTTCATCATTCCCAGAGGTTGACTGACTATAATATAACAAAATAATTTTATTATTTTCTTTTCCTTTGTGGTTTATTACCAGATGGTGAACAGAGTCCCCTGCACTATAAAATAAGACTTCGTTGTTTATTTATTCTATATACAGTAGTTTGCATCTGCTAATCCCAACCTCCCAATCCATCTCGATTCCCCCCTCCTCATTCCCCTCGGCAATCACAAGTCTGTTCTCTGTGTCTGTGAGTCTGTTTGTGTTTAGTAGATAAGTTCATATGTGTCGAATTTTAGATTCCATGTATAAGTTATATATAAAGTAACTTTGAAGATGGAGAATGAGATGAATGAGAAAGGAAAGTAGCTGAAGCAACATATAGAGGGAGATGCCAATCTTGAAAAAGAAGTGGAAGAAAGAGGAGTAAGGGCTCCGGTCCTTGGAAGAATGCAAGGGGATTGAATGCAAAGAACAGGTAGAAGGTTGGGCTAAAGGCTGAAGGGAGAAAGAACGTTTCTTACAACTAGATAAAATTGTGGTGGGGCTTCCCTGGTGGTTCAGGGGTAAAGAACTTGCCTGCTAATGCAGAAAGGGTGGGCTCATTAATTCCTGTTTGGGGAAGATCCCCTGGAGAAGGAAATAGCAACCCACTCCAGTATTCTTACCTGGGAAATCCCATGGACAGAGGAGACTGAAGGTCCATGGAGTTACAAAAGATTCGGATATGACTTAGCAACTAGACAACAAAAAGGTGCAGTACAATGTCTTCCTTCTTCAAAAGTATAAGGCTTTAAATCATGTTATCTCTAAACTTTTAGTTGCTAGCAGAAGTGTATCTTGAGCCTCACCTACTTTTATTTTCCTTTGAGGCTCAGTTGATGAAGTTCGTTTCCTTGGCTACATCTTCAAATCCTCACCCTGCATCCTTCTCACTCATCCTTTTCCAGCTGTTTGGTTACCAAGGCACCTGACTCAGTCCATCTTTTATTCTTTCCCCTGTATTTTCAAGATTACAACTTCAATGACTGATGTCATTTGATAGCTTAAAGTACTGATTATGTGGCCCAGCTGCCTATATTCAAACTCTGATTCCACACTTAGCAGATAACTAACTGGGGCAAGTTGTTTACCATTCATGTCTCAAATGCTTTGTTTATAAAATAGAGATAACAAAGCTAACCCATGCAAAATGCTTAAGAAAAATACCTGTTACATAATAAAATCAGTAAATATATTTTATTTTATCCTGTCTGTCACCCTACAAGTTTTTGATACTCTAAAATTTACCGATAAGATTAAAGCAAAAAGTAAGTTTTAAGGACACTCCTGGCAGTCCAGTGGTTAAGACTCTGTGTTCTCAATGCAGAGTTTCTGGGTTCATTCTCTGGTTAGGGAACTAAGATCCTGCATGCCACATGATGTGGACAAATAATAAATAAATAAAGATATAAAGACACCAATTTCTTTAAAAAATGTAAGGCTTAACACCCGCATAATCCTCTCTTCTCGTCCATACTTCCTCAAAGTGTGTTCTCCATGAAAGTTACATTTTTCTTGACTCCCATTCTGATAAAATGCTCTTCAATCTGGTTTCTGCACAATATTCTATTTAAACTACCTTCATAGCTCTCTATAGCTTTTGACAATATGGATTAGTTTTTTCATACTTAAATTTTTAAGACTTAGATTACATCCTTATACACAGTCTTGATTCTTCCTATCTGTCTCAGACTATAATTTTATCTCCATTTTGGAAGTTTCCTTTTCTTTTGTTAAATAATGCTAATCCTTACAGTCCTATACTCTTCTGATTACTCATATAAAATTATATGCATCCTTGATATAAACTGCTTATGCATTGTTGCATATTTTCACCCAATATCTTTCTTCTGACTTAAAAACACATATGTCTAAGTATACAAGAGACATCTCAATATACTGCTTTATATTTTTATGTCCTGCTTTATATTTTATATCGTTATGATTGCTTTATACTTTCCCCTCCCACATGTTCACATAATATGTTTTCATCTGGCAGGATCTTGACTCACTTGTCCATGTTAGAAACCCCAGGGTAAGGGTAGACACTATTCTCTCATATTCTGATTCAATCGTTAATTTATGCCAACTTCTGAAAATCCTTTTCTTTCCATCATTCCTGATCTAAGACATGTCTTCATCATTCCAGGAACTGACAACTTAAATATCTTTTAAAGTGTTTTGTCTTAAACTTTAACAACTGAATTTAATTTCATCCCAAGAAGTGGAGAGCAACGTGAAAATGAGATTCTGATTGAGTCACTTTACTACTAAGAACTTACTGTAGCTAACGGTTAAAAAAAAAAAAAAAAGACATTCAAAGTTTTTACCTGCATGTCCCCTGTCAGTCTCTTATGGCAAATTTGCTTTTCCTTCTACGCTGTATCAGTTCTGAAGTTCTAGAAGTTACGCTCATGTGCATGCTGGGTTTGAGTTCCCTGTGGTCTGCTTATACTGTTGTCACCACAATTAAAATAACTAAATTTATGAAAAAAAGGTGTTCTTCCTGCTCTTTTTAATTTAATTCATTGTTTTCTTGTCCTTTGATTGGCAATTTCAGCACTGTCTCTTGAGTCTACTTTCCTGAACTCATCTTCCTCACTGGCGAATTGAAGAGCTCTTTTGTAAAACAGCCACGTTGTCTATAAACAGTGGCATCAGGGACTTGTCATATTGATTTTGACTGCATGTTTCATTGATAGCCCATGAGCTCCTCAAGTTCAGTTCAGTCTCTCAGTCGTGTCCGACTCTTTGCGACCCCATGAATCGCAGCACGCCAGGCCTCCCTGTCCATCACCAACTCCTGGAGTTCACTCAGACTCAACGTCCATCGATCAAGTCGGTGATGCCATCCAGCCATCACATCCTCTGTCGTTCCCTTTTCAAGGCAAGTATTATATTATATTAATATTTGTATTCACATAATTTAGCATAGTGTCTCTCCCATATTAAGGCTTGGTTTATGCTTATTACAAAAATGATAAATGGTTCTTTAGAAATAATGAATTTTGTCAGAAATCAAGCCCCACAAATTTATGAATTTTTCTATATTGGTAAACCTTTGGTATAAATGCAACTTTTTCATGATGTATTATCTTTATGCTTTGTTGCTGATTTGCAAAAATAAAAATTTTGGCAGCCTTAGGGGTGCTCTTAAGAAGTATTAATATATACTTTTTTTATTGTTTTATTTTTACCATTTTTGCTGAGATATGGCATCAGGGTTATACTGACCTGAAATCCTTGGAGATCTCTGAATATTCATGTACTTTTATTTCCTTCTGTGCATGAATATATTCACAAACACATGTATTCATGCATGTACTCAAAGTAGTACACGTTTATCTTGTTTTATGAGTATGAACATAAATACTGGGTATGATTCCATGCAACTGTGTGAATGCCTTAGTGAAGTGATGGTAGAAGTTACTATAACATTTACTGGTCAGCACTAATATGCACACACACTTTCCTGTGTCCATGTTTTCATTCCTGGAGAATGCCCTGGTTTGTGCATGTGCGTTTACGTGTGCATGCTCATCCTTGTGACTGCATGCATGAAACCTACATGTGTGTCATATGTATGGAGTTTCATGTGGCTTTAAACATTAAGGTTCAAGTGTACTAGCTAGCTCATAGAGTAAAAATTAACTGTCGATCTCAGAGGAAAAAAAAATTCAAAATGGAAAATTGCCTTTGTTGGATATAAACTCTGTTCTCCTTTTGCTCACTCACGTTTGCATCCTTTATTTTCTAGTGTTTTATATAACCTGATGCTGCCAGGACTGTTTGAAGAATTCTTGCTTCAGGTCCCTTCCAGCAGTCTATGAAAAATTCATACCAGCTCTTGCAAAGACTGAATTCTAGCAAAGACTTTGCTAGGCAGGAGGTGGCAGCTATGTCCTGATATGCACCTGTCTCAGAGTAGCCTCTGAATATAGGGAAAAAGCTTTCCTAAACATTTCCATTTTAATTGTTTGGTAGAGACCAGCTTTCCAGCTGAGAAGCATGAATTTTTCTTCTATTCAATAAGGCAAATGGTTTCTTATCTTCGGATTTTCACTTCTTAAGCTGTACAAGGGTCTTTACACTTTTAAAGTGATTTTCACACATTATCTTAGATGGTCTTCTGTGACCTTGGTCATCTCATTTTTCTGAGTTTCAGTTTCTTTTCAGTTTCTGCAGGACTGTGATAATCATCAGTGTGCTGATAACTAGACACAGGCTCAGTGAAGATGCAAAGGAGATAGTGACAAGCTTGCAAGTTGTAAGATTAATATAAACAGGCCATAACTTTTTCTTATTGTCATTATATTCTTCTCAACAAGAATGCAGAGCATAAAATATTTTATAAGGTGCTCAGTTCAAACACTGAAGAACCAATTTCACATTCTCTGTTGACATGCTTGGAAAACAGAATATACCATAAGCTATTTTCTTTATACAAAATACAACCGAGATAATGCATTTTGTCCACTATATTTAAACTACTGAATTTAATTAATCATCAGTGTTAGCAACTGAGTGGATAAATTGGCATTCTAATATATTGTTGACAGTGTTGCTGTATGCTATTTTGCAAATTGTTTAGCTATATTGATCAAAATTTAAGTTCTGTCTAATCTTTAACCCATTCATTCCCATTCTTGGTATCTGAACTAAGGGAAAAAGATCATACATAAAATTCACATATTCATACATAAATATACAATACACATATATTCAAGTATTTCACAAGGATTGTAAGTTAATACATACTAGATATGTATATAAATAGAGGAGCATGTGCATTCATTTGTAAATACATATTGATGATGAGAGTATATATGAGATGTGCACATTGGTTAACATTTTAATACTTAATTAATCATTAAAAACCAACTCCATGTCTATCTGTAAGTGAGGGTAAATAAACTGTGCTCTATGTCTATCATAGGGCTCTATGAGCCATAAAAAGAATAGTTTACATCTAGTAGTAATATGGAAAAATACCCCATAGTATTACATTAAGTTGCAGAACACTATGCCTGGTGCTGCTGCTGCTGCTGCTAAGTCGCTTCGGTCGTGTCCGACTCTGGGCGACCCCGTCCCTGGGATTCTCCAGGCAAGAACACTGGAGTGGGTTGCCATTTCCTTCTCCAGTGCATGAAAGTGAAAAGTGAAAGTGAAGTCGCTCAGTCATGTCCGACTTTTGGCGACCCCATGGACTGCGGCCCACCAGGCTCCTCCATCCATGGGATTTTCCAGGCAAGAGTACTAGAGTGGGGTGCCATCGCCTTCTCTATGCCTGGTATAAGCCCACTAATCAAAAATAATATTTATAAATATAAATGGATTGGTTTAGAGGCGAAGACAGGCTTTGTCTCTACATGATTCTGTAGTAAGTTTGGATTTTATGATAATGTATCATTTTTATACTAAACAAAAGTTTATCAATATAATGAAGAAACTGTACACTAAAAGAGGATTTTTTTTTTTTTTTGGCCTTTAAATTTATTTATTTATTTATTTTTTGTTTTTGGTTTTTTTTAAATTTTTTATTTTTTTTTTTTAGTTTTTTATTTTTTAAATTTTAAAATCTTTAATTCTTACATGCATTCCCAAACATGAACCCCCCTCCCACTTCCCTCCCCATAACATCTCTCTGGGTCATCCCCATGCACCAGCCCCAAGCATGCTGCATCCTGCGTCAGAAAAGACAGAAAGTATATTAAAGTTCTTCAGAGACCATTCCATTGTACCGCTAACTGAGAGTAGCAGTGTGATCAGCAGTCGGAAGTGAATATCTAATAACTGCATGCTAATTCTGGCTCCTTCAATGCCGCCCTGTGGATCATCTAGAGGAAGCAATTTCGCTGTAGTCTTTTCTTTACAGTTTATTATGGGATTATAATAGCTATAATTTACTTCTCTGGATTTTCCTTCTGAACTAAAATAGTTGTCTTGATTGGAAGCAGTCCCTTGTGAAATGAAGGAGACTATGGGAAGATTTTTCTTAGGGAATGCAGATTCCTCAACAAGCTGTATCACACTGAATGCGCTCACCCTAACATTTTCATTCAGGGGGAACTGGATTGAAATTTCTATTCCAGTAAAGTTAAAATTTAACTTTTTTTTTTCCTATGGGCAGAGTCTTTAACAACTGAGCCACTAGGGAACTTCGTGGGCAGTACAAAGGGCAAGAATTTGTGCTTTGCCAAGTAGCACTTTCTCTGTGTGTTTAAGCTTTAACTGGAACTTGCAAGAACTTAGTGGTGTTCTTTGAGTCTCAGTCTCCTGGGGAATCTAAGAACTATCTTCGGGTGTTCTGTTCTTACTCTTAGAAGTAGACTCCTGAACAGAATCTAAATAGATTTAAAATATACATAAAACAATATTGGGGGTTATCCTAAATGGTGTGGAAAAAAATAAAGTCAAAAATTAGGAATTTTCTTTCTTGACTCTGGCAGTTACTAACTGCAAAAATTTAGTAAATCACATATTCTCTGAAATGCCATTTTGATCATTATGTAATGTCCTTCTTAGTCTCTAGCAAATATGGTGGCTTTGAAATCTACTCTGTTTGAAATTTATAGCTACTCTTTTTTTCTTTAGATTAATGGTAGCATGATACATTTTTCTCTATCCATTTGTCTAAAATTTGTACATATCTTTATATTCAAAGTGGGTTTCCTATAGACAATATAGAGTTGGGTCCTATTTTTTATTTGCTCTGACAATCTGTCTTTGCACTGATACATTTAGACCATTTATCTTCCTAATGACTATTTAGATATATTTAGATTAACATCTACCGTATTGGTTGTGCCATGTGTTTAGCCGTTCAGTGGTGTCTGACTCTTTGTGACCCTTTGGACTGTAGCCCACCAGACTTCTCTGTCCATGAGATTTTTCAGGTAAGAATACTGGAGCAGCTACCATTTCTCCATCTAGAGGATCTTTCTGACTCAGGGATCGAACCCACATCTCCTATATCTCCTGAATTGCAGGCAGATTCTTTAAACCTTGAGAGATCAGGGAAGCCATATTTGTTACTCTTTTCTATTTGTTGTCCTGTTTCTTTGTTCCTATTTTCCCTCCCATTCTTTTATTTTTTTTTTATCTTTTGTGGTTTCAATTATTTTATTAGATTCAGTTTTCTCTTTCTTCTTAGCATGTTAGTTATACATCTCTTTTTCTCATTTTTTAGTGGTTGCCACAGAGGTTGTAAATGCATTTATAATGAATCATACAACACTGTGAGTGCACTAAAAGCCTCTGACCTGCACACTTTAAAATGGTTAACTTTATCTGATTTTTACCTCAATTAAAAAAATTGATGGGAATGAAGCAGTTAAAAATAGACTCTTATAATAGTCAAGATAAGAGGTGATACTAGCTTACACTATCCTAGGAGCAGAGAAGATGGAGAAATTTGAAAAGATGAGGATTTGGTTAGAAAGGAAAATTGATAAGATTGGTGATGGCTTATGCATGGGAGCACAGGAAGATATAAGTTATTAACAATATAAATATTTCCTTGATTCTCGTACTAGTTACTCCCTTCTGGATAATCTATTATTTTGTGATTTTTCTATTATTTTTATTTTTATGATTTCAATAAATCATGCATCACAGGAAATTATAATAGATTGCAGATTTGTTTACTTTGATTCACTCTAAGGTTCCAAAGCATATATTGATCTATTAATTTTGTATCCCCATTGTTTGTCTGACACCAGGTGCTCTATGACTTTGGATGAGCAGGGATGATTACGTATAAACAGTTGTGTTAGTAATGCAAATGCCTGTGAAAGCTTACACATTTCTTAGCCAACATTTTGTTCATGAATATTGAAAATATCAAATGTATCCAAATTAAAATATAAAACATTGCAGTTATAATTGGTGTTGTCCCTATAATATCCTTATTACTAACATTGTATCCATAGATATGCCTGAGTTAACTAAATGAGTAAATGCATTAGAAAATCTCTTTAACATTGTGATGAATTAATGTATGAAATATATTTACACCAAATTTCAATTTTTGGATTTCTCTAAAACAGCCTGATTATTCATTTGCCAGAGAATAAATGGCTTGTTAGAAATGGAAAGCTTTAATATTGTAAATATTTCAACTCTTTTGAAATTAGTCTGCAAATGTAATCTTAATCAAATCTCAAAATATATTTTTAAAAATAGGCAAAATGATCTTAAATATGTCTGTAAGAAGAAATGCAGTATAATAACTGGGTTAGCAATATATTTCTAAAATTAATTATGTTAAACAGACAAAATAATTTACATGGCCCATGGCCATGAGAGAATAGGCAGACACATTAATGAAATAGCATAGAAAATATTTAAAAAGACATTAAACATAAAATTTAAAAGGATGTATGGCAAAACCAATACAATATTGTAAAATAATTAAACTCCAATTAAAATAAATAAATTTATATTTAAAAAATTTTTAAATAAAGGGGAAGGGCTTCCCTCAAGCCAGGCCAGTGTGGGTCAGGCCGTTCTTAAAAAAAAAAAATTAATTTTATTAGTCAGGTAATGAAATACTCAAATATGATGCCAGGAAACCCATTCCTTTGTTGAAAAAAAGCATTGAGCATGTCAGATAATGTATTTCGCATTTATACTAAAATAAACTAAATATAGTTTATATTTCAAAAATCATCAAAGAAGCAAAAGAAAGTATAATGAATAATTCTGTTATAGACTTGGCATATAAAACAGTTTTTAAAGCATATCAGTAAAAGCAGAAACCATGGAGAAAATGACTGATTAGATTTTATAGGTAATTTTTAAAATAAATATACAAAACTGTCAAACAGAATAAAAGTGATAAATTTAAGAAAATTATTTCAGCATATATAAAATAAGAAGATTTGTTATTCTTTACATTTAAAGTTATCACGTATCAGTAATAGAAATATTCTGGAGGATAACTTGAATCTGCATCACAGAAATATCACTAAACTAATAATTAAATTCACAAATATTTTTCCTAAAGAAATTGTCAGATAAGGGAAAGTTGATGTGATACACATATTTTCATCACAGTGTTGTTAAAAGTAGCAAAATAAAACTGGAACAAGCATAAATGTCCAGTAATAGATTTCGGATTACATGAGGTGAATTATTGTGTAAACATAAAATGAAATGATAGAGAAATATGAAATATTAGTGTATATATCTGGGCTTCTCAAGTGGTGCTAGGGGTAAAGAACCCTCCTGCCAGTGCAGGAGATGCAAGAGACATGGGTTCAATCCCTAGGTGGGAAGATCCCCTGACGGTATGGCAATCCACTCCAAGATTCTTGCCTGGAGAATCCCATGGACAGAGGAGCTGATGGGCTATAGATAGGGTTGCAAAGATTCAGACAGGACTGAAGCAGCTTAGGATGCTTCAGTGTTGGTATCTATTGACATGCATAAAATCCTCATATAATTAATATCAAAAAGCAGATTTCAAAAAACATTCTATATGATTATATATGTGTGTACAAGTTTGTGTAGATAGAAAAAATAACTGAAACATATAGCTTGATAGTGAAAAATAAACGTGTGCAAGTATATATATATACACACACACACACACATATATATATATATACTCATGCATCAGTGTGTATGGATATGGATAGAAACAAAGTTAAAGCCTAATGTCATAAATTAAAATGTTAACCATTATTTTTGAGTGATTTTTTGTTGTTACTTTTTCTATTATAGAATTCTTTATCACTTGTAATTTAATCTTTACTATTCAGCTTTGATAATGGGGAGTATTTGCTTTTGTTTGTTCATTTGAATTTTAGACTTCATTCTCTGAAACACTGCATACGCCCCAGATAATGCTAGGATCTGGAAATTTCCACGTAGAAGCCAGTAATCTTGAGGCAGCTGCTACAAGAGCTTCAATCATCTTTAGCTCTGAACAATACTGGAGGTATAATAAAAATGTCTTTTTATTGGTAAAATGGATGGTTTAAGGACGTTGAGATTGGAAATAATAATAATAATGGAGTTCTCAACCTTGCATGAATACAGTACCAGAATAGAGTGTATGAGCAACACCTCAGGCTTGATTCAAACGACTATGCTTCTGGACACTGACTCAGAATTTTTGTTGCCTGAATCCAACTAGGGGTAAGTAAATCGTGGTACTAAAATACTACCATATTTGTTTTGGGAGAACCTTTCATGCAAGGAGCTCTAAGTGCATTTTAAGTGTAACAGAACCAGAAACCATCGTAGAGATTACAGAACAAGTAGCAAGAAAATAGATTTTATGAGTAGCAGCTTGTAACTTGGTGATAGTTCGGAATCAAATAAAGAATTTTTTCCATAGTAACCTAATTTTTTTTCATTATAAGAGGTTGTAAAGAAGATACCTAAAGTAATAATGCTCATCAAAAAGACAGATTAATTGTGAATATCCAGAAAGATGTATCTCACTTTGCAAATATTATGGCTTGTCCTCACACTCATATGCAAATAATTTTTAAGCAGAGGGGATGCATTTTTTGAGGTGCTTTGTGATTTTTTTATTAAATTATTTATTTTAATTGGAGGTTAATTACTGTACAATATTGTAGTGGTTTATGCCATATTGACATGAATCAGCCATGGGTGTACATGTGTTCCCCATCCTGAACCTCCTCCCCCCACCTCCCTCCCTATCCCATCCCTCAGGGTCATCCCAGTGCACCACCCCTGAAGATCCTGTCTTATGCATTGAACCTGGACTGCAATCTATTTCACATATGATAATATACATGTTTCAGTGCTATTCTCTCAAGTCATCCCACCTCGCCTTCTCTCACAGAGTCCAAAAGACTGTTCTTTATTTCTGTGTCTCACATATAGGGTTATTGTTACCATCGTTCTAAATTCCATATATATGCATTGGTATACTATATTGGTGTTTTTCTTTATGACTTACTTCACTCTGTATAATAGGCTCCAGTTTCATCCACCTCATTAGAACTGATTCAGATGCATTCTTTTTAACAGCTGAGTAATATTCCATTGTGTATATGTACCACAGCTCAGCTTTCTTATCCATTTGTCTGCTGATGGAAATATAGGTTGCTTCCATGCCCTGGCTATTGTAAACAGTACTGTGATAAACACTGGGGTACAAGTGTCTCTTTCAATTCTGGTTTAGAGGAGATGCATGTTAAGTGACTGTATATGGAGTAAAATATTTGTCAGTATATTAAAAAGAGTCTCCAAGCCAGGCTTCAACAGTATGTGAACCATGAACTTCCAGATGTTCAAGCTGGATTTACAAAAGGCAGAGGAACCAGAGATCAAATGGCCAATGTCCATTGGATCATTGAAAAAGCAAGAGAGTTCCAGAAAAACATCTACTTCTGCTTCATTAACTATGCAAAAGCCTTTGACTATGTGGATCACAAGAAACTGTGGAAAAATTTTCAAGAGATGGGAATACCAGACTACCTTACCTGCCTCCTGGGAAAGCTGTATGCAGGTCAAGGAACAATAGTTAGAAATAGACATGGAACAATAGACTGGTTCCAAATGGGGAAAGGAGTGCATCAAGCAAGGCTGTCACCCTGCTTATATAACTTATATGCAGAGTATATCATGTGAAATGCTGAGCTGGATGAAGCACAAGCCGGAATCAAAATTGCCAGGAGAAATATCAATAACCTTAGATATACAAATGACACCACCCTTATGGCAGAAAGCAAAGAAGAACTAAAGAGCCTCTTGATGAAAGTGGAAGAGGAGAGTGAAAAAGTTGGCTTACAACTCAACATTCAAAAACTAAGATCATGGCATCTGGTCCCATCACTTCATTGGGAAATAGATGGGAAAACAGTGGCATACTTTATTTTATTAGTGGTTTCTAAAATCACTGCAGATGGTGATTGCAGCCATGAAATTAAAAGATGCTTGTTCCTTGGAAGAAAAGTTATGACCAAACTAGACAGATTATTAAAAAGCAGAGATGTTACTTTGCCAACAAAAGTCCATCTGGTCAAAGCTATGGTTTTTCTAGTAGTCATGTATGGATGTGAGAGTTGAGCTGTAAAGAAAGCTGAGCACCGAAGAATTTATGCTTAATCTGTGTTATTGGAGAACACTCTTGAGAGTCCCTTGAACTGCAAAGGGATCCAACCAGTCCATCCTAAAGGAAATCAGTCCTGGGTATTGATTGGAAGGACTGATGCTGAAGCTAAAACTCCAATCCTTTGGCCACCTGATGTGAAGAACTGACTCACTGGAAAAGACCCTGATGCTGGGAAAGATTGAAGGCAGGAGGAGAAGGGGATGAAAGAAGATGAGATGGTTGGATGGCATCACCAACTCGATGGACATGAGTTTGAGCAAGTTCCAGGATCTGGTGATGGACACGGAAGCCTGGAATGCTGCAGTACATGGGGTCGCAGACAGTTAGACATGACTGAGCATATGAACTGAAAGCAGAGTCAATATGATACAGATTATGTTCTCCAAACATAATACATAAAATTTTATATACATACCTATATATATTTAAAATAGCTCTATGATTTATCTATTGATCTATCCATCACAATAGAGAGTCTTAAGAAAATATATTTTAAAGGAAGAATGATGGTAAATTATTTTCATGGTTTCACATAAAATTTTTAAAACAAAAATCATTAGAGTAAATCTGAATTGTTTACTAGACACAACACTTTAACCAACTAAGCCACTGTACCAAAGACATAATAAAGAATTAACTACATGAAAATAAAAAGTATCAACAAAGACAAAACTTCTCCTTGAAAAAGCGTAATGAAATAGGCATAAATCTAGTAAGCATGATCAAGAATGCACCATAGAGAAGGCAAAGCCAAATTATGTTGAAAATAAGAGAAAGCATACAGCTACAGATATATAGAAAAACATGTAAAAACTAAGAAATACTGACAGGTCAACTCTGGAAATACTAGTAAAATATTAATGGAAATTAGATTAGAAATACAGTTTTAGAAAAATATGTATCACCAAAATAAAATATTAATGAAAATCCTATGGAATATGTACATAACAAAAGCTATATTTGTAGTAAAAAGTTACTTTCTCAGACTGTGAGCAAACTCAGACAAGACTGTCAGAGCTGGAGAGACAACCCATAGATGACTGCATGCTTAGGAGCAAGCACTAACTGTAATAGCTGCAATCAGAACAGTTGGTCTAAATCCCACAAACTCATGAGCTAGACAAATGTCGTTTATATGTTTGTTGCCATCTGAAGTATTGCAGTTGTTTATTATTCAGCACTATTGAGGAAACAGATAATTAATATAAACTCAAAGAGGTAACATGTGTGTGTTCAGTAGCTCAGTCAAGTCCAACTCTGCGACCCCATGGACTGTACCTCTGTCCATGGAATTTTCCAGGCAGGAATACTGGGATGTGTTGCCAGTTCCTCCTGCAAGGAAATCTCATCCCAGAGATCAAACTCTCATCTCCTGTGTCTGCTGCATTGCAGGTGGATTCTTTATGGCCGAGCCTTCTGGGAAGCCTCAGAGATATAACATCACTTGCTTAAAAACATCAGTTGATTAGGCTGAAATTTGAGCCCAGGTCTGTCTGACTTGAAATCCCACTACAGATATATAGAAAAATATGTAAAAAATAAGAAATGCCAAGGACAAGTCAACTCTGAAAATACTAGGACTCAAAATCACGCTACAACAAAGAAAATACGTTCTAGAATAACTTCCTAGGACATGGCTGTTTGGAAGTACACCCACTTATTTTCCAAAGACAGGATCATAGAAAATATGTTCTAATAAAAAGCAATTAAGCTATAATAAATAATTAAAGAGTAGCTAAAAATATGGATATATTTGGAAATTTAAAAGCAAATTCTAAATAATTCAGGAGAAATGATTCATGAAATTAAAAAATATTTAACTGAACCCATTCAAAATTTACTGAATGAAGTTAAACTGCTTCTTGGTAAATTAGCATCCTTAAATGTTTACAACTGACAATAAGAAAGGCTAAAAAATAATTGATTAAGCATCTACTATAAGAAGTCAGAAATTTTACAAATCCATTAAATATAAAATAATGGAAGTAAAGATATAAACAGTTTAATGGCAAACCATTAAATTAAAAAACAATAAAGATAATAAATAAAGCCAAATGTTTCCTTGAATGGCCTGAAAACTTTATAAAGCTAATAAAATTCATTAAGAATAAAAAAAGGAAAGTCATGAATAAACAATATCAGGAATTAAAAGGACTATAAATATAATTGCTTCAGAGTTTAAAAGGATTAGAGACTATTATAAACAGCTTATTGTTGGTATGTATTAGGAAAGAGAAAAAATATAAACAATTTATTGTTGGCATGTATTAGAAGAGGAAAAACATACAAGAAGTGATAAATGAAAACTGACCATCAAGAACAGATGAAAAAAATGAATATTCCTTCAATATTTGAATAAAATTATTATGTTAATAATTATCTACCACAAAGAATAGACAAATTTCCGATGTTTTCACGTTAGCTCCTCTAAACATTGTGAGAAAATTATTCCCATTCTTAAATAAAAAATCTTTTTAAAAAAGTGAGCAAAGTGAAAAGAGTAATGCATATAAACAAGTTCACAAATAATTTTGTGACCATTTGTAAGAATTTTAATAAGAAAACTAGACATGGACCATGTTTAAAAAGGAAACTTTAGACACCATGCTTTCTTATAAACATGGAAGTAAATAAATATAATAGAGGAATAACCTATTAATGCATTCCCATATAACCATTTCTCAATAGAATGCCAATGGCTTTTCAACCCCAAATCTCACAGAAGTCCCATTTTTCAGCAGAATGCATCATGACATGTTTCCATGCATGTGTACATGCTCAGTCACTCAGTTGTGTCTGACTTCCTGCGACCCTATGGACTGTAGCCTTGTCATTTCCTCCAGTTGTTTCCTCCTGAAATCTAGAACCCTTCAAGTCACCCAGGAGGGCTGGAATCACATTCTTCCAAACTCCTGTTAATGTTGATATTTTGGCCTCTTCCCATGAATCACAAATGCTCTTCTTGGTATCTAAAATGATGAATACTTTCTATAAGTTTTCCAATTGACTTTGCCCAGATTCATCAGAAGAATATAAGACACTATAGACTTATGAAATAAATTTCTTAAATAATAAGACTTAAAGGTTAAAATGCCTCCTTGATACATAAACTGCAAGAATGGAAGTTGTGTTAGCAGACATGAAATCAACATTAATCTTATACATATTCGTTAAGGCTCTTGGGGAACCAGGAACATTGACAATAAATGGTAATATTTTGAAGTGAAAGTGTTAGTCACTCAATCTTGTCTGACTCTTTATGACCCCATGGAATATAGCCCACCATGAAATTTTCCAGCAAGAATACTGGAGTGGGTTGCCATTCCTTTCTCCAGGGGATCTTCCCATTCCAGGGATCGAACCTGAGTCTCCTGAATTGCAGGCAGATTCTTTATCATTTAAGCCACCAGGAAAGCCTATTAATCTCTTTTTCTGAGTGGTAAGTCTCAACAGTAGGCCTCTCTCTGGGAGATAGTGAAGGATGGGGAAGCCTGGCATGCTGTAGTCCATGGGATTACAAAGTCGCATGACTGAACCACTGAACAACAGGTCTCAACAGTGGGCTTAATCTATTCAGTACACCATGTTGTAATCAAATGTGCCACCATTCAGGCTTTATTGTTCCATTTTTAGAACACAAGCAGAGTAGGCTTAGTATAATTCTTAAGGCTCTAAGGTTATAAGAATGGTAAATGAGCATTAGCTTTAACTTCAAATCACCAGCTGCATTAACCCTCAACAAGAATCAGCCTGTCTTTTGATGCTCTGAAGCCAAAAAATCACTTCTCATTTCTGTTATAGGCATGAAAGTCCTAGATGACATCTTCCAATATAAGGCATTTCCTCTACATTGAATATCTGTTATTTAGTGTAATCACTTTTGTTAATAACTTGTTCTTGATATTCTGGATCATTTCTTGTACCCTCTATATCAGCACTTGCTGCTTCACCTGGCAATTTGATGTTATAGAGACAGCGTCTTTCCTTAATCCTCAACCACAAATCTCTGCTAGATTCAGACTTCTTTTCTTCAGCTTTGTCACCTCTCTCAGCCTTCATAAAACTGAAGAGGTGGAGCCTTGCTCTGAATTAGGCTTTTGCTTGAGGAAAATGTTGTGTCTGCTGTAATTTTTACCCAGACCACTGAAACTTTCTCCATATCAACAATAGGACTATTTTGCAATTATATCATTTGTGTGTTCACTGAAGTACCACTTTTGATTTCCTTCTAGAGCTTTCCTTGTGCGTCACAACTTGGCTAACTGGTGCAACAGGACTAGCTTTAGGCCTATCTCAGCTTTCAACATGCCTTCCTCATTTCTAGCACTTGGTTTAAAGTCAGAGATGTGTGACTCTTCCTTTCACTTGAACACTTAGAGACCATTGGAGGGTTATTGATTGGCCCGATTTCAATACTGATATATTTCAGGGGATAGAGGAGCCAAGGAGGTGTGGAGAGATGTTGGAATGAATTGGTGGCGCTGTCAGAACACACATATACTTATCAATTAAGTTCATTGTCTCTTGGGGACACAGTTTGTACTGCTCCCAAACACAGTACTAATGTTACTGATCACAGATCACCGTATCAAATATAGGAATAAGAAAAAAAATTTTTAAATGTTGTAAGAATTACCAAAATGTAACACAGAAACATTAAATGAACAAATGCTGTTGGAAAAATAGTGTTGATAGACTCGCTTAGTGTAGGGTTGCCACAAAACTTCAATTTGTGAAAACGCAGCATCTGGAAAGTACAATACAGTGAAGTGCAATGAAAAAGAGGCTGACCTGTACAAAGTCCCCCAAACTTAATACATCTTAAAAAATGTGTATTAATAGCTTTGAGTTACATTTCAAACACAATTGTAAGCACTACAGAATGATATTTATATGTTTTTAAAAGTCACTCTTTTTTCAACTAATAAGATGTACATTAGGTACCCTTGGGGCTACAATGGCCTTGGAGTTCCATCCTTCTTGTGAGACAACTCACATGGATTCCACTGAACATTTCTAAATGTTAGAGTTGATCTTTATTTTTGCCTTTTTTTTTTAGCACAAATAAATAAATAATGAGAAGGTGTAGAAGAACATTGTGGAAAAGGAAGTAAAGGAAGTGAGAGAAGTGATTTATATGAAAGTGAGCACACACATACAGCACACTCTACCCTGTTACCATGGATCACGTTTCTGCATGATATGACGGATAACTCCAAGCATTTGCCAGAAACACATATCAAGTACATATGTGATATCCTAGTGTATAAAAGAGAATGAAATAATGCCATTTTCAGCAGCAGGGAAGGAACCAGAGATTATCATACCAAGTGAAGTCACAAATAGAAAGACAAATACCATATGATATCACTTATATGTAGAATCTAAAATATGACACAACTGAACCCATTTACAAAACAGAAAAAGACTCACAGGCATAGAGAACAGACCTGTGGTTGTCAAGGAGGAGGGCGTGTCAAGGAGGGATGGAGTGGGAGCTTCTAACCAGCAGATGGAAACTATTATATAGAAAATGCGTAAACAGCAAAGACCTACTGTATAGCACCAGAAACTATATTCAATATCCTATAATAAATGGTAAGGGAAAATAATATTTAAAATAATGTAAATATATATGCACACATTAATATATATATACACACATATACATAACTGAACTACTCTGCTGTGCAGCAGAAATTGACACAACATGGTAAATCAACTATACTTCAAACAATCACACTAAAAGTAGAAACAAATATAATGCCTGTGTTATGTGAGACTATGGCTGAGGACTGGACTTCAGGGTGCTGTTGCTAAGTCACTTCAGTCGTGTCCGACTCTGTGTGACCCCATAGACAGCAGCCCACCAGGCTCCCCCGTCCCTGGGATTCTCCAGGCAAGAACACTAGAGTGGGTTTCCATTTCCTTCTCCAATGCATGAAAGTGAAAAGTGAAAGTGAAGTCGCTCAGTCTTGCCTGATTGTTAGCGACCCCATAGACAGCAGACCACCAGACTTCTCCATCCATGGGATTTTCCAGGCAAGAGTATCGGAGTGGGGTGCCATTGCCTTCTCAGTTCCAAAATGCTTTTGACAGGGTTGAACAAGAGGTTATAGTTGCCTTGAAAAGTAACATGGAAAATGAAAAATTATATATCTGAGACTAAAATTGTATGCAAAAATGTAGAATAGGGCAATGTGATGCCTTTTCCAGAGTCTCTCACTCTCCAGGTTGGGAGCAGATGTCATCTGAGAGGCCATTTCTCATCATTCTGCACACGGGTCACCATACTGAGTTCCCCAGGAGACAAGACACAATGAAAGTTCTAGTCAGTTATGCACACCTTATTGATGATTTTTGCTACTTTTTTTCTTCCATAGGTACCTAAGACACAACTAAATTAAGAAAAAAATAAAGTCTTATTTATCATATTCTCTCTTGAAAAAAACCTCAGAATCATCCTTAAATGCCACTTCCTGTCTGTGTCACATATATCCCCTTCTCAAGGACTTAATGAGGCCCAAACTCAAGAGATAAAAAGGAAGAGTGAGGGAAAAAAAGAAAAAAAGGTGGAAGACTGAAAAATCAAGCTTAGAAAGACCTTGCTGCTGCTGCTGCTAAGTCTCTTCAGTTGTGTCCGACTTTGTGCGACCCCATAGACGGCAGCCCACCAGGCTCCCCCATCCCTGGAATTCTCCAGGCAAGAACACTGGAGTGGGTTGCCATTTCCTTCTCCAATGCATGAAAGTGAAAAGTGAAAGTGAAGTCTCTCAGTCATGTCCAAAAGACCTTACATCCTTTTGAATTGAATCAAATAAAGCTTCAAGTTTGTCTTTCCTCCCCTCTCACAAAATCTCTTAGCTTCTGGCACATTCACTTACCTCCTTTGTTTCTGAGATTATTTCATTGTTTCTACTTGTTCATCAGGAAAACAAGAGGAAACAGAGACCTGCATCCTTACTCTGGGATTTCTGGAGGTCTGCTTGTTGGATTTTGCTAGACAGCAGATCATTTGCCAGCTTCCAGGGGCTAAACATTTATCTCTTTTCCTTGCAAGAAATTGCTGTTCAGGAGAAATTTTAATGAGACCATATCACTATTAGCATTCATTTTTAGAATAATATTTAGTAGTCATTTACAGACCATGATTTCTTGGCTACTCACCAAATTGGGAGGTTCAGCCCTGGTTGTGTCCTTGAAGCAGAGTTTTTGGTTTGTCACAGCACAAAATATTACTACATTTTTAATTCCAAGCAGGCCTGTTGCTGCAAATTGAAGAGTCTGTTGCCTTCCCTGCAAATAAGGGCACTACACTCCTGGCTTGGTGATGCTTCATGTGGTTTATCAAACACTGCTTTAGAAAGTAGATAAACACAAGGGGGATATCATATTAAGCAAAGTGTAATTCATTCCCACCTTACTCTAAGTTTATTCAATTAAATTGCTTTAGACTGAGATAAGGCCATTTAAAATTTCAGGAAGTAATTTGTTCAACCACTGGAAAGACTTTAAGCATTTGCAAAGCAAAATTTGCCTTACCTTTCTAGGCTCCCAAACCAAGCTCAGAGAGAAAGTAGCCTTGCCAGCAATATATAGGATATATTTGGCCCCTGTTATTTAGGATTTGATAACAAACTCGTAAAAAAAAAAGCTCAAATATCTCATTTTAATAATGGTTATTCAAGAAAGGGGAGCAAGGTCTATGCAAACTTCAAACTTTCATCATGTAGATCAGAGTGATAGTTTAAACTCACTCAATGCCTACTTAAGGTTCCCTGCATGCAAAATAGTTAAAAAAACTTAACTCATTTCTATGAATTTTTAAGTTCTAATTATACATGCCTAGGTACTAAATATTATGAGAGTGGCATGTCTGGAAGCCATTATCCAGACTCTGAATAGAAATTAGTATTTAATGTTCAACCCTATGCTTTGAAAAGCCAAGTAACCCTGGCTTGAATCCTGACTTGTCAACTTGTCAAGGTCTCTTATCTTGGGAATTTAACTTAACCTTTGTGTGCCTTTATTAATTCAACTATAAAATGTCAACAATAGTATATAATATTATTCACTAGTATTGTGATGAATATTAGCTAAATTTTTACAGCTAAAGTTCAAAGCACAGTATCTGGTCCATAATATGTTCTTGAAAAGTGTAAGTCCCATTCTAGGAAGGATTGCTATAGGGAAAGATCATCTGAAAAATATATGTCCTTTTCACTTTGGTAGACCCACAGTAGCATCCTGTTTTATGTTACTGAATACCTATTGCCAATTCATTCTTGTGTTAAAAGAGTAGTTTTCTCCTGTTTTTCAGAAAGGAGAAAATTGCAAATTGATTTGTTTTTGTTCTAGTTATGGTTGCGTTGGCTGTTGCTGGCTTTGTTGTTGTTGCTGTTGTTTTCCCAGATAGCCAGGAAGCTCCACAATTATGCTGCTGATGCTGCTGCTGCTAAGTCGCTTCAGTCATGTCCAACGGCATCCAACCAGGCTCCTCTGTCCCTGCGATTCTCCAGGCAAGAATACTAGAGTGGGTTGCCATTTCCTTCTCCAATGCATGCATGCATGCTAAGTCACTTCAGTTGTGTCCGACTCTGTGCCACCCCATGGACAGCAGCCCACCAGGCTCCTCTGTCTACAGGATTCTCTAGGCAAGAGTACTGGAGTGGGTTGCCATTTCCTTGTCACAGCCCACAATCTTTGCATCTTATTCTTTGCATCTTTTCTTCTTCAAAAAACATTTGTTCTTCCTCCTTGGTTGTATTTAAGCATTAATTTTTATAACCTACTTCACATCCTCTCTAACTTTAATCTTACCATTGGAAGTGGTCTGATTTATAACTATTGAAATACGTTTACATACTCATAGGGAATGGAGTTTTCCTTGGTGGCTCAGTGGTAAAGAAACTGTCTGCCAAGCAATAGATGTGGATTTGATCCTTCAGTTGAGAAGATGTTCTGGAGAAGGAAAGGATAACCCACTCCAGTATTCTTGCCTGGGATATCTCATGAACAGAGAAGCCTGGGGGCTGCAGTCCATGGGGTCACAAAAGAGTCGGACACAACTTAGCAGTTAAACAACAATGAAACAAAATATGGAATGGAAGTCCTAATGGGAAGAGAAATAGAAGAGGAAAAAATGCTCCACTATGTAATATTAGCTGCCCACTATGTAAGAGCCACAGCTGGTCAATACTGGGGGAAAAACAGGCATGAATCCTGAGTCATTGTGTTATGAAACCTAGATGACAGTCCATGTGCTACTTGACATCTTTAAACCTCACAGGGCCTCAGAGATCCAGGCATGGGTCTTCCTGCTCTCTCCAGATGTGTGCCCCACCCCTCAGGAAAGTTCCTCCACATTGCACAATGTACCAGCTGCAACCAATCCAAGCATCAACCTAATGGATTTCAGCTCCCCAACAGTGTGAGAAGTTATTCAATAAATTGACCACATCTTTGTGCAGGTCCTAAGAATTACTTGACCCTCTTATCACTACAAAGCCTGCCTCATGAAATTCCAAGAGCAGCTCACTTGGTCCTCCCTGGTATCTGGTGTCCTCCCCACCAAAGCCGTGCAATCATATGACTAATAAAGCAACGTCCATCTCATCTCTCCAAGGTCAGGTGTCACGCATTTAGCTGGCTGTACTATTTAGGACAAACATCAGTGGGATGAAAGAAGGTAGGCAGAAAGGTAATGAATACCAGTGGGTTGGATTAGGGGTAAAACGTGAACCAAGGGAGGCAAAAAGTCTGATATTCTTATGTGGCATTTTATAATCTCTTTCAAGCAAATCTATGTTTTGGTGAGGCAAAAAGCTCACCTTATTATATGCTCTACTAGTTTGGAGGTTATGGTATAAATTTTTATTACTTAGTGATACCAGACCACCTGACCTGCCTCCTGAGAAATCTGTACGCAGGTCAAGAAGCAACAGTTAGAAATGGACAAGGAACAACAGATGGTTCAAATCCGGAAAAGAGTATGTTAAGGCTGCCTATTGTCACCCTGCTTATTCAACTATATGCAGAATACATCATGGGAAATGCCAGGCTGGATGAGGCACAAGCTGGAATCAAGATTTCCAAGATAAATATCAATAACCTCAGGTAAGCAGATGATATCACCCTTATGGCAGAAAGTGAAGAAGAATGAAAGAGCCTCTTGATGAAGGTGAAAGAGGAGAGTGAAAAAGTTGGCTTAAAGCTCAACATTCAGAAAACGAAGATCATGGCATCCGGTCCCATCACTTCATGGCAAGTAGATGGGGAAACAGTGAAAACAGTGGCTGACTTTATTTTGGGGGACTCCAAAATCACTGAAGATGGTGACTGTAGCCATGAAATTAAAAGACGCTTGCTCCTTGGAAGAAAAGCTATGATCAAACTAGACAGCATATTAAAAAGCAGAGTCATTACTTTGCCAACAAAGGTCCATCTAGTCAAGGTTATGGTTTTTCCATTGGTCATGTATGGATGTGAGTTGGACTATAAAGAAAGCAGAGTGCTGAAGAATTGATGCTTTTGAACTATAGTGTTGAAGAAAACTCTTGAGAGTCCCTTGGACTGCTGGGAGATCCAACCAGTCCATCCTTAAGGAAATCAGCCCTGAATATTAATTGGAAGAGCTGATGTTGAAGCTGAAACTCCAATACTTTGGCCACCTGATGTGAAGAACTAACTCATTTGAAAAGACCCTGATGCTGGGAAAGATTGAAGGCAGGAGGAGAAGCAGACAACAGAGGATGAGATGGTTGGATGTCATCACCAACTCAATGGACATGAGTTTGAGTAAGCTCTGGGAGTTGGTCATGGACAGGGAAGGCTGGCCTGCTGCAGTCCATGGAGTTGCAAGGGATCAGAAACAACTGAGCAACTGAAGTGAACTGAGTAACTATTCTTAAGTTTGAATGTACATAGGTCATATTGTTATCTAGATTTTATTCCCATTTTCTGGGAAAAATAAAAAGAAATGATATCATTTCATCAAAGTTATGTAAAAATGTGTGATGTCTATTTTATTTATATGCAAAATATATTTTGCATATGTGATATAATTTATGAACAATATATAAGTTTGGTGTAACTAATATGTAATTAGGTCATAAATAGTTATGATTTCTTTTTAATTTATTACTCCCACTTCTTTTCCATTTTCCTCTCGAGTCTAGTGGGTGCTTCATTCTCTGATTCCTGCAGAGTCACTGAACTCCGAGCCACATCTCCTATTTACTGCCATGGACCAGGAGTTGTCTGATAATTTAGCACGCACTCACAAAGGAGATTCTCCATTATGCTTATTGATCTGAAAGATATTTTTGTTAGTTTTATTATTCTTTTTTTAATTTTAAATATAAATTTATTTATTTTAATTGGAGGTTAATTACTTTACAATATTGTATTTGTTTTGCCATACATCAACATGAATCCGCCACGGGTATACACGTGTTCCCCATCCTGAACCCCTCTCCCTCCTCCTTCCCCGTACCATCCCTCTGAGATGACCCAGAGGGATGGTACTTTTATTATTCTTATCATAGTTTTTTGCAGAACTTTATTGCTTCCTCATTTCCAGTTACTATTATAATTAATCCTGAAGTGTTTATTTTTGTTGGTTTCTAACATAGAAACTTGATTCTTTAGAAATTTTGTTGTTCAGTTGCTCAGTCATGTACGACTCTTTGCAATCCCCTGGACTATAGCCCACCAGGCTCCTCTGACCATGGGACTTCCCAGACAAGAATACTGGAGTGGCCTGCCATTTCCTTCTCTAGGGGATCTTCCCAATCCAGGGACTGAACCCATGTCTTCTGCATTGGTAGGTAGATTCTTTACCATGAGCCATCAAGGAATCCCTAATCCTGTATAATTTAATGAAGCAATCTTAAGCAGAAATCAACACTGGACTTAAAAAAAATTTTGTGATAACCCTGATTGAGATGGTGTCGGTCGTAAACAAGGAGTCAATCATTCACCTAATGAATGCGTATGTATCATCTCTTGTGGGCCAATTTCCTTTCTAAGGATTAGGTAGAATACAGAGAAGCTCCAAAAGATGATTAATACTCAATCCCATGCTCCAGTGATGCCATAGTCTGCCTGAGGAATAGACACATATGTGCCGTTCTATTGCACCATGATTAATATTATAATAGATGTACATACTGGTTGTTATTTGTGTGTTTTGATGACGTGAGGATAAGTGATTATATCTAGCTGGGTGAGAGAAAGTTGGAAAAATCTTCACAGTGAAGTGAATCTTGTAGAGTTAATAAGATTTAGCCAAGCAAGGAGAAAAATTAAGGATGACTCTGTGGATCACAACAAACTATGGAAAATTCTTAAAGACATGAGACTACCACACCACCTGACCTGCCTCCTGAGAAATCTGTATGCAGGTGGAGAAGCAACAGTTAGAACTGGACATGGAACAACAAACTGGTTCCAAATCTGGAAAGGAGTACATCAAGGCTGCCTATTGTCACCCTGCTTATTTAACTTATATGCAGAATACATCATGCAAAATGCCAGGCTGGATGAAGCACAAGCTGGAATCAAGATTGCCAGGAGAAATATCAATAACCTCAGATATGCTGGTGACACCACCCTTATGGCAGAAAGTGAAGAACTAAAGAGCCTCTTGATGAAAGTGAAAGAGGAGAGTGGAAAAGTTGGCTTAAAGCTCAACATTCAGAAAACTAAGATAATGTCATCTGGTCCCATCACTTCATGGCAAATAGATAAGGAAATAAAGGAAACAGTGACAGACTTTATTGGGGGGGGGGCTCCAAAATCATTGCAGACTGTGACTGTAGCCTTGAAATTAAAAGATACTTTCTCCTTGGAGGTAAGGCTATGACCAACCTAGACAGCATATTAAAAAGCAGAGACATTACTTTGCCAACAAAAGTCCGTCTCGTCAAAGCTATGGTTTTTCCAGTAGTCATGTATGAATGTGAGGGCTGGACTATAATGAAAGCAGAGTGCCGAAGAATTAATGCTATTGAACTGTGGTGTTGGAGAAGACTCTTGAGAGTCCCTTGCACTCAAGCAGATCCAGCCAGTCCATCCTTAAGGAGATCAGTCCTGAATATTCATTGGAAGGACTAATGCTGAAGCTGAAACTCCAATCCTTTGGCCTGATGCAAAAAAACTGACTCATTGGAGAAGACCCTGATGCTGGGCAAGATTGAAGGTGGGAGAAGAGGCTAACAGAGGATGAGATGGTTGGATGGCATCACTGCCTTGATGGACATGAGTTTGAGTAAGATCTGGGAGTTGGTGATGGACAGCAAAGCCTGGTGTACTGCAGTCCATAGGGTCTCGAAGAATTGGACAGGACTGAGAGACTGAACTGAATTGAACTGGAAGGGAAACAGAAGCCAATCAGAAGCAAAGGGTGTGGTGGGCATTCATTCATTCATCCATTTACCAATTGGCTAATCAGACGATTTATTCAATAAACAGGAATCTAGGACTTATATAGGGCTAAATATTGTACAAGGCACCTATAGAGAACTTGCCCCAGTGGCTCGGACCATAAAGCATCTGCCTGCAATGCAGGAGACCGGGGTTCGATCCCTGAGGCATGAAGATCCCCTGGAGAAATAAGTGGCTACCCACTCCAGTACTCTTGCCTGGAAAATTCCATGGACAGAGGAGCCTGGTTAGTCTACAGTCCATGGGGTCACAAAGAGTTGGACTCGACTTAACGATTTCACTTCACCTATAGAGAAACAAACCCTGCTGTGAGGAATACCGCAGGTCATGGAGAGGGGAATCATGAAACATTTAAGGCACAGCCCACTACCTGTAAGGATGCTGGCAAGCACAGAACTGCTAGGTGCCTATGTCATAGTAAAGCATCTCCTGGAGCATTACTAGTTTAGAAAATTGCTTTTTCTGATAATGAAAATAAAGCCAAAGCTCAGAAGAGTCTAACAAAATCATCTTTCCAAACACTTCCCAAGGCCTCTATTTTTACCTCCTACCTCTTTGCCACATTAAAAGTGCATTTCATTTGTCCTAAATTCATCTCATTCTCCCTATTTCTCAGAAGTGCTTTCAGTCATTCCACTTCACAGCCCTCTACACAGTCATTTGCTGCTGGCGTCAGATTCACCTTCAATCCTGAGTGACAGATTTGGGAAAGAACCCAATTAGAAGCCAGCTAATGAGTCCTCCACGGGCTCCCCTAATAGCCAAATGACTGTTTATTTTCATCTTTTGAATTAAGAAAGAGACTGCAATTCGAGGAAGAGTTTAGAATAAAGAAGCACTAATTGAATCAGAGAAACGCCTGTGCTCCTCAACCTATATGTATTTATGTCCTTTAATCTGATGTTGTCTAAAAGGTGCAAAGTTTTTTAAACATGCTAATTATGTGCTATAAGGAAAGCAGACTCTCAATAAAAGCTACAAATTCACAGCATCGAGGGAAAAAAGACATCAGGGAACAAAGGCATTTTATAGTCTTTTACCCTGGAGTACTTTTTAAATGAAAATACCAAATGAAATAGTCTTTAAAATTGTATTTATTATGATTCTATAATATGATTCTATAATAATAGTGAGATATATTAATCAGATGTTATTTGCAAATATTCACATATTTGAGTGAAAAAGCATTACTCAGTAAGTGAAAAACGCTGAGTTGTCATTACAAAGTCATAAAGAGTGTCTATTGTGTGTCTTTTTTTCTTTTACAGTTTGAGAAGCAGCTGGTAGAGGCTACATTTGATGTTATTCAGAATAGCCGGCTGCAGTGACAGACCACTGGGACTCCAAGGTGACAATCGTTTTATTTTAATTGTTTTTAAATGTGCAATGACTGCAGGAATCTCTGAAAATGTGAATATTTAATAACTCACAATTACTGGGTGCCCCTTTGCCATTTATCCTTATCAGAAACATAGACACCAGCTATCTTCTTTTCAAAAGAGATCAACTATTACTGTGAATGAAGAATCTGTCATGGGTAATACAATCACTCAGATCTAGTCATTGAGTTACTTCTCACACACGAGAGCACAGACACTTCTGAATTTGACCTAGGTGAGGTGAACCCAAGACAAACAAAACCCTGAATATTTGACACTGAGATATGCCATTTTAGTCTTCCATTATTCCTACCACAGCAGTATTCCTTTTGACTCCACAGTTGTGTAATTACTAAAACCATGGTAAATGATGAGTACACAAATATTTTCTTGCTTCTGTTAGCCCAACCAAGTCTCTCGTTCCTAACTGACTTCTAGTGAATGTTAGCCGCTCATTCGTGCCCGACTCTCTGCGACCCCATGGACTGCAGCCCACCAGGCTCCTCTGTCCGTAGGATTTCCAGGCAAGGATACTGGAGTGGCTTGACATTTCCTTCTCCAGGGGATCTTTCTGACCCAGGGATCAAACCCGGGTCTCCTGCGCTGCAGGCAGTTCTTTACTGACTGAGGTACGAGAAAAGAGATATGAGGCTAGCTTTCATCTAGCCACAAGGGGGTCAGAAAGATGTATAGCACAAGGATTAATCCCTAGTCCTCCAAATTTCTTCTAAAGGTCTCTTCTCGCAATGTTTAACTTTTTTATACATTGCAAGAACCATTTTCAATTCCACCACATCAGTACTAGTGATATGTTTCCACAACTATTTCCAGCACATCCCAATCAGGCTTTAGTCAACACTGCTACCCATTGAATGCACGGGTGTGTGTGGGTTCGGTTGTGCTATATGTATATATGCCACCTGGTAGGCCCTTTGAATGGGTATGTGGGCTTATTATTCTAGAAGTACACAAAGACTATATATATATATAGATATAGATATAGATATAGATATAGATATAGCCATGATGGCTAAGCAGTAAAGAATCCACCTGCCAATGCAGGAGCTTCAGAAGAGGCAAGTTCGATCCCTGGGTCAGAAAAATCCCCTGGAGAAGGAAATGGCAATCCACTCTAGTATCTTTGCCTGGAAAATCCCATGGACAGAGGATCCTGACAGGCTATAGTCCATGGGATGACAAAAGAGTCAGACACGACTTAGTGACTAAACAACAAATATAGATATGTCTGTGTGTGTGTGTGTGTGTGTGTGTGTGAGTTTTTCACAGTGTGAAGAATGTATCATTTAAAGACAATTAATTTGAGGTTCATATAGAGATCATAGAACTTTTAGAATCTTTGTTGTGGACAACAAGAGAATGCTGTATTCCAAGTATATTCCACAACACTCAAAGAGCCCAATTGTAGACAAAAATATATGTTTCACAAAAAATTATAGTATGTTGGTTCAAATTAAAATTATAGATTGTCTGCACTTTATTCACCACAGCATTATTTTAAAAAGAGATGGCTTAAGTAGAAATGCCCTTGAAATAGCCTAATAAGGTATTGCATAAAGCACATATGCAAATAATAGAGGAAATGGTAAGAATAAAGGAGATGAACATGAGGCAACTTCCAGGTGATGGAATAGAATCAAACAGAAAGTGGATACATGGTTCCTTGCAAAGTGTTTTATATGGCCTCAAAGGTATTAAAGAGATCATTTATTTGTAGAAAAAAATCAAAGAATAAATAAAGAAGGATAGGCTATTTTTGATGACACAGTTTAGGAAACTGAAATGAATATAAAGCAAATATAGAGATGAAAACCACATTAGAGGCAATAAATTCAAAGTAAAATCAGATCACATTAATCAAGGAGAGAGGGTACAAGTTGAAGAAAAAGTTGAAACATAGTAAAGATAACAAGAGGCAGAATGATATAGTACATAATATTTTATGGACATAAAGGGCATACTGGATCAAACAGTCTATCAACTACATAGCAGCCAAGTATCCTGAACAGTTCCGTTCAGTTGCTCAGTCATGTCTGACTCTTTGTGACCCCATGGACTGCAGCACACTAGGCTCAGGCTTCCTTATCCATCCTGAACAAGTTACCTTTAACCCTCTTATGTCTTAAGATATTCATCCATAAAATGGGAGTGATGATAAATCTACATCTTAGGTGGTTCCAGTATGACCTAGAGATAGTGAACATATGGAATATTACACAGAGCCTGAGACACAGTCAGAGCCTCACAAATGTTAGTCATTACACAAAAATTAGAGAAGATAAAAGAGATTCACAATATATATAAGGAAATGAACAGATATAGCTAAAAACTCTCAATATTTTTGACTCTAGGGGATGAAAAGGCACATCTTATCCTAAGAAGTTTTGAGGCAAAGTTGTCATCTACATAGCTTACCTAGGGGAATTTACTGAATTTCCAGAATCAAGAAGAAAATTTCAGACCTTGGCCAGAAAGTGAAAAAAATAAGGTAAAAAAAAAAATCAGACTGACTGACATATTATTTTCCCAAACTAAGTTTCAATGACAAATTACAATAGAGCTTCACTTCAAAGATCCTACAGAAAAAAGAAAGTATGACCCTAGAACAGTGGAATTGATGTAGATATTCTTCACATGTAAAGAAAACACACGGAAAGAAAAAAATACTTCTGAAGATAATCTATGTCTTGAGTCTTTAGCGTTATGTGTATACATATTCTATTTTTTCAATCTTTGCATATATTAATCAATTTAAGTACCTTTCATAACAGAAGAAATACATATTTCCACCTAAAAATAAGATAATTTTGTTTGAACTTGGAAAACAAAACTCAATTACTTGTGCCTCACCTCTCACTAGCTGTGTGATCCTGGAAAAAGCAAATAATCTGGCTGAGACCCAGTTCTTCCTCTTTCCTGGGCAGTGGTGTAGATACACCAAATCTGGAACTGAAATATTTATGTAAAAACCTTACTCTGCAATTGGTAAAGCTCATTCAGTTTCATTATTTCTGCTCAGCTAGTGAGTAATATAATGCGAAGTGAAAGTCATTCAGTCATGTCCAACTCTTTGCCACCCCATGGACTACACAGTCCATGGAATTCTCCAGGCCAGAACACTGGAGTGGGTAGTCTTTCCCTTCTCCAGGGTATCTTTCCAACCTAGGGAACGAACCCAGGTCTCCCATATTGTGGGTGGATTCTCTATCAGCTGAGCCACAAGGGAAGCCCGGAAGATCCCAAATTATTTCCCTCACAAAGAAAGCATACCCGGAAAAAATATGTCATACAAATAAATGAAGAATCTTGTGCTCTGTACAACATGGTCAACTTTATCAAAAGTTTTTATCTCATAGATGATATATTGCTATTCTCTTTGAAGGCTTTTCTTCCTACGGAGTTCTACTCTTCAAATTCAGCATCTTGAACTTTTTTTCTTTCACAACATACATTAATAATAGAAATTCTAACAGTCTACCCTTGTAAGGTATAAAACAGATATTAAAAAATAATAAATCCAAGCTTTGTTTTTTTAGGTACTGTTGGGTTCCCCTGGTAGCTCAGATGGGAGAGAACCTGCGTGCAATGCAGGAGACCCAAGTTTGATCCCTGGGTTGAGAAGATCCCCTGGAGAAGGGAATGGTTACACACTTTGGTAATCTTGCCTAGAGAACTCCATGGACAAAGGAGGCTAGTGGACTACAGTCAATGGGGTCGCAAAGAGACAGACACAGATGAGTGACCAAAAGGCACAGTTAATGAAAGAACACACCTAAGAGAACATAGCACGCTCAGTCATGTCTGATTCTCTGTAACCTCATGGACTTTACAGTCCATGGAATTTTCCAGGCCAGAATACTGGAGTGGGTAGTCTTTCCCTTCTCCAGGGGATCTTCCCAACCCAGGAATCGAACCCAGGTCTCCCACATTGCAGGCAGATTCCTTACTAGCAGAGCCACACAGGAAGCCCAAGAATACTGGAGTGGGTAGCCTATCCCTTCTCCAGTGGATCTTCCCAACTCAGGAATCAAACCAGGGTCTCCCATATTGCAGGCAGATTCTTTACCAACTGAACTGTCAGGGAAGCCCACTTCAGGCACAGAGACACTTTATGATGCCTATAAAATAAGAGAATGAATTACTCACCAAAGAAAGGAACTTCAAGCTCTATATGTTTTTTTTTTTTTCACATCCTGCTCTTAATTTCCTATAACTAGGTCCATTAAATTTCCCACCTAAATTGCAACCAATCCTAGACCTTGTTCAACCTCAACATGGGGCAGAAAATATTGAAAAATCGTCTCTCTACCCCACCCCCAGTAGGTAGTCATAGAAAGAGTAGGAAGAACTCCACTTACTGAATGGCTACAGTGTGGTAGGCATTTTACCTGTTGGTCTCCAGCCCTGGCAGGTAGTTTCGGTGTCCATCTCTCTGATGAGCACCTGAAATTCAGTGCCGTTTAGTGATTTGCCAAGTAACTGTCATAGTAGGACAGCAGAGCATGGGTTCAAATGTCCATCCACCTGCTTCTGAAGCCCGCATTCTTCTACTCTGCTTTATTACAAATTATAATAGATTTGACTATTGTTTCATCACTTACTGAGCTGAGGGAACTTGAAAATAACTTAAATTTTCAGAGTTTCAGTTTTTTCAGATCCACAATAGACTCATTCATGATACCAATGTCATAGATAGATGCATTATGTAGTAATATATATATATATATATATATATATATATATATACACAATATTTTCTAGTTTTTTTGGGTACAATTGATAAAGGTTGTATATAATTACAGCCACTTGGGAAGACATTTTGACTATTACTCACAAAACTAAATATACCCACACCCAGATGAACCAGCCATCACAGTCCTTGCTATTTACTTAAATGAGGTGAAAACATGTCCACATATAAACCTACACTCTAATGATTTTTAGCGGCTCCATTCATAAGTGCCGAAACTTGGAAGCAATCAGGATTTCCTTCAGTAGATAAATGAATAAAACTACCTGCAGTACATCTGCACAGTGGAATATTATTCAGCACTAAAAATAAATGAACTTCCAAGCCATGAAAAGACATGTTGTTGTTTTTCAGTCCCTAAGTTGTGTCCAACTCTTTGTGGCTCCATGGACTGCAGCGCACCAGGAGTCCCTGTCCTTCACTATCTCTCAGAGTTTGCTAAAATGTATGTTCACTGAGTTGGTGATGCCATCCTACCATCTTATCCTCTGTCACCCTCTTCTCCTCCTGCCATCACTCACGAAGGACGTTAACTGCATATTACTAAGTGAAAGCAGCCAACCTGAAAAGGCTACATATGAAATCATGGCAACCATATGACATTCTGGAAAAGGTGAAACTTTGGAAACAGTAAAAACATCAGTGGATGCCAGGGGTATGGTTCGGGGGGAGGGGAAGATAATCAGGCATAACACACAGAATGCTTAGGGCAGTGAACACTCTATGGTGCTATAACTGGTCAGCCATAGGTAATGGATCTCATACCAAGAACAGATATCTTTTCCCAAACCCACATACCAGAAATGGCAGACCATAATGCCTCTCTTGCTGGTTCTTCAGGTATGCTGTAAGAAACCACAAACTAGAGGGCCATCTGACCTTGAGAGATGAAATGGGAAAAAAAAAAAAAAAAAAACCATGTTCAATGCTCTCTCAAACCAGTTGTCAAAGTAGAATGATGTTTTCTGTGCTGTTTCTCTAAGATATCATTTAGAGAGAAAACTTGTCCAGCCCTAGCGCTGTGCATAATATCATATTATCTCCCTCCACTAATGCCCACATCTGTTAGCTTGTTGGAGACAAAGTTGAATGTTACTTGGAATCAGTGTTGGGCAAATGTTTGAATGAGACATGCAGTCCACCTGGACGGATTGCTAATTTATCTTTGCCAATCTTGACTAGTTTTAGCTCAACACACAATGATACAGTATCTGAGTTGGCAGCTGGGAAATTCCCAGGGAAGTTCTAGGGTCCCAGCTGTCCTTCTGAAGAGTTGGCGAGCTGGAGATAACTGGCAATAAGCCCAACTTCCAGAGCCCAGCTGTGCTGGACATACAGATAAGACTGCAGATGGGGAGCACCAGGTTGCAAGAGCTGAGGTTTTGCAGTGAGGTTTTAAGACCTCATTGCTGGAGGTCAGAAGGGGAAGAAACACAGAGCCCTGCCAGCTGCTGTGCAGTATCGGCAGTGAAGACTGGACTTGAGTTCCCTGTATATGTGTGCATTATGCAAAAAGACAGATTTTATGGGTTTAGCAAAGGGAGTTCAAAATGGCTTTATTTCTATATGCCAGGGAGAAGAGGTGGAATGCCTGATTGACGGAAAACTTGAGAAGCTTGGCTCTGCTTCTTCAATTTCTCCTTTTCCATTTTCATTTCTCTCTTTCCCTCTGGATCCCATTTTCCTTCTCCCCGGTATCAGGAGAGGAGATGATTTTGTTGGAATTGAGTAGTATGATTTAGCTAACTCAGCTTGATGGTTCCGTAGCTCACAAATTTAGGATTCTGAAATTAGCAGAAGAATCGTTTTAGACAACTAGGTCAAGTAAAAGACCAGTATAACAAATGATAGGTGTGTTTTTTTCTTCCTTCTCCAAAAAGTATCCATCCACCAGAGCTGCAGGTGAGAGTAAGGCATAAAATTAAATAAAATAATGTTGGGTGAAGACAGACATATGTCTGAATTCTAGATCTTGGCAATGAACTTGAACTTTCTGAGCATTAGTTTCTCACTCATAAAAATGGAAATAATAAAAATAGACTTGTAGGGTTGTTATAAGGTCTAAGTTAAACATAAAGTTAAAGCTTGGTACCTAATAGTTATTTACAGTTTAGTGTCTTTTTCTACTCAAAAATATAAATAAGTGTTGTTGCTGTTAAGGTTTTGCTACCACCATTATGTGTGGGAAGAATGAGATGCCTTATACATTTCTAAAGATGTTATGGGCTTCCCTCAGAGCTCAGCTGGTAAAGAATCCACCTGCAATGCAGGGGACCCTGGTTCAATTCCTGGGTTGAAAAATGTGCTGGAGAATGGATAGACTACCCACTCCAGTGTTCTTGGGCTTCCCTGTGGCTCAGTTGGTAATGAGACACCATATATCTTTCTAAAGATATTACAATGTCAGAGAAGAAAACTGTAAAGAAGATAAGATAGAGCTTTATTTTACATCCTTGATAATACATCAGGTAGTTATCCACCTATCCATTGGGGGTGGCCCCCTAAAGAAAACTACTATTTTCATCTATCTATCTTTCTTTTCTATCATCTATCTATCTATCTATCTATCTATCTATCTATCTATCTATCAGGTTGGCTGTAAGATTTTATGAAAATAACCAAACAGTTTGGCCAACCTAGTATCTATTTCCCTATCTATATATTTACCCATCCAAACCAACAATAGTAATTTCAGCACCAATCCCAGTATGCCCACTAAAGTAAAAATTGAGATTAGTGGTTCAAATAGCCATGGACCTTCCTGGGCCATTTCAAAGTACTTAGCAATCATGCTTCAATACCAAAAGATATGGAAACACTCTGAAAAGTCTGACAAACAGCCCTGGTTTTCCCTTCTATCTCTCCCTCTATTTTTCTCTCTCTCCTTTTTAAAAAAAATTTGAACTTTAAAAACCTTGGTAAAAGTCAATAAATTAAAAATAACAGAGGTCAAGAAAAATTTTATGTCAAATTTTGAGCTGAACTATCCACAAATGAGATGCTCTCTAACTATAGGGTCTTCCACTCCTGCAGTGTTAACATAAACAAATACATGAACAATAAGAAGAAATCCATCCATTGAGTTCTTGCCTGAATCATTTATACAAGTGTCTATCTCATGGAGTGAGCTTCAGGATTCTGTAAGCCTAGAGCAAAGACTGGCCTCTGACATCCGTGATGGATGCTCAATTCTCAGAACCCATGGGGATGCTGAGCAGGCAGGGTAGAACTGACAGGAGCTTCACTGAGTGTTGCCAACAAAGCATGGCAGATAAGGCACACATTCTACATCTTTACCTTTTCCAGAGTGGAGCGCTGTGTCACTGATGGCTGGGATCAGGGGAAAGAAATCAGATTAGCAGATGGTGGTGGCTCTATCAGTTACCCATTATGGAGGCAATGCACCTCTCATTCTTACTACTGTAGGCGGGGGAAAAATGTCCGGGGACCATTAGCAATGCTAATTCTTGTAACCCATAAAGCCATTATAGAAGGGCATTCTGTGTATGGAAGAGGGTCAGGGAGAGTCGGAGTCCTCACACACATTTCTCAAGAGTCTGGTCAAGGGCTGTGAGATGTCATGTGAAAGCTCATAAAGATCTGAGTTTTAATTGGGAAAAGTCTAATCATAAGTTAGTCTAGCATGTGTTTGAAATGGGAAAAAGAAAAAAAAATAAGTTTGTGGATGCATATAACACAGGGCAATATCCTTAAAGATCAGATCAATAATAAACCCAATTATCTACCAGCCTATAAGCTCTACGTATCTCCAGGAGCTAGCTAACACACAGTCTGGTTCATGGTTAAGAATTAAATAAAAATGTGTTAAATGAATGATTACAAAGATCACAGTATGTTGATACCCTGACAATATCTACTTTACATATTTAAGTATTTTTTGAATATTACATATAATCAGTGTGGTTATAGAAAGACAAGGAATTGGCTATGAACATTATGTGTCCATGTATACATTTAATCATATTACAGTTAATATTTTACAATCTGAAAAGAATTAGAGGCATCAGTGAATAAATTAATAATTATGAAGTTCTTTAGATGAGTGAGGAAGAAATGGAAAAGTATTGCTGTTTTCAGTATCTATTCTGTCTGGTCACTGCCCTAGATTAGCTATTTCAGAGACTGCCATTCACTTAAACTTCATAATAGGTGAGGGTTATCAGTTGCCCAGAGGGGGCAAAGTCACTCCTGAAGCTCTGCTTCCTACTGTATACATACTTTTTTTTTTTTTTTTTTGACTGCACTGCCAGGTATGTGGGATCTTACTTCCTAAGATCAAATCTGCACCCCCTGCATTGGAAACATAGTCTTAACCACTGGACCACCAGGGAAGTCCCTATACATATTATTCTTAAAAATCATCCTCATTTTTATACTTTTGGCAATGCAAAGGAATTCTTTGTGGGTAATATATTCTTAGAAAGTATGTTCTGTCTTCCTTTGACATTAGTAATGAAGTTGAATTCTAATTGCATGAAAATTTAAACTGTTTGAATTCACATAAGTCTTCTGAATAGGAATGTAGAATCTTAGTAGCTTTATAAGGTTGAAAAGCAAGAGGTCTTTTTTCTAGTTTAAACACTGGCTTGGAATGTCTCTAGATTTTTTTTAAAGCTAACTTTATCACTAATGCAGACAAAACTATCTTAAATAAAATATATAATCGAACAGTTTTAGTGGGGCTAGGAATTCAAGTTTCTCAACTGTCAATCAAAACAGATTTGAGATGGATTGCTGGGATCCAACTGCATTAGATACACCCAATCTGTCCCACATATTCTGATGGGGGAAAGTGAAAAATAGTGCCAAGGATAGCAAGTCACTCTATAGTAAGCTAGCTCTATAGACTGAATAGATTCTCCAAATTATGTTTAATTATTCAGAGAAAAGAACATTGTACTGGGCATGAAGAAGCTGAGTCATTAAAACTGCATCTACTACTCTCATATTGCTTGGTGTCTGCAGTGTCTTTTCTCCCTGAGTCTCAGTTATCTTCTCCACTGAACACTGTACATTAGCCCTGAGATCTCTGAGTTCAGACTCCACATGCCTTTATGCTGGGCCCAGCATGGACTTTTTATGGAGTGCAGTTGATTTGAACAGTCTAACAATGAGACATATATATGGAAACCTTACCTCCTCTAAGGCATACAATTAACTTAGATAAAGTTTAACTTATCTCAGTTTACCATTGTTTCAGGTTGGTTATTACCACTTTAGAATATATCTTCCAAAACACATATTTGGGGAAAAAAAAAACAAACCATATTCAAAAGACTCTAATCAGACACATGAAACAGAATTTCAGGCAGGAAAGGAGAAGGAAAGAAAACAAGTGAGCAATAAATTCAGCAAAATACATGTATATGTGTTTGTATATAGAAGCTTCTCTCTCATTATAAAGCTTTCATAAGCCTCTTATCCTTATCCCTCAGAGGGCTGACAGAATGAAAACCATAATCACAGAAAACTAATCAAACTGATCACAAAGACCACAGTCTTGTCAATGAAACTATGAGCCACACCATGTAAGGCCACCCAAGATGGACAGGTCATGGTGGAGAGTTCTGACAGAATGTGGTCCACCAGAGAAGGGAATGGCAAACCACTTCAGTATTCTTCCCTTGAGAACTTCATGAGCAGTATGAAGAGGTGAAAAAGATATGACAATGAAAGATGAACTCCTCAGGTTGGTAGGTGCCCAATATGCTACTAGAGAAAAGTGGAGAAATAACTCCAGAGAGAATGAAAAGATGGAGCCAAAGCAAAAGCAAAAAAAAAAAGCCCAGTTGTGTATGTGACTGGTAATGGAAGTAAAGTCCAGTGCTGTAAAGAACAATATTGCATAGGAATCTGGAATGTTCCGTTCAGGAATCAAGGTAAATTGGAAGTGGTCAAACAGGAGATGGCAAGAGTGAACATTGATATTTTAGGAATCAGTGAACTAAAATGGAGTGGAAGGGGTAAATTTAACTCAGATGACCATTATATCTACTACTGTGGGTAAGAATCCCTTAGAAGAAATAGAGTAGCCCTCATAGTCAACAGAAGAGTCAGAAATGCAGTATTGAGTGCAATCTCAAAAATGACAGAATGATCTCTGTTCGTTTCCAAGGTAAACCATTCAATATCACAGAAATCCAAGTCTACGCTCCAACCAGTAATGCTGAAGAAGCTGAAGTTGAACAATTCTATGAAGACCTACAAGACCTTCTAGAATTAACACTCAAAAAAATGTCATTTTCATCATAGGGGACTGAAATTCAAAAGTAAGAAGTCGAAAATACCTAGAGTAACAAGAAAATTTGGCCTTGAAGTACAAAATAAAGCAGGCCAAAAGCTAAGAGAGTTTTGCCAAGAGAATGCACTAGTCATAGCAAACACCCTCTTTCAACAACACAAGAGAGGACTCTACACATGGATATCACCAGATGGTCAACACTGAACTCATATTGATTATATTCTTTGCGGCCAAAGATGGAGAAGCTCTACACAGTCAGCAAAAATAAGACCAGGAGTTGACTGTGACATGACTCATTGCCAAATTCAGACTGAAATGGAAGAAAGTAGGGAAAACCACTAGACCATTCAGGTATGACCTAAATCAAATCCCTTACAATTACACTGTGGAAGTGACAAATAGATTCAAGGGATTAGATCTGATACAGAGACTGTCTGACGAACTATGGACAGAGTTTCATGACATTCTACAGGAGGCAGGGATTAAGACCATCCCCAAGGAAAAGAAATGCAAAAAAGTAAAAGGGTTGCCAGAGAAGGCTTTACAAATAGCTGAGAAAAGAAAGAAGCTAAAGGCAAAGGAGAAAAGGAAAGACATAAGCATCTGAAAGCAGAGTTCCAAAGAATAGTAAAAAGATATAAGAAAACCTTCCTCAGTGATCAATATAAAGAAATAAAGGAAAACAATAGAATGGGAAAGACTAGAGATCTCTTCAAGAAAATTAGAGATCCCAAGGGAATATTTCATGTAAAGATGGGCACAATAAAGGCCAGAAATGGTATGGACCTAACAGAAGAAAATATTAAGAAAAGGTGGCAAGAGGACACAGAAGAACTATGCAAAAAAAAAAAAAAAAAAAGGATTTTTATGACCCAGATAGCCACAATGGTGTGATCACTCACCTAGATGCAGACATCCTAGAATGTGAAGTCAAGTGGGCCTTAGGAAGCATCACTATGAACTAAAGTAGTGGAGGTGATGGAATTCCGGTTGAGCTATTTCAAATCCTAAAAGATGATGCTGTGAAAATGCTGCACTTAATATGCCTGAAAACTTGGAAAACTCAACAATGCCGACAGGACTGGAAAAGTTCAGTCTTCACTCAAATCACAAAGAAAGGCACTGGCAAAGGATGTTCAAACTACCACACAATTGCACTCATCTCACACGCTAGCAAAGCAATGCTCAAAATTCTTCAAGCTGGGTTTTAACAATAGGTGAACTGTGAACTTCCAGATATTCAAGCTGGGTTTACAAAAGGCAGAGGAACAGAGATCAAAGAGCCAACGTTCGTTGGATCATCGAAAAAGCAAGAGAGTTCCAGAAAAATATCTATTTCTGCTTTATTGACTATGCCAAAGCCTTTGACTATGTGGATCACAACAAACTGTAGAAAATTCTTCAAGAGATGGGAATACCTGACCTGCCTCCTGAGAAATCTGTACGCATGTCAGGAAGCAACAGTTAGAACTGGACATGAAATAACAGACTGATTCCAAATCAGGAAAGAAGTACATCAAGGCTGTATATTGTCACACTGCTTATTTAACTTATACGCAAAGTACATCATGAGAAACACTGGGGTGGAGGAAGCACAAGCTGGTATCAAGATTGCTGGGAGAAATAACAATAACCTCAGATATGCAGATGATAGCACCCTTATGGCAGAAAGCAGAAAAGAACTAAAGAGCTTCTTGACGAAAGTGAAAGAGGAGAGTGAAAAAGTTGGGTTAAAACTCAACATTCAGAAAACTGAGATCATGGCATCTGGTCCCATCACTTCATGGCAAATAGATGGGGAAACAGTGAAAAGAGTGGATGAGTTTATTTTGGGGGGCTCCAAAATCACTGAAGATGGTGACTGCAGCCATGAAATTAAAACAGGCTTGCTCCTTGGAAGAAAAGCTATGACCAACCTAGACAGCATATTAAAAAGCAGAGATATTACTTTGTCAACAAAGATCTGTCTAGTCAACGCTATGTTTTTTCCAGTAGTCATGTATCGATATGAGAGTTGGACTGTAAAGAAAGCTGAGTGCCAAGGAATTGATGCTTTTGAACTGTGTTGTTGGAGAAGACTCTTGAGAGTCCCTTGGACTGCAAGGAGATCCAACCAGTTCATTCTAAAGGAAATCAGTCCTGAATATTCATCAGAAGGACTGATGCTGAAGCAGAAACTCCAATCCTTTGGGTACCTGATGCAAAGGACTGAATCATTTTCAAAGACCCTGATGCTGGGAAAGATTGAAGGCAGTAGGAGAAGGAGATGGCAGAGGATGTGGTGGTTGGATGGCATAACCAATTCGATCAACAAGAGTTTGAGTAAGCTCCTGGAGTTGGTGATGGACAGGGAAGCCTGGCATGCTGCAGTCCATGGGGTCACAAAGAGTCGGTCAAAACTGAGCAACTGAACTGAACTGATACAGAAATATACGTAGACAAATATACACATAGATGCACATATATAAAGGATTGATATATGATTTTTTATCTACCACTAGCTCATTGTTATGTAATTGATAAATAACATTTCTGAGGTGCTTTCAGTTCTTCAAGGGTAGGCATTTCATGAAATGTCCTCACTGATGATCTATATCACTTAGTATCATAATTGATGTCTAACAGATATTCAACAAGTATCATAATACAGAAGAACAAAACATATCATAAAGATCTTCTATTAATAGTCTGATTTATCTCAACAAAACCAAGAAGTATATGTGATACCAAAACATTTCAAAAATCTAGTTTAGAGTATTAGCATTACGGGTCTCAATTCTTCACATCCTTTTGTCTACATACCAATCATGGCCTCATTCTGTGCAGAATATACTTTTCTTAATTATGAAAGAAAAATTTCATCAGGAAGACACAACAATTACAAATGAATATGTGCCTAATATCAGACTCCAAAAATATCTAAAGCAAAGCAATAATTTTAAGAAGTGGAATACACAATTTCACAATCAGAGAAAGATATTTTAACACCTGCTTGTAAGCAATTGTTAAAACAACCAGACCAAAACCAAAAATGAAACATATCTGGACAACACTGTCAATCTCCTTGATTTAATTGATGTATGTAGAAGATTACATCAACTTCAGGCAAACACACATTTTTTCTATTGTTTATGGTACATTTGCCAAAAGAGACCATTTACTAAGCCAGAAAAAAAATGTCAATACATTTAAATAGATTGAAATATAGAGAATATACTATCTGACCAGAGTGGAACTAAATTATAAGTTCATTGAAATAAGCTAGCTAGGTCAGCCTCAACATTTTAAATTAAAATCATTGTAAGTAAGTCATGAATCAAAATGAATTAATAATAATTAGAAATATTTCTAACTGAATGATAGCCCAAAACGATTTCTCTGGGATGCGGCTAAAACTGTGCATGGAGGGGAACATAATTTTACATTCTTACATTAGAAGAGCACATATATCTAAAACTAGTGGATTCAGTTTTCATATTTCGTAGATCACAGTGAAAAGAGAAAAGTAAACCCAAGTGAGGCCAGTGTAAATAAAGGATACTGAAATAAGATAATAACTTTTTGAAAAAATTAGAATAAGGACAGAATTAAAAATTTAACAAATCCCAAAATTGGCTCTTTGAAATGATCAACTAAAATGATCAACTCCTACCTAAGCTGATTAAACAAAAGAAAAGGTGAGAAGTGAGAGAAAGAAAAGGTAAAAGGAAGAAAAGAAAAGGCGAGAGAAGGAAAGGGAGAGACCACATAAACAAAAATCACAACATCAGGAATTAAAGTGAGCTTATTAAATACAGATTTCACAAGTTTTAAAAGTATATTGAGTAAGGAAGATCATGAGCAACTTTAAGCTGATAAATATGGTGAAATAAATTTTATCAAAATTCATGTAAGACGTGGCAAAATCTGGCTAGTTTTATGAGTATTAAATAAATTGAATTCAGAATCAGAAACTTTTCCAGAAAGAGTTCTCCAAGCTCATGTAATTACATTGTTGGGTTACATCAAACTAAGAGAAAATAACTATAACTGTATGCAAATATTTTAGCAAAAAAGAAAGAAAAGAAAAGGAAGGAGATGGCATGATCCTAATACCAAACCTTGACAAAGACATACCAGAGATAAAATTAGAATGAATATTCCTCTGATACACATTCAAAAATTCTTCAAATATAGAAAGTTATATCCAAAACTGTTCAGTGGATCAGAACTCAGTATTATACAAGAAGCTTTGCTTCTCTTTTATGTCATATACTGAAATAATGGAAACTGCCCAGGTTAGCAGTCATTAGCCTCTCGTTTCTGGGGGTTCACCAAAATCTCTAGTTATTGTCTGGTATCTCTGGCTGCTGTCAGGTTTTGACTGGTGACTGCAGTCATCTGAAGGCTGTCCAGAGCATCTGCCCAATACCAGTTGTCCTCTGGGACTGTTGACTAAAACACCTGCATAATATCTCCATTGGACTGTACTTCTCACAATACAGAAACTGGGGTTCCGGTGAGGGATTCCAAGAGCAAACGTTCCACGATGCAGTATGCAGAACCCATGAAGCCAAAGGCTATGGCTGAAAAGAATAGTGTCTTTCCAACATACTATACTCTTCAGTGAGGTCACAGGTCTCACCCAGATTCAAAAGGTGGAAGAAATAGACTCTCTTTCTCAATGGTGGAGTATCAAAGTAACTTGGTAAATCAGCATGATGGATAGGAGACACTGTTTTCACTATCTTGGGAAAATAGAGTCTGCCATAGTTTTGTGGTTCAGTTGGTAAAGAATCCACCTGCAGTGTGGGAGCCCTGGGTTCAATCCCTGGGTTGGGAAGATCTCCTGGAGAAGGGAAAGGCTACCTACTCCATTATTCTGGCCTGGAGAATCCCAAGGACTACAGTCCATGGGGCTGCAAAGAGTCAGACACGACTGAGTGGTTTTCACTTTCACAGTTTACTCTGTGGGCACAAAAATCACATTCTTCTCATGTGCTAAATACACTCACCTTCTGCCCCTAAGAATTCTAGATTTCATCTTATCATGGTATAACCTCAAAGCCTAATATCTCATCATTTAAGTCAAGCCCAGATGCAGATAAGTTCCCCAAGTGTGGTTCATCAGAGGTAGTTCTCCACGTAGAGTTTCTTTTGATACCAAGACCTGCTAACTAAAGAGAAAAGGCATACACCCTACCCTACCCTACACCTTCATTATAAAATGGTGCCAAAATGATACCCACAGGTACTTCTGTTTAGAAGGGGGGGAATTGTAGGTGGCTAGTCTTTACCATCTACAGCAAATCTGAAATCCAGGTGGACATATGACCACTTGCTCAATTTAGCAGCAGCTCTGCTGCTTCATGGCTCATTGCTCCACGCTTTTAGGGCTCTAAGCTCTGCTCTCTGAGTCCTCCCTTTTCTCAATTAAAAACGAGCTAAAAATGTTCCATCTCCCTAGGAAATGAGCTGAAATGCAAATCAGATTGTAAAATGATATCCATACAAACCAAAGAATCTTACTGATGTTATGGTTGAATTCTATGACCCCAAATCCATATGTTGGAATCCTAATGCCTAGTACTTGAGAATGTCACCTTATTTGGAAACAAGCTCATTGTAATTAGTTAAGACAGGGTCACATTTTAAGTGATTTTTTTTTAAATTTTCCATTACAATTTAGTAGGACTTCCCTGTAGCTCAAATGGTAAGGAATCTGCCTGCGAAGCAGGAGACCAGAGTTCAGTCCCTGGGTAGGGAAGATCCTGTGGAGAAGGGAATGGCAATCCATTCCAGTATTCTTGCCTGGAGAATTCCGCAGACAGAGAAGCCTGGCAGGCTACAGTTCATGGGGTCACAAAGAGTCAGACACGTCTGAGCAACTAATACACATATACAGTTTATTACAGGATATTGAATATAGTTCCTTGTGCAACAATAGCACCTTGTTGTTTATTCATTCTACATATAATAGTTTGCATCTGCTAGTCGGAGACTCCCAATCCAACCCTCCCGCACCTGCTTTCACTCTTTAGAACCACTAGTCTGTTCTCTATGTTGAGGTCACGTAGCGTGGAATGAATGACTGGTATCCACTAGGACTACTGTCCTTATAACAGAAGAAATTTGGAGACAGTCACACACACAGTGACAACGCTATGTGAATTTGGAAGAAACGATCTGGGTGATGTGTCTACAAGTGAGGGATTTCCAGCAAACCACCAGAAGGTGGAAGAGGTATAGGTCATATTTTTCCCACATACCCCCAGGAGGAATCAAACTTGCCAACTCCTCCGTGAATAGACTACTAGCCTCCAGAGTTGTAAGACAATAAATTTCCATTGTTTAATCTACCCAGCTTTTGTTACTTCATTATGGCAGCTCTAACAAACTAATGGATCTGGAATCAAGCTTTAGTAGTAATTTTAAGAATACAGGCATTCAAGAGTCTCAGAAAAAACAGATGATCGAAGACAACTCACCTGATGTCCCAGGTCCTTCCTTCTCTTGGCAGATATTCTCTGTCCCAAGATTAATTGATGAGATCCCAAAGCAAAGCTTTACTACAGGTTATCATCTCATACAACAAGGAACATTTAAGTTATGAAATCTCTCTATTTATAGTGCAAGTATAGAGCATATGTGACATTCTTCAAAAAGCATGACTCTTTGAGTGAATTTATTGACCATAAATAATCCTTGCTTGAGGACATTCTAAGGAATCTTTCTCTTAGAAATTCATGCTAAGTTGCTCAGTCATGTCCAGCTCTTTTGTGGCTCCATGGACTATAGCCTGCCCGGTTGCTCTGTCCATGGGATTCTCCAGGCAAGAATACAGAAGCAGGTTTCCATGACCTCCTCCAGGGGATCTTCCCAACCCAGGGGTTGAACCCATGTTTCCTGTGGTTCCTGCATTGCAGGCAGATTCTTTACTGCTGAGCCACCAGGGAAGCCCCTCTTAGAAAACATTATTAGTCAATCGGTCAGGGCTATTGGCTTAAAACTCAACATTTAGAAAACTAAGATCATGGCATTCAGTCCCATCACTTCATGGCAAATAGATGGGAAAACAATGGAAACAATGAAAGACTTCATTTTCTTGGGCTCCAAAATCATTCCAGATGGGGACTTCAGCCATGAAATTAAAAGAGGCTTGCTCCTTGGAAGAAAAGCTATGACCAACCTAGACAGCATATTAAAAAGCAGAGACATTACTTTGTCAAAAAATGTCCATCTAGTCAAAGCTATGCTTTTTCCAGTAGTCATGGATGTGAGATGTGAGACATGGATGTGAGAGTTGGACTATAAAGAAAGCTGAGCACCAAAGAATTGATGCTTTTGAACTGTGTTGTTGGAGAAGACTCTTGAGAGTCCCTTGGACTGCAAGGAGATCCAACCAGTTCATTCTAAAGGAAATCAGTCCTGAATATTCATCAGAAGGACTGATGCTGAAGCTGAAACTCCAATCCTTCGGCCACCTAATGAGAAGAACTGATTCATTTTAAAAGGTCATGATGCTGGGAAAGATTGAAGGCAGTAGAAGGGGATGACAGAGGATGAGATGGTTGGATGGGATCACCAACTCGATGGCCATGAGTTTGAGCAAGCCCCGGGAGTTAGTGATGGACAAGGAAGCCTGGCATCCTGCAGTCTTTGGGGTCTAAAGAATCAGATGTGACTGAGCAACTGAACTGACTTAGACTGGATCGCCTGCCTTTCTTCCCTTAAAGGTGACCCCAATAAAGAAAGTGAATGTATGCAAAGCCCCCTGCCTTTTCTAGTTCCTCCTTAGGAAATGGCCCTTGTTGGCAGCTATTTTCTCATTTGGTTTCCTGTCAGTAAAATGCGGGGCCCCTGGGGTTTCTTCTCACTTTAAATTACTCTTTGTCCTTTTCATTCCAAGCAGGTGGTGCTTCAACCACTACAGTTCTATTAAATTGTTGATTGCTTTCTATGCGTCTTAATGGTCCTTGCTTGATTAGACAGGGTCACACACACACAAACAGACCTCACCTCGGAGACAAATTTCTTCATACCTTAGGCTAAGATGGATGGTACTTTCACACAATGCTCTGAAGATGCTGAAAAGCATTTTCGTCTAATTTGAAAAGAGTCTACAAAATACAGCTTTAAGATTCTTAGAAGTCATATTTCCTAAGACAGAAGTGTTAAGAGCCACCTTAAATATCTTAGAAGCCCTACCAGGTATGTGGTCTCAACAGAGTATGTCAGAGAGGTATCTTGAGATTGCATTTTACTGGCTACATCCTGTTTTAAATAATTGTTCTCACCTTGTGGGTTTTCATAGGAGATACAGGGGGGATGAGAAACAATGTTATTTTTGAAACTCTCTAGTCCCAACTCCTTTATATTTTATACAAATTATAACTTAAAATAATCAATTTCTTTAGTTCCCTTCTCTACTTACTCTTACACAGGAAGATAGAAATTACCACTTGGCCCTCACAATATTATGCCTGGAAATCTCTTTAGCCAGACTGGGTAAATTTGGTGTTGGGTGAAATTTTGATTGTCTGTGTCATTTTAGGGACAGTTTTCCAAAATATTTCATCCACTTATACAGGTGTCACTCTTTGTCCAGCTTTCAATAACAATTTCCTCCTTGCCTTCTAATTCCAGGAACAATCACCTTGAATCCTTTCCAGTTTTCAGTCTCCTCAAGATGTTTCGAGACTCTGACTACCCTCAGTCTCAAAGCCAAGGCCACATGTTTTATGCACAGCAGAATCTCTGCTCCAGGAACCAGTTTCTAATGCAGGTACCAGTTCCTGCTTAAAAGCCAACCATAAATTTAGAAGAAACCAATAACCACTTTTTAAGCTCACAATTTTGGTGGGAATTCAGAAAGGGTTTGGTAGTGACCTCTCATTTCCCTTCCACAGTTTCCAGGGCTTCAGTTCGGATGACTCTTAGCGGAAGAACTATATAGCTATGCTTTAAAATAATAAATGCATATATATCTTACCCAAAATTTCTTGGAAATCTCTTTTTCAGGATATCTGTTTACTAAAAAATCTTTAAAAAGTTATTTAGGCAATCAACTGCACAAAATTCATGCTGGTTGAATAAATTATCTTAGCTCTACACGATAGAATATTATGCAGCTATTATGTACCATAGAGTGGGAACTGTGCCAGTCATCCTGGAGAGATTTTCATAGATAATATTGACAAAAAAAATTATATTCATAGAACTATATTGAATGCCATTTAATTTTTTCCCAGTGCACTACAAAGAATATTATATCTATACAGATGCATGTGTTATATGAATATGGAATAGAAGATAGATGCTAGACTGTTGACTTGGGTAAGAAGGGAGGTTATTTCATGAGTAGTGGGAAAGACTAGAGATAGTAAGACAAGCAAAAAAGATAAACTAAAAATAAAAAAAAACATAATGCCCTAAACACACAATCATATAGACTGTGTATATTATATAGACACATGTAGAACTGCATGTATTTAAACACAAAGAAATTAGAAAATTACCTATATTTACATTTCTTTATTTCATTGAAGTGAAGTGAAGTCGCTCAGTCGTGTCCAACTCTTTGCGACCCCATAGACTGTAGCGTAGCAGGCTCCTCTGTCCATGGGATTTTCCAGGCAACATTACTGGAGTGGATTGCCATTTCCTTTTCCAGGGATCTTCCCAACCCAGGGCTCGAACCCAGGTCTCCTGCATTGTAGACAGACACTTTACCATCTGAGCCACCAGGGAAGTCCCTGTATTTCATTACTTATTATTAAGAAAAACATCCATTTCTCATGTTTATTTCTAAGACATTTGTGTATATATATATATATATATATATATATATAATATGTAAATGCTTTTATACATGAGCACAGAGAAATATGTGCAATATTTCTGGCAAGAAGGCAATAGAATTGAGGAGGAGATAGGTTGAAATTTTATATATAAATATGTTATTGTTTCACTTGCCACACATACATATATACAAGACATCCACAAAGTCATTTAAAAAGGGAAATAAGTTGATACATATTGCTGAAATTTTAGAAATAAGAAGTACTCAACTTCCTTCTACTACGAGAACAAAATTTTTAATATTTGAGCTTGTGTCTTTCCAATCACATGCATGTGTGTGTGCACACATGCACACAGACACACACACACACACACACACACATTTACTGTGACCCTTTGATTAGTTCATGATATTTAGATGTTATGGCCAGGAAGAATACTTAGCCTCTGTCTGCTGTGATTAAATGGATTGATAGAGCCTTCTTCTCAAAGATGTTTTGTTACTTCTCTTAATACCAGACTAATAGGAATGAGCAATGTCTCACTTTAAAGATAGGTCGACATTTTTAAAAACATCAGAAATGGATAGCACTTAGATATGATTTAGTTGATAGGAAAATCATCATCATCTCTTTAACCTTAGAACAGATGCAAATATTGGCCAATACTTTACAACTAAATTTGGTATACAATTCCACAAATTTGAGAGTAATTATTTTCCTCCAACATATTAAATTTGGGAATAAATCTGTGAGAATAAGTTTTAGTAGAATGATTTCTTTTTCCTTGATGACCAAAACTATGCTTATAAAATTTGTAAAAAGGATCATTTTCAACATGTCCATACCAATGGTTATACAACTCAATGAACATTCATTGTCAAGCCTATCAGTATATTGAATATCTAGATGTGTTTGGCACCATGACAGATTCAAAATATATAAATATTAGTGAGACATAATGCTTGTCTTTGTTCAATATGCCTTTTTTATCCTCAAAACACCCCTATGAGGTAGGAAGTGCATTTGTTTTTGTTAACCTAATACAATAAGGCAACTGTGTCTAGACACAGTAGTAATCTAAGTGAAGAGCTTAAAATCCTGCATTTCACCTCGTAAGCTGTAGAACTTGATACGAATCCTATTATTCTCTCAATTTGTAATCTATTTCTGTTATAACAAAAGTTGGCATTCTTCAATATCCATTGACTGTAATTCTCAAACTGGGTTTCCATATTTCAGAAAGTACTCAGGGTTCCCAGGCAATGGCAACAATAACAGCAAAAACCACTGAACCATTTGTAGTATAGGAGTGTATGGTAGATCTTTCTGTGATGATGAAAATATTCTATATCTAAGCTGTCAAGCACATATCCACTAGCTGCATATGGATAATGAACACTGGAAATGTAGCTCATTCATTTGAGGAAATAAAATGTTAACTGCATTTAATTTTAATTATTTTATATGCAATTTTTTATTGCCACATGAGGCTAGGAGATGCCTTATTGGCAGCAGAGCCAGAGCACCACTTTTACTTAGAGAATCATAGCAGAGGGGGTAAATCACATAATTTTATACCAAACAACTGGATAAGTCATAAAATCAACTAAGCACATTGAATCAATATTAAACTTTAAAAGCAGAACTGCTAAGCAAGTTCTCATTTGTGGCTGCTTGAAATAGTCCCCAGATCCCTGAGGACTCTCCTTTGATTGTTGGGAACTTGGATTGAAATACTGGAGAAAATTTGAATACAATAAGAATTAGAATTTTTATTTATGAATTTTAATCTCTGATACACAACAATTAATAGAAAAACAGCAAGTGAAATCATAAATCATAGAACTAAAGGTTAATTCAGTCAAAATAAGTAGGGCCAGAGAAAATTTACCCATTATCTAGTTCAGTGACTTATTTTTGGAAGTAGAATGTCAAACTCAGAGAAGCTATTGACTTACTTCCTCATGTCTAAATAGCTAGTAAGCTGCAAAGTTGAAAGGTCAGGTTGAGAGGTCAAGGTTCCAAGATTTGGGGTCAGAATGTTTTAGATTATCCCCAGCACTTTACTGACATTCAGCCATGTCACACCCAGTTAAGCTTCTTGTCAACATTTCTTTCAAAAAAATAAAAGGCATTTTCTTCTGTCATTTTTTCCTTATATGTTATGGCAGGTAAGCAGAGCAATGGAGAACATTTAAAATGTGGAAGAACAGATGAATTCAGTAAAGTTGCAGGATACAAAAGCAGCATAGAAAAACCAGCTCCATTTCTATACACTAACAAAAAGCTACTCTAAAAAGAAATTAAGAAACCAACCCCATTTACAATAGTATCAGAAGGATGAAACACTTAGGAATAAACTTAACCAAAGAAGTTATGGGTCTGTACTGAGAATTATAAAACACTGTTGAAAGAAACTGAAAGAACAAACTTATGGACATGGGGAGAGGGGAGGAGAGGGTGAAATGTATGTACAGAGTAACATGGAAACTTCTTTTACCTTATGTAAAATAGACAGCCAACAGGAATTTGCTCTGTATCAACTTAGAAGGGTGGGAAAGAGAAGGAGACAGGAGGAAGTTTCAAGAGGGAGGGGATATATGTATACCTATGGCTGATTCATGTTGAGGTTTGACAGAAAACAACAAAATTCTGTAAAGCAATTATCCTTCAATTAAAAAAATATATATTTTTTAAAAACAGAAAGAAACTGAAGAAAAGACAAATAAATGGGAAGACGTCTGTGCTCATGGAGAAGAAGAATAAATATTGCTGAAATGCCCATGCTACCAGAATTAGTCTACAGATTTAATGTAATCCCTATAAAAATCCCAAAAACATTTTCATAGAAACAGAAAAAGCAACAACATAAAATGCATATGGAACCACAAAAGACCCCAAATATTCAATCATATTTGATGAAGAACAATGCTAATGGTATCATACTTCCTGACTTCAAAATACATTACAAAGATATTGTAAATAAACTGTATAGTCCTGGCCTGGACAGACATATAGATCAATGGAACAGAATAAAGATCCAAGAAATAACTCGCACATAAATGGCCAACTGATCTTTAACAAGGGTATGGAGAATATGCAATGCAGAAAGGATAGTCTCTTCAATAAAGGATGTTAAAAACTGGATATTTACATGCAGAAGATTAAATTTGATGTTTATTTCACATCATATACAAAAACCAAGTCAAAATGGGTTAGAGATTTAAATGTAAAATCTGAAACCATACAACTCCTGACCTTTGTGTTGGCAGTGATTTCTCAGATATGGCAGACCAGAAACTTACAGAAACAGAGTAGAGTGGGATGGGAGAGGGGAAAAGGGGGAGTTGGTGATCAATGAGCAAAAGTTTCAGTTAAGCAATATGAATGAGCTCTAGAGGTTTGCTGTGCAACATCGTGTCTCTAGTTAGCAATGGTGTGCGGCACACTTAAAAATTTAAGATGGTTAAGTGTTCTTACCAGAACAAAAAATAAATAAATAAAATGTGAAAGGAAAGTGATATTTTATTTTATTTTTGTGGCACCACAGAGTTTGCAGGATCTTAGTTCCCCCGTCAGAGATCGAACCCAGGTCCCCTGCAGTGGAAGCATGGAGTCCTAACCATTGGACAGCTAGAGAATTCCCCAGAAAAGTGACATTTAAAAATGTACTCCTAGACACAGGGAAGAAAGATAACTGGTGTATTTAGCTCACCCAAACCGTAAATAGGAAACTCCCTGTTTCCATTTGTAACTGTGGGAAGTTTAAAAGTCTAGTTAGGACTCAGAGAAGACTTGTGACGATTTTATTGCAAATAGATTTTATGGCATCTCTGCAGACCCATTATGAAATAGAAACGATCATTAGCAGATGTGATTTAACTAATTTGGAAACAGGCATCAAATCATTTACGCTGTTCACATGGCTTAGCATGAGTCTCAGGGGCATTGCCTTGGATTTCTGAGTAAATAAGGCTTCTTAGGATTACCAAAATCGCTGCTCCAGGAATTCAGGACACAAAGTGAAGGACATGTTCCATTGAAGCTAGCTCTGTTTTTAAAAATAAGACTATCATCCCCACAGATGTCCATAATGTTAATCTCATGAGAAAGAGATTAACAAATCTGTGCCCCTATGCTTTATTCCCCTTTGAAATATAGAAGTGTGTTGCGACATAAGAAAGCAGGGAATACTATGGTCTAGTATTCACAGGGTATTTATTCCTTTGACTTCTTTTACCTGTCTGGGTACCAGTGTTTATACTCTATGACCATTGTTGTCTCTGAGTCGTGGTCATTAGGATAAAAGTAAATATTGTCCATTTCCCCATTTCCAAAATAGCGCTTTTAGCTGGCAAACCAAAATGTCCAAAATTACTCACTGCTATCAGAGTTAACAAAGTGATAATTTTGTCAAGTCACGCTCAAAAACATCAGTGATCTTAATAGATAATATTAGCAGTATCAGACTTTACTTATAACCCCAAGGATACAGGCAATAAAAATACTCAAGCAAACCAGAGAGGGGCTAGAATAACAAGGTAGCTTCCCAGATCTGTCTTTCTGTATCAGGCCTATACTCTGGTTTAGAAAAAGAGATGGGATCTCCAAGTGAGGATTAAAGGTTGTCCTCCAAGTAAATAATATCTAAGTTATGAAGCATCTTCATTTTATACTCCAGAGAGTGGTACCATTTAGGTGACCATCTCCAGGGAGCTAAGTCTTGTTGACTCTAAGTTTATTCACAATTAGTAATCCTTTAACAGGGAAGATCCTGCTAAGGGCTTTTATTAGATATAGACTCTCCCACCAAGCAAATATTATTAGTCTTTTTAACTGAAGATCTATTGACAAGGAGACTAGATACCATCATCTGGCTTTTTTTTTTTTTTCCTTTACTTACTCAAGTAAGCTCTGACCCCAAAGAAAGAGAACGGGTCACATGAAAGCTGTTTAACACCTTCCTTCTAGACAGCAAGAACAACAAATTGCATCCAATAAGATAACTAGTATTTTTAAACATGTGTATATCTTATAATTGTATATTTTAGAATATATGTATTATATATATACACACATACAAGAAGAATATATATTATATATAATATTATAGACTATTATATATATATATATATATATATAGACACATACAGATATATATGAACTTGAGCAAACTCTGGTAGATAGCGCAGGACAGGGAATCCTGACTGCAACAGTCCATGGTGTCACAAAGAGTTGGACATGACTTAGCAACTGAACAACAACAACACACACAGATTTACATATATGTCTAACATCTGATATGTCTATACAAACAGATGTGTGTGTATATATATATATATATATGTCTAACCTGCAGAGACTATGATTTGGTGGATCTGTGATGGGACTTGTTGCTCAGTCGCTCAGCTGTGTCCAACTCTGCGACCCCATGGACTGCAGCACGCCAGGCTTCCCTGTCCTTCACCATCTCCTGGAACTTGCTCAGACTCATGTCCATTGAGCTGGTGATGCCATACAACCATCTCGTCATCTGTTGTCCCCTTCTCCTGCTGCCTTCAATCTTTCCCAGGATCAGGGTCTTTTCTAATCAATCAGCTCTTTGCATCAAGTGACCAAAGTGTTGGAGCTTCAGCTTCAGCATCAGTACTTCTAACGAATATTCAGGACTGATTTCCTTTAGGATTGATTGGTTTGATCTCCTTGCAGTCTGATACGACTAGCTCTTTCTTTCTTTCTTTTTTTTTTTTTAACATGTTACCCACTGACAATTGAAATCTACCATAAAGCCTAGACAGTAAATCAGGACTTTCCCATCTCTTAGGCTTCCCAGGTGGCTCAGTGGATAAAGAACCTGAGCCAATGCAGGAGACATAAGAGACACAGGTTCAATCCCTGAGTCAGAAAGATCCCTGGAGGAGGGCATAGCACCCCACTCCAGTATTCTTGTCTGCAGAATCCCCATGACAGAGGTGTCTGGAAGGCTATAGTCCATGGAGTTGCAAAGATTCAGACATAACAGAAGAGACTTAGCATGCACACGTGCCCACACACCCATCTCTTGACTCCCAACTTGATTTTAATGTGTTTTCAGTTAACTAAAATCATCACTACAAGTCTTGTCCTGGCAGGCACTGTCTGGGGAAAATCATGTTAGTATAACATGGTCACTAATCCTAATGCTGTAAGTGCATCACAAAATTTAAGCCTGAATCTGGAGATCTATACTGGGGGCCTTCTACAGACACCATTAGCATTTTCTAGTGAGGCATTTACTGTGTTGCAGGTAAACATAAAATGAAAACTACAAATCGAATCTAGAGTTTGAGCCCACTGGATTTGAAAAAGTGTTCCAAGGATTACAGATATGTACTTAAAAGATGAATGTTATAAAGAGCAATGGAAGAAACTCCTGAGGAGAGAGAATTCTTGTCAGCTCTTCGTTCTGATTCAACCAAAAGGCAGCCACAGTTTGATTAATTTTTATATTGGGTAGTTAACAAAATTTTAAGTTATATCTAACTACATGCTCTGACTTAAGTACTTGCTATCAGTTCAGTTCAGTCGCTCAGTCGTATCCAACTCTCTGCGACCCCATGAACTGCAGCACACCAGGCCTCCTGTCCATCATAAACTCCCGGAGTTCACTCAAACTCATGTCCATTGAGTTGGTGATGCCATCCAGCCATCTCATCCTCTGTCGTCCCCTTCTCCTTCTGCCCCCAGTCCCTCCCAGCATCAGGGTCTTTTCCAGTGAGTCAGCTCTTCACATCAGGTGGCCGAAGTACTGGAATTTCAGCTTTAGCATCTTTCCTTCCAAAGAACACCCAGGACTGATCTCCTTTAGAATAGACTGGTTGGATCTCCTTGCCGTCCAAGAGACTCTCAAGAGTCTTCTCCAACACCACAGTTCAAAAGCATCAATTCTTCAGCACTCAACTTTCTTCACAGTCCAACTCTCACATCCATACATGACCACTGGAAAAACCATAGCCTTGACTGGATGGACCTTTGTGGGCAAAGTAATGTCTCTGCTTTTGAATATGCTATCTAGGTTGGTCATAACTTTCCTTCCAAGAAGTAAGCGTCTTTTAATTTCATGGTAGCAATCACCATCTGCAGTGATTTTGGAGCCCAAAATAATAAAGTCTGACACTGTTTCCACTGTTTCCCCATCTATTTCCCATGAAGTAATAGGACTAGATGCCATGATCTTCGTTTTCTGAATGTTGAGCTTTAAGCCAAATTTTTCACTCTCCTCTTGTACTTGCTATAGACAGGTACTATTTTAAGTACTATATATATATATATATATATATATATATATATACACACGCATATAATCTCCTGTACTAGGGTTCCTCAGAGAACCAGAACCAATAATATTTGTGCATGGATAGACACCTAGATAGAGTTTAAGGAGTTGGCTTATGTGATTATGTAGGTTGGCAACAGGACTGGAAATTCCAGCATGAACCATCTAAAAATAGAATCCCTTCCTCCTTGGTGACCTCAGGTTTTTCTTTTAAGACCTTCAATTGATTGCATGAGCTTCACCCGCATCGTTAAAGGTAATCTGCTTCACTCAAAGTGTACTGATTGAAATGTTTTTCACACTTAAAAATATTCCTTCACAGCAACATCTATGCTGGTATTTGACCACTCAAATGGGCACTGTAGCCTAGCCAAGTTAACACATAAAAGTAGCCATTGCCTGTACTCTCAGTCACATCTGGCTGTGACTCCACGGACTGCAGCCCATCTGCCCCCCAGGCTCCTGTGTCTATGGGATTTCCCAGGCATGAATACTGCAGTGGATTGCCATGTCCTAATCTAAGGGATCTTCCTTACCCAGGGATTGAACCTGTGCTCCAGCACTGGTAGGTGGATTCTTTCCCTCTGAGCTACCTGGGAAGCAACAAAGTATTCATAAGGTTTGATGGCTTCCTAACCTGGCATAAGCTGTCAGGATGCTTCACAGGTGAGATGGTACTGATTGAGTCTTAAATAACCAGAAGGAGCTCAACACAGAGAGAAATGGAACCCAGGTATTTTAGCTGAAGGAAACTGCTTCTGAGTCTGAAAGTGCTTTACGGTATGCTTTAGAAAGGCCAATATGTATTGCTATTTACTAGCATACTGGGCATGTTTGGTGAGAAGAAAGTGGGAACAGACAGGGAAATGAGGTCAAAAGGCAGAAGTCAGAGCAAAGCATTTTAAGCACCATGATGAATTTGCTAATTTCCTAAGAAATGTCTATCAATGTCTCTTTAGAAAGGATGACTATTTGAAGGAGCAGCAGTAGCTTAGAAGACATGGCAAGATTTACACATCAGGAATATCATGGTTGCTGTCATGGAGAGTTTCTAATTGAGAGAGAGAGACTAGGGTTGGGGAGATGAATTAAGGGGCTGTTGCAATATTCAAGATTTTTTTTTTAATTTGTAAACCACAGAAGAATCAGAATGGCTGCAAGGTTTCTGCCATTGTGTCTAGATATATGACAGGTATATATAGATCTCCATTTGGAGATCAAGTTTGCATAATGAGCCGAAGGACTTTGAAGGAAAGAAAAAGAAACACAGGTCATACTGAGCTTGAGTAACCTCTTAGAAATCCATGAAGCTTCTCACAGAGAGGTGAGGAAAATACCTGGGGGCCTGGTGGTTAGGACTCCATACTTTCACTGCTGAGGGCCCCGGGTTCAATCCCTGGTGGGGGAACTAAGATCTTGCAAGCTTCATGGTGTGACCAAATATTAAAGAACATGTTTTTAATAAACAGGTTTGTAACTCAAGAGTGAAAGCTAGGCAATAAATACAGTCTGTAAACATATGACACAAGTGATAGAAGGGAATCGGTTTTCAAAACCTTGTTTTATAATAATGCCACCAGAAAACAGTAAAACCCTGCAGAAATGAGTCAAGAACTGCTGAATTTACCATGGATACACCAGCTCTGCATACCAATACTTCACGAGCTGCCACATCAGCTACGCTTTGTCTAGCAGGAGAATGAAGTCTTCAGTGACAGGAAAATAGGCTAATACAGTCAATTTCCTCTGACTCATTTTAACCTTATTTGCTAACATATTTGCATTGTCTTTTTATCGAAACACCAGAACAGTTACCTGAAAGATAAAAGAAAAAGAAAGTAATTTCTTGGGCTGGGGGTGGAAGTACTAGCCATATCATCACAAAGTAAGAGGTTTAAAAAAAAAGCTATCAGAATAAGAGAAATAGTAATGGTTATTAGAATATCCTGGGAGACCTTCAGACTCCATGTCATGAAACTTTCTATGTTGTATGAATGTTCTAAGCTCTTTATCTAGAGTAAATCATCTACTCTTCACAGCATCCGCATGCTACAATCAGTGTGTCCCTTCCCATTTTACAGATGAGGGTGATGAGGCACAGAGAATTTAAATCTGCCAAGTTCATCCAATTATTAACTTATGGGGCAGGGTGCTTTATCATGATATTTAACTGCCTCCTGGAGAAGAAACATGGTTTCTGGACTAACCCTACACTATCTCTTGATTAGCATTGGAGATGGTGAAATGGGAAAAAATGTGATGGAAGAAAGTATTAACTGAGTCCCAACTGGGCTATGTCCTTGCTGCATGACAGAATTAATTTATTCCTTTGAGTCTCAAAGTTCTCATTTCTAAAATATACTGGACTTTCTATGCTATGTTACATAAGAAGTGGCATATGGTATTAATGTAGTACTGCATACCCATCCCTTCATTTGCTTCTTAAAAAGGATCTCTGATCTGAGATCCCTGAATATATTTTGTATACCCTATAAAATTACATATAATAATGTGTGTCGGCATCTATTTCCATGTACCTTACTAAAAGGACCATTCTTTGCCAAAATATTGTTTATTCATAAGATTACAAAGAGAAAGAAATAAAATAAATACTACCCTAAAGTATTATACTAAAATTAAGACATATGACACAGCACTCTGAAAATATTTTCTTTCCTTTTCCATTATAGTTTATTATGAGATATTGAATATACCTCCCTGTGCTGAAAATGTTTTCAAGAGCCAGAAAAAATATAAAAAAGAAAAACTCTTGAAATATTTTAATTTACCTTCATGGGAAATCATTTTAGATGTAAACTGTGTTACAGAGATAATGACATGATGGATTCTAACCTGTGGTTATTAATTTGGTAAAAATGTATGTAAGTTTCTGTGTATATGTGTCTAAATTAGAGAAAAGGAGAAAGAAAGAGATAATGAGAGCACCTCAGAAGTGTTTTCCAAGTTCTTAGACTCAAGGAAAACTATTCAAGTTTAGGCCTAATTGGTAAGGTCCTGTGCTGTTCAGGGAGTTTTAAGCTCTGTGTTTGATTCTGTGCACGTATGAAGAAATATAGCAATTGTCATTTCTATTATAAATCAAAAGTAATAAAAATGGTCTGGTTTTATGGGAAATGAGTGCAGTGTGCACTGTTTCTTTATGGCTTTTATGTTTCTAGCTGGCCAAAAGCACCCCTTATTTCAAGCTATACAGCTGTCAGCCTAGGAAGGGCTGAGGGGAATGACAGGATAAATGTGCACTGCATCTGGCATTTGTGTCCTTTTGCTAGAAAAGGTGAAGTTGGGTTAAGATCTCTTCTTTGTGTGTGATGAAGAGCTCAGAATGAGGTCTTTTTGCAACAATACCCCAGACATCCTCTTCAGAGAAGAGCCATTTCTTCCTGGGAGGCTCTTCCCTGAGAGGACACAAAAAGCATTGGAAGAACTAGCTGTCGTAAATGAGTCAGGTTTTTAAAAAAAATGGAAATGAACTAGGTAAAACTTTGACCAAATTGAGAAGACAGAGAGACAAGGTTGAAAAGTTTCGCTGCTCATCCATCCACCTGTTGTCACATTCAGAGCATCATTGAACAGCAATCTAAAGGTCCAAGAGGCTTGAGAATTCATCTAATTCAGAAGTTCACAAATTTAAGCTGTAACATTATTTTATAAAATGTTTTTAAAGGGTTCCTTCTTCTTCTTCCCTCTTGGAGTCTTATATTATTTCACACACACACACACACAAAAGATAGGAATTAAAATTTTTGCACTGATTGAAAAAGAACATGGCATTCCAGGGGGGCATCCTGCATATTTGTCCCGCTATCTGAGCCTCTTAGCAAACATTATAGACTTTTGATTTTATTAATATAGGTTTAAAATCACTCATTTAGTCCAAAGTCTCTCAAGTTGTTTTTAAAGCCAATATGCTCATTGATGGAAGTCTACATTTCAGGACTCCCTTCCACAGCATTCCTGATTAAAGGCTTGTCATCCTATATTTTAATACCACTAACAGCAGAATATTTGATATCTTTTCATTACTATGAATTTTTAATCATCAGAAAGTTCTAACATTCAACTTAAATCATCATCCAAGTCACCGACTATAAATTCTCTCTACAGGGGAAAAATTTGCATGTTTGTTTTTCAAAAACTTGAAATCTTTTCAGTTTCAGAACTTTTTCTACATGGTTGCTAGAACCATCTATTTTGGCCATGCTCTTTTGAATTATCTTTATTTTATTTCTACATATTTAAAAATATGTCATGTCATCAAGAAATACAGAAATAGTGTCCTGTCAAAATTCCTATAATTTTAAAGATGCTATCTGGGGCTATATCAATAATTAATTAAAATGTGAATAATTGAAAAACGCCAATATATTTGAATACCTAACATTATATCTTACACTGATATTATTACACACACTCACATATGTTATTTCATTTACTTCTAATTGAATCCTGGGAGGACAGGTAATACCTACATCGGGCTAGTTTAAAAAAAAAAAAAAGCCTGTTCAAAGGAGGCAAGTCACTGTAGAAGCAATTAATTAGAGTGCAGGTATATCAATTCTAGGTAAGTGAATATAAAATCCAGGGATTGAACCTGAGACTCCTGTGTCTCCTGCATTAGCAGGCAGATTCTTTATCACTGTGCCAACTGGGAAGCCCATAAAAGAGCTGTTATTCACAACATAACTATTATATTTTCACCATAACATGAAGTATCAAAGAGGGTGTTAGGAGACACAGAATAAAAAGTTGTGAAAAACCTACCTGTTGACCATCGGGGAGTTTCACTCTTGCCAGGATGGCATGAGGAACTGCATGAACTTGCTCTGCAGCAAAACAGGTAAATTTAAAAAACAATTAAAGTCTCTGAAATTGATCCCCCAAACATACATGATGTGAAGAGATATTTGTTCAGTAAAACATAGATAATATGAGAAGTGAGAAACTGTGGCATGTGAATCACGACCCATTCACTCTCTGTCTTCCCCACTCTGTAGGATGGACACAATACTTTCCACCAGTACAGGCAAATTACATAGCTATCTGTATCCCCTGGTTCAATCTGGAGAGCAGTAAAGAATCCACCTGCCATGCGGGAGAGACAGGAGATGTGGGTTCCATCCCTGGGTTAGGAAGATGCCCTGGAGAAGGAAATGGCAACCCACTCCAGAATTCTTACCCAGGAAATTCCATGGAGAGAGGATTCTGGTGGGCTATAGTCATCCTTGGGTGATTGTGAGCTTATTCAATGCCATAACCCCTCAGAAGCATCATCAGAGGCTTCACGCCGCAGGAGTAGAGTGGCGCGGAGACTTTTCTATAATAACAGAGTTACTTATTAACATTTTTGCTTGGTTTAGTCACTAAGTTGTGACCAATTCTTGTGAGCCCACAGACTGTAGCCCTCCAGCTCCTCTGTCCATAGGATTTTCTAGGCAAAAATACTGGAGCGGGTTCTCATTTCCTTTTCCAGATGATCTTACCTGTCCAGGGATTGAACCTGTATCTCTTGCACTAGAAGGCAGATTCCACTGAGCCAGCCAGGGAAACTCTCCTAAACATGCATAACTGCAAATAATATAAAAAAGCTCAGCCATATATACCTGTGTCCAGAGTTGCTAGTGTATTGTCTAAAATATCCATTTTTAACAAAAATTAATGACACACAAAATGAGAAGCACACAAAATACATCTACAAACACACACACACACACACACACACACACACAAAATCAAACAGGTAATGGAAATGGCCTGTGATAATAACTAGATGTTAAATAGAATAGACAAAATTTTCAAAATAGCCAGTATAAATACATTAAGAACTTAAAGGAAACCACAATCAAAGAAGTAAAGGAAGGGATGATGAGAATGTTGAGTCAGATAGAGTTGAAATGTATAGGATCTGAAATGAAAAATTTACCTCAATGGCTCAATAATAGATTTGAACACCAAGAGGAAGAATTGTTGACCTGAATATATGTATTAATAGAGAGTATGTAATGTAAAGAACAGAAAAAGTGATAAAGAAAAATAGAGCTTCAGAGAAATATGGGATGCCAGTAAGTACACCAGCAAATGCATAATAAACTGATGGAAAAAGATGAAACAAAGAAGGAAAAATATTTAGAGAAGTAGTGATTGGAAACCTTCTGAATTTATTGGAAAACATTAATCTACTTATTAAGGAAGCTCAATAAACTCTAACTATTGATAGAATAAACATAATTGAATCCACAAAGGGGTTCATCATAACAAAAATACTGAGAGTCAAAGAGAAGGGAAATTTTAAAAGCTGCTGGAGAAAAAGGACTCATTATTTAGAAGGTTGTGGAATAACAGTGAAAGTGTTCAAAGGGGGAAAAACTATTAACAGAGAGTCGTATGTATAGCAGGACTATTTTTCAAAAATGATGGCAGAAAACTTTCTCAAATAAAAATTGAGATTGAATCCTATTTGCTTATTTTTCTTTCGTTGCCTGTGCTTCTTTCAACTTCTTAGTCATTTAGTTGTGTTGGACTCTTTTCGACCCCAAGGATTATACAGTCCATGGAATTCTCCAGGCCAGAATACGGAGTGAGTAGCAAGGCAATGGCACCCTACTCCAGTAATTTTGCCTGGAAAATCCCATGGACAGAGGAGCCTGGTAGCCTGCAGTCCATGGGGTCGCTAGAGTCGGACACTACTGAGCGACTTCACTTTCACTTTTCACTCTCATGCATTGGAGAAGGAAATGGCAACTCACTCCAGTGTTCTTGCCTGGAGAATCCCAGGGACGGGGGAGCCTGGTGGGCTGCTGTCTATGGGGTCGCACAGAGTTGGACACGATTGAAGCAACTTAGCATTAGCAGCAGCAGCCTTTCCCTTCTCCAGGGGATCTTGCCAACCCAGGGATCCAACCCAGGTCTTCTGCATTGCAGGTGAATTCTTTACCAGCTGAGCCACCAAGGAAGCGTCAAATTATGTGAACTAACAAATATAACAAAGAATTGTTGGGTTGGTGACATATATAAAATTAACACAAATAATAATAGTACAACAAAACTATTGCGGGCACCCAGGCAAACTTTTCTATGAGAAACTTCTCTTGACCCTTCAGAATGAGCTTATGGTCCAGTAACACCCTGAGCTTGCCTCTGTGGTATCACTTACCATGTTAAATAGCTTTTGTCTTATTATACTTTTCGTTTTTATTTGAAAATACTTTTCCTTGTAAACTATAGATTGACAGAGAGAATTATGATGTTTCTAGTCTGAAAGCCTAGAAAAGCATCAGAACTTCATAAACGAGGTCAGCAAGCATTTATCAAATTAAACAGACCAGGTTCTGAGACAAGGTCTTTTACATACTTTGTCTGTAGTGCCAGAAGAGTATACTCTGTGTGTGTGTGTGTGCGTGTGTGTGTGTGTGTGTATGTATGTGTGTGTGTGCATACACAAGGCTGTATGGACACAGGAATGACACTACATATTAATATAGCTAACATAATTGAATCCACAATCTGTGTCCATTCTAATCTACTAGCTACACTATATCACACTTGTCACATTTCATCTCTCACCAGTCACTGTATTTTGAGCATAATTTGATAGAATTATTTTTAATCTCAAAAGGAAACAATTCTGACACACACAGTTCATTTCAATGCTTACGTTTTGACCCATTTGTCGGAAAGGCAGTCCCATTGCATTGAAGCCACACTTCAAAGATATACACTGTAACAGTCTGTCAGATGCAATTAGAAACTTTAGAAAAAAACAGCTAAAAAGATTGTCAAGACAAAGCAGGGTAAACTCAAATTAGTCACACCAACTTTTTATAGGTACATAGTACCCGTCTGTGAAAAATTATGACCTATTAGAAATGGAAATAGGTAAGTTACAGAAGAAAGGAATACTAATCAAATACTCCAAAAGTGAAAGCAAAATATCTGAGCATTAATTTATTCATGGCATGAATAATTTAATATCCATCTCAGATTTAATTACAAGCCATGGTCAATTAACTAATTTAGTAACAATGTGTATACAATAAATAATTTCTATGCACTAGATGAAACTTTTAAGAATTGCAGTAATATCAAATGGATTATAAGTGATGGGATTTTCTTCCCAAACATTTCTGACAATGAAAAAGAAAATTTTAACTTTACAACTGGGATGAATGCAAATATTATCCATAGATCTTAATTCCACATTCAGGAAAAAGTTAAAAAGAAATCAATTTCTCCATTTATCTAAACTCTCTGTTGTGAATACCTATAAATATACACTTGGAAGCCAATATGCAGCTTAAAACATGAAAAGCATTGTTCTGACAGATTTTCATTTATAAATTCATTAAGTTCCTACAACAAAACTACAAGGTAAATATGATTATAATCTGTAGTTTTCAGTTCAGAGACCTAGGCACAGAGAGAATACAATTTGCCCACTTTCAAAGAATAAAAAATAGTAGAGCTGGGTAAACTCAAAAAATGTAATCCCAGAACCTGGCCTCAAAAACTGTTGGACTTTACATGGAACAACAAACGTGCTTACTTAAAATTAAAAAAAAGAATTAAAGAAAGAAATGATGATATGCTGATCAACACTAAGAGACATTTTAAGTGAGGCAGTTACCAAAATGGGTAATTATCACTCTAACAGAAAATTAACCTGTCATTTAGGAGGATTCATTATTTCCCAGGTGGAACCCCGCACTCCTGGGAAAGATCTGTGCTTAGTAGAATATGTATCTCTGACCTCTAAGTCTCTTCTGGGCTAATTTCCTTGTTTATTTATGCCCAGCAGAAATTAGTAATGGGACAATAGGAGCAAGTAACGCTTTAGAGAGGAGGGCATGGCTACCCACTCCAGGATTCTTGCCTGGAGAATCCCCATGGACAGAGGAGCCTGGTGGGGTACAGCCTCTGGGGTCGCAAGTGAGTAAGCACGCAATGCTTTAGAAGTTTGTGTCTCGGCTTTATCACTTGAAACTTCAGTGGAACTATTTCCTCGTTCTATGCTTCAGTCTTATTCTGCTAAGTGGGGATAATGATCAGCAATTTATAGTTTGAAAATTACATGAATTGCATACGTAACTCTGTCAGACATGGGGGCTGGCTGAATACATTTCAGTTGGTGTTCAATATAAGTTAGCTTCTTTCTCACATGGTAGAAATATATAGGAAAGAAAAATAGTAAATACTATTGCTTTGCTCTTTAAAGCTTGCAGTTATGAGAAAGTAAAAAAAAAAAAAATGCACTTATTTGCCATAACAGTACAGGGCAGTTGTAGTTGACTTTTTAACACTGTTTTGATTTCCAATATAGTTTTGGTTGCATAGTTTATACAATATCTTAAAATGAATTTTAAAAAGAGTTTCTTACTGATTGGTTTAGTTTTTATCCTCTAAAAATATCCTTAATTACATTTCAGAAAAAAAATCAACAAATTGCTAGTGAAAAAAAGAAAATGTTTATTAAATGCTCATTCGAATCAAGGAGTTGAGCAGAATTTAGTTAATTTACAAGTTAATCCCCCTTTTCATCTATGTCACCCCACATAACACTTTATAACCAAGACTCAGTATTTTGTAGAAATATTTGTTGTTTTTATAAGTAAATATATATCTTGTGCACTCAATATATTGTAGCTATGAAAAGTTTGCCCAACCATACCACTGAATAATTTGTGTCTGAATAAACTAATCCCAAAATGTCATCATTGAGCTCTAGCAGAGATCTTGTGAGGAATTCTGTTGAGAATACCTGCCTCCCTCAGAGAATAAAATTACAAGGCTTTCAAATAAATGTCCTATATGTTAGATTGAATTTCTCCATCCATGTGCAGATATTAAACTGATGCTCCTGCCATAATGGTAAGCAGAAAATCAAATACCATGTATTTAGTCATAAAAACATTTTACCTTGGACAATACCTTATATAGGGACACTTGTTCAATCAAGTAAATTCACTTAGAAATTTACACACATATATACACATATAGTTATAGGTGTAGATGCATAGAATGGAAATTAAAAATATTACAAGTATTTGCTTCTAGGAAATGGGCTTCTAGTATTTGTCCTTTCTTAAACAGGACATGTCTCGTATCTAACTCTAATATGTATCATTGCATACAACAAGAAATCTAATTAGACTCTGGTACATGTTATTAAAGTGGTTCACAACAGAGAGAAGAAAATATGCAATGCAGCTTAGAGTAGAATTAAAAATATGGGATTTTGGAATAGGAACTAGAGGGTGTAAATCTTACTTTATCATATAAAAATGTTTAAACTCAGCAAACTATTCAACCAACATGAATCTCAACTTCATGATGAATAAAATGAACATAATGATAACCTACAAAGGTCCATCTAGTCAAGGCTATGGTTTTTTTCAGTAGTCATGTATGGATGTGAGACTTGGACTATAAAGAAAGCTGAGCACTGAAGAATTGATGCTTTTGAACTGTAATGTTGGAAAAGACTCTTGAAAGTCCCTTGGACTGCAAGGAGATCCAACCAGTCCATCCTAAAGGAGATCAGTCCTGAGTGTTCATTGGAAGGACTGATGTTGAAGCTGAAACTCTAATACTCTGGCCCCCTGATAAGAGCTGACTCATTTAAAAGACCCTGATGCTGGGAGAGATTGAAGGTGGGAGAAGAAGGGGACAACAGAGGATGAGATAGTTGGATGGCATCACTGACTGAATGAATGGACGAGAGTTTGGCTAAACTCCGGGAGCTGGTGATGGACAGGAAGGCTTGGCATACTGCAGTCTGTGGGATTACAAAGAATCAGACACTACTGAGCAACTGAACTGAACCGAACTGAAGAGATTGTTGTAAAGATAAAATATATGACTAATTAAAGTAATTAAAACTAATTAAAGTAACTTGCCAACAAATGTTCATATAGTCAAAGCTATGGTTTTTCCAGTAGTCACGTTTGGATGTGAGAGTTGGACCATAAAGAAAGCTGACCACAGAATTAGTGCTTTTGAACTGCGGTGTTGGAAAAGACTCTTGAGAGTCCTTTGGACTACAAGGAGATTCAACCAGTCAATCCTAAAGGAAATCAATCCTGAATATTCATTGGGAGGAACGATGCTGAAGCTGAAACTCCAATCCTTTGGCCACCTGATGCAAAGAACTGACTCATTGGAAAAGACTTTCATGCTTGGAGAGACTGGAGGCAGGAGGAGAAGGGGATGACAGAGGATGAGATGGTTCAATGGCATCATTGACTCAATGAATATGAGTTTGAGCAAGCTACAGGAGTTGTTGTTGGACAGGGAAGACTGGCATGCTGCAGTCCATGAAGTTGCAGAGTCTGACATGACTGAAATGAACTAAAGTAATTAGCATAGCACCTTTCACAGAATAAACATTTATTAAATAGTATCTATTCAATCTCAGACGGAAGCAGAACAAAAAAAATTTTAGAGGTTATAGCACTGTAACTCAGAGTGAGCAAGTAATAATATTAAGAAGGGCATTTAAGAGAAACAAACAGTATTTTAAAAGTCCAGAAGAAAGATATATGCTGAATTTACGCAATATATGCAGTCCATGGGGGTCTCAGAGTCGGACACGACTGAGCAACTGAACTGAACTGAACTGAGGCAATATATGAAATAGGCAATCAAGCTAGATAGCCAAGCTCCTGAATAGAGACAGAAAAAGCTTTAGAGCATACTATTCTATCAGCTACAAAGATCTCCATTAAAATATCCCCTGTAATTATATATTTACCTCCATCTCATTATATTTTTCATATTTTAGGTCATATTAATAGGAACATATATTTTAGTGTTTATAGATCCCCTTTGTTAGTTTAACTCATCATCATTATGATGTTATCTCAATCAGAAGAATACTTTTCAATTACTTTATCTTTTGTATATGCTAAACTACAAAATATTTTTTAATAAATTTTAGAATGATTAAAATCATATGATATGTTCTCTAAAAACATGAAGTTAAACTAGAAATCAGTTTTGGAAAGACAGATATCTGGAAAATTCCCAAATCCTTAGAAAATAAACAGCATACTCTTAAGCAACTCATGGATCAAAGGTACAATTATAAATGTAAATTATAAAAATCAATTATATTTCTATACAAAGCAAAGAAAAAATAAAAATTTAAAATTTGAATCAAGTAAAATAAAGTAAAAATAAAAATTAAAAAAAAAGAAAAAAAGGACTGTGTCAATAATCTGTAATGAGCTACATGGAATAAAGAATCTAAAAAAATAAAAGTAAAAATAAAATAAAATTTGAATCCAATAAATAGCATAAAAGGAATGAAAAACAAGAACACATTAAACAACATATGTTTATGTTGTATATAATGAAAACTACAAAAAAATGCAGATACATCTTAATAAAACTATCAATACACCAAGTCCTCGGATCAGAAAGCACAATATTGGTCTGAGCAACCCTCCCTAAATTGATCTTTAAATTCTGTATGATCCCAGTCAAAATCTGAGCAGGCTTTGTAGAAATTGATATGGATAAGCAAAGGACTTTGATGAACTGACACATATTTTCTAAGATAAGAACAAAGTTGGAGGACACACACTACCTGATTTTAAGACATTATAAATACTCAGTATTGACACAATTATTAGCATACAGATTAATGAAACTGGAAAACAGAATACAGAAATAAATCTATACATATATGAACTACTAATATTCAAAAATGTTACTGAGGTAGTTCAAAGTAGCACAAGTGGTGATGAGACAATGGTACATCCAATTTGAAATATGGATTTCAAAGAAATAAAATATTATATAAAATATTCTCTGAATATAATAAAACCACACTAAACTTTTGGATTATAATTCAATGTTTGAAAATGAAAAGCATAATTTAAAAACCCCAGAGTCAAAAAATATTAATTGGAATTAAATTAATTTGAATGTTAATAGAAATCTTTTGATAATGATATAAGGAAATGTTTTAAAGGAAAAAAATTTAAGAGAAGTCCAACTTGAGAAAAATAGAATATTTCCTTAAGACTATATCCAATGAAAAAGAATCTAACACATATAGATTCATAAATATATTAAATATTTCATGTAACTGTTATGATTAATTTTTCTCTCAATTTATCCTAAAGAATGAAGCCCCATTTTCTGGAAAACAAAAACAAAAACAAAAACGAGGGAGCTTAGTCTTTCGGTTTCAAAAGGAATTTGGTTGACGGATAAAAGCATTCTAGATCATCGTCTCTTTGGTAGATAATTCAGTATCTAGTGTGCTTAATAGGGATTGGGACTCTTTTATACCTGAGTTTACTCACTGGAAAAGACTCTGATGCTGGGAGGGATTGGGGGCAGGAGGAGAAGGGGACGACAGAGGATGAGATGGCTGGATGGCATCACGGACTCGATGGATGCGAGTCTGAGTGAACTCCGGAGCTGGTGATGGACAGGGAGGCCCGCCGTGCTGCGATTCATGGGGTCGCAAAGAGTCGGACAGGACTGAGCGACTGAATTGAACTGAACTGAACTGATGTTGCTTCCTGGGGCTTCCCTGGTGGCTCAGCTGTAAAGAACCCAACTGCAATTGCAAGAGATGCTGGTAGATCCCTGGGTGGGGAAGATCTCCTGGAAGAGGGCATGGCAATCCACTCCAGTATTCTTGTCTGGAGAATCCCATGAACAGAGTCAGACATGACTTAGCACACATACATGTTGCTTACCAGGTAGCACTAGTGGTAAAGAATCTGCCAACCAATGCAAGAAAAGCAAGAGCCACGGTTTCAATTCCTGGATTGGGAAAATCCCCTGGAGAAGAAAATGGCAACCCACTCCAGTATTCTTGCCTGAAAAATCCCATGGACAGAGGAGACTGGAGGGCTACAGTCCAAAGGGTCACAAGGAGTCAGACTTAACTGAGCAGCTAATCACATGTTGCTTACTGGTTAACTTACAGCAAATTGCTTCATTCATCACTATTCCTGTTTCTCCTTCTCTCTAAAATTATGGTAATAGATCTCCAAGCTTTAGAAGTTAAATGACAACCTGTGTGTGAAGACTCAGAGTGCTTTGAGATATGGTATTATACACATGATAAGCCTTTGTATACAGGCATCATATAAAAACAATGTGTAAATGCAAGTTTAAACAATTATTTTTTTCTGTGAAAATACTACAAATGAATAGAACCCAAAGCCACCCTGTTCCTATTCCTCCAATGCCATGAAAAAATCTCAGGATGAAAAATAGGTCTGTTTTAATCTTATAAAGAGGGTAGTGAAGTTTGCCTGTTAAAGAGAATTACAAAATGTATATAGAAATTTTAAATTTTTATAAGAATCTTTAGATGTACCTATTTTGTAAAATATGTTTCTATATGTCTACATTTTAATAATTATATATGTACACATGATTTTATGTACAGAAACATTAATATTTGATGGAAACTAAAACAAAATTTTAAAAGTTAAATTTTCTCACTAGAAGAAAGACATCTGCAATATATTTATATGGGACAGAGGCAGTGAGCTATAATGGTTCATATTAAACTCAGTTTTTTATCATCTTTAGTGCCTAACTGCATCCTAGTAGTTCATGCTCAGTAATTACAAGTTAAAGAGGGAATACTTGAGGAAATTCACTCTCATTATTAACAAAACAGTTGTTAATAGTAACTCTTATGACAAGCTGAATTTCCAAAAATTCCATACACAAAACATGTACTTAATATATGGCATTTGGCTAAATGTCCTCTAGGTTTCCTAATTTAATGGTTAGATTTTATGATCCTATGTTAGGTAGATATTCAAACAGATAACCAAGTAAAGAGAGAAGAGTAGGGAGCCATGAACAGAAGAACTTGAATGTATCCCCTGGAGTTACGAGTCAAGAATATCCTGTAGACCAAGATCCTTAGAAAACATCAATATAGCTATTAATACAAACCATTAAATGTTCAGATTAACATTCAACAATGGATAAAAGTATAACTAAGTACCCGAGTTTAGGAAACAATATGGAATACAGCCCCATTTCTTTTTGTTCTCTAAGTGAAATTCACTTATTTCTTGGAAGAATCATGCTGACAATGGAAACTTTCATTAGAACACTTGTAGTACTGTGTAAAAATATGTGCAGCAAAAATTGATAAATAAATCATGGAATAGAGTCTCTACATTTCCAATAAGTGACATGCATAGCAAAAGAAACTTTGTTGAGTGAGAAATCTACATATTTTCAACATGATTCTCTTTCTTCTTCTTATAATGCCGGAAGAACAAAAATTGGCAGAAGAGTCTTTTAATCTGGCATACATTTCATTAGAAATTCTAACAGGCTTATGCATGATTCACTGGAAATATTGAAAGTCAATGTGCAGAAGATTCTGACTTGGACTAATATGATCTCCATTCCTTCTTTCAACAGAGATTTTCAAAAAATTCCATCCATTTCTGTCATGAGGATACAACCTAAAATTGTCATTTGTTCGTAGTTAGATGTCCTTCATTGGCTGCCAAAACACCTTTCTCCACACACACACACAAATAATAATAAAAATAAAAATGAACAAACAAAACAACCACTGAATTTAATTCTCCTTTTCTTATTTGCTTTCCATAAAATAATAAACATTTATTCAGGAATTTTTAATGTGTACATCTTTTCCAGTAAGCATAATCACACAATTTCCTTCTTCAGAGAGACATTTCTAAGAACTCCCATCCCACTGATCATATTTCTCACCCCAGTTTATAAAATATCACACTATGAAGCAAATGGATGTCTGTGTCCAAAAAGGTCTTACAGTTAGAATCACAACAGAGGCATGGTTTCACTTTCTGATGGAAAAATGTGTGGGTTATTCCATAATTTAATCGTTCTGTTCATAAGACCTACCTTATAAATATAGTTTGATCAATCATTTCATCATCAGGCTAGAAAACCAATTGGAAAATTTGGAAATTATCTACTCTTCTTGTGAAGTTCATTTATTTAAAAGTACATATTAGGTAATAGAACACTGCGAAAGCTACAATTTGGTTATAGCAATGTATAAAACATGGTCCCATCATTAAGTAGCTCAAACAGTAGAAGAGAAGATATACCAGTAACTTATAAGAGTACTGCTAAGACTAAGATTTACAGGAGTGGAAAAGCAGACAGCAAAGTCCTATCAAAACTTCTGGGTTTGCCTGAACGTCAGAACGTTTCACAACAGTCATTCTGTTCACTCTAACATGTTTGCTGAATTAACTCTTTGATTATAAAAGTAAGATATATGTTTAGACTATATATTCTCGTTGTTAACATTTCACATAAGCTTTGAAAATTTATGTGAATTTATGAGATTCCCTGGTGGCTCAGATGGTAAAGAGTCTGCCTGGAATGCAGGAGACCCGAGTTCCATTCCTGAGTTGGGAAGATCCACTAGAGAAGGAAGTGGCAACCCACTCCGGTAGTCTAGCCTGGAAAATCCCATGGACAGAGGAACCTGGCAGGCTACAATCCATAGGGTCGCAAGGAGTCGGACATGACTGAGAAACTTCACTTAAAAATTTATAAAGTACAAAAAAAGTTGTTATACATATGCCCTTCACTTATTGCCACTGTGATACTCATCTATATACTGAATCTTTATGTATGGGCATGTGTACATATGTGAATGCCTTATCTCTTCCTAGTTTTGAAATTTAGATGGCATATAGAAATATAATGAAATGAAACATAAATGTTTTAGAATATTGAATCAAGAGTAAAGACTGGTAATGAAGTCAGTCAGTTCAGTCACTCAGTCGTGTCCGACTCTTTGCGACCCCATGAATCGCAGCACGCCAGCCCTCCTGTCCATCACCAACTCCCGGAGTTCACTCAAACTCATGTCCATCGAGTCGGTGACGCCATCCAGCCATCTCATCTTCTGTCGTCCCCTTCTCCTCCTGCCCCCAATCCCTCCCAGCATCAGGGTCTTTTCCAATGAGTCAACTCTTCACATGATGTGGCCAAAGAACTGGAGTTTCAGCTTTAGCATCATTCCTTCCAAAGAACACCCAGGACTGATCTCCTTTAGGATGGACTGTTTGGATCTCCTTGCAGTCCAAGGGACTCTCAAGAGTCTTCTCCAACACCACAGTTCAAAAGCAGCAATTCTTCAGCGCTCAGGTTTCTTACAGTCCAACTTTCACATCCATACATGACCACTGGAAAAAGAATAGCCTTGACTGGATGGACCTTTGTGGGCAAAGCAATGTCTCTGCTTTTGAATATGCTATCTAGGTTGGTCATAACTTTCCTTCCAAGGAGTAAGCGTTTTTTAATTTCATGGCTGCAATTATAAATGACTTTAAATTCCCTAAGAGCCACATCAAAGTGTCATGTGATCATTTATAAGAACTGCTAGGCCCAAAAGGCAAATGAGAAAGAAAAAAAAATTTCAGTTCAGAAAAATTATAAATGCACTATTATAGTGCACATCAATTACTTGATATAAAAACCATATGATAAATCTTACAAACTTCTTACAAATTCATTGATATGATTATACTTGTGTATATTAATGAGAGCATTTCCTCACTCATGGCTTCTACTGTAAACAGGAAGTATGTTTGCATGTATTCAACCATTCATTTAAGAAATATTTAATGAATGACTACCACGAGGTCAGATGCTCTCCAAGCATTGAAGTTATCACAGCTATTTTTCTCACATATGCTTTTATACTAGTGATAAAATTTAGGCAATAAACAATCAAATCATTGTATGTTAGGTGATAAGAACTAACAGAACTATGGGACTTCCCTGGTGGCTCAGATGGTAAAGAATCTGACCACAATTCAGAAGACCAAGGTTCGATCCCTGTGTTGGGATAATTCCCTGGAGAAGGGAATGACTAGCTGTTCCAGTATTCTTACCTGGAAAATTCCATGGACAGAGGAACCTGATGCACTACGGTCCCTGGGTCATGACTGAGTGACTTAACCCAAGAGAACTATAAAGCAGAATAACGCAGGTTAAGTAGAAGGAGAATAAAGGGGGAGGAAGCGTGGGATTGAGCACAAGTGTTACACTGTGTGTTTAGTGATGGTCTCAATGATAAGAGGACATGTACCCCAACAGGACAATTGAGGCACAGAAATCAAGACTTGTTATGTAAAGGCTAAACAAGATTAATGGCAGCGTGTGTGCTGGAATGGATTTCTGTGAGTTGGTGTTTGCTGCTAAGGGCTGAACACTCAGAGTGTATTTCTCTCTTCCCAGCTCTGTTGTGATCACTTGAAACAGGCCATAATGGGAGTTTCTATACCACAAACCTTGAAAACGCTGTAAGCTGAGATATTTTCTTTTCCTAGAGAGCTGTCGTTAGACATTTACCAGTGCACCATTGAATCTGGACTAAACCCTGGTGCAGATCAGCAAGGGGGAAAGGAGTGTATATTCGCAGAGGCAGAGGGCAAGAGGAAGCAAGTGATCATTCAAGTGCAATGCACTGTCTGGGAGTCCTCTCAAGGATTATGCTGGTGCCCCAACATGTGGGTGTGAAACACTCTCTGCATAGCCTGGAAGATGTGGTTGGTGGAAAAGGTAGCACCAGGGAGGTCAGTAGGCAGGGAGCCAGGTCCAAGGTAAGGAGTGAAGATTTGGTTTCAAAGAAGGTGAGTTTGGAGGGTTATTGGGAAAGAGAAGAAAGACCTTAAATTCTGGGCTTTAAAGGGACCCTCAGACACAGGAAGTCACCTAGAGATCTTGTTACTAGAACAACAGCTCTGTCTCTGCACAACATCCTTTCAAGAAATTGAGGTTTCGAATTAAAATAAATTAATAAAAAAAAGTTGAGGTTTTGTTTCAAGTGCCTTGTGAATTTCTTCATGACTCACTTCTGCAAAGCCCACTTCATGATCCCAGGGAACTTAAGCTTCCTTCCTTTTGTTTAAACAAATCACCTTGATTTGTAAATACATTCCCCAGAAGGGAAAAGCTACCCACTCCAGTATTCTGGCCTGGAGACTTCCATGGACTCTATAGTCCACTGGGTCACAAAGAGTCAGACACAGCTGAGAAAATTTCACTTTCACTTTCCCCAAACCTGGAGTTCCTCTAGGGCACTGCCACTCCCTTCTATTTCCCCAGAGCTTGGCACAGCATCAATTGTTCAGCGAGTACCTGTGGAATGAAAGGTCATTGAAAATCACTTGGCCCCATGAGACAGCCAGTGGTCAACATCCCTCATTGTTTTCTGTTTGTTTCCTCTCTCTTGGAGTTCTGTGATTCACAGGAGCCACAACTTTGACTGCTTTCTTTACTGCTCCAGCCTTAATGCCCAGAGTGGGCTGGCATGTGGTAGGCATTAATATAAGCTTATTTCTTTAATTTTTATTTTATAGTGGAGTATAGTTGATTTACAACATTGTATTAGCTTCAGATTTACAGGAAAGTATATAACTACAGTTATTTATATTGTTGTTAAGCTACTAAGTTGTGCCCAGCTCTTTGAGACCCCATGGACTGCAGTATACCAGGCTCCTCTGTCCTGCACTTTCTCCCAGAGTTTGCTCAAATTCATGCCCATCGTGTCAGTGATGTCACCTAACCATCTCATCCCCTGCTGCCCTCTTCTTCTCTTGCCTTCAATATTTCCCAGCATCAGGGTCTTTTCCAATAGGTCAGCTGTTCACAGCAGGTGACTAATGTATTGGAGCCTCAACTTTAGCATCAGGTCTTCCAATGAATGTTGGGAAGGTTGATTTCTTTAAGATTAACTGGTTTGATCTCTTTATAGTCCCAGGCACTTTCAAGAATCATCTCTAGCACAACATTTCACAAGCATCAATTCTTAGGCACTCAGTCTTCTTTATTGTCCAGATCGCACATCTGAACATGACTACGGGAAAACTACAGCTTTGTCTATGCAGACCTTCACCAGCAAAGTGATGTTTCTGCTTTTCTATATGATGTCTAGTTTGTCGTCGTTTTCCTTCAAAGGAGACAGCATTTTCCCTGCCTGCCCAACCCCCTCAAGGGCTAGAACTAGATTTTCTTTACTTTCCAGTTAAGCAAGGACTTGTAAGCATAAATTCTGTACAAATATACAAAAATCTTCCCAGTGTCTTTCAGCTGGAGTAACCCACTCAGTGTCTTTCAACTGAGCAAAATCTCCCCAGTATTTTTTTTAATTTATTCATTTTTAATTGGAGGATTTCTTTACACTGTTGATTGCTTTCTACCTTAGAGCAACATGAATCAGATATAGGTATACACATGTCCCCTCACTCTTAACCTCAACCCATCCCATCCCTCTAGGCTGTCACAGAGGACCTCAAGCATCTTTTAATTTCACTTTGCAGTCAGTGTCCAAAGTGATTTGGGAGCTCAAGAAAAATCTTGGAATATATATATTCTTTTTCAGATTCTTTTCCCATTTAGCTATTATTACAGAATAATGAGTGGGCTCCCCTGGTTGCTTGGAGGTAAGGAATCTGCCTACAATGTAGGAGGGAAGATTCTCCTGGAAAGGGCATGGCAACCCACTCCAATATTCTTGCCTAGAGAATCCCATGGACAGAGGAGCCTGACGGGCTACAGTCCATGAGGTCATTCATAAAAATTCAGACACTACTGAGTGACTAAGCACATATCACAGCTCAGAATACTGAGTAGATTTCTGTGTGCTATACAGTAGATAGATCCTTGTTGATTATCTATTTTACATACAGTAGTGTCAATACAAACTTCTGAAGCAAACCAAAACCAGTCATGGGCCACAAGGTCAGAGCTCTGATAGGTAGTCATGGGAATGCTACTAATTTTGACATGATGCACTTGAACTCCGTAAATTCCATTTGCTTGAAGGTAGAGGTAGTTTCAGACCCTTGGGAGACCCTGGACACATGGACAGGAGCTAACAGCCCATTCCTACATGTAAAGGAAGTAGGCTTATTGGTCCAGTAACATGGTTGATCTTATTGTGCATAATGCCCGTGCTAAGTTACTTCAGTCATATCCAACTCTGTGCGACACTAAGGATTGCAGCCTTTCAGACTCTTCAGTCCTTGGGATTCTCCAGGCAAGAATACTGGGGTGGATTGCCATGCCCTCTTCCAGGGGATCTTTCTGAACCAGGCATCGAACATTATGTCTCTTACCTGCATTGGCAGGCAGGTTCTTTACCACTAGAGCAACCTGGAAAGCCCCTGGATCTTCAAGTGTTAGTTCACAAACTTGAGTATACAATCAACTCTTTTGGGGGAGGGTTTGAATCACAAATTTGTGGCTGATGGGTGTTTGCATAAGACATCTTGGCCGAATTTATCAACAGAAAATGATATCCCCCCCATTTTTCCCCTTCACTGAGCTGTGTGTCATTCTGAAAGAAAATTTGCAGCATGCCTGGAAACAGGTGCCTATCTACCTTGATAAGAAGACGAAAAACAATCAGTCCTAAATGAAATGATGCATTTGCTGCAATAAACTATCCTCCAGGGATAATCAGGTGCCGCCATTTCCACAAACCGCCCGTCAGTTCTGACACTCCAGCCAAGATCTGTTCTACTTTCCTGACATTCTGAAGCTTAGCGTTTTATGGTCTTCCTATAATAAGATCATCTTGTTTCAGAGTCATTTGTATTGTAATTGCTTTAAAATTTCAAAGAGCTCTGAATTTCTATACCTCATTAAGTTGGATTATATGAGAAATGCTAGGGATTAAAAACAACAACAACAACAAAATTGACCTTTATTTGCTCCATTGTCCTGCCATGTAGATTTCTGTGGTCCTGTTTTCACTACTAGACACTGCTGGACTCTTATCCATAGACTTCAGAAATTTCAGAGGATGATATGTAACTCTCCTCCTATATCTGCCACGCTTTCATGTCTTCAGATTTAACACATACACACAAGTCACCTGCGGGTTTGGTTCTGAACTCTATTAAGGGATTGTCCAGGTCTAACTAATTTATCTCATAATCAGTCTTGGAAACAGGAAACCAAATGTTCTTTAGCCTCCTCAGTGTCTAAAATATTAGGCAAGGTTAGGATAGAAAGAAAGATGTCCCCCTCACCTCACCTTCCATAGTTAAATTTTCAATTATTTTTTCAGCACGCTAATAATTTTTAATGCTTACCACGCGCCGGCCATCAAACTAGATTATTTATACACACTGTTTTAGATTACTGCACATTAGCACTATTACATGAAAATTGCCCAAAGGACTCGGAGCTAGCTACATGACTCCAAAGCCTGGAAATTTCCACCACATTACGATGACTAGAAACAGCATTTTTTAAAGGTGCCATAGAATTCGGTGGGTACAACACATATGGACAAACATGCAGCCGTGCTCTCTGGACTTCCCAGGTGGTGCAGTAGTAAGAATCCTCCGGTCAGTGCAAGAGACACAGGAGATGTGGGCTCAATCCCTGGGTTGGGAAGATCCCCTGGAAGAGGAAATCTCAACCCATTCCATTATTCTTGCCTGGGAAATTCCATGGACAAAGGAGCCTGCTGGGCTACAGTCAAAAGGGTTGCAAAAAGCTGGACATGACTAAGGATGCACACACGCACACCCATATTCTCAGGAAGTTCAGAGCGTAAGTAAAGGAAAAAATTCCATATTTCGTCAATTTTGATATGCATATGGATTCGCAGTTTTAATATCTGAGATAATGATCCTATTAACACTGTTTTCAAATTGCAGGCATGAAGTGGCCATCATGTCATGTCTATCAGTGCCTATGTGATCACGAATTTGGCTATGGTTCTTCATCTTGACATCACTTCCAGCTCTAAATCAATCTAAAAGTCTTTTTTTTTTTTCAAAGACTGGTTTGGCTGCACATGCTCCTGGCACTCAAGATCTTTGTTGCCTCAGGTGTGCTTTTAGTCGCAGCATGCAGGATCTAGCTCCCTGTTGTTGCTTAGTCACAAAGTCATATCCAACTCTTTTGACCCTGCAGACTGTAGTCCACCAGATTCCTGTCTTCGTGGGATTTCCAGGCAAGAATACTGGAGTGGGTTGTCATCTCCTTCTTCAGGGAATCTTCCTGACCCAGGAACTGAACCCTCATCTCCTGCATTGGCAGACGAATTCTTTACCACCAAGCCACCAGGGAAGCCTAGCTCCCTAACTAGGAATCAAACTCAGGCCCCCTGCATTAGAAGCTCAGAGTTTTAACCACTGGACCACCAGCAAGTTCCCCAAAAGTCTCTTTTGATAAGTATAAAATAAGACTTTGAAGTGACAAGAAAGCATGCTGCCCTAATTTAGTTGTCAGAGTTTTCCTTTTCAGGAATACATGAGATAAAGTGAAATTTACTAATATCTCAGTTTCCATGTAATAAGGCACATAAAAATTAAAAATGGCTTCTATGTATGAAATTCTAAGTGTAATGGGACTGTAGAGAAGGAAGAAATTGTGGGGTGAAGAAAATCTGGAATTGTTTTGTTGAAAAGAACTGAAAAGTGGTTTCACTAGCTGTACAGGAAGCTCTCTATAAATCATCCCTAAAGTGACAACCCCCCATATGTCATCATTATTTACATATTTGGGACAATAACTTTGAAGAAGTTAACATGTTTTTCAGTGTCCACACACTGCATTAGCATAATCCAGTTAAATCTGTTGAAATGTGGCAGAATCCATGCTGCTTGTGTTGGAGTGCTTTTGGGTACACATTGGAAGGTATTTCTCCCCCAAGTTTTATTTATTTATTTAGGCTGTGCTGGGTCTTCATTGCTGCATGGGTTTTTTTTCTCTAATTGCAGTGAGCAGGGGCTACTCTCTAGTTGCAGTCCAGTCCACAGGCTTCTCTTTGTGGTAACTTCTCTTTGTTACTAAGCAGGGGTTCTAGGATCCACAGGCTTCAGTAGTTACGGCTCCCAGACTCTAAAACACAGGGTCAGCAGCTGTGGAGCACAGACTTAGTTGCTCCGTGACATGTGGGGTCCCCCTGAATCAGGCATGAAACCTGCGTTTCCTGCATTGGCAGGCGGACTCTTTACCACTGAGCTACCAGGAGAGCCTGCCAAGAATGGTTTGCCCAAAGTTCTTTCTGTCAGTGCCCACTTGTTTCTGAATCCATGCTGGTGTGCTGCTCCAGATCTGCTTCATGAACACCAGTTCTTCCTAGATGTTTTGCTCTTGTTGTATTCATATATTTGCTTTGTTTTTACTTTTCAGTGAAATCTTAACTGGAAAAGATGTCAGGAATATCACCAGGAGGCCTCCAGGAGAAAATGAGAGAACTGTGATCGCATTTGGTGATTAAGAGATACTGATCACACTGGAAAAGGCAGAAATTTAAGGATATCAGCTGTATGTGCTGACTTGGTGAAAACTCAATCTCCAATCTATGTGTGATGATCCCATTTAGATTATCATTTCAGTGCAGCTCAGTTCAGCCACTCAGTCATGTCCGACTCTTTGCGACCCCATGAATCGCAGCACGCCACGCCTCCCTGTCCATCACCATCTCCCGGAGTTCACTCAAACTCATGTCCATCGAGTCGGTGATGCCATCCAGCCATCTCATCCTCGGTTGTCGCCTTCTCCTCCTGCCCCAAATCCCTCCCAGCCTCAGGGTCTTTTGCAATGAGTCAACTCTTCACATGAGATGGCCAAATTATCGGAGTTTCAGCTTCAACATCAGTCCTTCCAAAGAACACCCAGGACTGATCTCCTTTAGGATGGACTGGTTGGATCTCCTTGCAGTCCAAGGTACTCTCAAGAGTCTTCTCCAACACGACAGTTCAAAAGCATCAATTCTTTGGTGCTCAGCTTTCTTCACAGTCCAACTCTCACATCCATACATGACCACTGGAAAAACCATAGCCTTGACTGGACAGACCGTTGTTGGCAAGGTAATATATCTGCTTTTCAATATGCTATCTAGGTTGGTCATAACTTTCATTCCAAGGAGTAAGCATCTATGGAATGTGCTAAATCCAGATCATTCACTATAAATATATCTCATGTGGATCTAAGAAATGGAGAATGACGTTTCTAAAGATTATAAACTGAAATAATATTTAGATACAGTGGATTAAATAAAATATGCTATTAAAACTATTTTCAGTTGTTTTTTAATGCAGCAACTAGAAAATGTAAAGTTCCTTTTGTGAGCTGTATTATATTTGTATTAGATAACACTGTCCTAAACAATGTACAGGGCACTTCCCTCAAAATATCCTGTAAAGAGCATTACAATACCCATTTTAAAGGATAAGTCAACTGAGACAGAGAGGTTAGGCATTGCCAGTCATCAGCTTCTATCCCTCATGATTCAGACAGTAAAGAATCTGCCTATAATTCAGAAGCTACAAAAGGTCCAAGTTTGATCCCTGGGTGGGTAAGATTCCCTGGGGGAGAACATGACAACCTACTCCAGTGTTCTTGCCTGGAGAATTCCATGGACTGAGGAGGCTGGCAATCTACAGTTCATGGAGTTGCTAAGAGTCAGACGCAACTGAGCGACTGACACACACACAGAGTCTCTGTGATGTTTTGGCTCTAAATCTAGTGAGGTCTTTTTCTAGCACAGCAGCTTCTCCTCTGTAGCAAATCCTTCCCTTCCCATCATGGACTATACATCTGAGTCCAAGCAGCAATGGTGCAACCTCTTTAAATTGGCAAGAACAAGAAGGTAGAAAGCTAGGGCAGAAGTTGTGAAACCCACAGCGTAGTGAAACTGAAAGTTGCTCAGTCACGTCTGACTCTTTGACATGCCATGGGCTATATAGTTTGTGGAATTTTCCAGGACAGAATACTGGAGTGGGTAGCCAGTCCCTTCTCCAGGGGTATCTTCCCAAACCAGGAATCAAACCCAGGTTTCCCACATTGCAGGCAGATTCTTTACCAGCTGAGCCACCAGGGAAGCCCCACACTGTAGGGAAAGAAGCAAATTAGCCAAAATGGCATGGTCAGGCTCTCTCACCCCACACCCTCTCCTTCGCCCCACATTTTGTAAATAATTATTTTGTTTAATGGCTGAACTCACTTACAGCACTCCGCATGCATGTCACGATGTACCCACTTGGTCAAGGCCCACATTTGCTCAGTAAGCATACAAGTTCCACCTGAAAAAGCCTATCTGGCCGCCTTATGGCTGCCTTATGGCAGTGAGTCTGTGTTAGGTCTGTATCTGCTGGGTCAACCCCGAGAGGCGAGAATACAGCGTGTGTACTGCTATGCCAGTCAGGAGAGAAGGCACCTGTTTGCAGTTCCTACGACTCCTTCAGTTTTCTTCCAGCTTCCCTGCTCACGCCTTACCTACCCTGAGTGCACAGAGTGAGAAGCGAGACACACAGTAAGTCTCCTTGGTCCCACACTGGGCTGGGATGAACATGGTTCTGATGAGCCTCAGAGGCCTGGGCCAGCGTGAGACCCCAAGAACTGATAGCAGTGAGGACTATTTTGGCTCCAGGCCTCACCTCCTTAAGAGACATCACCTTAGAAGATGCACATTCTGGGGCCCTGGCCAATCTCCAAATAACTGTCTTCCTCCCACCCTCACCTTCTGTAGAAGGACCTGAAGAGCTCAGGGAAGAACGTGGACTACCAGGGCGCAATGAACCAGTGAAGTGTTCAGCTCTAACTGTCGGGTCCTAGGAAATGATGTGACAAAAAGGATCCCAGGGTTTTGCAAGTCTCCTCTGCAGCATCCAGGCTGGTCTGCCTGTATTCACTGGGGGAGGAGCATGAGCATCATGGGAGCCATGCTTTGCCAGTTACTGCTCCTCCAGGCAAGGACCATCTCCATTGCACATGCACAGAGAAAAGCTGTCTAGAGAGCTGGGCTGAGTCCCGAACAAAGGGTAGCTGGGCTCAGGTGTGCAGAGGTCGCCCCAGGGCCTCCATGTGACGAAAAGGGGCTGTAGCAGCAACACTGGAAAGCTGTCAGTGTCCTCAGAGCAAAGTGCGTTCTGGACACTGTCCCTGGAGGCAGGGTGGAGAAAGGACAGAAGAACAGGTATCTAAAAGTTAAAAGAAGAGAGAACAAGCTGTGTTTGAGTCCTGGGTTTTACTGTTTGTTTTTCATAAAAGTGAAAGAGTCAATTCCTAGGCAGGTTGATAAGAAGTCCGGAGTCCCCAAGGAGGAGAAGAAAGGGGTCTGAGGCTCTCAAGGTGGAGATAGGGATCTGAAATTCTCAAGGAGGAGGAAAGGAAAAACATTTTTTTTTTCTTCTTCTTCTCCTCTACATACCTTAGTCTTAGTCACATAAAATGAAGAAAATGAAGTCGTTCAGTTGTGTCCGATTCTTGGAGACCCCATGGACACCTACCAGGCTCCTCTGTCCATGGAATTTTCCAGACAATAGTTCTGGAGTGGATTGTCATTTCCTTCTCCAGGGGATGTTCCCAACCCAGGGATTGAACCCGGGTCTTCCACATTGTAGACAGATGCTTTACCGTCTGAGCCACCAGGGAAGTCCTTAAGGGAATCACTTAAATTGTGTCTTGTTTACAAGGACACCACTGTTTCTAGTATCAGGTTGTTGTAATATACTTTATAAAAGGTCTGGCACTTAACAGATTGCAGAGATGACTATGGCTTGGAAGAGCTGCTGTGTGGAAGTTTCATTCCTAAGTGTAATTAAAAAAAAAATCAAAGGGAGAGAAAAGATAAATATTTGGGGCAGGTAAAGGGCATCCATGTTGTTTTTCCTTACTTCCATTGTTTTTATAAATGGAGACAATTTACACGATCAACTTATTTACTTTAGAGCAGTTCATCAGGAGTTACTGAGCTTAAAGTGCTTCCATAATGGTTAGAGTCAATATTCTGTTCCACAATCTTGCTAGCTAAGCCCAGTGCAGAAGATGAACCTGGATCAGGCAAGTCCATTATGAGACTGCAATCAGTGTTTTTTTTTGTTGTTGCTGTTGTTGTTGTTGTTCCTGAAAGAACACTGGGGGCATTCAGATGTGATGGATCTTTAAATGTTCTTGTGAGATTCTAGAACAGTGCGATTACTAACCATGGGTGCATTGTGAGACAGGAAAGAAAAATGAATACCTGAGTGTAGCAGTTGGTATCTGCTAGTGTAATTGACCAGAGAAGGCAATGGCAACCCAGTATTCTTGCCTGGAAAATCCCATGGATGGAGGAGCCTGGTAGGCTACAGTCTATGGGGTCGCGAAGAGTCAGGCAAGACTGAGCGACTTCACTTTCACTTTTCACTTTCATGCATTGGAAAAGGAAATGGCAACCCACTCCAGTATTCTTGCCTGGAGAATCCCAGGGATGGGGGAGCCTGGTGGGCTGCCGTCTACGGGGTTGCACAGAGTCGGACACAACTGAAGCGACTTAGCAGCAGCAGCAGTGTAACTGACTGTCCCCAGGGCAACCCCCCACCTGACCCTCCAATGCCCAGTGTTCACCATTGCCTGGTGAAGGCTGATTATTGGGAGGTTTTTCTTTATCAAAGCAGAGTGAACAGGAAGTTCCAGAGGGTGAATATCCCTGAAAGAAGTCCTCAAGCAATGATGGACATAGAATCTTTGCATTAAAATTCTTTAAGACTGCATTAAAACTGACTTGCATTTTATACTGTCTTATAGAATTCCCTAGAATAGCAGTCCCCAATCCTTTTTGTGCCAGGGACCAGGTTCATGGAAGACAATGTTTCCATGGATCAGAGGGTAGAGAGTTGGGGATAGTTTCAGGATGATTCAAACACATTTCATTTATTGTATATTTTATTTCTATTATCATTGTATCAGCTCTACCTCATCATCACCCATTAGATCCCAGGGGTTGGAGACTCCTGTTGTAGAAAACTCACACCCCAGTTTCATTTGGTGTTAATTCCCTCTTAAATCTTGTATGGGGTTTCTTCCTTTCTCAGTCTCATTTCCACATTCCTCGCTCTGTGTTTCCTAATGTTATCTTGTGTTAAACCTAATTGCTCTCAAAGGCTTGTCTCAGGATCTGCCGCCAGAGGGACACACTCAGACACATTTTGGCTTCTTCCAGGTGATTGCAATGATGAAGTAGTGTGTGGCCTGGAACCTAGAGTTTTTAGTGGGCTCCCCAGGTGGCTTAGTGGTAAAGAATCTGCCTATCAATGCAAGAGACATGAGTTCGATCCCTGGGTCAGGAAGATCCTCTGGAGGAGGAAATGGCAACCCATTTTGCTATTATTGCCTGGGAAATCCCATGGACAGAGTGTGGTGGGCTACACACCAAGGGGTCACAAAGAGTCAGATATGGCTGCGCAACTGAGCACAGCACACACACATAGCCAATGTACACCTGATGTGAAGTAATCCAAAGGGACAGAATCCAAATCTTCTAGCATGTTTAGGCAGTGGCCTTCGTCACAGCTGGCACCTGGATACCTGGTCAAGAAGGCAAAGCACAGCATTGGATATAAAGAGGGAGAGTCTAAAACATGGAAATTGAGGGAAGAGGCACTCCTTATCTGGATGACATATAAATGGTATAAGTGTCCAAGAATGCCAGGCTGGTAATCGGGGTTTATCAGAAGCACAGAGTGGTATCTTGGGGTAGCAGATGAAGTCATTCCAGGTAGAACAGTGAACTGATGTGGCCTGAACCTCCCTGACAGTAAGTTTTGGTACTCAAGCCTGACACTAAGCTTTCTGCTTAGTATTGCTTCTTTTAATTCTAACAAGGATAGTGACAAAAGGTATTATCACTTCTATTCTATAGGTAAAAAAAAAAAATGAAGTTTTTTTGTTGTTTTTGTTAATTTATTTATTTTAATTGGAGGCTAATTACTTTGCAATATTGTAGTGGTTTTTGCCATACATTGACATGAATCAACCATGGGTGTACATATGTTCCCCATCCTGGACCCCCGTCCCACATCCCTCCCCTTACTTTTTCAAAGTCATCTTCCTGGAAAATGGTGGAGGGACCCACTTCTGACTAGTTTCATAGTTCATGCACCTTTTGGTAAAAATACAAAGCAGAGTCTCCTGGACTTGACTTCTGTGGGTACATTTCCTCAAGAGGATGGGCCATAAAGGGATGTGGGGACCCCAGGGATTTATACTCTCTTTATTATCAAATCTCATGTCTATACAGAGGAACCATAGGAGGGGCTGAGGAATTAAAGTGCAGGTTCCCAGGTGGTGCTAGTGGTAAAGAATCTGCCTGCCAGTGTGGATAGACATAAGAGACCTGGGTTCCATGCCTGGGTCGGGAAGATGCCCTGGAGGAGGGCACAGCAACCCACTCCAAGATTCCTGCCTGAAGAAGTTCATGGGCAGAGGAGCCTGGCAGGCTATCGTCCACGGGGCCACAGAGTTGAATGAGGCTGAGCACACGTGTCGTTGATCACAAAAGAGGTGATCGCAAAAGCCAGAGAAGTTGTAGGAAGACGATGTACAATTAGTTGTGCATACATCACTTGTTGGTGCTCAGATATTAGGGCAGTCTCCAAATTAACCCAGGATCCCTCCTTTTTTAACTTTTTTTAAAAATTCTAGTTATTTAAGATATTTTAGATCATGAGATTTTTTACTTAAAATTTTTTTTTTTTACTTTGCAATAATGTATTGGTTTTGCCATACATTACACACCGAGGAAATCAGAATTGAAAGAGACACATGTACCCCAGTGTTCATCACAGCACTGTTTATAATAGCCAGGACATGGAAGCAACCTAGATGTCCATCAGCAGATGAATGGATAAGAAAGCTGTGGTACATATACACAATGGAGTATTACTCAGCCATTAAAAAGAATACATTTGAATCAGTTCTAATGAGATGGATGAAACTGGAGCCGATTATACGGAGTGAAGTAAGCCAGAAAGAAAAACACCAATACAGTATACTAACACATATATACAGAATTTAGAAAGATGGTAATGATAACCCAGAATCCCCTTGATAGGGAAGACAATAGTGTTATTTTGTTTTAAGAATTTACTTTTCATTTTGAAGCATACTATATAAAAAGCCACATACAATAAAAAATATTTCGCTTACTAAGGATTGTAAAGTGAGCATCCGTGAAACCTCTATCAAGATCAAATCACTGAATTTTACCAATCCCTAGACACCCCACAGTTACCCTCAGATTTGTTTGCTTAGTAGCTAAGCTGCATCTGACTGTAGCCTGCCAGGATCCTCTGCCCATGGGATTCTCCAGGCAAGAATACGGGAGTGAGTTGCAATTTCCTTCTCCAGGGGATCTTCCCAACCCAGGGATCAACCTCATGTCTCCTGCTTGGCAGATGAATTCTTTACTACTGAGCCACCAGGGAAGCCCTCCTGTCTGCTAGCCACGTCTTAATCCAAAAATATGGTCCTATTTCGGTCCTCACAGCCTTTATTTCTTTTTAATAATGTTTAATAGTTATAATGACCACTTATTCATGCCAATATGATAGAACTTAATTTCTGCTTTTGAGCTTTATATAAATGCTGTATGCAGACTTTCCAGCATTCTGTCTCACTGTGCCAGTATGAACTGACCATTAAAAAAAAAACATAGCTACAGTGTTTTAGGGATGTTGAAGAAAGTGTGCCAATTTGTTCAGGTTTATCCCTTAGAGGACTCATGTCCGGAAAACATATTATATGTCATGGAGAATAAATAGAGACTTTAAAAACCACTTGGCAGGTCATATAGTTGTCATGGTCACTGAAGAGGATTTACATGGTTCCCTGTTAAGTACTTCTCCTTCATAGATCAGGTCACATAATTAATGCCTGGATCAACAACAGATTCACGGGCAGTGAGGTCATTCCATTGTCAGTAGTTTTCTCACAGGAGAAACTAGAGGATGTTCTTAAGTTTTCTTGTTCCAGGAATGAAGATACAGAATTGCAGCTTTGGTACTTTGATTCATACCTCCTTTCCTAGAGCACAGTGCTTTGGCCCCTGGAAAATTCTTACTTGGCCTTCAAGGTTCAGCTCAAATATCATTTCTCAGATGAGACTTTCCACTGTCTTCCCTTCAAGGAGGAGATAATCCCCAGAAATTCACTACCTTAGGGAGTGCTTGAATCTAATCCTGTTGCCAATAACACAGCAGTAGCATTACGTTTACATGCTGATCTTCTCTGCTCCACATTAAGAGACTTGGGAAGAGGGACAGTACCCATTTATCTTCTCCCTTCTCAGTGATGAGCATATAGGCATCCACTCACTTTTGTTGGATCAATCAGTCAATCAATCAATGAAGGGATAGATAAAGTCCTGTAGAGGGAAATTAATTAACGGCAGAGACTCTTTGAATCTTAAACCAGAAAGACACGGCAAGGTTATAAATTATAATAGTCAAGGGGAGCTGGAGAAACTTTCAAGAAGTGATGAATGGGGAAGATACCACAGGATGCATGACATAGATGCTTAATCCAAGAACACAGAGAATGTCAGAGATATGGTGAGACGGTTATCATTTTAGCCAGAGCACTATTCATCGGGCCTAAAAGGAGCCATGCCAGACCATGATGGTCTCTTTCATAACCTGATGAAATTTAAGTAATACTGGAGTGGGTTGCCATTTTCTTCTCCAATGCAGGAACATGAAAGGTGAAAGTGAAGTAGTTCAGTCCTGTCTGACTCTTAGCAATCCCGTGGACTTCAGCCTACCAGGCTCCTCTGTCCATGGGATTTTCCAGGCTGGAGTGGGGTGCCATTGCCCTCTCCATATTAATCTTAGAGAAAGTGTTATTTCCATAAAAATGTAAATGGGGCACACCCACACCCACACACACACATGCAGCATGTATGCATGCTCAGTCACGTCTGGAGCTGGAGTGAGTTGCCATTTCCTACTCCAGGGGCTCTTCCCAACCTGGGGATCAAGCCTGCATCTCTTGCATCCCCTGCATTGGCAGGTGGGTTCTTCACCACATATGAGTAAAGAGAGCTCTTTGTGGATATGGAGAATATGCATGACTGGTTGGTTGGGGAAACTTGGAAACTTCTACATGTTATTTACTTTTAAAAACTTGGATGAAACATGCTTTTATAATGGAAGCTATTTTAAGTTCAAAAATTTCAGTTCATCTTCCTAAAGATTCCAGGAGCCTACTTGTTTAATCCATGCAACACATAATGATGAAATTATCATTTAACATTATGGTGTACTTGGAGGTGCCCTACAAATTAAAATGCAGAGCAGAAAAAAAAATAAAATAAAATGCAGAGCAGAAGAATAACATTCTTGCTCATGAACCTAAGTGTTTCTGGGATCAGATGTCCTTGCTGTCAAAAATCAGTGGTGAAATCCCTATTCAAGTGTTTGTATCCTTCTTCATTCCATTACTAGTAACTTTCCCCTGCCTGCCTCATAATTCTAAGTGATACAATATAGTGTGTAATAACCATGAGCGACTGGGTTTTCCCTGGTAGCTCAGACTGTAAAGAATCTGCTTGAAATGCAGGAGGCTTGGGCTCAATACCTGAGTCAGAAAGATCCCCTGGAGGAGGAAATGGCAACCTACTCCAGAATTCCATGGACAGAGGAGCCTGATGGGCTACAGTCCATGGGGTCACAAAGAGATACACATGACTAAGCGACCAGAAAGAATGAAGGGATGGAGCCAAAGCAAAAACAATACTCATCTGTGGATGTGACTAGTGATAGAAACAAACTACGATGCTGTAAAGAGCAATATTACATAGGAACCTGGAATATCAGGTCCATGAATCAAGGCAAATTGGAAGTGGTCAAACAAGAGACGGCAAGAGTGAACATCGACATTCTAAGAATCAGCGAACTAAAATGGACTGGAATGGGTGAATTTAACTCAGATGACAATTATATCTACTACTGTGGGCAAGAATCCATTAGAAGAAATGGAGTAGCCATCGTGGTCAACAAAAGAGTCTGAAATGCAGTACTTGGATGCAATCTCAAAAACGACAAAATGATCTCTGTTCGTTTCCAAGGCAAACCATTCAATATCACCATAATCCAAGTCTATGCCCCAACCAGTAATGCTGAAGAAGCTCAAGTTGAACAGTTCTATGAAGTCCTACAAGACCGTGTAGAACTAACACCGAAAAAAGATGTTCTTTTTATTATAAGGGACTGGAACGTAAAACTAGGAAGTCAAGAAACACCTGGAGTAACAGGCAAATTTGGCCTTGGAATGTAGAATGAAGCAGGGCAAAGACTAATAGAGTTTTGCCAAGAAAATGCACTGGTCATAGCAAACACTTTCTTCCAACAACACAAGAGAAGACTCTACACATGGACATCACCGGATAGTCAACACTGAAACCAGATTGATTATATTCTTTGCAGCCAAAGATGGAGAAGCTCTATACAGTCAGCAAAAAACAAGTCTGGGAGCTGACTGTGGCTCAGATCATGAAATCCTTATTGCCAAATTCAGACTTAAATTGAAGAAAGTAGGGAAAACTGCTAGACCATTCAGGTATGACCGAAATCAAATCCCTTATGATTATACAGTGGAAGTGAGAAATAGATTTAAGGGACTAGATCTGATATAGAGTGCCTGATGAAATATGGAATGAGGTCCGTGACATTGTACAGGAGACAGGGATCAAGACCATCCCCATGGAAAAGAAATGCAAAAAAGCAAAATGACTGTCTGGGGAGGCCTTACATAGCTGTGAAAAGAGAGGTGAAAAGCAAAGGAGAAAAGGAAAGATATAAGCATCTGAATGCAGAGTTCCAAAGAATAGCAAGAAGAGATAAGAAAGCCTTCTTCAGCAATCAATGCAAAGAAATAGAGGAAAAGACAGAATGGGAAAGATGAGAGGTCTCTTCAACAAAATTAGAGATACCAAGGAAACATGTCATGCAAAGATGGGCTCGATAAAGGACAGAAATGGCATGGACCTAACAGAAGCAGATATTAAGAAGAGGTGGCAAGAATACACAGAACTGTACAAAAAGATCTTCACAACCCGGATAATCACGATGGTGTGATCACTCATCTAGAGCCAGACATCCTGGAATGTGAAGTCAAATGGGCCTTACAAAGCATCACTACGAACAAAGCTAGTGGAGGTGATGGAATTTCAGTGAAGCTATTTCAAATCCTGAACGATGATGCTGTGAAAGTGCTGCACTCACTATGCCATCAAATTTGGAAAACTCAGCAGTGGCCACAGGACTGGAAAAGGTAAGTTTTCATTCCAATCCCAAAGAAAGGCAATACCAAAGAATGCTCAAACTACCAGACAATTGCACTCATCTCACACACTAGTAAAGTAATGCTCAAAATTCTCCAAGCCAGGTTTCAACAATATGGGAACCATGAACTTCCTGATGTTCAAGCTGGTTTTCGAAAAGGCAGAGGAACCAGAGATCAAATTGCCAACATCCACTGGATCATGGAAAAAGCAAGAGAGTTCCAGAAAAACATCTATTTCTGCTTTATTGATTATGCCAAAGCCTTTGACTGTGTGGATCACAATAAACTGGAAAATTCTGAAAGAGATGGGAATACCATACCACCTGACCTGCCTCTTGAGAAATCTGTATGCAGGTCAAGATGCAACAGTTAGAACTGGGCATGGAACAGCAGACTTGTTCCAAACAGGAAAAGGAGTATGTCAAGGCTATATATTGTCACCCTGCTTATTTAACTGATATGCAGAGTACACCATGAGAAACGCTGGACTGGAAGAAACACAAGCTGGAATCAAGATTGCTGGGAGAAATATCAATCACCTCAGATATGCAGATGACACCACCCTTATGGCAGAAAGTGAAGAGGAACTAAAAAGCCTCTTGATGAAGGTGAAAGAGGAGAGCGAAAAAGGTGGCTTAAAGCTCAACATTCAGGAAATGAAGATCATGGCATCTGGTCCCATCTCTTCATTGAAAATAGATGGGAAAACTGTAGAAACAGTGTCAGACTTTATTTTGGGGGGCTCCAAAATCACTGCAGATGGTGATTGCAGCCATGAAATTAAAAGATGCTTACTCCTTGGAAGAAAAGTTATGACCAACTTAGATAGCATATTCAAAAGCAGAGACACTACTTTGCCAACTAAGGTCCGTCTGGTCAAGGCTATGTTTTTTCCAGTGGTCATGTATGGATGTGAGAGTTGGACTGTGAAGAAGGCTGAGCACCGAAGAATTGATGCTTTTGAACTGTGGTGTTGGAGAAGACTCTTGAGAGTCCCTTGGACTGCAAGGAGAGCCAACCAGTCCATTCTGAAGGAGATCAACCCTGGGATTTCTTTGGAAGGAATGATGCTAAAGCTGAAACTCCAGTACTTTGGCCACTTTATGCGAAGAGTTGACTAATTGGAAAAGACCCTGATGCTGGGAGGGATTGGGGGCCGGAGGAGAAGGGGACGACCGAGGATGAGATGGCTGGATGCCATCACTGACTCAATGGACATGAGTCTGAGTGAACTCCAGGAGTTGGTGATGGACAGGGAGGCCTGGCGTGCTGCAATTCACAGCCTCGCAAAGAGTCTGACACGACTGAGTGACTGAAGTGAACTGAACTGAAGCAACTAATATTTCCCTTTCCACTTTCATAATGATAAAAAATATGGTAACATTCATAAATGTACATGTTTTCGTCCAAACAAAGGTGCTATACAAATCTAGAAAATGATTATAACTACTACTTATGGAACTCCACACACAAAATATTGCAGTTGCATGGTCAGGAAGCTTTGAAATGAAAAAGGAGAATGTCTGATTTTTTTTGAGTGAGGGTCGAGATGGTAGCTTTCATTTTATATTAGAATATAGCTGATTGACAATGTTCTGTTAGTTTCAGATGTACAAAAAATGAATCAGTTATGCATGTATGTATTCTTTTTCAGATTATTTTCCCATATTGGTTATTTCAGAGTACTGAATAGAGTTTCCTGTGTTACAGCATGTCCTGGTTGATTATTTTATACATAGCAGTATGTATATGTTAATCCCAGTCTCCTGAGACAGTAGCTATTCTAACCTAAGTCTTAGGTTTGGCATTGCTCTTCCTGGCAAATATTTTTATTTTCTGTATCCCAAATCCTCTCAAATATGCATCTAATTCTTTCACACTAATACATATTAGGGTGTTCATTCTGAATCATCATCAAATCTCTCATGAAAACCCAAGTTTACATCTAAGAGGTCCTAGCTGACCCAGTGACTTGAGGATGGAGAGATGGATCTCATCGTTTCCTTCTCTGTGCTCTTCATATTGATAAAGTGAAGAAGTTGAACGAGGTGATCTCTTAAGTTTCTTTCAGGTCAGAGGTTTTTAAATAACATGAAATGTCTCTTGTCTAAAGGCAGAAGAAGATTGTTAAATTACATGCAGCTTATCAAAACTTATCCCCCCCAAAAAATATTCTTATACATTTAAATAAAAACGACCATGTAAGGTGTGACTTGAGGGTTAACAGCGTTAGCTTTTAATGACTTTATTTTAGGCATTTCCAAATGTTCTCCTTCAGATAAAGATAAAGGATGCATCTATCTGAATCTTATTCAGAACTTCTTTCATCGTCTTCTTTCATAGCTTTGACCATTCTTTAAAGTTTTGAGCCTCCTCTGTGTATCACACTTTTAGCATCCTTATCAGTTCTATGTCAGATTGTTTTTTTTTTTTTTCCAGTCAAAAACTTTGGATAAATTAGAGCGTGTTTCAGTCATTTTCCCTCTAGTAGCAGCACTAAGTACACCTTTTGGGTGGTCTTTGGGCATATTTATTGGTTTAATTTGATCTATATCACATATTCCAGGAAGGAGAATGGACCAGGCTGCTGTATATTTTTCCCACTGCTCTCAGCAAGCCATTCATCAGTAGTTATTATGCACCTACTGTGTAGGGCATAATTCTAAGTAGCTCTAGGCTGAAGCTGAGATCCAGTTGTGAGGTTTTAAGGAATTTCTCCATCTGGTTGTTAAACACAGCCTTTGCCAAATAGTAGATGATAGAAACCAACAATTAAATAATGCAGGTAAAAAGGAAAATTGATAGATACTACAAATCATCATTTGAGTATTTTACCAACTTTTCTATTGTATATGCTCAAGAGGTGGCTGAAGTCACTACATTGTGTGCTGTGATGCAGATTCCATATATGAATATTGCTCATCATCTCTTTACAACTCTGCATGCGTTGATACCGTGTTGGTTGCTTGAAACTGGCCAAAAGACTTCCCAGGTGGTCCAGTGGTTAAGAATTTGCCTTCCAATGTAGAGGATGCAGGTTCCATCCCTGATTGGGAAGCTAAGATCCCACATGACTCCTGACCAAAAACCCAAAACATAAAACAGAAGCAACAGTGTAACGAATTCAATAGAGACTTTAAAAATTATCCACATCAAAAAAAAAAAAAAAAGAAGAAGAAGAAAAGAAAACCTTAAAAAAAAAAAATAGGTCAAAGTGGGAATAGTTATACTACAAAATTTAGCAAATGCTACAAATGGGCCCTCCTGCACCCCTCCCCAGCTGATTGAAAAACACTTAATACACCACTGCTTCTAGGTGATGTATAAAGTCTGAGTTGAAAAGTAACTATAGCGTTTTGGGGAAGTGCAGCGTCCACGGGTAAGCTGGGGCAAAGGTGTCAGAATAGCACTTTGAATGCTAGTGCCGATTCATAATTAAAATATAAGTCCAAGATAATTAAAAGGTAACCAAGAGAAACATCCTGTGCTTTGGGCCAAGTACTATAATTAAGCTCAACATACACTTTATCAGCTGGAATCGAGTAGGAAGCAGGCACTGCTGTCTTCTGAATGCAGTGAAAAATGCAGTTGGGAGGTTTCTGATGGACTTTGTTACAAAGCAGATAGCTACTCTCTCTCTTTGTCAATAAAAATTAGATGGATAGAAACAGTTTTATAAATCCAGAACGCCTGAGGTTTAGCTGTAAAATATGTCTCCCAACTTTTATTTGAGGTTGATACAAATGTTTGAGCCAGTTTACTTTTAATATTCTTGAATTAAAGACTCACAAGTTACTGGGCAATACTCTGGTGTTATGAATCACCCCTCATTTATAGGGAGGCAACTGGCATTAACTAAGCATCAACCATGTGCCAGACGACTTCTTAGATACTTGATATAGGCAAGTATCTTGCCCCTTGTGCTCTGTAAGAGAGGGATGAACAGGGAAGAGAGAAAATGGATACGTAGAGGACACATGCATATTCTGCATGTACATTGTCTGGAATCATTGCAACAAGCTGAAAAGTGATATTATTTACACTCATTTTATAGTAACACTGAGCTTGGAAACAATTTTAAAGAAACCTTTCTAAATTTACATTGCAAGTAAATGACAGGGCTAAGATTTTTTGAACATATATGGACTTTCTTTTTTTTTTTCTCTCTCTTTTTTTTTTTTTAATTTATTTTTACTTTATTTTGCTTTACAATACTGTGTTGGTTTTGCCATACATTGACATGAATCCACCACGGGTGCATGGGGATGACCCAGAGAGATATATGGACTTTCTATTCAACATTTTTTTTCTTTTTCATTAGGGTTTATTTCAGAATATGGAATATAGCTTTCTGTGCTATACAGTGGGCCCTTGTTGTTTATCCACTCTATATACAATAGTTTGCATCTGCTAATCCCAAGCTCCCAATCCATCCTTCCTTCACCTTGTCTCCTTTAGGGCAGCCACAAGTCTGATCTTTATTTCTGTGGCTCTGCTGAATGGATAAAGAAGATGTGGTGTGTGTATGTATATGTATATGTATATACACACATATAGAATGGGATACTATTCAACCATTAAAAAGAATAGTGCCATTTGCAGTACCAGGGATTGACCTAGAGATTATCTTACTAAGTGAAGTAAGTCAGAAAGAGAAAGACAAATACTATACAATATCATTTAGGTGTAGAATCTAAAATATAACACAAACGAAATTACGGATCAACCAACATTTTTTTAAATATATATTACTTGCTAGGGGATGACCTGGATGCAGGAAAATGTTTACTGTTCTGTCATCTCTCTACTTATAAAGTTTATATCATCTTGGGAGGGGAACATACATAATTATCATCACTTGTGTGAATATTATTATGAGGCCAACACACTAAGTTCATCAGAAGCCTACTCAGCATGGTCCTCAGAGCTCAGTGCAGGCATCTGGGAGCACTCTAGATTAAGCTTAAAGGAAAAACAGGAATTTGGCAGATGGGATGGCATGGAGTAGGTTAATAGCATTCTAGACAGAGGAGATAGCGTCTGCAAAGGACTGGAGTCAGGATGAACAAGTCAAGCCAATCATACTAAGAGCTAAAATACTTTCAATCCTTGTAATACATCTAGGAGGAGACTTATCTATCATAAATGAGGTTGTTCAAGGTGATGAAGGGACTAGATCACGCATTTCTATATGATTACATGAAGTTTGGCTTTTTATCTTGAGGATAGTGCTCCAAACAAGGATGCAACATTATCAGGCTCTTTTTTATATACATATATATGTGTAACAAGTAGAAATCTGACTAGTAACTCGCTTTTTTTAAGTCTGTTGTTCATTTTTTTTTCTTTTTTTTTTTTTGTGAGAACTGAATGGTTCATGGTAAAAATCTAAGTATAGTGCCTGAGGTGAAGTAAGTCTCAGTTGATGCTGGTCTTTCTGTTTGTGTAATATTTCATGGGCTGTCTCTGGCTCTCCCCCAATCTCATCTTTAGCTACTCCCATTTTGGAATTCAACATACCACCTGCTCAGAGAAGACAATGGCACCCCACTCCAGTACTCTTGCCTGGAAAATCCCATGGATGGAGGAGCCTGGTAGGCTGCAGTCCATGGGGTCCCTAAGAGTCGGATACCACTGAGCGTCTTCACTTTCACTTTTCATTTTTGTGCATTGGAGAAGGAAATGGCAACCCACTCCAGTGTTCTTGCCTGGAGAATCCCAGGGACGGGGGAGCCTCGTGGGGTGCCATCTATGGGATCGCACAGAGTCGGACACGACTGAAGTAACTTAGCAGCAGCAGCAGCAAACCACCTGCTTGGGGTATTTTCCCACATGAAGCATCACTTTCCCAAAGTTCACCAAGTGAGCTCTTAGCAGACTTTTTTAACAACAAAGGCTAGAACAGAACCAGTAGCTGGAAGCATAGCTTTTATCATATTGCAGGAATAGCAGTTAGAGGGGTTCAGAAGAATTTCCAAAGGATTCACTGAAGAATTAACCAAAGGGATTGTTGGCTTGGAGGGGGAGTGGGAACTTAGTGTTTAATGGGGACAGAGTTTAAGTTTAAGAAAGTGAAAAATTTGGAAGATAGATGATGATGAGAGTTGCACAACAATGTGAATGTGTTCAGTGCCACTGAACTGTACAGATGAATACGGTTAAAAGAATATTGGAAAAGACTCTGATGCTGGGGAAGATTAAAGGCAAAAGGAGAAGAGGGTGGTGGAGGTTGAAGTGGTTAGATAGCATCACCGACTCAAGGGACATGAACCTGGGCAAACTCCAGGAGATAGTGGAGGACAGGGAAGACTGGTGTGCAGCAATCCATGGGATTGCAGAGTTGGACACAACTTAGCAACTGAACAACCAAAAAGTAGTATATTTTATATTTTATGACTTTTACTACAATAAAGGAAAACATTAAAAAAAGACAAAGCCAGCATGGAAAAATTTAATCCTGGAAAAAAAAAATCGCATGGCCTGGAGATCATGAGATCTTATGATGATGTGAAAAGCTTTATGACCTCTTTTGCTCTGTTTACTGTCTACTTTTCAGCCATAGAGGGATAGCAAGAGCAGTGTGAGTAGGGGAATAGGAAAGAGAGGAAGAAAAAAAAAACTAGATTCTTTCCATTTTTCTAATTAAGGAGAAAAGAGGCTTTAAACTAGTAATAATTAATGTATTCAAACTATATTTAATATCTGGAAGAGAATGATGTTTTAATCAAATTGAGAATATGATGACAATTGAAAATGACCATGGAATTTATGTATTTTCCATGAGTGATCATAAAATTTGTGGAACTGCTCAAGTTGTTATTAAATGGCAGTTGGAAAAAAAATGTCCTTACTGAATATATTTTTATGAGAAAGTAAGAAACAAAATAGAGTTATGCATTTATTATATTCTATTAATTATATTCTTAATTTAGTCCTAAAATAGAATATTTGAATATCAAATTCAATGGGCTTAGTTTGAAGTGGGAAAAAAATGAAAAAAGATGATAAATTCTGAGACACATAGCAGTCAGGTAAAACTTGAGACCTGAATTTTTTTCAGGTGATTATGTTGGAATAAAAAAAAAAAGGAAAATACATAATTCATGCATGACTCACCAAGACTGTATTAAAGATTAATCACAGAGGTCACAAACCAAGATGCAGTGATTGGAATACTGATAAAGATGGAGAGTTTGAAGCTGTTTGCCTTTTTACACATCTTGCTTCATATACTCAGAACAACCCACCTTTGCAGGTCCTTCTTTTCATAACTTGATTTCAAATGATTTTTGGAGTAGGTCTAGCCTCAGTATCTCCTGTAACTTTGCAGTGTTATCTTTGGAAAATTGAATCACCTTCCTAATCCTACCTCCAAGCCTACACCCTGCCCCATTTCAAAATAACCCAAACAAGATCTTCATATCAGTTCCCCTAGCAACTCACTGCTCTTAGCCTTGCCTGACACACTGTTCCCTCACACTGTTCCTTTCACCGGATGTATTTTCTCTCTCACTGCTGCAATTTTATTTCTCAAGACTCCTCTTTCTATTCTTGTAACACTCTTCTCATTTACAATGAAATAGTTTGCTACTTTGTGTTATAACAGGGTCTTTCTGCTTATGCTCCTAGACTGTAGGTTTCTTTGTGTAATTAAATATAAGGAACAGGGTTAGACTTCTATTTATAGCTTCCTGTATGGCTTCCTATATGGCTTCCCTGATAGCTCAGTTGGTAAAGAATCCACCTGCAGAAGACCCCAGTTCAATTCCTGGACAAGGAAGGTCCACTAGAGAAGGGATAAACTACCCATTCCGGTATTCTTGGGCTTCCTTTGTGGCCCAGCTGGTAAAGAATCTGCCTGCAATGTGGGAGACTTGGGTTCCATCCCTATGTTGGGAAGATACCGTGGAGAAGGGAAAGGCTACCCACTCCAGTATTCTGGTCTGAAAAATTCCATGGGGTGGATAGTCCATGGGGTCACAAAGAGTTGGACACGACTGAGTGACTTTCACTTTCATGTGTCAGGGACTAGGCTAGATGCCTTGCAAAATATCTTACTTCATCTTTAAAGTTACCCTATCATCTCCATTTTTTAGATGAGTTAACCAACTCAATAAGTTAATCAACTCCTCCAAAGGGTTAATGCTGGGATGGACATATACTGAGCCATTTCTGCCTCAGTTACTGCAATGTTACCACATACCGAGATCAGAAGTCAGAGTTTCTTCATTTTTCTGCCCAAACTTTGTGGTTTCTGAGTGCTGCCCATGGATCGTTGGCTCCGTCTATCTCTGTGTGTGCTTCCCTATCTATCTCTTCTGGTTATTTATGTCTACTTAGAATTTTCTTAAGATTTCACCCTACATATGAGTGTATAAGAGGAATTCACCATGAAGAATGGTGGGGGAGGCACCAGGGGCAGACATGATGGTATGAACAGATATGGGTAGAGACTTGCTGCACTAATGACCAGCCAGTAAAACAACTTGCCAGTGTGGTGCCCCAAGCTAATTCAAAGGGAGGACTACGCATTCCAGCCCGAAGTGAAGTGTTAGTCCCCTGGTTGTGTCTGACTCTGTGATCCCATGGACTGTAGCCTACCAGGCTTCTCTGTCCTTAGGATTTCCCAGGCAAGAATACTGGAGTGGATAGCAATTCCCTTCTCCAGGGGATCTTCCTGACCCAGGGATCCAATCTGGGTTTTCATGTTTCTTCAGTTCAGTTCAGCTCAGCTCAGTAGCTCAGTCGTGTCCAGCTCTTTATGACCCCATGAATTGCAACATGCCAGGTCTCCCTGTCCATCACCAACTCCTGGAGATCAACCAGACTCATGTCCTTTGAGTCGGTGATGCCATCCAGCCATCTCATCCTCTGTCATCCCCTTCTCCTCCTGCCTCCAATCCCTCCCATCATCAGAGTCTTGGGGCCTTTATACCTGTAACTATGTGACAATGGCATTTTTGTCCATATTTTTATAGCCTTGAGAGAAAAGGTGGTGCTAAGTCATGGAACAAGATAATGGCAGAGTTGACGTATGATCCCAGGTGTCTTGACTTTCAGTTTAATCTGGCAGTCAGATTCTTTACCATCTGAACCACCATACATCTAAACAACAGAAGGCACTGGGAAGGTAGGGCAGCCTCTGTAGCTGTGTCACAGGCCAAGCCCATCATCCAGGATGCTCCTGGAAAACGAAGCTCTGTTCAGATGGGCTGTGTTCTACTGGTCCCTGAAGCCTACAGCCCTGTTAGCTGACCCTACTAAACCATTGCACAACTACCTTAATGTGGGAAGAGAGGATGGTAACTATTCAGCTTATAAGCTTATGCAGACTCTCTGCAAATCACTTTTTTCTCTTGCATTATGCAAGATTAGCCTTGGATTTGTTTTCTTGCCCCATCCCACCCCCAGTGAAGGAGGTCCTATGATATGGCTACGTTATTTAAAATAATTTTTTTTGTGTGTGTGTTAGTATACTGTATTGATGTTTTTCTTTCTGGCTTACTTCACTCTGTATAATCAGCTCCAGTTTTATCCACCTCATTAGAACTGATTCAAATGTATTCTTTTTAATGGCTGAGTAATACTCCATTGTGTAGAAAAACACCAATACAGTATACTAACACATATATATGGAATTTAGAAAGATGGTAATGATAACCCTGTATGTGAGACAGCAAAAGAGACACAGATGTATAGAACAGTCTTTTGGACTCTGTGAGAGAGGGAGAGGGTGGGAAGATTTGGGAGAATGGCATTGAAACATGTATAATATCATAAGAAATGAATCACCAGTCTAGGTTCAATGCAGGATAAAGGATGCTTGGGGCTGGTGCACTGGGATGACCCAGGGAGATGGTATGGGGAAGGACGTGGGAGGGGGTTCAGGATTAGAACACGTGTACACCCATGGCGGATTCATGTTGATGTATGCAAAAACAATACAGTATTGTAAAGTAAAATAAAGTAAAATAAATAAATAAATAATAAAAAAAATTTTTGACGTTGACTATTTTTAAAGTCTTTCTGTTTTTTTGGCCCCAAGGCATGTAGAACCTTAGTTCCCCAACCAGGGATCAAACCCACACCTCTTGCATTGGACGGTAGAGTCTTAACCACTAGAATGCCAGGGAAGTCCCTGGCTAGTTTTATTTTAAACTCTATTTTACTGGAAGGAAAATAGTAGCATCTCCCATCTCTATAACATCACGTTTCTTAAAGGGCCTTTATATCTGTAACTATGTGAAAGTGCCATTTTTGTCCATATTTTTAGTTGAGGAAACTAAAGCCTTGAGAGAGAGGACGGTGCTAAAGTCATGGGACAAGGTAATGGCAGAGTTGACGTATGATCCCCGGTCTCTTGACATTCAGTTTAATATTCTTTGTGTTGCATCTTTTTTGATTAAAAAGAAAAAAAAAAGAAAAAAGAAATGGTACAAACAATCAATCTGCTCGAGTTTTTGACAAGGCTTATACCCTGTGGGGTTATTAGCTGGAAGCTCAACACGTGGGCTATTTTTGATCACTCGATGGTCCTGGTGACAAGAGTTTGAACAGTTCAGAATGAAGCTGGTTAGGGGGACAGCATCTCTTTTTACATACATCACAGCCTTGAACATTTTCAGCATTTGCCCGTATAAGGCACACACACAAGAGGATCATATGAAAGCTGGTGTTTTGAAAGCCCTCGCTGAATATACGCAAAAATTGATGACTCTAAAAGGACATTGCTTTTCAAACTGAAAGAAAAGCTCTGAAAAGAAGTTGGAAGGGCATTTTACTCATGTAGAAAGAATCCATTAAAAGTCTATTTCCGTATTTTCTCAGCGTATTTGATGATAGTGTTAACATAATGCTGCTGCTGCTGCTAAGTCACTTCAGTCGGGTCCGACTCTGTGCTACCCCATAGACGGCAGCCCACCAGGCTCCCCGTCCCTGGGATTCTCCAGGCAAGAACACTGGAGTGGGTTGCCATTTCCTTCTCCAATGCATGAAAGTGAAAAGTGAAAGTGAAGTCGCTCAGTCATGCCTGACTCTTAGCGACCCCATGGACTGCAGCCTACCAGGCTCCTCCGTCCATGGGATTTTCCAGGCAAGAGTACTGGAGTGAGGTGCCATTAGTTTCAAATGAAGTACAGAAAATTGCCACTTTACAGATCCACACACTGGAAGCTTTAGACTTCAGCGGACATTCAGACCAACAGTAGAAATGTCTCTGAGATGTAGCTCTGTTATTTGTGACTGTGAATGTCCTCAAGTTCCCTGATCCTCAGCAGTCACCTTTCTACTTAATATCTAACTGCACAATCTGAGCTTCTATGCTGTGGACCTGTAAGGGCCCCATCTTTGCTTCCACATCACCAGTCAGTTTTGTGGCATGGTTATAATGTGATATCTCTGCTTTACCATGAAACAGTCAAATAAAAGACATAAAACAGGTGCTTTGTGTCCCCGAGCCCCATGATTTTTCTCCTTATGTATCCCCATTCCTGGTTTAGTTTGGATCTTCTCTATCATTAGTGATTTCTATTTCTAACGTTTCTTCATATTATAGTCAAGACCGATTAATTTTATTTTTCATGATAGAGAGGTTTTGCAATTGTCTTTTGCTATTTGTGCCTGTCTTTTGCAAATATAGGAAATCTTATTATTGTTAGTGGAGAAGACTTGATAACTGGGAATACATGTTTAACTTGCTGAGATTGTCTACATCAATTTCAACTCTCCCAGGATTGATTGAGGGCTTATCTTGCTCACTGTACAATCTTACAAAGAAATAGAGGATCAATGCAAAGAAATAGAGGAAAACAATAGAATAGGAAGAACTAGAGATCTCGTCAAGAAAATTATGGATACCAAGGGAACATTTCATGCAAAGATGGGCTCAATAAAGGACAGAAATGGTCCAGACCTAACAGAAACAGAAGATATTAAGAAGAGGTAGCAAGAATACACAAAAGAACTATACAAAAGAGATCTTCATGACCCAGATAATCACAATGGTGTGATCACTCACTTAGAACCAGACATCCTGGAACGTGAAGTCAAGTGGGTCTTAGGAAGCATCACTAGGAACAAAGCCAGTGGAAGTGATGGATTTCCAGTTGAGCTTTTTAAAATCCTAAAAGATGATGCTGTGAATGTGCTCCACTCAATATGTCGGCAAATTTGGAAAACTCAGCAGTGGCCACAGGACTGGAAAAGGTCAGTTTTCATCTGAATCCCAAAGAAAGGCAATGCCAAAGAATGCTCAAACTACCGCACAATTTCACTCATCTCACATGCTAGTAAAGTAATGCTCAAATTTCTCCAAACCAGGTCCAGCAATATGTGAACTGTGAACTTCCAGATGTTCAAGCTGGTTTTATAAAAGGCAGAGGAACCAGAGATCAAATTGCCAACATCCGCTGGACCATCGAAAAAGCAAAAGAGTTCCAGAAAAAAAAAAAAACATCTATTTCTGCTTCATTGATTATGCCAAAGCATTGGACGGTGTGGATCACAATAAACTGTGGAAAATTCTGAAAGAGATGAGAATACCAGATCACCTGACTTGCCCCTTGAGACACCTATATGCAGGTCAGGAAGCAACAGTTAGAACTGGACATGGAACAACAGACTGGTTCCAAATAGGAAAAGGAGTATGTCAAGGCTGTATATTGTTACCCTGCTTATTTAATTATATGCAGAATACACCATGAGAAATGCTGGGCTAGATGAAGCACAAGCTGGAATCAAGATTGCCGGGAGAAATATCAATGACCTCAGATATGCAGATGATACTACCCTTATGGCAGAAAGTGAAGAAGAAATAAAGAACCTCTGATGAAAGTGAAAGAGGAGAGTGAAAAAGTTGGCTTAATGCTCAACATTCAGAAAACGAAGATCATGGCATCTGGTCTCATCGCTTCATGGGAAATAGATGGGAAAACAGTGGAAACAGTGTCAGACTTTATTTTTGGGGGCTCCAAAATCACTGCAGATGGTGATTGCACCCATGAAATTAAAAGATGGTTACTCCTTGGAAGGAAAGTTATGACCAACCTAGACAGCATATTAAAAAGCAGAAACATTACTTTTTCAAAAAAGGTCTGTCTAGTCGAGGCTATGGTTTTTCCAGTGGCCATGTATGCATGTGAGAGTTGGACTTTAAAGAAAGCTGAGCACCAAAGGGTTGATGCTTTTGAACTGTGGTGTTGGAGAAGACTCCTGAGAGTCCCTTGGACTGCAAGAAGATCCAACCAGTCCATCTAAAGGAAATCAGTCCTGGATGTTCATTGAAAGGACTGATGTTGAAGCTGAAACGCCAATATATTGGCCACCTGATGCGAAGAGCTGACTCATTTGAAAAGACCCTGATGTTGGGAAAGATTGAAGACAGGAGAAGGTGACGACAGATGATGAGATGGCTGGATGGCATCATCGACTCAATGAACATGGGTTTGGGTGGGCTCTGGGAGTTGGTGATGGACAGGGAGGCCTGGCATGCTGCAGTTCATGGGGTCACAAAGAGTTGGACACGAATGAGCAACTATACTGAACTGAACTGAACTGAACTACAGTGTGGGTTGCATCTCAATTTTACCTACTTTTTCCCCCACTTGGAATTAATTTTATACTCTGATTTTTGTTTCCCCTATAACATTTTTCTGTAAATAGCTTGATGGTCACTAGCTTTAATTGAGACAAGTTTACTAATTTCAGTTCTCTGGCTCTGTGTCAGTCAAGATTCAATCAAGAGGAAATAACTGCATAGTATTTGATACCAATAAATTTAATATAAAGAATTGTTATTGCTAAATAGAAGGAGGAAACCATAAAGAGGCAAGAGTTAAAGGAATACTAAAACATGGAGATGATAAACGTGGAAGGTGGTGAAGAATTACTTTCTAAGACTAAGATTCACACCCCACAGGAGAAGGCATAGTTGTTGGGAATACACTTTTTTGCATATGCAAGCATTCTCTATGTTTCTCTGGGCCATCACTGCTCAACAGTCACTGGACAAGCAGAAAACACTTCTTCTGGGTGCAGGAAAGCCGAGGCTTGGGAACCAACTGCTGGGTTGCTTGCAAGGGCCCCTAGAAATTTATCTCCAGGGACCCACTGAGACCCACAGAGAAAACTTTCATCTTGATAGTTCAGCCTGCAAGTTAATTTTGCTTATCTTAACATCCCTGTTCCTTTATTAATACTTTCCACAGGTGCTAGAAGGAGTCTCTCTATTCATCATCCATAGTCTCTCTCTGTTTCATTGTGAACCATTTTAAGAAATGTTCGTCATTTTTGTTTTTAAATGGAAGGTAAAGAAATAGAAGATAAATATGCTGTGGAAAATGTCTGCTTCACTCATTCAAAGTAGCTGGGAATGGTTAAAGCAAAGATTTGATCTTCTGAGAGCAATAAAAGCTCTATCTTTAGTCATTCCACTTTGGCCCATGAGAATTCACTCTAGTCAACTAACCAAGAAGCATTTACTTTTTGTAGAATCATAAAGTATGGTTTTGTTGCTGTTTAGGACAAGAGGGAAATAAAGATATCAGCCAACTAATTTAACCAAATCTGTCAGCCTTCAGAGCCTGCACTCTTCCCTAAATGCACAGCTAGAATTTAATTTTTAAATCAAGAATTACACATTAGGAGGATAATGATTTCCCCTTCCCCTTCCCTCTCCATGTCAGGATATCTCTAGGTCTTTATTTATACTTTATTTCCTGTTATCAAAGAAGTGATACTGCCTATGGAATCTTATCAGGCTTATTGGATTGGATTTAGGGTCATTACTGGCAAGCATCTAGCTGTTTTGTTTTGAACAAATTAACTTATGTCTCTAAATCTATCAAGTGGGGAACTTACATATAATTCTCTGGCAACAGTTATTGTCACCTATTGTTAAGAGATAGTCTTTATTTCCCATGCTAATGTCTGCCAGGAACCTCACAATTTTCAACTACAACATAAAGGAAGAAGGTTGAAATGAAAGATTTCTATTTTATACATGAAATAGTAGAAAATTAACTCTAAGCAAACTGAAAATTATATTCCTAATCCTAAAGCAACTACCAAAAACGCAATAAAAAGTATAGTTAACAGTCAAATAGATAAATTAGAATGGACTTATGAAAATATTCAAATACATATGAAGGCAGAAAGGAAGAACAGAGAAAAAAAATCAGGATGACTAACAATAAAATTAAAACATAAATTCAGGCTTATCAGTGATACAAATAGATTAAATAGTCCAGAAAGAAAACATTTACATGAAAAAAAAAAAAAAACACCTCAAGGCCCAGATTGTTTATCTGATGAATTCCTTGAGTTCATCCTCCTCTTAAAAAGTGGAAAATCAGGGAACAGTTCTGAACTCATTTTAAAAGGCCTATTAAGTCTGATGATAACACATACATTATAAACAAAACACAAGAAAGAAAGAAAAACAAAGGCAAACATCTTTCACAAATGCACTTTACAAAAAGCCTACAAAATAGCAAATGAAAAACATCAGTTTTATTATCTGTATATAAAATGGATAGTAAATCAAGACCAGAAGAGTTTCTCATAGGAATGTTGCTTTAACTTTTGAATAATTAGTTTAATTAATCATCTTAACAAACTAAAAGATCTGTTGGAAGGCCAACATCAAGATAAAAAAATAACTAAAAAAATGCAAAACAAAAACACAAAAACACCCACAAAATCTCAGCAAAGTAGGAATAAGAGGGAAGTTCCTCAGTCTAATAAAATATATCTACAAAAAAGCTACAGCTAACATCAAACTCAATGGATATTCTGTTTTTTCCTAAAGATAGCATCCCTTCTTAATATTCCTCAATTTTATGCCCTTTCAATTAATCTCTCCTTTTTTACTAAAGATGTCTCTCAAAATGTTAGTTTATATACTTTGTCTCTGTTTTCATTATTTTCCCTCTTCTCAGCTCCTTGAAGTCTAACACTTTTACCCATCAGTTCATGCTGGAAAACTTGTCTAATTCTCCATGGTATTTATTTTTCTCAGGCTTGACAATCTCTAGGTATTGGCTGCTCCTTCTCACTTGCCCTTGGCTCTAGAATTATGTAGGCAGGTTCTGGGGTTTTACTTTTCTGAGCTCTAGCCATACCTCCACATCTTTGCCATGAAACTTTTTCTAACCAAAAGGAAGGGAAAGCTCAGTAAGATCAAACTGACTCATCTAGTTGAAGCTGTGGTTGTGTGATGTCAAGCAATTAGACAAACAGGGTTTCTTTCTATTGATTTGAACTCTCCCCGTTCTTTCCTCCTACCTAGTTGACATTCCTTCTAGATTTTTATCTAGATCTGTTGTGTTCAGTTTCTAAGCCCTGTCCAATCGCTTTGCAACCCCATGGACTGCAGCCCACAGGGCTCCTCTTGTGTATAGGATTTCCCAGGCAAGAATACTGGAGTGGGTTGCCATTTGCTATTCCACGGGATCTTCCTGACTCAGTGATCAAACCATAGTCTCTTGCATCTCCTGAACTGAATTCTTTACCACTGTGCCACCTGTGAAGTCCATTCAGTGGCTATGATATGTTCATCATTATATTTGATAAACTAGTTGTTATTCAGAAAGGGACTATCTATCTACCTGTCCTTCTGTCAGCATTTCTGGCTTTCCTTGTCTTGATGACTTCTTCTTAAGGACTGCTGGCTTACCTGATTCTCACCAGCTCCTGAATTACTTGGATTCCCTTCTTCTCACTTGTTTACTCCTCTGTTGGTGAACACCAGCTCTGCCTGCTTGTTCTCACAGCCTGCCTTGATATTCTGACCCACATACTTTGGAATAGCTCTTACCAACTCAAAGGCTCTTTCTCACCTTCAAGGTCATGTTTTTTTTGGAGGCACTTGTTTAAAATCTTCAGGAGAAGGAGCTGGCACCTGAGACACACTCAGAGCCACTTTCCCAGACCTCCTGTTTCCTCACTTGCAGTTGCAGTAGTATGGCTGGTACACCCTTTAAGCACTATCTCAGCCCAAATGAGGAATCCAATCCCATATGTCGAAATCTCACTAGCTCAGCATGTAGACCTTGCATATCTAATTAAGATGAAGCTCTTGGGACTGGTATGAGCATCTCAGAGTTTCAGGGGCTCAGCCAGTGAGTGGGAAGTGAGCGGTAGAAGGTTGATATTGTTAATGATAAAGAATAGAGACTTTAAGAGCATCTGAGGAGCTCAGTCTTAAAAGGCCTTCTTTTCTAATATTTTGTTTTATAAATAGAGGTTTTAATTACAATAAAGTTGATTGATTGTTTAACATTTAAATCTTCATTTGTTATACTTATTGAATGTGGAAACACTCTGGGAGTTTTCTTTTTCTCTACTCTCTCAGAAGGCTATCCATGGCATCAGAAAAATAAATAAAAACTACACCAGGTCTATTCCCTGGTGGCTCAGATGGTAAAGCATCTGCCTGCAATGCTTGAGACCCAGGTTCAATCCCTGGGTTGGGAAGATCCCCTGGAGAAGGAAATGGCAACCCACTCCAGTACTCTTGCCTGGAACATTCCATGGCTGGAGAAGCCTGGTGGGCTACAGTCCATGGAGTCGCAAGAGTCGGACACGACTGAGTGACTTCACACACACACCAAGCAAACCTGAGGATCTGTGATCATCTGAAGTACAGAAGCCCTACAAGCAGCATATTAGAGTTGTGCTTATATTTAAATTTCTAGTAATAAAAATAACTAAAATCTACAAGACTCTATCAGTAACATAAGCTTGAGCAAGTGCTGAATTTTTTTTTTCTTCCGTTTCCTCATCTATAAAATGATGCTATAACATTACTGCCATATAGGAATGCTATGAGAAGTAAAGTAGTTACCTATGTAAGTACTTAGAATACTGTCTGCTATTTTCCTGCTTCCTTTTACTTACAAGTCTGGCATTTCTCTTCAGGGTGTCGGACTCATCAAATATGTTCATTTTGGCTTGCCTCTGACCCTGGCAGGAGGCCTTTACACAGACAACAAACTGTCTTTCAGGAAAATGTGCACAAATCATCAATTAGAATTTGCAGTGGATCTTCCCTGCTGTGGACCTGAGCCTGTGTTCTATCTTTAGTTGGAGCATATGTTGTGCTCCTCACAGGCTTTCAAACCCCCAGATGCCCAAGGAACATTCAAACAATTAGTTCCCTTTCTTTTCTTGGGTGGTTGTGTAATAAATATACTGCAGCTAATAAGCACTGAGTAGAGATCCACCAGATAAGGTTCTGCCAATAAGTCTTGATTTTGACTCCTTCAGAACTTCATTTCCTCTAATGTGAAACTCAGAGTCCATGTCATGCACTTACAGAAAGGCTTTGAGTATCAAACGCAATCATTATACAGATGCAATTTAAAAATAGTAATGTTTTGTATAAAAATGAAAGCTGATAACAATTATTGGTAACACTGTAAACTGTTATTATTACAAATGAAGGCCTTCCTTGGTGGCTCAGATGGTAAAGACTCCACCTAAAATGCAGAAGGCCTGGGTTCAATCCCTGGGTTGGAAAGATCCCCTGGTGAAGGGAATGGCTACCCGTTCCAGTATACTTGCCTGGAGAATTCCATGGAAAGAGGAGCCTGGCAGGCTACAGTCCATGGGGTTGCACAGAATTAGATATGACTGACTGACTAACACATCCATATATACATACATTACAATTAAAAGCAGAACACACGTTACCCAATCTGTACTGAGGGTGCCTATAAGTTGGATCTTTTCCAAGTCTGGAGACAGAGTGTGATGGAAGGATGTTAGTTTCTGAATCAAACTCTGCCACAGCGACAGTAGAGCTAAGACCACAAAGAAAACGTATGGGTCATGGTGTCCTGATCCTTCCAAGACATGTAGAAGTTAGAAGTACGCATTGTGCACTTCTCTGGAGGGAATTCTGATCAACCGTTCCCCTGCAGCAGTAAATGGTAAAGTTCGGTCCTGAGAGGAACACCAAAGTTTGTGGAAGCTGGGATTTTTTCCTGTGATCCTAAGGACAGGAACAATCTGCTACCATGTGGGGTCCAGACTGGATGACTGAGCCCTTTCAAACTGTTACAGTTTTGGATGCGGTAAGTTTATAACTGTGAAACACCAGTGACAGCAACTAGTACTCAGGTAGCACTTTATGTACTGAAAGCTATTTTGAGAACTTTGCACGTTACTCCTTCAACCCACACAACAACCCTATGAGTCAGGTACTACTAGGATCTCATTTATAAATGAGGAAGTGGGTGTACAGAGAAGTTAAGAAACTCGCCCAAGAAACATAGTCATCAGCAATAGGGCCAGAATTTGAATCCAGGTAGATTGCCTCAGAGTCATAGTCTTCACCGCACTTTCCAGTCTTGAGGTCAAAACAGAATCTCTCCATCCAAACTAACTTTACCTCTCCTTTTTCTACTTCTTTGTTCAAAGCAAATGTAGATTAGATCATTCTCAAAGAAGGCCATTTCCCTAAGAACATGCTGCTTTCAGTTATGATGTTATCACAGTGTTCCAGAAGTACATCCTTCTAAATGAGCAGCTTCAACCATTAATCCAACAGATAGTGAGCCCTGGCTTTCTCAGTTACTGGATTAGGAAGAGAGGAATAAACAGGAAATGTGAATGCTTCTCATGACTCACACACCCATAATGGTGGAAAGGAAAAGTACAATTACAGTAGAGAATTAGTGGTACTCATCCAAAAAAAAAAAAAAATCATGTTTTTACCATCATAAAGACCTCAAGTCCATAGCACTCTGCCACTCATGGAAATGTCCCATGATGGAAGTGAATTTACCCACAAGCATTTTCCCCTTGGCAAGTCTGTCTAGTGTGAATGACTGTACTTTGGAGTGATGAACTGGTCCTGGAGAGCTCATCCTTGAGATTCAAGGAAGCTCCAAGTGAAATTATTGTTCAAAAATTGAAGAGAGCATTCTCTAAATGAGTCTTATCCCCAGCAAAACTAATCAAAGTGATCCCCCAAAGGGCACTGTAATTTAATTTAAGACAAATTTGAGAAACTTCAAGCCATCAACTGTGTGGAAAATCAACAAATTGTGGAAAATTCTGAAAAAGATGGAAATATCAGACCACCTGACCTGCCTCTTGAGAAATGCAGGTCAAGAAGCAACACTTAGAACTGGGCATGGAACAACAGACTGGTTCCAAATTGGGAATGGAGTGTATCAAGGCTGTGTATAGTCACCCTGCTTATTTAACTTTAATGCAGAGTACATCATGCAAAATGCAAGGCTGGATGAAGCACAAGCTGGAATCAAGATTTCCAGGAGAAATACCAATAACCTCAGATATGTAGATGACTTCACCCTTATGATAGAAAGCTAAGAGGAACTAAAGAGCCTCTTTTTTTTTTTAATTTTAGTTTTTTATTTTTTAAATTTTAAAATCTTTAATTCTTACATGCATTCCCAAACTTGAACCCCCCTCCCACCTCCCTCCCCATAACAACTTTCTGGGTCATCCCCATGCACCAGCCCCAAGCATGCTGCATCCTGCGTCAGACATAGACTGGCGATTCAATTCACATGATAGTATACATGTTAGAATGTCATTCTCCCAAATCATCCCACCCTCTCCCTCTCCCTCTGAGTCCAAAAGTCCGTTATACACATCTGTGTCTCTTTCCCTGTCTTGCATACAGGGTCGTCATTGCCATCTTCCTAAATTCCATATATATGTGTTAGTATACTGTATTGGTGTTTTTCTTTCTGGCTTACTTCACTCTGTATAATCGGCTCCAGTTTCATCCATCTCATCAGGACTGATTCAAATGAACTCTTTTTAACGGCTGAGTAATACTCCATTGTGTATATGTACCACAGCTTTCTTATCCATTCATCTGCTGATGGACATCTAGGTTGTTTCCATGTCCTGGCTATTATAAACAGTGCTGCGATGAACATTGGGGTACATGTGTCTCTTTCAATTCTGGTTTCCTCGGTGTGTATGCCCAGAAGTGGGATTGCTGGGTCATAAGGTAGTTCTATTTGCAATTTTTTAAGGAATCTCCACACTGTTCTCCATAGTGGCTGTACTAGTTTGCATTCCCACCAACAGTGTAGGAGGGTTCCCTTTTCTCCACACCCTCTCCAGCATTTATTGCTTGCAGATTTTTGGATCGCAGCCATTCTGACTGGTGTGAAGTGGTACCTCATTGTGGTTTTGATTTGCATTTCTCTAATAATGAGTGATGTTGAGCATCTTTTCATGTGTTTGTTAGCCATCCGTATGTCTTCTTTGGAGAAATGTCTATTTAGTTCTTTGGCCCATTTTTTAGAAAAAGAAATTAAGGAAACAATTCCATTCACCATTGCAACGAAAAGAATAAAATACTTAGGAATATATCTACCTAAAGAAACTAAAGACCTGTATATAGAAAACTATAAAACACTGATGAAAGAAATCAAAGAGGACACTAATAGATGGAGAAATATACCATGTTCATGGATTGGAAGAATCAATATAGTGAAAATGAGTATACTACCCAAAGCAATTTACAAATTCAATGCAATCCCTATCAAGCTACCAGGCACATTTTTCACAGAACTAGAACAAATTATTTCAAGATTTGTATGGAAATACAAAAACCTCGAATAGCCAAAGCAGTCTTGAGAAAGAAGAATGGAACTGGAGGAATCAACTTGCCTGACTTCAGGCTCTACTACAAAGCCACAGTCATCAAGACAGTATGGTACTGGCACAAAGACAGACATATAGATCAATGGAACAAAATAGAAAGCCCAGAGATAAATCCACACACATATGGACACCTTATCTTTGACAAAGGAGGCAAGAATATACAATGGAGTAAAGACAATCTCTTTAACAAGTGGTGCTGGGAAAACTGGTCAACCACTTGTAAAAGAATGAAACTAGATCACTTTCTAACACCACACACAAAAATAAACTCAAAATGGATTAAAGATCTAAATGTAAGATCAGAAACTATAAAACTCCTAGAGGAGAACATAGGCAAAACACTCTCAGACATAAATCACAGCAGGATCCTCTATGATCCACCTCCCAGAATTCTGGAAATAAAAGCAAAAATAAACAAATGGGATCTAATTAAAATTAAAAGCTTCTGCACAACAAAGGAAACTATAAGCAAGGTGAAAAGACAGCCTTCTGAATGGGAGAAAATAATAGCAAATGAAGCAACTGACAAACAACTAATCTCAAAAATATACAAGCAACTTATGCAGCTCAATTCCAGAAAAATAAACGACCCAATCAAAAAATGGGCCAAAGAACTAAAGAGCCTCTTGATGAAAGTGAAAGAAGAGAGTGAAAAAGCTGGCTTAAAACTCAACATTCAAGAAACACAGATCATGGCATCTGATCCTATCACTTCATGGCAAATAGATGGGGAAACAGTGGAAACAGTGCCTGACTTTAGGGTGTGGGGGGGCTCCAAAATCACTGCAGATGGTGACTACAGCCATGAAATTAAAAGGCACTTCCTCCTTGATAGAAAAGCTATGACCAACCTAGACAGCATATTAAAAAGCAGAGACATTACTTTGCCAACAAAAGTCCATCTAGTCAAAGCTACTGTTTTTCCAGTAGTTATGTATGGATTTGAGAGTTGGACTATAGAGAAATCTGAGTGCCAAAGAATTGATGCTTTTGAACTGTGGTGCTGGAGAAGACTCTTGAGAGTCCCTTGGACTGCAAGATATCCAACCAGTCAATCCTAAAGGAAATCAGTCCTGAATATTCATTGGAAGGACTGATGCTGAAGCTGAAGCTCCAATACTTTGGCCACCTGATGCAAAGAACTGACTCATTGGAAGAGACCCTGATGCTGGGAAAGTTTGGAGGGGAGAGGTGAAAGGGATGACAGAGGATGAGATGGTTGGAAGGCATCACTGATGCAATGGACATGAGTTTGAGCAAGCTCAGGGAGTTAGTGATGGACAGGGAAGCCTAGCGTGTTGCAGACTATGGGGTTGCAAGAGTCTGACATGGCTGAGCTACCGAACTGAACTGTGATACTCCAGACACAACAATCTACATTAGGAATAGTCAGAGAATCACAGAACTTATATCTCTGCTGGATTTCCAAGATGACCTCATTTAGTATCAGTGAAACCATGCTGATGATTTGCATATTCTCTGTTTGAGGTTGTTTAATATCTAAGAGATGACTTTTTTGTAACTGTTCCTGGATATACTTAAGTTTTAAAAATTAGTATATTATAGTGAGGCAATGTATTTCTCTCTCTAACACCTGACTCTCAGACTCTGAGTCTTCTTGGGTTGAAATAAGTATCTTTCCATTTTCCTTCTTTCTCATTTTTATACTCCCCACCTTCCAAATCAACATTTGACTTATTAAGATACTAATTTATTCATTCGTTTAACACACAGGTATACATGTGTTAAAAGTCTATAGAGTTAATATGGATGGAAGTGGAAGATGGGCAGAGTCTTGCTTCCCCAGGAATTCAACAGCTTTATATCTGATTCTGATTTTTTTTTTTTTAAAGGCAAGGAAAGTATTGAAAGGGTGGAAAATGTCACAAGTGTCAGACAAAATAGAGAAGTCTGAGTGACATGCCATGGGTGAAAGTGGATGGGGAAGGACTCTGGGGATTTAGAAGGATAATGGATGCCCCCCCATTGTCGTAGACCTTTTTGGAAGCTGAGGGATAGTCCTTTGTTCTCATCACAAAAATGTGTATTTTAGCCTTTGTCTGACTATAGCTCTCACAAACTTGTCCAAATGCCATGACTTTAATCACAGAAGATTCTACCTCAATATTTTATCTCCTGACTGTATGATTTGGTTATAATGCACTTGGGCCTAGGGTACCTTAGGTGGGATCTAGGGTACCTTAGGTGGCACCTAGGCCACCTCCAATATGGAGGATGGAAATTTCTTTATTCATAGTGAAGTCACATACCCAAAGTGGGACAACTAAAATGACCCTTGAAATTCATTGCTTCACTTGAATCTCAAGTTTTTCACTCCTGGCTTCTTTGTTCTTGGCCCAAAATCTCCAACTTCAGTCTGGATTTTGCTCAGCTCAAGTACTGAATCTAGGAACAAACACACACACTCCCACCCCAACCCCCGAGAAGTGTAAGTATACTTCAGATTCTCAATTTTCTTTAAAACAAATAGCAACGTTATTTCAGTATTGGCTCTCAGTTTTGACAGTTTTCTTAAGTAATGACTATTTCTAGAATTAGCACCTAGTATGATATGGTGAATCCATGACTCTGGTATTTAGTGCATGATTTTTTTTTAATTTTGAAAAGTTACAATTGGTTCTATTGTTTCGTGGTGGAATTATATAACACAAAACTTTTGACCCCTTCCGTTGGTTCTGCCTTTCTAATTGAGGGATTTCTGTTCCTCACCCCATTCATCCCTTTCTCAACTTGGCATTTTTACAACTGGAGTGAAGATAGGAATTACTGTTTTGAAATACTGCATCTACAACTTGTTCATAACACAATTTATCAGGCAGAAGGAAAGGTCAGATGATTTAAGGCTTGCAATTTGGGTACCTAAGTGCTCTAAGTTGAATCCCCTAAATTGAGCCGGTCCTTATTTATTACCTATTAAGCTTTGACATGAATGAGGCATCAAATGACATCTTTTAAAGCTTAGGATCTCCTGTGGTGAAAGGTCTGGGGATTCACAAATGAAATGAGTAAAATGAAAATTTTACTGGATATTCCACATCAGCAGCAGCATAGGTCCCGTGACTAGATGGCCGTGTCTCCAGGAATGTTTTGCTGAATTTGCCTCGTCATCTCATCCTCACTGTCACTGTCTTCAGTCAAGACTTTTCATTTCTTAGATTGGTAAGAAATACCAATACTCCCTTTCATCTGTGTCACTCTCCATTTAACTTTCGTATTGCTAGCAAATGTTTTGAAATTCCAATTCTAATGACTCGCTTACTTCTTAAAGCTATTGAATGGTTGTTTCCTTCGCAGGAAATTTCAAACCCTTAGTAGAACACAATAAAAAGTGAAAGTGAAGTCGCTCAGGCATGTCCAACTCTTTGCAACTCCATGGACTGTAGCCTACCAGGCTCACAATATAGGGATATTTTATTCCCTAATGGGCACTTGACACTACTCACATCGTGTCCCTTTAAGCATCTTGAATTCTAGCCATGCTGAAGTAGTCCTCAAACATCCCAGTTGCCTTGTGTCTCTGCGCTCTATGTATGCTGTAGCTCAGCTACTGGAAAATACCTAATCCCCCCTTTCCTTACCTAAATGCTGCAGATCCTTTTTGATGCAATTTAAAATGGATTGTTTTCTTGTTTTCTCCTTCTGAAAAGTATTATTAGTGTATAGGAAAGCAATGGTTTCTGTATATAAATCATGTATCCTGTAGCTTTAATGAATTAATATATTAGTTCTAATAGTTCTTTCCCATTCTGTTGTTTTCTCCATTTCTTTGCATTGATCGCTGAGGATGGCTTTCTTCTCTCTCCTTGCTATTCTTTGGAACTCTGCATTCAGATGCTTATATCTTTCCTTTTCTCCTTTGCTTTTCAATTCTCTTCTTTTCATAGCTATTTGTAAGGCCTCCCCAGACAGCCATTTTGCTTTTTTGCATTTCTTTTCCATGGGGATGGTCTTGATCCCTGTCTCCTGTACAATGTCACGAACCTCATTCCATAGTTCATCATGCCATCTGTCTATCAGATCTAGTCCCTTAAATCTATTTCTCACTTCCACTGTATAATCATAAGGGATTTGATTTAGGTCATCCCTGAATGGTCTAGTGGTTTTCCCTACTTTCTTCAATTTAAGTCTGCATTTGGCAATAAGGATTTCATGATCTGAGCCACAGTCAGCTCCTGGTCTTATTTTTGCTGACTGTATAGCGCTTCTCCATCTTTGGCTACAAAGAATATAATCAATCTGATTTCAGTGTTGACCATCTGGTGATGTCCGTGTGTAGAGTCTTCTCTTGTGTTGTTGGAAGAGGGTGTTTGCTATGACCAGTGCATTCTCTTGGCAAAACTCTATTAGCCTCTGCCCTGCTTCATCCATACTCCAACAGCAAATTTGCCTGTTACTCCAGGTGTTTCTTTCTTTTTTTTTAATTTTTATTTTTACTTTATTTTACTTTACAATACTATATTGGTTTTGCCATACATTGACATGAATCCACCACAGGTGTACATGCGTTCCCAAACATGAACCCCCCTCCCACCTCCCTCCCCATAACATCTCTCCGGGTCATCCCCATGCACCAGCCCCAAGCATGCTGTATCCTGCATCAGACATAGACTGGCGATTCGTTTCTTACATGATAGTATACATGTTTCAATGCCATTCTCCCAAATCATCCCACCCTCTCCCTCTCGCTCTGAATACAAAAGTCTGCTCTACACATCTGTGTCTCTTTTGCTGTCTTGCATACAGGGTCCTCATTGCCATCTTTCTAAATTCCATATATATGTGTTAGTATACTGTATTGGTGTTTTTCTTTCTGGCTTACTTCACTCTGTATAATTGGCTCCAGTTTCATCCATCTCATCAGAACTGATTTAAATGTATTCTTTTTAATGGCTGAGTAATACTCCATTGTGTATATGTACCACAGCTTTCTTACTCACTCATCTGCTGATGGACATCTATGTTGTTTCCATGTCCTGGCTATTATAAACAGTGCTGCGATGAACATTGGGGTACATGTGTCTCTTTCAATTCTGGTTTCCTCGGTGTGTATGCCCAGCAGTGGGATTGCTGGGTCATAGGCAGTTCTATTTGCAATTTTTTAAGGAATCTCCACACTGTTCTCCATAGTGGCTGTACTAGTTTGCATTCCCACCAACAGTGTAGGAGGGTTCCCTTTTCTCCACACCCTCTCCAGCATTTATTGCTTGTAGACTTTTGGATCGCAGACATTCTGACTGGTGTGAAGTAGTACCTCATTGTGGTTTTGGTTTGCATTTCTCTAATAATAAGTGATGTTGAGCATCTTTTCATGTGTTTGTTAGCCATCCATATGTCTTCTTTGGAGAGATGTCTATTTAGTTCTGTGGCCCATTTTTTGATTGGGTCGTTCATTTTTCTGGAAGTGAGCTACATAAGTTGCTTGTATATTTTTGAAATTAGTTGTTTGTCAGTTGCTTCATTTGCTATTATTTTCTCCCATTCAGAAGGCTGTCTTTTGGCACAAAGACAGAAATATAGATCAATGGAACAAAATAGAAAGCCCAGAGATAAATCCACACACGTATGGACACCTTATCTTTGACAAAGGAGGCAAGAATATACAATGGAGTAAAGACAATCTCTTTAACAAGTGGTGCTGGGAAAACTGGTCAACCATTTGTAAAAGAATGAAACTAGATCACTTTCTAACACCACACACAAAAATAAACTCAAAATGGATTAAAGATCTAAATGTAAGACCAGAAACTATAAAACTCCTAGAGGAGAACATAGGCAAAACACTCTCTGACATAAATCACAGCAGGATCCTTATGATCCACCACCCAGAATTCTGGAAATAAAAGCAAAAATAAACAAATGGGATCTAATTAAAATTAAAAGCTTCTGCACAACAAAGGAAAATATAAGCAAGGTGAAAAGACAGGTGTTTCTTAACTTCCTACATTTGCATTCCAGTCCCCTATAATGAAAAGGATATTTTTGGGGGGTGTTAGTTTTAAAAGGCCTTGTAGGTCTTAATAGAATCATTCAAATTCAGCTTCTTCAGCATTAATGGTTGGGGCATAGGCTTGGATTAGTGTGATATTGAATGGTTTGCCTTGGAAACGAACAGAGATCATTCTGTCATTTTTGAGATTGCATCCAAGTACTGCATTTCAGACTCTTTTGTTAACCATGATGGCTACTCCATTTCTTCTTAGAGATTCCTACCCACAGTAGTAGATATAATGGTCATCTGAATTAAATTCACCCATTCCAGTCCATTTTAGTTTGCTGATTCCTAGAATGTCGATGTTCACCCTTGCCATCTCCTGTTTGACCACTTCCAATTTGCCTTGATTCATGGACCTGACATTCCGGGTTCCTATGCAATATTCCTGTTACAGCATCAGACCTTGCTTCTGTCACCAGTGACATCCACAACTGGGTATTGTTTTGATTTGGCTCCATCCCTTCATTCTTTCTGGAGTTATTTCTCCATTGATCTCCTGTAGCATATTGGGCACATACCAACCCAGGGAGTTCCCCTTTCAGTATTCTGTAACTTTGCCTTTTCATACTATTCATGGGGTTCTCAAGGCAAAAAAAAAAAAGAGAAGTGGTTTGCCATTCCCTTCTCCAGTGGACCACATTCTGTCTTTCTTGAAGAGACTAGAGATCTCTTCAAGAAAATTAGAGATACCAAGGGAACATTTCATGCAAAGATGGGCTCAATAAAGGACAGAAATGGTAGGGACCTAACAGAAGCAGAAGATATTAAGAAGAGGTAGCAAGAATAAACAAAAGAACTATACAAAAGAGATCTTCATGACCCAGATAATCATGGTGGTGTGATCTCTCACCTAGAGCCAGACTTCCTGGAATGTGAAGTCAAGTGGGCCTTAGAAAGCATCACTATCAACAAAGCTAGTGGAGGTGATGGAATTCCAGTGGAGCTATTTCAAATCCTTAAGGATGGTGCTGTGAAAGTGCTGCACTCAATATGCCAGCAAATTTGGAAAACTCAGCAGTGGCCACAGGACAGGAAAAGATCAGTTTTCATTCAAATCCCAAAGAAAGGAAATGCCAAAGAATGCTCAAACTACTGCACGATTGCACTCAATTCACAAGCTAGTAAAGTAATGCTCAAAATTCTCCAAGCCACACTTCAGCAATATGTGAACCATGAACTTCCAGATGTTCAAGCTGGTTTTAGAAAAGGCAGAGGAACCAGAGATCAAATTGCCAACATCTGCTGGATCAAGGAAAAAGCAAGAGAGTTCCAGAAAAACATCTATTTCTGCTTTATTGACTATGCCAAAGCCTTTGACTGTGTGGATCACAAGAAACTGTGGAAAATTCTGAAAGAGATAGGAATACCAGACCACCTGACCTGCCTTTGAGAAACCTATATGCAGGTCAGGAAGCAACAGTTAGAACTGGACCTGGAGCAGCAGACTGGTTCCAAACAGGAAAAGGAGTACATCAAGGCTGTATATTGTCACCCTGCTTATTTAACTTATATGCAGAGTACGTCATGAGAAATGCTGGGCTGGAAGAAACACAAGCTGGAATCAAGATTGCTGGGAGAAATATCAATAACCTCAGCTATGCAGATGACACCACCCTTATGGCAGAAAGTGAAGAGGAACTAAAAATATCTTGATGAAAGTGAAAGTGGAGAGTGAAAAAGTTGCCTTAAAGCTCAACATTCAAAAAATGAAGATCATGGCATCGGGTCCCATCACTTCATGGCTGATAGATGGGGAAACAGTGTCAGATTTTATTTTTGGGGGCTCCAAAATCATTGCAGATGGTGACTGCAGCCATGAAATTAAAAGACAGCTACTCCTTGAAAGGAAAGTTATGACCAACCTAGACAGCATATTGAAAAGCAGAGATATTACTTTTCCAACAAAGTTCTGTCCAGTCAAGGCTATGGTTTTTCCAGTGGTCATGTATGGATGTGAGAGTTGGACTGTGACGAAAGCTGAGTACCGAAGAATTGATGCTTTTGAACTGTGGTGTTGGAGAAGACTCTTGAGAGTCCCTTGAACTGCAAGGTCCAAACAGTCCATCCTAAAGAAGATCAATCTTGAATATTCTTTGGAAGGACGGATGCTGAAGCTGAAACTCTAATACTTTGGCCACCTCATGCAAAAGCTGACTCATTGGAAAATACCCTGATGCTGGGAGGCATTGGGGGCAGGAGGAGAAAGAGACGATGACAGAGGATGAGATGGCTGGATGGCATCACCGACTAGATGGACATGAGTTTGAGTGAACTCTGGGAGTTGGCGATGGACAGGGAGGCTTTGTGTGCTGTGATTCATGGGGTCGCAAAGAGTCGGACACGACTGAATGACAGATCTGAACTGAATAGTTCTTTCATGGAGATCTTAGGGTTTTCTATATATATTGTCATATAACCTACAAATAATGATAGTTTTACTTCCTTCTCTTCCAATTTTATGCCTTTTATTTCTTCTTCTCCAAATGCTGTGGTTAAGTCTTCTAATATTGTTACACAGAATTAGCAAGAGTGGGAAACTTTGTTTTGTTCCTGATTCTAAAGGAAAGACTTTCAGGCTTTCATCACTGAGAATGACGCTAAGCTGTATCTTTGTCATCAGTTCAGTTCAGTCACTCAGTTGTGTCAAACTCTTTGTGACCCCATGGACTGCAGCAAGCCAGGCTTCCCTATCCATCATCAACTCCTGGAGCTTATTCAAAATCACGTCCATCTAGTCAGTGATGCCATCCAACCCATATCTGAAGTAACTGATATTTCTCTCAGCAGTCTTGATTCCAGCTTTTGCTTCATCCAGCCCAGCATTTCACATGATGTACTCTGCACATAAGTTATATAAGCAGGGTGACAATATACAGCCTTGACATTCTCTTTTCCCAATTTCAAACCAGTCCAGTTCTAACTGTTGCATCTTGACCTGCATACAGATTTCTCAGGATGCAGGTCAGGTGATCTGGTATTCCCATCTGTTTAAGAATTTTTCACAGCTTTTTGTGATCCACACAAAGGCTTTGGTATAGTCAATAAAGCAGAAATATATGTTTTTCTGGACCCCTCTTGCTTTTTTGATGATTCAACATATGTTGGCAATTTGATCTCTGGTTCCTCTGCTTTTTCTAAGTCCAGCTTGAATGTTTGGAAGTTCATGGTTCACGTACTATTGAAGCCTGGCTTGAAGAATTTTGAGCATTGCTTTGCTAGCATGTGAGATGAGTGCAATTGTGTGGTAGTTTGAACATTCGTTGGCATTACCTCTCTTTGGGATTGGGATGAAAACGGACTTTTTCCAGTCTTCTGGCCACTGGTGAGTTTTCCAAATTTGCTATTTGGAAATAGCAAATTTGGAGTGCAACATTTTCATAGCATCATCTTTCAGGATTTGAAATGGCTCAACTGGAATTCCATTACCTCCACTAGCTTTGTTCATAGTGATGCTTCCTAAGGCCCACTTGACTTCACATTCCAGGATATCTAGCTCTAGGTGAGTGATCACACCACCATGATTATATGGGACGTGAAGATCTTTTTAGTACAGTTCTTCTGAGTATTCTTGCCACCTCTTCTTAATATCTTCTGCTTCTGTTAGGTCCATACCATTTCTTTCATAAATGTCAAAGTGTCCATTTTGTCATAAATGCCTTTTTGAGATATTTTCTCTATATATCAAAATTGATGTGAATTTCTGTCACGAATGAGTGTTGAATTTTTTTTTCAAATGCTGTTTCTATGTCTATTGTTATGATCATGTGAGGAAATACATCTTTTATTTATAATTGCTACTGGCAATTTTGGATTGGCCAAATAGTTCATTTGGTCTTTTCCATTACCTCTTATAGGAAAATCTAATAGAACTTTCTGGCCCACCCAATAAATATGTTGATCATAATGTAGTGATGTTAACCAGAATTGAGTTAAATGTAGTCTTTAATTTGTAGACATATATCATTTATGAAATGTTTTCATTTAAATTTTCTCATTCAATACCAGCAACTGTCCTATGGTAAATAATATCCTTTTCTAGGCTTTAATTATACTCTCCTTTTCATCTGAGGAACAAGAACTCAGAAACAATAAGGAATTGTACAGTGTTTATTTTGTTACCATAATCTTTTGATATCTAATGCACACTTCCATTTTCAAAGATGTTGTAATATATCATTAACTGTACTAATAGGAAGTAGATAATAGTAAGAAAATATTATATATTTTATCGTTACACCAACAAAAAGGATTATTGTTATACATGCCCTCTTTCTGCTCTTGTGCATGTGTGTGTGTATATATTTATTTATATATATTCATATAAATATTATATTTATATGAATATATATTTATATATATACCCACATCATGTTTATAGCAAAGATAAACATTAGTGAGAGTATTTTGGTTTGTTTTCTTTTGTTCATGTTATCTTCACTTTGTAGCATTATTTCAGTGATCTTTTCACACAATAGAGTTGTAGCTCCAGAAGTGAGTCATAACATGAGTTGTTTGTACAATAGAAGTTTTATTTAATGAATATTTGATTTGGAGCATCCTGAAACTTGTATAACAAAAGTATAATTCATAAACAAGAAAATGATACTCTGAAAGCCTATATAACTTCAATATATAAAAGGAGGCTTCATTCGGAATTATTGATTCTTTGTTGGCACAAATTCTAGCAACTTGGCTTCCAGATTTCCTAAAACATGTCTCACTTTTTTCTTTTTTTAAAATTTATTTATTTTAATTGGAGACTAATTATGTTATAATATTGTAGGGGTTTTGCCATACATTGACATGAATAAACCATATGCATACGTGTGTTCCCCATCCTGAACCCCCTCCCACCTCCCTCCTCATCCCATCCCTCAGGGTCATCCCAGTGCACCAGCCCTGAACACCCCATCTCATGCATCAAACCTTGACTGGCAATCTGTTTCATATATGATAATATACATGTTTCAATGGTATTCTCTCAAATCATCCCACCCTTGCCTTCTCCCATAGAGTCCAAAAGACTGTTCTTTACATCTGTGTCTCTTTTGCTGTCTTGCATATAGGGTCATCATTACCATCTTTCTAAATTCCATATATATGGGTTAGTATATTGTATTGGTGTTTTTCTTTCTGCCTTACTTCACTCTGTATAATAGGCTCCAGTTTCATCCACCTCATTAAAACTGATTCAACTGCATCATTTTTAATGGTTGAGTAATATTCCATTATGTATATGTACCACAGCTTTCTTATCCATTCGTCTGGCAATAGACATCTAGGTTGCTTCATGTCCTGGCTATTGTAAGCAGTGCTGCAATGAACATTGGGGTATCCATGTCTCTTTCAATTCTGGTTTCCTAGACGTGTATGCCCAGCAGTGGGATTGCTGGGTCATATGACAGTTCTATTTCCAGTTTTTTAAGGGATCTCCACACTGTTCTCCAGAGTGGCTGTACTAGTTTGTGTTTCCACCAACAGTGTAAGAGGGCTCTCTTTTCTCCACATCTTCTCCAGCATTTATTGCTTGTAGACTTTTGGATCACAGCCATTCTGACCAGGGGAGATGGTAAACCATGTCTCATGTAAAGCAGAGCATGTATCAATGATCACTGTATCATTTTCACTGAGTATTTGTTGATTAGTTGACATAGATGAAGCCCTATAGTATATGCTGAAGCTACAAAAGTGTAGAACACATGGTCCTCTTTTCAGATATTTCAATGTAAAGTTAGAGAAACTTGACATACATAAAAAGAGTAGTAACAGTAAAAAAGCAGAGCACTCAGAACATTAAAAAGAAAAAGCTTTAGAAGCAAGTTTCCAGGTTTGAAAAGAGGGAATAAAATGGATAACTTAAAGTCTAAAATTAACAGAGTGACAGAGGAAACTGAAACAGAAACAAAAGACAGATACCACCAACATAATACGAGGCCGCTGAAATACGCGGCCACTTTTTTTTTTCCATTTGCTGAGAAACAAAATGACCTCAACTGTTTCACCCCAGCTTTTTCTAAGCATGTCACTATAAAGTTTACTTACAGAACTTGGATAACTAAAGCTAGTCAGGCTCATATAGCAGAGAAAAGCCCAACTCCATAGCAACGGTAATCTAACAGAGTGGTTACAAGGATCAAGGACGGACTCAAAAGTCATCCTGCCTGGGATTGAAGTCCTAGATTCATCAGCTGCAAACAGACCAACTTCTAACCTGTTTATGTCTTGATTTATTCCATTGAAAGGGAGAGTAGGCAATCTTCATAATAAAGTTACTGTGAGGATTGAAGCAAAAATTATAAAGCACATAAAGCAGTATCTGATATATTGATAACTTTCAACATATGCTATTACTTAATAATAATAAAACCACCTGTGTCAGTAATATTTATCTATGTACCAGGCTTCCCAGGTGGCACTAATGGTAAAGAACCCACATGTCAAGAGACGCAGGTTTGATCCCTGGGTCAGAAAGATCCTCTGGAGGAGGACATAGCAACCCACTCCAGTATTCTTGCCTGGAGAATCCTATGGACAGCGGAGCCTGGTGGGCTACAGCCCATAGGGTTGCACAGAGTCAGACACGACTGAAGTGACTTGGTGCACACACACGTGCTAGGTGCTGTTCTAAATTTTTTACACATACACACATATATATGTGTGTATACATACATATATATATATATATATTAATGCTGGTTTTTTAATTAAATAAATTTATTTATTTTAATTGGAAGTTAATTACAATATTGTATTGGTTTTGCCATACATCAACATGAAGATTTTTTTTATTTGAAATATAACGGTTTTACAACGTTATGTTAATTTCTGCTGTATAACAGCATGAATCAGTCAATATATACACATATATCCCCTCTCTTTTGAGCCTCCCTCCCATCCCCCTCATTCAGCCCCCATAGGTCATCACAGAGCACCCAGCTGAGTTTCCTGCGCTGTACAGCAGCTTCCTGCTAGCTATCTTTTAATTCACTCAGTCCTTACATCAGCCATAGGAGGTAGTTACTGTTTTTATTCCCATCTTCCACTTGAGAAAACCGAATCTCATAGCTATAAATAACTTGATCAAGGATCTACCTATTTAAGTAGAAGAGCTACGATTTTCGCCAAGAGCTTTGTCCCTCAAAACCTCTTTAATGTTGCCAACACAATACTGTTCATAATGAAAATATAAATATTAGAGTGACCAGAAAATACATAAAGCTGTAATGTATTGTACTGCAGTGACCATCTTGTCATCGGAGGATTAAACATAAAGCATCCCGTTAAGAGGCTGGACTATATAGACTATGTAGTTGTTAATTACTTATTTAAGTTAATGTTGGGTCAGTTAATCAGTTTAGTCAATCAGTTGTGTCCGACTCTTTGCGACCCCATGAACTAACTGCAGCACGCCAGGCTTCCTTGTCCATCATCACTCCCGGAGTTTGCTCAAACTCATGTCCATTGAGTCGGTGATACCATCCAACCATCCCATCCTGTCGTCCCCTTCTCCTCCCGTCTTCAATCTTTTCCAGCATCAGGGTCTTTTCCAAAGAGTCAGTTCTCATCAGTTCAGTTCAGTTCAGTCGCTCAGTTGTGTCCGACTCTTTGCGACCCCATGAATCACAGCACGCCAGGCCTCCCTGTCCATCACCATCTCCCGGAGTTCACCCAGACTCACGTCCATCGAGTCCATGATGCCATCCAGTCATCTCATCCTCGGTCGTCCCCTTCTCCTCCTGTCCCCAATCCCTCCCAGCATCAGAGTCTTTCCCAATAAGTCAACTCTTTGCATGAGGTGGCCAAAGTACTGGAGTTTCAGCTTTAGCATCATTCCTTCCAAAGAAATCCCAGGGTTGATTTCCTTCAGAATGGACTGGTTGGATCTCCTTGCAGTTCAAGGGACTCTCAAGAGTCTTCTCCAACACCAAGTTCAAAAGCATTAATTCTTCAGCGCTCAGCCTTCTTCACAGTCCAACTCTCACATCCATACGTGACCACTGGAAAACCATAGCCTTGACTAGACTGACCTTAGTCGGCAAAGTAATGTCTCTGCTTCTCATCAGGTGGACAAAGTATTGAAGCTTCACCTTCAGCATCAGGCCTTCCAATGAACATTCAAGACTGATCTCCTCTAGGATTGGCTGGTTTGAGCTCCTTGCAGTCAAAGAGACTCTAGAGTCTTCTGCAGCACTGCAGTTCAAAAGCATCAATTCTTCAGTGTTCAGCTTTCTTTATGGTCCAACTCTCACACCCATACATGACTACTGGAAAAACCATAGCTTTGATTAGATGGAACTTTGTTGGCAAAGTAGTGTCTCTTCTTTTTAATATGCCATCTAGGTTGGTCATAGCTTTTCTCCCAAGGAGCAGGAGTCTTTTAATCTCATGGCTGCCATCACCATCTGCAATGATTTTGAAGCCCCCCAAAATAGTCTGTCACTTTATTGAGTTGGGTCATGGTCAATCAAAAGTAAAAGAATGTTTTATTTTTATTCTTTAAGGAGGTAGATATGTTTACACCCACTGAAGAATGTATGCTCTCAGAAATTGCTTAAATGTGGGATGTAAAGCTCCAATTATCCTTCAGAAATATATCTATAATTATATATACGTATGATTTTTATAAATACTATACATTCAATGATATGTAAATATTAATTCTCCATGTATACAGAAAAAGTTTCTTAACCAATTCAGAAGGTACTTTAGTATATTGATTCAACACATAGGCTCTAACATTAGATTAATCTGGGTTTCATATCTAGCTGGATCAACTATTTTTGTAAAATTATCACGTGAAATGGAGGAAATAACAGTATACACATGATAAAATTATTTCTAGGAGTCACTGAGATAACAGCATATGGCAAGTGGTAAATACTCACTAAGCATTATTATTCTATTTTGTAATGAAATATTAATTTGTTAGTAGGTGCAAAGGCAAACACACATTGGATATTTGTCAATAACCATCTATTTAAAAATAAGCATTGCTCTTATGTTTATTTTTATAAAAAGTATCAAACCCATACAAAAAGTAGACAAATCATGAATGTACAATTCAATGATTTATTGCAGAGTAACTGTGGCCAAGAAACAGAATTTTCCAGCTCAAAAGCCTTCTTATGTGTACAAATTTATGGAAAGCTGAATTACTTTTCTGGCTTCTTTCAGGAAATACAAATGGTCCAGTCTGATATAGAAATCCAAAGTTTTCACTTGTGCAAAATGTTGTCTTATCCAATGGTTCTGACAGGGAAGTGATGGAAGGAAAGAAAGAGAATGCTGCATGGTTCCACTGTGATTGGCGGTGCTGTGAGCTAGTTTCAGTCTCCCTGAGCTTGGCAGGTGTTTATTAATTTTTCTCACACAGGAGCATGTTTGTTGATCTTCTGAAACCTGCTTCCCTTCTCAGTAGGAATCACACAAGCCGTTCCCTTAGTGCTGGCAAACACATTTCCTTCTGTCTGCTCTCTTACAACTTGTGTGTCTTCTGAACATTCAGCAGTACACATTCTTCACACTGAGGCATCCTCAGCCCTTAGGGTGCCCTGTTTGGACAGGACCTTCTGCAGAATACAACTGGCTTATGTCAGATAGTCTCACTTTCTTTGATTTGACAAACCCAGAGCTGCAAGCCACTTGGTCTGTCATAAGCCTAACTAGCCAACCAGATGTGGTATCACCTTTGGATTTCTCTGCCTCTGTCTGTGGGTCAAAATCCAATTCATTCTGCGTCTCAAGTCAGAGGGAACAAACAGGTCATCCAATTGGTGCCTTCAGAATTCTTCCCTTAGGCTTGAGGTGGGGCGGGCACTCCTGCCCTTCCCTATAAAGCTAATCTTTCTATAGGAGTATTTTTCCTATTCTCAGCTTCTCCAACCATCTTTAAAGGCTGGACATTAGAGAAGGAACTGTCATTTCCCCAAAATATTACATTTGCACATCTCATATGTTGGTCTTACATCATACTTTGGTACAGGGTGTCTATTACCTTTTAGAAAGAACAAGTCCTGACACCATCAGTTTTTCATTTTACCTTCATGAAAAACCCTGATATAGTCATTGCTTGTCCATTTTATAGAAAAATGTAAAGTATAATATTCAGTAAATTTTACAAGGGAACAAATGAAGCCAGTCCAAAAAATAGTTAAAGGTGTGGTCTCTCAAAGGCTCTCATTATTTATTCACCTCCAAGATAACTCAGTAGGCTAGAGACACAGCAGTGGGACTTTGATGACTAGAGTTTCCTAAAGCTGTCAAAATTCAGAACCAGATGTTACATACATGCTATGTGCTTGGGAACACATGGCTTTAAATTTAGAGAAAGTTAATCCATTATGATCAAGGGGAGTAAGTTAGATGTGAGAAAACACACACACACACACACACACACACACACACACACACACACACACACACCCCAGAGATTCTTTTTCCATGGGAATCCTGAAATAAGGCAAAGTGTAGGAACAAAATCAAATCAGGGGAAATCCGGAAGATCCAAGAAAATGACTTGAAGGGACCAGACTGGACAAAACTTACTTGGCCAGAAGCCACTGGAGAATATGGAAAAATCAACTCAGTTGCTTTAAGGTGTTAGGTGACACCAGAGACAATTTTCTCATATTCATCTCATGTCTCTTGTATGGCAAAACCAATACAGTATTGTAAATTAAAATAAAGGAAAAAAATAAATAAATTGAATTTCAGAAATAGGGTTTTAATGATGAGATGGTATCTTGGCTATGGTCTGCAGTGAAATTTCACAGATCTGATCAAGGTGTGATTTAAAATAAGTTGTGATCACAATAAGAGCAATCTTGAGGCTATAATCACCTTGGATATCTCAGCTCAGTTAAATCTGTAAAGGAGATGTACCAGAGCTTGTCAGTACTTTACATTTACATTTATTTCCTCCTTACCATGAGCCAATACCTGAATTCTGATACCAGGCATGGCAGTTGTCATTCACACACAGAGAAGAAAACTGCAAAGTATTGTATTGGGATGGCAAGAATTTTAACAATTCTCCACAGAGGCTGGTTCTTCTCCAAACTTCCATATATCTTACCTTAGTAGAATTATTTGTATACTGGAAAGAAAAGAGTGAGAATTCTCTCTTGAATTAAATTGCTGGGTAGAAAATAATCATATTGTTTTCAAATCAACATTTCTATACCTTGAAAATGTCAGTGTATGTTTGTGTGTGTGTGTGTGGGGGGGTGCGTGTGCATGTGTATATGGTGGGGGTTAGACATGGAAAGAGATCCAGTGGTGTGAGAAAAGTTTTAGTCTGAGAGTCAGGAGAGAGATCTGAATCCAGACATTAATCTGTCCCTAATTCACCATGTGACCTGGAAGCAATCACTCACCCTCTCTGAATAGTTATCGTATCTCTAAAATGAGAGACCTGGGCTGGTTGATTTCTATGACCCCATTCCTCTTTCAAAGTTCTGGAACTATACTTAGTGGTCATGAGACAAGAGAAAGAATAAGTTTAATGTGTATACAAAGGCTAAAATTAGTTTAGACAGCACAGTGGATTCTTGAATCTTTAAGTTAAATGAAAGGATGTCTTTTGGCCATTGGTCTTCTCATTTGAGAACTTAGTCCAGTTAAGTTTCACTTGGAAAGTAGTCTTGGCATTTAGGTCAGGTCTGAAATTATTATAAAATCATATCTTCATGCCAAAGGGTAAAGAGCTTTCCAAGATAGAGTATTGCCAAAGATATCCTAATAAATATATGCAACCCAATCAGTGAGTTTTAACCCCATCAAATCTTTTAAAAACTTGACTTTGCTTTCAGTGTATTGCAAAATTAGTTGTTTATTCCCCTTGATAATGAATTCTTTTCACTGCTGTTTTATAGCTAATCTAATGGAAGTTAGAGGTCAGTCAAAGAAATATGTTTGTAATATTAAGACAAGATGATATATCATTTTGCAAGCTAATAAATCACTTTCCTTAAAATATTATTTAAAATGTGTATTTGTTTGCCTAAAAAGAACATGTATTTTGATGGCGGGGTAATTAAGGATTGTCAAGGGATGCTCTGTTACATTCCACTCTTTACTCCTGAAGCGCATCTTTCTGTTTTTTTTTTTTTTTCAATTTCTCTGTTGGAATTTAAAAAACAAATATAAACATAATTATATGCATAATTGACACACAACATATTTTACATACTAGAGTATATGATTTGATCAGTTTTGACAAAAGTATAAACCTGTGAAGCCATCACTACAACCACCATGGTGAAGATATAGATAGATCTCTTTTGAAATTGCCCCTTACCACTCATTCCCTGGTCTTCCAACCAGGTAAGGCTGATCTGCTTTCTGACACTATAGAGTGGTTTGTGTTTTCTAGCTTTTCCTGAAATGGTGTCATATTGCATGTACTTTTTTTTGTCTAACTTCTTTCATTCAGCATAATTATTTTGAGAGTCACCCGTGTTTTGTGTGCATAAATAGTTCATTTATTTTTATTGCTGAATAGTATTACATTGTATACGGGTGTAGTATACACCTGTGATTTGTTTAACCATTCATCTGTTGTTGGCTATTTGAGGCTTTTTCAGTTTTTATTACAAATAAAATCTGCTATGAACATTTATGCATAACTCTTTGTGTAGTTATACACTTTCATTTGTCTTGGCCTAATAGTGGGATGGCTGTATTGTATGATAGCTATATGTTTCCCAAAAGAAAATTATTGTGGGACTTCTTGGTGGTCCAGTGGCTAAGACTTTGTTCTCCCAATTCAGAGGGCTGGGATTTGACCCTAGTTAGGAAACTAGATCCTACATGCTGCAACTGAGAGTTCATATGCTGCAACTAAGATCCAGCATGCCATCACTAAGACCTAACACAGCCAGATACATAATTTTTTTTAAGAACTAACTCATTTCCTAATACATTAAAAACATTGGGAGAAAAGGCAATTTTTTTGTTTATTTTCAATCTGTGTTTTAACTTGATTATTATCTCTTTTATTTATAAGACATCTTTGTCTGTTACTGCCCTTGGAAAAGCATTCAGTCATTCTCCATGAAATTTGAGTTTGCAGGCATGAGTATGCTAAGTTGCTTCAGAAGTATCTGGACTGTGACCTGCCAGGCTCCTCCATCCATGGGATTCTCTAGGCAAGAATACCAGAGTAGGCTGCCATGCCCTCCTCCAGGGGATCTTCACCACCCAGGGATCAAACCCTCATCTCTCAGGTCTCCTGCATTGACAAGCAGGTTCTTTACCACTAAAGCCACCTGATAGGTTGTCTATAGATGCTCTATGTCACTTTAAGGAAAGTTGTTTCCATTTCTAGTTTTATGAGAGTCAATATCAGAAAGATACTAGCTTTGTAGTAAACATTTTTCCCACATTTATTTGAGGATCATATGGTTTTCCTCTTCTCTCTCTTTCTCTTTTGGAAAGGTTGTTAATATTGTGAATACATCGATTTTTGTATGTTATACCAACCTTGTATTCCTAGGGTAAACCTCCAACGATTATGGTGTATTATGCTTTTAATATACTTGTTAAAACTTTGTCAAGAATTTTTACATCTCTAATCATGAAAGATATTGCTCTGTAGTTTGCTTTTCTTGTAATATCTTTGTTCACTTCTATTATCAGGTTTATACTGGTCTCATATAATGAGTGTGAAGTAGTCCTTTATCTTCAGTTTCTGGCATTTTGTGCAGAATTGGCATTGTTTCTTCCTGTTAGATAGAATTCACCACTGAGGCCTTCGAAGTCTACAGTTATTTTTACTGATAGGGTTTAAACTACAAATTGAACTCTTTTAGTATGTTTAGAGCTAATCAGGTTATCTAATTTTTCTTGAATTAGGTTTCATGGTTTGTGTTCTTCAAGGACATTTTTCATTTCATGTCAGTTATTAGAGTTATTGGCATTAATTTCTTCACAATATTACATAATTATCTTTTTACTATATGCAACATCTGCAACGGTATCTCTTGTTTCAAATCTTGGCTATTTATGTCTTTCTTCCTTATCTTTTCTGATCGATCTGGTTATAGGTTTATCAATTTTATTAATTTCAGAAATTCATCCCAGTTTAATTTATCTATCTCCTATATATGCCTGATTTCCTATCTTAGTTATTTCTGTTTTGATCTTTATTGCTTCCTTTCTTTTCTTACTTTGTGTTTAGTTTGATTTTTATATTCAATTCCTTACATCATGAGAAACGCTGGGTTGGAAGAAACACAAGCTGGAATCAAGATTGCCGGGAGAAATATCAATCACCTTAGATATGCAGATGACACCACCCTTATGGCAGAAAGTGAAGAGGAGCTAAAAAGCCTCTTGATGAAAATGAAAGAGGAGAGTAAAAAAAGTTGGCTTAAAGCTCAACATTCAGAAAACGAAGATCACGGCATCTGGTCCCATCACTTCATGGGAAATAGATGGGGAAACAGTAGAAACAGTGTCAGACTTTAATTTTTGGGGCTCCAAAATCACTGCAGATGGTGACTGCAGCCATGAAATTAAAAGACACTTACTCCTTGGAAGAAAAGTTATGACCAATCTAGATAGTATATTCAAAAGCAGAGACATTACTTTGCCGACTAAGGTCTGTCTAGTCAAGGCTATGGTTTTTCCTGTGGTCATGTATGGATGTGAGAGTTGGACTGTGAAGAAGGCTGAGTGCTGAAGAATTGATGCTTTTGAACTGTGGTGTTGAAGAAGACTCTTGAGAGTCCCTTGGACTGCAAGGAGATCCAACCAGTCCATTCTGAAGGAGATCAACCCTGGGATATCTTTGGAAGGAATGATGCTAAAGCTGAAACTCCAGTACCTTGGCCACCTCATGCAAAGAGTTGACTCATTGGAAAAGACTCTGATGCTGGGAGGGGCTGGGGGCAGGAGGAGAAGGGGACAGCTGAGGATGAGATGGCTGGATGGCATCATGGACTCCATGGACGTGAGTCTGGGTGAACTCCGGGAGATGGTGATGGACAGGGAGGCCTGGCATGCTGTGATTCATGGGGTCGCAAAGAGTTGGACACAACTGAGAGACTGAACTCAACTGAACTGAAGGTGGAAATTGATGTCATTAATTAGAGGTATCACTTCTCTTTTAGTATAGGTGTTTATTACTATAAATTACCCCTTATGTCTTTTGCTATATGATAAGAAATAAAAATTAGGTTATTAAATAATGAATAGTAAAAAAATTAAAATATATAATTATTCTGGGAGAATGATCATAGAATTAGTTTATTTGGGGAAACTCCTTAACTTAAATTTCTGAGGTTACTTATAGTAGATCTGATTACAAGATGAAGTTTAAAATGTGTTCAAAAGTATTACACTTCTTTAAGGTGGAAGAATCCCCAGGAGTAAATGAAACAGGATTACATACCAGTAAAGGAAGCACATCTCAGTAAAATCAGGTCTTTTAAAAAATATGATTTTTGCTAAAACTCATTTTCATCTGTTTATGTTTCAGTAATTGTATATATATTATGAATATTAAAGGCAAGCTGTTATTTCCATCTTATTCATCTATACAAGAGTAATTGTCTAAAAATTCCTGAACGGAGTCCAACCTAACACACTTGTCTTAAATATGTCATTCTCTAAAATAATTGATTAATAACAAGATATATGATACTTATCAAAGTTGCCCATTTAAATTCGCTAGTTAAATGCAGTAGTGTTAGGGAACCCCCATTTCCCCCAGAAATATGATAGCACACAAAGTGACTTAGAGGCAAACTCATGGTGTGATGAATTAGGACAAACTCATGGTGTGATGAATTAGGACATCATACATATGACACTCAAACCAATTGTCAACCTGCTACTGAAACATTAGACCAATTAATTACCAGTCTGATCACCGGGAAGATTCTTCACTTTTCACTTGGACCATCATTTACAGTCCTTCAGTGATAAGATGTTCACCATCCCCACCTTTGGTCAACTCTGAAGGTCAAGAGTTTCTCTCTTTAGTTTTAATCTCCACTTTTCCTCCATGAAATAAAAATAATATTAATCTTGACTACTGATTTATTTTGAGGCAATAACTAAGTTCAGCCTCAAATTCCAGAGTCCACTGAAATTTGTGTGAAAGGACAGAACTATGAGGAAGGATTTGAATGTTTCAAGTTATTACCATTGGAGTGTCTTACTGCTCAAAGTCCAGAGGTATTTGATTACTAACCTGAGTGTGTTAGGTTATAGAAACATAGCTTAGTATTTCTAACTCCTCATTTGATACTCAACAAGGAAGGAAATGTCACTCAGGAAGAGATGTGACTACAAGAACAGAAAAAATTGGGGCAACTTGTTCTCTTGTTTGTGTCACTGGCCTCATTTGTTTCAGAGCTGTGGCATAAGATATTTACAGCACTTGAAAAATATTTTTTCCTTGATCAATTTTTAAATGTTTTGAGATATAAACAAAGGAGCTCTGAGGGACAGTCTATGAGGATGTTTGCCTAGTCACTAATTCCAGTTGGTTCCTCTCTAGAATAAGTTCCTGCTCAGGTATGGATAAAATTTCCCTTATTTTTCACCTGAAATATACCTTGGAAACACTTAGTCCACTTTTCTTATTACGTCTTTCTATCAGTTTTCTTTTTAGGAAGGTAATCCTGCAGCAGAGGTCATCGCCTTACAATCTGGCTGTGTGTATGTTTCGGGGGTGAGGAGGTGAGACTTTAGGACAGGATTTCGACAATTTATATCCAAGAAATCTTGGTTGTCATTTTACAAGCTATTATTTTTACTGTTAGGGAGAAGGCATTATGTAAAACTTGCAGACTGGTTGAGCAAGGTTATATAAAGCATGTCATGCAGAATACATTGAACTGTCTTGGGAAAAGGACTTCCCTTTTGTAATTGAAGTGTTCTTAATTGTTGGGTGTAGTAGAACAGAGCTTAAAGCAGCCTCTTCTTTTCTCTTTTATCTCCATCTATTGATTCTGGTGCCTTCTGGGGTAAAAAGATATGTCTAATTCCTCTTTGTTGTATGGATCTTTAGAAGCTTTGTGGAGAGCCATTTGTCAGTTTCCTCTGTTTCCGATTAGCCGTGGACAAAGGAAAAAAAAGGAAAGTGAGGGCAGAGGGAACATGTCACCCTCTATTGGAAAATGGCCCCTGTTTCTCAACTGAGTTTCTTTTGATTGAGATTCTTACAATGTATTTAGGATTGGACTCCCAGGATACAGAGTGATGATCCTTTGTCACTGATAATTAAGTAATTACCATTTTGCCTGAGCAGAGAAGAGCCCAAACAATTGCTGGGCACCTCAGGAGGAGTTAGTGAGTGGGTTGGCCATCCTTCTTGAAGGCCACTTCTCCACAGCTGGGTTATAACAGTAGCTCGTGTGTGGCTTCTCATGGACACTTAAAAAATTCTCCAAAGTCTTTGAAAATGTATCTGTGTGTTAATCACTCAGTTGTATCTAACTCTTTGTGACTCCATAGACTGTAGCTTGCCAGCCACCTCTGTCTATGGGACTCTCCAGGCAAGAATACCGGTTGCCATTCGCTTCTCCAGGGGATATTCCTGACCCAGTGATCAAATCCAGGTCTCCTGCATTGCAGGCAGATTCTTTACCTTCTGAGACACCAGGGAAGCCCCTTTGAAAAATGTATTTTCCCCCATTTTAAAAGACAAACTCCATATTTTTATTTCTGAGTCTGATGGGCACACTGAATATTTTTTTCCAAAATGAGGCAGCAAAATTATTCTCTAAGCAGCAAGATTATTATTCTATTTGTTCATATTTATCATGTTGGGAATTCGTTTCTTGCTTTCAGTGTAATTATTTTGGTCTGTATTTGTGGATGCTGAGAAAATATCTAATAAATATGGACTCTAGCAAGCATTTTAGAAATGCTGATTTCTCTAAGATTCTTACACTCAAGGAAGCCTGCTTTATTCTCCCTTCCTTCTATCATTTAAGAATAAGGGCAGTGCTTCCACTCACTACAGTTTTAGAAGAAGATCTGCTAGCAGCAACTGCTTCTTAAGTTATTTATATCCTCACCAAAAAATGTGCTATTGCTGTGGTAGGTACATATCAATTTGTATAAGGGTAGAGACACAAATAGGTTTTCACAGACACAAATAAAAACAGCAGTTCAGGATGCAGGGACTTACAGTAGGACAGACTCACCAGCATCCAGTGATGTGGAAAGATCAATGAGCTGGAAGTTTCGATGAGCTGGGTTGGACAATCAAGGCTGCCATTAATATGTGGTGTGAGTTTGGACAGCGACTTGACCTCTTAGCCTCAGTCTTGGCATTTATATACTAAGGAGACACTATTGTTGCCCTGCTCAAATCCTCTCATATGCATTTTGTCATTCTGGACAACATTTCCCTCATCTTCTGCTTGCTTTGCTTCTACTGGCAGCTACCTGCCACTTACTATAGAGGACAACCTTTGGCTCGTGGCATCTGTTGCTTCATCCTTACTCACAGAAGTGCCAGGAGTTTACATGTCCCCCGCTAGGCACCTCAAGCCTTTATTCAGTGATAGACTGATCTATTGGTATGGAAGCCAGGCTACCTTGCCTTCAGAGTAACTGCATTCTGAAGGTGTAATGTCCTCCAGGACTTCCTATGCTATTGCTTGAACTGTAATTGAAATCTCGACTTTGTCTCTCTGTCTCCCTTTCCTGTTCTTTTTCTCTCACTTCCTTACTTGCTTCTCCAGGGAATATTTAAAAACCACTTGCGCCTAAACCCGTCTTTCAGGATCTGCTTCTTTAGAACCCTACCAACCAACTGTTCAAAGTTAAATATTCAGTCATCATAGTCTTCTTGCTGTTTTATTATTTGTACAGTGCTTTAACAGTTGCATAAGTTCTTATGAGATTATGTAGTTCTTCAGAATACATGCCTGTGTTAGTGAGGGTAGATATATTTGAACCCTTGAGGTCCAGATTGAAGTGAAAAAAATGTTGCTCTTCTACTTAATGTTTGCTTATTTAATCATAGCAATGTAATAGAAAGGAATTACTGTTGCATTTTCTAGAAGACAAAGCTAAAACTCAGCAAGGACGCATTGTCTAAGTGACATCATATAGTATTTGTCCTTCTGTGATTAGCTTATTTCACTTAGCATACTGTTCCCAAGGTTTATCTATGTTGTTGCATATGACAGGATTTCCTTCTTTTTATGGTTGAATAATATTTCATTCTGTCTATCTATCTATAGATTTATTTTATATATATATATATATATATGTATCTATTTTACATACTTCTTTCTTGAAGTATCTAAAATAGATTTACAGAAGCAGAAAACAGAATGGTGGTAGCCACGTTTGGGGCAGGGGGAGAGAGAGATGGAGAATTGGCATCATTTGATTGGTATAAAGTTTCAGCCATACAAAATGAATACATTCTAGATCTACTGTGTAACACTGTGTTTCAGCTAACAATACTGTGCTGTACACACACAAACTTATAAGAGAGTAGATCTCTTATCACAATTAAAAAAAAATGGAATACATCATTTGTCTACATGTCCACAGAACTTGGCTGCAGTATTGGAGCTCAAGTATCCCAGCTCTGAACTAGAAGTCTTCCCCAAAAGAGACAAGGCTGTAGGTAAATTTTTTCCTTGAAACTTCTTGATTTCCTCATCCCACTTCCATCTGCTTGGCACAAATTCCATTAAAACCTCAGTGTTACATGTAATTCTGAGAAACTTTAAAATAGTAACTAGGATATTAGCTGTTAGGGACTCAAAGAGCATCAATAATTTAAGGGGGTGCCTTAAGATATCCAAAGCTTTATTGTTTAAAGGTATCAAGGGGGTTCAGGATTGGGAACACGTGTACACCCATGGCAGATTCATGTTGATGTATGGCAAAACCAATACAGTATTGTAAAGTAAATTAAAATAAAAAATAAAAATTAAAAAAAAGAAAGATTTAAAAAAAAAACTGGAAAGATGCTGGACAAGGTTTTTATTCAAGTTCTAAAATCATACCATAGATGTAACAGAAAGAGCATGGGAACCATATTTTTGCCTATCTTCATGTTTGAATTGAGGTTCATTCATCTTTAGAAGGAAACAATTTGGCCTTTTCTTTTATGACAAAACCATGATGACTTTGTTTCTTCTCTAATGTCAACTTTTCTGAAGCAAAACTGTCTGACACTTTGAAAAAGCCAATTTGCAAAGTAAAGATATTTTCATAAAAAAGAGTGGGAAAGAGTCAGTTAAGGTTCAAGGAAACCTTTGTTTTAACTAGAGTCTCACAGCAGGAATAAAACACTCAAGGGGTTTAGGTTCCAAGAAGGGAATCATGCAGGCTTCTCAGACAGAAAAGAAGAAAAATTAAACTTAGAGTTGCTTAGATGTTTTGAATGGGTGATTAGCACCTTTCTTCTCTGTAACTGACAACCAACTGACTTCCTAATCAACCCAGATATCAGAAAAAAAGAAAAAGGCTTTAAAGCATTGGCTCTAGTCTTAGAGTATGAAGATTTCCTGGGGAAGCTGGTTTCTAAGGCAGATGCTGGGCCAAGTGTGTGCAAGTTCTGTTTTCTCTTGCTAAGGGTATAGTCCAGAAATCTGCATATATGACAATCATGGGGATTGTTTTCATGTTCCTCACATCTGGAAACAAAGTAGATGACATATTACTCATGCATGCTCAATCATATCAGGACTCTGCAACCCCATGAACTGTAGCCCGCCAGGCTTCTCTGTTAATAGAAAATTGAGGACAAAAATGCTGGAGTGGGTTGCCATTTTCTTTTCTAGGGTATCTTCTCAACACAGGGATCGAACTCACATCTCTTGCATCTCCTGCATTAGCAAGCAGATTCTTTGCCACTTACCACCATCTGGGAAGCCCTTGAAGTGAAGTTGACACTTCTAGTGAAGTGAAAGTCACTCAGTTGTGCCCAACTCTTTGCAACCCCATGGACAGTATAGTCATGGTATTCTCCAGGCCAGAATACTGGAGTGGGTAGCCTTTCCCTCCTCCAGGGGATCTTTCCAACCCAGAGATCAAACCCAGGTCTCCTGCATCACAGATGGATTCTTTACCAGCTGAACCACAGGGAAGCACAAGAATACTGGAGTGGGAAGTCTATCCCTTCTCCAGCAGATCCTTTAAACCCAGAAATCAAACTGGGGTCTCCTGCATTACAGCTAGATTCTTTACCAACTGAGCTATAAAGGAAGCCCAGGAAACCCTTAATACAGGCCAGTATTCTAATAAGGACTCTTTACAATAGAGTCATACTGTTACTAAGGCTGAGGCCCCAGAATCATACCCTTGCCCCTCCCTGGAATAAAAACCAGTTACTCCTGTCTGAGTTTCAGGAAAAAAGAAAGTTAGTCACTCAGTAGTGTCCAGCTCTTTGTGACCTCATGTACTGGAGCCCACCAGTCTCCTCTGACCATGGGATTTCCCAGGCAAGAATACTGGAGTAGGTTGTCATTTCCTTCTCCAGGGGATCTTAGTGACCTAGATATTGAACCCATGTCTCCCACATATGCAGGCAGGTTCTTTACTTCTGAGTTTCAGGAGCAAGCTACAAAGACAAAAAACAACTGTTTAGGACCAACTGGGCCAAAGATGGCAGAAGATTTGACTTCTAATGGACCTTGAGCCTCATTATGTTCATGGTAATATATTAGGTAAATGACACACCAACCAGCCCCAGGATAGTTGACAGTTGCCATGACAGCTACCAGAAAAGCCATACAAAGACCAAAAATAAGAATTGCAAAGCTGTGGTACATATACACAATGGAGTATTACTCAGCCATTAAAAGAATACATTTGAATCAGTTCTAATGAGGTGGATGCAACTGGAGCCTATTATACAGAGTGAAGTAAGCCAGAAAGAAAAACACCAATACAATATACTAAGGCATATATATGGAATTTAGAAAGATAGCAACGATAACCTGGTATGCTAGACAGAGAAAGAGACACAGATATATAGAACAGTCTTTTGAACTCTGTGGGAGAGGGAGCGGGTGGGATGATATGGGAGAATGGCATTGAAACATATATAATATCATATTTGAAATGAATCGTCAGTCCAGGTTCAATGCATGATACAGGATGCTTGGGGCTGGTGCACTGGGACGACCCAGAGGGATGGTACGGGGAGGGATGAGGGAGGGGGGTTCATGATGGGGAACATGTATATACCTGTGGCAGATTCATGTTGATGTATGGCAAAACCAATACAATATTGTAAAGTAGTTAACCTCCAACTAAAATAAATAAATTTATTAAAAAAAAAGAATTGCGTCAGTTCTGAGTCCAAACCACAGCCCTGTTCTCAGATGACTCATGAATATCATTCCCACTCTTTCCAAATCCCTCCCTTTACCTTAAACCTCCAATAGTTTTGGGGTCTGCACCTGAATTGGGTTGAGAAATTGATTTGTGAATTAGGATCAGGCTTCTCCTTCCTCTGGCCATTGACTAAAATCTGTGTTTTTGGCTCCAATTTCAGCATCAGTTATGTTATTGGCTGAAGGAATGTATAATTGAATCATTTTGATGTACAGCAACATACTTGTAAATCAACTATACTTCAGTTAAAAAACAAAACAAAACAAAACAAAAAAAAAAACAAAAAACAAACAACAAAAAAAAAAGCCTCCCTGAAACAGAAGGTCTTGCCCAGTTAGGACTAGGATGTTGGTGTAGGTCCTGTAGATCAGTTCAGTAATAATATGATGTTTTACTGTTATTTTCCCTCCTAATGTCTTATAATAACTTGAATATTTTCCCAAGGAAGGCAGATGTGATGGAAAACTAAAGTGCTTGTGATGCAAAGACTTGATTGTTTTCCGAAAAGCAGTTGAAATAAATGAAGATGCACAGAGAAGAAAATAATTCTGAGCAAAACCTAACTGCCATCAAATAATATATTTAAATGAGCTACTATTGAAGAAGGAATTACTTTTTTTTTCTTGGTCGCATTAAGAAAATAATTAAAGATCAGTGAGTAGCAGTAATGACTCTTCAGAGATATGGATTTCTAACAGAAGTGTCCCAGCTGAACTGCTTCAAATAAAGTGAGTTCCAGATTCCTGGGGGATTTACAAACGCTGAATAATCAATGTTTATTGGAAAGATGAAATGATAAAAGGCCCACTGGTAATTCTTGCTCTCTCACTGCATATGTCTCCTTTAAGGCAGCAAGACAGTGGGCATATCCCCAACAGAAGAATGGTGCCCACTCACATCCTACTGCATGGGATTTGCTTCTCTTTGGCTCTGTGTAATTGTGTCTTTTTCTAAATTTACTGCGGAATCGTAATTTCCAGAAATGCAACAAGATCATATATAAAAAGTAGTTACATAGCGATACAGTAAAAATTAACTTATAATGAAGTACCACTTACATCCATCAGAATGGAAATGTTTACAGCTACTACAATATTTATTTTTGTTGTGAGTGTAGAGAAAATAGTACTGTAACACATGCTGGTATAAATACATATTGCCGCATCTTTTCTTATTAAGCAATTTTAACCACATTCCTTGAAATGTATCTTATAGAAACCAAAAGATCAGGAAATAAATGTCTATGTACAAAGGACTTTCCTGCATTTTTATCCATGTAGAAATGTACAAGGAAAAATGCCCATCAGTGAAGAAATGGTTATACGAATTGCAGTGTATTAACACCAGGAAATAAATCCAATAGAAATGCCTTAGAATTATTTCTGTTTACTGCAAGGAGTATTTATTAGATACTGAGTAAAGCAAGACGGAGAAAAATGTGTACAATATAAATTCAGGTTTATGCACTTTTGTGTATATACATATAGATATATAATATACATTAGGACTTCTGTGATGGCTCAGTGGTAAAGAATCCTCCTGCCAAGCAGGAGAAGCAAAATTCAACCCTGTGTCAGGAAGATCCCCTGGAAAAGGAAATGGCAACCCACCCCAGTATTCTTGCCTCGGCAAAACCCATGGACAGAGGAGCCTGGCGGGCTACAGTGCGTGGGGTTGCAAAGGATTGGACATGACTTAGTGACTAAAAAGCAGTATAATGTGATGGGCTTCCCTGGTGACTCAGATGGTAAAGAATCTGCCTGCAGTGTGGGAGACCTGGGTTTGATCCCTGGGTCAGGAAGATCCCCTGGAGAAGGGCATGGCAAGCCGCTCCATTATTCTTTCCTGGAGAATTCCATGGACAGGGGAACCTGGTAGGCTACAGTCCATGGGGTTGCAAAGAGCCAGACAGGACTGAGCAACTAACACACACCACACACACACACACATATTATACTATATGTATAATATATACATATACTATATGTATAATATAATGTATAGTATAATATGTGTGTGTGTGTGTGTATCACAATCTGGAAAATAATTGAGGAAATTACAGGATGGGGGATTTAGATGCATTTTTGCAATTATATTTATAAGCAATAACAAAAACCTCATTTTGGGTATTTGACAAGGCACTCGTGACTGAAGGGCTTATGTATTCAAGCAGCACGTTATCGATATTTTTGGATTAAGTCTCTTGATGAATTGACCTCATTTACCTCTATGACAGAGCAAAGAGATTTCTTTCACTTGGACAAACATTAAGGCATTGTTGGGTATTGTCAAACTCAATAAGTTGGTGGTAATTTCAGGGGGAAAAATATTTATTTTCATTGACTCCTAGCATAGGACTTAAAGAAAAAAAGGACTACAGCATAAGAAACTAATTGCCTCAACCTTTCCATCTTCAGTTTTTGTTAATTTAACACTTCAGTGAACTTCCCAGTGGTAACATTCTGCTTCATGACCCTTTTAGGTCATTTACAGTTTTCACTAAATACCACAAATTAAGGAGTTCATTATGGGTCACGATATATTGTTTCTACAACCATAAAGATGGATCTGATACTTATCACGAAATCTATCAAGTAAAAGTTGTTTCCCCAGAGTTATTAAACACAAGGGCATTTTCAAAATGGCTCTACACGCACTGATGTCTTTTAGCCAAAAAGTCTCAGACAGAAATGAATGATCTCCTGCGGCAGTGAGGGTGTGTACCTTCGCCTGTCAATTCCACCCATTTTCCAATTATTCTAGCAGGCCTGCAAGCTCTCCCTTGGGAAAGGACCTGTCTGACTTTCACCCTAACCCCTTCTCAATAGAAGTTCTTCACTCAACTGCAGAAATCCTCCCAAGGTGAAACATGTCATGGGGTCTTCCAGTCTCAGATATAGATTTCAGAAGCATAATTCCTCAGATTTGGAGAGAGGACATTCAACTAAAGGGAAAAAAAATAATTTTTAATATTTAATTGGAGCCAGAAATGCATCTCTGGTTGAGGAAAAGAGGTCAAATATTGATGAAAACTCCAAATGTTGGTTTTCCCTGTAACTTTGATCTTTCCTTCCATCCTGCTTTCCTTCTTTCTTTCCTTCCTTCCCCCCTTCCTTCCTTCCTCCATCACCTGCCTCCTTCCTTCCCTTCTAACATTTAACAAGCATGGATGCCAGATTCTAAACTGCTGCTGCTGCTGCTAAGTCGCTTCAGTCGTGTTCGACTCTGCGCAGCCCCATAGGCGGCAGCCCACCAGGCTCTGCTGTCCCTGGGATTTTCCAGGCAAGAGTACTGGAGTGGGGTGCCATTGCCTTCTCTGGATTCTAAACTAGTTACTGAATATACTATTTATATTACAGCTATAAGAAATTGCCACAAGCTTAGTGGCTTAAAAAAACATTATTTTTTTTCCCTTTACAGTGGTAGAATTCAGGCATCCAGACTGAGGCATAAACAGCTAAGTGAAGGTGTCAGCAGGACTGTGCTCCCTTGGGTGGCGCCAGGGGAGAATCGGTTCCCTGTTGCCCCTTCCAGCCTCTGATGACAGCTGACATTCCTGGGCTTGTCGCCGTGTCACTCCAGACCCTGCTTCTCTTGTCTCATTGCTTTTTGTTCTTCTGTGTCAATGTTCCCTCTACCTCTCTCTCACAAGGACATCTGGGATTGTGTTTAGAGTCCACCCTAATAATTCTGAATAATATTCCAATCTCAAGGTCCTTAATTTAATAGCATCCACCAAGTCCTTTTTGCCATAGAAGGTAATTTTTTGTAGGTTTTAGGAACTAGGATCGGATTGTGTTTGAAGGCCAGGATTCAGCTTACCATACTAGATATATGTGAAACACAAACCATGCACCTGTCCTCTGGAAAATCCAGGTGAGAACTGTGTAAACAGATTACCGATATCTTAGAATGCATAAAGTTAGACATAGACTCTGAAAGCATACTATTTTCCTGCTAGAAAAAAATTAGAGTTAACTGGTTTTCAATTACTAAATTCAGTATCAGTTTGAATAGGGATCAATGCTGGCTTAGTACATGAATTCGAAATTAAAATTCACTGCAGACAGAGAAGTCTTTCATGCCTGTGGTGGGCTGGATAATGAACCCCAAAGATATCCAGGTCCCAGTTCCTGCAGCCTGTGTCTGTTGCTTTATATGGTAATGGGGACATTGTGGCTGTGATTAAGCAAAGGATTTTGAAGTGGGGATATTGTCCTGGATTATCCAAGTGGACCCTGTATATAATCATAAGTGTCCTTATAAGAGAGAGGCAGAGGGGGATCTGAAAACAGATGAGAAAGTGAAATGATGATGAAACAAAGAAATATTTGAAGATGCGAAGCTGCTGGCTCTGAATGTGGTGTAAAAAGGTGGTGATTGTGACACAAGGAACACTGGAAAGACAGCTCTAGAAGCTGGACAAGGCAGGGAAAGGGGTTCTTTCCTGGAGCATGTGGAGGGTGTATTGTCCTGTGTGTACCTTTACTTGAGCCAGAGAAACTGACTTTGGTCTCCCAACTTCTAGAACTGGAAGTGAATACGTGTCTGGTGTTTTAAGCCACCAAATTTTTCTTAGTTAATTAAAGCTACCATAGGAAATGAATATGGCTTCCTTGGTGGCTCAGCAGTAAAGGATCCACCTGCAGTGCAAGAGATGCAGGAGACTCGGTTTTGATCCCTATGTAAGGAAGATTCCCTAGGGAAGGAAATGGCAACCGACTCCAGTAGTCTTACCTGGAAAATCCCATGGATAGAGGAGCCAGGAGGGCTATGACCCATGGGGTTACAAAGAGTTGGACGGAATTAAGAGACTAAACAATAGGAAACCAGTGTCTTGTTTATAGGCTCTGAGTGTTTTCTGCAACTCAAGGCAGCAGAGCTTGGTCTGAGAGATTGGAGACAGAGTACCAGAGTGGCCACTTACTAACTAGGGACCACAGGCAACTGCCTGCACTGTGACCCATGACCCCCTTTCATGTTCTAACATTATCTACCTACCTAAAAGTAATCTATATTTAAGCTCCTACACATAATAAATATCTAAATATCCACTCCTGCATTGCAGGCCGATTCTTCACCAACTGAGCTATCAGGGAAACTGAAAATATCCTCTCAGGAAATGTAAAATTATGACAATAACAATGATATGATGCACATAATACTGGATCAGATTCTGGACTAGAAACAGGACAAGAGAGAGTCTGTCTGGAGTAGAGTATATCACCTCATCATTGCCCTTTTTCTAGATCATAATCTAGTTTAGGACACATTTTGCATTAGCTTGTCATGTCTTGTTAGACTCTTTTAATCCAGAACAGGTCTTCTGACTGTTTTTTTTTTTTTAATTGTTTGGCATCTTTAAAGAGTACTGCCTGGTTGTTTTATGCTATATCCCTCAGATCAGGTTGGTCTAATGTTTCCTCAAGATGGCTCTTAGGTTGTGTGATTTTTGGTAGGAATCTCACAGAAACAACAATTTGTCCTTCTCAGCTCACCCTATCAGAATGCACATGTTGTCAGTTTATCCTATTTAGGGAATCATGTGAATGGTGTACGGGAATTCTTTGTAATTTCATGTGTCTAGGCTTCCCAGATGGTGCAGTGGTAAAGAATCCACCTGTCAATGCCAGAGTCACAGGAGATACGGGTTCGGTCACTGGGTGGGAGAAGATCCCCTGGAGGAGGAAGTAACAACCCTCTCCAGGATTTGTGCCTGGAAAATCCCATGGGCAGAGGAGCCTGGCAGTCTACAGGTCAAGGAGATGCAAAGAGTCAGACACCCCTGAATATGCACACAATGGAAAAGCATGCTTAGATGAAAAAAATTCATAGTTAAAAATCCCTGCACTTCAGCATTAGGATATCAATTTTTAAAATTGGATAGCTTTAAATGTCTAATATATTATGATAAAAGTTGAAGCAGTTAATGTCCCTCTAAAATGGCCTACATATTAGCATCATAAACCCTTGGATATAGAAACAGTGGAGATGTTTCAGGAGCACAGCATGATGGGTAAGAATCAGGAATCCATCAGATCAGACATGCTGATTTGATCTCTGCCATTTAGTTGCACTCTGATCCTGATCAATACATAATAATAATGATAATGATAATGGCAATGATGATTAGTCAATTTATTGAGAATTACCATACTCTAGGTGTTGTTTTCCACAGTATATTGTGATCCACACAGTCAAAGGCTTTGAAATAGTTAATAAGGCAGAAATAGATGTTTTTTCTGGAACTCTCTTGCTTTTTCGATGATCCAGTGGATGTTGGTGATTTGATCTCTGGTTCCTCTGCCTTTCTAAAACCAACTTGAACATCTGGAAGTTCACGGTTCACGTATTGCTGAAGCCTGCCTTGGAGAATTTACTTTAATAACATGTGAGATGAGTGGAATTGTGTGGTAGTTTGAGCATTCTTTGGCTTTGCCTTTCTTTGGGATTGGAATGAAAACTGACCTTTTCCAGTCCTGTGGCCACTGCTGAGTTTTCCAAATTTGCTGGCATATTGAGTGCAGCACTTTCACAGCATCATCTTTCAGGATCTGAAATAGCTCAACTGGAATTCCATCACCTCCACTAGCTTTGTTCATAGTGATGCTTTCTAAGGCTCACTTGACTTCACATTCCAGGATGTCTGACTATGCTAAAGCCTTTGACTGTGTGGATCACAATAAACTGTGGAAAATTCTGAAAAAGATGGGAATACCAGGCCACCTGACCTGCCTCTTGAGAAACCTATATGCAGGTCAGGAAGCAACAGTTAGAACTGGACATGGAACAACAGACTGGTTCCAAATAGGAAGAGGAGTACGTCAAGGCTATATATTGTCACCCTGCTTATTTAACTTATATGCAGAGTACATCATGAGAAACACTGGGCTGGAAGAAGCACAAGCTGGAATCAAGATTGCTGGGAGAAATATCAATCACCTCAGATATGCAGATGACACCACCCTTATGGCAGAAAATGAAGAGGAACTAAAAAGCCTCTTGATGAAAGTGAAAGTGGAGAGTGAAAAAGTTGGCTTAAAGCTCAACATTCAGAAAATGCAGATCATGGCATCTGGTCCTATCACTTCATGGAAATAGTTGGGAAAATAGTGGAAACAGTGTCAGATATTTTGGGGTCTCCAAAATCACTGCAGATGGTGACTGCAGCCATGAAATTAAAAGACGCTTACTCCTTGGAAGAAAAGTTATGACCAACCTAGATAGCATATTGAATAGCAGAGACATTACTTTGCCAACAAAGGTCCATCTAGTCAAGGCTATGGTTTTTCCAGTGGTCATGTATGGATGTGAAAGTTGGACTGTGAAGAAGGCTGAGCGCCAAAGAATTGATGCTTTTGAACTGTGGTGTTGGAGAAGACTCTTGCGAGTCCCTTGTACTGCAAAGAGATCCAACCAGTCCATTCTAAAGGAGATCAGTCCTGGGATTTCTTTGGAAGGAATGCTGCTAAAGCTGAAACTCCAGTACTTTGGCCACCTCATGCAAAGAGTTGACTCATTGGAAAAGACTCTGATGCTGGGAGGGATTGGGGGCAGGAGGAGAGAAGGGGACGACAGAGGATGAGATGGCTGGATGGCATCACGGACTCGATGGATGTGGGTCTGAGTGAACTCCCGGAGTTGGTGATGGACAGGGAGGCCTGGCGTGCTGTGATTCATGGGGTCGCAAAGAGTCGGACACAACTGAGGAACTGAACTGAACTGACTGAGGTGTTATTTTGACAGATTTAACTATTCTTAATTCTTGCAACAACGAGTGAATTTTATATTATTATTATTTCCACTTTTAGATTAGAAAACTGTAGCCTAGAGAAGCCAAGTCTGAAGCTAAGTCTTTTCCTCAGTATCCAACAGGTAGGAAGAATTAAAGCCAAATTCTAACTTATTCTGCATCAAGACGTGTGCTTATTGCCACTTTACTACACATCTTCTCTAAAATTGCTAATCACAGTTTTCTTATCTGGAAAACAGAGATGATAGTCACATCTGTGTTATAAATACCTGTGATTTAGTAAAAGGAAACATTTAAATTTATGCCTGATGGTAAGCATATAGAGAAATTAATCTTATTGTCTCATACTAATTATTGTACCTTGACTTTACTGGTGGGACAAAAACAGGTTCAGAGAATTTAAGTAATTGACCACAGTAATATCATGAGGAAAAGTAGGTTAGAACCTTAAACCACTGACTCATCCATGCTTCATCATACATGACCTCTCTTGAAAAATGATTATTATACTAAAATCAGAGGGCAGATGCTATCATAATGATGTATATACATTCAGTTCAGTTCAGTTGCTCAGTCATGTCTGACTCTTTGCAACCCCATGAACTGCAGCATGCCAGGCTTCCCTGTCTATCACCACCTCCCGGAGCTTACTCAAAGTCATGTCCCTCAAGTCAGTGATGCTATCCAACCATCTCACTCTCTGTTGCTCCCTTCTCCTCCAGCCTTCAATCTTTCCTAGCATCAGGGTTGGTATAAATTAAAGACATAATTACCTGTAAGCTCATTAGAGATCACTCAGCAGCCAGTTACTGAAGAGGCACTAGTAGGAATTTGTTTCCAGGAGGAGATTCAGAGCAATTACTGTCAGTCTTGCTGCTGGGAGAGAAACGTGCCTTGTTGATCACTCACCAACCACCCATTCTCCAGGGAGCTCTGACTTCGCACCCTGTCTTATAAAAGTGGCAACAGTCAGCGTCCCATATTCTGGTGAGACACTAGTCACGGTCCCAGATCTAGAAGCAATCAGTGCCCTAACACAAGCCATTTCCACTCATTGGGCCTCATCTGCCTTAACGACAAAATGAGGAAGTCCGAAGAACTTTTTGGAGAAATTCTGATACCCTCACAGCTTAATTTTAGATATTCTGGAACGCTTGATTATTAATTTTCCCATTAGTTTGACTTTTTAGGGAAGGCATTTTAGATATCAATCAACTAATAATGAATCTTATGCTTGCTACAGTGTTAAATATTCATGTATTTCATAAATTAGCGTTTTGGATGGAAAGTCTAGGATTTTTAAATGCGCTTTCTTGTGCTCACTTGTCATTTGGCTGATTTATTGCATTTTGCATACTCGGTCTCTGTCTGTCTGCTTGCTAAAAAATCCATGGCATCTGCAGATTCTCAAGTGACCTTGCATTGACCTTGTTTACCATAAAGTGAAAGTTATGTTCATAGAAAGTCTCTGTGCTCTTAAAGTACTTGTTAACTTTCCAGAAGGGCATAAGAAGTTCACATCAGTGTTCAGTAAAGTGCTGTTGTTATTTTATTTTTGATTGTTTTTAAATGCCTAGGTATTCTAAAGACCTCGGGAAGAAAGCGTTTGCTGTGAATTTCCACCATATGCCACACATTTTAACAAGATGAAAAAAAGAAGCCCGCATAGGACTGAGTAACAAGAATATGTGGCTTGCTCTTATCCTGACTAGTATGTTTCCAGTCTTATTAGCTTTAAATGTAATACTACCAAGATCCCAAATACACTGAACTATTGATGACATTTCAGTGCAATTGTTCTATTATTCTTCAACAAATATCTCGGTAAACAGTTCAAACAACTCCTCTTTAGTATGTATTTAAACTTGAGTTTTATTCTAAGAAATATTCTTGTTGAAAAGCTCAACTGAGATAAATTTTCTTCTGTATGTTAAACTCTTGCTTTATTTTTATTTTTTAATTTAAAATTGTTCCCATACTAACTCTATATTAGTTGCAGGTACACAGTATAGTGATTCAACACATAGACATTATGAATTGATCACCATGACAAGTCTAACAACAATCTGATACAATGCAAAATTATTGCAATATTATTGACTCTATCCCTAATCTGTATTTACATCCCTGTGACTGTTATAACTTATACTTCTTAATGAAAAGTAAAAGTTAGTCACTCACTCATGTCCGACTCTTTGTGATCCCATGGATTGTAGCCTACCAGGCTCCTCTACCCATGGAATTCTCCAGGAAAGAATACTGCAGTGGGTTGCCATTCCCTTCTACAGGGGATCTTCCCAACCCAGGGATAGACCCAGGTCTCCTGCATTGCAAGCAGATTCTCTACCATCTGAGCCACCAGGAAACTCTCTGTACTTCTTAATACACTTTATCTATTTTGCCTATTCTTACACCACACTCTCCTCTGGCAACCATCAGCTCTTTATATGTGGATAAGTCTGTTCCTGTTTTTTTTTTTTTGTTCATTTGTATTGTTTTTAGATTCTATATATAAATGAAATCATATGGTATTCGTCTTCCTAGGTTTGACTTACTTCATTTAGCATAATACCCTAGAGATGCCACTATGTTGCTCCAAAATGGCAAGATTTTGTTATTTTTATGACTGAGTAAAATTCCATCATATAAATTGTATACAATTCCATCATATCATGGTGTATGATGCTTTGATAATAATTTGTTGAGCATTTTGCATCTCTGTTTATCAGTGACATTGGCCTGTGGTTTTATTTTCAGGATATCTTTGTCTGGTTTTGTAATCAGTGATGCTGGCCTCAGAGTTCATTGAAAAATATTCCTTCTGCAATTTTTGGGAATAATTTGAGAAGGATATGTGTTAATTCTTTAAATATTCACAGAGTTCACCTATGAAGCCATTCAGTCTTGGACTTTTGTTTGTTGGGAAGTTTTTATTACTTATTCAGTTTTTTATTGGTAGTTGGTCTGTTCATATTTCTGTTTCTTCTTGATTCAGTCTTGAGAGATTGTGCATGTCTAGGAATTTGTTCATTTCTTCCTTGTTGTCCATTTTATTAGAATATAATTGTTCAGAGTAATCTCTTATGATCCTTTGTGTTTCTGTGGTGTCAGCTGTAACTTCTCTTTCATTTCTGATTTTATTTGGACCCCCCTTTTTTTTAATGCATCTGACTAAAGGTTTTATCAGTTTTGTTTATCTTTTTAGATACTCAGCTCTATGTTTCATTGATCTTTACAAATATTTTAGTCTCTATTTATTTCTGTCCTGATGTTTATTTCCTTTTTTATATATGAACTTTTGGTTTTGTTTGTTCTTTTTCTAGTTCCTTTGGATGTAAAAGTTATGCTGTTTATTTGAGATATTTCTTATTTTCTTAGGTAGGCTGTTTCCCCTACAAATTTTACTTTTTAAGAAGAGCTTTGGCTATATTTCATAGATTTAGGATCATTGTTTCCATTTTCCTTTGTGTCCAGGTGTTTTGTTTAATTGTCTTTTCTTTTTACTGTTAATTTTTTTCTTGCTTTACTACTATGTCTTTCAGATCACTGATCAATCTTTCTGCATCCTCTAATATGCTATGATTCCCTCTAATGTGTTTTCATTTCAGTTATTGTAGTCTTCAGTTATGATTGGTTCTTTTTTATATTTGTATCTCCTTGTTGATATTCTCGGTGACTTTCATTCATTTTCTCCTGATTTCAGTCATCCTTATGACTATTTCTTTGAACTCTTTATATGGTAAATTGGCTATTTCTATTTATTTTTTTGTTGTTCTTTTCTGAGTTTTGTCATATTTTCATTTGGAAAGTATTCCTTTATCTCTTCATTTTGCCTAAATTTCCACTTGTTTCCACCTGTTGTGTGTATTAACAATATCCACTCTTCAAAGACCTATAGAGAAAGTATCCTGTGGGGTCCAGTGGTACAACTCTTTCTGGTCACTCCAGATACTTAAACTGGAGGGTTATCCAGGCCCTCCAGGAATATTTCTTGTGTGGATTGAGTGCACTCTCCTGTTGTAACTCACCTGGTGTGTGGTATTGGCCCCCAGTGTGATCCTCTTGCTTTCTTTAATGAAAATATTTATTGATGTTTCGATTTAATGCAAATTATGAATTGGGCCCTAGTCAATATTAAAATTTCCAAGTCTCGTGTTTTTATTCGGTGAAGAACATAAATACTCATTTTTATACAAAGAATTGCCGATATCATGTTCCATGCGTAGAACATTCTATTAGATCTAGGCAGTGGGGAGAACAAGGGATGGACTCAGAACAAGCAGCAGTTTTGTGACGAATTTGCTGTCATCCAGTAAGAGAGAAAAGCTGAGTGTAAATTAATTTAATGCTAGGTAGTGTAACTTGAGAGGTTCATGGAGTATTTTGAGAGTTTTAATGGAGATCAAACTGTTTCTGCTTGGCAAACAGGAAAAGCTTTGCATGTGAACAAATAATTGAGTAGGACTTTGGAAAATACAGCAGAAGTCAACTTAGAAAAAGTCAAGGTAAGGACAGGGATGATAGATGGCTTTAGAAGAGGCACAAAGGGATTCAAACACAGGGATTGTTTTGAAAATTGGGGTTTACAGTTGTCCCCTTCCACCCTGATCCACAGTTTCACTTTTAAGTTTCAGTGACCCACAGTCAACTGGGGTCCAGAAATGTAACAGTAATTTTCAGAAATAAACAACTTGTAAGTTTGAACTTGTAAGCCATTCAGAATAGCATGATTAAGTATGGTGCTTTCCTATTCTGTCCTGCCTGGGGTGTGAATCACCCCTTTGTCCAGTGCATCCTGACCATTAGTTACTTGATAACCTTCTCAGTTATCAGACTGACTGTCATGATATCACAATACTTGTGGGTGGGTAGCCCTTATTTTACTAAATAATGGCCCCAATGTGCAAATGTACTTAATGCTGACAATTCAGACATGCCAGAGAGAATCCCAACATGTTTCCCTTAAGTGAAAAGGTGGAAGGATTTGACTTTATAAGAAAAGATTAAAATTGTATGATTAAGTTGATTCGGTATAAAAACAAATCTTCTTTCCATGAACTTGTGAAGAAGCATAAAGAACTCCTTGTTACTTTTGCTGTTGCAACTCAAACTGCAAAATTTATGGCTACAGTGTATGATATGCACTTCGTTAAGATGGAAAAGGCATTACATTGGTATCATAGGGTATTTTGAGAGAGAGAAATAGACCAAATTTACCTAACTTTTATTATTGCATTGTTATAGTTGTTCTATTATCAGTTATTGTTGTTACTCTCTTGTGAATGTGAAAGTGAAAGTGAAGTCACTCAGTCGGGTCCGACTCTTTGCGACCCCGTGAACTTTAGCCTACCAGGCTTCTCTGTCCGTGGGATTTTCCAGACAAGAATACTAGAGTGGGTTGCCATTTCCTTCTCCAGGAGATCTTCCCAACCGAGGGTTTGAACCCGGGTCTCCTTCATTGTAGGCAGAAGCTTTACCATCTGAGCCACCAGGGAAGTCTTGTTAATCTCTTAGTGCCTAACTATAAATTAAACTTCATCCTAACTATCTATGTATGGGAAAATACATAGCAAATACAGGATTCAGTACTATCAATAGTTTCAGGCATCCACTGGAGGTCATGAAACATATTACCTGCAGATGTAGGGACTATCGTACTTTAATGTTACTAAAACATAAATGGGTGGGACAACCACTATGAAGGACAATATGAAAGTTCCTTTAAAAAACTAAAAACAGGGCTACCATATGATCCAGGTCTCAATATCTTTCTCCTGAGCATATATTTGGAGAAAACTTTACTGCAAAAGATCCATGTACCCTAATGCAGCACCATGTAGCAAGACAATTTACAATAGCCAAGACATGAAAGTATCCATCAACAGAAGTATGAATAAAGATGTGGTGCATATATACAATGGAATATTACTGTGACATAGAACTAATAAAATAATGCCATTTGCAGCAACATGGGTGGACCTAGAGATTATCACACTAAGTGAAGTAACTCAGAAAGAGAAAGACAAAAAGACAAACATCATATGATTTATGATTGCCAAACGGGAAATGTATGCGGGGAGGGATTAATTATGGGTTTAGGATTAACATGTATACACTACTATATATAAAACAGATAATCGAAAAGGACCTCCCATGTAGTATAAGGAACTATACTTAATATTCTATAATAACCTATATGGGAAAAATATCTGAAAAAGAATGGATACACACACACATATATTATATATGTGTGTGTATGTTTAATTGAAACACTTTGCTGTACACTTGAAACTAATACAACATTGTAAAATCAACTATCCCCCATATAAAATAAATTAAATTTAGAAAATATGTCTAAAGATAGATCCTAGGCAGTGGATGGGGAAAGTTAAATACATACATGAAGTATTCAGGAACCAAATGGTTAGAAAGAATATAAACTAACCCCAAATTTTATTCTCAGCCCTGAAACGGTGCTTGGTATTATCCAACTGGAAATATTTATTTGACAGAAAAGGGAGAGCAGTATATGCAGAAGCAGATACGATGGACATGATGTATGATTGGGGCTACCCTTAATTTTCCTGTAGAGAAATTTTCTTTATAAAACACAGGAAAGCAGGAATGCCTTTTTAATACTCTTGTAGGTGGAAAGAGTATAGAAAAGAAAAAGCAAATTCTGGAATGATGATTACTTGCAAACCAATGTCAGTGGAATCGCTCAGAAAGTGGAGTGTTTATTTTTGAAAGATGCTCAATGAAAGGAAAAGTCAGAATGCAATTTCAAGAGGAGAATAGGTTTTGTGAACTCTGTCATCACTTCATTTTGCCTCTATGCAAAGAAAATTGTATCTTATGTTCCAAGTCACACTACATTTGTCCTCAGATAGTTTTATGCCGTAGTCACCACCACCAATTTTCTGTCACAATGTTTGCATTATCTGTGGGTCTATTTCAGAAACAGACAAAACTGTTAGGCTGAAGGAAAGAAATCTCATTGAGTTTAGTGCATACTTTAGCTTCCTTATCAAATCCAAACGCTGTTTGCAAATTATATCACATTGCAGTATTATGCCAGTTACATGACTTGCAAGATCTGTTTGAGAATATCACATTTAATTATTTTGTTCTTCAAATATTTGCAGACATTGAAGTTGGAGAAGGCTCTGACTGGAGACTTGATTAAACTGAGGAAGTTCCCAAGGTAAGACAAGATGCTTCCATTTTTCTCACTTTTTTTCTGATTTTATTGTAGATCCATCTACGTTTATGTTGATGTTGCTATGAGGAATGGTTTATTTCAGGCTAACTTGTGACAAATAAGCTTTTCGTGATTAAAATGAGTACTTTTTAGCCTTAGGCTATGGCAGATGGGTGTATAAATATGAAACAAAACTAAGCCAAGGACTGACTTATTTGCTTCTTAATCCATTTTACCTCTTTAAAAATAAAAACAAAGTAGTTCTTTTTTTTTTTTATAATTTTTGTGTTTACTTTATTTTACTTTACAATACTGTATTGGTTTTGCCATACATTGACATGAATCCACCACGGGTGTACATGCGATCCCAAACGTGAACCCCCCTCCCACCTCCCTCCCCACAACATCCCTCTGGGTCATCCCCGTGCACCAGCCCCCAGCATGCTGTATCCTGCATCGGACATAGACTGGTGATTTGATTCTTACATGATAGTATACATGTTTCAATACCATTGTCCCAAATCATCCCACCCTCTCCCTCTCCCTCTGAGTCCAAAAGTCCGCTATACACATCTGTGTCTTTTTTGCTGTCTTGCATACAGGGTCATCATTGCCATCTTTCTAAATTCCATATATATGTGTTAGTATACTGTATTGGTGTTTTTCTTTCTGGCTTACTTCACTCTGTATAATTGGCTCCAGTTTCATCCATCTCATCAGAACTGATTCAAATGTATTCTTTTTAACGGCTCAGAATGTTTGCGATCCAAAAATCTGCAAGCAATAAATGCTGGAGAGGGTGTGGAGAAAAGGGAACCCTCCTACACTGTTGGTGGGGATGCAAACTAGTACAGCCACTATGGAGAACAGTGTGGAGATTCCTTAAAAATTGCAAATAGAACTCCCTTATGACCCAGCAATCCCACTGCTGGGCATACACACCGAGGAAACCAGAATTGAAAGAGACACATGTACCCCAATGTTCATCGCAGCACTGTTTATAATAGCCAGGACATGGAAACAACCTAGATGTCCATCAGCAGATGAATGGATAAGAAAGCTGTGGTACATATACACAATGGAGTATAACTCAGTAGTTCTTAAGAACTCTAGTTTACGCTTTGGAACCAAAATTTGAATTATCCGAAGTTTTACATTGGCAATGACATGAACTCTTGAATTTACTCAAGAAGATTGCTTCTCTGAGTATGTAATCCTGACTGTGCTTGTGTGCTATTCACATGCTAATTGTTATAATCCTGGGCATCAGTTCAGTTATGTTCAGTCTCTCAGTTGTGCCCACTCTCTGCGACCCCGTGAACTGCAACATACCAGACTTCCCTGTCCATCACCAATTCCTGGAGCTTACTCAAACTCATGTCCATTGAGCCAGTGATGTCATCCAACCATCTCATCCTCTGTTGTCCCCTTCTCTTCCCACCTTCAATCTTTTCCAGCATCAGGGTGTTTTCAAATGAGTCAGTTCTTCACATCAGGGGGCCAAAGTACTGGAGTTTCAGCTTCAGCATCAGTCCTTCCAGTGAATATTCAGGACTGATTTCCTTTAGGTTGGACTGGCTGAATGGCCTTGCTGTCCAAGGGACTCTCAAGAATCTTCTCCAAACACACAGTTCAAAAGCATCAATTCTTTGGTGATCAGCTTTCTTTATAGTCCAGGTCTCACATCCATACATGACTATTGGAAAAACCACAGCTTTGACTAGACAGACAGTTGTTGGCAAAGTGATGTCTCTGCTTTTTAATATGCTGTCTAAGTTGATTGTAACTTTTCTTCCAAGGAGCAAGCATCTTTTAATTTCATGGTTGCAGTCACCATCTGCAGTGATTTTGGAGCCCAGAAAATTAAATTCTGTCACTGTTTCCATTGTTTCCCCAACTATTTGACATGAAGTGATGGGACTGGATGCCATGATCTTAGTTTTCAGGACACTGAGTTTTAAGCCAGTTATTCAATCTCCTCTTGCACTGATATATCTTATAACCCTGGGCATATATCTCTTCTGATCAGTACAAGGAAGGACTCTTCCAATTTGAAAATTATGGGACAACCAGAAATAATTAAAAATACTCTTTTAATTTCTGTACAAGATTGGCCTATGTTGTATTTTGTGTAGAATATCTTTAAATATTTTTAATGGTTTTTGTAATTATGATTATTTCTTATAGAAGGGGCCATGTGACATTTGGATAATCGAAAAGCAAATTCTGTAAAATGGGAAATCTTTGCTCATTAAAAAAAAAAAGTATTAAGTGACAAGAGTTAGGCTCATATCACAGAAGAGTAGCATACATGTTCTGAAGCACTAATTTATGTAAAGACACATACGAAAAACTTGTACATATGTAAGAATCAACAGAAATGTAACTCCAGTTTCTGTTGATGGGTGGAGCTGTGTTCCCTTCCTGCTATTTACCTGAGGCCAAACTAAGGTGGAGGTAATGAAGATAATAGTGACCTCCCTCAAAAGATCCCAGGCATGTACTGTTACATGCCCAAACCCTGCAGCAGGCCACCACCAACCTACGCCTTCACCGGATACTCCCAGACAAACCCAGGCAAGTCTCCTGTGGGGTCTCTGTTCCTTTCTCCTGGGTCCTGGTGCACAAGGTTCTGTTGTGCCCTGCAAGAGTCTCCTCCCTAGTCCTAGGTAAGTTCTGGCAGCTCTATGGTGGGGTTAATGGTGACCTTCTCCAAGAGTATTTACGCCATCCTCTGTCCAACCAGAACCCCAGTCCCGGTGGCAGACACATATCTCCACAGGAGACACTCAAACACAGTTCTGTCTCAATCTCTGCAGGGCCCCTGGGTCCTGGTGCACACAAGGTTTGTTTGAGCCCTCTGAGCTTCTCTGGTGGGAATGGGGTTTGATTCTAACCACGAATTTGACCGTCCTACCGTCTTGCTGGGGCTTCTTTGCCCTTGGATGTAGGATATCTCCTCACTGGTAGCCGTTCCAGTACCTACCATCTTACTGGGGTTTTTCTGACTTTGTATATGGGGTATCTTCACACGGATGGTCCAGTGAAGTGCAACCACCACTCCTGACCTTGGATGTAGGCCGGTCACTGCTCCAGCCCTGCACAGCTACTGCTCCAGCGCCTCCCTGAAGACATTAGGACTTGAAATCTTTCTGTTTCTTCCCTCTGTGTCACTGTCAGAGTGAAGCTTACACTCCTGCTTTCAGAGGCAGCAGCCATGGGGCCACCCAAGCTGGCTCCCCTGGCCTGAAGACAGCTCCCACAGGCTCCATCTAAACCTCAAATGTTCAAGCTGATTTTAGAAAAGGCAGAGGAACCAGAGATTAAATTGCCAGTATCTGTTGGATCATCAAAAAAGTAAGAGAGTTCCAGAAAAACATCTATTTCTGCTTTATTGACTATGTCAAAGCCTTTGACTGTGTGGATCACAATAAACTGTGAAAAATTCTGAAAGAGATGGGAATACCAGACCACCTGACCTGCCTCTTAAGAAATCTGTATGCAGGTCAGGAAACAACAGAACTGGACATGGAACAACAGATTGGTTTCAAATAGGAAAAGGAGTACGTCAAAGTTGTATATTGTCACCTTGCTTATTTAACTTGTATGCAGAATACATCATGAGAAAAGCTAGGCTGGATGGATTGCTGGGAGAAATATCAATAACCTCAGATATGCAGATAACACCAGTCTTAAGGCAGAAGGTGAAGAACTAAAGAGCCTCTTGATGAAAGTGAAAGAGAAGAGTGAAAATACTGGCTTAAACTCAACATTCAGAAAACGAAGATCATGGCATCCAGTCCCATCATTTCATTGAAAACAGAGGGAAAAACAGTGGCTGACTTTATTTTTCTGGGCTCCAAAATCACTGCAGATGGTGACTGCAGCCATGAAATTAAAAGACACTTACTCCTTGGAGGAAAAGTTATGACCAACCTAGACAGCATATTAAAAAGCAGAGACATTATTTTGCCAACAAAGGTCCATCTAATCAAGGCTATGGTTTTTTCTAGTAGTCATGTATGGATATGAGAGTTGGACTATAAAGAAAGCTGAGCACTGAAGAATTGATGCTTTCAAACTGTGGTGTTGGAGAAGACTCTTGAGAGTCCCTTGGACTGCAAGGAGATTCAACCAGTCCGTCCTAAAGGAGAACAGTCCTGAACGTTCATTGGAAGAATTAATGTTGAAGCTGAATCTCCAATACTTTGGCCACCTGATGTGAAAAGACCCTGATGCTGGGAAAATTTGAAGGTGAAAGGAGAAAGGGACGACAGGATGAGATGGTTGGATGGCATCATCGACTCAATGGACATGAGTTTGAGTAAACTCTGGGAATTGGTGATGGATGGAGAGGCCATGTTGTGCTGCAGTCCATGCAGTTGCAAAGAGCCAGACATGACTGAGCGACTGAGCTGAACTGAATTCCAGTTTAAAATTTTATTCCTCTTTCCTAGGTTAATTAACAGTGAATAAAGCCATGTTTTTGGATGGGTTCAGTCTAGAACTTCTTGTACTTTTGCCACACTGCTCGGATTATCTTGATTCTGGGCCACATTATCTATTCTGTTGTCCCATTCTGGGGAATGCCAGATGATTACAACTGGTATTAGGTACTCATTGCTGTGATTCCTCTGACTCTTTGGTTGTTTGAGTGAGTGAGTGAAGTCGCTCAGTCGTGTCCAACTCTTTGCGACCCCATGGACTGTAGCCTATCAGGCTCCTCCATCCATGGGATTTTCCAGGCAAGAGTGCTGGAGTGGATTGCCATTTCCTTCTCCAGGGGATCTTCCCAACCCAGGAATCGGACCCAGGTCTCCCGCATTGCAGGCAGATGCTTTACCATCTGAGCCACCAGGGAAGAATGGTTCAGTAATTAGCCTATGGAGGTATTCTACCACTGATGCATTTCTATTGCCCTGGATCTTTTTAACTCAGTTCTGAATTTCTGTTGTAATTAGTCTTGGTATGGTGGTGGTGGTGGTTTAGTTGCTAAGTCACGTCCGACTCTTGAGACCCCATGGACTGTAGCCTGCCAGGCTCCTCTGTCCATCAGATTCTCCAGGCAAGAATAATGGAGTGGGTTGCCATTTCCGTCTCCAGGGGATCTTCCAAACCCAAGAATCGAATCGTGGTCTCCTGCATTGCAGGCAGATTCTTTACCAACTGAGCTACGAGGGAAGCCCAGTCTTGATATAAATCTCTTTGAATACATTCAAACAACTGTAAAGCTTCTCTGCTGTTTGGAGGTTAGAATATAACATTCCCATGAGACCCAAGGCAGAAAAATACTACCCTCTTACTGAGTATTCCATGTATGACCCTTCTTTGTCTTTTAAAAACCCTCTTGTGTCTGCTTACTTCCATAAGTACCACCTGAACTGTGGAAGGCTAGAGTTGCCAGCTTTAGCAAAGCAAATAAGAACACCTCAGAGGAGCAGAGACTGAGTTGTTCTGCGGCATGTCTGAACTACCCATTAGATCACTGTTTCTCAACCATTTTGGCATCAGGGACTGATTTCATGACAGACACTTCTTCCACTGACCTGGGGTGGGGGCTGGTTTGGGGATGATTCAATTACATTACATGAATGGTGCACTTTGTTTCCAATCTAATGCCACCGCTGATCTGACAGGAGGTACCAGTTTACAGCCCAGAGGTTGGGGACCCCTGCATTAGATATCCACCTGAAGATGTTGAATAAAAATTGGATATCTGAATATGGACATTGGGGAATGATTCTGCTCACATTGCTAGTCACTGGAATCTATATTATAAATATCTATATATTTGAAGCTTAAAGCCATGAAACTGGATTAGCGCTCCAAGAGATGGAGTTTAGATAAGAGAACTAAACTTTAGCTCAGAACAACATAGAAGGTTTCAAATGTGTGTGACTGTTAGATTGTTATGTGTTAAAAACTTGTAAAAGTTTGTATATTCACATTGGCCCGAAACCTTATTTTCATTTTTTTCCCCTATTGGGAAAATAGAGGATCAACTTATTTGGACTTGCTTTCTATACTGAAACATGTGGTAATGCTTACCTTATCAGGATGGTTTGTGTGAGGGTGGAACACTGCAATGAGTCCTTAGCAACCTGAACCTGTGTGATAAAGGGCTGGATTATAGCAGGTTTCTGTTGTGTACCAGGTGCTTATTCATATTCTATAGGAAAGGGAAGGCTGGCTTTACTAACAGGGACTTTTAAGTAATTTTTCTATTTTCGAAGCACCAAAATCACCTTTCTTATATTATTCATTCAGCAGCTTTTTCCCTTTCTGAAGGGAAATGTCTTGGCAAGTGTAAATGTGCTTCCATTTTTTTTCTTGCTAATTCTTTTCACATGATAAATTGCAGGGAACTGTACTGAAATCCCTTGAAATTGAAAAGTCAGCCTACATGAATGCTGAGGAGTGGTTTTGAACATAATAAGTCCATAGACAGTCCATGGAGAAAACTTTCAGGAAAGAGTTGCAGTAGAATGCTGCCTTTTATGGGTACATATAGATTCATTTGCATACTTCTCAATACTTGCTCAGGTGTCTTGTTTAGGTGGTCAATTTGAGTCATCTAAAATGATTGCAAAGCCTCCCAGAATGATTTAAAATATTTGATATTGTCTCAAGTTAAAGTCATTCACTAGGTAATCCTTTCTTTAATATTCAGTAAGTGAAAACAAAGATATATTTTTTGATTTCTCCTTATTTCCAGCTATAAAAGAATGAACTATACCTGTTTCCAACCTAATCTGTATGCCCCTGTGTGCCCCTGGTCATAACAGAGGTTCTCAAGTCATTTTTTTTTTCATTTAAAGGTGAATATATATTCATAAAACATATAAAGCACTTTCAAACTATTTCAGCATTTTGGGCCTTTCATTAATTCACAAAAAATTTTCATGGATAATTTGAAAATATCAAATTATTTTGACTTCACAGTTATCAGAAATCCAAGTAGTAAAAGTGTAATATGCACTTTTGTATGTGCATGTTACAAATTAAAAACAAAAGCAAAAATAACTTACACTGCTGAATGTATGTTGGGAAAAGAATATTCACTTAATTTCAAGTAATTGACCTCAAATTATTAACTATGAGAAAAAGCATCTTGGAAATGAAGAGATCTGGTAGATATTAACTTAACTGAAGGATAAAACTACATATTACTAACAGTGGGCAAACTGGCACTGTGTTCTTTCTGATGAAATACTCTGGAAAGCATCATTGCTGAAAATGTATAAAACCTAAACATAATGAAACATCAGATAAGTCCATGTGTGGACACAGCATACATGGCTTATCTCTCTAAAAACTAGAGATGATGTGAAAAAAAAAAAGAGGGGGATATTTTAGATTAAAAAAAAAACTAAAGAAACACTGAAAGGTCACTTATTAATGTAACCATTATTAATGTAACTAATGTAACCATTCATTAGAGTCTAGATAGAAGTATTTGAATACAAATTGCCTATTGAGTATTGTCGTATCAACATTGGACTTCCGGTTGTGATAATAGTATTATGGTTACATATGAAAATATCTTTGTTCCTTAGATATGTATTTAGGGATGAAACAGAATAATATCTGCAACTTATTTTCACAAATTTATAAATACATACAAACTTCCATGCATATAGAGAGGGATAGATGAAGAATATGTGGCAAAATCTTAATAATTGACTAATATTAACAGTATTGGTGAAGGATACAAGAGTACTTATTCTTTCTTTCAGATTTATTGTAAGTTTGAGGTCACTCAAAAAGTTGGGAAATTAAATTATATGTATTTGAAATTAAAATAGAATTGGAAAACATATGTCCCAACATAAATGAATGCATTTAAAGGAATCATTTTAATAGATATAGTAATTATTGTGCTGATGTTTTATGAGCTTATTTTTAATATAGTGCCTTACAAACACTTTACGAAATACCATTTTTGAATCATTCAATGCTCAGAAACTTGAGTGGAATCATGTTGAATGATCATTGCTGTTATTATTCACTTTTCGCAGATAGAAAAACTTGAACCTGTAAATGCAAATGTTTCTTCTGAGATTTTATAGATTAAAAAAAAATTAGGAAACTGTGACTCAAATCCATATCACTCAACTCTAAGTATTATCTGTATTTTGCTAATTAGATTCTTGTGTGTATATACTCATGAGTTTGTGTGTTTTCCCAATAATTAAAAACCTTTGAAAATTGCATGATTGATTATTAGTTTTAGTGGATAGGCTGTGGGACTGATGAACAAAAAATGTAAACTCAGTTTCTGTTTGAGGAAGAAGTATCCAGTGTTACCATTATTCTGCTACAAATGAATGGAATTGGTATCATAGGACCAGGCCACAAAGTATTTTTGCTTCAGGAAAATCTCATCTTTGCAACTTGTATATACTCTATCTACTCTTTTTATTTACACATTTTACCCTAGTGGAAGTTATAACTTTGATTCAAATATCTAAATTGTTATTAGTTCTTGAAAATTTCAAGTGTTTTTTTTTCTTTTATTTGAAAAATATGACTCCAAATTCAGTAAGAAAAGCTCACTTAAGTTTTCTAAATTTGCAAAGAAATGTCTATTTCCTCCACACACTTTGCAAGTCAAATAGATCCCAGGAACAACTTCCTATAATCGTTTATAGTCTTTATAGTTTTTAATTTGTTTTGTAGTTTCTTCAGTGATAAGATGACAGATGTATTTATCATGGGAAAAAGTTGCCAATAGCTGAAATTTATTTAGCAATTTTGTCTGACATTCTCCGTAACTTCAACAGATTCCTACTAACAAAGTTGTACAGGTCACTGTCTCTGGAACTAAGTGGGCCTTGAGATATGGCTCTTCCCTTTATAGTTGTGTTACTGTATATCTTGACTCCAGTTTATGGTTTGTGAACAATTGTTTAATTATGTATGTGACTTTCCTGCTTCATCTGTAAGAGTTGAAGTCATAAAGTGATTGACATAGAAGTTCTGTTGCCTTTCACTTACTGTACCCTGGTTTCAGAGTGGTTGATTCTCTCCTACATTGCTTCTGCTACCTTGTAGGTAAAAGTGCCATTAAATGGCTTGAGTTTTTAAAAGCAAACTTCATCTATTCCTCTTTCCATCCCTTCATAGTTTGTTGGATAGTTAAATATAGAATATAAAATTTTGAAAAAGAAACCTAAAGAGGGAAGACACTTCTGATAAATATTTAAACATGTTAATAGTTTTAACAGTTAAATTAATAGTATACTGATACAAAAATAAATACAACCAGAAGCATGGGTAACTTGGAAATGTACTGTAGTTTAGTAATAATTCAGCATAAAGTAAAAGAAATTTGATCAATCAATAAATAAAAATATTTAATAAATGCTAATGATACACTGGTCATTAGGAGAATAAAGGTAGACCATACATAGCAACACATTCCAAAACAACTCATCATGTTTTAAAGGGTTAAAACATATAAAGAAAAGACAAATAATAAAAAAAAACTGAGAAAAAATATAGACATGAATTCATATCATATCTGGCAGGCACATGGAAGTTTGTATGTGGAAAATTTCTTTGTTTTATAAGGTACAGGAAGAATTTTAACAAAAAAAAAAAAGACAATAAGAAATGTTACTAGGTAAATATTCAAGATTTTCAATACTGAGAAAAAAGTATAGAACAAATGATGGCTAAATATTCCCAGCCAATCATATCAGTTCAGTCACTCAGTCATATCCGACTCTGTGACCCCATGCACTGCAGGACACCAGGCCTCCCTGTCCATCACCATCTCCCGGAGTTCACCCAAACTCATGTGCATCAATTGGTGATGCCATCCAGCCATCTCATCCTCTGTCCTCAACTTCTCCTCCTGCCCCCAATCCCTCCCAGCATCAGGGTATTTTCCAATGAGTCAGCTCTTTGCATGAGATGGCCAAAGTATTGAAGTTTCAACCTCAGCTTCAGTCCTTCCTATGAACACCCAGGACTGGTCTTCTTAAGGTTGGACTGGTTGGATCTTCTTGCAGTTCAAGGGATTCGCAAAAGTCTTTTCCAGCACCACAGTGCCTTCTTTGGCGCTCAGCTTTCTGCACAGTCCAACTCTCACATCCATACATGACTACTGGAAAAACCATGGCCTTGACTAAATGGACCTTTGTTGGAAAAGTAATATCTCTGCGTTTGAATGTGCTATCCAGGTTGGTCATAACTTTCCCTCCAAGGAGTAAGCGTCTTTTAACTTCATGGCTGCAGTCACCATCTGCAGTGATTTTGGAGCCCAAAAATAAAGTCTAACACTGTTTCCACTGTTTCCTCATCTATTTGCCATGAAGTGATGGGACCAGATGCCATGATCTTCGTTTTCTGAATGTTGAGCTTTAAGCTAACTTTTTCACTCACCTCATTTACTTTCATCAAGAGGCTTTTTAGCTCCTCTTCACTTTCTGCCATAAGGGTGGTGTCATCGGCATACCTGAGGTTATTGATATTTCTCCCAGCAATCTTCATTCCAGCTTGTGTTTCTTCCAGTCCAGCGTTTCTCATGATGTACTCGGCATATAAGTTAAATAAGCTGGGTGACAATATACAGCCTTGACGTACTCCTTTCCCAATTTGAAACTAGTCCATTGTTCCATGTCCAGTTCTAACTGTTGCTTCCTGACCTGCATATAGGTTTCTAAAGAGGCAGGTCAGGTGGTCTGTATCCCCATCTCTTTCAGAATTTTCCACAGTTTCTTGTGATCTATACAGTCAAAGGCTTTGGCATAGTCAATAAAGCAGAAATAGATGTTTTTCCGGAACTCTCTTCCTTTTTCCATGATCCAACGGATGTTGGCAATTTGATCTCTGGTTCCTCTGCCTTTTCGAAAACCAGGTTGACATCAGGAAGTTCATGGTTCATGAATTGCTGAAGCCTGCCTTGGAGAATTTTGAGCATTACTTTACCAGCATGTGAGATGAGTGCAATTGTGTGGTAGTTTGAGCATTCTTTGGCATTGCCTTTCTTTGGGGTTGGAATGAAAATTTACCTTTTCCAGTCTTGTGGTCACTGCTGAGTTTTCCAAATTTGCTGGCATATTGAGTGTAGCACTTTCACAGCAACATCTTTCAGGATTTGAAACAGCTCATCTGGAATTCCATCACCTTCACTAGCTCTGTTCATAGTGATGCTTTCTAAGGCCCACTTGACTTCACTTTCCAGGATGTCTGGCTCTAGGTGAGTGATCACACCATCGTGATTATCTGGATCATGAAGGTCTTTTTTGTACAGTTCTTCTGTGTACCTCTTCTCTTGCCACCTCTTCTTCATATCTTCCGCTTCTGTTAGATCCATACCATTTCTGTCCTTTATCGAGCCCATCTTTGTGTGACATGTTCCCTTGGTATCTCTAATTTTCTTGAAGAGATCTCTAGTCTTTCCCATTCTGTTCTTTTCCATTATTTCTTTGCATTGATCACTGAAGAAGGCTTTCTTATCTCTTCTTGCTATTCTCTGGAATTCTGCATTCAGATGCTTATATCTTTCCTTTTCTCCTTTGCTTTTCGCCTCTCTCCTTCTCACAGCTATTTGTAAGGCCTCCCCAGACAGCCATTTTGCTTTTTTTGTATTTATTTTCCATGGGGACGGTCTTGATTCCTGTCTCCTGTACAATATCACAAACCTCATTCCATAGTTCATCAGGCATTCCATCAGATCTAGGCCCTTAAATCTATTTCTCGCTTCCACTGTATAATCATAAGGGATTTGATTTAGGTCATACCTGAATTGTCTAGTGGTTTTCCCTACTTTCTTCAATTTGAGTCTGAATTTGGTAATAAGGAGTTCATGATCTGAGCCACAGTCAGCTCCTGGTCTTGTTTTAGTTGACTGTATAGAGCTTCTCCTTTATTGGCTGCAAAGAATATAATCAATCTGATTTCAGTGTTGACCATCTGGTGATGTCCATGTGTAGAGTCTTCTCTTGTTTTGTTGGAAGAGGGTGTTTGCTAAATTCTGAGAGAGATGGGAATACCAGGCCACCTGACCTGCCTCTTGAGAAATCTGTATGCAGGTCAGGAAGCAACAGTTAGAACTGGACATGGAACAACAGACTGGTTCCAAATAGGAAAAGGAGTACATCAAGGCTGTATATTGTCACCCTGCTTATTTAACTTATATGCAGAGTACACCATGAGAAACACTGTACTGGAAGAAACACAAGCTGGAATCAAGATTGCCAGGAGAAATATCAATCACCTCAGATATGCAGAGGACACCACTATTATGACAGAAAATAAAGAGGAACTAAAAAGCCTTTTGATGAAAGTGAAAGAGGAGAGTGAAAAAGTTGGCTTAAAGCTCAACATTCAGAAAATGAAGATCATGGCATCCAGTCCAATCACGTCATGGGAAATAGATGGGGAAACAGTGGAAACAGCATCGGGCTTTATTTTTTCGTGCTTCAAAATCACTGCAGATGGTGACTGCAGCCATGAAATTAAAAGACGCTTACTCCTTGGAAGAAAGTTATGACCAAACTAGATAGCATATTCAAAAGCAGAGACATTACTTTGCCAACTAAGGTCCGTCTAGTCAAGGCTGTGTTTTTCCAGTAGTCATGTATGGATGTGAGAGTTGTACTGTGAAGAAGGCTGAATGCCGAAGAATTGATGCTTTTGAACTGTGGTGTTGGAGAAGACTCTTGAGAACCTCTTGGACTGCACGGAGATCCAACCAGTCCATTCTGAGGAAGATCAGTCCTGGGATTTCTTTGGAAGGAATGATGCTAAAGCTGAAACTCCAGTGCTTTGGCCACCTCATGCGAAAAGAGTTGACTCATTGGAAAAGTCTTTGATGTTGGGAGGGATTGGGGGCAGGAGGAGAAGGGGATGACAGAGGATGAGATGGCTGGATGGCATCAGCGACTCAATGGACGTGAGTCAGTGAACCCCGGGAGTTGATGATGGACAGGGAGGCCTGGCGTGCTGCGATTCATGGAGTCGCAAAGAGTCGGACACGACTGAGTGACTGAACTGAACTGAACTTGACCATCCTTTGGCATTGCCTTTCTTTGGGATTGGAATTAAAACTCACCTTTTCCAGTCCTGTGACCACTGCTGAGTTTTCCAAATTTGCTGGCACATTGAGTGCAGCACTTTCACAGAATCATCCTTTAGGATTTGAAATAGCTCAACTGGAATTTTATCATCTCCACTTCTTTGTTCATAGTGGTGCTTTCTAAGGCCCACTTCACTTCACTTTCCAGGATATCTAGCTCTAGGTGAGTGATCACACCATCGTGATTATCTGGGTCGTGAAGCCCTTTTATTGTACAGTTCTGTTTATTCTTGCCACTGCTTCTTAATATCTTCTGCTTCTGTTAGGTCGATACCATTTCTGTCCTTTACCGAGCCCATCTTTGCCTGAAATGTTCCCTTGGTATCTCTGATTTTCTTGAAGAGATCTCTAGTCTTTCCCATTCTGTTGTTTTCCTCGATTTCTTTGCGTTGATTGCTGAGGAAGGCTTTCTTATCTCTTCTTGCTCTTCTTTGAAACTCTGCATTCAGATGCTTATATCTATCCTTTTCTCCTTTGCTTCTCACTTCTCTTCTTTTCACAGCTATTTTTAAGGTCTCCTAAGACAGCCATTTTTCTTTTTTGCATTTCTCTTCCATGGGGATGGTCTTGATCCCTGTCTCTTCTACAAAGTCACAAACCTCATTCCATAGTTCATCAGGCACTCTATCAGATCTAGTCCCTTAAATCTATTTCTCACTTCCACTGTATAATCAGAAGGGATTTGATTTAGGTCATTTCTGAATGGTCTAGTGGTTTTCCCACTTTCTTCCATTTTAGTTGAATTTGGCAACAAGCAGTTCATGATCCGAGCCACAGTCAGCTCCTGGTCTTGTTTTTGCTGACTGTATAGAGCTTCTCTAACTTTGGCTGCAAAGAATATAATCAGTCATAATCCGGTGTTGACCATCTGGTGATGTCCATGTGTAGAGTCTTCTCTTGTATTTTTGAAAGAGGGTGTTGCTATCACCAATGCATTCGCTTGGCAAAACTCTATTAGCCTTGCCTTGCTTCACTCTGTATTGCAAGGCCAAATTTGCCTGTTACTACAGGTGTTTCTTGACTTCCTACTTTTGCATTCCAGTCCCCTATTATGAAAAGGACATCTTCTTTGGGTGTTAGTTCTAAAAGGTCTTGTAGGTCTTCATAGAACTGTTCAACTTCAGTTTCTTCAGCGTTACTGTTTGGGGCATAGACTTGGATTACTGTGATATTGAATGATTTGCCTTGGAAACGAACAGAAATCATTCTGTCCTTTTTGAGATTGCATCCAAGTACTGCATTTCAGACTCTTTTGTTAACCATGATGGCTGCTCCATTTCTTCTAAGGGAGTCTTGCCCACAGTAGTAGATACAATGGTCATCTGAGTTAAATTCACCCATTCCAGTCCATTTTAGTTTGCTGATTCCTAGAACGTTGACATTCACTCTTGCCATCTCCTGTTTGACCACTTCCAATTTGCCTTGATTCATGGACCTAACATTCCAGGTTCCTATGCAATATTGTTCTTTACAGCATCGGACCTTGCTTCTATCACCAGTCACATCCTCAACTGGGTATTGTTTTTGCTTTGGCCCCATCCCTGCATTCTTTCTGGATTTATTCCTCCACTGATCTCCTGTAGCATATTGGGCACCTACCGACCTAGGAGTTCCTCTTTCAGTATCCTATCATTTTGCTTTTTCATACTGTTCATGGGGTCCTCAAGGCAAGAATACTGAAGTGGTTTGCCATTCCCTTCATTACCAAATTTTTTTAAAAATTGGTAACTCAGAAGAGCTAGATATTGGCAAACAAGCTTTTGAGATTTACTGTGTTCCACATAACTAGTTTTGAACACCTTTGCTATTTACTAACACATTAATAAACCCCTCTTAAAGAACCAACTCCATCAATAGATTACTTATGCATATTGCAATGGAAGGAAAAACTGGAAAGACAAAGTCAAATGAGCATTGTGTGGAGCCTAATAAACCAAATTACATCAAGAACCAGGAATAACTGATCTTTTTTTTTTTTTAATGCTCCAGTAACAAAAAAGATACAGGACCACTGAGCAGTGGCTGTGTTTGTAGCATAAAAGAATTCAGTGGAAAAATGGATAAAGGATCCTGAAGTATAATTCACAAGAGGAAAAAAAAGAGAGGTAAACAAACAAATGGAAAAATGTCCAACCACACTGTAAGTAGTTAAATATATGTTGTTGTTTTCAAAAAATGAAGATACATTTTCACCTGCTTAATTAACAAAAGCTTTGAGAAACTAATACTATTTTTTTCTGGTCTTCCATGAAATGGATCCTTTTACATGTTGCTTCTTTGGTGGAAGATTAATTGGAAAACATCAAGAACTTCAAAAATGTGCACCTCTTTAATTCAAAATTAGATTAAACATGTATATTCTAAGTACATAATCTATAATTGTATGAAAGACTTTTGCATACAGGTGCTTGTCCCATAATTTTTGTCAGTACAGGAAATTATAGAATTTGATAGTATAGCCACTATTTAGGTAGTTATACTATGATTTAAAATAGTGATAGAAACAACAGAAGAATGGTCAAAAGATCTGAACAGAAATTTACTCCCAAAATGAATAATACATATATGAAAAGATGCTCAAGCTGTGTGTTGTTCAATGAAAGAAAATGAAAGCATAGAGTACTATTTTTTTAAATACCATACTTTTAAAACGACCAAGAAGCAGTATAATATATATATTGTTCTTAGGCTACAGGGAATGTGGTGCTCTCATATATTATAGATTGCAGTATAAATTGGTACAACATTTTCAGAGAGCAACTTGTCAGTACCAATCAAATAAAAAATATATAAAACTGCTGATCAGCAAATTCTACTTTTAAGTTAACTCTTATACTGAAAAACTCAGAGTTGACAAGGATGTTTACTACAGCCTTGGAATATCAGAATTCTGGTGAGAACTTTAGTGTCCATCAATATGTCAGTTATGATATAACCATATTGAAGAATATTGTACACTCATTGAATGGAATGAGCTCAGTTTTACCGACTAACATTTAAGAATATCCATGATGAGCTATTGAGTTAAAAAGCAAATTGTAAGTTCATGCATAGAGCAAGATCCAATATTTGTGCCTTTTTTTTTGTCTCTATCTCTTGATCTTTCTCATCTATCACTCTACATATCTCTAAATATTATCTATATATTATGTTTCTATCCATCCATTACTATCTGGAAACTTACACTAAGAACCATGAAGGTGAAAAGTTAAGGGATTTCACATTGCATTCTTACCTATATAATTTTATTAAAAATAATTTGAAATGATATTCTAAGGAGAAATATATAATGCAATGCTTAAATATTATATTATTAAATGTACATAAAAATGTCAAACTGTTAAGTACATATAGGACACACTATTTCACATTGTATTAAGGCTGCAACTACATAAAAGTAACAAAATTATAAACATAAAAAGCTGCACATTGATATATACCTGAGTATTAAACATGCTTATTTCTGCATCATGGATATATAAAACTATGGGTATTTTTCCTTTCTGTATTTTCCAAACATCAAATATAACATTTTATGGTGGTTTAAAAAAAAAAAAAAAACACTTAAAACAGTGTTTACAAAGGATTTATTTATTTATTTTTTTTCAACCTTGAGTTGTTTTATTTTTATTTTTCATTTGAATTTATTTATTTTAATTGGGGCTAATTACTTTACAATATTGTACCGGTTTTGCCATACATCAACATGAATCTGCCACAGATGTACACGTGTTCCGCATCCTGAACCCCCCTCCCATCCCTCTCCCTATACCATCCCTCTGGGTCATCCCAGTGCACCAGCTCCAAGCATCCTGTATCCTGCATTGAACCTAGACTGGCGATTAGTTTCATATATGATAGTATACATGTTTTAATGCCATTCTCCCAAATCATCCCACCCTCTCCCACAAAGTGCAAAAGACAGTTCTATACATCTGTGTCTCTTTTGCTGTCTCGCATACAGGGTTATCGTTACCAGCTTTCTAAATTCCATATATATGCATTAGTATACTGTATTGATATTTTTCTTTCTGGCATTTCACTCTGTATAATAGGCTCCACTATCATCCATCTCATTAGAACTGATTCAAATGTATTCTTTTTAATGGCTGCGTCATACTCCATTGTGTGTGTGTACCACAGCTTTCTTATCCATTCATCTATTGATGGATATCTAGGTTGCTTCCATGTCCTGGCTATTATAAACAGTGCTGCAATGAACATTGGGGTACATGTGTCTCTTTCAATTCTGGTTTCCTCTGTGTGTATGCCCACCAGTGGGATTGCTGGGTCATAAGGCAGTTCTATTTCCAGTTGTTTTGTTTTGTTTTGTTTTGTTTTGTTTTACTTTATTTTACTTTACAATACTGTATTGGTTTTGCCATACATTGACATGAATCCACCACGGGTGTACATGCGTTCCCAAACATGAACCCCCCCTCCTACCTCCCTCCCCATAACATCTCTTTGGGTCATCACCGTGCACCAGCCCCAAGGAATCTCCAACTGTTCTCCATAGTGGCTGTACTAGTTTGCAATCCCACCAACAGTGTAAGATGATTCCCTTTTCTCCACACCCTCTCCAGCATTTATTTCTTGTACACTTTTGGATCAAGTGAAATGGTACCTCATTGTTGTTTCGATTTGCATTTCTCTGATAATGAGTGACGTTGAGCATGTTTTCATGTGTTTGTTAGCCATCTGTATGTCTTCTTTGGAGAAATGTCTATTTAGTCCTTTGGCCCATTTTTTGATTGGGTCATTTATTTTTCTGGAATTGAGCTGCAGGATTTGCTTGTATATTTTTGAGATTAGCTGTTTGTCAGTTGCTTCATTTGCTATTATTTTCTCCCATTCTGAAGGCTGTCTTTTCACCTTGCTTATAGTTTCCTTTCTTTTGCAGAAGCTTTTAATTTTAATTAGGTCCCATTTGTTAATTTTTGCTTTTATTTCCAATATTCTTGGAGGTGGGTTATAGAAGATCCTGCTGTGATTTATGTCGGAGAGTGTTTTACCTATGTTCTCCTCTGGGAGTTTTATAGTTTCTGGTCTTATATTTAGATCTTTAATCTATTTTGAGTTAATTTTTTGTGTACAGTGTTAGATAGTGTTCTAGTTTCATGCTTTTACAAGTGGTTGACCAGTTTTCCCAGCACCACTTGTTAAAGAGATGGTCTTTAATCCATTGTATATTCTTGCCTCCTTTGTCAAAGATAAGGTGTCCATAGGTGTGTGGATTTATTTCTGGGCTTTCTATTTTGTTCCATTATCTATATTTCTGGCTTTGTGCCAGTACCATACTGTCTTGATGACTGTGGCTTTGTAGTAGAGCCTGAATTCAGGCAGGTTGATTCCTCCAGGTCCATTCTTCTTTCTCAAGATTGCTCTGGCTATTCAAGGTTTTTTGTATTTCCATACAGATTGTGAAATTATTTGTTCTAGCTCTGTGAAAAATACCATTGGTAGTTTCATAGGGATTGCATTGAATCTATAGATTGTTTTGGGTAGTATACTCATTTTCACTATATTGATTCTTCTGATCCATGAACATGGTATATTTCTCCATCTATTAGTGTTCACTTTGATTTCTTTCACCAGTGTTTTATAGTTTTCTATATATAGGTCTTTAGTTTCTTTAGGTAGATATATTCCTAAGTATTTTATTATTTTCGTTGCAATGGTGAATGGAATTTTTTCCTTAATTTCTCTTTCTATTTTCTCATTATTAGTGTATAGCAATGCAAGGGATTTCTGTGTGTTAATTTTATATCCTGCAAATTTACTATTTTCATTGATTAGCTCTAGTAATTTTCTGGTGGAGTCTTTAGGGTTTTCTATGTAGAGAATCATGTCATCTGCAAACAGTGAGAGTTTTACTTTTTCTTTTCCAATTTGGATTCCTTTTCTTTCGTTTTCTGCTCTGATTGGTGTGGCCAAAACTTCCAGAACTATGTTGAATAGTAGCGGAGAAAGTGGGCACCCTTGTCTTGTTCCTGACTTTAGGGGAAATGCTTTTAATTTTTCACCACTGAGGATAATGTTTGTTGTGGGTTTGTCATATATAGCTTTTATTATGTTGAGGTATGTTCCTCTATTCCTGCTTTCTGGAGAGTTTTTTTTTTTTTTTATCATAAGTGGATGTTGAATTTTGTCAAAGGCCTTCTCTGCATCTATTGAGATAATCATATGGCTTTATTTTTCAATTTGTTAATGTGGTGCATTACATTGATTGATTTGTGGATATTGAAGAATCCTTGCATCCCTGGGATAAAGCTCACTTAGTCATGGTGTATGATCTTTTTAATGTGTTGGATTCTGATTGCTAGAATTTTATTAAGGATTTTTGCATCTATGTTCATCAGTGATATTGGCCTGTAGTTTTCTTTTTTTGTGGCATCTTTGTCAGGTTTTGCTATTAGGGAGATGCTGGCCTCATAGAATGAGTTTGGAAGTTTACCTTCCTCTGCAATTTTCCGGAAGAGTTTGAGTAGGATAGGTGTTAGCTCTTCTCTAAAATTTTGGTAGAATTCAGCTGTGAAACCGTCTGGACCTGGGCTTTTGTTTGCTGGCAGATTTCTGATTACAGTTTCAATTTCCGTGCTTGTGATGGGTCTGTTAAGATTTTCTATTTCTTCCTAGTTCAGTTTTGGAAAGTGGTACTTTTCTAAGAATTTGTCCATTTCCTCCACGTTGTCCGTTTTATTGGCATATAATTGCTGATTGATCCTTTGTGTTTCTGTGTTGTCTGCTGTGATCTCTCCATTTTCATTTCTAATTTTATTGATTTTATTTTTCTCCCTTTGTTTCTTTTTTTTACATTATATAGAATTTTTTTTATTTTTTATTTTTTAAATTTTAAAATCTTTAATTCTTACATGCGTTCCCAAACATACAGGCATACCTCAAGAAACAAGAAAAAAGTCGAATAAATAACCTAACTCTACACATAAAACAACTAGAAAAGGAAGAATTGGATAACCCCAGGGTTAGTAGAAGGAAAGAAATCTTGAAAATTAAGGTAGAAATAAATGCAAAAGAAACAAAAGAGACCATAGCAAAAATCAGCAAAGCCAAAAGCTGGTTCTTTGAAAGGATAAATAAAATTGACAAACAATTAGCCAGACTCATCAAATGATTTATTTAATTTGTCAAAGGCCTTGGTTTATTCGGGCTGCTCTAACCAAAAAAAGCTACAGATTAGGTGACTGGCAAATAGCAGAAATGTTTTGCTTATAGTTCTGGAGGCTAGAAATCTGACCTCTGGATGCCAGCAGTATCAGATGAGAGCTCTCTTCTGGGTCCTGGACTTCTCGTATCCTCACATGTCAGAGGAGGCCAGGGACCTCTCTGGAGCCTCTTTTTAAAGAGGTAATCCTATTCAAGATGACTCTACCCTCCTGATTTAAGTACTCCTCAAAGCAGCTCCACCTCTGAAGTACCTTTCACAGGCCTCAAGAGTAAATAAGATAATGGTTGGGAAGAGAATTTTATAAAACTTGGTCCACAAATATTAATTATACTGTTTGTTCCCATATTATTAATAGGTATATGGAGACTCTATTATTCCCAGAAATAACGAGATAGAGTAAAAAAAAAAATACCAGTTATCCTTAAAAATATAGTGAGACTGAAGATCCATTCATTGTGAAAATTCAGGCTGGGAAATATAAGAAAAAACTACCGCTGTTTGGAAGACCAACTTTGGACTCTTCACTGAGACAATAGACCCAGTCAGATGGCAGGTTGGGGTGAATATGTAAAATTTTATCCTAAATTAACCTGCAAGCTAGTTCAACAGAATTTTGCATGATGATAAAATCATTTATTTCTTCAATGCTTTCCTTGTTTGTTCTTTTTCTGTATTTCCTTCCATGTCTTATCCTTAAGGATTTTTATCTAAATACATTCCCTCCTCTTAACAAATTCTCCAGATTTTCTTTCAACTATTTTCTTTGGCAACTCTCATCCAAGACCTTATAGTTCAAGAGGTAAAGGGCTTTCCTCATAGCTCAGTTGGTATAGAATTTGCCTGCAATGCAGGAGATCCCTGGAGAAGGAAATGGCAACCCACTCCAGCATTCTTGCCTGGAGGGTCCCGTGATCAGAGAACCCCGGCAAGCTACAGTCCATGGGGTTGCAACAGTCAGACGTGACTTAGCGACTACTCAACGACCATCAAAGACCTAAATGATTCACCCTGACAACTTCAGAAACAAATGACTCTCTTGTCTCAGTGGGGTGGTACTACCAACTTAAGATTCTCAGAAAATCTTCCTAAAATTATTAAAAACAAAAATGCGAGTTACATACACCACTGGCTTGACTGAATAAAGCATTTATTTACCTTTGTGGATCTTAAAAGAGCAATCTCTTTCATTACAAACTATGGCTTGAACTTATTAAGAAGACATTCTCTGATTCTCTTTCTGTAGCAATTAACTTTTCAACTTACCTAGAAGTGGTTAGTGAAACTTAAGGTGTAATGAAGGGTGAAGGGCACTCATTAACTTACTCTGAAGCATCCCAAGAACCCACGTCAATATTCCTACTTTGGAGACAGGAGCTTTATATGTTCCATTTCATCTTTTTGGCAGTGAATAATGGGAAAAGGAATCTTCTGACCTGTTAGGCTTAGACGATGGCATTTACTCTTTCTGTGATAGGAAGGAAATTGATGCTTGTGCATTGGTCAGAGGTCGAAGTCCCATTGAATTAACTCCATGAAACCATTTTCCCAAAGATTGGGCAGAAGAATAGCTATGGTCCACAGAAAATAAACAGAGCTTTGAGTGACTTGAACTTAATGTCTCTTGGATTAAACGTTTAACCCAGACAAGTAGGTAGCCTCATAAGGCTATAAAAAAAGAGAGGGTGGGTTTTAATTCTTCACTGGGTTCCAGGTACTATGAGCAGAAGGCCAAAGGAATGAAGTGTAATGTAGATCTTGTACTTAAGCATTGGTGATAAACTGCTCTTGGTTCTTGCAAGTTTTAATTTATCTTCACAGAAAGTTATAAAAGCCGTATTATCATCCATTTTCTTAAATAATAAAGTAGTTATAAATTAGTGATCAATGGTGGTAAGGAAGAGGTAGTAACTAATATAATTTGAAACAATAAGCATCATATTTTTGTGATTATATATTTATAATATTTAGATAATACATTAGCTTAACTCTGTGTATATTGGTCAAGCACTTTTCAGTCTGAAAACATTTTCAGATATATCCTGCCATTCAGTCCTCACAACAATCCATGACAAAAGCAGTAGTACAGTAAATACCACCCGTATTCAACAGATGAGCAAATTGAGAAAAAGGGATCAGTTGATCCTTCCATGTTCCTTTCACAACTAGGGTGTCCGAGTGGAACTTGAACTGTGGTTTCCTGATTTTAAGATCAACCCAACAACCTCCTCTTGCAGAAATGGTTGCCACAGGAAAGATAGCAAGTCATGGCTGATTCTCATTTCTACAGTGCTATCTTGGCTTCTTACGCTCATCACTAACTTTTCTCTAAGCTGCAGACAGTGTCGTGGGAGGGAAAAAGTCGTGATGCCAAATAAGATTTCTAATGTGTGTAAGTTTTTCATGAAGCAAAGGGAAGTCTGGGCTTGTAGAACATAGCTGAAGATGAAATAGGACACTTACTGAGATGGATGTCTTTTTAAATACAACAGAGGCACTATAAGTGTGTTTCTATTCTTATATGTGGGTGTATATAGCAGTGTAAAAAGTACGATCCTGAGGATGACAAACTCCCAAGTCTCATTAAATGCAAGTTTCTGAAATATGCTGATGTGCCATGGAACACAAAATATTCATGTATCTCTGATGGAAAGTATCATTCTTTTGAGTGTGTTGGGTAAATATGATGCTACAAATCCAGGGTTCCCCAAGTAAGATTTTTCCAGTGGTTTAGTAGACAGGAGGGGAATCTGGTCCATTGTGATTTTATTTGCCCTTGGAAATGGGGGGAAAAAAAGTTTCTATTGCTCAAAGCTCTTGGGCACATAAATGAAAAAAAAGAAAGAGAGAGAGAGAGAATTACAGCATTAGAAGCCCATGTAGCAAACTCACAGGTTAATAGAAGAGAAATACTAGCAGTGATCAAAGAATAGCACATTTGATTAGGAAGATGGGAGGTAGGTTTTTAAGGGCTAGGAGGGGGATAAAGTTGCTGCGGTGGGCTCATGAGCTTGAGATGTGTGGGTTAGGAGATTGTGGTTGTATTTTCCTCCAGTGTACTGCCAGTTGCAATTCTTAATGAGTTATTACATCTTGGGCCGAGTAGGCAACATGGTACATTAGGAAACATGTTAAAGAAAAATTCACTGTCTTGTAGAGTTTACATTCTGAAGAGGCTAAAAAAAGCCTCAGAGACCTTTCTTTAGAGGAGGTTAAAATAGAGAGACTTCCTAGGAAAAACCAAGGTGATTTTTATCCATGATCTAAAAGCTGAATTGGTTTGCCAGTATGGAAGGAACAGGTACAATTCTTCCCTCCCACAGAAGGTTGTTGTAGCAATGGATGCAGTGAATAAGTGAGCATTGTTGAAAGGAGGAACTCCATGTCCAAAAACAAGTTGTATGTCATTCTGATTGTTCATTAATTTTTTTAATCAGTATTTTTTTTAGTGAAGTATCATTAATTTACAATGTTGTATTAATTTCTCCTGTATAGCAAAGTGACTCAGTTATACATATATGAATTCTTTTAAAATACTCTTTTCCATTATGATTTATTATAGCATACTGAATACAGTTCTCTGGGCTATGACACTAGGACCATTTTTATCTGTTCTTACATCTGCTAACCCCAACCTCCCATTCCATCCCACCCTTCTACCCTCCCCCTTGGCAACCATCAGTCTGTTCTCTATGACCCTGGTTCTGTTTCATAGATAGGTTCATTTGCATTATCTTTTAGATTCCACATGTAAGTGATATCTCATGGTGTTTGACTCGTTCTTGGACAACTTCAGTTAGTACGATCATCTCTAATTGTATCCATGTTGCTGCAAACGGCATTATTTAATTCATTTTTATGGTTGAGTAGTATTCCACTCTATTTATGTACCTCATCTTCTGTATCCATTCATCGGTTGTGGGACACTTGGATTGTTTCCTTGTCAACTATTGTAAATAATGTTGCTATGAACATACAACACTATGTATCTTTTTGAATCATTGTTTTGTTTGGGTAGATGCCCAGGAGTGGGATTGCTGGATCATATGATAATTCTATAATTAATTTTATGAGGTACCTCCATGCTGTTTTCCCACAATGGCTGTACCAATTTATATTCCCACCAGACTTTCCATCAATTTTAATATTTTTAGCATTGATGGCAGAAGATGCTCCCGGCAGGTGTGCATTAATAAAAAATATTGAAAAGTTGAAATAAAGTCTGGCTTTTGAAGAATCAGTGTCTCAACTTCCTGGATTAATGCTGTACCTCTGATTTAGCAGGAAGATAGAGAAGAAAAGTAGCATTTTGAAACAACTATTAAGTGGGAAGTGGTATCATTGCTTTTTTTTTTTTTAAGATCTTGTCCATTTCCTCTTCTCAAGACTCCTCAAATATGCAATTTTAAAGTCTATTCTAAAGCAAGAATTTGAAGCAGAGATCACTGAAGCAATCCAGATCTCTGTGACTAAAAATTGCTATGTTCCTTCCGTCTCACCATCATTCTAATGTCTATATACTTTCTACAAAGCATTTTTTTTTGGCTTTTTGTTTTTCTTCTGCCAAATATCTATTTGATTTCAACAGTCATATGTTTAGATTATAGTGAAGTCAAATATTTGAGTGTTAGGAAACACTCCAGGAAGACATCCAGGAAGTCACTCATGCTTACATGTATCCTAAGCATCAGAGCTCCATTCATACTCTCCAGAGGCCTCTCTTGCCCTTCTCCCCCTCTTCCAGCCCCTGTGCTCAAATGCACTGTCCTTCTCTGAGTTTAAATGTCCAGAAGAGTTTGCTGTGGGAAAGGACTGACAACCCAACTGGTTCACAAGCTGCTCCTTAATTAATCAATTCTGGAAACACTGAGGAAGCCAGCTCAGTCTACTGTGTCTTGGCTTCAGGTTTTCTGCAGCTTCAGGAGCTTCCTCTGTTTGTGCATTAAGCTGGGTTTTCATCTAGGTTTCTGTTTTGTTTTAGCAATCTATACTTGATGCTATTTACTTCATCGATATCTATTCCAGGATGTGTTTACACTTGTATTTCTCTGATGATACTTTTTTTTTCCATCTCTGTTTCTCTCTCTCTCTTTTTTTTCCTCTCTTTTCATTTTGGAATGATTTTACTCTTACAGCATGGTTGAAAGTATATATGAAGAAAACACTCATCCAACTTAATTTTTTCCATATTCACTTACAATTTTCTCTATCATGTCATATTTTCTGAACCATTGGAATATATAGGTTGCATCCATCTTTATAACTATTCTCATTGTGTTACCTCAGGGGATTACTTCTCAGAACATTCTAACATTCAGAAAATATAACATTTCCAGAATTTTTAATCTGAAGTACACCTTCCAGTGTGTTGAATTATTCCACTAATGACTTTTATAGCATTCTCCCCCCCCCCCCACTCCAAATCATATAGGGCACTTAGTATTCATATTTTTGAGCTTTCTTTAATCTGGAACAGTTTATCAGCCTTTCTTTGTCTTTTATGACTTTGACATTTTTGAAGAAACACGGCAGTGATAATGTCAGCTCTTTCACAATTTTAGCTGTCTGATGTTTCTTGATTGGATTGAATATCCGGCTCATTTGGCAAAACTGCTCTATAGTGATGATGTGTCCTTCTCAGAACATCACATCAGGAGGTACCTGATGATGTTTTGCCTCTTGAGGTGACACATATCATCCATTTTCTTCAGTGTACAGTTAATATGTTTCTTTGGTTAAATAATTTGCAGAAATCTATAATGAGATTATATGTAAATCTAAAAATCATCCATAGGTTTATCATCTATTGGTTCGGTTCAGTTCAGTTCAGTAGCTCAGCCGTGTCCAACTCTTTGCGACCCCATGAATCGCAGCACGCCAGGCCTCCCTGTCCATCACCACTCAGATTCACGTCCATCGAGTCAGTGATGCCATCCAGCCATCTCATCCTCTGTCGTCTCCTTCTCCTCCTGCCCCCAACCCCTCCCAGCATCAGGGTCTTTTCCAATGAGTCAGCTCTTCGCATGAGGTGGCCAAAGTACTGGAGTTTCAGCTTTAGCATCATTCCCTCCAAAGAAATCCCAGGGCGGATCTCCTTCAGAATGGACTTGTTGGATCTCCTTGCAGTCCAAGGGACTACAGTTCAAAAGCCTCAATTCTTTTGTGCTCAGCTTTCTTCACAGTCCAATCTCACATCCATACGTGACCACTGGAAAAACCATAGCCTTGACTAGATGGACCTTTGTTGGCAAAGTAATGTCTCTGCTTTTCAATATGCTCTCTAGGTTGGTCGTAACTTTTCTTCCAAGGAGTAAGCGTCTTTTAATTTCATGGCTGCAGTCACCATCTGCAATGATTTTGGAGGCCCTCAAAATAAAGTCTGAAAATATTTCCACTGTTTCCCCATCTATTTCCTATGAAGTGATGGGACCAGATGGCATAATCTTCGTTTTCTGAATGAAGAGCTTTAAGCCAACTTTTTCACTCTCCTCTTTCACTTTCATCAAGAGGCTTTTTAGTTCCTCTTCATTTTCTGCCATAAAGGTGGTGTCATCTGCATATCTGAGGTGATTGATATTTCTCCCAGCAGTCTTGATTCCAGCTTGTGCTTCTTCCAGCCCAGTGTTTCTCATGATGTACTCTGCATATAAGTTAAATAAGCAGGGTGACAATATACAGCCTTGACGCACTCCTTTTCCTGTTTGGAACCAGTCTGTTGTTCCATGTCCAGTTCTAACTGTTGCTTCCTGACCTGAATACAAATTTCTCAAGAGGCAGGTCAGGTGGTCTGGTCTTCCCATCTCTTTCAGAATTTTCCACAGTTTATTGCGATCCACACAGTCAAAGGCTTTTGCATAGTCAATAAAGCAGAAATAGATGTTTTTCTGGAACTCTCTTCCTTTTTTGATCTAATTGTTATTTATTAATAATTCAGTTTTACTATGATGATTGAAAAATAGTAATTTTCTATTTCATCGTATTTTGGCCACCTCATGTGAAGAGTTGACTCATTGGAAAAGACTCTGATGCTGGGAGGGATTGGGGCAGGAGGAGAAGGGGATGACAGAGGATGAGATGGCTGGATGGCATCACTGACTCTATGGATGTGAGTTTGAGTGAACTCCGGGAGTTGGTGATGGACAGGGAGGCCTGGTGTGCTGCAATTCATGGGGTCTCAAAGAGCTGAACACGACTGAGCGACTGAACTAAACTGAACTGAGTTTCATCATCCTTGTGTGTTTGTTAATTGGCATTGTGACTATGAAAAAGGATTTTTCTTGTCCTGTTTTACCTGTCATATTTTTATTTATTTGATTTTTCTTTTAATCACTGAACTGTGTTTCTTTGCTGTTTTATTTATTTCCCCAGAATCAGCCAGAATAAGATGCTTCAAGGTGACTTCTGTATCTTCTTGATACTTACTCATCTTTTCATTTATTTATTTATTTATTTACTGATCTGGGTCTTAGTTGCCGATGGTGGGCTTTTTCTAACTGTGGTGTGCAGGGCCTACCCTCTAGTTGCAGTGCTCAGGCTTCTCATTGTGGTGGCTTCTCTTGTTGCAGAGCATGGCGTCTAGGGTACTTGGGCTTCAGTAGTTTCAAATCCAGGACTCCGGAGCACAGCTCAATAGTTGTGGTGCATTGCCTTAGGTGCGTGTGGGGTTTTTCCTGGACGAGGCATTCGAACCAGTGTCTCTTGCATTGCAAGGTAGACTCTTAAACATTGAACCACCAGGAAAGCCCCATCCTCATTTTTCCCCCACTTGGAGCACTGTTACTTTTTAGTGAAACAAGATGTCTCATGTTCATCCTGTATTTTCTGTTCCCCAAACCTGGAGAAGGCCAATTCTTCAAAGATGCCTGACTTGTCTTAATGGCCAAAGCATTTAGAAACTGAACTCTGAGCAGCAGTTGCTCTCATTAATCGTGGAATGTTGTCCATCTAATTCTACTCAGTAAACAGACCTGAGAGAAGTTCCTCCCATTCTATTTCAACCCGAAAGAGTTCTTCTGTACTTTGCGTTATTTCATATTTGTGCCTGTCTCCTTTCATAGAGAAAAACTTGATTGTCAGCAATACCAATATATCTCCTCTTCAGTCACCTAATACACTGAAAATAATTTCAGAGTTGCTTTCCTCACACCAGTGCAAAAAGCAAAACTGCTAACAAGAATTCAGGGTTTGTTTGCTGTTCCTGTACTTTTACTTCTGAGTGTAAATAATTGAAGGATTGAATTCTGAACCTTTTGAGCTGTGTCCCCCACCCCTAACCCCAGAGTGTGATACTGTATATACACAGTATATATATTTAGTACTATCACTCATGAGGGAATCAACTCTTTAATTAATTAAATGTATTCCAAGGGGAAGTCTCAGAGTCACTGGTATAGATTCCAGCATGGAACACACCTTTCTTCCTCTTGATACGTCCCAGAGAGCCTCCTGTTTTTATACTTTAAGGATGTGATTCTCCCGCATGAATTTGTTCTCATCTCTGTATCCTCACATCATTCTTGGACTCCTCTCCTAGGACAATCATCTGGCTTAGTATTCTCTGCAGATGTTGTGAGCAATTCTCACACTAGGATTGCCAGGTCTGAAATGACTGCTTCTCCAGTTGTATAAAGGAGAGATAAGGTAGTTCTCAGGGCAGCTCAGACAAGTGGGGTGTTCAACACTCCAAGAGACTCCTGAAATAGCCTTTGTGAATTAGGCTTTTCTTTGTATGGCGTGTCTTACTTTTATAAACTGTTTCTAGATATGATGAGAGAGAGGGAGGGAAAGAGAATGTTTCTTACTATGCAATCTCATACTGTATATTAACTTACTTTCAATGTTTGTAAAATTCCAAAATCCTTAAACAAACCTTGCCTCTCACTACAGAACTTGAAAATATTCCAGTTCTAGAACATTTTCTAGACGTCATCTAGATAGTCATCTCCCCAGCCTTTCTATCAGCTTTGCTTGCAACCCTGATATATGACCCAAGTTGTGCCAAACAGATTTGACTGATCCAGATTTTGAATCACCAGCTTTAGATGAAAAGAACTAGAAATTAGAAAGAATTTGTTTCAGTGAGGATGAGAGTGGTTGCTATGCATCAGATTTCTAAGGATGGTAAGGGCTGTGGTTCTAGAAGGACCTGTCCACAGTCCAGCAGGCAGAATTGCCAATACAAACTAGGTCACAGTGGCCCAGCAGAGGAGACAGCAGTATTTCCAGTAGATCAGTTCTATGACACAATTTTGGATATTGCCCCTGATTATTTATCTCAAATATGGCTTTTGACTTGTCCAGAGAACTTCTCAATACCCCTTTGCACAAATTAATTAATTTGCACAAGTTTTTCTTATTGGCTTCTGTTGCTTTCAACTAAGAATGTTGATTCATATACTGGATGAGTCCCTTTATATCTTTAAGACTCAGTTTCCCCTTTTGTGAAATGGGCTGGTTTGTCTGTATATTTCAGTAAGTCAGTCCAGCAAAGTAAGACAATTTATCAAAGACTTATTATGCTTGAAATTAAATAAATAATAAGAGTTTTCTGAAGTAGAGATAGCAAACCAAAGAATGACTCATTTAGACTTTTCAGAAACTAAATAACACTCATTAGTTGTTTTCTAGTCCCCAAATGATTAATGACCTGGCAGTGAAATTTTCATTTCATAGCGTGAATTCCTGCTTGTGGAAGAAATGTGTTGATCACAGAAGGAAAACACTTATGTTCTTAAAAAGTATTGAACTACAGTTATTTAAAGGGGATTTAGTTTTTTTAAGGGCTAAGCAATTTGCATTGTGGACAGAATAGCGTTTTCTGTGGGAACTGCAATATACAGACAGAAGAGATAATAAAGGGAACCTAGATGTTTTCTGGGAATGAAAAGAGCTCCAGGGGAAAAGGGACTGCTAGTCAGAATATATAAACTGAACATTCAGTTATTTTCCAGGGGAGGGAGAATTGATTTTTTTTTTTAAGAACGAAATACTTTTGTAAGACCATTGGTTTGGGGGGAGGGAAGATATTTCAAAGTATTTGACATTAATAAACCTTTATGGGCAGTGTGAGGTATTTTTTAGGTTGCCAGAACATAAATATATTTCAAACAGTGAAAGCGGTTCAGCTGTCTTAAACTTGGACATAGATTTTATAATGTATAAAATGTGTTATTGTTTTGAAAACATTCAGATTTAGAAGAAGCAAATGAATTTGTGCAGAGAGCACCAATAAAAGCTCTTTAGAGGCTGGAAGAAACTGAATGTTCTTTTTAGAACAACATGAGATTTAAAAGGTTAATTCCCCTTGGGTGATTTCAGGATGCTTCGTGACAAGATAGAACAAAAAAAGGCAAAAGCAAGCTCTTCCAATCACCGGAAAAATTGCTCTGACATTTTTATGATGAACTGGTTTGATGTTAACATGTCCATGTTCTTTCTTAGTAACCTGAAAATGTTGATAGGAAATGAGAACATTTTCCATCCACTCACCTTAAACATTCACTGGAATGATGAATGCACATGAATTTTCTGGTGTTTGTGACTGATGGGTCCTTCTTTGGATATGCTGTCGGTCTGGATAGTGTTTTATCTCTGATTAAAAGCCCTTCAAAGCCAAGGACTATGCTTTTTGCCTCTTTTCAATAGTGATGTTGAGAACCCTGGGTCTACATTAGCTATTTGATGATGTCTTTCATGTACTTTAAGATGTATTTGCATTTCAAAATCTATGAACACAAGCACTGGCAGCAAATTGTATGGAATTGGAGATTTAACTATTGAGCTTTAGGTAGGCAGAACAATTTTTCAGAAATACACCCATTTACTTAACAAATTTACTGGGTACCTACTGGTATCAGGCAAGGAGATGCGATACAGTGGCGAGCAAACAGATCTTGTCTCTAGTTTCATGTCTAGTGAGAAACATATATTAATCCCAAATTATGCCAAGACCAGTAAAATGGGAACTGTGGGAAAATAAAACTGGAGATGTTCAAGACATGTTCTATGTCCTAGTCACCTTTATATTCTCAAGGACAATCAACTGACTGGCAAATATTCCTTCATAAATGGTCAGTTTAATTATTTCCACCATCCATCAAGACCTACTGTATGAATTTATAATAGTGAGGATAACCTGGTTAAAGAGACAGGACAATTTCCCTAAGAAGTAACTTTTGAACTGAGAGCTGAAGAATGAGTCTGCAAAAACTAAGTAGATAGCAGAAGGACAAATGCTTCAGCACTCATATGACTTCTGCAAACATGCAGCCTCCCTGACTCCTGGTGTTGTGATGCTGGTTGCAAGTGGCTGTAACGTACTACTCACACATGGTATCGCATCCCCTCCCAAGATCCAATGACTACGCATTCATACCACAGTATCAACATCCAGCCCTTCAATATAAAATTTAAGGGAATCAAATGAAAACTTGCTCAGGTAAATGGACAGTAAATTTTTAAAATTCCTTTCGCAGTGTTCTTGGGGGAAAGAGATGGTTCAGAAAAAGCAGTCTATTTTGTAATGAATAACAGACAAAGATGATTCATCTTTTAATAAACGAGTGTACCAAACAGGCCATGGCCTACAGTAAAGAAAGTGAAAGTGAAAGTGCTCAGTCATGTCCGATTCTTTGCGACCCCATGGACTGTAGCCCACCAGGCTCCTCCATCCATGGGATTTTCCAGGCAAGAGTACTGGAAAGGACTGCCATTTCCTTCTCCAGGGGATCTTCCCAACCCAGGGATTGAAACCAGGTCTCCTGCATTGCAAACAGATGCTTTACTGTCTGAGCCACCAGGGAAGCCTACCTTAAAGGAAGACAAACTTCATAATGAAGATGAAAACTAAAGTTCTTAAAGGAACTAATCAAAAAAACAAAGAACATATTCAACAGGTACTGACTGAGCCAAACTGTCAAACAAAATAAATCTTAATTTGCAATAATGATTGGAGACTGAATTAGGGTGGACTCAGCGGTCTGCCCCACCTGCAGTTTTCCCCCAGAAAGGACTGACTGCTGGAGCTGGTCAGGAGGGCTGACAGCAAAGTGCTGACAGCATGGGATTACCCCAGCTACAGGGAGTCCATCTGCCTCTAATTTAAATCCTCCCCAACATCCAGTAACTAACCAAGATAGGGTTATGAAGGCCTGGCCATTTTGGCCTCACCAACGACATCACTAATGAATCATTTAAGCTCCAGATCTCCCATTGAGATTGGCTGAAATGCTACCAGTTGGAATTGCCCTACAGTTTGATCTCTCCTTCTGCCCAATCCCAGTTTATTCCTCTACTCTTCACACATGTTAGTCTCAAGAGCACTTCCTAATAAACATCCTTCACACTAAACTCCATCTAAGACTCTGCTTGCAAAGGAATCCAGCCTGAGACAAAAGGCAAGCTATCCCATAGGAGGTACTAAATTAAGAGCATGTGATGAAGTGGAAAATGGCATCACCAAAGAAAGAAATGAAAATATATTATGCTAGAGCATTTAAAAGCACATCAAATGCCACATGCATAGAATGGAATTGTATTCTAGAATTATAAAATTATAATAGAATTATAAATTTATAATTTATAGTAGAATTGTATAGAACAGTTATTTGGACTCTGTGGGAGAGGGGGAGGGAGAGGGTGGGATGATTTGGGAGAATGGCACTGAAACATGTATAATATCATATATGAAACGAATCGCCAGTTCAGGTTCGATGCATGATACTGGATGTTTGGGGCTAGTGCACTGAGACGACCCAGAGGGATGGTACGGCGAGGGAGGAGGGAGGGGACTTCAGGATGGGGAACACGTGTATACCTGCAGAAGATTCATGCAATACAATATTGTAAGTAATTAACCTCCAATTAAAATAAATAAATTTTTAAAAAATAAAATAGAGTCATCTATAAGAAAAGAAAAGCTTTGAAAACAATAACTTATAAAATGCACTGGAAATGGGCCAAGGGAATAAACAACTAAAGATGAAATGAACTATATGGAAGTTAGATCCTTACAAGAAGATTGGAGTTATTAAATAAAATAGCCCAAATCATTATGAAATAGAAAAATCTAAAATAGAATTTTTTTCTTAAATAGAGGACTATATAAATCTTTAAGTGTGTAACATGTTGACTTAATTTAAGACAAAAATTTGGTGCACATACTTTATTGGAGAGTTGATCTCAGGGGATGAGGGGGGAAGAGGACAAAGTGGGACAAAAAAGGGGCTAATCCGGTTTGTTTATGAGTTGTTTTTTTGTTTGTTTGTTTTGTTTTGTTTTGTTTTGTTTTTTTATGAATCCCTGGGTCAAAGACACAAGATACGATACAGCTTAGAATGACCCTACCAGTAAACAAGAGGCTGAGGCACTTAGCTACAGACTCCCATCCTTCATTGTTGAGATTGTCTGATGTGGACTCTTCTCTGTCAGGCAACAACGATGGGCAACCAAGAAAAATCTTGAATGGAAGAAAATCTTGAAAAGAAGCAAATTCAGGTTTTTGTAGTGGGGAACTACAAACATTCTGGGAACTGTCTGCATCTATGGGTAAATTCAGGTGGATCAAAAGGATACTGGGCAATGTATCACTGACATTTTTTGCAAAAACAATGAAAAGTGGTGAAGATTGAGACAATTTAGTGCCATGATTGAAATTCAAGAATGCATGAAAATTTCATGACCACACTGAGGAAAAATGTCACCATAGAGAGGATAAACAGATCTCTATACACATTAAATGACAAAATCAAACGAATAAAGTATGCAGTGTGTTCATTGCATGACAATCAAACTGTCCAGTCAATAGCACAGTGAACAAAATCAACCTTCTCAAGCCAAGTAACTCTCACTGATGTAGAATCTGTGGCATGAAAGGACTCCCAGTGACCAATGGGTCCAGTCTGCTCATTGCACTTATCTTGTGTACCTTGCACATCGAAGTCACCCAGTTAGTACTGGCTGAATGAATTCACATGCAAGTGAAGATTTTCATGTGAAATAATGATGGTAATTGTATAGGTGAAGAAAAGGTAATTCCAGCAATTATATCTGTTCAGAAAAATATTTTAGATATTATGCAAAATAGTATATCCTCTAATTAAAGAAGTAATAGTTCTGCATAAGGGCATGTGGTTAAAAGAAAGCAAAACCATCCTCTGTTTGACTCTCTGAACATAATCTTTACATTTTGTTTCACTTGTCTATTTATGTACACACATACATAATCACTTTCCCAAGCATGTGTATGTGTGTGTGAGTACATATGAGGAGGATGCTAATATATCTTTAATCCTTAAAATCTCAGTTAGATTTTTAAAAAATGAACAAAACTATAGAACAAATTATAAAATTTCAAAGTTAGATTTGAAAGATATACTAAATTAAAATAAGCACAAGTATGTATATATACATACATACTACCAGCTTAAAATCTTATGGTAAGCTCTAATGTTAAAGAGGAAATTAAAACTGCCATAGATCAGTATCTAGATAATAGCAGTAATAAAAACAGTCTAAATCCTACAAGGTGGAGCTGAAGCTATATTCAGAGGAAAACTATATTGCAAAAAATGTTAATTTCAAAATAAATAATAAAAATAAATTAATTGAACATCCAATAAAAATTTTATAGGAGAAAAAAGGACTACGTATGGAAAACAAAATGGAGAAACCAATAAATATCAAAACATAAATTAATGGATTATGAAATGATAAAATAGTAGATGTGATAATGAATCTCATAAATAGTAAAACAAGCAAACAATAAGCAATAAAAGGGAAAAGCAAAAATTCCATAAAAGTAAAAATTAATTAAGAAAATAGCCACAGATATATAGAATCTCATTGAAAATGTAAAACTTATGTGTAATACAAAATTATCTTTAAAAATACAACAATCAAAATTATTGATTGCTCCCAGAAAATGAACAAGCAGACATAACATATAAACAGTGCCAGACATTTTCAGAGATAAATTATTTCAAGAAGCAGGGGATTTTAATGGCACTTAAGCTACTGTATTATCTACAAATATGCAAATATGTGAGTTACAATCAGGTTCATTGCAGATTTATTTTAATAGGAAAAGCATAAACACTATGTAGAGGTCCTTTGAAAAAGCACAGGTAAATAAAATAAGACTTATCTACATAGAGGGGGCAAGGGGGACCAGGAAGTTGACTCATTATTCCAAAACAGTACATCAAGGAAAAGTTTTCAGGGAAAATAATTCTGTAATAAATGAGCTCTGTTCCACCGGATGAATGGGAACTAGTCACACAAAGAATAAGTTAGTGTAGGCATTTTAGGGAGGAAATAACATGTACAAAGCTGTGTGGGCATAATCCAAGTAAGACTGATTTAAAAACCTACCTGTAGACTGGTAAGCTTGAGGCAACTGATGCAGGCAAAAGAATGGAAGAGGACATTTTAGTTGGTTTGGTTTAACTATAGTCATAATTAAAGCATGATTTATGCATTATCATGAAAGAAGCTGCATTGTGGAATGTGTTACACTCAGTTTACATGCAAGATAGATAAAATATGTATGCATAAACATGTTTATTGCAACCTTTAATTCCCCAACCCTAGAAACGAGCTAAATCATTAGTCAAGGGAATCTATTGGAAAACTAGCTTTCTTTTCACGACCTCGGTTGTTTGATGTTGCTGTTCCAAATCTAAATCCAGTTCTGGTCCCCATGCCACATGCCACTGTGTCCCGAAATTGTTTCTTTGTATAGGCCTGGAAAATTCCTGCAAAAACCCATACTCCTTCTGTTTATACTTGTTTAGCATCCCCATTTCTGTTCTAGCCTTCATTATTTATTTTTCTATGTACATCTTTACACAGAATTTGGTGAAAGTTAATATTTAAGGAGGCTCAATCTTCTCTAAGTGTGTATTTTTCAGAGCCATGTGCTGTCACATTGTTTTGGCACTGGGAGTGGTCACAGAAACTTCCCGGAAGTATGGACAAAAGAGAAAAAGTCCTACATTAAATTCTCCCGGAAAGTCTCCCTTACCATTCAAGTGCCAGTGACCCCTTCATTTCCCACATGCACGTCAAAGAAAGATTTCTGTAAGAACCTCTTCTACTCTTATTTGCCTTTTCTGTCCCTCCAGGAGGCTCAGTAGTAAAGGATCCACCTGCCAATGGAGATGAGGGCTTGATCTTTGGGTCAGAATGACCCCCTGGAGAAGGAAATGGCAACCCACTCCATTAGTTTTGCCTGGAGAATCGCATGGATAGAGGAGACTGGCAGGCTGCAGTCCATGGGGTCGCAAGAGTCAGACATGCCTGAGCCACCGAGCACACATGCACTCTGTTTTAAGCACCAGTATTTTGCTGCTTTAGTTTCCAGCTCAGAGTCTGGATAGTATAATACTAATCGTAAGGACTAGTCATTGGAATCATACCAGGATGTATTTCATGGAATACATTCTTTTCAGACTCATTAGGCGACTACCATTCTCCAAGAAAGGAACTAAGTTCAGTCTTCTCATTCATTAATCAACAAATAGTTATTAAAATTTATTTATTTAGCAAGCACTGCATAGATGTTGGTGATAACAGATACAAACAAGACATAGCTGTTGCTATAAGTGATCCCACATAAGAAAGATAATTAAACAGATAAAGGTAATAGATCTTAATGAATGCAACAAAAAGTATTTTATAGGAAAAAAGATTTAAGGAATATGGTAATGTGAGGAGGGGTCTGGGAGAGGAAGGCTTTCTTGTGTAGGTCATATATCAGTTATATCTTGAATTGGAGAAAGATTTAGCCAGAGGGAGATGGGTGTGTGTGTGTGTGTGTGTGTGTGTGTGTGTGTGTGTATACACATGCGCACGAACATGGTGTATGCTGAGTTGATGGTTAGCGATGTACAAGTTATACGGAAAGTGGTGAAAAGATAGCCCAAGACTTTCTGTACCGAAAGATAATGGAAGGCATGGGTGCTTTCACTATCTGTATTACAAGGCATTCATTGCACTTGCTGAATTCTTAAGCCTTTGAATTTCTAAAAATCAGTTTTGCACTTTCAGTAACTCAGAAGCAGTTCATACATAATAATACAGCAGAAAAACAAAGACCATGCCTTGGAAATGATTTTTTTCCCACTTGTTTTTTCACAATTCAAATGACCAACTTAATTTCCACTTTTAAAACAGTTTAGACAGAAGGAACATTTCAGCATACCAAAAAGAGATGAAAGTAAATATTTATTGGCACAATTCATTTTCTGTTAAGCTTTTAGCCATGCTTTGGATCAATCTGAGCTAAAAGACTTCGGGGATCAAAGGGCTAAATATCATGAAGTGGCTATATAAACTCCAAAGCTATCTTTCATTTGGGGGAATATATTAAGAGTGTCTTTGGTGACCTATAGAAAATGATTTTATGCTCTTGCTCTCAATTTGAAATAAACTCTTCCAGCACACAAGAGACATTCATAATTTGCTTAATGCCTTCCTTGAGCTGAAGGAAAAAAGAAAACCTGACAAATTTCAGAGGAAAGAGAATTCTTTAAAATGCCTGCACTTTGGCGGTATTCATTTATTTATTCATTAATTCAGCAATTTGTTTTGTGCCTGTATTGTCAATGTTCAAAGCACTGCAGACACAGGTAGACAAGACAGGCTTGATTCCTGTGCCTGGAGCCTACATTTTTATAGGGGAGACATACAACAGTCAGTAAACCTCTGAACAAATGTAGATTCTACTAAATGCTACGAGGCAAGTAACAGTGATTTGATATGGGGTAACTTAGTGGCACCACGTCAGATATAGTGTCTGGGAAAGCCTGTTTTAGCATGGCATTAAACCTAATGCTTGAATCCTGGCTTTAAGTCAGTTTACAGATATGTAAAATGAGATAATAATAGACCTCCTCTGATAGGACTGTTGAAAGCATCAAATGAGATCATGTAAAGAACCAACTGTAGCGCCTGACAGTTCTCAATAAATGTTATTATTATTAAAATAAATATTTCTGTTTGTAGAATGTAACCCTATACATTGTATGTAATAAAATTGCTGAAGGTCACAAAAGTATACCCATACTGTGAAGTGAAGCTGTGCATTTAAAATATCTGTTTCTTCTGGGAACTTTAAGACACTGAAATCAAATTGAGAAATAACTCATTGCTTCTTTAAAAACTGCAAATTAATTTGTATCAGCTCATTCCAAAGTGAGACCTACATGAGAGAAAGTGAGACAAGCTGAAGTGGGGGCAGGGTTTGTGTGGCCATTCTGAATGTCATCCACCCAGCAGCATCTTCTATGACCAAATCTCCATCTGCAAAATATTCCTTGCTGTCAAAAAAACTGACTTACCAGAGGACCTGCGTCTCTTCACAGAGCCGGAAGCTGAAGGCTTAGGTGAAATATTCTAATTGGGATTTGCTAGGTGGTGGGCTGCCGTCTATGGGGTCGCACAGAGTCAGACACAACCGAAGTGACTTAGCAGCAGCAGCAGTAGCAGCAGGCTTCTGAAGTGCGTTGAGAACACGTTAAAATTAGGAGTGCTTGAGAAAACTTGGCTCAGACGACCAGGGATATTGGTGTTACACGTGTCTGTTACCCTTCTGATCTTCCCCACCCACACATTTCAGTAAACACAGCTGTCACAATAATGGCAAGTGGTATCTGTATAAAACTTTCCCACCCATAATGTACTACTTGGTACATTGTCATAATGGGCCTGATAACGATCCATTGAATTATTATTATTATTCAATATTTTTGAAATGAAGGATGATTTTTCCTAAGAACTCCCTGGTAGTAAAGACAGAAGAAAGGACCTGATTCGTATCAAATTACGATCACTTTGGGAATATACATGCCCGTTTTTGGCATTTATTTTTACTTAGAGAATGCATTTACTTATCACTGTCATCTTCTAAAGAGAACACGAGAGACAAGATTGACAACCCAAATTTGCTTTCATGCAGTACATGATGGACAGCCTGTTAGAGCAGATTATGATTAATACTCTACAGAATGAGTTTCATACAGCTAGTTACTATAGAATCAATTCTCTTTCCTTTTTTATCTTGGCTTCTGGGGAGACCTGAATAAATTTCATATTGGTTCCTAACACAGCTAACATCTCTTTTCTCCATAAATTTTCTTCTTCTCCTATTTTTAATTTTAACTTTCCTATGGAGATATGTATATATATATATACATATATATATACATATATGTATGTATGTATGTATATATATGCATTGATATCTACAGATCTCTTTCTACAACTACATTTACACTTATATCTTTGTGGCAAGCTGCCTCTAGTCTAGTCTGGAAGCAGTGAAGGCATAAATTATAAATATACAATAGAACTCAGAGCAATTGAGCAACTTGTGAATATAGAGAGAGTATTCTGGCATGACAAAGTAAAGGCAATTTTTAAAGTGTATTAGCCTAATTAAGATACAGAGTTAAATTTGTTTGGATTTATATTAATATTATTAGGATTTCCTTTATTTTAGTCTATTTCCTCATTCTCAGACTTAAAAAAAAAAAAATGCTACTCCTCTGTGAGAGCTCCTGTAATGTTACTAGAGAGAAACAAGGGGATGTATGAGGATAAAGCCTCTAGTTGTTAGTAAAAAAAATAAGAAAGCTCCTTTTATAAAAAACTTGGATGATTCATTATTAATTTATTTGTTCAAATATAATTTCAGTGTACACAAATTACTCTTACTTTTGACTGACACACTTTGATGGCAAAGTGGGAAATATGTTGTTTTCTTTTCCAGTCAATTATAAATATGCAAATCAGGGATTTTAATAAGGCTTTTCCTTTTGATATATAAATAGTGAAGCATTTGAGCACTCAGTTTTGAAATGATGGTGTAGAAAGGATTCTTCTATTTTAGCATTGGGGCTTGTGTGTGTATGAGAGAGCGAGAGAGAAACAGAGAGAGAGTTTTAGAAACTGTGCTTGTAGTATGGCGTCTCTAGTGCATTACTAGAGGAAACTTGCTGAGTTAGGAGAAATATCCCATTTATAGAAACCATAGCTCACTGGAAAAAAAAAAAAAAAAGAAACCTCTCCCCAGGTGATGAGCTCTTTGTTGATTTTGTCTCTACCTCATCCCAACTTTTTGTTTCCCAAAGGATTAATTTAAATGTCATAGTATGCTCATCTAATTTTTAAATTCATTTAACAAAAATCTGTTTACCACTTATCTTTAAAAATCATCAAGATTTATTGTCTAAACTGGAACACTCGAGTGAAATGCAAATATTATTAATAATCAAGCTAAAACACATGGAATTTGGTGATTCAATTAATTTTCTGAGGATCACACAGATAGTAAATAGCTAAACAGATACTCTGGGTTCATGTTGAATGTCCTTCCCAGAACTTTACTTTAAAGGCAGCGTTCTGCACTGCCGGGAGCCACCACAGGAGAGCCCACCCATGACAAGGTCATGTGGAAGAGTACTGTTAAGCAAGGCTTCAGGACTCAACGGGCTTCCTACGCTTTCTCGAGCATCTACCCAAAAACAAGAATCTGTCTGATTTACTATTTCATGACTTTCACCATCTCTTCTGACATTAACAGGGGGCTATTCCTGACCACCTTTCTCTGGAGAAAATTAACTTAGGACTATAGCTAATAAGTCTCCTGGACATGAGAGGAATATTTCCAATCAAAATCCCTCTGTTAGCATTCTAGCTTGCTTGGCAGGTATATACATGTTGCAGCTATGCATATGATTATTTACAGCCTCCCAACTGTGAGAGGCATGGAAAGCCTAAAACATAGAACCTTTCAAAGAGTTAAAAGTTATTAGAGTAGTGCTAATGTAGGATTTCATTATTGGGCCAATGCTTATTGCTAAGTTCCCATATCTCTTATCCACTGTGCACCTGGGAGTGCATTAGTTAACATAGTTGGAAAGTAAGAAAAACAAATGTAGCCTTGAAATTAACCACATCAGACTTTTGAGCTAATTGGTTCTTTCTTGTAACTCACTGCACCTTTGCTTCGTGAGAATGTAACTCTGTTTAATACTTTTTGAGGCTGACATAGATTAGAAATATAAAGAAAAAAACATTTCAAGGGAAAATAAGTTTTCTGGTTGAGAAGGCTTTATCAAAAGAAGGTCATAAAATGTTCACAGGCCTCCAAGGCCAGAAGATAATGTACACAACATTGTCTATGGGAAAGATTTGCAGAAAAAAATCCTGGTTTCGATAAAGACAAAACAGATGTAATGTTTGGGCTGACTCTGTATGACTTTGCATCTTTCAGTTCCCTCTATGTACAAGTAAAGGTATAAAAGACCTTTTTGAAAATAAAAACAAGGGCCCTCGCTTGAAGAAGCTTGGTCTCCTCATGTCAATCATTTTCTCCCTCTCCTTCTCTCTTTTTTTTCAGGCTGATACCTTGGAGCATAGAGGCTCCCTGCATTCACTTATCTGCCCAGGTTTCTAAGACCTGAATGGGAAGACGTTCTTCATCTTCACTCCCTCAGGAGACCAGGAAGGCACCTGTGGCCTCCGTGAACAGGGCAAACTTCTTATCTTGAAGTTTTACTGGCTTTCTATGTAAACCAAAGAATATCAGCCTCTTTCTCTCCTTTATTTTCTTATCTACAATATTTTTTTCTTATCTCTCTCCAAATCATCCACCAACACCATTTTTCCTTCAGGTTCCCCTGGATCCTGCAGGGGCTGGACCCCGGCACTGCACAGAATAAATGTTCAAAAAAATTTCTAAAGAGTTACTGAAGAAATAAATCATTATGCTAAATGAAATCAGTCAGACATAGAAAAAATAAATACCACATCATCTCATTTATATGTGAAATTAAAAAAAAATCAAACTCATAGTAACAGAGAGTAGAATGGTTGTTACCAGGAAGTGGAGGAAAAGGGAGCTATTGATCAAGTGTATAAGCTTTCACTTATAGGATGAGTAAGTTCGGGAGACCTGATGCAAAGGATAGTGACTATGCTGCTGCTGCTGCTGCTAAGTTACTTCAGTCGTGTCCGACTCTGTGCAACCCCGTAGATGGCAGCCCACCAGGCTCCACTGTCCCTGGGATTCGCCAGGCAAGAACACTGGAGTGGGTTGCCATTTCCTTCTCCAATGCATGAAAGTGAAAAGTGAAAGTGAAGTTGCTCAGTTGTGTCCGACTCTTAGAGACCCCATGGACTGCAGCCTACCAGGCTCCTCTGTCCATGGGATTTTCCAGGCAAGAGTGTAAACAATAAAGTATTGCATACCAGACATTTGCTGAGTAGATCTCAAGTGTTCTCTACACACACACACACAATGGTCACTGTGTGAAGCAACAGATCTGTTAATCAACTTGATTGTGGAAATCATGTCACCATATATGCATGTATCAGAACATCACATTGCTGCTGCTAAGCTGCTAAGTCGTTTCAGTCATGTCCAACTCTGTGCGACCCCACAGACGGCAGCCCACCAAGCTTCCCCGTCCCTGGGATTCTCCAGGCAAGAACACTGGAGTGGGTTGCCATTTCCTTCTGCAATGCATGAAAGTGAAAAGTGAAAGTGAAGTCGCTCAGTCGTGTCCGACCCTCAGCGACCCCATGGACTGCAGCCTTCCAGGCTCCTCCACCCATGGGATTTTCCAGGCAGGAGTACTGGAGTGGGGTGCCATTGCCTTCTCTTATATAGTCACTAAGCAGTCTGTTAATGAAAGAAAGGAGTGTCTACTTTAGTCAATCGTATCTCAACGCAGCTGGAAAAAAAAATTAATGTGAAGAAAAAGGAAAATGTGCTTTTGCAAAAAGAAATGTTAAAAACTAGACTTGGGAAAATGTAACAACAAAATAAAGAGATACAAAAAGAAATTAAGCAGCATCTTAGGATCACCATGGTATTTAAACTTCTGGGAAGTGGGATGGAGTGTAAACCAGGATAATCTGGGGTCATCTGGGATGTATGTTCCTCGACCTAGAGAGACAGTATATAGATACTAATTTCCTCCATATTTTATAGGTTTATTCTCTCTATAGATTATTTTGTTAGTCATGCCATGAAACTGACATGCTTTATAATGTAAGATAGCATGGTGTCATGGAAACAAAACTGGGTTTGCCCTGGTTCCGAGTTACATGTTAATAATTGCCTAAGTTAGTATCCTGGATATCTTTTTACATTTTGAAATTGAGCCTCTTTTTCCGTAAAATAGAGCTGGAGGAATCAGAGTTCTTATTTTCAAACAACAGAATTCACATTTGCAATTTGAAGCAGTAAATAAATTTCTTAAAAATATATATTGAATAGTTTGTAGAATCACTGGGAAACTGCCCAGTTGGAATAAACAGAGCTTCCACAATCAAAATTCAGTTTCCCAACCCAGTCTGTTGAGGGAACCACTAGTCACACTGAGAATTCAGGTTCATACTTTGTGCTACTCTCAGGAACCTCTCTAAAACCATTTTTCTATACCAGAAGCACCTCTTTCATTTACTGCATGAAATTGAAGTCCTGACTGGGTCCTCCTACTTATGGGAATCTTGGTCCCATGTTTAAATTCAAGCTGCATGGGTGAGTGGTGGGGTGCATACAGGAGAACGCCCCAAATAATGGAAGAATATTCCAAGTTGTGAACAAACTAGAAAATAAAGCCAATGTTCACTATAGAAAATGAGAAGATAAATATGGGGTTGATGTGTTGGTCAAGTTAACAGATGAGAAAGTCCTTTGTAAGATGTAAATTTATGTGTTAATATTTATCATCCCCTGCTCTAATCTCATTTCCACTGAATTTAGTCACTTACAAATCATTTATCTTTATTGCATTATTCACAGAAGACAAAAAACTCACAGCTGTTATATTTCCAGTGCCTGTTTAACAGCCTGATATATATGGAGGTTCAGAGAATGGTTATTAAATAGATATAGCTAACTAAATAAAAAGCATATTACCCCTAGCTTTCCATTAGGAAAAGAAGATTGTTTACTGTAAGATACACACATTCTAAAAATTAAGCATGGTAGTGAGTTCAGAAGCATCTGCTGCTCAGGATAGCCATACCTGTGAGTTTTCTTGGTCCACACCTTTCCATTTTCACTAATGTGATCTGTGTATCCATTCCAAACTAATAACTTTGACCTTTCCCCCAAATGTGGAGACAAAAATGATCTGAACTGTTATGTCACTCAGTGATGAGGAATTGCTCCTGCTTGTTGCCAGCTCCACTTTTTCTTCCACCTCTTCCCCTGGTAACAGTACATTCAGTATTCACTGTAATAAACCCTCTCCATGGGGAAAATGATTAGGCAGTGACCTCATCATCAAAAGACCATATGGCAGACACTTCCAGCAACTCATCCCACTGTCCTCTTTGAAGGGGAGGTCACAAAATTAAATAGGCCCAATTAATACTGGTTCAGCCCTCAAATCATGTATGTAACCCCAATTTATACTCATAATAATCCTTTGTGTGAAGCATAATTAAAACTCTTGACTTCTTTTCCTGAGAAAATGGTCCAAATTCACATAGGTTTCAAGAGGTAAACCAAGGTATAGATTCAGTTCAGTTCAGTTCAGTTCAGTCGCTCAGTCATGTCTGACTCTTTGCGACCCCATGAATCTCAGCACGCCAGGCCTCTCTGTCCATCACCAACTCCCGATGTTCACTCAAACTCACGTCCATTGAGTCAGTGATGCCATCCAGCCATCTCATCCTCTGTCATCCCCTTTTCCTCCTGCCCCCAATCCCTTCCAGCATCAGAGTCTTTTCCAATGAGTCAACTCTTCGCATGAGATGGCCAAAGTAAGGGAGTTTCGTTCTTGAGATTGCATCCAAGTACTGCATTTCAGACTCTTTTGTTGACCATGATGGCTACTCCATTTCTTCTAAGGGATTCCTGCCCACAGTAGTAGATATAATGGTCATCTGAGTTAATTTCACCCATTCCAGTCCATTCTAGTTCGCTGATTCCTAGAATGTCGACGTTCACTCTGCCATCTCCTGTTTGACCACTTCCAATTTGCCTTGATTCATGGACCTGACATTCCAGGTTCCTATGCAATATTGCTCTTTACAGCATCAGACCTCACTTCTATCACCAGTCACATCCACAACTGGGTATTGTTTTTGCTTTGGCTCCATCCCTTCATTCTTTCTGGAGTTATTTCTTCACTGATCTGCAGTAGCATATTGGGCACCTACTGACCTGGTGAGTTTCTCTTTCAGTATCCTATCATTTTGCTTTTTCATACTGTTCATGGGGTCCTCAAGGCAAGAATACTGAAATGGTTTGTCATTCCCTTCTCCAGTGGACCACATTCTGTCAGACCTCTCCACCATGACCCGCCCGTCTTGGGTGGCCCCACACAGCATGGCTTAGTTTCACTGAGTTAGACAAGGCTGTGATCCTAGTGTGATTAGATTGACTAGTTTTCTGTGAGTATGGTTTCAGTGTGTCTGCCCTCTCATGCCCTCTTGCCACACCTACCATCTTACTTGGATTTCCCTTACTTTGGACGTGGGGTATCTCTTCACGGCTGCTCCATCAAAGTGCAGCTGCTGTTCCTTACCTTGGATGAGGGGTATCTGCTTACCGCTGTCCCTCCTGACCTTGAACGTGGAATATCTCCTCTAGGCCCTCCTGTGCCCGCACAGCCACCACTCGTGGGACGCGGAGCAGCTCCCCTCAGCAGCCGCCCCTGGCCTCGGGCGGAGGGCAGCTCCTCTCGGCCGTTCCTGCACTACCGCAGCCTAGCACTCTGGGCCACTGCCCCTGACCTCGGACATGGGGTAGCTTTTCTTGGCTGCGCTTGTGCACCTATTGTGTCCATTAGAAAAATTGAACTCTAGTGTCTCCTTCTATTTATATTATTACAGATGCCCACATCTGCATGTGTGTGAACACACACACACACACACGCACACACACATACATTAGGTTAGAAATTTGGCAGTTTGATCTTGGTTCAAGGGGAAAAAAAACAGTTCTCTAATGGCCCATGAAATAATTTGTGGCCTGTGGTATATTGGAATGAATGTTCCCAAAGACACTGTAGTTCTATTTAAGAATAAAACACACACCACAAATGTTAGTCACTCAGCTGTGTCCGACTCTTGTGACCCCATGGACTGTAGCCCACAAGGCTCCTCTGTCCATTGGATTTTCCAGGCAGAAATACTGGAGTGGGTTGCCATTTCCTTCTCCATTTAAGAACACTAGGTGTCCAAAAAAAAAAAAAAAGAATGCTAAGTGTCATTTTTGTGTGACAAGACTCTGAAATAGATGAATGGGAGAATATGTACCCCCTATAGATACTATATTGCCAAGCTTCCAAGGACTGGAATTACAGAGGTTTATAGGGCCAGTGATAAGTAACTCTTGGTTGACAAAAGTACACTTAGGCAAAGAAAAAAATATTAGAAATATTTAACTAAAGATCTTGTATTCGTAGCTGTCTCCATATATATATATATATGGATATATATATATATATATATGGAGACATATATATATATGCATGGCTGAGAGCAGGGCTTATTTGTGTCAAGTTAGGCTTATTTGTGTCAGTTCACTAAGACTCACACATAATATGTGTGGAAACACTTATTAAATAGAAGGTAAGTATCAGTCAGTCCTATAGGGAAGAAGAGGTCCTCTAACGAGTGTCAGTAATGAAACGCTTCCGAGTCCTCAGAAACACACCCACGCCAATCCCTAACCTCCTCTTGCGCATGCGTGCTCACTCTCTTAGTCCTGTCTGACTGTGACGCCGCGGACTGTAGCCCGCCAGGCTCCTCTGCCCATGAGATTTTCTAGGCAAGGAAACTGGAGTGGGTTGCCATTTCTTTCTCCAGGGGATGGTCCCAACCCAGGGATTGACACTTATTTCTCAAGAAGGGGGTTTTGAGGAGTAAACATACTGATAATTTGGATATCCTTTTAAATTTTATGTAGGTGTCAACCTGAAAAAGGAGATGCAACATATCCTAGTTTTAGCTGCCCCCCACCCCCAACACACACATACACAGTATTTTGACCACCTGATGCGAAGAGCTGACTCATTTGAAAAGACCCTGTTGTTGGGAAAAATTGAAGGCGGGAGGAGAAGGGGATGACAGAGGATGAGATGGTTAGATGGCGTCACCGACTCAATGGACCTGAGTTTGGGTATACTCTGGGAGTTGGTGATGGACAGGGAGGCCTGGCGTGCTGCTGTTCATGGGGTCGCAGAGTCAGACATGACTGAGTGACTGAACTGAACTGACAGGTACACACTGCATATGAAATGCAAATATAAAACAAAACCTGTCCCAAAACGAAATACCACAGGGACCAAAAAAAAAGCAATTAGAGATTCAGGATATATCTGGAGAACAACTATTAATACTTAGCTATTATTTAAACTTTTTGTCTCTGCACTATTGTGGAGTAGCTACACAGAAATTAAACTACTCTGATAATATGCTTTTAGTTTTCCTAATTAGGGATTAAATTTCCATATGAAACATCCTTGTTTCCCTAGACTGAATATTCTGTTTCCCCAGACTGAATGTTCTCCTATCTTAGAGGTTTCCCTGAGGTTCCAGAAATATGCCTGGGTTTGTATGGACACGAAGGAGGTAAAAGGGAGGTAGAAGAAGAGGGTCAACCAAGTCTTACTAGGGAAGCTTTAGGTCCCTCAACCACACTGTCATGGAAACCACTGTATTTTGAACCAGTGTCATCATTGAGTTTTCTCTTAAGATTAGGGAATGAGGACTAGGGTGAGATGAGTGAGGCGTTCACCTTGGACAGGAAGTTGAAGATGCTGGAAATCTCAGCATTTGAGATGAGTAATATTTAATGAAGTCCAAAAAAACAAAAAAACAAAACACTGTGGCCCACAAGCTGACCATCTATTTTGTGAACAAAGTTTCTCTGGAGCTGTGGTTGGCATTAAGGTGCAGCTAGGGAGCTAAGTTCCTGCAAATACAAGGTTTTTGTTTAAAATTTTAATAATTTATTCATCATGGATTGTGGAGTTTGTCATTATGTCTTATAGCTTAAAAATGCATTATTACTTACTGAATTTTTGTCATCACCTCACTTGCCTTACCTTAATTTTGGGTTTCCAGTATTTGGATCCCAGAGTAAATTTTGAACAAAATATATACTCAAAAAATTGTAAATCATTGCCCAAGAATATGAACTGTGACATTGCGTTAGGAAGGAAGAAATGGAGAGAGAGAGAGGCAGGGACAAAGACAGTCAAGGAGGGAGGCAAACATTTTATTCAAAGCCTGGGGCAGAATCCTACCTTTTCCAACAGCCAATTATGTTACCCTGTTCTGTTTATTTCCAAAAACAGTTGGCAGAATGGTTAATGGTACCATGTGGGGCTTAATTTCGGATATGACTTATGACAGCTATAGGTTTTTGTCGTTGTTTAGTCACTCAGTCATGTCCAACTCTTGCAATCCCATGGGCTGTAGCCCACCAGGCAGCCCTGTCCATGGGATTTCCAAGGCAAGAACACTGGGGTGGGTTGTCATTCCCTTCTCCAATAGGTTTTCGACTTGCATTTTTAATTCCCTGATATTCAATATATTCATCTGTAAAATGGGGAGAATGTCTATTTCATAGCTTTTTTGTGATAACAAATGAAGATAGTATATACTGTTCTCAAACTCAATTTCTGGTATACACCAAGGTCTTAAAAAATGTTAGCAATTGATTTTCTTGTTTTTATGTTATTGACATTATTGTTGATTTTTTAACTAATATTTCACTCAAATGACAGCATTCAATTATATGATGAAACATATTTTGTATACTACATATATTAGTAATATGTTAATATATGTTATAGTATTCAGTGTATATCTGTGTGTATATATGTATGTATGTGTGTATGTGTGTATATATATATATATGTATATATATACATGTTAGATAGGCTTCCATGGTTGCTCAGTGGTAAAGAATCTGCCTGCCAATGAAGGAGACCTGGGTTCAATTCTTGGGTCTGGAAGATACTCTGAGAAGGGAATGGCAACCCACTCCAGTATTCTTGCCTGTGAAATCCCATGGACAGAGGAGCCCAGCAGACTAGAGTCCATGGGGTCACAAAAGAGTCAGATATGACTGAGTAACTAAACAACAATATGTTAGATATACTATATTCCCAAATATATATTACACTATTTTATGTCATATTAAATATTATAGCTGAAGCCTAGTATCAAATTGTATTATACATATTATATATTAAATATACTTATGTTGCATTTATGCATTACATGATATATTTTATATATTTTTATTATATTGATATGAGTATATGTATCTTTTGAGCTATCTTATATGTACGTAGAGAAAGAACTCATGCCTTATCCATCTCTCATGTCTTGCATTTTGCTTACATGATTCATATTAATCAGATCTTATTCACTTGGTGCCATATTTCAAGGGAAGTAATTTTGCTAGCCATATTCATTTTTGTAATTTTTTTCAATCATCCAACAACCTTGTGAGGTATATACTATTATCTACATTTACCAGTTAAAGAAACAAGAGCTCAGAGAGTTTGTATGACTTGCTCAAGCACATGGAGGTTACTAGTGTTCTGTCTGAATACAGTTTAATAGCTTTTGGTCCAGTTGTGATTTTTTTAAATTGTATTTTGTTTTGTTTTTAATTCTACAACTGAATCACACTGTCTCTGGGTATGAGTATATTGTGTGTACCTACTTATGGTTCAGTTATGGTCACTTTCTTTCCCTCAAGACTTAGCTAGTCATCAACTCTTCTTAGAAGACTACTAATATACTCAAGGTGGATTAGATGCTGCTGTTATATCAACTACTTTTTGCTATTTAAGCACTTATCAGATACTATGCGAACACCTTTTAATATGCTTGTCTGAAAAAGCAAAAGTTACTCAGTCGTGTCTGACTCTTTGCAACCCCATGGATTATACAGTCCATGGAATTCTCCAGGCCAGAATACTGGAGTGGGTAGCCTTTCCCTTCTCCAGGGGATCTTCCCAACCCAGGGATTGAACCCAGGTCTCCTGCATTGCAGGTGGATTCTTTACCAGCTGAGCCAAAAGGGAAGTTCTATACATGCTTGCTTGCTGCCAAAATACCCTGGCCTTCTCAAGGATTATTAAGTGTGCTTGATTCATTTCCAGGTCTCCAGCACCACATGCACTCTTTGGTACCTAGTAAGGGATCAGTTAACATTAATTGAATAAATGAGAGTGTCCATGTATAAATATGACTATTAATTTAATAAAGAATTACATTGAGATTCTCCAGACAAGATGAGAATAGCTAGGCTTTTTGCCCACTTGGGCTCAATCTATTGATTTATCTGTAACATTTTTCTGGAATTGTTCTGCAATTTATCCTGCAAGCCAATTGTTTATATAAAAAGCATGAAATATTTTTTATATTAATTAAAAAAACTATTCCTCTCCAATTTTTAAACATTGAAACTTCACCTGTTTTTAATATATGAAGAAATTTCAATGAGTTTTCAGTGAAAAGAGTCAAACTAAGCTACGAATTTCTGCTTTAATTACTTTTTTTCCTTAAGAAGGAAGACAATGCAGCCATTAAGATGGCACCAAAGGGAACTGTTTTGTGTAAGATTATACACACCAATATTTCAAAGTGACTTTAGTAGTGTTCTATGAGCAGCCAGCTTGTTATTTTTCTGTTAAATTTACATACAGTATCTTGTAACTTTTTCTTAGAATAAACAGCAATTGCTTTTGTGAAAGTAATACAATATATGCTATTATACTACTTTACATTTGCTATAACCCAGGAAGTTATATTCAACTTTTAGAAAGTCTTATATCTAAGTAGAGACTTAATAACTCTTTCTAGGTAGGGGTCAAGTGGGAGGTTCAGCCTTAGGGACATACAAATGAATGTGGCAAAGTCCTTTCTGAGATGCTCCTGTATCTATTGTGGAAGACAAGCATGTCACCAAGTCACATCTCAGTATAATTCATTTAGTGTTTCTTTCCATGCCCACACACTGAGGTGATGAAACAAGCTCAGCTGTAGAATTACTTTCTGTCCTGGAATTCTTTATGATTGTGATTATGATTCATGTTACTGAACATAACTATAAAAGTATGGAACATTACTTTATAACAAAATATGAAGAAATGAGATTATTTATTAGAGGAAAATAAAACTTTCTGATGATCTAGACAGGACACAATTGATAAACATGGAGGAGAGATTTAAAGGAGAATTTAGAGCTTTTAAAGTTCCATCTTGGTGTCTTCATTCTGTACTGAAGAAATGCATTTTTGGAAAAAATGATTTCTGTCACTAACAAGGTTGTCTCTGGCCTATCCCTGGGAGAAATGTAATTTAACCAAATTAAATTTCTTCCACTTTTAAATTGAACAAGCCAGGATACTGAACTCTCTCTCTCTCTCTTATTCCCACACTGGAGTAAAATGAAGACCAAACTATAATTGTCAATTAATAACTTCAGATTCTATTAAAGAACCCTTGTGAAATTTATCTGCAGAGGCATTTCTCAAGAAAAGCACAAGGCTAGGTCACTGTGAGCAGAAACTGCTCTCATCCACAGAACTGGAAATGCCAAATGACATGGACACTGTAGGCTTTGCAGTGTGTATTGTCTGTCCCTAGATGGTAAGTGTTGAGTTCCTTCACTGTGTCTCATGCTCAGACCAACCCCAAGACGAGCGAGGTGGTTAGTCCATGAGCTCTCAGCTATACATGACATAAGCTGGTAGGACAGCGACCTAAACAGATAAATTAGATTTCCCATATACAGATTTCTTCACTGAGTGTTTTTTTCTAAGCTACCGAGTCCTTTATTTCCACATATAATTAGAAAATTTGAGAAACAACAAAGGTAAATGGAAAATAGAGCTGATGAACATATAATTAATGATTACTCAGAAAAAATCAAATTAGAATAACTATCAGTTTTCTCCATGCATTGGCAATAATTTTTTTTTAAGATGGTAATTAGCCTCCACTTAAAATAAATAAATTTAAATTAAAAAAAAAAGATGGCTTCCCTGGTGGCTCAGATGGTAAAGCGTCTGTCTACAATGCGGGAGACCCGGGTTCGAGCCCTGGGTTGGGAAGATCCCCTGGAGAAGGAAATGGCAACCCACTCTAGGACTATGGCCTGGAAAATCCCATGGACAGAGGAGCCTGATAGACTACAGTCCATGGGGTAGCAAAGAGTTGGACATGACTGAGCGACTTCACTCTTCACTAAAAACAAGATGGTAATACCCTATTTGGGCAAGGACCTAGGAATGTGCATGCTCTCATACACCTCTGTCGTTAATAGTCTGGAAGTACGTATCAAGAGTTATAAAAATGTGTATATCCTTAGAGATAGTTATCCCATACTTTGGGAATTAAAGATAAGAAAGTTCATATTTAAGGATATGAACATAGATTTAAATAGATACTTTATTTTCAACATTTTCATTTCTAATAGTTAAAAATAAGAAACCATATAAATATAACAAAATTGAAAACATGCTTTTCTGAATGAATACAAAATGAAAGACAATGCACCATTAAAATGACACCAAAAGTGAATTTTTACCAGCAGTACCAGACAATAGAAATAAACATTTCAAGATGATTTCAGTGTTTTTCTTTGAGATGGTACTCTTTTATGAATATATTGTGGGCATTTTGTAATGTTTCATGATGAAAATTAGTCACTACAGTAAAATGAATAATTTGGATGCTAAAGGCAAATACATACTAAATATCCCCCACTGTCAGCAACAATGAAAATTATAAAGATATCTAATCTTGAAAGATCTGAACAGACACTTTCTGAGGAAAACTACAAAAATTTCGACTGAGTCATATCAAAATGTTGGATGTCAGTTGCAAAGGTATCAATTTTCCCAAATTCATGTCCAAATGATTAAACATCTGATAAAAATAGCATTGCTGAAGGTGAATGCAGGGAGGCAGGGCTATAACCTTGAAAACAGAAATCTCTCATGGGTTTATTTTTTTTCCCTTGTGGAAAAACAATGCCTAAACCTTTTATTTATTTTTTTTTCTTTTGATGCAATTATTTATTTATTTATTTGTCTATACCTTTTAAGATATAGAGGTATGGGAGAAGGATCCTTTACTTAACATAGATGACACCATAAACAGCAGCTCATGCAGAATGATAATAATAAAAGAATCGTCAGACCAGTGGATGGCACAACATAGGATAGACATGTAAGATGCAGACCTTTAGCAGGAGAAGGACTCAAAATATTCTAATATCTTTGGAATCCAGTTCCTCCTCTTTTCACTGCAGCCGCAGTCTTAATTCAGGTCCTAACGGTCTCTCTCCCACGCGATGACAGTTCATGCCGTGTAGTAATTTGCAATTATTCTGAGATATGAATTTGAATAAAGCTTTGTGGGGCTGCTGATCATTTACAAATTGAATCTCATTTGAAAAGTGCTTGGTTGCTGTCTATTCATTGACTAGGAAATGTTCTAAATGTTGGTGCTTTGTGGGAATATGCCCATCTTGTGAGAAAACAAAACATTAATGTAATTTTATAAGGTTCATAACTTCTGTTTGTTCTAAAACGTGTACAGAAATTATGTGAATTGTTACAACTCTGATTTCTGAGAAGGCCAGCTTCTAAATCAGTGATTTCATACTGGTTTTTGTTGTTGTTGTTGGTTGCTTTTTTGTGTGTGTGTGTGAGAATTGTACTATTTTTTTTTAATTTTTATTTTTACTTTATTTTACTTTACAATACTGTATTGGTTTTGCCATACATTGACATGAATGCACCACAGGTGTACATGCGTTCCCAAACATGAAACCCCCTCCCACCTCCCTCCCCATAACATCTCTCTGGGTCATCCCCATGCACCAGCGCCAAGCATGCTGTATCCTGCATCGGACATAGACTGGCGATTCGATTCTTACATGATAGTATACATGTTTCAATTCCATTCTCCCAAATCATCCCATCCTCTCCCTCTCCCTCTGAGTCCAAAAGTCCACTCTACACATCTGTGTCTCTTTTGCTGTCTCACATACAGGGTCATCATTGCCATCTTTCTAAGTTCCATATATATGTGTTAGTATACTGTATTGGTGTTTTTCTTTCTGGCTTACTTCACTCTGTATAATAGGCTCCAGTTTCATCCATCTCATTAGAACGGATTCAAATGGCTTTTTAATGGCTGAGTAACATTCCATTGTGTATATGTACCACAGCTTTCTTATTCATTCATCTGCTGATGGACATCTAGGTTGTTTCATGTCCTGGCTATTATAAACAGTGTTGCGACGAACATTGGGGTACATGTGTCTCTTTCAATTCTGGTTTCCTCAGTGTGTTTGCCCAGCAGTGTGATTGCTGGGTCATAAGGCAGTTCTATTTGCAATTTTTTAAGGAATATCCACACTGTTCTCCATAGTGGCTGTACTAGTTCACATTCCCACCAACAGTGTAGGAGGGTTCCCTTTTCTCCACACCCTCTCCAGCATTTATTGCTTATAGACTTTTGGATCACAGGCATTCTGACTGGTGTGAAGTGGTACCTCATTGTGGTTTTGATTTGCACTTCTCTAATAATGAGTGATGTTGAGCATCTTTTCATGTGTTTGTTAGCCATCCATATGTCTTCTTTGGAGAAATGTCTATTTAGTTCTTTGACCCATTTTTTGATTGGATCGTTTATTTTTCTGGAATTGAGCTGCATAAGTTGCTTGTATATTTTTGAAATTAGTTGTTTGTCAGTTGCTTCATTTGCTATTATTTTCTCCCATTCTGAAGGCTGTCTTTCCACCTTGCTTATAGTTTCCTTTGTTGTGCAGAAGCTTTTAATTTTAACTAGATCCCATTTGTTTATTTTTGCTTTTACTTCCTGAATTCTGGGGGGTGGATCATAGAGGATCCTGCTGTGATTTATGTCTGAGAGTGTTTTGCCTATGTTCTCCTCTGGGAGTTTTATAGTTTCTGGTCTTACATTTAGGTCTTTAATCCATTTTGAGTTTATTTTTGTGTGTGGTGTTAGAAAGTGATCTAGTTTCATTCTTTTACAAGTGGTTGACCAGTGTTCCCAGCACCACTTGTTAGAGAGATTGTCTTTATTCCATTGTATATTCTTGCCTCCTTTGTCAAAGATAAGGTGTCCATATGTGTGTGGATTTATCTCTGGGCTTTCTATTTTGTTCCATTGATGTATATGTCTGTCTTTGTGCCAGTACCATACTGTGTTGATGACTGTGGCTTTGTAGTAGAGCCTGAAGTCAGGCAAGTTGATTCCTCCAGTTCCATTCTTCTTTCTCAAGATTGTTTTGGCTATTCGAGGTTTTTTGTATTTCCATACAAATCTTGAAATTATTTGTTCTAGTTCTATGAAAAATATCGCTGGTAGCTTGATAGGGATTGCATTGAATTTGTAGATTGCTTTGGGTAGTATACTCATTTTCACTATATTGATTCTTCTGATCCATGAACATGGTATATTTCTCCATCTATTAGTGTCCTCTTTGATTTTCTTCACCAGTGTTTTATAGTTTTCTATATATAGGTCTTTAGTTTCTTTAGGTAGATATATTCCTAAGTATTTTATTCTTTTCGTTGCAATGGTGAATGGAATTGCTTCCTTAATTTCTTTTTCTACTTTCTCATTATTAGTGTATAGGAATGCAAGGGATTTCTGTGTATTGATTTTATATCCTGCAAATTTACTATATTCATTGATTAGCTCTAGTAGTTTTCTGGTGGAGTCTTTAGGGTTTTCCATGTAGAGGATCATGTCATCTGCAAACAGTGAGAGTTTTACTTCTTCTTTTCCAATTTGGATTCCTTTTATTTCTTTTTCTGCTCTGATTGGTGTGGCCAAAACTTCCAGAACTATGTTGAATAGTAGCGGTGAAAGTGGGCACCCTTGTCTTGTTCCTGACTTTAGGGGAAATGCTTTCAATTTTTCACCATTGAGGATAATGTTTGCTGTAGGTTTGTCATATGTAGCTTTTATTATGTTGAGGTATGTTCCTTCTATTCCTGCTTTCTGGAGAGTTTTTATCATAAATGGATGTTGAATTTTGTCAAAGGCCTTTTCTGCATCTATTGAGATAATCATATTGCTTTTATTTTTCAATTTGTTACTATGGTGAATTACATTGATTGATTTGCAGATATTGAAGAATCCTTGCATTCCTGGAATAAAGCCCACTTGGTCATGGTGTATGATCTTTTTAATGTGTTGTTGGATTCTGATTGCTAGAATTTTGTTGAGGATTTCTGCATCTAAGTTCATCAGTGATATTGGCCTGTAGTTTTCTTTTTTTTTTGTAGTATCTTTGTCAGGTTTTGTTATTAGGGTGATGGTGGCCTCATAGAATGAGTTTGGAAGTTTACCTTCCTCTGAAATTTTCTGGAAGAGTTTGTAGGATAGGTGTTAGCTCTTCTCGAAATTTTTGGTAGAATTCAACTGTGAAGCTGTCAGGACCTGGGCATTTGTTTGCTGGAAGATTTCTGATTACAGTTTCAATTTCTGTGCTTGTGAAGGATCTGTTAAGATTTTCTATTTCTTCCTGGTTCAGTTTTGGAAAGTGGTACTTTTCTAAGAATTTGTCCATTTCTTCCAAGTTGTCCATTTTATTCGCATATAATTGCTGATAGTAGTCTCTTATGATCCTTTGTGTTTCTGTGTTGTCTGTTGTGATCTCTCCATTTTCATTGCTAATTTTATTTATTTGATTTTTCTCTCTTTGTTTCTTGGTGAGTCTGGCTAATGGTTTGTCAATTTTATTTATCCTTTCAAAGAACCAGCTTTTGGCTTTGTTGATTTTTGCTATGGTCTCTTTTGTTTCTTTTGCATTTATTTCTGCCCTAATTTTTAAGATTTCTTTCCTTCTACTAAATCTGGGGTTCTCCATTTCTTCCTCTTCTAGTTGCTTTAGGTGTAGAGTTAGGTTATTTATTTGACTTTTTTCTTGTTTCTTGAGGTATGCCTGTATTGCTATGAACTTTCCTCTTAGCACTGCTTTTATAGTGTCCCACATGTTTTGGGTTGTTGTATTTTCATTTTCATTAGTTTCTATGCATATTTTGATTTCTTTTTTTATTTCTTCTGTGATTTGTTGGTTATTCAGAAGCGTGTTGTTTAGCCTCCATATGTTGGAATTTTTAATAGTTTTTCTTCTGTAATTGAGATCTAATCTTAATGCATTATGGTCAGAAAAGATGCTTGGAATGATTTCAATTTTTTTGAATTTATCAAGTTTAGATTTATGGCCCAGGATGTGATCTATCCTGGAGAAGGTTCTGTGAGCACTTGAGAAAAAGGTGAAATTCATTGTTTTGGGGTGAAATGTCCTATAGATATCAATTAGGTCTAACTGGTCTATTGTATCATTTAAAGTTTGCGTTTCTTTGTTAATTTTCTGTTTAGTTGATCTGTCCATAGGTGTGAGCGGGGTATTAAAGTCTCCTGCTATTATTGTGTTATTGTTAATTTCCCCTTTCATACTTGTTAGCTTTTGTCTTACATATTGCGGTGCTCCTATATTGGGTGCATATATATTTATAATTGTTATATCTTCTTCTTGGATTGATCCTTTGATCATTATGTAGTGGCCTTCTTTGTCTCTTTTCACAAACTTTGTTTTAAAGTCTATTTTATCAGAGTATCGCCACTCCTGCCAGCCCAGATTACTGTACCCAGCAAGGATCTCATTCAAATATGAAGGATAAATCAAAAGCTTTACAGACAAGCAAAAGCTGAGAGAATTCAGCACCACCAAACCAGCTCTCCAACAAATTCTAAAGGATATTCTCTAAACAGGAAACACAAAAAGGGTGTATAAACCCGAACCCAAAACAATAAAGTAAATGGTAACGGGATCATACTTATCAATAATTAACTTAAACATGAATGGGTTGAATGCCCCAAACAAAAGGCAAAGACTGGCTGAATGGATACAAAAACAAGACCCCTCTATATCCTGCTTACAAGAGACCCACCTCAAAACAAGGGACACATACAGACTGAAAGTGAAGGGCTGGAAAAAGATATTCGATGCAAATAGAGACCAAAAGAAAGCAGGAGTGGCAATACTCATATCCGATTCCATACGGTTGAATTCACTTAAGTAAGGAAAGGAAATTACCTATGGAACAAAACTATGAATGTTTAGATCTATCACACAGTTTATACCAAATAAAATTTGCAATCTCCAGTTAAATTCTGAAAAAAATACATATGATAAGGAAATAGCTCAGAAAAACTAAGGGAATGTTGAATTGATTTTAGTTTGAACATGAATTGATTTTGTCTTTTCGATACAAATGAAGCTTTAAGGGAAAAATGGATACAAGTAAGTAAAATTTCTACAAAGCAATAAAATTCTGATTTTGTAAGGGACTAATTATATGAAAGAGCTTAAAAAAAAGAAAAGTTCAATCTTGTTATTCAAAATTATCTTCAAAAATCTTAGTTTGATCTTGTCTCTGTTTGGGCTTATTTCATTGCTCCTCATCACCCCTTGGCCTTCTAGGTCCCAACGGACAATTTAACCCTTACCCAGCACAGACCACTACTGATTCCTCTGTACAGGTTCAATATTTTGTTTGCTCAGTATTTGTTTTTGAGATTGATTCATGATAACAGATGTAGTTCAAAGCTCATTCTATAAATATACCCTTAAAACCATGATACCATGAACAATTTTCTATGTTTTCTTCACATATATGTGGCTATTTTCTAAGATTCAAAATCTCCATGTAGCATAAGCAGATCTTTACTTTTAATTGATATTGCCAAATAAGTCTCCCAAAGGCTTGTAACCCATTATTGATCCCCAGAAGTATGTATGTATGTATATATATATATATATATATATATATATATATATATATATATATATATATGACCTCACTACTCTGAATCCGTGATCATATTTAGCATCATCAGACACTATGTTTGCCACTCTGTCATGTCCAACTCTTTGTGACCCCAGGACTGTAACCCACCAGGCTCCTCTGTTCATAGAATTCTCCCACTGGAGTGGGGAGCCATTCCCTTCTTCAGGCGATCTTCCCAACCGAGGGATCGGATCTGTGTCTCTTGCATTGGCCAGTGGGTTCTTTATCACTGAGCCACCTGAGAATCCTGTTAGTTCTGTGCATTGCAAGTATTTTGCCCCAGTCTGTGTCTTATTTTCTCAACTCTGGTGATTTTTGAGGCAACGACAGTTTTTATTTTAATTAGATTAAATATATTAGTCTTTTCTTTTTTGACTTATGCTCTTACTGTCTTGTTTAAGAAATCATAAACTTATTCGTGTGTGTAATTTTCAAAAGTTTTACACATTTAATTTTTCTTTTGAAGCTCAGTCCACCTAGCACTGAGTTTTTGGATAAGGGATGAGTTAGAGTTGAAATTTTATTCTCTTTCATGACATTTTATTCATCTTTCATTTAGCTAACCAATAGTTCCATCGTGCTAATCCTTTCCCAATGATCTGCAACATTTCCTATTTTTAAATTTCCTTCTATGGATAAGCTTGTTTTGGACTCTTTATTCTGCCTCATCAGTTAATTTGTCTGTCTCTTTCCCACTACTGTGCTGGCTTAGTAGTTTTATTATAAATATTTACATCTGACTAGAAAAACTCAACATTATTTGCTGCAAAATTTTCTTATTTACTCTCACCCAGTGCTATTTTTATATGAGAATGCTTGAATTAACTTTTCTAGCTTCATAAGAATTCCTATTTGAATTTTGAGTGTAATTGCATTGAAATTAGAGACAAATTTGGAGAAAAACTTCATAAATTTAGGTAGAATTCCATGTGCAATAGTGAGATGCTTACTATTTCTTAAGTTTATATTTATATTATCACTTTGTAGATGCTCTTTATCAAGTTGAAGAAATTCCCTTCTATTCCTATTTTATTTGGAGTGTTTTTTTTTTTTAATATCAGTAATATGTGTTGGTTTTTTCAATGCTTTATCTTATCTATTGATATGACCATTTTTTAGCCTGTTGGTTGATGGACTACACTCATCATTTTCAGATTTTGAACAAACCTTGCATAAGTTTTGTTTATAAGTTTTGAGATAAGTCTCACTGGGTTGTATAATTCTTTTAATTGTGGTGGTGATTTAGTTGCTATGTCGTGTCTGACTCTTGCAACCCCATGAACTGTAGCATGCCAGGCTCCTCTGTCCATAGGATCCTCCAGGCAATTTCATACATTGTTTAATTCTATTTTCTTTTATTTTGTTGAGGATGTTTGCATCTATATTCATGAGAGATATTGATCTATGGTTTTGTTTCAGTGTATTTGGTTTTGGTGTTAGGGTAATGCTGGCATTAAAGGATGAGTTAGGGAATATTCCTTCTACTCCTGTCCTCTGAAAGAGATGATAGAGTACTGATATAATTTATTCATTAAATATTCGGTGGAATTCATCTGTGAATGCATATGAACATGTTGCTGTGTACGCTTGGAGTTAAGTAATTATTGATTCAATTTCTTTAACAGACACAGGTCTATTCAGATGGTCTATTTTTGTGGGTGAGTTTTGGTAAGTTATATCTTTCAAGAAATTGGTCAATTTTATCTTAGTCATTGAATTTCTTGTTACTATTGTTGTTCAGTCTCTAAGTCATATCCAACTTCTTGCGACCCCATGAACTATAGCAAGCCAGGCTTCTCTGGCCTTCACTTCCTCAAACAGTTTGCTCAAATTCATGTCCACTGAGTCAGTGATGTCATCCAACCATCTTGTTCTCTGTCACCCCCTTCTCCTCTGCCCTCAATTTTTCCCAGCATCAAGGTCTTTTCAAATGAGTCAGCGCTTCGCATCAGGTGGTCAAAATATTGGAGCTTCAGCTTTAACATCAGTCCTTCCAATGAATATTCAGGGTTGATTTCCTTTAGGATTGACTGGTTTGATCTCCTTTCAGTCCAAGGGACTCTCAAGAGTCTTCTCCAACACCACAGTTTGAAAGCATCAATTTTGTTGATCCAGGCTTGTTCATAGAATTCCCTTATTATTCTTTTAATTTCCACAAGATCTCTAGTGATGGCCCCTCTTTTATTCCTGACATTAGTAATTCGCTAGCCTGGCTGTAGGCTTATCAGTTTTACTTATCTTTTTAAAAATAAACAATTTTTATTTTCATTGATTTTCTGTATTGACTTTCTGTTTTCAATTTTATTGATTTCTGCTCTAATGCTTCTAATTTATTTTATTCTGCTTATTTGGATTTAATTTACCCTTCTTGTTCTAGCTTCCTAAGATAGAAACTTAAATTATTGATTTGGGGTCATTGCCCTTTTCTACTACATGCATTCAATATCTTTCTCTCTTAGCACTATTTTGGTTGGATCCCCCAAATTTGGGAAAATCATGCTATAATTTTTATTTAGTTCAAAATCTTATAAACATTTTCTTGAGATTTCTTCTTTGACCCATGTGTTCTATGTTGTTTCAGTTGTTATTTCACTTATGTATAATATTTCATTCATATGTTTTTATTTTGATTATATTTATTTGTATATTTATCCTAATACAGTTACCGATTTGCTCATATATATATATATATTTATATATATATATATATGTATATGTATATATATACATCAGTTCAGTTCAGTTCAGTTCAGTCGCTCAGTAGTGTCCGACTCTTTGCGACCCCATGAATTGCAGCATGCCAGGCCTCCCTGTCCATCACCAACTCCCGGAGTTCACTCAGACTCATGTCCATCGAGTCAGTAATGCCATCCAGCCATCTTATCCTCTGTAGTCTCCTTCTCCTCCTGCCCCCAATCCCTCCCAGCATCAGAGTCTTTTCCAATGAGTCAACTCTTCGCATGAGGTGGCCAAAGTACTGGAGCTTCAGCTTTAGCATCATTCTTTCCAAAGAAATCCCAGGGCTGATCTCCTTCAGAATGGACTGGTTGGATCTCCTTGCAGTCTAAGGGACTCTCAAGAGTCTTCTCCAACACCACAGTTCAAACGCATCAATTCTTCGGTGCTCAGCCTTATTCACAGTCCAATTCTAACATCCATACATGACTACTGAGAAAACCATAGCCTTGACTAGACGGACCTTAGTCAGCAAAGTAATGTCTCTGCTTTTGAATATGCTATCTAGGTTGATCATAGCTCTCCTTCCAAGGAGTAAGCGTTTTTTAATTTCATGGCTGCAGTCGCCATCTGCAGTGATTTTGGAGCCTAAAAAAATAAAGTCTGACACTGTTTCCCCATCTATTTCCCATCAAGTGATGGGACCAGATGCCATGATCTTCGTTTTCTGAACGTTGAGCTTTAAGCCAACTTTTTCACTCTCCTCCTTCACTTTCATCAAGAGGCTTTTAGTTCCTCTTCACTTTCTGCCATAAGGGTGGTGTCATCTGCATATCTGAGGTGATTGATATTTCTCCTGGCAATCTTGATTCCAGCTTGTGTTTCTTCCAGTCCAGCATTTCTCATGGTGTACTCTTCATATAAGTTAAATAAGCAGGGTGACAATATACAGCCTTGACGTATTCCTTTTCCTATTTGGAACCAGTCTGTTTTTCCATGCCAGTTCTAACTGTTGCTTCCTGACCTGCATACAGATTTCTCAAGAGGCAGGTCAGATGGTCTGGTATTCCCATCTCTCTCAGAATTTTCCACAGTTTATTGTGATCCACCCAGTCAAAGGCTTTGGCATAGTCAATAAAGCAGAAATAGATGTTTTCTGGAACTCTCTTGCTTTTTCCATGATCCAGCGGATGTTGGCAATATATATACATATACACATATTTATTAATACACATGATATCTTCACAGGCATATATAACCAAATATATAGTCATACGACTTTGCCTGTGTGTACTGAACTTTAACTTCTTCCAATTTTAAAGGAAAACTGGAGAAGGAAATGGCAACCCACTCCAGTGTTCTTGCCTTGAGAGTCCCAGGGATGGGGGAGCCTGGTGGGCTGCCATCTGTGGGGTCACACAGAGTCGGACACGACTGAAGCAACTTAGTAGTAGTAGTAGTATAGTCATTATTATTATCTTGGAGCAATCTGTAATCTGGCAGATCAATTAAGAACAAGAGAAAAAAAAATTTCATTTTTCCTGCACTTATTCTTTCTTTCTTTTTAAGTTTAGATCCCAGATTATTGAGCATATTGTTCCCATTTCCCTTTCCCTTTGATTTTCTATATTTTGAAAATAATAAAATAATATACTTAGGTTTAGTATTTGGCATTTTCCTTGCTTGGCATTCTCTGAGATTCCTGTATCTGTGGTTTGGTATCTGACATTTGGAGAAATTATCAGTCCTTATTGTTTTAAATGTCTGTCTGGCTCCTTTCTTCTCCTGGTATTCCTGTTATGTATACATTTCAACTTTCACAGCTTTTCCATACTGCTTGTATATCCCTTTGGTTTTTCTTTTTATCGATCTTCATTCGCTTTGCTCTTCAGCTTTGGAGGTTTCTATTGATATACCCTCAGGCTCAGAGTTTATTTATTTAGCTCTCTAATCTCCTAACAAGCCCTTGAAGTTATTCTTCATTTCTGTGACAGTGTTTTTAATCTCTAGCATTTTCTTTTTCCCCTGAGACAATGATCCACATATCTGATGACATTGCCTATCTATTTTTACATGCTGGCTGCCTGCCCTGAAGCTTCCTACTTCAACTCCCACTTGTCTTTGGGGCTATGAAGAGGGTATTTCACACCCACATGTTAGGGCAGCACCATAATTCTGACAGGCCTCCCAGACAATGCATTGCACTTGAACTACCATTTGCTCTCTGGTATCCTCTGCCTCTAAGAACACACTCTCTAGTCTGACTTTGCCCGCTCTCTGGTCCTCACCAATTCAGTTCATTCTCTCAGTCATATCTGACTCTTTGCGACCCCATGGACTGCAGCACTTCAGGCCTCCCTGTCCATCACTAACTCCCAGAGTTTACTCAAACTCATGTCCATTGAGTCAGTGATGCCATCCAACCATCTCATCCTCTGTCATTCCCTTCTCCTCCCACCTTCAACCTTTTCCAGCATCAGGATTTTTTCAGATGAGTCAGTTCTTCACATCAGGTTGCCAAAGTGTTGAGGTTTCAGTTTCAGCATCAGTCCTTCCAATGAATATTCAGGAATGATTTCCTTTAGGATGGACTGGTTGAATCTCCTTGCTGTCCAAGGGATTCTAAAGAGTCTTCTCTAACAACACAATTCAAAAGAATCAGTTCTTTGGCACTCAGCTTTCTTTATAGTCCAACTCTCACATCCATACATGACTACTGGAAAAACCATAGCTTTGATTAGATGGACTTTTGTTGGCAAAGTAATGTCTCTGCTTTTTAATATATTGTTTAGGTTGGTCATAACTTTTCTTCCAAGGTGCAAGCGTCATTTAATTTCATGGTTGGTTGCAGTCACCATAGGCAGTGATTTTGGAGCACAAAAAAATAAAGTCTGTCACTATTTCCCCATCTATTTGCCAGGAAGTGATGGGACCAGATGCCATGACCTTAGTTTTCTGAATGTGGTCCTCAGCAAGGCAGAGGTAAATCCAGATTCAGTTGTGTGCTGGTAAATAGACTTTCAGGAAAAGAAAATGTCTCAGTTTGAAGCATTTGCAGGGTTTATAGTAGAGAGACTCCCATTATGGCCTATTTCAAGTGACCACAACAGAGCTGGGAAGAGAGAAATACATTCAGGGTGTTCAGTCCTGAGCATCAAACCCCTGCTCTCCAGAAATCTGTCCTGCACCCACAGCGTCATTAACTATGTTTGGCCTTTACATACCAAGTCAGATGGCACACAGAGCTATACCCTGAAGAAAATATCTTCATTGGATTTTTATTTTTTAGAGTATGAAACTATATAGCTTATTTCTGCTTAAGGAGAAGATGATGGGACTCAGTTGTACCTGAGCAGAGGTTTTATGGTCCAGGCAGTATGTGAACCAAATGTTTCTTTGAGCCTTCATTCATTTTTCTTGTTAAACTGGTGGTACAGTTGTGCTGATGTTCATAGCAGTGACATGGGTTTGTAAACCCTGAAGAAGACCTTGAACCTCGGGTTCCCTGTTACTCAAAACTCCAGGTGCTGTGAGAGGGAGACTCAGTCCTGATGAGAGGCAGGAAGTAAGGACACAATATTCTCTGGACATTCCCCTTTGAAAAGCCCCCAGAGGAAATTAAGGATAATTTCATCATTGGGTCAAGCGTGTCCTTGATGCTGTAAATAGCTGATTTGTTATTCAGATGTGATCAGTTTGAGTTTATGTTAAGATGAAGGCACTTCTCAGAGAGGCATTAATGCAAATGCACAAAGACAGAACACTAGAGGAAACATTGTTGGGGGAGCCTGTTTGTTATAGAGTTTCAAAGTATCGTCCACAGACTACTTCATGTTCCCAAAGGAAGTTTGTGCCTTTGCAATGGAAAAATCACACAGATCCCACCTGAGTAATGAAACATCACTAAGAGTGAAACCTGTGACTCAGCTGCCTCTCTTTCTCCATATACACACAGCTATAATCAAGCTCAGTGGGTCTCTGAATTCCTAACAGATCTGATGGCCCTTTTCGTGGGGCCTTGCTCTGATTGGACTTCAGATAGAGCCTGAAATGTAACATTGCAATTACTAGTTCTTCTCTTATCTGGCATCTTTGGAAGGAATTAAATTCTGGATGTATACTGTCTGCATTGATTTTGCAGCTGATATAGACAAATTCAAGGCTCTAGATGTCAAATCTGAGCTTGTTTACAACAAGCAACTCTCATTATGAACTCTTGACACCGTTGGGATACCTTTCTGAGAGTTTCACAAATCCTTTGTTACACCACCTCACACAAGCTGGTAAAACTGAGTTTAGATGTGTGCTACGTGATAGGTTAGATGAGGCAGTAAAGTCACAGTATATATTTCTGAGTTTCAAATGCATTTTATTCATTTATTTAAAAGCTGGTCATTGCATATAACAGATTTTTTTGCATTTTAAAAGATAAATAATGTTTTTTAATCTGCCTTTTAAGATATACTTGTATTTTTAGTCAAATTATAGTCATGACATAATTTTCTAGTGAAAACTGTTTTAAATGGATAAATAATTTAAAGTTATTTCAGGAAATCAAACTTAAACATCAGTATATAAACTTCATTTAGCAAAGTAGCGCAAAAATGTTTGATTTCTCACTGTTGCTTGCGTATCTTCCAGGAGCAGAGTTTAGTATTGAGTTTATCTACCTTGGAGAAGGTGGTTTATGTACACAGCAAGGAGAACATTATTAAGCTGACAACCACCAGCTTCTGCTTTATAGTCTATGCCAAAGCCTTTGACTGTGTGGATCACAATAAACTGTGGAAGATTCTGAAAGAGATGGGAATACCAAACCACCTAACCTGCCTCCTGAGAAATCTGTGTGCATGTCAGGAAGCAACAGTTAGAACTGGACATGGAACAACAGACTGGCTCCAGATAGGGAAAGTAGTATGTCAAGGCTGTATATTGTCACCGTGCTTATTTAACTTATGTATAGCACATCATGAGAAACACTGGACTGGATGAAGCACAAGCTGGAATCAAGATTGCTGGGAGAAATATCAATAACCTCAGATATGAGGATGACATCACACTTATGGCAGAAAGTGAATAAAAACTAAAGAGCCTCTTGATGAAAGGGATTTGATGAAAGTAAAAGAGGAGAGTGAAAAAGTTGACTTAAAACTCAATATTCAGAAAACTAAGATTATGGCATCTGGTCCCATCATGTCATGGCAAATAGATGGGGAAACAGTGGAAACAGTGACAAGGCTTTATTTTGGGGGAGCTCCAAAATTACTGCAAATGGTGACTGCAGCCATGAAATTAAAAGACACTTACTCCTTGGAAGGAAAGTTATGACCAACCTAGATAGCATATTTAAAAGCAGAGACATTACTTTGCCAACAAAGATCTGTCTAGTCAAGGCTATGGCTTTTCCAGTAGTCATGTATGGATGTGAGAATTGGATGGTGAACAAAGCTGAGCACTGAAGAATTGATGCTTTTGAACTGTGGTGTTGGAGAAGACTCTTGAGAGTCCCTTGGACTGCAAGAAGATCCAACCAGTCCATCCTAAAAGAGATCAGTCCTGGGTGTTCATTGAAAGGACTGATGTTGAAGCTGAAACTCCAATACTTTGACCACCTCATGCAAAGAGTTGACTCATTGGAAAAGACCCTAATATTGGGAAGGATTGGGGGCAGGAGGAGAAGGGGATGACAGAGGATGAGATGGCTGGATGGCATCACTGACTCAATGGACATGGGTTTGGGTAGACTCTGGGAGTTGGTGATGGACAGGGAGGCCTGGCGTGCTGTGATTCATGGGGTCACAAAGAGTCGGACACGACTGAGCGACTGAAATGAACTGAAGAGACTCCATTCTTCCTGATACCTAAGAGAAGCCATCAGTGTTCCTTCAGGAACATGGAGGTTTTTGAAATAAAGCAGGAGAGGAGGAGTTTTAACGATATACCTGAAACCCAGTCCTTGGACCAATTTCAAATATCCACTTCCAGCGCTATCTGTTCGTGAAAGCCCACTCCCCAAACCATGTCCCTCTGGGTTCAGGGAAACCCCCTACTCTTAATAAAGGACAGTTTCAGAGATTTGGATGTAGCGGTGAAGATAACTGCAGCTAGCAGGTTTGCCGTCTTCTCTGGCCTGCCTTCCAGTAAGTAACTGGCCACTTACCTCTCCTCTGTGCCCTCCTTCCACGTGTCTGTCTTTTCTTTTGGGCTTGGGCCCCTGCCTTGGAAGTCTCTTTTCCTCTCTTCCTTGGCAGGAACTTGTCTTTTCACCCCATCCCTCTTCTAGCCCAGAACCTGAAATGCTGCTAAATGTGGCCGCTCACTATTCTCTGTGCCTGCTTGACTTCAACTTTCCTCTATGTTCCTCCAAGTTCCAGCTGTCTTCTACAACCCCATCTGTCACTTCTACCTGACTTTCTCAAATCCTGTATTTCCTTTCAACAAAAAACTCAAGGACCTTCCTACTCCATTATCTAGTCATCCCACCAGCCCCAGCATCCCAGGCTCAGGGTATCAGGTGGTCAGCACCTAGCAAGTACAAGGAAGGTTCAGGGCAAGAGAAGACAGAAAGCAGATGGTCATGAGACCAGCTAAGCGGAACAGGGCAGCCACTTTTATCTCTGCCATGAATACATTTATACACACCGTTTCTCTTTGTGAAAGAGATACCTTAAGGAAAAGACATGAACCAGCAGATGTTTGGGGTAAGAAGTTCTGATATGATTGATGTAGGCACATACTTTGCATTTGACTTTTATCCCCAGAATTAACATGCCCTGGTAAAAATAGCTTTCTTTTGAGAACTTTACCTTGATGACATATGTTCATCATTAGAGCTTAGAAACATGAGATTTATTTCTCTGCTCTAATAGCAGAAAACAGACTGAAGTTCAAATTCAGTGCAATAAATGTATTTTAGATTTATCTTAAAAAAATCATCTACTTTTCTAACTAATTATCAAAACTGGACACTGGACTCTGGACTCCAGACATCTGGACTCTTTGTTCATTTGTCTCAGCACCAAAAGAACAACAGGCAGTAGAGAACTTCAGCCTGAAGTCTTGGTGTTGGCAAATTCCATAGCAAAATTGGCTCTAGCCTGACTATTTTCAGACAACTCAAACCTACCAGCAGAGCTAGTCTGGAATTAGTACTGCTGCTTGAGGTTTGATGACATGGTTGGGTGAGCCTTTGGGTGCCTCTGTGCAACTTCACTAGCCATGGTTCTGCCCTTACCTCCTCCAGGTCTCTTCTGGAGTGAGCCCCCACCATGAATCCCATTTCCTTTCTCTGTGTCCTGGATACAAATCCTGTTGTTTGCTAGGTCCTCTTCCTGGAGCTGGAATTTTCCCCTTGCTTGTCCTTCACCAGCTTTCATAGGAGGCTTTCTTCAACCCTTCTAGGTTCTTCTGGCTGCTCTAAAATTTAAATTGGCATGAGACAGATTAATAGGAGAAAGTCAAACAAGAGCTTAATAACATGCATACATGAGTGAGACCCAGGGAAACTGAACAACTCACCACAATTGCTAGAACCCTCACTTTAAATACATCATCAGCTAAAGACAAAAGAGGATGCTGGGGGTAGGAGTGTGGGACTTCAAAGGGGAAGAAGGTTAAGTCACATGGAGGAGGAAAATCAAGAGTTAAGTAACTAAATACTGGCCAGGCAAAGACAATGAGTCACAGAGAGGAATTTAATAGACTCTGTTAGGTTCCTCCCTACCTATCTATACACCTATGTATTCAGTGGCCACAGCTTTCTTCCTGGAACCCATCCTCTAGCTGCATTCTTTAGGCAGTTAGTTAGGAGGTCAGTTTCTTCCTGAGTCTTTGGGCCCTGATTGTTTTCAGCTTGAAGTAACCCACATGCCAAATAAACATTTTGGGGTGGCAAATTTTACTCCCTTACACTCCACCAAATCCCTTTCATCATTCCTCTCCCTCTCTCTCATCCATATTAGTTTATGTACTCTCTCTCTCAACCTTTCTCTCTCTCTTTCTCTCCCCACTACACACACCTAGATGCTGTCTAGGGTGCTAATAAAAAAGTAGCAAATGAAAAAAACAGTGCAAGTGAAACCCAGCAGGACCCTGTGGGGATCCTGGGCACCTGGAAGCACTTTCAGCCTAATCAGACAAGGGAGGAGCAGCCAAGAAACAGTAGTGCTTCCTTGGGATAGGACCCAGGTTCTGCCTCAAGAGATACACATAATATCTGTAAGCTCTTCTGCAGAATTAAAACCCCACACTGAAGGGAAAATGTTCCAGAGGGAAGGACATAGTTTAATAATTATGAGAAGCTCATCAGGAGATCACCTGAGATCAGATTAAAGAAATGTAGGCCCTGTATACACCCTGATCTTTGTCAGCAACCCTTCCCTTGAACTATTGCTATAAAACTCCTCACCAATCCCCCGCAGGTTGGGACTCAGAAATTTTTAGACAAAGAACTTGCTGTTTTCCCACTTTACCTGGCAATGCCATAAAGCTATTCTTTTTTGCTTCACCCCAGGTAGAAAGCTCTATGTCTGAGAGTCAGTTTGGCACTGGTGCACAGAGTCTGAAATTTCAGCATCACAGGCATCCAGCCATGCAAAGTCCATGAGCATCTTCACTCCTTGGCTCTGGGCACAATTCTTGGCTCATCTCTCTGGAACCTAAGCTCAAAGTACACTCAACCTCTGTGCTTCCTTTGGATACTGTAATTGTGACTGTAGGCACCACTTGTCAGCCAGTCCTAGAACCAGACCAGTTCCTTTAGCTCACTTCTGACTCCAGCCTCTTCCCATCAGTTGCTAATGAGATTCCAGAATGCCTTATGGATGAAGCCATGTGCATTAGAGCTGCGGCTTTCCCATCATTCAATTCCTCCCAAGAGCCCAATAGGACATAAGAGAAACATTCTTACCTGTTTTACAGACAGTAAAACCAAGGCACAAGGGAACAGTTCATGATATCCAAGGCCATCCATTGGGAATACATGACCACAAACTGGTGCTGGAAAATAAATCACTTACAGCCATCTCTTTTTTCCTTTTTCCCAGAGCCACCTGGGAAAGTCAGTAAGAATGAAAAGTACTCCCTCCAGCAAAACTCAGAGACCACCAATTTCTATTAAGTATTTATGGATGAAATAAAGTCTGCCCAGAAGCAGGCAGCCACTTCATATGCAGAACCAGTTTAATTTAAGTTGGTTTATATCTTCTTGCCCATCCACTTGCTATTTCTAGGAAATATAAATCCATGTATCGGCAATGACTTGTGTTCATTTCTAATGGCAAGTTGGAGAAAAATAGCTGAAAAGGGCTCTATTTCACTTTTTAATTATGAAGCAAAAGTGACAGTTCATCTGGAACGTTGTCAAGCCAAGATTAAAAGATGATCAAGATTTGGTTTCTAAAAATCATTTCTGGGAAAAAAAAAAACTTACTCTGAAACACACAAAGTTCACATTAAAGGCAAGAGTTGTGTAGCAATTTCCCTCAGGTGGATCAGAAAACAAAATCTTTTTTTTTTTTTTTTTTTTTTTTTGTATATCGTTTTGTTTTCTTGGCTTTCTTGTATCTTTGCGTGATGCAAAAATGTGATGAAAACATCAGTTGCTTCCTGATCCAAGAATTTGGAGGCTAATGACCTAACACTAACACTATATGGAGGGGTAATGGTTATGAAATACAGAAGCTGAGTGGAGACACATCTTATACCTAATTTTGCTGCTTATACTCAGATAAAAGTCTCTTTGTCACAGTGCAGAACACAATCTCTGTTACTGCTGATAGATAAAAACTGTCTAAAAAGGATGCTTGCCTGTGGTAGGTACAGGGTTCTAGTCTTTGTTAACAGATGGAGGGAAAAATACTTGCCTTCAAGAAATTCAGAGCTTAGGAAAAGAGAAAATAAGCAGCCTCATGGATCACTGGGCAATGTTAGGAGCTCTGTAATGGGTGTGAGCCCAGAGCATTGAGGGCGTCAAGGAAAATGCACACCCAGCCACAGGGGCCAGGCCCCATGACTTTTCTACTTTGCTTCACTGTCTTTGTCTATAAACACAGGTTGCAAGAAATACTTTTGCTTCCAGCTACAAGCTGGCATTGACACCAAGATTTGACCATGGCATCCAACAGCTCAATCTGAAAAGACTAGGATCAGTAAAAATATGAATGTACCACGTTTAGATTTTAATTCTTACAGATTCAAGCAAATACTCCTTAGATAGAAGGAAGGAGGCAGAGAAAAATAAAACACAATGGAGGATGAGTGATATGTAGATAGACTTTTCTATAATCTCTGTTGAAGGAGAGGCTCTGAGTTTTCATTTACCCCCACTCCTAGGGGGAAGAAGTCCCTTTAAGCTTTGAAATTAAGTTTATAATTTAGAGTTGCTGCTGCTGCTGCTGCTGGCTGCTGCTAAGTTGCTTCAGTCATGTCCAACTCTGTGCGACCCCGTAGATGGCAGCCCAACAGGCTCCCCCGTCCCTGGGATTCTCCAGGCGAGAACACTGGAGTGGGTTGCCATTTCTTTCTCTAATGCATGAAAGCGAAAAGTGAAAGTGAAGTTGCTCAGTCTTGTCCAACTCTTAGTGACCCCATGGACTGCAGCCTACCAGGCTTCTCTGCCCATGGGATTTTCCAGGCAAGAGTACTGGAGTGGGTTGCCATTGCCTTCTCCTAATTTAGAGTTAAGAATACAGAAAGGGGTTAAGGAGGAAAGTGAAATAGTTACATTGTTAAGGAGGATTTGTCTCCCCTATAAGAATACAAGTGTGCACCTTTAAAAAGCCCTTCTATTACTTTATGTATAAATATCAATGTGAAGTCAAGTGGGCCTTAGAAAGCATCACTACGAACAAAGCTAGTGGAGGTGATGGAATTCCAGTGGAGCTATTTCAAATCCTGAAAGATGATGCTGTGAAAGTGCTGCACTCAATATGCCAGCAAATTTGGAAAACTCAGCAGTGGTCACAGGACTGAAAAAGGTCAGTTTTCATTCCAATCCCAAAGAAAGGCAATGAAAAAGAATACTCAAACTACCACACAATTGTACTCATCTCACACACTAGTCAAGTAATGTTCAAAATTCTCCAAGCCAGGCTTCATCAATATGTGAACCATGAACTTCCTGATGTTTAAGCTGGTTTTAGAAAAGGCACAGGAACCAGAGATCACATTGCCAACATCCACTGGATCATGGAAAAAGCAAGAGAGTTCCAGAAAAACTTCTAGTTCTCCTTTATTGACTATGCCAAAGCCTTTGACTGGGTGGATCACAATAAACTGTGGAAAATTCTGAGAGAGATGGGAATACCAGACCATCTGACCTGCCTCTTGAGAAATCTGTATGCAGGTCAGGAAGCAACAGTTAGAACTGGACATGGAACAACAGACTGGTTGCAAACAGGAAAAGGAGTACGTCAAGGCTGTATATTGTCACCCTGCTTATTTAGCTTATATGCAGAGTACATCATGAGAAACGCTGGACTGGATGAAGCACAAGCTAGAATCAAGATTGCCAGGAGAAATATCAATCACCTCAGATATGCAGATGACATCACCCTTATGGCAGAAAGTGAAGAGTAACTAAAAAGCCTCTTGATGAAAGTGAAAGAGGAGAGTGAAAAAGTTGGCTTAAAGCTCAATATTCAGAAAACGAAGATCATGGCATCCGGTCCCATCACTTCATGGGAAACAGATGGGGAAACAGGGGAAACAGTGTCAGGCTTTATTTTTTTAGGCTCCAAAATCACTGCAGATGGTGATTGAAGCCATGAAATTAAAAGACGCTTACTCCTTGGAAGAAAAGTTATGACAAACCTAGATATCATATTCAAAAGCAGAGACATTACTTTGCCTACTAAGGTCTGTCTAGTCAAGGCTATGGTTTTTCCTGTGGTCATGTATGGATGTGAGAGTTGGACTGTGAAGAAAGCTGAGCGCTGAAGAATTGATACTTTTGAACTGTGGTGTTGGAGAAGACTCTTGAGAGTCCCTTAGACTGCAAGGAGATCCAACCAGTCCATTCTGAAGGAGATCAACGCTGGGATTCTTTTGGAAGGAATGATGCTAAAGCTGAAGCTCCAGTACTTTGGCCACCTGATGCGAAGAGTCGGCTCACTGGAAAAGACTGATGCTGGGAGGGATTGGGAGCAGGAGGAGAAGGGGATGACCGAGGATGAGATGGCTGGGTGGCAACACTGACTCGATGGACATGAAACTGAGTAGACTCTGGGAGTTGGTGATGGACAGGGAGGCCTGGTGTGCTGTAATTCATGGGGTCGCAAAGAGTCAGACATGACTGAGCGACTGAACTGAACTGAACTGAACTGAAGCCCCGATAAGAGGACTATTGTGTTTCCTAAATACACACCACACTGTAAAGTTCCAGAAATGGTGCAAGACTTCCTGGCTCTAAGAAATAAAGTCAATTAATTAAAAAAAAAATACATCATCAACCAAGTCTTTAATGAAACCACCTTATCAAGTCCTTTGTTTTCACTCACATTTCTGTTTCCATTAACATTGGTGATTATATTTGTTACTTGGTGCTCAACATTGTTTGGATCTTTGGTCTAATTTATTCCCATATGTGGTATAGCATGCCAGGAATGGCATAAAGGCCAGTATAGTCTTAGACTACTTGTATAATCTAATACAACCTTCTCTTGTTTCAATAAAGCACTGTGGCACAGAGTTATTAAGTAATTTTCACAAGATAGCCAGTTCAGTTCAGTCGCTTAGCTGTGTCCGACTCTTTGTGACCCCATGAATTGTAGCACACCAGGCCTCCCTGTCCATCACTAACTCCTGGATTTCACTCAGACTCACATCCATCAAGTCAGTGATGCCATCCAGCCATCTCATCCTCTGTCGTCCCCTTCTCCTCCTGTCCCCGATCCCTCCCAGCACCAGAGTCTTTTCCAATGAGTCAACTCTTCGCATGAGGTGGCCAAAGTACTGGAGCTTCAGCTTCAGCATCATTCCCTCCAAAGAAATCCCAGGGCTGATCTTCTTCAAAATGGACTGGTTGGATCTCCTTGCAGTCCCAGGGACTCTCAAGAGTCTTCTCCAACACCACAGTCCCAAAGCATCAATTCTTCAGCGCTCAGCTTTCTTCACAGTCCAACTCTCACATCCATACATGACCACTGGAAAAACTATAGCCTTGACTAGATAGACCTTTGTTGGCAAAGTAATGTCTCTGCTTTTGAATATGCTATCTAGGTTGGTCATAACTTTTCTTCCAAGGAGTAAGCGTTTTTTAATTTCATGGCTGCAGTCACCATCTACAGTGATTTGGAGCCCCCAAAAATGAAGTCTGATACTGTTTCCACAGTTTCCCCATGTATTTCCCATGAAGTGATGGGACTGGATGCCATGATCTTTGTTTTCTGAATGTTGAGCTTTAAGCCAACTTTTTCACTCTCCACTTTCACTTTCATCAAGAGACTTTTTAGTTCCTCTTCACTTTCTGCCATAAGGGTGATGTCATCTGCATATCTGAGGTGATTGATATTTCTCCGGCAATCTTGATTCCAGTCTGTGCTTCTTCCAGTCCAGCGTTTCTCATGATGTACTCTGCATAGAAGTTAAACAAGCAGAGTGACAATATACAGCCTTGACGTACTCCTTTTCCTGTTTGGAACCAGTCTGTTGTTCCATATCCCATTCTAACTGTTGCTTCCTGATCTGCATACAGGTTTCTCAAGAGGCAGGTTAGGTGGTCTGGTATTTCCATCTCCCTCAGAATTTTCCACAGTTTATTGTGATCCACACAGTCAAAGGCTTTGGCATAGTCAATAATGCAGAAATAGATAGCCAGAATTACTACAAAACTCCAGAGCTTCTACTTCCTAGACCAAGTTGGATGAATTTCTTTTTTTAAATTTTATTAAAGTATATATATACTTTAATTTTATTTAAATATATATGTATATATCATATATATGTATATATATTTTTATTATGGTTTATCACAAGATATTCAATACATCTGTGCTATACAGTAGGACCCTATTGTTTATCCATTCAAGAAATATTCCCTGATTTAATTGTTTAATTTCCACATGCAGGGACTTTCTGATTCAAGCTAACTTCTACCCATGCATCTTAGTTCAGTTGGCTAAACTACATGGAAGAGGTCTCACCTGTTTTATCGCGTGAGACTTTAAAATAGGTCATAACAACTAAATTACCATCAGGGTGTCTTTTTATCTGTTTTACCAGGCAGCCCAAGCATTCAAAAGTGCTTATGAAGAATCCTTCACAATACTCACTTTCATATTCCCTATCATCACTTTCATGTTTACATTGGGTAGCTAAGAGCATTCTTTTTTTTCACATGCCCTGTACTTCTATAAATACAACTTCATGTGTAGAGTTCTCCCACTCAGTGTTATCTTATGTATTCCTTCCGCAAGTGGACCATGCATATTTCTACACAATTTGTGAATGCAAGTGGTATAAAGGAGACACTGCTAGAGCATATCATTAAGTGTCTCTGTGGGATGGCAACTGTCCATTTTCTGCCTTCACTGGATAAATTTTCACCAAGTTTGAATCCACTGTCTCCTCCCAGTCAATAGATACATACTGAAGAGTCTCATCAAGTTATTTTCCTTTTAATACTGTAATTCACCAAGTTTATGGTATTTCCCTGTTTTATGAGAGAGAGAGGAAGAAGATTAAAAACTGTACAGATAAAGTTATACATTTTATCCCTCTTGCAATGACTATGACAGATGCTTCTCTGACTCTCTTTTTCTCCACTTTTCAAAATTTCAAACCCTTGAGTTTATATAGGTTCTTTCTTCAGATCTTTAGGGAATTTCCCAAAAACCGCTTAACAGTCTTTGTCACTGGGAAAAAAGATTGATCCTAGGAAAGGTGCGGATTTAAGTATCTGTAGCCAATTGCATAGAAATATGACTAAATTCCATTCATTTCAGTTTAATTTCTTCATGTTAGACAAGATAGCTTTCCTTTCTTTAAGAAAAGATGACTATATCTATCTGTTATATGGAGAAGAAACATGTGAAATCACCTGTATGGATAAATTTCTCCATCAGAAATGGCTCTCCTCCTATCACTGAGATTTAGAAAGCTCTTTTAGGGCTTCCTGTAAACCAACATATAGTATGAAAGTTGAAAAGAGTTCATAAAATTGCTAGCTGCTCTAATCATGTTCTACTAGTATGGAGATGTTACAGAAGTAATAAGGTTTGTCAAAGATCATTATACCTAAATGTATCTACCCATGCATTCTAGCAATTATAAAAACACATTCAGCTCATGCTGTGAGAGATATAGGGATGAGTCAGACACTGATTATATCCTTGAAAAGACTGTAGTCAATTACAGAAGACGAGAGAATGGATCTACACTTGAATAAGATGATACATACAAGGAAGACCCTACCCAGGCTTGGAGGCATGGTCACATGTCGAAATTACCTCTGAAAGTAAAATCAGTCAGTCAGTTCAGTCATTCAGTCATGTCCAACTCTTTGCGACCCCATGAATCTCAGCACCCCAAGCCTTCCTATCCATCACCAACTCCCGGAGTTCACTCAGACTCACGTACATCGAGTCTGTGATGCCATCCAGCCATCTCATCCTCTGTCGTCCCCTTCTCCTCCTGCTCCCAATCCCTCCCAGCATCAGAGTCTTTTCCAATGAGTCAACTCTTCGCATGAGGTGGCCAAAGTATTGGAGTTTCAACTTTAGCATCAGTCCTTCCAAAGAACACCCAGGACTGATCTCCTTTATAATGGACTGGTTGGGTCTCCTTGCAGTCCAAGGGACTCTCAAGAGTCTTCTCCAACACCACAGTTCAAAAGTATCAGTTCTTCGGCACTCAGCTGTATTTAATTAAAATGCAGGGAAGCACTCCAGAAGTGAGAACAGTGAGACAAGACTTTTGGGCAAGAAATCAAGGCACTCACGATAGGAATGTCCAGTTCATTCCATTTATAGTGAAAGAACGACATGATGTTTTGTAATTGGCATGTGATGCTGTCATGAATCAATAGTGTCTGCACACCAGCATGGGGAGGAGAAGCTCAGGAAATGGACTACCAAATGAAGGTACTTGAGTCAAAAAATGGCATGGCAGGGTCTTCCCTGGTGGTCCAGTGGTTACAGCTTTGCCTGCCAGTGCAGAGCATGTAGGTTTGATCCCTGGTCAGGGAGCTAAGATGCCACAGGCATCATGACCAAAAAACCAAAGCATAAAACAAAAGAAATATTGTAACAAATTCAATAAAGACTTTAAAAATGGTCCACAGCAAGGAAATAATATCTTGAAATGGCGTGGAAGAATCCTGAGAAATTACCAGTGTTCATTCCCATAATTTCTAATGAGTAACGCCAGCAAAATATCAAATTCTTTAAAGGCTACATTATTTGAAATCAGATTGGAACTTTTTGTGGGTGCCTTAGATGACCTGCAGTAGTTTTTTTTTTTTTTAACTGTGGTGCCTTTAAGAAAATAAACTTTCTAATGGGAAATGGATGTGAGATGTGAAAGTTGGACCATAAAGAAAGCTGAGTGCTGAAGAACTGATGCTTTTGAACTATGGTTTTGAAGAAGTCTCTTGAGAGTCCCTTGGACTGCAAGGAGATCAAACCAGTCAATCCTAAAGGATATCAATTATGAATATTCATTGGAGGGACTGATGCTGAGGCTGAAGCCCTAATACTTTGACCACCTGATGCAAAGAGCTGACTGATTGGAAAAGACCCTGATGCTGGGAAAGATTGAAGGCAGGAGAAAAAAGGGATGACAGAGGATGAGATGTTTGGATGATATCACCAACTCGAGGGACATGAGTTTGAGCAAGTCCTGGGAGATGGTGAAGGACAGGAAAGCCTGGCATGCTACAGTCCATGGGGTCGCAACGAGTTGGACACAACTCAGTGACTGAACAGCAACAATGGGAAAAGACTGACTATGGGGGTTGGGAAGACCAGGTTTCAAATGTGAACTCTACCATTTATGAACTGTGGGGAGTAGACAAGTTGACCTCACCTACAGTATGCTATAAATAGCAGAGATACAAACAGTGGCAGTGGCAGAGAAATCCAAACCAGTTGACTGGTGTAAGATGCATGACATGCAGAAAATCTTGGGAGAAGTCAACAATTTTTTTCTGTCCAAGTTCTCTTTCCAGAGATGCTTAGAAAGGAAATGAAATGGCATGTATAGATTAACTATTTCTGATCACTTCTTATGACATTTTCTTCCATAAACAAATTACTGGAATGTTTACTACTTATTTACACATGGGATATATGGCAATATCAAAAAATAAAATGCCTCACATGTGTTAGGCTTTCCCACCTCCTCCTCCATTGGATTAGCACCCTTTCAGGAGCAGAAGGAGAAATTGACGATACGGTGATAGGATTGTCAAAAGAGGCAGCCTGTCAACTCTATTTAAAGAGAGATGGGACAGCTTTCCAGAGCCAGAAGACTTCTTCACAGAGGCTGATTTAGCCATTCTAAACTGGGTTTCTGTGTGTTTTATGATTCTACTTGCTTTCTTTCTAGCAAAGTAAGTCCCACTTTATCTTCAGAATTTATTTAAGAGTAGAACATTTTATACCAATCAAGTCCACCCTCTCTGAACCAGAAGACAATTTACCTTGAGGCTAATGAGCACAGAGCCCTTCACTTTCACAAATATGTACTTAATTTTCTGTCAGTATAAAGTACAAGCATAAAACGGTCTTTAACTGCAATATTGCATAGGAACCTGGAATGTTAAGTCCACGAATCAAGGCAAATTGGAAGTGGTCAAACAGGAGATGGCAAGAGTGAACATTGACACTCTAGGAATCAGTGAAATAAGATGGACTGGAATGGGTGAATTTAACTCAGATGGCCATTATATCTACTACTGTGAGCAGGAATCCCTTAGAAGAAATGGAGTAGCCATCATAGTCAATAAAAGAGTCCGGAATGCAGTACTTGGATGCAGTTTCAAAAACAACAGAATGATCTCTGTTCACTTCCAAGGCAAACCATTCATTATCACAGTAATCCAAGTCTATGCCACAATCAGTGATGCTGAAGAAGCTGAAGTTGAATGGCTCTATGAAGACCTACAAGACATTTTAGAACTAACACCAAAAAAGATGTCCTTTTCATTATAGGAGACTGGAATGCAAAAGTAGGAAGTCAAGAACACCTGGAGTAACAGGAAAATTTGCTTTTGGAGTACAGAATGAAGCAGGGCAAAGGCTAATAGAGTTCTGCCAAGAGAACACAATGGTCATAGCAAACACCCTCTTCCAACAACACAAAAGAAGACTCTACACATGGACATCACCAGATGGTCAACACTGAATCAGATTGATTATATTCTTTGCAGCCACAGTTGGAGAAGCTCTATACAGTCAGCAAAAACAAGACTGGGAGCTGACTATGGCTCAGATCATAAACTCCTTATTGCCAAATTTAGACTAAAATTTAAGAAAGTGGGGAAAACCACTAGACCATTCAGGTATGACCTAAATCAAATCCCTTATGACTATAAAGTGAAAGTGAGAAATAGATTTAAGGGACTAGATCTGATAGAGTGCCTGATGAACTATGGATAGACATTCCTGACATTGTACAGGAGACAGAAATCAAGACAATCTCCAAGAAAAAGAAATGCAAAAAAAAAAAAAAAAATGGCTGTGTGAGGAGGCCTTACAAATAGCTGTGAAAAGAAGAGGAGCAAAAAGCAAAGGAGGAAAGGAAAGATATACCATTTGAATGCAGAGTTCCAAAGAATAGTAGGAGAGTTAAGAAAGCCTTCCTCAGTGATCAGTGAAAAGAAATAGGGGAAAACAAAAAAATGGAAAAGACTAGAGATCTCTTCAAGAAAATTAGAGATACCTAGGGAACATTTTATGCAAAGATGGGCTCAATAAAGGACAGAAACGATATGGGCCTAACAGAAGCAAAGATATTAAGAAGAGGTGGCAAGAATACAGAGAAGAACTGTACAAAAAAAATCGTCACAACACAGGTAATCACGATGATGTGATCACTCACCTAGAGCCAGACATCCTGGAATGCAAAGTCAAGTAGGCCTTAGGGATGACCCAGAAAGATGTTATGGGGAGGGAGGTGGGAGGGGGGTTCATGTTTGGGAATGCATGTAAGAATTAAAGATTTTAAAATTTAAAAAAATTAAAAAAAAATGAAAAAAAAAAAAAAAGGAAGCATTACTACAAACAAAGCAAGTAGAGGTGACAGAATTCCAGTAGAGCTATTTCAAATTCTAAAAGATGATGCTGTGAAAGTGCTGCATTCAATATGCCAGCAAATTTGGAAAACTCAGCAGTGGCCACAGGACTGGAAAGGGTCAGTTTTCATTCTAATCCCAATGAAAGGCAATGCCAAAGAATGCTCAAAGGACCGCACAATTGCACTCATCTCACACACTAGTAAAGTAATGCTCAAAATTCTCCAAACCAGGCTTCAGGAAAATGTGAATCATGAACTTCCAGATGTTCAAGCTGGTTTTAGAAAAGGCAGAGGAACCAAAGATCAAATTGCCAACATCTGCTGGATCATCGAAAAAACAAGAGAGTTCCAGAAAAACATCTATTTATGCTTTATTGACTATGCCAATGCCTTTGACTATGTGGATCACAATAAACTTTGGAAAATTCTGAAAGAGATGGGGATAACAGACCATCTGACCTGCCTCTTGAGAAATCTGTATGCAGGTCAGGAAGCAGCAATTAGAACTGGACATGGAACAACAGACTGGTTCACCAAATAGGAAAAGGAGTATGTCAAGGCTATATATCGTCACCCTGCTTATTTAACTTATATGCAGAGTACATCATGAGAAACGCTAGGCTGGAGGAAGCACAAGCTGTAATCAAGATTGCCAGGAGAAATATCAATAACCTCAGATATGCAGATGACATCACCCTTATGGCAGAAAGTGAAGAAGAAATAAAGGCCCTCTTGATGAAAGTGAAAGTGGAGAGTGAAAAAGTTGGCTTAAAGCTCAACATTCAGAAAACTAAGATCATGGCATCTGGTCTCATCACTTCATGGCAAATAGACAGTGAAACAGTGGAAACAGTGGCTGACTTTATTTTGGGGGGCTCCCAAATCACTGCAGATGGTGATTGCAGCCATGAAATTAAAAGACACTTATTCCTTGGAAGGACAGTTGTGACCAACCTAAACAGCATATTAAAAAGCAGAGACATCACTTTGTCAACAAAGGTCCATCTAATGAAAGCTATGGTTTTTCCAGTGGTCATGTATGGATGTGAGAGTTGGACTGTAAAGAAAGCTGAGTGCTAAAGAATTGATGCTTTTAAACTGTGGTTTGGAGAAGACTCTTGAAAGTCCCTTGGACTGCAAGGAGATCCAACCAGTCTATTATGAAGGAGATCAGTCCTGAGTGTTCATTGAAAGTACTGATGCTGAAGCTGAAACTCCAATACTCTGGCCACCTGATGCAGAGAGCTGACTCATTGGCAAAGACCCTTATTCTGGGAAGGATTGAGGGCAGGAGAAGGGACAACAGAGGATGAGATGGTTTGAAGGCATCACCGACTCAATGGACATGGGTTTGAGTGAACTCTGGGAGTTGGTAATGGACAGGGAGCCCTGGCGTCCCACAGTTCACGGGGTCACAAATGTCAGACATGACTGAGCGACTGAACTGAACTGAATTAATAGATAATATATTAAATTATACAGGCTTCAAACTTTATGAAGCCTGTGAATGTACAGTATCTGTGGGGTCAAGTCAAGCCCTCTCTCAGTTCCTCCACTGGTTTCTGGATCTCTGCTCATGAAATGACTCTTCCCATCTTCTGCCTCAGACTCATTTGTCGCCTGTTGCATCACGCCTTGACCACATCACTTCACACACTGGGAAGTCTAGACAAAGTCTTCTCTCCAGCTAGAATGCTGTTTTCCGTGAATCGCACTTCCACTTTCAACTCAAATGTCACCCCTGCAAAGCTCTCCCACAGTCTCTAGGACAACAACTTTCATCCCTAATCTACATCCAGGGTACATTGTCCATTTTCTAGTCTAATACTCTCTACATTGCACATAACAACCTATTTTGTGTCCCTGCTCCACGTCACACCAGGAGCAGAGAGCTTCTCTTCAGTATTTCTTTATTCTTGGAGCCTAGCATAGTGCCTGTCCCAGGATGGTGCTCATAAGTAGCTGGTGGAATGGCAAGACCCCTCTAAAGACCATCGTTTTACCTTTTCATTCTGTTCTAATGTCACTGAGGTTACAGGCAGGAGGAGAAGCACTTACTGAACCTGCTCTCCACCTACAATTTTCATTTTCTCTCTGTTACCAACATGATCAACCCCCCTGCTTTTATCCTATACTGATTGCAGTCACAAAAACCTATTTCTAAGTAATTTTGGAATCTCATCTCCCTGTCCACAAGCTAAGGGCATATGCAAATCTGAGTTTTAAAAAGTATATGCTTTGAATGAATGTTTTCTACAGCATAAAGACCCATAGAATTAGCTTGGCATATATCTGATTGAAAAGAAACTGAGCAGTTTCATTGGGTTTTCATGATTGCCTTCATCTCTGTATCCTAATGAGGCACTCACTGTTTCTTAGGTGGACATGAAGGAAAGCAATGGTGATGCTGACCTCTATTTCCACCATTAACTGATTCACACATCCATTCATTTAGCAAACAATTAGTGCACATCCAATAAGTGCCAGACACTTCTATCTTTGGGGATACAGAGATTAACTAGACTCAGTCTTTCCCTAGTCAAGGTATGTAAAATTCAGAGAGGTGAGAGTGGCTCATGATAAATCATTACAACCTAATTTAAGAAATTCTGTGTTAGAAATTGCTTGGGGGTAGAGTAAATTGAGATAGACAAACAGAGAGGAAGTTTATGTAGGATTTTGAAAGGTGAATACAATTTGAAATATAGGTAAGATAGCTATCATAAGAGCTTCAGACTTTATCTTGAAAACATGGGTATCCTTTGAAAGGTTTAAAAAGGAGGAGCATAGTCTTTAGAAAGATCACCCTGATGGAAAGGGAGAAGATAGAATATCAGAATGTTGTTTTTAGAGATGTAGAGGGAAGTTACATCCTAACCTAGACAATAAGTGATGAGGGTCTAGAACAGGAAAGTAGAAAAGGTAATGGAGGAAAAGGTAAAAAACATCAAAGGGATTTAGAAATAAGAATCCACAGGACATGGTTCTCCATGAATACCAATAGTGGGAGTCATTAAGGTCCTTATGAGACTTTTAGTTGGTGACGAACCAGAAGGTAAGGGGAGACCCAAGTGAGAGATAGTTCAGGTGAGCTGACTACAGTATGCCCAGAGACAAAGTGGCTGACGAAGAAGAAACTCACAGTCACCTTTGAGAAGCCAGAGGGAAGTGGGGTTAAAAGTAAAGATGAATTAATGAAGCAACAAGCTTATAAACTTATAAAATCAGACCAACATGTAATGGGACAAAGAAATAGATCAGGAAAATCAGGTCATAACCAAGGTTGTGAATAATGAGGAGATGCAGAGAGTCCATTTTATGTGATGCTGGCTATGTGATAGAGAAGACCTAAGGTCCCGTAAGCTTGCACATCTTCCCTGTCTCCCAGATGAATTCAAGGGGATTCTCCTGGTGAAGTCAGAGGATCAGATCTGGTACTAATTAGTGGACCAGTCTTAGCAATGAAGAACCTGGAGTAGACAATTCTCAGAGTCAGGAGTTTAAGTAAGCTTTATTTTAGATGACTATTCATAGGAAGCAGACTCCAAAGAGTAGAGAACAAATATTCTTGGGAAATCAGCTTCATCTCCAGAAAAAAACTGCAGATAGGAATGTGCCCAGGGAGCCCATTGTTCATGGGGCTGAGGATTCCAAGTCAGAAAGGATGGCTTTTTTTTTTTTTTAACCAATATGGGGAAGTGTTTATTAGGAGTCGCACATCAAGGAATAAAAAAAGTTTCTTAATATCACAAATTAGTAGGTGTTATAGCTACAGGGTGCCCCACAAAGAAATCCTTTCCATCCAATCCTTTCCATGTACCCTTTTCTGATGTATACTCTTTTTTTTTTATTCTTTTAATTTATTTTTTTTAATTTTTATTTTTACTTTATTTTACTTTATGATACTGTATTGGTTTTGCCATACATTGACATGAATCCACCACGGGTGTACATGCGATCCCAAACATGAACCCCCCTCCCACCTCCCTCCCCACAACATCCCTCTGGGTCATCCCCGTGCACCAGCCCCAAGCATATTTTTTAACACCCATAGCTATGTTGTTTAGGACAGTGTAAAAAAGAGCTGTACAGTCAGATGTTGTGTAGCTAGTTATTTCATGACTCACTTATTCTCACTGACTCAGTTTTTTTGTCTGTAAATTGGGAATAATAATGCATATACTTTGAACTGCAGCCAGAATTAAATGTGATCTAAAGGGCCTAATATAAGCTTCTCTGGTGGCTCAGTGGTAAAGAATCAGCCTGCACTTCAGGAGACCTAGGTTTGACCACTGGCTTGGGAAGAAAATGGCAACGCACTCCAATATTCTTACCTAGGAAATCCCACAGATGGAGGAGCCTGGCGGGCTACAGTCCATGGGGTTGCAAGGAGGCAGACATAATTTAGTGACTAAACAACAACAAAGGGCCCAATACAGTTCCTCATTCATAGTGAGTATTCAGTGGTGGCGACTACTATTCCTCTTGACCAATGGTTCATTTTATTTTGTTATGATTTGTTGGCTCATGAATTGGTCCAGGCTGGGGTGTGGGCAAAATTTATGGAACTAAAAAATGGGACTTGAAGGGCAAAGGTGAGGGCATTATGTCACAAGGCTGACCTAATGAGAATTTATGAAAAAACATTTTGGATAACTGAATACAACTTCCTCTAAAGAGAACAATGCCAAGGCTGGGAATGCACTTGTCGATCCTGCCATGGGTCCTACTGATGCAGAATCTCTGAAACCTGGGACAGTGCCAGCAGAGGAGACTAGGAATGGCCAAGACTGGCCCGTGGGCGTGATCGACATACCAACCATTCAGAGATAGGGTGATTACTCACATTTTTATGGAGAGCTAATTGCTCAAGTAGTAGCTTGCTTGAAAGACAGAAACATCCTTTTGGATACAAGCTGTGTAATGAGGGAATTGCTTGACTAAGCAAATTTTAGGTTAATGGAAAACAGACCCTTCTGTCACCAAGAGCAGCGTCTGCCTGTGTTAAGATTAAATTGTGTATATTGCTGACTGCCCTACATTTTTGCATCAAAAAGAGCGCAGAGAGAGATGACATTTGCAGTAATTTGGCTAAGGGCTATAGCAACCTAATTAGAAATGTTCAGTGCTACAAGTTCACAGAATTGTATTGTGGCAATCGCTCTTGAAAAATTCAATTCTGAAAATGCAATAAGCAAAACCCGAAACTGGTAGATAACTTAGCACATGTTCTGAGAATAAGTTCTGTATTAGAAGCAATAACACAAAAGTCTCCAGGCCCTCACGGCAATTGAGAATGAAGCCCTTGTGTTCTTTGAGCCAGATCATCCTGTCAAGGTCTGGTTCCTGGGCTTCTTGAGGCCTAGCTACACTCAGGTTTTTCTCCTCTCCCTACCCCATCCCTCCCTACTCCTTTCCCACACTGTCTCTAGAACAGTAGATCTTAAACCTCAATTAGAATAACCTAGAAGACTTGCTTCAGAGAAGGCAATGGCACCCCACTCCAGTACTCTTGCCTGGAAAATCCTACGGACGGGGGAGCCTGGTGGGCTGCCATCTATGGGGTCGCACAGAGTCGGACACAACTGAAGTGACTTAGCAGCGGCACAAGAAAAGTTGCTTTCAATACTCAAACTCTTTGGACATATGTCTCTTCATTAATCCACTCAACTGATGACTTTGAATGCTTACCCTGTGCCAGGTACTATCTTTCTATCAGATTTCAATATTTTGAGCTCCTTTTTAAAAAGACCATCCTCAGTTTGATTACTCCAGACACAACAGTGTCCTGAATGTTATCTTCATGATATACCTCCTGAATATGCAGTAGCTATGAACTGATATTTATCTCTATACCAGGGATTCTCAAACTGAGTTTGCATCAAAATAAATTTAGGAAACTTCTAAAACATGCCAGTGCTTGAACCCTATACCAGAGCAGTTAAGGGAGACCTCCATGTCAAGATGCAGGCATGTTATATCTTACAAGCTGCCCAGATGATTCAATGTGAAGCTGGGTCTGAGACCCACTGAGTTGCATCTCTGGGGCTCAGACTTGAGTGCAGAGTCACGAGGAGGGTCCATTTTGCATATTCTGAGGTTTCAGGTTTAGAAACCTTGATTTGCCAGACTTGGGATCAGGATCTGTGAGTTTTTTGAAGCTGTTTCTGACACAGGTGGTTTGTGAAGCTACTTTAAGGAACTGCTCATGGACCAATCTTGAGTAGGAAGGAGGGACTTAAGGAACTTGGGCCAATCCTAATGCTTCCATGGAGTTATGCCTGCTAGTCCCTCAATCCACTCATCTACACAACCTTCCAGACCCAGTGTCCTCTCAAGAAACTTCATGATGTACCCTCCTCACCATGAGTACCTGAGCTGTACCTTCTGAGTTTTCTCTGAATCCTTAGCTCAGGGTTTGACTCCTGATATAAAGTGAGAAACTCTTAATATACATGGATTTGAATGACTTGGCTTGGGTTAAGGTCACTGCTGCTAGCCCTAACTTTGTGGCTCAGGGAAGACAAACTAGTTCATAAATCTAAATTCCTGTCCAAACATCCTGTCCAGTATCCTGGGACCAGGGCTGCTAGACATCATGTCCTGCCTTATCTCATCATCGTGGGAGGGAGTCCTGGCCTTAACCCTTAGCCTGGTATCTGGTTTTCATATCCAGTAACAGATTTCACTCATGGAAGCTTCTTTTCTCCTTTTCTAAATTTTGTTTCGTATCAATCAGCTCTGTTGCATAACAAATGGCTTCAAAAATCTCTGTGGCTTATGAAAACTGAGTTTCTTCTTTTGCTGTTGCTGTTTTGTTTTGTTTTTAAAATTAACTTATTTTAATTGGAGGCTAATTACTTTACAATATGGGAGACCCAAACTCATAAAAGTTAAAATAATACAAACTAATAGAATCTGCTAAAGACAAAACCCTGGGTTTTACCTCTCAGTTCCAATGACATTTGGGCTGAGTGATAACATAGCTCTACAGCTGCTCCAAAATCCAAGTACATACAAAAAGTACATACATTTTCTTGGCAGAATGAACTGGGAGTTACCAAAGAAATCATGGCGTGGTTCATAAACCTAGCACTACATCACAGGTTCTTAAAAAACATCATTAATCAAATCAAATCATGTAGATAACTTGATGAGATAGGAGCAATACTTCCACAGAAAATTCCCATGAATCATAAAACAGTTGATAGAAATATATAAATAAGCCTTTTATAGGGAACAGGAAGCAGTAAGCCACATGGATTTCTGAGATCCAGTCACTGTAAAACCCCCTGCCTATGGCATTAACCTCCACCTTCCTGGTAATGCCCACATGGTCAATTCCTTTACACACCTACACCTTCCAAATTCAGCCTCTCAGACTACCATCATCTAAGATGATGCTTCAGCATCAGTCTTCCCAGTTAATATTCAGGACTGATCTCCTTTAGGATGGACTGGTTGGATCTCCTTGCAGTCCAAGGGACTCTCAAGAGTCTTCTCCAACACCACAGTTCAAAAGTATCAATTCTTCTGCACTCAGATTTCTTTATAGTCCAACTCTCACATCCATACATGACCACTGGAAAACCATAGCCTTGACTAGACAGACCTTTGTTGGCAAAGTAAGTCTCTGCTTTTTAATATGCTGTCTAGGTTGGCCATAGTGTTTCTTCCAAAGAGGAAGTGTCTTTTAATTTCATGGCTACAGTCACCATCTGCAGTGATTTTGGAGCCCAAAAAGTAAAGTCTGGCACTGTTTCCACTGTTTCCCCATCTACTTGCCCTGAAGTGATGGGACTAGATGTCATGATCTTAATTTTCTGAATGCTGAGCTTTAAGCCAACTTTTGAACTCTCCTCTTTTACTTTCATCAACAGGCTCATTACTTCTTCTTCACTTTCTTCCATAAGGGTGGTGTCATCTGTATATCTGAGGTGATTGATATTTCTCCCAGCAATCTTGATTCCAGCTTGTGCTTCATCCAGCCCAGAGTTTCTCATGATGTACTCAGCATATAAGTTAAATAAACAGGGTGACAATATACAGCCTTGATGTACTCCTTTTCCTGTTTGGAACCAGTCTGTTGTTCCATGTCCCATTCTAACTGTGGCTTCCTGACCTGCATACAAGTTTCTCCACAGGCAGTTCAGGTGGTCTGGTATTCCCATCTCTTTCAGAATTTTCCACAGTTTATGGTGATCCACAAGGTTGGCTTAAAGCTCAACTTTTAGAAAACGAAGAATATGGCATCTGGTCCCATCCCTTCATGGGAAACAGATGGGGGAGCAGTGTCAGATTTTATTTTGAGGGGCTCCAAAATCACTGCATATGGTGACTGCAGCCATGAAATTAAAAGATGCTTACTCCTTGGAAAGAAACTTATGACCAAACTAGATAGCGTATTCAAAAGCAGAGACATTATTTTGCCGACTAAGGTCCATCTAGTCAAGGCTATGGTTTGTCCAGTTGTCATGTATGGATGAGAGAGTTGGACTATAAAGAAAGCTGAGCACAGAAGAACTGTGGTGTTGGAGAAGATTCTTGAGAGTCCCTTGGACTGCAAGAAGATCCAACCAGTCCATTCTGAAGGAGATCAGCCCTGGGATTTCTTTCAAAGGAATGATGCTAAAGCTGAAACTCCAGTACTTTGGCCACCTTATGGGAAGAGTTGACTCATTGGAAAAGACTGATGCTTGGAGGGATTGGGGACAGGAGGAAAAGGGGATGACAGAGGATAAGATGGCTGGATGGCATCACTGACTCAATGGACGTGAGTCTGAGTGAACTCCAGGAGTTGGTGATGGACAGGGAGGCCTGGCGTACTGCAATTCATGGGGTCACAAAGAGTCGGACACAACTGAGAGACTGAACTGAACTGAACTAACTGACACAGTCAAAGGCTTTGGCATACTCAACAAAGCAGAAGTAGATGTTTTTTCTTGAACTCTCTTGCTTTTTGGATGATCCAACCGACGTTGGCAATTTAGTCTCTGTTCTTTCTGCCTTTTCTAAGGGTGAAGGTGAAGTCGCTCAGTCGTGTCCGACTCTTTGCGACCCCATGGACTGTAGCTACCAGGCTCCTCCGTCCATGGGATTCTCCAGGCAAGAATATTAGAGTTGGTTGCCATTTCCTTCTCCAGGGGATATTCCCGACCCAGGGGTCAAACCCAAGTCTCCCACATTGGATGCAGACGCTTTAACCTCTGAGCCAAACCAGCTTGAATATCTGGAAGTTCACGGTTCATTTATTGTTGAAGCCTGGCTTGGAGAATTTTGAGCATTACTTGACTAGCATGTGAGATGAGTGCAATTGTGCAGTAGTGTCAGCATTCTTTGTCATTACCTTTCTTTGGGATTGGAACAAAAACTGATATTATTAAGAAGTGGCAAGAATACACAGAACTATACAAAAAAGATCTTCATGACCCAGATAATCACAATGGTGTGATCACTCAGCTAGAGCCAAACATCCTGGAATGTGAAGTCAAATGAGCCTTAGAAAGCATCACCATGAACAAAGCTAGTGGAGGTGATGGAGTTCCAGTTGAGCTATTTCAAATCCTTAGAGATGATGCTGTGAAAGTGCTGCACTCAATATGCCAGCAAATTTGGAAAACTCAGCATTGGCCACAGGGCTGGAAAAGGTCAGTTTTATTCCATGTCACGTTCAGCCCTATCCTAAAACAGTGGCCACCTGTGGGCAGAATTCAGACTGCTGTCTCTTTGGTACAGCTCATGGCACTGCTGTAGCAGATTTGCAGTTCGAGTCATGAAAAGCATGCCAGAGTTCTTTCCACTCCAGTTCCCCATTCTACCCCTGGATGCCTCTCAATTGGCCACACCCTGCACTAATTGCCATCTGCATGTTGAGGGCTCTGCTCTTTGGTTGCTGCTGGCAAGAGGTGGTGAAAACTCAGTTTGGAAGATAAGAGAAGACTGAAATCTCAATGAGTAATCCCAGCCATCTTCCTTGGTTAAGAAGGCCAGGCTCTCTGGAAGGAGAGAAAGCATCTGAATCTAGGGGTCATATCAGAATAAAAAGTGAGGGACCACTTCCCCTGACACAGCCTGACTCTCTTCCCTTGCTTCAGGGATTCTCTGAAGAACATCTGTCAGGACCTGAGCCCAAAGTATGCTTACCACCCCATTTGACCTTGGACAACCCCAGGCAAATTGAGCTTTTTCCTCTTGTCTCTCTTGTTATATCACATCCTCAGTTTGGACCTTTAGCCTCCAAAGTCTAAAATATTTACCATCTCTTCCTTTAGAGAAAAAGTTTGCCAAACACTGCTCTAAAATAAAGCATCTCCTTTTAAAACTGAGCTTCAAAACCTCTTTTGAAAATGATCCCAAAGACTTACCCTGTTTCACTACTCTAACTGATGCAACTGTTATAAAACAAATACAAAACTGATTCCATCCAGGACTGCAGATTTCTTTTTCAATTTCACTGTGTCCTGGGAGAATAGTCCAGGCTCAAGGAGGCTGTGTCTTTCTTTTTCTAAGTACTGATTGAGACATAAGGCCAAAAAAAAAAAAAAATTAAATGCTGAGGAAACAACAGAGGCTTTGTTTGTGGTTATTAGCATTGGCCAAGTGCTGTTTTCCCTGATTTGTTTAGGGCCAACAGTGTAGCTGCCCCTACAAGCAAATAATTGCAGCCAGTTGTCCAAGGTGCCCTCCATTTTCACCTTCACCTGGCTGGTGCCTTGCCCATTAATGGTAAAGATTCATCCTGTGCCCTTGTAAAAACACGCCACCAGGTCCTTCTTGTTTCCTTACTTTCTGGTGGAGGAAATGGGTTTACAAGGCATGAAGGAGACTGGACTTAGCGTAGCTCATAAATTTCCTTCATGAAGTACATGGACTGGGACAGTATAGCCTAGCGGTTACAAGACTAGATTTTTGTCACTTAACTATTATGTAACTTTGGGCAATTTACTTAACCTCTCTGTTCCTCAGTCTCCTTGTCTATTGCCCATTATGCTAATTGAATATAATAATACTTCCAATCTTGCAGCCCTCCAAAAGTGTTCACTTCTTCCTTTCACTGTACTGTTCTTGGGCCAAGAGACTCTCAGTTGAATGTGAGAGGCTCACAGTTCCACAAGATGAAGTTATATAGAGAGAACTAGAAGGGAGAAAGTGAGACATGAGGAAGCACAGATAATATGCCACAACCATTCAGAACAAGAAGTAGCATCATTGCTTCTCCTGGGTCCCAAGACTGATGTCTGGAGCCCTGCCATCTGTGTAGTAATTATGCAGGCAGAGTTAGTGGTCAATGGAATAGCATATATTACAAACATTAGAAACAAAAGTCATAGAATGTCAGTGCTAAATCCCAGTGATCACCCATTGTACAGAGGAAAAAGCCCTGAAATGGAAAGAGGAAGCATGCATTGGTGAATTATCCAGACAGAAGACTACTGATGAGTTAATACATAACACAAACTGTAAGAACTTACAAGGCATTGAACAGTTAACTTATATAGATATTTATCTACACGAAAATATCCAAACCTTAGACAAGTACATTTAAGAGAAATAAATCAGTCATGCTCTACTAGTCTAGCTATAGGATAATCACTAAAAGTCTTTTGGTTGATACAGATCACAGGTATCTTTCTGTGTATGTGTCTGTGTTTTAAGTGTGTGTGTGTTTGGGTGTGTACACATGTTTATCTACTATTGCCTAATCAGTGACAGCCTAATCTGAGTTAGAAGACCTGAGTTTGGTTCCTAGTAGAAGTGGTTCAGTCCTCGCAGCTATCGTTAGTGGCAAATAAAAAATCCACCTGCCAGAGCAGGAGACACAAGAGACACAGTTTTAATCCCTGGGTCCAGAACATCCCCTGGGGGAGGAAGTGGCAACGCACTCCCGTATTCTTGCCTGGAAAATTCCATAAGCAAAGGAGTCTGGCAGGCTACAGTTCTGGCTACAGTTCATGCGGCCCCAAAGAGTCAGACATGACTGAGTGAGCACACACACACAGAAGTGGTTCATTGGAACAGTTTCTAGTCTGTGGAATCTTAGAAGGATTACATAACCTCTTTGGGGTTCAGCTTCCTTATCTACTTAAACAAATGACCCAGCCCTGCCTATTTCACTGAGGTGTTGCAAGGATTAGAACAGAAAGGTCAAAGTTTGTTGCTTTTTCTCTGTAGAGGTCTGTTCAAGACTGAAAGAGCATGATTACTGGGACTCACCCACCTGCACATACCTGTACAGCTTCTAGTCTGCTGCCTGCTTTCAAAAGGCAGTCTATATGTGGGACAGGACCTCATAAAGTGTGAGCAGCAGGACCACTAGCAGGGGTATTGCAGTGCTGAGAAGTTCACCTGTTACAGGTCAAAATTTAGTATAATCTTGGAATAAGTGATTAAAAAATGGTCAACTTAAAGTGTTTAAGAAGGCTAACTTTTTCAATGCTTTTCATAATTTGATAAAAAGGAAAAAAGTAGTTATCAAACTGGTGAGACATTAGCATCATTAGGAGAGATTTTTGAAGCCCCATCAAATACTGATTAATAAAGTCATAGATGGCTTGGGACTTCCCTGGCAGTGCATTGAAAAGACCCCATGCTTCCACTTCAGGGAGCATGGATTGGATCCCTGGTCAGGGAACTAAAGACCCCTGATGCCATGTGGCAGTGACAAAAGATAAACAAACAAAACCAAAAGTCTTGGATGGCTCGTAAGAATATCTGTTTTTATTTATCCCAGTGTGTCTTATGTGTAGCCAGTTTAAGAGTAGCCAGACTATTCATGCAGTGTGTTTTGTCCAATAAAGAAGCGGTGGGACCAGAATACAAAAAGATGGCGGAGGAATAGGACGGGAAGACCACTTTCTCCCTCACAAATTCCTCAAAAGAACATTTCAACGCCGAGCAAACTCCACAAATCAAATTCTATAGGCTGGCAGAGGACATCAGGCAACCAGAAAAGCAGACCATTGTCTTCAAAAACAGATTTTTAATCTTTGCTCTTAGGTTTTTGTTGTCAATTTTGTACATTTAAAAACCCAAACTTCACTACCCAAGTTTACCTGAGAGCAAGATTACTGGCATGACCACTCTCTCCTCCTCTGGACTCTCCTTTTTCTCCACCAGGTGGCCTCTGTCTCTTTTCTCCCCCATCTCTTCTCTATCCAACTCTGTGAATCTCTGTGTGTTCCAGACGGTGGAGAACACCTAAGGAACTGGTTATTGGCAGGATTTGTCTCTCTCCTACTCATTCCTCTCTCTTATCCTCCTGGACACCTCTGTCTACTTCCTCCCTCTCCTCTTCCCTGTATAACTCTGTAAATACCTCTGAGCGGTACAGACTATAGAGCGCACATAAGGAAGTGACTACTGGCTAGCTTGCTCTCTCCTCTTTTGATCTCACCGCATCTCATTCCAGTTACCTCTAACGACCCCCTCCATCTTCTCTTCTCCTTGTAACTCAGTGAACCTCTCTGAGTGTCCCTCAATGTGGAGAAACTTTTCATCTTTAACCTAGATGTTTTATCATCAGTGCTGTATAGATGGAGAAGTCTAGAGGCTACTGTAAAAATAAAACTGAAAACCAGAAGCAGGAGGCTTAAATCCAAAGCCTGAAAACATTAGAGAACTCTTGAATTCCGGGAACATTAAGCAATAGGAGCCCATCAAATGCCTTCATACCTACACCGAAACCAAGCTCCACCCAAGGGCCAACAAGTTCCAAAACAAGACATACCACGCAAATTCTCCAGCAACACAGGAACACTCCCCTGAGCTTCAATATACAGGCAGCTCAAAATGATCCCAAAACCTTTGATGTCTCATAACCCATTACGGGTCACTCCACTGCACTCCAAAACTCCAACACAAGCCTCCCTAAACAGGAAACCTTGACAAGCCACTGATAGAACCCCACCCAAAGTGAGGAAGCTCCATAATAAAGAGAACTCCACAAATTACCAGAATATAAAAAGGCCACCCCAAACGCAACAATATAACCAAGATGAAGAGACAGAGGAATACTCAGCAGGTAAAAAAACAGGAGAGTTGCCCACCAAACCAAACAAAAGAGGAAGAAGTAGGGAATCTACCGGAGAAGGAATTCTGAATATTGATAGTGAAAATGATCCAAAATTTTGAAATCAAAATGGAATCACAGATAAATAGCCTAGAGACAAGGATTGAGAAGATGCAAGAAAGGTTTAACAAGGACCTAGAAGAAATAAAAAAGAGTCAAAATATAATGAATAACACAATAAATGAGATCTGAAACACTCTGGAGGCAACAAATAGTAGAATAATGGAGGCAGAAGATAGGATTAGTGAAATAGAAGATAGAATGGTAGAAATAAATGAATCAGAGAGGAAACAAGAAAAACGAATTAAAAGAAACGAGGACAATCTCAGAGACCTCCAGGACAATATGAAACGCTCCAACATTCGAATTATAGGAGTCTCAGAAGAAGAAGACAGAAAGAAAATCATGAGAAAATCCTTGAGGAGATAATAGTTGAAAACTTCCCTAAAATGGGGAAGGAAATGATCACCCAAGTCCAAGAAACACAGAGAGTTCCAAATAGGATAAACCCAAGGCAAAACACCCCAAGACACATATTAATCAAATTAACAAAGATCAAACACAAAGAACAAATATTAAAAGCAGCAAGGGAAAAACAACAAATAACACACAAGGGGATTCCCATAAGGATAACAGCTGATCTTTCAATAGAAACTCTTCAGGCCAGGAGGGAATGGCAAGACATACTTAAAATGATGAAAGACAATAACCTACAGCCCAGATTACTGTACCGAGCAAAGATCTCATTCAAATACGAAGGAGAAATCAAAAGCTTTACAGACAAGCAAAAGCTGAGAGAATTCAGCACCACCAAACCAGCTCTCCAACAAATTCTAAAGGATATTCTCTAGACAGAAAACACAAAAAGGGTGTATAAACCCAAACCCAAAACAATAAAGTAAATGGTAATGGGATCATATTTATCAATAATTACCTTAAACGTAAATGGGTTGAAGGCCCCAACCAAAAGGCAAAGACTGGTCGAATGGATACAAAAACAAGACCCCTCTATATGCTGCTTACAAGAGACCCACCTCAAAACAAGGGACACATACAGACTGAAAGTGAAGGGCTGGAAAAAGATATACTACGCAAATAGAGACCAAAAGAAAGCAGGAGTGGCAATACTCATATCCGATAAAATAGACTTTAAAACAAAGGCTGTGAAAAGAGACAAAGAAGGCCACTCCATAATGATCAAAGGAACAATCCAAGAAGAAGATATAACAATTATAAATATATATGCACCCAATATAGGAGCACCGCAATATGTAAGACAAATGCTAACAAGTATGAAAGGGGAAATCAACAATAACACAATAATAGTGGGAGACTTTAATACACCACTCACACCTATGGACAGATCAACTAAACAGAAAATTAACAAAGAAACGCAAACTTTAAATGACACATTAGACCAGTTAGACCTAATTGATATCTATAGGACATTTCACCCCAAAACAATGAATTTCACCTTTTTCTCAAGTGCTCACAGAACCTTCTCCAGGATAGATCACATCCTGGGCCATAAATCTAAACTTGATAAATTCAAAAAAATTGAAATCATTCCAAGCATCTTTTCTGACCATAATGCATTAAGATTAGATCTCAATTACAGGAGAAAAACTATTAAAAATTCCAATATATGGAGGTTGAACAACACACTTCTGAATAACCAACAAATCACAGAAGAAATCAAAAAAGAAATCAAAATATGCATAGAAACTAATGAAAATGAAAACACAACAACCCAAAACCTGTGGGACACTATAAAAGCAGTGCTAAGAGGAAAGTTCATAGCAATACAGGCATACCTCAAGAAACAAGAAAAAAGTCAAATAAATAACCTAACTCTACACCTAAAGCAACTAGAAGAGGAAGAAATGGAGAACCCCAGATTTAGTAGAAGGAAAGAAATCTTAAAAATTAGGGCAAAAATAAATGCAAAAGAAACAAAAGAGACCATAGCAAAAATCAACAAAGCCAAAAGCTGGTTCTTTGAAAGGATAAATAAAATTGACAAACCATTAGCCATACTCATCAAGAAGCAAAGAGAAAAATCAAATCAATAAAATTAGAAATGAAAATGGAGAGATCACAACAGACAACACAGAAATACAAAGGATCATAAGAGACTACTATCAGCAGTTGTATGCCAATAAAATGGACAACTTGGAAGAAATGGACAAATTCTTAGAAAAGTACAATTTTCCAAAACTGAAGCAGGAAGAAACAGAAAATCTTAACAGACCCATCACAAGCACGGAAATTGAAACTGTAATCAGAAATCTTCCAGCAAACAAAAGCCCAGGTCCAGACGGCTTCACAGCTGAATTCTACCAAAAATTTCGAGAAGAGCTAACACCTATCCTCCTCAAACTCTTCCAGAAAATTTCAGAGGAAGGTAAACTTCCAAACTCATTCTATGAGGCCACCATCACCCTAATACCAAAACCTGACAAAGATGTCACAAAAAAAGAAAACTACAGGCCAATATCACTGATGAACATAAATGCAAAAATCCTCAAAAAAATTGTAGCAATCAGAATCCAACAACACATTAAAAAGATCATGCACTCTGACCAAGTGGGCTTTATCCCAGGGATGCAAGGATTCTTCAATATCCGCAAATCAATCAATGTAATTCACCACATTAACCATATGATTATCTCAATAGATGCAGAGAAGGCCTTTGACAAAATTCAACATCCATTTATGATAAAAACTCTCCAGAAAGCAGGAATAGAAGGAACATACCTCAACATAATAAAAGCTATCTATGACAAACCCACAGCAAACATTATCCTCAATGGTGAAAAATTGAAAGCATTTCCCCTAAAGTCAGGAACAAGACAAGGGTGTCCACTTTCACCGCTACTATTCAACATAGTTCTGGAAGTTTTGGCCACAGCAATCAGAGCAGAAAAAGAAATAAAAGGAATCCAAATTGGAAAAGAAGAAGTAAAACTCTCACTGTTTGCAGATGACATGATCCTCTACATGGAAAACCCTAAAGACTCCACCAGAAAATTACTAGAGCTAATCAATGAATATAGTAAAGTTGCAGGATATAAAATCAACACACAGAAATCCCTTGCATTCCTATACACGAATAATGAGAAAGTAGAAAAAGAAATTAAGGAAACAATTCCATTCACCATTGCAACGAAAAGAATAAAATACTTAGGAATATATCTACCTAAAGAAACTAAAGACCTATTTATAGAAAACTATAAAACACTGGTGAAGAAAATCAAAGAGGACACTAATAGATGGAGAAATATACCATGTTCATGGATCAGAAGAATCAATATAGTGAAAATGAGTATACTACCCAAAGCAATTTACAAATTCAATGCAATCCCTATCAAGCTACCAGCCACATTTTTCACAGAACTAGAACAAATAATTTCAAGATTTGTATGGAAATACAAAAAACCTCGAATAGCCAAAGCAATCTTGAGAAAGAAGAATGGAACTGGAGGAATCAACTTGCCTGACTTCAGGCTCTACTACAAAGCCACAGTCATCAAGACAGTATGGTACTGGCACAAAGCCAGAAATATAGATAATGGAACAAAATAGAAAGCCCAGAAATAAATCCACACACCTATGGACACCTTATCTTTGACAAAGGAGGCAAGAATATACAATGGAGTAAAGACAATCTCTTTAACAAGTGGTGCTGGGAAAACTGGTCAACCACTTGTATAAGAATGAAACTAGATCACTTTCTAACACCGCACACAAAAATAAACTTAAAATGGATTAAAGATCTAAACGTAAGATCAGAAACTATAAAACTCCTAGAGGAGAACATAGGCAAAACACTCTCCGACATAAATCACAGCAGGATCCTCTATGATCCACCTCCCAGAATTCTGGAAATAAAAGCAAAAATAAACAAATGGGATCTAATTAAAATTAAAAGCTTCTGCACAACAAAGGAAAATATAAGCAAGGTGAAAAGACAGCCTTCTGAATGGGAGAAAATAATAGCAAATGAAGCAACTGACAAACAGCTAATCTCAAAAATATACAAGCAACTTATGCAGCTCAATTCCAGAAAAATAAACGACCCAATCAAAAAATGGGCCAAAGAACTAAATAGACATTTCTCCAAAGAAGACATATGGATGGCTAACAAACACATGAAAAGATGCTCAACATCACTCATTATTAGAGAAGTGCAAATCAAAACCACAATGAGGTACCACTTCACACCAGTCAGAATGGCTGCGATCCAAAAATCTGCAAGCAATAAATGCTGGAGAGGATGTGGAGAAAAGGGAACCCTCCTACACTGTTGGTGGGAATGCAAACTAGTACAGCCGCTATGGAGAACAGTATGGAGATTCCTTAAAAAATTGCAAATAGAACTACCTTATGACCCAGCAATCCCACTTCTGGGCATACACACCGAGGAAACCAGAATTGAAAGAGACACATGTACCCCAATGTTCATCGCAGCACTGTTTATAATAGCCAGGACATGGAAACAACCTAGATGTCCATCAGCAGATGAATGGATAAGAAAGCTGTGGTACATATACACAATGGAGTATTACTCAGCCATTAAAAAGAATTCATTTGAATCAGTTCTGATGAGATGGATGAAACTGGAGCCAATTATACAGAGTGAAGTAAGCCAGAAAGAAAAACACCAATACAGTATACTAACACATATATATGGAATTTAGGAAGATGGCAATGACGACCCTGTATGCAAGACAGGAAAAAAGACACAGATGTGTATAACGGACTTTTGGACTCAGAGGGAGAGGGAGAGGGTGGGATGATTTGGGAGAATGGGAATTCTAACATGTATACTATCATGTAAGAGTAGAATCACCAGTCTATGTCTGACGCAGGGTGCAGCATGCTTGGGGCTGGTGCATGGGGATGACCCAGAGAGATGTTGTGGGGAGGGAGGTGGGAGGGGGTTCATGTTTGGTAACGCATGTAAGAATTAAAGATTTTAAATTTTAAAAAATAAAAAACTAAAAAAAAAAAAAAAAAAGAAGTGGTGAGCTTTACACAGATGACTGTTGGTTATAAACTCTTCCTCCTAAAAATATTTTTCTCAATGGATCAAGAAAATACCCTAACAGGATGGCAGATTTATGTTGAAGTATGGCAAAACCAATACAATATTGTAAAGTAAAAAATAAATAAATAAATAAGTAAATAATAAAAAATCAATCAACCAATCAAAGAATGCTATTTCTATACATTATGTAGGCCACCTTTTCATTCTAAGCTGAGGGAATAAGCTAAACTTGTGCATCTTGCCTGAGTGATTTGTTTCTACAGTAGATTTGGACCGTTTTCCCAAAGGATCTGCAAGGTGTACTTGAATCCAGAAACTTCATTACCAGATAATCAGTAATCAGCCAACTAATCAGTAAAGTTGTGTTTATGACTGTGGGCCCAATTTGTTTGTGTGATCTATCATGATATATTTGAGTAGGGGTGGAGAGGTCTATATAAGATGTGTGATGACTTCAGAGGAAAGAAGAGGGAGTGATGTCAGAGAGAAGCTCCATCCCCTGACCCAGCAATGCCCATTGCCACTCAGTTTGATAACGACCACTTGCTTTACGTGGTTAATGTGTCCCTGGAGAAAACATTTGTTGGGGACAGAGAGTATACATTCGTGTTACCTCACCTACTCTAGGGACTGCTGAGACCAACACTGCATACTCAGTCATGTTCAGTTCTCTGTGACCTCATTGACTGTACCCTGTCAGGCTTCTCTATCCATGGAATTCTCCAGGCAAGAATACTGGAGTGGGTTGTCTTTCCTACTCCAGGGGATCTTCCTAAACCAGGGATCAAATCCAAGTCTCTTGTGTCTCCTGCATCAGCAGGTGGATTTTCTACCTACTGGACCACCTGGAAAGCCTAGGGGCTGCCTTATTGAAGTGAGAGAATGCAGGCAATCAACCTATCTCCTAATATTTTGGTATTATGTTCACATATTATTATTATGTTTCCATATTATTGTTGAGATATTATTATTAGTTTGCAAACTATTATTATTATGTTGCAGCATTTGTTATAAGACATACCCTGAGAGGATGCATTCAATTGATTCCTTACTAATAACTTTAAAGCATCAGCGTTTACTTTTTCCGTGTGTTTCCTGATGATTCAGTGGCTCCCTTTTTTCCAATGTACAAAATAACTTGATACAAATCCGGTGCCTGAGTTCAAAGTGAAAATTCAATTCCATAAATATCCTGAAATGTCTCTACTGCAAACTTTGTATGATGCTAGGTCTTGGGCTTTCAAGGTTAAAAATTAAGTTTCGACCTTTAAGTCACAGCAGGATTCATAGGATAAAGTGCACAATTTTGGACTCAGAAAGCTTTGGTTGTAACCCTTTTTTCAGCACAGGCTAACTTTATTGTGCAGGTCACCACTCCTTCCTTCTCCTTGTCAATGAGATAGAGATGACAGTACACCCTGTCTTGCTTAATTGTTGTGAGGTATAATGACAATATGGCTTCTCTGATGACTCAGTGGTAAAGAACCTGCCTGCCAATACAGGAGACGCGGGTTTGATCTCTGGGTGAGGGAATACCTCTGGAGAAGCAAGTGGCAACCCACTCCAGTATTCTAGCCTGGGAAATCCCATGAACAAAGGAACCTTGTGGACTACAGTCCATGGGGTCGCAAAGAGTTGGACATGATTTAGCAACTAAACAGCAAACAATGATAATATATATCTGATACACCAATTTGACAATTTCATTTGATAAGAACCTGATAAATATTAGCTGCCATTGTTATCAGTTGTACTATTAGTAATATCATAGTAATGATAGAGATTATTTCAGTTTTACAGAGCAAAGGAGAAAAGGAAATATATAAGCATCTGAATGCAGAGTTTCAAAGAATAGCAAGAAGGGATAAGAAAGCATTCTTCAGCGATCAATGCAAAGAAATAGAGGAAAACAACAGAATGGGAATGACTAGAGATCTCTTCAAGAAAATTAGAGATACCAAGGGAACACTTCATGCAAAGATGGGCTTGATAAAGGACAGAAATGGTCTGGACCTAACAAAAGCAGAAGATATTAAGAAGAGGTGGAAAGAATACACAGAATAACTGTACAAAAAAGATCTTCACGACCCAGATAATCATGATGATGTGATCACTAATCTAGAGCAAGACATCTTGGAAAGTGAAGTCAAGTGGGTCTTAGAAAGCATCACTACGAACAAAGCTAGTGGAGGTGATGGAATTCCAGTGGAGCTATTTCAAATCCTGAAAGATGATGCTGAGAAAGTGCTGCACTCAATATGCCAGCAAATTTGGAAAATTCAGCAGTGGCCCCAGGACTGGAAAAGGTCAGTTTTCATTCCAATTCCAAAGAAAGGCAGTGTGAAAGAATGCTCAAACTACAACACAATTGCACTCATCTCACATGCTAGCAAAGTAATGCTCAAAATTCTCCAAGCCAGGCTTCAACAATATGTGAACCGTGAACTTCCTGATGTTCAAGCTGGTTTTAGAAAAGGCAGAGGAACCAGAGATCAAATGGCCAACATCCGCTGGATCATGGAAAAAGCAAGAGAGTTCCAGAAAACATCTATTTCTGCTTTATTGACTATGCCAAAGCCTTTGACTGTGGATCACAATAAACTGTGGAAAATTCTGAGAGAGATGGGAATACTAGACCACCTAACTTGCCTCTTGAGAAATCTGTATGCAGGCCAGGAAGCAACAGTTAGAACTAGACATGGAACAACAGACTGGTTGCAAATAGGAAAAGAAGTATGTCAAGGTTGTATATTGTCACCCTGCTTATTTAACTTATATGCAGAGTACATCATGAGAAATGTTGGACTGGAAGAAACACAAGCTGTAATCAAGATTGCTGGGAGAAATATCGATCACCTCAGATATGCAGATGACACCACCCTTATGGCAGAAAGTGAAGAGGAACTAAAAAGCCTCTTGATGAAAGTGAAAGAGGAGAGTGAAAAAGTTGGCTTAAAGCTCAACATTCAGAAAACGAAGATCATGGCATCTGGTCCCATCACTTCATGGGAAATAGATGGGAAACAGTAGAAACAGTGTCAGACTTTATTTTGGGGGGCTCCAAAATCACTGCAGATGGTGATTGCAGCCATGAAATTAAAAGATGCTTACTCCTTGGAAGAAAAGTCATGACCAACCAAGATAGTATATTCAAAAGCAGAGACACTACTTTGCTGACTAAGGTCCATCTAGTCAAGGCTATGGTTTTTCCAGTAGTCATGTATGGATGTGAGAGTTGGACTGTGAAGAAGGCTGAGCACTGAAGAATTGATGCTTTTGAACTGTGGTGTTGGAGAAGACTCTTAAGAGTCCTTTGGACTGCAAGGAGATCCAACCAGTCCATTCTGAAGAAGATCAACCCTGGGATTTCTTTGGAAGGAATGATGCTAAAGCTGAAGCTCCAGTACTTTGGCCACCTCATAAAAAGTGTTGACTCATTGGAAAAGACTCTGATGCTGGGAGGGATCGGGGGCAGGAGGAGAAGGGGATGACCGAGGATGAGATGGCTGATGGCATCACGGACTTGATGGACGTGAGTCTGAGTGACCTCCAGGAGATGGTGATGGACAGGGAAGCCTCGTGTGCTGTGAATCATGGGTTTGCAAAAAGTTGGACACGACTGAATGACCGAACTGAACTGAACTGAACAGAGATATTTACTGAAAGTAATAAGGTTTCTAAGAAACATATAGGTAAAATGTAAAATTCTCATCTAGCATAAGGGAAGTTATTTTGAGATTTTAAAAAAAATACATACAATATCCCAGGAGGGTCAGCACAATTAACTCCTACCAGGTAAAATAGCGTCCAATTTTCTACAGCTTTCACACCTGTCTCTCACAATAGCAAAGTGATTAGGAAAGTTCAACCCTTTGTCAGGAGATACAGGTACTCAGTAGAAAAGCCAAAAAAATCAATTAGACCCATTATAACCTCTGAATTACATGTACCAAGTACTTTTGTTTGGAAGCTGTGAAGTTGGGGTGTGTGGTGGTGGAGGGGTACTTTTGATCCAGGAGGATCTGTGTTCTTCAAACAAGTCCTTTCACTGTGCCCAAGCGCAAATCATTTATTTCTCGAGGCACGTTTTTGGATTCTTCTGTTCCCTACCCTCCTCCTACAAGGACCTGAGAGATAGTATAAGGAAAGGGCTAGCAACACTACCTTGATTCCTAGACAGTGTCTCTCCTGATTCCTCAGTCTCCCTATACAGGGGACCAGACACAAGCCTGAAGCAGCCTTCCTGTCTTTGGTAAAGTTTAGACCCAGTCCTGCTTGTTTTTCATGAGTCTTGCTGCAGCCCCTTAAGACTTCTTTTGTCAAATGGGCCTCCCACTCAGAGCCCACTCTCCTGTCCAGTGTCTATTTCTGTGATGACTCAGAAGTCTTTTGTACATGTATCCAGAGAAAACCGTAATGCAAAAAGACACACACTCCAGTGTTCATTTCAGAACTGTTAACAATAGCTAAGACATGGAAGCAACCTAAATGTCCAGGAGAGAAAAGGATAAAGATGTGTTACAGATATACATAACAGAATACTACTCAGCCATAAACAGAATAAAAGAATGTTAACTACAGCAACATGGGTGGACCTAAAGATTGTCATATGAAATGAAGTCAGACAGAGAAAGACAAATACCATGTGATAGTGCGTATATGTAGAATCTAAAATAAAACACAAATGAACTCATTTATGAAATAGAAGCAGACTCACACTCATAGGAAAAAACCCTGTAGTTGCTAAAGGGTAAATAGGAAGTGGCAGGGAGGGATAAATTAGAAATTTTGGAGTAATGTATATATGTGTGTGCATTGGTTTGGCCAAAAAGCTCAACTTTTTCCATAAAAGGTTATGGATATATATATATATATCATAGTAATGATATCATAGTGGAGAAGTAAGTGGCAACCAAAAGTGATTATATATCACTTTGCTGTACATCTGAAACTAACAAAACTTTGTAGATCAACTGTACTTCAATTTTTTTAATTAATATAAAAATAATCCAAATGTTCCAAAAATAGGAGAAAAAAGATCAATTGTATATCTCAGAAGCCCTCATGGGACTTAAACTAAAAATACACAGTGAACAGTGCTGGGAACTTCTTTGGCTCTCAAAAGGTGTGTATGAATGGATTAATCAAAAAAAAAAAAAGGAGGTTAAATGAAGAAACTATTTTTCTGCTTAATAAGTGTGTAAAATTGAGTCTGGGCTTCCCTGGTGGCTCAGTGGTAAACAATCCACCTGCCAAGCAGGAGACATGAGTTCAATCCCTGGGTCAGGAAGATCCCCTGGAGAAGGAAATGGAAGCTCACTTCAGTATTACTGCCTAGGAAATTCAATGAGCAGAGGAGCCTGGTGGGCTACAATCTGATGGAGTTACAATCAGACATGACTTAGCGGCTAAACAACAACAACAAAATGCAGTCAGTAAATCCTGTGGGTTTTTTTTTTTTTTCATTTAATCCTTGAAATGTACCAATCTCCCCAAAGGACCCTATTATCCTATAGATGTTATCCTATAGATGTTGTAGCAAATTACTATAAATTTAGTAGTTTAAAACAACACAAATGTGTTCTCTCCCATTTCTGCAAGTCAGAAGACTAAAATTAAGGCGTCATCATGGTTGCATTCCTCCCATGTTTCTAAGGTAGAATTGACTTCCCTGCCTTTTCCAGCTTCTGGAGGTTACCTCCATCCCTAGCTTCTGGACCCCTTCTGCTATCTTCCAAAAGCATCTGTCTAACCTCTGATTCCATTGTCACATTTTTTTTTCTGACAAATTTTACCATCTTGCCTCCTTCTTATGAAGAAACTTGCAACTACATTGTGTCCACTCTGATAATCCAGAACAATATCCTTATCTCAAGACCCTTCATCACACTGGCAAAGTCCCATTGGCCGTGAAAAGTACAGTATTTCCATGTTGCAGAGATCAGGATATAGACATTGGAGGGGGTTCATTACTCTGCCTACCAGAGTCCCCAGCTTCATAGACTTCTGTGGCAGTTATAGAAATATAAGCGTGTGCTCCATTGCTCAGTGATGTGTGACTCTTTGTTGCCCCATGGACTGTGGCTGACATGGCTCCTCCGCCGAGAGAATTTTCCAGGCAAGAATACAGAAGTGGGTTGCCATTTCCTACTCCAGGGGATCTTCCCAGCCCAGGGATCGAACCTGCATTTCTGGCATCTCCTGCATTGGCAGGTGGATTCTTTACCACTAGCACCACTTGGGAAGCTTTAATGATGTTAAGAAATTTTAATCAAAATCGTTAAGGTGTGATCAAGGTCTTGTGGCTATTTTTTAATCTTTCAGAGATATACACTGGAATATTTATAGCCATGTTTATAATGGCTAAGTCTAAAGGGCAATGATAATTCATTAATATCAATTTTATGCCTATAGCCAGAATAGAAAAAGGACAAAGTATTAATTTTCTCCAACTCACCTGAATCTGCAAGTCACCTGTCCCTTCCTGGTCAGCTGGTTTTATAATCACCTCTATCTTCCTGTGACTTGTAGATGTGGGGCACAGAGAATAGAGAAACAATTGTTAGGCTTCTTTTTGCCCCAGTGTAGAGAACAGTCTCCTCTCACAATACCTTTTTTTAATTTATAGCATTAACTCTGTTTGACATTTCCAGTTGCCTTGTCCCATTACTCAGTTCAGTAGACCCCGAATGTTTGCAACAGGGACCCATTCAAAACTAGGAGCTGAACTCAGTCGTCTCTGGCTGACTTCCAGTCTCTCAGATCACAATTCTGTCCTCAAAATCTCTTAACTGTGCTTGCTTCCCATGATGGTGTCAGGTGTAAAGTTAGACAGCATCTTTTCTATCCACATATTGCAAGTTTTCTATCAGCTAGAGTTTAAAAGGGACAAGACATTTCTTCTGAATAAAGATCTGACAGTTTCTCTCATTTGTGCACAATTGCTTAAAAATCTCCTATAGCTATTTGTAGCAGTCTGAGGGCTCCATTCTGTGATTTTTATTAACCTCGTAGAAGTCCAGTTTGATTTTCATAAGTACAGAAATCAGTATCATAGGAAGAGCCTTGATTTTTTACCAGCAATATTCAAATCATCTGAGTGCTGAAATCACTGAGAATAAACTGAAACTTTTCTCATGAGTACTCATTATGGGTTGAATTGAGTCCCCAAAAAGATATGTTGAAGTCTTAACTTTTAGTATCTCAGAATGTGACCTCATTTAAAAATAAGGTTATTACTGGTGCAATTAGTTAAGATGAGCTCATTGGCCCCAATCCAATATGACTGGTGTCTTTAGAGGGTATATTTGACCGCAGAAATAGACATACAGAGAGGGAAGACAATATGAAGACACAGTGAGAAGGTCATTTGACAAGAAAAGCAAGGACTGGAGTCACGTATCTACAAGAAATACTTGCCAACACCAGGAGTTGGAAGAGGCAAAGAAAGAGTCTCCCCTTGAGCCACTGATAATCATAACCAACACCTTAATTTCAGACTTCCAGCCTCCTGAACTGAGAAACCTCACATTTCTATTGTTTTACACCACATAGTTTGGGGTCCTTTGTATACCAGCCGTAGGAAGCTACTGCAATGCTTAATGCGCTGCTAATGTTTGAAACAAATGCTCCTTCCATCTATTGAAAACTATCATGACAGCTTTAGTGATGATGAAATAGTAGCAGTGGTAGTTGCAGTAATATTAGTAATAGCCATCATTTATAAAATGTATACAGCTCTTGTTTAGGTCAAGCTAAATAATTTAATATATTTTTATTACAAGGAAATGAAGTCTCCTGTTAAGCAGGTCTTGCAAAATTACAAAATTAAGTGCCAGGGACGGAATTTTAGCCCAAAGCCTTCTCTTTTGATGAGCTCACTCAATTTCTCTCCCTCCAAATTAAATGTGAACTTATCTCAAAGCCATATTAGGAGATATGTGTATATGTGTGTGTGTGTATATATATATCTATATCCTAAATTCATCACAGCTTTTACCTGTGAACAAAGCAAAAACTGTGATCTTTTAACTTCATGAGCAAGCAATCAGAGGAACGAAGTTAACTTTTTATGAGCACCTGCTATTTGAAACCCATACGGATGTGCATATATTGTATCATTTAATCCTCTACAACTGTTATCTCCAAAGTAGTATTTCAATCTTTACCTTTTATGAGAAAACTCAGGCTCAGAGGGACCTGAATTGCTATTTCTTTAACTATAATGTGGACAGAAAGTGTTTCCTGCGCTCCTGCTAAGCATGCTCTTTTTGAGCAGGAAAAACACTAAACCATGAGCTAGAAGATTCATGTTCATAATTCTGGCTACATATAAACATATAGGATCTCTATTTTCTAAGTTATAAAACAGGGACAGTATCAATTTCTCTGCACACTTTATAGAACTGTTATGAGAATTCAGTGCAGTAATTATTGGGAACTTCTTGTATACTGCATAACATATATTAATTTAGGATAATTTTTTATATAATGAAGAAGAGAGAATGGAAAAGAAGTATTCAGTTGTGCTACATAAGTTCCAGGGAAAGTCATTTGATTATCACAACAATCACGTCTCCATTTTTATTTTTAGGAAGCGTAGCTTCAGCCGAGGCCAGTGCCTGGACCAACCTCATACGGCAAATAAGTATTGGAAACAGATGGGATATAATAAAGAGAAAAGGCAGCTACAACCCGTAGCTTTCAGGTTAATTGTATAGAGGAATATTAATCACAAAATCAAATGTAAGAAAGAAAAGAAAGGCCAAAAAAGGGAAGCACACAGGATTTTATTCTTTGGGAAGATATACCTTTATGGCAGAATTGAGAACACACTCCACTCTCAAAAAAATGTCTTCTTGGTTCATTTATCCAATTGAAAGAGTGTTGTCATTCAGCTCTTTTGACCAAAGTAGGCTTGAAATGCCAAAAGCCTAATCTAATATGCATCTGCCCATTTGGGCTACTCTTCCTGTTGTTTTTGGCTAGCTCATGGTTCCATGATGGTGTTGAGAAGACCATTGAAAATATATTTTGCTGCCTCTGGGATAAAAGGGTTTTGCAATCATCCTTTCCCCTCCCAGCCCTGGGTATTGTTGATCATTTGGTCATTTTTGTTTACCCCTCTGGGCCTAGCATTTCATGACTTGTCCCTCCCTGGGGTGGATATAATCTTTCACTAGTGCCTTCTCACTCAAAAAGAAAGCACTGTGACATCTTGATGAAGTTCCTGGATGACTCAGAGCCTCAAGTCAGTGCCAAAGGCTTGAATATAGTAAATGTAATTAGGGATCAATTTATAGTAACTTTCTTAGTCTGAGGAGGTCAGACTTCTGTAATTAGAAAAGAGGAGTGGAGAATTCATTAATAATAATAAGAATGAGGTGATGATTGTTTAGAATAAAAAAGTGATGACATCAACAATCACAACCACAGCAAGCACAGCGGTCACTTGTTTACAGCCTGCTCTCCATTAATGCTTTTTGTACATAATGTGTAATTCTCAGAACAGTTTTATAGGATAGCATATTCAGTTTAGAGATGAGAATAATGAAGGCCTTGGTCATAGACATAGCAAATGACAAGGTAAGAGTTTGAAGACTTGTAGTCACCCTTCTACCTCTGAAATTGATCTCACAGCTACAAATTTTGAGTCCATGCCCTGACTGTAGCTCATTAATCTGGATCCTAACACATTGTCTATTTCATGCTATTCTTATCCCCTAAATGTCTAGATACTATTCCTATCCCTCCAGTCATTCAACAGAGAGACTGTCTGGAACTGAACCCTTTTACTCTTCCCTGACTTTCCACACCTCTGCTTTCTAGACAAACTCAGAACCAGCACCTTGTGAATCATCTCACTGCACACCGGACAGGACTCTGGAGAACATCACCTGATAGGATCAAGATTGAATTGAACACAATTCTGTGGACAATACATTTGTAATTATGAAACTGACTTCTTGAGTGGAATCTCTTCTCTCACTTCTTGGCTCTCCCTCTTTTGTCTTCATTTCTCTTTCTATTTAACACTTACTTTTGAGGTGGCTCATATGGTAAAGAATCTGCCTGCAGTGTGAGAGACCCAGGTTTAATCCCTAGGTCAGGAAGACCCTCTGGAGAAGGGAATGGGTACCCACTCCAGTATTCTTGCCTGGAGAACTCCACGGACAGAGGAGCCTGGAGGACTATGATCCACGGGATCACAAAGAGTCAGAGTCCACTAACACTTTCACCTCACTTTCTTTCTTTCCGAGGTTCCAAGGTAACTTGTCACAATTTTACACTAGATATGGATACTTATAAGGGGATTGTAGTCAACTTAGCTTTTCAGTAATTGTTTCAGGGACATAAGTCTAAATTCTTTTTCTTAAATACAATACCTTGAGTTAATAAGCATGTAAATTATCTCTCAACAAGTGGGAGAAAATACTAATTTACTAATCACTATAAGAGCTCTAAAACCTTTATGCCATGGCTTCCCAGTAAAAGATGAATAAGGAAACATGGCTTCGGCCAGGGAGTGGTTAACTTTTCTCTTCTCCCACAAACTGATGATAATCAGTACATTAAGTGCTTTCAAAATATGGAGACAGAATGTATTTGAACATTGACACTCAAAGCAAAAGAACAAAGGTTAAGAGATAGATTAAAGCATTTAGGAAAACGCTACTGATCCACTGAAAAGTACTCCAGTAAATTTTAGGGTATTCTTTTCTAAGCATCACTCCTCCTCCCTTGGATAGAAGCACAAAAGTAGTTGCATATGACTCTGAACTCCCTATTTATGGGCTGAGAATATAAAGTAGGAAAAGGTTATTGATTTTTCCTCTGTTAATAATATCCTCAGGAAAAACATTATTTTAGCCCATAATAATTTATAGCAAAATCTGTTTTCAATCAAGTTGTGTCTGTTTATATTCTCCTTGGAGAACAGGTCAATTTGGTCTTCCTGAGGTCAGCATTCTGACATATGTCTCTGATTCTTATGCATCCAGAAATGGGCAAACCAGTCCACCGATAATTATATAAGAGGAAATTAAGAAAAAAAGGTGAAAAGAGAATTTCATTGGAAATTCTCTCTTCTGTGGAATGTCAGGAGAACTTAAACACAGCACACTCCTCAGGACCAAGTGAAGAAGACTTACCTATGCCTGGCCAAGTGTACAGGATATTGAATGATAAATGGGTGGGTAATAACACAGAAGCTTATGCTTAAAATGAGAGAAATCTATTAGATGATGGTAAAACTCATAAATGTTGAGTTAAAGTACCTGGGCCTAGTGTCATCCTGACACTCGATATGGCCCTGGGGAAATTATTTAATGTGCGTAATTTTCATATTTTTCACCTATAAAGTCACATTTCCTTGGCTACTTCAACATATGATTGTTCTTCAAGTTGCATAAGAGAGTAAACAAAATATTTCATAAATTGAAATAGTTTGACAGGCATCCCCTTAGTCATGTCAGCATAAGATTTGGAGCCCTTCTTCCTTGCTGGCCTCTCCCTCAGAACCTGGGGAGGGTTCCTGGGGCTCTGATCCACTGGTATCTGATGCTGTCAACCCAGTCTTTCTAGACCTGGAAGAAATATGAGCTTTCTGGAATGAGTAGGTGAATCAACAATCCACTGCTTATATATCACAGCTTGAATGTGGTTGGAGAGGCTGTGGATAAAAGCCTTTTCTATCCTTCATAGGAGTGGTAGCTCCTTTTCCTTCTTTCTTTGCTTAGCCATAATGCTGCAGGATTTGTGCTGCATTGAAAGTGATTTCCAATTCGACTTGGAAAACCTCTCTTCCCATTCAAGTTTGCCTTCCTTTTTACTTTTTATAATACCTGTTAAGCACCTAATATTGACATGCCATAGCTTGGTGTGGTCTTCTATAATCTATGCTCAGTTAATCTATGACCGTGGTCTAACTTTGCATATTCTATCTATGGAATTAATGATCTTTTATGAGTTATTAATTAATAAACTTTATGATCATCTTCTTCAAAATATTAGAAAGAAGTTGGAGCAAGCCATAGCTGTTCTGTTTCTAAAGAATCCTGTCAAGCAGAGATGCTTAAGCACACAAAAGCCATTTCTCATGAGTGTGATAATCTGGTGAATTCACGAAATTTCAGTTAAGTCATGGAGTGGGGCCAAAACTTTTCTTCCCCTTACGAAATCCAACAACTTGTGACATATGCAAGACTCTTAACTTCTATCACTAGAATTGTCCCAGACTCCCTTCCTTACCTACCATTCAGCTAACAAATATGGAAATAAACCTACAAATATGTTTGGGCTTTGGTTTCAGTGTTTTAAGATCAGATCCGTCCCCCTAAAATCATTTTTGTCTCTCACTCTTGATAATAATTTTCTTAGAAAGAGGAGCAATGTGATGGAAAACGGTTAAAAATAACTATAGGATCAAATATTTTATTCCTTTTTTATAATGAAAATTAAAAATCTAAAACAGATCAATGAATAGATATGACACTGGTTTGATGGAGAAAGTCTTGATTCCCTTCTTGACTTTGTTAACATTAATCTTTTCAACATAAAACAAGATATTTATAACGGTCTTTCCTTCCTCACTGGCTGGTGATGCTTATGAAACTAAGTATTATGCAAAAAAAGTGCTTTGCAACTTTAAAATACCATACAAATGTAAAAGTGATTATTAATAAAGAATTTCCAATACTGTAGGACTGACTCTCTTCCCCTTCTCTAGTCAGAAAAATATTCTAGGACCTCAAATTTCACATCTATTAAAAGATGCTTGTAGAAAGTACAGCTCAAGTCCCTTCTAGCTCTAACATTAGATCATTCTAAGTAGGTTGGACATTTCATCCAAGATATTTTAAAGGAATAAACCACTTTCCTAATGAAAGAAATTTTCAAAATAGAATACTTTGAACCTTCCTTATGAGTCATTTCACAGTTGGGGTACACTTTCTAATTTTATTTTCAACCATTACCAATCAATCACTGGAGGAAGGAAAATAACCTGAGTTAGAACCTTTTAAAATGCTTTAACAATTCAGCCTACCAGAAAAACTGTCTATGGTTAAGGAAATCACTCATTTTCATAAAATTTGTATGTTCGAACTGTCCACTAGTTGATAGCATTTAAGAGGCAAATAAAGCTAAATAATTTGCCAGAAAAGTATATAAATGGGATATTATGACTGCATTCTTTAAGAAAATATAATCAGCCCTGGTTACAAGAGAACTGGCCTCATCCTTGTTGCAAGACAGCTTTAAAGAAGCTATAGGCTCCTAAAAATACATTTTAATAGCACCTACCTTTAGTTTTATAGATAAAAAATGAGACTTAGAAAGGTGAAGTGACTTATTCAAGGTCATATGGCAATCTGGCAAAAGAAAAACATTAGATATATGCTGCAACTCCAATTATAGTGTTATTTTTTTTAACTATATAGTGTGTCTGTGTAACTGATTGATGCTAAGCAATAAATGGAAGCAGGAAAAGAGATAGACATGTGAACTGAGAGTGTTGCAGGTGTTTTGTTGTTGTTGTTGTTGTTGTTGTTGTTGTTTTCACTGGCCTCTCAGCATGTGGGATCCTAGTTCCCTAACCAGGGACTGAACTTGTGTCCCTTGCATTGGAAGCGTGGAGTCTTAACAATTGGACTGCCAGAGAAGTCCCATCATATAAAACATTTTTAATAGGAAATTGGCTTTCTGGAGATTCATATCCCTTATACATCAGGAATTGAAAAGTGTCAAAAACTCAGCACCTTAGTATATAAAAGCAGTGCTTTTATATAGTGTGATTTCTATTAAAAATGCTGTGATAATATCTTTTTATATGAATTTGGGAATAATCATAAATTATAATTACTTGATTAACAGATAACTGTATTTACAAAAAAAAAAAAAAATACCTAATGAGAGTTGTTGTCTTTGGGAGCTGGGCAATCAACAGAGGACTTAGGCTTTGCCTTGGAGCAGCTATGAGATCTCATATAAATCAGAAATGGTACCATTTCTGGCTCTCACAATGAGTCATCTATGATCAATATCAAAAGGCTAAATACTAGAAAAGACCCCAGAATTTTGTCAGTTAGTTGATTCATGAGCTTTAAACCTCATCTTTTAAATCGTGTAATTATATTGATATCAGTTGTCTCTAACTATAAGAACCTTGAGAAACTCAATTTAGGGCACTGCTCAAATTCTAACACCCTTTGATAGCTATAGTGAGATGATGATTTCTAATTACTCCCTCCCATAGTCTTTTCCCAAAATATTTGACCTGAGAAATGAGGGGATTACACTCAACCAAAAGGATATCAACATTGTTAAAAGCAAAAGACCCTTTGTTAGTTGTGTGTGTGGGTGTGTGGGTTTTTTTTTTTTTTTTTGGTGGTGGTGGGGGGAACACCATTTTAAGAAACAAATGTCTACTAAATAAATTACATTTATTATATAATGATTAGGGCTTTGTTGTTGTTGTTATTGGGCAAGGAAATATATAACTGACAATAATAGCTCCCAATCAGCATGTGCTTTCCAGTCATAATCATTTCAGCCAACTTGACAGTCCAGTAAATCTGGGTAATCTTGTTGAAAGGTAATGCATCATACCTGTTCTAGTATTAGACCTGTTGAAAAGTTCTGTAGCACCTCTGATACTGCCATTAACAAGTTTGGAAAATTCCTGCTCAAAATTATCCTGATGGCCCCCTAAAATTGAGAATAATCAGTACTTGTTGTAAAGTCCTAAGTGAATAACTGAACTAGACTCAGAATAGAAGCAAACATAAATATCAGAAAGGATCTGAAATATTCAGGTTTTATTCATTTTTAATTAGACTGCACACCCCTAGGTGAAATGCATTTTTTTGGTTACATTTTGTGGGGGTGTTAAAGCATTCTTAACTCATGATGAGTCAAGCATATATTTCAGAGAACTGTTGAAATTTTCCCCAGTAAAACTTGAAAACTTAAGAGAACCCTGTGGTCTGAACAGTTTTCTTTTAGAACTCCTGCCTCTAACCATATGGGTTGCTGAGTAAGATGTATTTTTAGGAGGATAGTACATACCATATACCACCATTGCAATCCTGATAAAAAAAGAACTAACTCTTCACAGTCATACATCAATAGTAATTAAAATCTCTGTGTTCTTGCTCTGAGTGGGGATTCTGTGACCTCAGGAAGCCCTGGGCTTTCTCAGGACTCAATTTCTGCCTTGATCAATTGGAAAGGTTGAACCAGATTCATTCAAACACTTTAAGGCATCTCTTGAGTTCCTTCCTAGATCAAAAGTTCTAAAAACTATAGGTCTATATAACACCTTGTCTAGATTTGGTTTTTCCGACATTACAACCCTTGTTTTCTGAAGCAGAGAATTGTTTGACAGACATTACCAAGTCTACACTCTTTGTTTGATTTTTACGCATTTATTTATTCTTTCCTTCAACCATTCAGCAGAGTTTTATTAGATACCTACTTTGTACCAAGCACAAAACCAGCAACTACAGAGAGAGGAGTTATAAAGAAACAGGGTCTGGCTTCAAAATGCTTAGGAGTAGTGATTAAACACTCAAGTAATTGGGTGATTGTAATTGAATGTGGTTTAAGTGTTGTGGTGGAGAAGCCCTGGAATAATGAACACAACAGAGGGACACTTAGAGCAGGAAGGGGTTCCCAGGGGAAAAAAATTATTCTCAGAGGGTACATACAGCTTAGTTAGATGAAGAAAGAATATGGTGACATGGGCAGAATCATGTAGACGTTTGAAAACATGGTAAGGAGTTTATCACAGCTGAAGGCTACTGTGTGTGACGGTCAGGATGGGAAGTGAAAGTGAAAGTTGCTCAGTCCTGTCTGACTCTTTGCGACCCCATGCACGTAGTCCATGGAATTCTCCAGGCCAGAATACTGGGGTGGATAGCCTTTTGTGTGATGGGCAGGGTGGGAAGGCTTGGCTTAATACTGAGCCAAAGAATCAGGCAAAGCATTGCATGAGGCAAGTTTTATGAGTCTGGCAGTGAACTTGGATTTCAGCTTAAATGTAATGAGAGGTCACTGGAGAATTTAAGCAGTGGGGTGACATTGTCAGATTTGCATTTTAGAAGGATCACTTGGGCGGCAGAAGAAGGAAAAAAGATGGGAGAAGAAAGAGGACAAAAAGAGCCTGGCAGCAGATAAACCAGCTAGGGATCTTTTGCTAAAATTCATGAGAAAGCCTGAATTTAAAAAAAAAAAAAAGAAAGAAAAAGAAAAAGCTGCAGGAAAACTAAGGCCTTGAAGAAATTTGAGAAATAGGAAACAAAATTATGACTGGACATAAGGACACTAAGGGGTGAATGTTCTGGTTAAATTCTTTGGATCTAAAATTCAGTCTCAAATCACCTTACAAATTAGAGCAAATATAATTGACCACATGGTAAGCCTGTGGATATCCACAGTTGCACTTTGCATCTTTCCCTGTAGACCCTCTACTGAGGTTTCAATGATTGAAAAAAAACAGCGTGACAAAAATCTTTTACCAAACAAAAATATCCCCAAACCCCATTAGACAGTGTGTAATGAAATGTTACAAATGGAGGATTACAAGGGAAAAAATATAAATGACCATAAATCCAGGGGGAATCAACTCTTCTTTCCAGAATATGTTCAACTTTAATAAAGAAACTTAATAAGCTCATGCATTCCTGCCAGCTATCAATATGACCACTGCTGATCAATAGCATTTATTTCTGGAGAGAAAGAGGGGCCAGGGAGGGATGTCAGAGCAGCATGTTGGTGCTAAAGCTTGTGAGTAATGACACAGTGTGGCGGGTAATGAAGATTTGATAGAGGAAACAGCCCAGCAAGCCCATCTTTGTCTCTGAATATCAAACTGTGTCGCTCCTCCAAATCCTATTAACACCTCTTATTCTACAACTGGCTTTTGGGCTTCATGTCATCTCAAAGGAAAACAAAAAAGAAAATGCTGTTTATTTTCCCCTGTGTTTATAAATCTAAATAAAACTCAACACTTTGAAATTGGAAATGAAATTTTGGTCAGAGGCCAGTTTCACCTAGGGAAGGATGAACTTAACAGATAATCAGAGATTTTCCACTGTGGTATGGATTGTCTTGGAAAGAATGGAGCTATGATTGTTTATAAAAATATAGAACAGGAAAGCAGATGAATATTACTTAAGACATTGGTAAGAAGATTGCTGCACGGGGAAAAATTTAGGTGAAATTAATTCTGAAAGTCCTTACAATCCCCAAATCTCTCTCCTTTCTTTCTTACCTTTCTTTCTCTATATTTACTTTTCCTCCCCCTCACTCATTCTTTTAAATGTATACTCCATAGGGCTTTTTTCAGAAAAATACTTAAAGATAGCCTATAGATATGTTGACAATAAAACACAATATAAAGAAAATAAAGAAATGGAGGCAAAATAAAAATAAGAATCTAAGATGAAGTGGCTCAGTGTTAAAGACTCTGCCTGCAATGCAGGAGCAACAGGAGACATGGGTTCAACTCCTGGGTCAGGAAGATCCCATGGAGAACGAAATGGCAAACCACTCCAGTATTCTTGCCTGCAGAATCCCATGGCCAGAGAAGGATTGCAGGCTACAGTCCATAAGGTCACAGAGTCCAACAAGACTATAGTGATTTAGCATGCACAAGAGGTGGATTAGTATTCAAAATATAAACCTTAAAATGGTGTGTATTTCCTAGACATGAGGTTATATTTTGTTTGGTGCTTGTTAGAGATAAAATTAAATTAATTATTAGACAAATAAATGGAGAATTATAAACACAGAATTATAAACACTTTCTCAGTCTGATAATGAAAGGAATATTTTCTTAGAAGAAACAACATATTTTCTTGGTTCTGACTTCTAAATTTCTTCTTAGGGGTTCTCATAAATAGAAGACATTATGATTTTGGTGGGTTACATCTTCAAAGTTTTGTTTTAATAACTCCAGCATTACAAATAACTGTGAAAAGAAGAGAAGCAAAAAGCAAAGGAAAAAAGGAAAGATATACCATTTGAATGCAGAGTTCCAAAGAATAGCAAGGAGAGATAAGAAAGCCTTCCTCAGTGATCAGTGCAAAGAAATAGAGGAAAATAATAGAATGGAAAGGCTAGAGATCTCGTCAAAAAAATCAGAGATACCAAGGGAACATTTCATGCAAAGATGGGCTCAATAAGGACAGAAATGGCATGGACCTAACAGAAGCAGAAAATATTAAGAAGAGGTGGCAAAAATACACAGAACTGTGCAAAAAGATCTTCACAACCCAGATGTTCACAATGTTGTGATCACTTACCTAGAGCCAGACATCCTGGAATGTGAAGTCAAGTGGGATTTAGAAGCATAACTACAAAGCTAGTGGAGGTGATAGAATTCCAGTCGAGCTATTTCAAATCCTGAAAGATGATGTTGTGAACATGCTGCACTCAATATGCCAGCAAATTTGGAAAACTCAGCAGTGGTCACAGGACTCAGAAGGTTAGTTTTCATTCCAATCCCAAAGAAAGGCAGTGTGAAAGAATGCTCAAACTACCACACAATTGCACTCATCTCATATGCTAGTCAAGTAATACTCAAAAATCTTCAACCCAGGCTTCTACAATACATGAACTGTGAACTTCCAGATGTTGAAGCTGGCTTCAGAAATAGCAGAGGAACCAGAGATCAAATTGCCAACATCTGCTGGATCATCAAAAAAGCAAGAGAGTTGCAAAAACCTCTATTTCTGCTTTATTGACTATGTCAAAGCCTTTGACTCTGTGGATCACAATAAACTGTGGAAAATTCTGAAAGAGATGGGAATACCAGACCACCTGACCTTCATCTTGAGAAATCTGTATTCAGGTCAGGAAGCAACAGTTAGAACTGGACATGGAACAACAGACTGGTTCCAAATAGGAAAAGGAATACCTCAAGGTTGTATATTGTCACCTTCCTTATTTAACTTAGGAAGGTTAGCAATAATGAGAAACGCTGACCTGGATGAAGCACAAGCTGGAATCAAAATAGCTGGGAGAAAAAATTAATAACCTCAGATATGCAGATGACATCACCCTTATGGCATAAAGAGAAAAACTAAAGAGCCTCTTGATGAAAGTGAAAGAGGAGAGTGAAAAAGATGGCTTAAAGCTCAACATTCAGAAAAATAAGATCATGGCATCTGATCTCATCACTTCAAGGCAAATAGATGGGGAAACAATGGAAACAGTGGCAGACTTTATTTTGGGGGGCTCCAAAATCACTGTAGATGGTGATTACAGCCATTAAATTAAAAGACGCTTACTCCTTGGAAGAAAAGTTATGACCAACCTAGATAGAATATTAAAAAGCAAGACATGACTTTGCCAACTAAAGTCTGTCTAGTCAAAGCTAGGGTTTTTCCAGTGATCATGTTTGGATGTGGGAGTTGAACTATAAAGAAAGCTGAGCACCGAACAATTGATGCTTTTGAACTGTGGTGTTGGAGAAGGCTCTTGAGAGTCCCCTGGATTGCAAGATCCAACCAGTCCATCCTAAATGAGATCAGTCCTGAATATTCATTGGAAGGATTGATGCTGAAGCTGAAATTCCAGTACGTTGGCCACCTGATGGGAAGAACTGACTCACTGGAAAAGACCCTGATGCTGGGAAAGATTGAAGGCAGGAGAAGAGGACAACAGAGGATGAGATGGCTGGATGGCATCACTGACTCAATGGACACGACTTTGGGTAAACTCTGGGAGTTGGTGATGGACAGGAAGGCCTAGGCGTGCTGCAGTCAATGGGGTCTCAAACAGTCAGACAAGACTGAGCGACTGAACTGAACTGACTGAAACAATGAACACTCCTAACAAGGATATTTCTGTATGTTTGTTTGTTCTTTGCTGTTGTCCTATTTTGTTCTAAATTTTTACACCAATGAAAATTCTTTAAAAAAAATCTCCTTCTAAGCTTTAGCAGCATGTGATCTTAAGAGTGCTGCAGTCCATGGGGTCGCAAAGAGTTGGACGTGACTGAGCAACTGAAATGAACTGAACTGAATAATGTTTGTATGATAGAGGATTCTAAATTAAGTTCAACCTGTCAAGATATAATTAACTTCTCATAGCAGGGTTCTTTATAAAGTTACTGTTCTAGTGTATTCAGGGTCAACACCTAGCTGGCTCATTGTTTTTTTTGTACAATTTGTTTCTTGTATAATGATTAAATTAATTAATAAGTATTCACAGTGGATCTACTTTGTGCTATAGTGAAGAATATTTTCCTCTTGTCTTATTAGTAGGAATTTTTTAAAATTTTTAATCAAAAGTATTTCTTGCTTTTTATTGTGTTTTATCATATTTTGATACTAGAGCAATAATCTAAACTATATATATTTTAAATGTTTGTTGTATAAATTTTAGGTACTTTAAAACTGCTTCAAAATAAGCTGAGGTATCCTGATTTTTAAATTACTGATGATAAGCTGAGATACAAAGTTTCTATGACAAAAATTTGGGGGAAAACAGATAAGAGGAGGATAAGGAGAGAACCAATATGAAGAAAATGCTAAGTGAAAAAGGTCTGAATTCAAGTGTCGGTGTTACTCTTTACTACTTTTGTATCGTGGAGGAACAAAATCAATCTGAGCTCCAGTCTCCTCATCTCTATATAGAAAACATCAATACTACTTCCCAGTTTTATTGTGAGGCTTAAATAAAGTAATGAAAACCAAAATGTAAACTATTATGCTTTTTGCGATGATAAAAAACTGTTATAGTTTTTATATAAAAAAAGAAATTAGAATTTTCATAAGCAAGCTAACAACTGAATTTCCAAGGCTACAATGCCTTTGGAATATAGACAGATTTTTGCTTATTCAGAAGTTCTCTGTAATACTTTAGGGATGCGGTGGATAATATAGAAAAGAACAAGGGAGTTACTTTTTCTCTACATTTCTGAGGATCTCCCCATCCCAAAGCAGCATTTTCTAGCAATAAATAATCACTGAGAACATTTCTCCAAAGAAGACATACGGATGGCTAACAAACACATGAAAAGATGCTCAACATCACTCATTATTAAAGAAATGCAAATCAAAACCACAATGAGGTACCACTTCACACCAGTCAGAATGGCTGCGATCCAAAAATCTGCAAGCAATAAATGCTGGAGAGGGTGTGGAGAAAAGGGAACCCTCCTACACTGTTGGTGGGAATGCAAACTAGTACAGCCACTATGGAGAACAGTGTGGAGATTCCTTAAAAATTGCAAATAGAACTACCTTATGACCCAGCAATCCCACTTCTGGGCATACACACTGAGGAAACCAGAATTGAAAGAGACACATGTACCCCAATGTTCATCGCAGCACTGTTTATAATAGCCAGGACATGGAAACAACCTAGATGTCCATCAGCAGATGAATGGATAAGAAAGCTGTGGTACATATACACAATGGAGTATTACTCAGCCGTTAAAAAGAATTCATTTGAATCAGTTCTGATGAGATGGATGAAACTGGAGCCGATTATACAGAGTGAAGTAAGCCAGAAAGAAAAACACCAATACAGTATACTAACACATATATATGGAATTTAGGAAGATGGCAATGACGACCCTGTATGCAAGACAGGGAAAGAGACACAGATGTGTATAACGGACTTTTGGACTCAGAGGGAGAGGGAGAGGGTGGGATGATTTGGGAGAATGACATTCTAACATGTATACTATCATGTGAATTGAATCGCCAGTCTATGTCTGACGCAGGATGCAGCATGCTTGGGGCTGGTGCATGGGGATGACCCAGAAAGATGTTATGGGGAGGGAGGTGGGAGGGGGTTCATGTTTGGGAATGCATGTAAGAATTAAAGATTTTAAAATTTAAAAAAAAAATTAAAAAATAAAATAAAATAAAATCAAAAAAAAAATAATCACTGAGAAAAGCAATGGGAATTCTGTTTTCAGATACAAATCAAGGTTTTCTAGTAGCAAAGGCTAGAGAAGACATGTCTAATAGAAAGAGGGAACTATCTAGGGCAATGGGATAGAGAAGTTTTATTGTTAATGATCAGGAAAACCTTGCTTGTACAAATAGGGAAATTTCCATTAGCCAGAAATATTTTTCTTCACATTATATCTATAAAATGATTTCAGGATAACAGAAAAGATTCTCAACTCTGGTCTGGGTCACACGTCACCCTCATTCTAGGTTCCTGTGTCTCCTACAGATCTGTAGCAGTTGTGTTTCTTTCATGAAGTCTTTCATGATGTAAAAAAATGCATTTTATCTTGTTTCTGAGATGTGGGACATCCTTATCCCTCTGCAATAATTTCTATTAAATCCTGTATTTTTTATGGGGGGCGGGGTGCATAGCATCACTGACTCGATGGACGTGAATCTGAGTGAACTCCAGGAGTTGGTGATGGACAGGGAGGCCTGGTGTGCTGCGATTCATGGGGTTGCAAAGAGTCGGACACGACTGAACTGAACTGATTTGTAAATTTCACTTATTTTATCACTGACTCAACAAACTTTTATTATACATATTTCATTATGTTCTAGGCATCATGGTTTTGCATTCCAGTCCCTTACAATGAAAAGGACATCTTTTTGTGGGTGTTAGTTCTAAAAGGTCTTGTAGGTCTTCATAGAACTGTTCAACTTCAGCTTCTTCAGCGTTACTGGTTGGGGCATAGACTTGGATTACTGTGATATTTAATCGTTTGCCTTGGAAATGAACAGAGATCATTCTGTTGTTTTCGAGATTGCATCCAAGTACTGCATTTCGGACTCTTTTGTTGACCATGATGGCTACTCCATTTCTTCTAAAGGATTCCTGCCCACAGTAGTAGATATAATGGTCATCTGAGTTAAATTCACCCATTCCAGTCCATTATAGTTCTTTAATTCCTAGAATGTCGATGTTCACTCTTGCCATCTCTTGTTTGACCACTTCCAATTTGCCTTGATTCATGGACCTGACATTCCCGGTTCCTATGCAATATTGCCCCTTACAGCAATGGACCTTGCTTCTATCACCAGTCACATCCACAACTGGGTATTGTTTTTCCTTCAACTCCATCCCTTCATTCTTTCTGGAATTATTTCACCACTGATCTCCAGTAGCATACTGGGCACCTACTGACCTGGGGAGTTCCTCTTTCAGTATTCTAACATTTTGCCTTTTCATACTGTTCATGGGGTTCTCAAGGCAAGAATACTGAAGTGGCTTGCCATTCCCTTCTCCAGTGGACCACATTCTGTCAGACCTCTCCACCATGACCCGCCTGTCTAGGGTTGCCCTGCGGGCATGGTTTAGTTTCACTGAGTTAGACAAGGCTGTGGTCCTAGTGTGATTAGATTGACTAGTTTTCTGTGAGTATGGTTTCAGTGTGTCTGCCCTCTGATGCCCTCTTGCAAACCTACCATCTTACTTGGGTTATTCTTACCTTAGGCTTGGGGGGTTTCTCTTCACGGCTGCTCCAGCAAATCGCAGCCACTGCTCCTTACCTTGGACAAAGATCTCCTCACCGCCGCCCTTCCTAACCTTCAATGTGGGATAGCTCCTCTAGGCCCTCCTGTGCCAGTGCAGCCACTGCTCCTTGGACATGGGGTAGCTCTTCCCGGACGCTGCCCCTAACCTTGGATGCTGGGTAGCTCCTCTTGGCCGTTCCTGCTCCGTTGCAGCCTGGCACTCTCGGCCACTGCCCCTGACCTAGGACGTGAGGTAACTCCTCGTGGCTGCCGCCCTTCGGGCATGGGGTCCTCCCGGCTTCTGCCCCTGACCTCGGACGTGGGGTAGCTCCTCTCAGCCACGGTTAGTGAACCAGTCGCAGCTGCACACAAGAGAAGACTCTACACATGGACATCACCAGATGGTCAACACCGAAATCAGATTGATTATATTCTTTGAAGCCAAAGTTGGGGAAACTCTATACAGTCAACAAAAATAAGACCAGGAGCTGACTGTGGCTCAGATCATGGACTCCTTATTACCAAATGCAGACTTAAATTGAAGAAAGTAGGAAAAACCGCTAGACCATACAGGTATGACCTAAATCAAATCCCTTATGATTATACAGTGGAAGTGAGAAATAGATTTTAGGGCCTAGATCTGATAGAAGAGTGCCTGATGAACTATGGAATGAGGTTCGTGACATTGTACATGAGACAGGGATCAAGACCATCCCCATGGAAAAGAAATGCTAAAAAGCAAAATGGCTGTCTGGGGAGGCCTTACAAATAGCTGTGAAAAGAAGAGAAGTGAAAAGCAAAGGAGAAAAGGAAAGATATAAGCATCTGAATGCAGAGTTCCAAAGAAAAGCAAGAGATAAGAAAGCCTTCTTCAGCATCAGTATGAACAAAGCTAGTGGAGGTGATGGAATTCCAGTGGAGCTATTTCAAATCCTGAAAGATGAAGCTGTGAAAGTGCTACACTCAATATGCCAGCAAATTTGGAAAACTCAGCAGTGGCCACAGGACTGGAAAAGGTCAGTTTTCATCCCAATTCCAAAGAAAGGCAATGCCATGAATGCTCAAACTACCACACAATTGCACTCATCTCACATACTAGTAAAGTAATGCTCAAAATTCTCCAAGCCAGGCTTCAGCAATACATGAACCGTGAACTTCCTGATGTTCAATCTGGTTTTAGAAAAGGCAGAGGAACCAGAGATCAAATTGCCAACATCCGCTGGATCATTGAAAAAGGAAGAGAGTTCCTAAAAAACATCTATTTCTGCTTTATTGACTATGCCAAAGCCTTTGACTGTGTGGATCACAATAAACTGTGGAAACACCTGACCTGCCTCTTGAGAAACCTATATGCAGGTCAGGAAGCAACAGTTAGAACTGGACATGGAACAACAAACAGACTGGTTTCAAATAGGAAAAGGAGTATGTCAAGGCTGTATATTGTCACCCTGCTTATTTAACCTATATGCAGAGTACATCATGAGAAACGCTGGGCTGGAAGAAGCACAAGCTGGAATCAAGATTGCCGGGAGAAATATCAATCAGCTCAGATATGCAGATGACACCACCCTTATGGCAGAAAATGAAGAGGAACTAAAAGTCTCTTGATGAAAGTGAAAGAGGAGAGTGAAAAAGTTGGCTTAAAGCTCAACATTCAGAAAACGAAGATCATGGCATCTGGTCCCATTACTTCATGGGAAATAGATGGGAAAACAGTGGAAACAGTGTCAGACTTTATTTTTCTGGGCTCCAAAATCACTACATATGGTGACTGCAGCCATGAAATTAAAAGACACTTACTCCTTGGAAGAAAAGTTATGACCAACCTAGATAGCATATTCAAAAGCAGAGCCATTACTTCGCCAACTAAGATCTGTCTAGTCAAGGCTATGGCTTTTCCTGTGGTCATGTATGGATGTGAGAGTTGGACTGTGAAGAAAGCTGAGCACCGAAGAATTGATGCTTTTGAACTGTGGTGTTGGAGAAGAGTCTTGAGAGTCCCTTGGACTGCAAGGAGATCCAACCAGTCCATTCTGAAGGAGATCAGCCCTTGGATTTCTTTGGAAGGAATGATGCTAAAGCTGAAGCTCCAGTACTTTAGCCACCTCATGTGAAGCGTTGACTCATTGGAAAAGACTCTGATGCTGGGAGGGATTGGGGGCAGGAGGAGAAGGGGACGACAGAAGATGAGATGGCTGGATGACATCACTGACTCGATGGACGTGAGTCTGTGTGAAGTTGGTGATGGACAGGGAGGCCTGGCGTTCTGCGATTCATGGGGTCACAAAGAGTTGGACACGACTGAGCGACTGAACCGAACTCAGGCATCATGCTTAGGTGATGATGAAAATACATAGAACTCAGGAGAAGATTAAGGCATAAACACATTTTTTTCAATCAACATGATAGGTGCACTGATAAATACATAGGTTGCGATGAGGAAACAAGATCAGTTTCCAGCTGAAGTGGTAAAATCATTAAATGTGATACAGAAGAGATGACATAAAAGCAGTACAAAGTGTCTTGAAAGTTGAGGGTTAGCCAAGAAGATTAGTGTAAGAGTAGGGTGTCTCTGATACAAAACAGAAACATTATCACACATATTAAGTGAGACATTTATGTGTAATAAGAAACTGAAACTAATTAGATGGGACCGATGGTGCAAGAGAGGAAGCTTCAAATAGGGCATGGGCTACATTAAGGGGTACTTTGAATGAATGTCATGCTGAGAATTAGGGTTTCTATACAAGCAATGAGACACCTGAATGAAATTAACTAGGAGCATGATGGATTTGTATTATGGAGGTCAAGCTATGCCACAGCAGGAGTGATGTCTATGAGTAGGAGAGAGACAGAGGAAGGGAGGGAGGGAGACTAGTTAGAAAGTTATTATTATATTAGGAAAGCAAGAGATGGTCATACCTGTACACAAGAATCCCCAGGTTTAGCAAACTGCTTGGATTGGTTATAGAGAAATGTATGAGAGACAGAGAGTTCCAGAACAACTCCTGAATCTCTGGTGAGATGGCTAGTTGCTTCTTAGTGACGGTCACCACAGATAGGGGACACAGAGGAACAGCAGACTTGAGGAACAGTGGACATCTCATCTGGATAAGCAGATTTGGGATTCAATGCAGTTCCTAAATTGAAGTATATCCTAGGCAGCTGGATATTTAGGTCTGGAGTTCGAGGAGTCTGGGCTGACAAAACAGATTTGAGAATCTTCAGCATTTGTCTGAATTTTAAACTATAGCAGAGGGGTCAGTCAGGAGACTGAAGGGGAAAAATATGCCAAGACAGAGCCCTATGAAATATCAAAATTAGAAGAAGACCCAGCAAATAAGCTTACAAACAATGCCAGAGAAAACAGGAGACTCGATCAGAAGAGTTGTAAACCATGGAAAGAATGAATCGGGAAGAGTGGCCAATGGTATTGAGCTCATTGGAGAGGAAAGGGGATAAAACCTGACAAGAACCCCATGGATTCAGCAATTACAAACCACTGATGGCATTTTTAGAATGATGTTTCTGTGGAGGTAAAGTCAAACCACAGATGAACAAAAATCAGTGGGAGTTCAGGAAGTGGATACAGTGGTTTGGTGGAGCAGCTAGTATATAAAGGGAGGGAGAGAATGTGCTAGTGTTTCCAACAGAATAGAATGTTAAGGGATCCTTTAAGAGAGATTTGCAGTTTTTCATGGTCCACAAATAAGGAGCGAGCCAATAGAGTGTAAAGTAAGAAAGAGCAATGTGATAACTCAGGTCAGTCAATATTCCAAAGGAATGTAGTCTAAAAGTAGTTGTAGCCTTCAACGGTGTCCTTGTCTTATTTCAGGATTTGGACTTTAGAACTGATTTCAAGATTTTGGAAGTAAAATCATTCATCTCTTTTTAACGTCAGGAACTTCCTCACCCAGAGTATGTATTCAGATGACACTTGAATATTTCATGAGAATTAAACTAAAGATGTGAAATGCTGGGCTGGATGAAGCACAAGCTGGAATCAAGATTTGCTGGAGGAAATATCAATAACCTCAGATACACAGATGACACCACCCCTATGGCAGAAAGCAAAGAAGAACTAAAGAGCCTCTTGATGAAAGTGAAAGAGGAGGGTGAATAAGTTAGGTTAAAGCTCAACATTCAGAAAACTAAGATCATGGCATCTGGTTCCATCACTTCATGGCAAATAGATTGGGAAACAATGAAAACAGTGACAGACTTTATTTTTTGGAGACTCCAAAATCACTGCAGATGTTTATAGCAGCCATGCAATTAAAAGATATTTGCTCCTTGGAAGAAGGCTATGACTAACCTAGAGAGCATATTACAAAGCAGAGACATTACTTCGCCAAAAAAGGTCCATCTAGTCAAAGCTATGGTTTTTCCAGTAGTCATGTATTGATGTGAGAGTTGAACTATAAAGAAAGCTGAGCCCCAAAGAATTGATATTTTTGAACTGTGGTATCATAGAAGACTCCTGAGAGTCCCTTGGGCTGCAAGGAGATTCAACCAGTTCATCCTAAAGGATCTCAGTCTTGGGTGTTCATTGGAAGGACTGATGTTGAAGCTGAAACTCCAATCCTTTGGCCACCTGATGCGAAGGACTGACTCACTGGAAAAGACTCTGATGCTGGGAAATATTGAAGGCAGGAGGAGAAGGGGATGACAGAGGATGAGATGGTTGGATGGCATCACCGATTCAATGGGCATGAGTTTAAGTAAGCTCTGGGAGTTGCTGATGGACACAGAAGCCTGGCATGCTGCTGTCCATGGGGTCGCAAAGAGTTGTACACAATTGAGTGACTGAACTGAACTGAAACTAAAAAATAAATTAAAGGGAGACTAACAGGAACATATAAACCAGTTATCTTTTTGAGTGAGCTTTGGGGTGGCTCAAATGGTAAAGAACCTGCCTGCAATGTGGGAGATCAGAGTTCAGTCCCTGCATCAGGAAAATCCCCTGGAGAAGGGCATGGCACCCCACTCCAGTATTCTTGCCTGGAGAATTCCATGGACAGAGGAGCCTGGTGGACTACAGTCCACGAGGTCACAAGAGTCAGACACGACTGAGTGAATAACATTACCTTCTTGAGTGGGATAGGGAAATATATCTACAATTTTTGGAAAGCTCCCATTCTCATAAAAGTTCCTTTAATGACAGCTCCATTGTCAGAGGAACCTAGCGGACTACAGTCCATGAGTTCACAAAAGCATCAGACACTACTTTGAAATTAAACAACAACAATTGTAGTATTGTAGCCAAAGCAGCTCTATAAATCTAAGGTTTGTCTACAGATGAAATTGTATCATTGATCAAATATGTGGACCTTCTTGTAGAGAAATTCCACCTGTCTGAAAGGTACTAGGGTAGATGACTATATAGCCAGCACATTCACAGCTAATGCCTTCATAGTTGTTTGTATTTGGGAACAGTGTTACCTTTTTATTAAATTTGAACAGTTTCAGAGGAATAATATCTGTCCTCATTGTGAAACGAGATAATTAAATGAAAGTAAAAATTAAAAGCATATTATTAGAATAACCTGTATTAGTGATTTCTAGTCTCCTTTTTTCCCCACACTTCAGTAAATTACTAGGTTAGATCCTCCAGTGCACACAATGTCTCATTTACTCTCTTTGGAAGGAGAATCACCTAGGGCAGACATCTGGATGGAAATGTGACAGCAGAGAGTGATGGGATGAAGTAGATGTGATGCAGATTTAGGATTCCTAGAAGCTAGTTACCAGAGAAAACGAAGCAGGTAATTGAAAAGTCAAGAGTAGAGATCTGGAAGTTGAAAGAGTCAACACTTTGCAGGAGTCTTAGCTACAAAAATTTTCTTTTCCTATACCAGGAGAACTTTGATAGCAGGAACCCATCGGGAGTCAGAAGATTATTATTTAGCCCCTATGTGGTTACTCAGGTGACGCTGGCCATGGTCTCCTTTCTTTTTTTTTTTTTTAATAGAAATTTATTTATTTTAATTGGAGGCTAAATACTTTACAATATAGTTCTACATAGTGAGATGATTGGTGTAGGATAAAAACATACAAAGAGATTGTATTAGTTCAGTTCAGTCACTCAGTCATGTCTGACTCTTTGTGACTCCATGAAATGCAGCATGCCAGGCCCCCTGTCCATCACCAACTCTCAGAGTTCACTCAAACTCATGTGCATGGAGTCGTTGATACCATCCAGCCATTTCATCCTCTGTCATCCACTTCTCCTCCTGCCCCCAATCCGTCCCAGCATCAGGGCTTTTCCAGTGAGTCAACTCTTCACATGAGATGGTCAAAGTATTAAAGTTTCAGCTTTAACATCAGTCTTTCAAAGAACACCCAAGACTGATCTCCTTTAGGATGGACTGGTTGGATCTCCTTGCAGTCCAAGGGACTTTCGACACTCTTCACCAACATCACAGTCCAACTCTCACATCCACACATGACTACTGGAAAACCATAGCCTTGATTAGACGGACCTTAGTCGGCAAAGTAATGTCTCTGCTTTTCAATATGCTATCAGGTTGGTCATAATTTTCCTTCCAAGGAGTAAGTGTCTTTTAATTTCATGGCTGCAATCACTATCTGCAGTGATTTTGGATCCCCAAAACTAAAGTCTGACACTGTTTCCACTGTTTTCCCATCTATTTCCAATGAAGTGATGGGACCAGATACCATGATCTTCGTTTTCTGAATGTTGAGCTTTAAGCCAAGTTTTTCACTCTCCTCCTTCACTTTCATCAAGAGGCTTTTAGTTTCTCTTCACTTTCTGCCATAAGGGTGGTGGTCATCTGCATATCTGAGGTGATTGATATTTCTCCCGGCAATCTTGATTCCAGCTTGTGCTTCTTCCAGCCCAGCGTTTCTCATGATGTACTCTGCATAGAAGTTAAATAAGCAGGGTGACAATATACAGCCTTGACGTACTCCTTTTCCTATTTGGAACCAGTCTGTTGTTCCATGTCCAGTTCTAACTGTTACTTCCTGACCTGCATATAGGTTTCTCAAGAGGCAGGTCAGGTGGCCTGTATTCCCATCTCTTTCAGAATTTTCCAGTTTATTGTGATCCACACAGTCAAAGGCTTTGACATAGTCAATAAAGCAGAAACAGATGTTGGTGTTTTTTTTTTTTTTTTCTGGAACTCTCTTGCTTTTTTGATGATCCAGAAGATACTGGCAATTTGATCTCAGTTCCTCTGCCTTTTCTAAAACCAGCTTGAACATCTGGAAGTCACAGTTCACGTATTGCTGAAGCCTGGCTTGGAGAATTTTGAGCATTACTTTACTAGCGTGTGAGATGGGTGCAATTGTGTAGTAATTTGAGTATTCTTTGGCATTGCCTTTCTTTGGGATTGGAATTAAAACTGACCTTTGGCCACTGCTGTGGCCAGTCCTGTGGCCACTGCTGAGTTTTCCAAATTTGCTGGCATATTGAGTACAGCGCTTTCACAGCATCATCTTTCAGGATTTGAAATAGCTCAACTGGAATTCCATCACCTCTACTAGCTTTGTTTGTAGTGATGTTTTCTAAGGCCCACATTTACTTCATATGCAGTCCTTGGATGCAGTCTCAAAAACGACAGAATGATCTCTGTTCGTTTCCAACACAAACCATTCAATATCACAGTAATCCAAGTTGATGCCCCAACCAGTAACGCTGAAGAAGCTGAAGTGGAATGGTTCTATGAAGACTTACAAGACCTTTTAGAACTTACACCCAAACAAGATGCCCTTTTCATTATAGGGGACTGGAATGCAAAAGTAGGAAGTTAATAAGCATCTGGGGTAACAGGAAAATTTGGCCTTGGAATACAGAATGAAATAAGACAAAGGATAATAGAATTTGCCAAGAGAACACGCTGGTCATAGCAAGAGATTGTATATCCATGTTTTATTATCAGCCTAAATTATAGCACTTAATGTAGATCATCACAGACCACTTAGTGTTCCAAAATAATTACATCAACTATACATGTCCTCTGGACTTGCATATTGTATGGACAAAATATCTATGTTGAAGCCCTAACTCCCAGTGTATATGCCCAATCACTCAGTCACGTCCGACTGTTTGGGACCCCATGGACTGTAGCCTGCAGTAGGCTACAGAACTAGGTGTAGGACAGAGGAGTGTAGGTCCCTCTTTTCATGGAATTTTCCAGACAGGAATGCTGGAGTGGGTGGCAATTTCCTCATCCAGGGAATCATCACAACCCAGAGACTGAACCCATATCTTTTGTGTCTTCTGTGCTGGGAGGCAGATTCTTTACTACTAGCGCCAGCTGGAAAACCTGAACTCCCAGAATGACTGCATTTGGAAAGAGGGCCTTTATGGAAGCAGTTAAGGTTAAATGAGGTCATAGGACCTCACGTCCAAGGAGCGGTGGCTGTGCAGGCGCAGGAGGGCTGAGAGGAGCTACTCCACGTTCAAGGTGGGGAGGGGCTGTGTTGAGGAGATATCCCTCATCCAAGGTAAGGAGCAGGGGCTGCACTTTGCTGAATCAGCCATGAAGAGATACCCCACGTCCAAGGTAAGAGAAATCCAAGTAAGACAGTAAGTATTGTGAGAGGGCATGAGAGGGCAGACACACTGAAACCATAATCACAGAAAACTAGTCAATCTAATCACATGGACCACAGCATGGTCTAACTCAATGAAACTAAGCTATGCCCTGAGGGGCCACTCAAGACAGGCGGGTCATGGTGGAGAGGTCTGACAGAATGTGGTCCACTGGAGAAGGGAATGGCAAACCACTTCAGTAGTCTTGCCTTGAAAACCCCACGAACAATATGAAAAGGCTAAATAATAGAATAGTGAAAGAGGAACTCCACAGGTCAGCAGATGCCCAACATGCTACTGGAGATCAGTGGAGAAATAATTCCAGAAAGAATGAAGGGATGGAGCCAAAGCAAAAACAATATCCAGTTATGGATATCACTGGTGATAGAAGCAAGGTCCAATGCTGTAAAGAGCAATATTGCATAGGAATCTGAAATGTTAGGTCCATGAATCAAGTCAAATTGGAAGTGGTCAAACAGGAGATGGCAAGAGTGAACGTCAACATTCTAGGAATCAGCAAACTAAAATGGACTGGAATGGGTGAATTTAACTCAGATGACCATTATATTTATTACTGTGAGCAGGAATCCCTTAGAAGAAATGGAGTAGCCATCATGGTCAACAAAAGAGTCTGAAATGCAGTACTTGGATGCAATCTCAAAAAGGACAGAATGATCTCTGTTCGTTTCCAAGGCAAACCACTCAATATCACAGTAATCCAAGTCTATGCCCCAACCAGTAATGCTGAAGAAGCTGAAGTTGAACAGTTCTATGAAGATCTACAAGATCTTTTAGAACTAACACCCAAAAAAGATGTCCTTTTCATTAGGAGACTGGAACTCAAAAGTAGGAAGTCAAGAAACACATGGAATAGCAGGCAAATTTGTCCTTGGAATATGGAATGAAGCAGGGCAAAGGCTAATAGAGTTTTGCCAAGAGAATGCACTGGTCATAGCAAACACCTTCTTCCAACAACACAAGAGAAGACTCTACACATGGACATCACCAGATGGTCAACACTGAATCCGATTGATTATATTCTTTGCGGCCAAAGTTGGAGAAGCTCTGTACAGTCAACAAAAACAAGACCAGGGAGCTGACTGTGGCTCAGATCATGAACTCCTTATTGCCAAATTCAGACTTAAATTGAAGAAAGTAGGGAAAACCACTAGACCATTCAGGTATGACCTAAATCAAATCCCATATGATTATACAGTGGAAGTGAGAAATAGATTTAAGGGATTAGATAGATTGCCTGATGAACTATGGATGGAGGTTCGTGCCATTGTACAGGAGACAGGGATCAAGACCATCGTCATGGAAAAGAAATGCAAAAAAGCAAAATGGCGGTCTGGGGAGGCCTTACAAATAGCTGTGAAAAGACGAGAAGCGAAGGAAAGATATAAGCATCTGAACGCAGAGTTCCAAAGAAAAGCAAGAAGAAATAAGAAAGCCTTCTTCAGTGATCAATGCAAAGAAATAGAGGAAAACAACAAAATAGGAAAGACTAGAGATCTCTTCAAGAAAATTAGAGATAACAAGAGAACATGTCATGCAAAGATGGGGCTCGATAAAGGACAGAAATCGTATGGGCCTAATGGAAGCAGAAGATATTAAGAAGAGGTGGCAAGAATACACAGAAGAACTGTACAAAAAAGATGTTCATGACCCAGATAATCATGATGGTGTGATCGCTCACCTAGAGCCAGACATCCTAGAATGTCATGTCAAGCAGGCCTTAGAAATTATCACTACGAACAAAGCTAGTGGAGGTGATGGAATTCCAGTTGAGCTATTTCAAATCCTGAAAGATGATGCTGTGAAAGTGCTACACTCAATATGCCAGCAAATTTGGAAAACTCAGCAGTGGCCACAGGACTGGAAAAGATCAGTTTTCGTTCCAATCCCAAAGAAAGGCAATGCCAAAGAATGCTCAAACTACCGCGCATTTGCACTCATCTCACATGCTAGTAAAGTAATGCTCAAAATTCTCCAAGCCAGGCTTCAGCAATACGTGAACCATGAACTTTCTGATGTTCAAGCTGGTTTTAGAAAAGGCAGAGGAACCAGAGATCAAATTGCCAACATCCGCTGGATCATTGAAAAAGCAAGAGAGTTCCAGAAAAGATCTATTTCTGCTTTATTGACTATGCCAAAGCCTTTGACTGTGTGGATCACAATAAACTGTGGAAAATTCTGAAAGAGATGGGAATACCAGACCACCTGACCTGCCTCTTGAGAATCCTATATCCAGGTCAGGAAGTAACAGTTAGAACTGGACATGGAAAAACAGACTGGTTCTGAATAGGAAAAGGAGTGCGTCAAAGCTGTATATTGTCACTCTGTTTATTTAACATATGCAGAATACATCATGAGAAACACTGGGCTGGAAGAAGCACAGCTGGAATCAAGATTGCTGGGAGAAATATCAATAACCTAAGATATGCAGATGACATCACCCTTATGGCAGAAAGTGAAGAGGACCTCGAAAGCCTCCTGATGAAAGTGAAAAAGGAGAGTGAAAATGTTGGCTTATAGCTTAACATTCATAAAACGAAGATCATGACATCTGGTCCCATCACTTCGTGGGAGACAGATGGGAAAACAGTGGAAACAGTGTCAGACTTTATTTGGGGGGCTCCAAAATCACTGCAGATAGTGATTGCAGCCGTGAAATTAAAAGACACTTACTCCTCGGAAAGAAATTTATGACCAACCTAGATAACATATTGAAAAGCAGAAACGTTACTTTTTCAACAAAGGTCCGTCTAGTCAAGGCTATGGTTTTTCCTGCGGTCATGTATGGATGTGAGAGTTGGACTGTGAAGAAAGTTGAGCACCTAAGAATTGATATTTTTGAACTGTGGTGTTGGAGAAGACTCTTGAGAGTCCCTTGGACTGCAAGTAGATCCAACCAGTCCATTCTTAAGGAGATAAGTCCTGGGTGTTCTTTGGAAGGACTGATGCTAAAGCTGAAACTCCAGTATTTTGGCCACCTCATGCGAAGAGTTGACTCATTGGAAAAGTTGATGCTGGGAGGAATTAGGAGCAGGAGGGAAATGGGAGGACAGAGGATGAGATGGCTCGATGGCATCACCGACTCAATGGACATGAGTTTGAGTAAACTCCGGGAGTTGGTGACGGACAGGGAGGCCTGGTGTGCTGCAATTCATGGGGTCCCAAAGAGTCGGACGCAACTGAGCAACTGAACTGAACTAACTGAACTGAGGTCACAGGGATAGGGCCTAAACCAGTAATATTGGGCCCTTATAAATAAAGAAGGAAGAGACATCAGAGATTCTCTATCTCTCTCTCCACATATATATAGAAAAGGGCATGTGAAGACACAGGAATAAAGGTGGCTATCTCTAAGCCAAAAGAGAGGTCTCCCCAGAAAGTGAATTTTTTAGCACTTTGATCTTGGACTTGTTGCCTCCAGAAATGTGAAAATTTCATTTCTGTTAAACCACCCAGCCTGTTGTATTCTGTGTCACTTGAGCAGACTAAGACAAATATTAGAATAAGATGCCATTCAATTGATTTAGACATTGGTCTATGATTTACAAGTTGATCATCTTCACATGTTTAAAAAGATCATTCATGAACTCAATCCACTCCTGCCTAGTTTCCTAGCCTCGTCTCTCACCGTTGATCATCATCTTTATAATTTTTGACCCTTAATGCCAAATCGCTTGCTTTTATGCTAAATTTTTCCATGTTTCTATGCCTTGCTACAACATAGTTCTTAAATCTGGACTATATATCTTGAAGAACATACAACATAGCACACCTTGTTTTAAGTCATATATCTCCCTTCTTAGTATATGTGTGATTGGGAAAGTTACAGCTCCTCTCTGTCTCAATTTTGTCTTCTGAAAATAGAGATTACAATAGAATGTACTTTGTAGGATTCTGTGTTAGTAAATTTTTTACAAAATACATTTCTCTACAAAATCTCAGTGGCTTAAGGCAACAAAAATTTACCTCTTGGTCATATCACATTTCCGTCTGTGGGTCAGCTGCAGCTGTACATGGCTCTGTTCCATATGTCTTCTCATTCTAATACCCAGTCTGAAGGGGAAGATACCATGTTGGACACACCCATTCTCATTGCTAAGAAGAAACAAACTGAAATATACTATTGTTCTTCAAGAGTTTGCTTAGATGGGCATAGTCACATCTGTTTATATCCCACTGGCCAAGGCAAGTCATGTGGCTAAGCCTAAAGTGAATGGGATGGGGAAACTGGTTTCAGAAGGAGTAGACAAGATACACGATAACTGGGAGGGTTGAAAAGCCCTCTTACTAGGAAAGGAAGAAGTGCATAAGTGAATAATAATACAATCTAACACAGAGATCTTATAAGGATTATTAGATATGTTACTTGCTCACTATAAATGCTAAATTATTGTAATTATTTTAAAGTCCAGATCAGACATTATGCCTTCTCAGAAGTCCTCTGGACACATCTCCACCCACCCACTATTCCTGAGATGGTCAGTTATCCCCTCTGAAACTTTGCATCATATACATGCTGCTCTGCAATTCTTTTCTGTCTGTGTTTTATTGCTTTTTATGACTAACAGACTCTGTAATCATTCACTGATGTAATCAATACTTGTTGAAGGGCCTCTACTGTGCTAAGCATGGTGAGGTGAAATAAAGAAAGAGGCAGTCTTCAGTGATAAACCTCAGAGTCGCATGGGAGCAATAAACAAGTACACAGACATTCCAAATATAACATAACAAGTACAGTAATAAGGCAGACACCTGGTAATAAATATTGATTTAAGCTAAATTAATCATATTCCCTCTGTGTTGAGCCAATTCAACTTAAGCTTCCAAAATCAAGAGCCCCTCTTTAAGACTCTTTATATATTGTCTTGTTCTTGATGCAAGCAAATGGCTCCTCATTACTTTTTGATGTCAAATATAAGCAAGAGAATCTCTTGAGACTGAAGTCAGAAGCAGAAAACCAGAATGTAAACAAGAAGCAATACAAAAATATAAGCATCTATCTCAGAAGGCTTTGTGAATTCATTGGTGCTGCAGGTGCTTATACAGACAAGAGAAGGAAGAACATTTCCAGGAATTTCTTAGTGGCAGGTGTAGCAGAGAAAACAGGATGAATGTTACAGAGAAATATCAGCGATTTTTCAAATGTACTTTTGGGAGCAAAAGCCTTTAAAAAATTGATTGGAGTATAGTTGATTTAAAATGTGTTAGTTTTAAGTATAGCAAAAGCCTTTTTGAATGATTAAAATCATAAATGAATCAGTTCAGTTCAGTTCAGTTGCTCAGTTGTGTCCAACTCTTTGCAACCCCATGAACTGTAGCATGCCAGGCCTCCCTGTCGATCACCAACTCCCAGAGTCCACCCAAACCCATGTCCATTGAGTCAGTGATGGCATCCATCTCATCCTCTGTCATCCCCTTCTCCTCTTGCCCTCAATCTTTCCCAGCATCAGGGTCTTTTCCAATGAGTCAGCCCTTCACATCAGGTGGCCAAAGTATTGGGGTTTCAGCCTCAACATCAGTCCTTCCAGTGAACACTTAGGACTGATCTCCTTTAGAATGGACTGGTTGCATCTCCTTGCAGTCCAAGGGACTCTCAAGAGTCTTCTCCAACACCATAGTTCAAAAGCATCAATTCTTCTGCGCTCAGCTTTCTTTATAGTCCAATTCTCACATCCATGAAAAACAATAGCCTTGACTAGATGGAACTTTGTTGACAAAGTAATGTCTCTGCTTTTTAATATGCTATCTAGGTTGGTCATAACTTTACTTCCAAGGAGTAAGCCTTCCCTTATTGGGCCTAAAGCCTAAACTAAGAATATCATCCACCCTTCCATGTGGCAGCTGATGAATGACAACTGTTGGACATCTACTAACTTTACATTTACCTCCATCCCAACCACCCTAGGGATTAAATCGCTGATGTTTGTTATTTACACCTTACTGATGAAGACAGAAGGCTCACAAATGCTTAACTAGCCCAGGTTCACATAGCAAAGAAATAGGGCAGAGCAGTACAGAGCAGTCGGAAGTCAGAGTATGTACCCCTTCTCATTTCATACCTCCCATGAGCATAGCTTGAAACCACCATTTGATAAGGAAACATGTTGAACCTGGATCAGGACCGAGGAAACATCAGTTCAGTTCCAGCTTCATCAACTGCATACAACATAACTTTCAAAAAAAGTATACCAACACCCTGGGATTCCACTCTCTCATCCACCAAAGGAGATTAGATCAGACCTAAGGTTCTTCACTTTTTTCTCACCTTTAATATAGCAGATGAGTAAGACACACTCATGAACAGCAGTGTTGCACTATGACAATGATGCCAGGAGAGTCAAGAGCACAAGGCTAGACCAGTCATGTGATGGGGAGTTGGAACACACATTATTGTGGTAAGGTTTGCTGTTCAAGAATCACTGGGCTAGAATTTCTCTAAGTCCTTCTCAGCTCTAACATGTCACAATTCTGCCATATTTTTTCAGAGTGTTTAAACTTTTAGGAAATTATAGGTGACATTACAGAGAAATTATTTCACTCTTTTCAACATTCCTTCTCTTAAACATGGATTCTCCTCGCAAGAATAATGGAGTAGGTAGCCATCCCCTTCTCTAGGGGATCTTCCCAACCCGAGGATCAAACCCAGGTTTCCTGCATTGGCAAGCAGATTCTTTACCATCTGAGCCACTAGGGAAGCCCAAATACTGATAACAATATAAATTATATTATCATGATCCAAGTGAGCTGAGAAGATATAGTACAAGCAAAATAAATGTTTTTGAATAGACAAGTTATAAGAATATTCCAGCAAGATTGATGGACAGTGGATAGTTAGAGCTTTTTTTCTTAAAAACCAGATTGAAATACACCATCTCTAGGGATTAAGCAGTTTACTAAATAGATATAATTTCTTTTTAAAATAATAATAATATAGCAATATTAATTTTTATGGGAAGTATAGTTAATTAAATATTAGTTTCAGATGTACAGCATAGTGATTCATTATTTTTACAGATTATATTTCATTAAAATTTATTACAAGATAATGGCAACAATTGCCTGTGGTATATAGTATATCCTTGTTGCTTATCTATTTTATATGTGATAGTTTGTATCCATTAGTCCTGTATTCTAACTTGCCCTCCCTCTCTCCTCTGCTGTTTGGTAACCAATAGTTTGTTTTCTATGTCTATGAGTCTCTTTCTGTTTGGCAAGTACATTTATTTGTATTTCTTTTCAAGATTCCACATAAAAGTGATATCATACAGTAATAGTATTTTTCTATCTGATATTTCACTAAGCATAATATACTTTAGGTCCATCCACTTCACTGAAAATGGCAGAATTTTATTCTTAATCCATTCACCTATTGATGGATACTTGTTGCTTTCATGTCTAGGCTATTGTAAATAGTGCTGGCATAATTATCGGGATGCATGAATCTTTTAGAATTAGTGTTTTCATTTTTTATCTGGATATACACCCAGGAACGGAATTGCTGGATCATATGGTAGTTCTATTGTCAGTTTTTAAAAAGAACTTCTATTGTGTTTTCCACAGTAGCTGTGCCAATTTATACAGTGTACAGGGCTCTCTTTTCTCCACATTCTCTTCAACATGTGTTATTTGTAGACTTTTTGATGATAGTCAGCCTGATAGGTGTTAGGTGATATCTCATTGTTTTGATTTCCATTTCTCTAATAATTAGCATTAGTGAGCATCTTTTCATGTGTCTGTTAGCCATCTGCATGTCTTTGGAAAAATGTCTGTTCAAGTCTTCTGCCTGTTTTTTGATTAGGGTTATTTGGGTTTTATATATATACATATATATATACATTTGTATATATATATATATTTGTATGCACTGTTTCTATATTTTGGATATTAACCCATTTTCAGTCATATAATTTGCAAATATATTATCCCATTCTGTAGATTATCTTTTTGTTTTGTCCATGGTTTCCTTTGATGTGCAAAAGCTTTTAAGTTTAGTTAGGGTCCATTTGTTTATTACGGTTTTAATTTCCTTTGCCTTGGGAGATAGATCCAAAAAAATGTTGCATGGCACTGACACACAAAAAGACACACAGATCAATGGAACAGAATAGAAAGCCCAGAAATAAACCCCCACACCTCCAGTCTAGTAGGCTATAACAAAGAAGGCAATAATGTACCATGGAGAAAAGATAGTCTCTTCAACAATGAGGCCTAGAAAACTCCAGCTTAGCATATAAAACAGTTACATATAAAACAATGAGATTAAAATATTTCTGCACACCATATACAAAAATAAACTCGAAATGGATTAAAGACCTGAAACAGCAAAACTCCTGGAAGAGAACACAGGCGGAATTCTCTTTGACATAAATCATAAATTAGCATAATTTAGACCCAGACACTTGGGAGTTAAGCTACCAAGTAGCTTGAGAATCATTCTCAATCTTTATGGAAAAACCCCAGGTAGTTGATACATTCACATCCATTTAATCTTTCCTAAGGGTTTTCCAACTGTGCTAGGAGTGAAACAGATGTGCTGTTTATTTTTGCTTTGTTTTTAAATAAACTTCTTTATTTGGAATAATTTTAGATTTACAGAAAAATTGCACAGTTAGAACAAAGACCTTCATATATCCTTTACTCAGTCTCCCTTAATGTTAGTATCTTTCATAACTTTGGTACATATTACCAAAACTATTAAATTAACATGGGTACATTACTATTGACTTTAATACAGACATTCTTCAGATTTAACCAAATTTCATTTTGACTTCAAAATACTGTCCTAACATATCAAGATATCCAATTTATTATATTTGCTTATTTTTATTAACTAAAGCTTTATACTTTATTCAGATTTCCTTAGATTTTCCCTAAGGCCCTTCTTCTTTCCTAAAATCCCAATTAGGATATCACTTTACATTTAGTTATCACATTTATTTAGGCTTCTTTTGGCTATGAGTTTCTTAGACTTTCCTTGTTTTAATGACCTTGAAATTTTCAGGAATATGGTCAGGTACTTTACAGAATGCCCTTCAGTTAAAATTTGTATAATGTTTTCTCATGATTAGACTGGGGCCATGAGATTTTTGAGAGGAAAACTATAGTAAAATATTATTTTTATCACATTTTATCAAGGGTACGTATTATCCACATGGCTTATCGCTGCTGATGTTGACCTTGAACTCCATTTGTCAGTTTCTCTACTACAAAGTCTTCCCTTTCTAAACTGAATTCACTGTAGAACATCTCTATACACTGCCCACACCTAGGAACTATGTTGCACTTCCTTGAGGGTGGAGTGTTTACATATTCTATATGGAAATCTTCTGCCATATGCCAAGTTTTCAAAGAAATAAAATAAAATGGAAACGCATACTTTTAAGAAAATGAGCATCTTCAGTTTCCAGCAGAATAAAATTAAATGTTGGCTCAAACAGTAAAACATCTGTCTGTAATATAGGAGACCAGGGTTCAATCCCTGGGTCAGGGAGATCCCCTGAAGAAGAAAATGTCTACCCACTCCAGGATTCTTGCCTGGGAAATCTCATGGACAGAGGAGCCTGGCAGGGTATAGTCCATGGGATCACAAATTGTTGGACATGACTGAGTAACTGATACTTTTCAAAAAATAAGCACTTGAAAAGATGTCACACTAGGTCACAGTACTTGAGGAAGAGGCAAAATCATGGTAAGCAATAAAGACATATCTAATCCCTTCAGTGGGGCTTCCCAGGTGGTACTAGTGATAAAGAACCTGCCTGCCAGTGCAGAAGACAAAAGAGACACAGGGTCAATCCCTCGGTCTGAAAGATCCCCTGGAGGAGGGCATGGCAACTCACTCGAGTATTCTTGCCTAGGGAATCACATGAATTGAGGTGCTTGGTGGGCTACAGTCCATAAGGTTGCAAAGAGTTGGAGCAAAGAGCAGGACATGACTGAAGAGACGTAGTATGAAGGTAGTCCCTTCAGTTTGAGTGGTGTCATGTTACATGTAGTGCAGGAGGAAAAAAAAATGTGTGCAATGGGATATGTATCCTCAAGGATATTTTAATCTGTCCTACTTGGCTGAGAAGCATTTGGTCAGTCCCAAGAGAATAGTTTATGTTGGAAGAACTCAGATTAGGAAGATTCAATGGTGCCTGGTTCTATCATAAAAGGTTTCCTGAAGGAAGAGGCTCTAAGTGATTGCATGCTTGTATTTAAGTACAATTCAACCACAGTTTCCTTAACACTGGGTATGAGGCCATGCTGCCAACTAACTCTTTAGAGGGAAGGAGCTGTCTTCTCTATTGCTTCTTCTTAACTTTGTAAACTATGTGTAGTTGTTTTCCGTTTTATTCTGAAATAAAAGTAATCTAGAGGCCAGTAATTAAAAATCTCTTCCATTATGTGTCTCCAAACAACACAGTGAAAGATATAGGCCCTGATTTACAGTGTGGAAATTGATGATGCTCCTTGCCACATGGAAGGTAGATGGGGGCTGGGTGGGGACTCCAGTTCAAGGCTGGCCTTTTCTGGCACCTCTCCTTCCATTTTACAATGTATCTACCAACAGAATGCAAGACACAGAGGAACTGTGCCCTCATTTGAGTTGGGCAAAGTTTATATTCCCAGGGAAAGAGAAGCCACATTTCCCAAAACTAAGAAAAAATGCACTACTACATTCCAAAAGAATTTTCAGCAACATCTGGTTGGCACAATGTTCAACTATATTCACACATTCCACATGGTGGGCATCTACTTCTTGAGATTTTCTACTACAGGTATTGCTACTTGTAATATCTTGTTAGGAAGCAACAAAGGGAATAGGGAAAAATTTAATGGAAAGGCTGGAAAGCATGCACTCCACACAGTTCTTGAAAGGAGTAAAAGAAGTAATTGTAAGGCACTAAGCTTGATCCTTGGAATCAGTGTGAAACAGTGATTATTCATCTGCAAAACTCTGCTCTCATTTTGAAGTCTTACTTGAGGCCTCTGCACCTATCCTGATACTATAGCTGAGCATTCAATACAAACTGTGCCAGGATCCTTCTCTCTGGCACATAATTTATTTCTCCTACGTGTGTGAGGGATATGATTTCATTCAATCATTAATTCAACATTTATTGCATATCTAGTACCTCCTACTGGAGAAGGCAATGGCAACCCACTCCAGTACTCTTGCCTGGAAAATCCCATGGATGGAGGAGCCTGGTAGGCTGCAGTCCATGGGGTCGCTGAGTAGGACACAACTGAGCGACTTCACTTTCACTTTTCACTTTCTTGCACTGGAGAAGGAAATGGCAACCCACTCCAGTGTTCTTGCCTGGAGAATCCCAGAGACGGGGGAGCCTGGCGGGCTGCCGTCTATGGGGTCGCGCAGAGTCAGAAACAACTGAAGCGACTCAGCAGCAGCAGTACATCCTAAGCACTGAGGAAGGTACAGGAGGCCTTCACAATTCCATGGGAACGACGTGAGTACACAGATACGTCAAATAGGAAGTCTAAGCACAGTTGTAGAGGAAAATACAGAGCTCACAATGCTCTTTCTGGACAGCCTTTCTCTGTTTTTTTTTGAGATGGGATTAAAAGAAAGGGAAGGAACTTTGCCTAGAAATATAAACACTTCAAATTTGTTTCTTTCATGAAAGTTCTCTTAACGTTCCCATTTTCCAGGGAATATTGACTCCTCCCCCTTTCAGTGCATCCTGTTATTATTCTACATTTCCACTCCTGAATCAGCCATGCTTCACTGAATGCATAATCTACATATTTGCCTCCTTCTAATGATGGCATCCTCTCAAGAAGATACTACAATATCCCTGGTACCCTGGTCATGGTCTAGAGCATCAATAGCACCCCAGAAATAATAGGTAGATGAATAGATGAATGGATGGATGAATCGGTGAAGGACTTCATCTTCATTGTCAAGAAATATTCAGTTTTCAATCCTCAATCTGAAATTTTCTCCCTCTTCTTTCTCCTACTCACTGGTTATTTTTGCTTTTTGTAATGAGTGACTCAAGCTTACATTCATGTTTTCCACAACAAAACAAAACTCATACATTTTAAAGTTCTTTTTGGAAATAATTATAAATCCACATGCGCTTGTAAGAAATAGTACAGAGAGATCCTGCATAATCATCACCCATGTTTCCCCACATCCCCTGTGACTATAGTACAATGACACTGATCCAGGAAAATGACTTAGATACAATCCACCAGCCTCTTAAGTTTTCACCAGTTTTACATGCACTTGAATATATATTTAGTTCCCTTAAAATGTATCACACTTATATGTTTGTGTGACTGCCACTGTGGTCAAGATACAGAATACTTCCATCACAAAAACCCTCATGTCTCTGCACACTTTAGTTCTCTCCCTTAGGCGAGTCTTTTGATTCCTTCTCTTTTCATGTCTCCCAATGCTCCCATAATTTAGACCCATGGGTAGCTCATCTTGGAAATTTCTCTTGTGTATTTCCCTCCATAAACCAAACACTTTAGGTAAAATTGAAAACAGGTAAAGTGTGTCACCATCCTGGATTCACACCCCTTCTTTGTCCCATAATGACATTTTTAGCACAATGACGCATTTTCTGCTCCAAGAAAAGACTTTCAAATACTGATACTAAGGCATCATATCACAGAACTCAAGTCATACCTGTTTTCAACATCTGTAAGTGTTCACAGAAAATTAATGCTAATTTTTATAAAATTATAGTGCTTCATTTTTTTCTCTGCTCTCTATTTCTAGCACTGATATAATTTTCCAAGCTAACTGATTAACCGATGACTTTAGTCAGATATGACAAAAAACAAAACTGACTTTACAGTATATATCTGTTCAAAATTGGACATCACTCAAAAAACAATTGAAATTCACTAAAACAAAAAGTTATTCAAAACATGTATCTTTTTTGGTAAAAATGCTGAAAAGTTCACCTAGAACACTTCAGTTGCTCTATATACAAGAGTATAGATAGAAAGTGGTTTCTGAGATCATATTAAGCACCTATATATAACTTTACTTTGGAATCTTTATAAGTTGTATCTAAAATCAGTTTTATGACTCATAATTTGTGTATAGTGAGGAATAAAATATTTTAAGCTCCACTATAATTTCTTTGGTAAAATAAAGTATATCTTGAGTATATTTAGAAGCAATCATGCATTTATGCAACAGATATTTAGTGGGTTCTATGTACCAGTAACTGTGATATCATTTAGGAATAAAGACATAATTGGGAGGGAGTTGCTATCTTCAAGGAGTTTATAATCCAGTGGAAAAAACAAGCATGTACCTGATAATGACAATAAACCTTTATACATGAAAACATGAAATGATACCTAGGAGAGTGGGAATGAAAAGCAAGAAGTGGGTACATCTACTTGGTGGTTATCGGGGAAGTGTTCATTCATGTGTCACAAATTGCTTCTTGAATTTTGCCTAGCTACATAGCAACGGCAAGTATATCTTTAAATGAAGGATGCGTGTGTGCGTCCAAAGTCGCTTCAGCCCGGTCCGACTCTGTGCAACCCTATGGACCATAGTCCACCAGGCTCCTCTGTCCATAGAATTCTGCAGACAACAATACTGGAGTGGGTTGCCATGCCCTCCTCCAGGGGATCTTCCAGGCCCAGAGATCAAAATTACATATCTTATGTCTCCTGCACTGGCAGGCAAGTTTTTACCACTAATGCCACCTGGGAAGCCCAAATGAAGGATAATAATATTTGAATATTTAAATTAAATAATCATTCTTTAAATTTAAATATGTATATATTATCATTTAAATTTAAATATATAAATAATATTGTTTAAATTTAAATACTATTATTTAAAATTTAATTTTTAAATGCAAATTTTTTGATTTATTTAAATTTTTTTAAAACAGGGGAAATTGTTGGTTAAAATTGGAAAAAATAAATTTTTTAATCTCCTAGGATTATCCTTTGTGAACTAATAGTAATAATAATAAGCTAAGGCATTTATGTTTCATAATGCATTGATAATTTCCATATATATGTTATCATATTTAATCATCCCAACAATTCTGTAAGTTAGATGTTGCGATTATCTTATCAAAGAAATTTTTATCCTAGCTAGAGGTCTTTCAGCAAAAGATAGGTTTTGAAAGCAGATCTGAAATTTCCTCCAGCCTGTGCTATCTCTCGTCTTATATAATGCTTCTCAATCAGGACTGTCAATGAGAATTATTTAAACTTTCAAACCTTTGAAATAGGAATGAAAATGCAATTGCCCTTAGTTTCTGAGTGAAGAAAGTGAAGCAATAAATTTTAATGGATTTACAGCTAATGAGTCCTGACAGCCTCACAAACTTATCTGCATGATATTTTTAAAATATATATAATAATTATAACAATAAAGTTTCAATTAGGAGAAGGCAATGGAAACCCACTCCAGTACTCTTGCCTGGAAAATCCCATGGACAGAGGAGCCTGGTAGGGTGTAGTCCATGGAGTCACAAAGGTCAGATATGACTGAGTGACTTCACCTTCACTTTTCACTTTCATGCATTGGAGAAGGAAATGGCAACCCACTCTAGTGTTCTTGCCTAGAGAATCCCAGGGATGGGGGAGCCTGGTAGGCTGCCGTTTATGGGGTCACACAGAGTCAGACACGACTGAAGCGACTTAGCAGCAGCAGCACTGTATTAGCATACAATATTTTATCATAATTTGTAGATTGTGAGTTGCCATTACATACATTATCTTATCTGATCTTCATTTTGAAAAGTTGCAATCAAGAACACTTGTACTTTCTAGTAAACAGATGAATAAACAAACTCAGGAGGTAAAGTAATTTAGAGACATATATCCAGTAACTGGGCCTCACCAGTAGCTCAGTGGTAAAGAATCTACCTGCAATGCAGGAGACACTGGTTCCATCCCTGGGTCAGGAAGATATATACTGGAGGAGAGTATGGCAACCCACTCCAGTATTCTTGCCTGGAGAATTCCATGGACAGAGGAGCCTGGCAGGCTAACAGTCCATAGAGTCTAAAAAAGTAGTGACTAAACTACCACCACAATGATAAAATGAACAAAGGCATGCTTCACTTTTCTTTTAACTAGATATAAGACTATCCCATGGTATCCAGCAGGAAGGTAAGCTAAAAGTCAGTAACCCAAAGTCTGTTCGTAAGGAGTAGGTGTTAGCTGGTAGCAAATCAGACACCTAAACCACACATATACAGACACACACATAAGCATGCATGCTCACACACCCATATAATCAAGTTACTTTTATATCAACTTCTATCGTGATCAAACTCTCCAATATGTTAGGGTTCATGGTACGCTCCTGAAAACCTACCTTCCTATTTATCATGTCACTGTGAAAATAGCAGCAAAACTCGAAGTTGAGAGATTGGGTGGTAACAAAATGCTTAAAAAATTGCAAATAGAACTACCTTATGACCCAGCAATCCCACTTCTGGGCATACACACCGAGGAAACCAGAATTGAAAGAGACACATGTACCCCAATGTTCATTGCAGCACTGTTTATAATAGCCAGGACATGGAAACAACCTAGATGTCCATCAGCAGATGAATGGATAAGAAAGCTGTGGTACATATACACAATGGAGTATTACTCAGCCGTTAAAAAGAATTCATTTGAATCAGTTCTGATGAGATGGATGAAACTGGAGCCGATTATACAGAGTGAAGTAAGCCAGAAAGAAAAACACCAATACAGTATACTAACACATATATATGGAATTTAGGAAGATGGCAATGACGACCCTGTATGCAAGACAGGGAAAGAGACACAGATGTGTATAATGGACTTTTGGACTCAGAGGGAGAGGGAGAGGGTGGGATGATTTGGGAGAATGACATTCTAACATGTATACTATCATGTGAATTGAATCGCCAGTCTATGTCTGACGCAGGATGCAGCATGCTTGGGGCTGGTGCATGGGGATGACCCAGAAAGTTGTTATGGGGAGGGAGGTGGGAGGGGGGTTCATGTTTGGGAATGCATGTAAGAATTAAAGATTTTAAAATTTAAAAAATAAAAAACTAAAATTAAAAAAAATTTAAAAAAAGAAAGAAAAACAAACAAACAAACAAAAAAATGCTCCTACTTAATAGTTGTGTAACTTTGAGAATCTGTTATGCCACCTAAACCTTAGTTTCCTCAGTTGGAAAATGGTGCTTAATGTCTACTTTGAAGGATCATTGTAAAGAATCAAGACAATTTTTTAAAAGCACCTGGCACAGTGTATACCTAGAGGAGGAGCTCAGAAAATCTGGTCCTTAATATGCTACAATTCTTAGAATAGGCTTCTTCAGGGGAAAAAAATAGCCAACCTTTCTCTGCAGAGGCATCTGGAAACAGTATCACCCGTTGCCCACACCAAAGGAATGCCAGTGTCCTGCTGAAGAGAGACCAGAGCAGGAAACCACCTGGAAGCTGAACCAGAAAGGATGCTCACTTGCTGCTGTGACATCATGCACCAAAAAAGTAAACCCCCACGGTCTTGCTGATGAGACCATTTGCAGCCACCATCGGCATCAATCTGAACACATTTCTCAGGGAGAAGATGAACAGATGGTGGTATTTCTCAATTACAATCCCACAGCCATGAAACTTGGCATATTCCGGCACCATTTTCACCCTGAAGAGAAGTGACTTTTAAAGAAATGAAATACCAGCTGTATGAAACCCAACCAAGAGATAAAAGAGAGAGAGACAGAACAGAGAGTGCTCGTCTTGGAGAATCACTGTAGCTCCCTCTTCAGATGGGTGTTAGAGAGTCATAGTGAAAGTGAAAGTCATTCAGTCGTGTCCAACTCTTTGCGACCCCATGGACTATAGCCCACCAGGCTCCTCTGTCCATGGGATTCTCCAGGACAGAGAAAATACTAGTGTGGTCTTCCATTTCCTTCGTCAGGGAATCTTCCTGACCCAGGATTGAACCAAGTCTCCCACATTGCAGGTGGGTTCTTTACTCTCTGAGCCACCAGAGTGTCATAGGCAGGTGTTAAAGAGCAGAGTCAGAATGCTGGGAAAGGAAAGGAAAGCTTCAGAACTTAATACATATCAATATAGTATTAAAAAAAAATTTCAGATGCACAATTAGAATAAACCTGCTTTGCAGGCTAGGATTAACATAAAAAATGTGATTCAAAAATTAATTATTGTAAGTAACATTCAGAAAACAGAAGAAAGAAATGAGAACAAAATTGTACTCCTAGTAAGTGACAAAAGCTAAGTGCTTTACAAGTAGTTGCCCATTTACTCTCCATCCGGTAAGTATTTCATCATCAATAACTGTGCCTGTCTTAATTTATAAAGAGGCTCAGAAAGGTGTATACCTCCACCAAGCTTCCACTGCCTAACGCTGAATTTCTGCTATTTCAGTTGCTTGGTTCTCAAACATGGCCATGCATCAGAATCACCTGGAAGGACTGTTAAAAGGCAGATTGCTGGGTACTACCCCAGCATTTCTGGCTCAGTAGGTCTGGAGTGGGCCCCAAAGCCTACATTTCTCACCTATTCCCCACTGACGCTGATGCTGCTGGCTCCGGAACCACATTTCTAGAACCCCCAGGTGATGCTGTAAAAGGCTGAGGTTCTCTATGTAGTTCTAGGCCCTTGTTCTACCCTAGATTCTGGTAGTCAACATAGGAACAGACTGGAATCATGACTGGAATGATTAATCTCAGAAGAAAAAAAAAAATCTGCTAGAGGGTGTTGGCAAGGTTTATGCATACACTGTGAAGTATATTAAACAGCTTGCAGTAAAATGTATGCACAGCTCTTTACGACTCAGTAAAGACTCTGAGAAGACAAAGAAGGAAGCATTCAGAGATCTGATGAAAATGGAAGTTAAAGGCAGAGAAATTAGAGATGAAGAATGGGAGCTGGAGAAGAGGCAACTCAGTACCAAGTACTGAGGCAGCTGGGAGTTGAGGATTCAGATGTTACCATATAACCAAGAAGCCAGTGACGGCCCAGGGAGGTGCCAGGAATAAAGACCAGGATAGGCTGGATTTTGGACTCAGACTCAAAAGCCATCAAGAAAAATCAGGTAGGTCTCCTGGTGGGTCAAGTGGCTGGATTTCTATTCTGGAGCTAAAATGTGGTGGCAAAGCAGAAAGCATTAATATTTAATTCATATCCAGTCCCCACCTTTGTCTTGCTACCAGATCCCTGATTCTGCTCAGGTGGGACTGTACCCAGCCTCCAAGCATGGAGAAGGATGTCCTTTATCTAAGGAGTGATTGCTCAAGAGGTAAAAATGCATCTGAGTTCAAGCCCAAGAGACATTAAAAAAGTCTACTGACTTCCAGAAGTTATTTTCTTTTGTGATGAAATAGATAGACACAAGGAAAAGATTTTCCAACTTCAGACTCTGTGTGAGGACTAGCTGCTTAGATTGATAGGAAATATTTTATAGGCCTGAGGGGAAGATGCCAGTTCCAAGAGGGAGAGGGAGTTGGGCTGTTGAACTACTGCCCTCCAGATTTCATGTTCAGTGGGATTATTCATTGCTCTGTGTGCATTTTAATGTTTAAGAAACTGACACAACTGGAAAATTAGATGTGATCTTTAACAGGACTTGGAAAAACTATGGCCAGGTCTCCCAATAACTGCAGTATTTACATAGGAGAGTCAGACACTTTTTCTGACAGAACATTTGTGGACATAGTAAGCTTTTCACATTGTTAATCTTACCATCCTGCTGCTGCTGCTAAGTCGCTTCAGCCGTGTCCGACTCTGTGTGACCTCATAGACGGCAGCCCACCCGGCTCTCCCGTCCCTGGGATTCTCTAGGGAAAAATATTGGAGTGGGTTGCCGTTTCCTTCTCCAATACATGAAAGTGAAATTGAAGTCATGTCCGATTCCTAGCAATCCTGTGGACTGCAGCTTACCAGGCTCCTCCATCCATGGGACCTTCCTGGCAAAAGTACTGGAGTGGGTTGCCATTGCCTTCTCCTAAGCCATTACATAACACTGGTTATAGGTAAGGACCTTCACATTCTTTCCTATCTCTCCATCTATTTCCATACCACTAGCTACCCCCTCCTTTATGTTTTAGTCATTCCAAATATCTTGGTTTTGGAGGTCATCACCAAGTTATTTTGTGGCCAAAAGTTTCACTCAAATCCTGCATGAACATTTGGCCAACCCTATATTATGCAACTCAGTGCCTTGTGATGCTATACCCTCTTCCTTTCCTATATGATATCCTCCTTCCCTTCACATGCATATGTTCACCTGGATAGCTTCTACTAATCACTCAAAACTCAGATCAACTATCACCTCCTCCAGGAGACCTTCCCTCACAACTTCCATGCTGACTTAGGGACTATTCCCTTTATTTCCACCATACGCCTGCTTTGCCTTTCATTGAAATCGGGTATCACACTGTATGGAGATAATCAGGTAATAGGTACATCTCTCCTATAAGATCACAAGATCTCTAAGGGAGGGATCTGTACATTTCCATATTATTTTTCTTGTACCTAGACATATAATTGAACCTCATTGCAATTTTTGACTAGAAATAAACTCAATTAATAGTTCAGACACCTATCAATGAAATTATATTCTACTCTAGCAACTTGCAGTAACAGACACCTTTCAAGCAATAAAAACAATGAAATCCCTCTGCATACACTACCACTATTGTTACATGTCAGGCTGTCACCAAAAATGAATGTTCTCCATAAGCAGAAAGAAACCACGAGCCTGATTTGTTTCCACTGGGAATGGAAATCTTTTACCCTTCCAAAGTAAATGTTAACGAGAATAATATCATCTGCTACTATAATGTGTATCATCATTTGCAAAGCACTTTGTAAGTGCTTTGTATTATACAATCTTCACATGAACCTTGGGAGATAAGTATTATCACTTTATTCTGTCAGATATGAAAGCTCTGGACCCCTCTATAGTCTTAAAAATTATTGAGGACCCCTAAAAGATCTTTGTATATGAGTTAGATCTATCAACATGTCTATAATTACTATTGATAATTACTGTATTAGAAACTAAACATGAGAAAAAATGTGTTATTAATTATCATTTAAAATCATTATAAATCCATTTAATGTTAACATGTTCTTTAAGGGAAATTAGTTGGCTCAGATGGTAAAAAATCTGCCTACAATGCAGGAGACCTTAGTTCAGTCCCTGGGTTGGGAAGATCCCCTGGAGGAGGGCATGGCAACCCATTCCAGTATTCTTGCCTGGAGAATCCCCAAGGACAGAGGAGCCTGGGCTACAGTTCATGGGGTCTCAAAGAATCAGACACAACTGAGCAACTAAGCACAGCACAGCACAGTGTTTTATAAAACAAAAGTTTAGTGAAAAGACTACCAGATTTTGTATTTGAGTATGTCTCTCATGCCTGGCTTAATAGAAGACAGACTCTTACCCTGGCTTACACAGTCAATCTTTGCAACATTATGTGTCTTGTAGAGGGTTTCCCAGGTGGCACAGTGGTAAAGAATCTGCAGGCCAATGCAGGAGATGTGTGTTCAGTCCCTAGGTTGGGATGATCTCCTGGAGGAGGAAATGGAAACCCACTCCATTATTCTTTCCTGGGAAATCCCATGGACAGAATGCCTGATGGGCTACAGTCCATGGGATCACAAAGAAGTCCGACACAACTGAGCACACACACGTCTTGTGGACTCTGGGAAACGTCATTGTACACTCATGAAAGATGGATGGTGAAATGGCAGATAATGGCAGTGTTAGTGTGAATATAGTTTGGAATTTACTTGTGTATCCTAAAGGGAACCCAAAACCAGGCTTTGAGGACTGTGGGATCAGCCTGAGAGGGATCAAGTGACTTGATGGAGATCAAGCAACCAATCTGTTCCTCACCCAGAATTTGAGTCCTTTAATATTAAGCCAGCACAGAACTGTGTTATAGAGAGACTGGATTAAATGAGCCATAGTATTATTGTATTCAATGAAGTGTGTACAGATATCTGAGAAGATGATTACACAATCACTAACCAATAACTAACACAAGACAAAACACAGTGCTGTGCTGTTTGACTAATCAACAGCTCAGATAATGACATGGCATGAAAATCACCTGGGGTCAGTCAGCTGTGCATTGTCTGTATTTTACAGGCGCAACTAGGCAGAGGTCAAGGCTGTTGTTTTCTGTGAAGCTGAGGACTTTGGTGGACTATTTCCAGAAAACTAGAGCTTGCCTATTTCTGGAGACCTAGAACTTTTAATTAGATTGAGAATGAGGTTCCTAGACTCAAACTACTATAGAAATCCGAAACTCCCATGTGCATCAACTATGCAGATATTTTAATTGAATTTGTTGCAAACTCAAGGAGAAGATCCCAAAGTAGTAAAATTTTAAATATGAGAAGAAATCTTTAAAACACCCCCTAGGGAATCATCCTGACATGTGTGCAATGCTTCTGATGAAGCAGGGAACCCCATATTCATGCTAAGTTTGAAGGCTCATCTGGAAAAATCAAAGACATGTGGAAGGCAGAAACCTTAGGGGAGGATATTATGTTTATGGTCATATTTAATTAGACAATTAGCTTAAGTCAAATATATAATTTTTTTAATTAAATGGGCTGACTAAAAGGCTTAATATTTATTATTTCAATACTTGAGTGACAAATATAGTCAGAAATAAGGACTTTCCATGTGGGTTTTAGAATAAGACAGACACAGTCCCTCTAGACAAGACTGACAGCTATAATACGGTGAGACAACAATTTTGATAGTATTAAATACACAGAAGTGAAGTGAAGTGAAGTGAAGTCGCTCAGTCGTGTCCAACTCTTTGCGACCCCACAGACTGTAGCGTATCAGGCTCCTCTGTCCATGGGATTTTCCAGGCAACAGTACTGGAGTAGATTGCCATTTCCTTCTCCAGGGGATCTTCCCAACCCAGGGCTCGAACCCAGGTCTCCTGCATTGTAGACAGACGCTTTACCATCTGAGCCACCATGGAAGTCAAATACACAGAAGTAGCAGTTAAAACTCGAGCTGGGTGGGAGCAGCATAAGAAATAATGGATGGCTTTTGGAAAGAGGAAAGCCTCTATTAATCCCTGAAAGATAAATAGACATTATACAGATAAAGATGAATATATAAAACAATCCATATATGTCAAGGCAAGTACTAAGTGTTCAAACAAATGTGATCTCATTAAAATTTAATAACACCACAATTTGATATTGTTTTGCCCTATTTCTATTATATAGATGGCAAAACAATGTGGCTTATAGAATTTACCAGCATTGCCCAAGGTCATACACTTAGTAAATTTCACAATTAGTCTTTGAACATAATCTATTTGAGTTCAAGGCACATTTTACTGTTGTATAACAGGAAGCATAGCATAGACACAATAATAAGAAGATGTATAGTACATGCATTGCCATGAGGCATATTCAGAGCATGAGAGTCCCTTGGACTGCAAGGAGATCAAACCAGTAAATCCTAAAGGAAATCAACCCTGAATATTCATTGGAAGGACTGATGCTGAAGCTCCAATACTTTGGCCACCTGATGCAAAGAGCTGACTCATTAGAAAAGACCCTGATGCTGGGAAAGATTGAAGGCAGGAGGAGAAGAGGGTGACAGAGGATGAGATGGTTGGATGGCATCACTGATTCAATGGACAAGAACTGGAGCAAACACTAAGAGATGGTGAGGGTCAGGGAGATATGGTATGCTGCAGTCCATGGGGTTGCAAAGAGTTGGACATGACTTGGCAATTGAACAGCAACAACAACAGCATTCAGAAATAGCTCTGTACATGGAGAATCAGTAGAGGACACAACTGAAGAGGTTTGTAGGACTTTCTCTTAAAGGAACACAGGTGCTCAAATTCACATTCTTGAAAGAATTGCATGCAACACATTTTTAGAATATTTATTTTAAAAAGGAGAGAAGAATATGTATATATTATTTGTTGTTTATTTGAAAATAAAGTTGAATGCTAATAAATGTCTAGAGATTTCAAAAGTAACATGTTAGGGTTGTAAACACAGTAAAAGATTATTCCAATGCTCTAAGTTTTAAGAACACCAAAGAGAAAGCTCTTCCTATCATCCAAGGCCATGGTTTACAAACCCCTATCTCAGTTGGTCATGATTATGGTTAAAATGAAAATATAAGAAGTTTAAAGAGATTTCACTCTCACCATTTTGTTAGAGCTTTCCCTTCAAGGTGAGCTGTTTAGGGAGGGGCTCGTGATAATTGGAAATGGAGTTAAGATCAGCTATTCCAAAGGCATGCACACTGCAGGATATGTGAACACTAGCCAAAGCCTCAACCTTATCATGCTTAGGCTTATAAACCTGGCCCATGCTTGCTATAAACTGTTACCTAACCAAACTTGGGTCCACTTCCCTGTGCTCAGTAAAACCAAGCTACTGACCTTGATTGTGGGGCACGAAAGTGTCATGTTTACTGCAGGAGCCAAGAAGAGTCCACGTACCTAGTGTTTAAAAGACCCAATCTCCCTGAAGACTTCCAGGGAAAGGTCTTTAAAGACAGGTTGAGAGAGAGGGGTTTGTGGGATGTGTGATCAGATCATAGACATTCTCATTGGTTGGTGATAAAGCAATTGGAGGGTCAACATCATCAAACTTATAATTCCAAAAGATCTGGGGTTTATGTGCTTGTGGGCAGAATACAGTTCACTTCTTCCACCTGGTGGGGGTTTCAGTTATCTGCAAAATAACTCAGAGGATATGGTGAGGAGGAACTAAAGGTCCTTGACTCTGATTAATGATCAATCTAGTATTATTTTGTCTTGCTTGACTGTTTTCCTTTCTTTCTGTGTTTCCTCACTGGTGATCGATGGGGGTGTAGAGGGAAGAGTGCTATGTAGTATCTTGGATGAGATCTTAGAACAGAAATGTGACACTAGGTAAAAACTATGGTAATCTGAATAAAGTATAGACCTTTAGTTAATAGTATTGAATTAATATTGGTTTGTTAATGTCAATAATTATACCATATGTGTATAAGATGTTAATGATTGGGAAAGCTAGCATCACAATTTTTTATAAATTTGAGACTGTCAAAAAATAATATCTACTTAAAAATTTTCTCACTCACATAAGATACTGATGTTTCTTTTCCTTTTTCCATTGATCTCATTTTTTGCAATATGCAGATAGGCATTTGGTGGAGTTTATAGCCATAAAGAAAGGATGATAAATTAGCAATCTCGTGCCAACTTAATTTTATAGACTGGATAGTTCCTGAGCAATTAGAATTCAGCTAAAACATATTATACTTTTAATGAAAATTCAGGTCAAAAAAGAATATAAAGTTATCAGAAATAGTAAGAAAAAAAAGAGAAGGAGAGATAGGAAGACGCAATACACAAGCTAACTCAGAACTGCCACTAAGGGGAAAGGAAACCTCCCACATTTTTTTTTCCTAATTAATTTGTCCCTTATGTCCCATTATCTGCTGCTGCTTCAACAGGATATAGCCTGCTAAATTTTATCATCAGAAGCTAAAGGATAGAGCAGTTGACAAAAAAGAAATCATCAAATATTGTAAAAACTTCAGGCACTCTACCAGCCCCCTACACCAAATGTGGTTAGATAGAGCATGTATTCCAGGCTTCATTTATGAGGTGGAGAAAAATGCACAAAAGCACGGGGTCCCCCAGTCTCTGCAATCACTCCCAGTCTTGGAAGGAACTCTCACCAGGAGAAGAGACACAGTGTCTGCAACACAGCAGATAAAGTCTAATTGATCACTGAGGCTGGTCTTTCCACATCTTTATAAATATGATCCAGAACAATAGTGACACAACACTCAAGAATTATGTAAAGAGAAACAAAAACTCAAAAGATAAAAAAGAAATCTGAGCTTAGAAAATATTAAAATGTTAGACATTAAAACATTAAAACAATTAAGCAGAAATTGATTAAAATACTATCTGGTAAGTCTGTAAAAGAATTTAGGGGGGAAAAGAATTTGGCCTTGGAGTACAGAATGAAGCAGGACAAAGGCTAATAGACTTTTGCCAAGAAAACGCACCAGTCATAGCAAACACCCACTTCCAAAAACAGAAGAGGAGACTCTACACATGGACGTCACCAGATGGTCAACACTGAAATCAGATTGATTGTATTCTCTGCAGCCAAAGATGGAGAAGCTCTATACAGTCAGCAAAAACTAGACTGAGAGCTGACTGGGGCTCAGATCATGAACCCCTTATTGGGAAATTCAGATTTGAATTGAAGAATGTAGGGAAAACCACTAGACCATTCAGGTATGTCCTAAATCAAATTCCTTACAATTATACAGTGTAAGTGACAAATAGATTCGAGGGATTAGATCTGATAGACAGAGTGCCTGATGAACTATGGACAGAGGTTTGTGTAATTGTACAGGAGGCAGTGATCAAGACCATCCCTAAGAAAAAGAAATTCAGAAGGCAAAATGGTTGTCTGAGGAGGCCTTACAAATAGCTGAGAAAAGAAGAGAAGCTAAAGACAAAGGAGAAAAGGAAAGATATACCCATTTGAAAGCAGAGTCCCGAACAATAGCAAGGAGATATAAGAAAGCCTTCCTCGGCGATCAATACAAAGAAATAGGGGAAAACAATAGATTGGGAAAAACTAGAGATCTCTTCAAGAAAACTGGAGATACCAAGGGAACATTTCATGCAAAGATGGGCACAATAAAGGACAGAAATGATACGGACCTAACAGAAGCATAAGATATTAAGAAGAGGTGGCAAGAATACACAGAACTGTACAGAAAAGATGTTCACAACCCAGATAACCACGATGTTGTGATCATTCACCTAAAGCCAGACATCCTGGAATGCGAAGTCAAGCAGGCCTTAAGAAGCATCACTATGAACAAAGCTAGTGGAGGTGATGGAACTCCAGTGGAGCTGTTTCAAATTTTAAATGATGATGCTGTGAAAGTGCTGCACTCAATATGCCAGCAAATTTGGAAAACTCAGCAGTGGCCACAGGACTGGAAAAGGTCAGTTTTCATTCTAATCCCGAAGAAAGGCAATGCCAAAGAATGCTCAAACTACCACACAATTGCATTCATGTCACACACAAGTAAAGTAATGCTCAAAATTCTCCAAGCCAGTCTTCAATAATACATGAACTATGAAATTCCAGATGTTCGAGATGGATTTAGAAAAGGCAGAGGAACCAGAGATCAAATTGCCAAAATCTGTTGGATCATTGAAAGAGCAAGAGATTTCCAGAAAATCATCTACTTCTGCTTTATTGACTACGCCAAAAACTTTGACTGTGTGGATCATAACAAATTCTGGAAAATTCTGAAAGAGATGGGAATACCAGACCACGCGACCTACCTCCTGAGAATCTGCATGCAGGTCAGGAAGCAACAGTTAGAACTGGATTTGGAAAAACAGACTGGTTCCAAATCGGGAAAGGGGTCCGTCAAGGCTGTATATTGCCACCCTGCTTATTTAACTCATATGCAGAGTACATTATGAGAAACACTGGGCTGAATGAAGCACAAGCTGGAATCAAGAAATAGTAGTAACTTCAGGTATGCAGATGACAAAACCCTTATGGCACAAAGCAAAAAAGAACTAAAGGGCCTCTTGATGAAAGTGTAAAAGGAGAGTGAAAAAGTTGGCTTAAAACTCAACATTCAGAAAACTAAGAACACGGCATCTGGTCACATCACTTCATGGCAAATAGATGGGGAAACAGTGAAAACAGTGACAAACTTTATTTTCTTGGGCTCCAAAGTCACTGCAGATTGTGACTGCAGCCATGAAATTAAAAGATGCTTGCTTCCTGAAAGAAAAGTTATGACCATCCTAGACAGCATATTAAAAAGCAGAAACATTACTTTGCCAACAAAGGTCCGTCTAGTCAAAGCTATGGTTTTTCCAGTGGTCATGTATGGATGTGAGGGTTGGACTATAAAGAAAACTGAGTGCTGAAGAATTGATGCTTTTGAACTGTGGTATTGGAGAAGACTCTTTAGAGTCCCTTGGACTGCAAGGAGATCAAACCAGTCCATCCTAAAGGAAATTAGTCCTGAACATTCACTGGAAGGACTGATGTTGAAGCTGAAACTCTAATACTTTGACCACATGATGCGAAGAACTGACTCACTGGGAAAAACCCCAATACTGGGAAAGAAGGTGGAAGGTGAATGGGACAACAGAGGATGAGATGGTTGGATGACATCACCTACGCAATTGACATGAGTTTGGGTAAACTCTGGGGGTTGGTGATGGACAGGGAAGCCTGGCATGCTGCAGTCCATGGGGTCACAAACAGTCAGACATGACTAAGCAACTGAACTGAACTGAATGGAGAAGAAGTTATTGAAAATAAGATGTATCATCCCTTTTTTATAACAGGGAATGAAAACTGTTAATCAGTTTTGAATAGGTAAATCTATAGAGATAGAGGGCTTTCCCGGTGGCACAATGGCTAAAGAATCTGTATGCAAAGCAAGAGACCCAGGAGATGCAGGTTTGATCCCTGGGTCGGGAAGATCCCCTGAAGGAGGGCATGACAACCCAGTCCAGTATTCTTTCCTGAAGAATGCCCTGGATAGAGGAAACTGGTGAGTTATGGTCCATCAGGTCGCACAGAGTCAGACACACCTGAGCATGCATGCATGCATAGATATAGAAAGCAGATTAGTGATTGCCTTGGGAGGGGGTTATTTGGGAGAAAGATGAAATGTTATAAAATCAGTTGTGGTAATGGTTGCATCTGAATATGTCAATACTAAAATCCATTGAATTATACACTTTAAGTAGGTGAACTGTATGATATGTGAATCATATATCTCAATAAAGTTATTATTAAGAAAGAGAGAAACTCTTTATAACTGAATAATTACTACAAAATAGATGTATGGATATAGTAATAAATCAGAATTGAGAACATGTAACAAACAGTAAAGATATAACCTTCAGAAAAACTATTTGAACAATTACTCCATAAGTTTTCCTCTGCAGATGACAAAGATAAAATCTAATGTGAAATGCCACTGCAAAAGGAAAAAAAATAAAACTAATATCAAAAATCATTTGTTAAATTTAAGTAAACATTTGGAGCAGATGACTAACCTTTAAACTTCAACTTCCCCATTTGCTGATAAACAATTTTAAATAATTGATTTAAGCTCATTCATTTTGCTAAATTTTCATCTGCAGCTTTACAGGGCTGGCACTTAATGTATTTATAAGTAAAGGAAAAAAGATTAAGTGCAAGAAAGTGTCTTAACAACTGAAACATAATTTTCAAATGCCCCTGATATCTCAGTCAGTTATTTTCAAAGGAATTTCAGTCACAAAATTCTTCAGCATTTTTCTGCAAAAGTATATCAGAAGTTATTTGCTTAAAAATATTATTTCAGGTAATATTAGCAAAGTGATTTTTCTATAACAGCTTTTATCAGAAACATATGCTATTGTGTATCATTGAGTTCTTAATTGTAGATAGCAAAATTCTCTCTGTCCATTTTAAATGGAAATAACAAAGAGTATTAATCATTAAATTTCCAGGAGAGCCAAGGAACTAGGCTTCACAATCAGAAGAATGTTGGCAGGGACTTCAACTGTGGTTCAGTGGCTAAGACTCCATGCTGCCAATGCAGGGGGCCTAGGTTTGATCCCTGATGGGGAATTAGATCCCACATGTGGCAACTAAGAGTTCTCATGCTGCAAAGAAAACTAAAGATCCCATGTGCGGCAACTAAGACCCAGGTCAGTGAAATAAATAAATAAAAATAAATATTAAAAAAGCATATACTCAATCATTCAGATATTAAAAGAAAGAATAATGTAGACAGAAAAAATAAATTCAGAAAAATGTCAATAACGTGCGTGCATGATCAATTGTGTCTGAACATTTGTGACCCCATAGACGGCAACGCACTGGGCTCATCTCTCCATGGAATCTTCTAGGCAAGAATACTGGAGTAGTAGCCATTTCCTACTCCAGGGGATCTTCCCAACCCAGTGATCAAACCTGGCTCTCCTGCACTGACAGGTGGATTCTTTACCACTGGGAATCACACCACAGAACTATTTAGCAGATATACCATTTTTACCATAACCTCTCATGGCACAGCAATACGAACAGTCAGCTTATTGAAGAAGTCCCTGATGCTGGGAAAGACTGAGGGCAAAGGAGAGTAGTTGTCAGAGGATGAGATGCCTGGATGGTATCACTGATGCAATGGTCATGAAGTTGGGCAAACTTTGGGAGATGGGAGGGACAGAAAGTCCTGGCGTGCTGCAGTCCGTGGGGTCAAAAACAGTTGGACAAGACTGGGTGACTGAACAATTCATGGCACGAGGATGCCAGAGCCTGGACCACAGAAGCTGTAGTCAGCAGGAGTACTGCTATCATCTTATATAGTTTAATTATTTCTAGCTCTATGATTTCTGTAGGTATAGGTCCTTGAGAAAACAGTCACAAACATAAACTTAGCTGCAAGAGAGTCTAGAAAATGTAGATTTTAGCTTTCCAGCATTGCTGGTATAGGCAAGCTATCAAAAAAAAAAAATTGAAGTGGGAGCTAATTTGCAGTGTCTACAATGAATAGTGAGCAAATGTGACAATGACAACACAGAGGATGAGTTTCCTCTAAGCCTTTTCCTCCTTCACCTCCTTTAAACACTGAGATAATAGTTATAGCATTTTACTCCAGCAACACAACATTCTTTATTCCCTATGCACTAGCCATTCCTATTTATATCAGTTGCATGACTGGAATAATAGTCATCAATTGAAAGTGAGAACAATCCACACCTATGTAAAATTTCAGGTCACATCTGAGAGAAGCTGTCTGAAAGAAATACGCAGGCAGAGTTGTACAGTGTGGTCACTGAATGACCAAAGCAAAATCTTCTTTATGTATGTGAATTCCAATCAAAATGTATGTTACTAAAGAGGAGGGAACCAGTTGTAATAAGATATGGCATTCAGTTCAGTTCAGTTGCTCAGTCATGTCCAACTCTTTGCAACCCCATGAATCGCAGCACACCAGGCCTCCCTGTCCACCACCAAATCCTGGAGTTCACTCAGACCCACATGCATTGAGTCAGTGATGCCATCCAGCCATCTCATTCTCTGTCATCCCCTTCTCCTCCTGCCCCCAGCCCCTCTCACCATCAGAGTCTTTTCCAATGAGTTAACTCTTCTCATGAGGTGGTCAAAGTACTGGAGCTTCAGCTTTAGCATCATTCTTTCCAAAATAATCCCAGGGCTGATCTCCTTCAGAATGGACTGGTTGGATCTCCTTGTAGTCCAAGGGACTCTCAAGAGTCTTCTCCAACACCACAGTTCAAAAGCATCAATTCTTCGGCGATCAGCTTTCTTCACAGTCCAACTCTCACATCCATACATGACTATTGGAAAAACCATAGCCTTGACTGGACAGACCTTAGTTGGCAAAGTAATGTCTCTGCTTTTCAATATGCTATCTAGGTTGGTCATAACCTTTTTTCCAAGGAGTAAGTGTCTTTTAATTTCATGGCTGCAATCACCATCTGCAGTGATTTTGGAGCCCCCCAAAATAAAGTCTGACACTGTTTCCACTGTTTCCCCATCTATTTCCCATCAAGTGATGGGACCAGATGCCATGATCTTCGTTTTCTGAATGTTGAGCTTTAAGCCAACTTTTTCACTCTCCTCTTTCACTTTCATCAAGAGGCTTTTTAGTTCCTCTTCACTTTCTGCCATAAGGGTGGTGTCATCTGCATATCTGCGGTTATTGATATTTCTCCCGTCAATCTTGATTCCAGCTTGTGCTTCTTCCAGCCCAGTGTTTCTCATGATGTACTCTGCATATAAGTTAAATAAGCAGGATATGGCATTAGGGAATGTTGAAAATGCCTGTGCTGAGGTTGAGAAAAAGATCACAATAACCAAAAGCATAAGAACTAGATAGAGCCCTGCCAGTCACTGAGTATGGTTTTGGGCAATTATAGCACTTCAAGGAGATTTTAGATCCTTATGTATAAGATAAAGCTTTATCTCTCATATCTTCCTCATCCTGATTAAATGAGAATAAATAGACGTACCATTTACTGAGTTCTTTTTGTGCAAGGAGCTGAGGTAGATGCACAAGTATAAGAAAAGAAAATTGGCTCAAAATCCAAATCATTTTAAATAACTCCTATTTCATAGGGTACTCAAGGAATTAGAAAATCATGTTGTATACTTGTTATGTTAAAATAGTGTTCATGAAAAATTAAAAATGATTTGAAATTTCTGACCTATATGAATTTCATCATAAAATTAACATAAATATCAATCTCTACTAAAATCTCTAGTTGATGGATATCTTCAACAAAGAATTAGCAAAAAAAAAATTACCAATGTTGGTAAAGGATAATAACAACAGCAACAATCAAATTTCTCCTAATACACTCTAAATTCTTCTTCTACTTTGTAAACCCAAGGAAATTTTCAAAGTATGCACCCTTATCACTCTTACTCCCTATTAGTATATGCCAAAATTCCAGCTCATAAGAGTATTCATCCTCACATGCATTAGACAAAAATTTATTTTATGACTCCTCTGTGCTAGAGACTGGGACAGGCCCTGGGAAAACATCAGTAAACAATAGAGATATAATCCCCTTTCTGATGGGGCTTATACCCTAACAGACAAGAAAGGCAGTGCTCAAGTTTAAAGCAGGCTTATTCTGTCTGCATAGCCTCTGAACTATATTTAAAGTAAAGGGGGGAGGAGATAGGAATGAATAATTGCTATAAGATATAATATTGCAAATACGTAAACCAACTACTATTGGCCAACAAAATGAGGAAAACTCAATTCCAAATAAAGAAAATAGGACAAACATATGGCAGTGGTGATACTTTAACTGGCTGTTAATGAAGAGATTGAACATACAGAATTCTAGTCACAAAGCAGATTCTTAATAAATGCATATTGAATAAATGAATCAATAATAAGACAAATATTCTAGGAGCACAATAGTGCAAACATAAATAATTGAGATAGGAATGAACAGCCTATATTTGAATATTTTCTGTTTTGTTAAGTGTCCTTCATGATACCCAATGTTAGCCAATATAAAATTTGGAGAAGAAAATGAAACCAAGGCACTAATGGAAAATATTCTTAAAGATAACAAATAGCCTCTATCTTACTTCAGAGAAGTTAGAGAAAGTGTCAGTCATAATTAAATATTACGCAAAGAAAAATATTCTGTTTCCAAAAGGTGTGAAGATGCTCACCTGTTTTTCACATTTATCGTTTGAGTTAATGGCAAATTAAATCATTGTTTTCACTACCAATGACGTTGCTCAAACTCAAGATCTGATTTCTACTAGCAGTAGGAGTCTTTCTCGCTCAGTTGTGTCTGACTCTTTGTGACCCCATGGACTGTAGCCAGCCACACTCCTCTGGCCATGGGATTCCCCAGGCAAGAATACTCTTAAGTAATTGGGTATTACATTACGAGATTGCCATTTCCTTCTCCAGAGGATCTTCCCAACCCAGGGATCAAAACCAGTTCTTCTGCATTGCAGACAGATTCTTTACTGTCTGAGCTATATCAGCAGCACGTGATGGGTAAAAAATTGATAGGGGCCTCATGCTTTCCTACATCTCCTTGAAATCAATTATAAATGTATTTAGGAGGAATAAGTATGAGAAAATAATTTTTAATACCTTCCTTTCTCAGCTGTATTAGCTGTGTCAAATGAGAAAAAAATATATAGAGTCAATAAGAGGAGATCAAATATAAGATAAAGAAGTTATGAGGCTTATTCCCAAGTATTTATCCATTCATTATTTTTTTCAAATCATGGGCACTCAGGCCCTTTAGAGAGAAATCACTAACTTGGAGAGCAAAGAATTTCATTCTCAGATACTAAATCCATTGTCACATTCAGATGAATAACTCCCATTTGAACTGTATTATCCATGTACCATTTGGCAAGGGGAGGTATGTCTGCTAGAGCTGATTCACTCCTGCCAGGAAGCTCACTTGGATCTCTTTGTAAGAAAGAGCTGTCCCTCCTTGGGAGGTAGATATCTCATGAATTTAGAGGCAAGTATTACATGAAAACAAAAGTTAGAGCATGACTGTATACCACTGTAGGGCATGCAACACTATCCCACTCACTTTCCTTCTTAATCTGTATAACATCATATTCTCAAGAAAACCAGGACTTAGATGATTAATTGGGCTTCCCTGGTGGTTCAGATGGTAAAGAATCTGCCTGTAAAGCGGGAGACCCAGATTCGATCCCTGGGTCAGGAAAATGCCCTGGAGCAGGAAATGGCAACCCACTCCAGTATCCTTGCCTGGAAAATTCCATGGACAGAGGAACTTGGTGGGCTACAGTCCATCGGATCACAAAGAGCCAGACATGACTGAGCAACTAACACACGCAAAGTTATGAACTCTAAAAGAAGCAAAAGTCAGACTTAAACTCAGTTCTCCAGCTGCAAGCCCACACTTCTATCAACTCTGTGGTTCCAGGTCAGCATCTAATTCCATGAGCAGCAGCTCTCTACCACCTCCTTCGGGCAGAAACCATAGGTCTGCTGTTACCAAAGGACCAGAGCAATATTTGAGGAGATGGGCACTGGGGGACTAGTGCATGTTCCTACTTGGAAAAGTCTAAAGATGAGAAGTTGGCCAGAGCTTCCAGGACAGTAGGATGAGCAGAGATAGCTATAATGGGATCCTAGACTTCATCTCACAAGCAGACACCCATCTGTGAGTCTTCATGAGAGCCAAGTGGATCCTACTGAAGGAAGTCGGGCTGTAATCATATTGAACAAATTATATTCAAGTGGGCTTCCTGGCAGGAGACAATCAGCTTTAGCAGACAGAAGCTGGAGTTGTACCATTAGATAATGAAGCCAAGGAAAGGAAAGAGGCAAGAGGCAATCTCATCTACAGATTACATCGTTGATAACTCTGGAGTGTTTCACTGGACGAGCTTCATCAAGGAAATCTCAAAAGGAACCCATGAAATAAACCTGCAGTAGTTGGAATTTGTGTACCTAGCACCCAGAGGCCATCAATGCCTGATTAACTCTGCCCAATTCGAGTAAAGTGCATGATGACCTTTAACATTCTACTCTCCTGCATTTCCAATCTGGAAAAGATGGATATGAGTTAAGAGGGTTGGAAGAGTGAGTGAGAAAAAAAATGCAAAAGCTGACCACAACCCTCTCTAAACTGAAACTATGCAGGTCTAAAATCTGAGCCATCAGTGGGGATGAGAAGAAGATTTAAACTGAAGCAGAAATTTAAGTTTTGATCTGAAAACAGGGCTGACCTGTTCTGAGATCTAGCTTGGATGAGGTATGAGAGATGTGGCAAAGTTCGATGAAAAGGCAGTGGCAGGAGGAAAAAAAATTGGTTCCTTCTCTCATTTCACCAAGTCCAAATCTTACAATAAACTGACAAAACATGCATTTTATTGCTAAATATTAAAAATTTAAATCAAAGAAACATGATATGACTATTTTAAGAATTTTAAACAATTATAAAAAATAGGTACTGTAGAACCTGGCAAACAGAGTCCACATAAGTCAGAACTGAATTATTATATAACCCTGTTTATATGATCATACTGTGAGTTACACAGAAGGGACAACGAGTTCCATGGTTACTATGTACCAAAATCAGAAGTTTACACAAGTTATCTCGACTTCACGATCCATGCTTTTTTTAGAACACTGTGCTTGTCCTGCTAAGGGTCTACTTGAAGAAAATTACTGTCTTAGGCTCTGGGATAATAGCAAAGGCAATACTTTTACATCCTACTCTTTGCCATGGTAGAAAATGATACATTATCTGGAAAGATAATTTATTAGGTCTACAGTAGTAGTCTATCTATGTTGGGAGAAAAATGAGGTCTACATTACTGTTCTTGGTCCCAAATTATGTTCAGGAGGATGGAAACCTAAGAGGGAACAAGAGTAAGGAAACATTTTCCTTTCCTGTTCTGCAGAACATATTTTGGAAACTCTACTAGTGCTAGGGGGCCCAAAAGATCAGGGCAGAAAGGACCATTCAAATCAGGTCTGGTTCAAGTAAGTCTCCGTGGAAGAAGTGATGAAATGTTAGTGTTCGAGTCATCTGCATGGGTTTAACAGGGTTATCTATTTGAAGCAAAACCATGACCGTACATAACATTGAAGCTCTCTGCAAATGGAGGGTACCATTTTCAAGAATTGGAAATGAATTAGCATTATAGCTCTTCTGTTATTAAAAAGTCAGTGTTAGGGATGATAAAGTTCCCAGAGCAGTAAGTGCATCAGATACGATGTAGCTTTGACCAATTAATTCCATTGCTGTGTAAGGATCTGAAAATGAATAAAAACTTCAGGTTCAAAAGTGCTCATCACAGCCTTTACATAATCATGAAATATTTGCTAGCAACCCAAGCCCAATAATAAGTGGTTAATGAAGCTATGGCAAAGCTATTGTAGGAGTCTACTGTGTAACTCACACTTTGGAATCTAGACAGCCCTCTAGGGCATCACAGGCAGGTACCCAGTGAGAGGCAAGGATACTGGAGGGCACAAGCTCAAAGAGGAACAGAGTTTCCCTCGTTGAGGTATTTGGTGCTTCCTGTGCATGCTAAGTCCCTTTAGTCACATCCAACTCTCTGCGACCCTATGGACTGCAGCCTGCCAGGCTCCACTGTCCATGGGATTCTCCAGGCAAGAATACTTGAGTGGGTTGTCATTTCCTTCTCCAGGGGATCTTCCTGACTCAGGGATCGAAACTGTGTCTCTTACATCTCCTGTATTGACAGGCATTGACAGTAGGTTCTTTACCATTATTGCCACCTGGGCTTCCTACTAGGCCTTTAAAAAAGTTATCTTATATTGCAGTGTAGTTGATTAACAATGTTATGTTAGTTTCAGATGTACAACAAAGTGATTCAGTTATACATACACACATGCCTATTTTTTTTTCAAATTCTTTTCCCAGTTAGGTTATTATAGAATATTGAGCAGAGTTCCCTGTACTACACAGGTTAGTTAAATCTATTTTAAATATACCACTATGTATACATCAGTTCCAGACTCCCAATGTATCTCTCCCTGCAGTCATTCCCCTTTGGTAACCATAAGTTTGTTTTCTAAGTCTGTGAGTCTGTTTCTGTTTTGTGAATAAGTTCATTTGTATTATTTTTTTAGATTCCATATATAAGCAATATCATATGATAGTTGTCTTTCTCTGCCTTACTTCACTTAGTATGATAATCTCCAGGTCCATCCATGTTGCAGATGAATTCTATTTATCGGTGGAAAAGTTCAAAGGGAAAGAAATCTAGGCAATAACAAAGTGCACAAAGATCTTCTAGAATAGAAGGAGAAGGGAATACTTCCTTCAGCAATTCTCTCCTTTAAAAGCTGCTGCTGCTAAGTCACTTCAGTCGTGTCCAACTCTGTGCGACCCCACAGACGGCAGCCCACCGGGCTCCACAGTCCCTGGGATTCTCCAGATGAGAACAACGGAGTGGGTTGCCATTTCCTTCTCCAGTACAGGAAAGTGAAAAGTGAAAGGGAAGTCGCTCAGTCGTGTCTGACTCTTCGCAACCCCATGGACTGTAGCCCACCAGGCTCCTCTGTCCATGGGATTTTCCAGGCGAGAGTACTGGAGTGGAGTGCCATTGCCTTCTCCCCTTTAAAAGCTACTGATTTTAAAAAGGAAGATGTAAAATAGAAAAGAAATTTCCATCTAAAATGAAACTAGTATGTAATTGTAATCAATTCTTGTGCCTTCTAGACAGTAAAACAAATAGGCTAAATAAAGTTTGGATGAACATTCATTCAATAAATTATGCTAAGATCTGAGATGAAGGGTACCACAATAAATAGGGAAGACCTCAAATTTCATTTGGTTTATTTTGAAGCAGTAAGTTCACACATTAATAAATGAATTGTAACTTATGCATAATAGAAATGACTGTCACAGGGAGACAAAAGTTTAAGTTAAGAATGATTGTGGGGAGAGGACCCTATTTTGAATAAAACTAATCTAGGAAGTACAACCAGAAGGAGCACATTTAGAATAGGTGTGATTTTAGAACGAGACTGCAAATGAGACTGTAATTTGCCTCTGACTTTCTGTGTGATTTAAATTCTCAGAACTGCAGAGAGAAAAGATGAGAACCGTCTAAAATGGTAAACAGATGGGCATGTTGGGGACTGAACTAGGCTAATAAGGTTGGCATTAGCAGGAATGAATTACTAAGGATAAAACGCAGTCCATGCCTTTGAGGAACTCGGGCTGGAATCCCAGCCCTCTGATGACCATGATTAGAGAAGAATGCAAGAGTGCTCATCAGGTAATTCAAATGCTGCTTTCCCATTTCTCAATATGAACTCTCTGAAGTCAAGGGATGAATCTGATTCTTATAACTGGCACATTATTGGTAACCAGTGAATAAACAAAAGAATCAAGATTAGATTTTGAAAGGAATTTTAGTATTTATATGCTATTTTGAAATAGAATATTTGCTGTCTTGTTGCATTTTTTATTTCTACAGTCTGATTAAAAAGATCAAAGAGATGAGATTATATCTGTGGTCTGGAATTGAATATATTCAAGTATCTTGAATTCATGCCTTGTGAAAAGTCCTCTAACCAGAGACTTTCAATGTAGTTCCCCATCAGGAACTATAAGGAAACAGGACTTAGGAAATTGAATTTCATAAAATCATATGAGAGAATTGCTAAGAATTGAAGCCTGTTCTCCTCTGCTAAGTCACTGCCTGTTCTGTAAGATGGCACATTCATTTTCATGGTTTTCCTTTAAATTGTTTTGAATTTTCTACAAACACAATCATATCATCTGAGAATAACCATTGTTACATATTTTTCCTTTTCCAATCCTTGTAAACTGTACTTCTTTTCCTTGACTTATTGCAATGGTTATGATCTTTGGTAGAATGCTGAACAGAAATGGTTACAGAAATCCTGATTTTGTCTTTGCCAACCTCTGAAACAAAGCATTTGGCATTTTAGCAATAAATCCAATGTTAACTGTACAGTTTTTGTAGATAGTTTTTATCAGAATAAGAACAATCCCTTCTATTCCTAGTTTACTAATTTTTTTTAATCATGACAGATGTTGGATTTTATTTAAAGCTTTCTTTGTAGTCATTGATTAATCATGATTTCTCTTCCTTTGTTTTTGTTTATATAGTGTTTTACATTGATTTTCTAGTTTTAAACTAACAATACATATTTATAAATTGGCTTTGTGTATTGTTACTGTTGTATACTACTAAATTTTATCCACTATAGTGTAGGATTTTTTGCATCTATGTTTATAGGACTTTCCTGGTGGCTCAGATGATAAAAATATCTGCCTACAATGCAGAAGACCTGGGTTCAATCCCTGGGACAGGAAGATCTCTGGAGAAGGAAATGGTAACCCACTCCAGTATTCTTGCCTGGAAAATCCCATGGATGGAGGAGCCTGATAGGCTGCAGTCAATGAGTCACAAAGAGTTGGACACGATTGAGCGACTTCACTTTCACTTTCCTTTTTTACAGGAGAGTTTGGGCTATAATGTATTTTTGTAAGGTCTTGGATTCTAATCAAGATTATATGGTGTTCATAAGGTAATTGTGAATGAATTGTTTTCTTCTTTTCAAAACACTGGAAGAGTCTATGAAAGATTTCAGTAACATCTTTATTATATGCTTGGTAAAACTCACCAGTGAATTTACTTAGACCTGGCATTTTCTTTGTGTGTGTCTGTCACATGTATTTGTCCACTTTCAAACTGTCATTGAAACATGTATACTATCATGTAAGAATCGCATCACCAGTCTATGTCCGATGCAGGATATAGCATGCTTGGGGCTGGTGCACGGGGATGACCCAGAGGGATGTTGTGGGGAGGGAGGTGGGAGGGGGGGTTCGTGTTTGGGATCACATGTACACCCGTGGTGGATTCATGTCAATGTATGGCAAAACCAACACAGTATTGTAAAGTAAAATAAAGTGAAAATAAAAATTAAAAAAAAATTCAAGTATGCCCTCTGTATATTACAATGTATTGCATTTTATCTTTTTTTTTTTTTTTTTTTTTACTCTGAGTGAAAGCCTTGGGCTTTTTATAAAGGAATTTAACCATTCACGTTTATTAAGATCACTGACATGTTGAAAATTACTTTGCCATTGCATTTTATAATTTTTAATTTTGGTGATTTTTTCATTATCTGACTTCTTTCACCTTTCCTTATTTTTTACTAGATTAATCTTTGTTCTTATTTTTGTGTCCAGTGATTTCTAAATTAGACATAATCTATTCTTCGTTGATTTCCCTGAATTCTTAGTAGGAGTTTTCAATTTATAATTTTATGTAAATGTTCTAAATTATCCTGTCTCTAAGAAGTGTACAGAAAAAATGGTGAAGAGCACAGACTCTAGTGACCAAATTGAATTTGATTTGTACCTATAATACCTGCCAGCTGTGTGATTTTATGCAACTTACCTAGGCTCTCAGTACCTCAGTTTTCTCTTCTATAACAGATGGGCAATAAGATGCTGATGGTTGCTTTTAGAATTAAATAAATTCCAGTTATTTAAAATATCTGTAAATACTGTATAATGTTAGCTATCTGCAGCTATCTCTCAAATATTTAGTGGGGATTTGAGGCAATGGCACCCCACTCCAGTACTCTTGCCTGGAAAATCCCACGGATGGAGGAGTCTGATAGGCTGCAGCCCATGGGGTCGCTAAGAGTTGGGCACGACTGAGCAACTTCACTTTGACTTTTCACTTTCATGCATTGGAGAGAAATGGCAACCCACTCCAGTGTTCTTGCCTGGAGAATCTCAGGAACGGGGAACCTGGTGGGCTGCCATCTATGGGGTCGCACAGAGTCGGACACGACTGAAGCGACTTAGCAGTAGCAGTTTGAGGAATAGTTTCAAATTATTATAGAATCTTTAATAGTATCTTTCCTTTACTAGGAGTCTATTTTATCTTTTAAAACAATTTCTTCTGAGTTGAATAATGCAATTTTGCTTTCCCAGTTATAGGAATTAAGTATAGGGCTAATAATTTTTCTGAGTTTAGAATCTTAGGTTGAAAACAATTTTTTCTCAGAATTTTGAATAATTTATTGTTTTCTAGTATGCATTTTGCAAATGAAAAATCTGATGTCAGTATGACATTCTTTATTTTCTACATAAACTGCATTTTTTCAGAAACTTTTGGGATTGAAAAAATTTTTAAAAAGACTTATCCTTAGGTTTCAAAAATAATACTAACATGTGTCTAACTGTTGTTAGACTTTTTCTTATTCCCATTGACACCAGCAAAACTTTTCAATCTAATCACTGATTGTTTCACAATTTATGTAATGAAAATTATCTTCCATTTCTTTTATTTATCCTGTTACTTCCGGTTTGTTTTTTTTTCCTTCCAATCCTGTGTCTCAATGTAAGCATCTGTATTTGGTCACTTGTCTTAAACTAGATATCTGCTACTTGCAGATGGGTAGGGTATGAATGGGTGATAAGGAACAGGTGGGAATAGAGAAGAAGAATGTATTATGGGGGTGATCATATGTAATTTTAGGCAATGAAAACCCCAACTAGTACCTGAAGGCAGGGGCTACACAGCAGGATCCCTTGTTCTTCCATTCTCTATGTCTGTCTCTCTCTGTCTCCATTCTCTGTCTGAATTTCCTACTTCTCTGCTTTCTCAGGTTGCTTCTTTGCTCCCTCCCTCACTGAGCTATCACCAAAGGATCATGTCAGTCATTGAATAGGGGCAGCTAGGGTTATAGCACACTTCATCCTCTTAAATGTCTTATTTTTCCCTCTCCACATTCAATGACCTTTACTAGATCTTATCTGTCTTCTAGATAATGGTTTTTTATGTGGTATTAAATATTGTTTTCATTTTATTAAATGTTGTTGATGTTCCAAGTAGTTTAAATACATTTGCTTATTTAATTTTCATAACATTCCAGTAAAGTGAGTTTATCTCTATTTTAAAATGAAATACCTTGAGAATGGAGGAGTTAAGAAAACTGCCAAAGATCACATAGTTTAAGAGAGGCAAGATCCAAGATTGGAACCCAGGTTTTTCTGATTCCAAAGACCGTTGTTTTCCCTTGAATCATGATAATGATTCAATCCGCACTGTCATCTTGTACTTCTAAGAAGCAAATATTTATTGTGTGCAAACTGTAGGTTAGATTCTGTGATGTGTGCTGGGTATATACAGGTAGACAAAATAGACCTGGTGGTCCTCGTCCTAACAAATTTGCATTATTTTGGAAGGACATGGTGATTTTTTAAAGTAGAGAGGTGTCAAATGTAAGCAATGCAGTGAAAGAAAAGTTCAAGGTGCAGAGAGTGAAATTAAAAGGAGAATCTGTTTACTGTTGGATAGGCAAAGTAGCCTCCCATTGGTTCCACCCCCATGAGGGATGATTGTGTTAAAGGAGGCATGGATGAAAGGAAACACAGAGTAGAATATAGGGAGACTGAGCTGGCAAGTTCTAACATCATTTCTTCTGTGCTAATCACCTTTGCTCTCTCCTTAGTCCTAACCTGGCTGCCTTCAATATGGTTCTGTTCAGATCCTTTTGATTATTTAAAGACCATGCTTAACTCACACCATTGACAGAAAGTTATTCTGTATCGCTTCTAGTTAGAACTATTCCTCTGCCCTGTAGTTGTTTCGTCGCTGAGTCATGTCCAACTGTTGGCAGTCCCATGTACTGTAGCCCATCAGGCTCCTTAGTCTATGGGATTTATCAGGTGAGAATAATGGAATGGGTTGCTATTTCCTTCTCCCAACCCAAGGATCAAACCTGCATCTCCTGCATTGGCAGGTGGATTCTTTACTCTGAGCACCAGGCAGGGCCTCCTCTTCTCTATATTTTGAATCTATTATGTATTTTGAATCTTGACTATGTATCATAGTTTATCTTGTCTTAAAGTTAATTACATGTTTGTCTGTTTCATTCGCTAGATATTAAGTTGTTGAAAACCAAAGACTTAATTACTTTTGCATCTATCACAGTTCTTAGCACATAGTGACATAGTGGACTTTTAAAATTTTTCAAAATTGTCCTGGGTAAAGTATTACACATTTTGTAGTTTGAACGAACAGATATGACATACTCTAAATGGCAAAACAAAATATATAAGGCGTTGTATACTACTGACCTTCAATAGCAGTTCTCAAACTTGAGTGTATGTCAGAATTACACTAAGGTCTTATTAAAAGAGATGTGTTGGAGTCCATCCCCTAAATTCTGCTTTAGTTGGTTTGTGGGTGGGGTACATGAATTAGCATTTCTAGCAAGTTCTCACTTGATGCTGATGATCTTTGAACCACCAACCACATATGGAAACTACTGCTCTGGAAAATTTTCCAAGCCGAAGGGCTATATTCTTTCCTTTCAGAAATGATAGAGCTATCTGTAAGTCTTTGAACTATGACATGCACTTGTAAAAACAATAGTTGAAAGAATATAAGTAGAAGAGACTTGAAATTCTGTCCTCATTATGCATGATCTTGGACAAAACTCACTAAGCTTTAGAATCCTCTTCTTTTAAAAACTGAATCAGTAAACTTACCTAGTGGGCTGAAAATATAAGCTAAGTGAATGTTACAATATGAGGCATGTTATAAATTCTGGGTAAATTGCAGCATTGCCCAGTGAAATTGGAACCAAGGCAACACTACTCAAGAAATCTCAGCTATTTCCACATTGCATCTAATCATTTTTATTTCTGTACGGCCTTATTTTCAGTTTTCTCAGCTTCCATCCCACTGAATTTTGAATTTCCAATTTTATTCTGCGATTTATGTATTTTTTTAATTTTCTCTCTTTTTCTCTTTTTAACTCTTTTCTGTTCTCCATTCCTTTCCTTCTTTGCAATTCCATGGACTGTAGCCTGCTGGGCTCCTCTGTTCATGGGATTCTCTAGTCAAGGATACTGGAGTGGGTTGCGATGCCATCCTCCAGGGGATCTTCCTGACCCAGGGATTGAAACCGCATCTCTTATGTCTCCTGAATTGGCAGGTGGATGTGGATTCTTTACCACTAGTATCACATGCACTCAATTTTTAAAAAATATGTCTCACAGTTTTCACTGGAGTCTATATTCCTTGAGATCATTATTGGTGAATACTATACAAAAACTGTATAAGTAATTAGAAGATTATTATTGTATACTAATTAGGAGGAATCCTCATATAGATTGTTGAAAAGAACCATATACATATACATACAACCATATACAACTGACCCTTGAATGGCATGGGGGTTAAAGGCACTAACCCCTCCACTCAGTTGAAAATCTAAGTATAACCCAGAGTTGGCCCTCTGTAACTACAATTCCATATCCATGAATTCAACCAACTGTGTATCATGTAGTACTGCATTATTTCCTATTTTAAGAAATTTTCATAGAAGTTGACCCACAGAGGTCTAATCCCTATGTTTCAGGGGTCAAATGTACCCCAAATCTTTAAATCACTGGTGATTAAATATTTAACATTTTGATTAGGCTTGACATTTTTAGATCATTAAAAAGTATAATTGAGACATATCCTAATAGCTGCCTATTTCCTTTCTATATTTCTCAGAATTGTTCCTATTTCCTTTTCTGATTTAAAAACATAAGAATCTGTCTGAGTGGGGTATTTCACAAAGGATTTTTAGGTTAGAAGTAGGTGTTTATTCTTTTCAGTTCTGTGTGATTATTGCAACAGTGAACATGAGATATGTATAAGTAGAGCACAGAGTGAGAGAGGAAAAATAAAATTCTTGGTTTTATTGCTTAGTCACTCAGTCGTGTCCAACTCTTTTGTGACCCGTTGGACTGCAGGCAACGAGGCTCCTCTGTTCATGGGATTTTCTGGGCAAGAATACTGGAGTGGGTTGCCATTTCTTTCTCCAGGGCATCTTTCTGATCCAAGGATCATACCCAGTCTCCGAGATTCCTGTATCACAGACAGATTCTTTACCATTGATCACCAGGAAATGATGCAAAAGAACTTAGTCACAAAACAGAAATAGACTCATAGATATAGAAAACCAGCTTAGGGCTACCAAAGGAGGTGAGGGGGATAAATTAGAAGTTTGAGATTAACAGCTACAAATATCTATGCATAAAATAGATAAACAACAAGGACCTACTGTATAGTACAGGGAATTATACACAATATCTTTTAACAAACTAATGGAAACTAATCTGAAAAATGTATATACACACACATATGTGTATGCATATATATATATATATATATATATATATATGAATCACTGTTATACACTTGAAACTAAAACATTGTAAATAAAGTCTACTTTAATAAAAATAAATAAAATAAGTGGTATGAGTGAGTTCCCTGTTTAAATTTTAAACCAGAAAGGATTTTTAGATTGTGCCTTCTCCAACAGCGAATTTATTTAGATCAGAAAATCAAAGCTGAGACAGCGATTATAAATTACACAGGTCAAATAAATTTAGCCTTCTGCCCTGTTCAGTTGGTTACCAACTGCTTTGAAATGTTAACATGTTGTGATTTTAGCTCCCAAAATGGTTACTTGATGTTCTGGACCAACATTTGGAAGAACAGCTTGGGTCAAGAGCAAACCCTTGGATCATTCAATCGTGGACACAATGGAGGTAGTGACAGTTCCCAGAAGATCCTTTCTGTCCTTGGAGAAGAGAGGAGGTGTTGGAAATAGAAAACAATTGATGATCTCTCTGGTTAGTGGCAAGCTTTGGCAAAAGTGATTTCTTTAGTTGGCACCAGATGGCAGTGATTAAAAGCTTACATTCTTTTAATTACCCTGTGAACTCTTTTCCTAGTTAAACTCATTGAGTTGCTTGCACATTAGTACTCAGCTTTGGCTGTAAGGGTAATAAAATTTAGTGTTCATTCATTTTATTAAGACCTCAGAAGATTTTATCCTTTGAACTTAAAGACCAAATAACACTAGAGCTGGTATTACATATTATATATAGATATAGATACATAAAATCATGAATAGGATCTTTTAGAGGTAACTACTTTTATACCCTACCCCATTAGGAGCCCATAAGCTTTTTCTTTATCCTTCTCTTTGAGGATTTAAAAAATAAATCTAAATGTATTCTTTCAATTAAATAATTTATAAAGACAATAAAAGATTTATTCTGAAAATCAGCATCCAGATTACAGAGGAAATTAAATATAGCTCACTAAATTATATGTATGTATATGCACATAAAGGTACAAACATATATAACTATATGCCTGCAATGTTTAATTACCAATTTTTCCTCTATAGGATACTTATAAAGTGATTAGCTAGAATTAATAGGGTTAATAACTCTTTTCAGCTAGATATTGCTTTTGTTTACTTTCTAGCTTGTTTGGTTTTGGGTGTTTCTGTACCATTTTTCTTTTTGCTTCAGATCCCTTCCAGTTCACACACAAAAAAAATGTCCTTTTTATCCACAGTTCATGTAGTAATTGTAGGTCTCTTCACTGGCTGTCACCTCTGCCTCAAAATCTCTTCTCAAGATAGGCATAAGTAACTTTTCTCAATACCTTTAAGTTTTTGTTTAAGATTCTGCTTTTAAATCTCCAGCTTGAGCAACACGATGAAGAAGCAATTAAACCATCACTTTTGCATTCCTTTTCATTTTCATTGCATTGTAGACTCATCCTGAAGTTCAAAGCAGTCCATAAGTAAATGAGTCAGAGAGAGCCTGCATGCATTTTACTTGCGTGCAATTAAGCTGTGTGACTAAGCAGTATACAGAGCTGAATGATGGATGTGAGAGTGGGTGTGATTTGGGAGAGGATTCAGAGTTCAATTTGTTTGCTCTTATAGTCAAAGGAATACATTTTTAGTTTGGAACAGAACATATAATGAGGAGCCAAGAACAACTGGGTTTCCCAGGTGGCAGAGTGATAAAGAATGCAGGAGGGACAAGAGATGTGGTTTAATCCATGGGTCAGGAAGATCCCTGGAGTAAGAAATGGCAACCCCTTCCAGTATTCATGCCTGGAAAATTCCGTGGACAGAGGAGTCTAGCAGGGTACAGTGCATGGGGTTGCAAAGAGTCAACTTGACTGAGAACAACACCCACACACAGCACAGCACAAGAACAATCAGGTAATACGTTCAGCAGAGAATGAAAATTCATCAGCTTCTTTTTCATCTGATAAACATTTGCGGGGCCAACATTCTGTGCTTGATACCAGAGGTGATAAAATAAGGTACGTATTGAAAGAGCCTAGCACTCAAAGAGGGATTCAGACAGGAAAACAGGTAAGGCCCAGAGTAGTGTGAGCCACGGAGAATGGTGTGATCGTTTTTAACTGGGTGTTAGTTGGGAGGGAGAAAGTAAATGAGGTTAGAAAAGACTTCAGAGAAGTAGCCTAACTTGACTCTTGAAAGATATACAAGGATTTTCTAAGTAAATAAGTAGAGAGAGACCGACCCAGGGAAAGGAGAATCATAAACAAAAATATAAAGACTTGAGAATGTCAATCTTATGTTCAGATGGTATTTATTAAGTTTTCAACTTATCCTCATCCCTCCCCCATCAAAAAATATAACTCAAAATGGAAGCAATCTTCCCTTTGGAGCACTGAACAATTTTACAAATTCCCATGAACAGTATGAAAAGGCAAAATGACAGGATACCAAAAGAGGGACTCCCCAGGTCATTAGGTGCCAAATATGCTACTGGAGATCAGTGGAGAAATAACTCCAGAAAGAATGAAGGGATGGAGTTGAAGGAAAAACAATACTCAGTTGTGGATGTGACTGGTGTAAGAAGCAAGACTGATGCTGTAAGAGCAATATTGCATAGGAACCTGGAATGTCAGGTCCGTGAATCAAGGCAAATTGGAAGTGGTCAAACAAGAGATGGCAAGGGTGAACGTCAACATTCTAGGAATCACCGAACTAAAATGGACTGGAATGGGTGAATTTAACTCAGATGACCATTATATCTACTACTGTGGGCAGGAATACCTCCAAAGAAATGGAGTAGCCATCATGGTCAACAAAAGAGTCCGAAATGCAGTAGTTGGATGAATCTCAAAAACGACAGAATGATCTCTGTTTGTCTCCAAGGCAAACCATTCAATATCACAGTAATCCAAGTCTATGCCCCAACCAGTAACGCTGAAGAAGCTGAAGTTGAACGGTTCTACGAAGACCTACAAGACCTTTGAGAACTAACACCCAAAAAAGATGTCCTTTTCATTATAGAGGACTGGAATGCCAAAGTAGGAAGTCAAGAAACACCTGGAGTAACAGGCAAATTTGGCCTTGGAATGCGGAGTGAAGCAGGGCAAAGACTAATAGAGAGTTTTCCCAAGAAAATGCACTGGTCATAGCAAACACCCTCTTCCAGCAACACAAGAGAAGACTCTACACATGGACATCACCAGATAGTCAACACTGAAATCAGATTGATTATATTTGTTGCAGCCAAAGATGGAGAAGCTCTATACAGTCAACAAAAACAAGACCAGGAGCTGACTGTGGCTCAGATCATGAACTCCTTATTGCCAAATTCAGGCTTAAATTGAAGAAAGTAGGGAAAACCACTAGACCATTCAGGGATGACCTAAATCAAATCCCTTATGATTATACAGTGGAAGTGAGAAATAGATTTAAGGGCCTAGATCTGATATATAGAGTGCCTGATGAACTATGGAATGAGGTTTGTGACATTGTACAGGAGACAGGGATCAAGACCATCCCCATGGAAAAGAAATGCTAAAAAGCAAAATGGCTGTCTGGGGAGGCCTTACAAATAGCTGTGAAAAGAAGAGAAGTGAAAAGCAAAGGAGAAAAGGAAAGATATAAGCATCTGAATACAGAGTTCCAAAGAATAGCAAGAAGAGATAAGAAAGCCTTCCTCAGCGATCAATGCAAAGAAATAGAAGAAAAGGAAAGAATGGGAAAGACTAGAGATCTCTTCAAGAAAATTAGAGATACCAAGGGAACATTTCATGCAAAGATGGGCTCGATGTAGGACAGAAATGGTATGGACCTAACAGAAGCAGAAGATATTAAGAAGAGGTGGCAATAATACACAGAAGAACTGTACAAAAAAGATCTCCACGACCTAGATAATCATGATGATGTGATCACTAATCTAGAGACAGACATCTTGGAATATGAAGTCAAGTGGGCCTTAGAAAGCATCACTATCAACAAAGCTAGTGGAGGTGATGGAATTCCAGTTGAGCTATTTCAAATCCTGAAAGACGATGCTGTGAAAGTGCTACACTCAATATGCCAGCAAATTTGGAAAACTTAGCAGTGGCCACAGGACTGGAAAAGGTCAGTTTTCATTCCAATCCCAAAGAAAGGCAATGCCAAACAATACTCAAACCACCACACAATTGCACTCATCTCACATGCTAGTAAAGTAATGCTCAAAATTCTCCAAGCCAGGCTTCAGCAATACGTGAACCGTGAACTCCCTGATGTTCAAGTTGGTTTTAGAAAAGGCAGAAGAACCAGAGATCAAATTGCCAACATCTGTTGGACCATGGAAAAAGCAAGAGAGTTCCAGAAAAACATCTATTTCTACTCTATTGACTATGCCAAAGCCTTTGACTGTGTGGATCACAATAACCTGTGGAAAATTCTGAAAGAGATGGGAATACCAGACCACCTGACCTGCCTCTTGAGAAATCTGTATGCAGGCCAGGAAGCAACAGTTACAACTGGACATGGAACAACAGACTGGTTCCAAATAGGAAAAGGAGTACATCAAGGCTGTATATTGTCACCCTGCTTATTTAGCTTATATGCAGAGTACATCATGAGAAACACTGGACTGGAAGAAACACAAGCTGGAATCAAGATTGCCAGGAGAAATATCAATCACCTCAGACATGCAGATGACACCACCCTTATGGCAGAAAGTGAAGAGGAACTAAAATGCCTCTTGATGAAAGTGAAAGTGGAGAGTGAAAAAGTTGGCTTAAAGCTCTACATTCAGAAAACGAAGATCATGGCCTCTGGTCCCATCACTTCATGGGAAATAGATGGGGAAAAAGTAGAAACAGTGTCACTTTATTTTAGGGAGCTCCAAAATCACTGCAGATGGTGACTGCAGCCGTGAAATTAAAGGATGCTTACTCCTTGGAAGAAAAGTTATGACCAACCTAGATAGTATATTCAAAAGCAGACATTACTTTCCTGGCTAAGGTCCGTCTAGGCAAGGCGATGGTTTTTCCTGTGGTCATGTATGGATGTGAGAGTTGGACTGTGACGAAGGCTGAGCACCGAAGAATTGATGCTTTTGAACTGTGGTGTTGGAAAAGACTCTTGAGAGTCCCTTGGACCACAAGGAAACCCAACCAGTCCATTCTGAAGGAGATCAACCCTGGGAATTCATTGGAAGAAATGATGCTGAAGCTGAAACTCCAGTACTTTGGCCACCTGATGCGAAGAGTTGACTCATTGGAAAAGACTCTGATACTGGGAGGGATTGGGGGCAGGAGTAGAAGGGAACGACAGAGAATCAGATGGCTGGATGGCATCACTGACTCGATGGACGTGAGTCTGGGTGAACTCCGGGAGATGGTGATGGATAGGGAGGCCTGGCGTACTGCGATTCATGGGGTCGCAAAGAGTTGGACACGACTGAGCAACTGAACTGAACTGAAAGATAGTCAGTCTCAAGTCATGTATAAAACTTTCAAAAGGAATTTGGACACATACACATTTTTCACCATGCATATTACTGTTCTACGTGGGAGCCCTTACTGCAAAAGGTCATCATTGTAGTTTCCTAAATATGAATATCTCTGAAGTCTTAATGACGGCAAGATTTAATTCCTTCATTTTGGTTGCTATGTGCAGGATGGCAAGGAAAACTTAGCATCATCCTCAAAGCATGGGAAACCATAAATTAAGGTTAAAACCTATGAATTTCTTGGTCTAGATTCCAGTGATCTTCTCAAGGGATCTTAGAGTACAGAAGTACATGGTTCACATTGCTCTTTATTTATCTGGAAGAACTATATTTTTACCTATTTTAAATGCTGTATCCTCGTATTTGGAAAGAAGAACAGTAAGGCTATTATTGATGTGAAAGAAATGATCCTTGGGTTTTCTGTGGCTTCCATCATTCCATTAGTGACACAGAGAAAGCCCATATTGATTGAGGACTGGTGTGAGGTCTATCTCCCCAGATTCCTAGACTTCAAGTTGAAAATTTATTTTGCCCTACTCCCTTCCTTTACTTTTCTAAACAAAATTTGACTCTTTTTTTTCTTTCCTGAATTGTTTGTACTCAGACTGCTCAATATTTAAAATATTATGTAAGATATGACAGTAAAAGTGTAAGATGACAGTTACTCTGATTTGTCTGTTATTTTTCAACACAAATGCTAATTTAAAACACCACCTTTATCCTACTGCTAAGGAAAAAAAAAAATTCAAGGACAGTAAAGACCTAAAGCAGAGAAGGCTTAACTATAGAGAAGTAGAAAGTACTGTTTTGGGGAATCAGATGATGTGGTTGGCCTCCCAAGACTCTTGCCCTTTTTTGAGCATATTGAAAGTCTTTAACCTCATTTTTCTAAAGCAAAAATTATGTCTGATTATTACTCAACTAACTCTGTACTCATGAAATCAACTAAAGCATGCCTGAAAACACCAATGGCCTTTGATGTGACAGTGGAACTTGATATATTTTGGGGTTACTTTTTAAAAGGTCTCATCAGAAGATCTCTACATAGGAAAGTACAGAATTTTTTACTGATTTCTCATCTCTCCCTTTTAAGAATTTTATCCTCGAGCATATTCATAGGGTAGTTAAAATGCCTTTTCATATATAATTACCTTCTATGATGTCCATTGATCCTTATGTGTGTGTAGTCTTCTAAATAGTTGTTATGAACTGGTTTTTCCTTCCTAATTTATGCTGTTCTTTAGACTTGGGATAAAGCAGAATTATTTTTAAAGACCAGTCAGACAGGAGGGAAACAAGATAAAAAGTTAAGGGAATTTTATTTATGAATAGCAACATGTGAAGTAATTGGAAGTGGGAGGTATAAAAAGAATAAGCTTGGAGATAATGAAGTGCATTTTCACTTGAATATGAAAAATAATGAAGAGTAAGTAGAGTGTAAACTATTAGGCTGTATATAAGCTGTATTTTTTCTTTGACCTGTTTTGCTGTATCCTCTGTTCTTAGAATAATACCTATGAAAAACTAGTGGAAGTGGAAGTCACTCAGTCGTGTCTGACTCTTTGCGACCCCATGGACTGTAGCCCACCAGGCTCCTCCGTCCATGGGGTTTTCCATGCAAGAGGACTGGAGTGGGTTGCCAGTTCCTTCTCCAGGAAAGCTTCCCAACCCAGGGATTGAACCCAGGTCTCCTGCATTGTAGGCAGACGCTTTACCATCTGAGCCAGCAGGGAAGCCCTAAGCACTCACTAAATATTTTTTGGATAACAATAAATGAATAACATTTGAAGTTCAAAATTATAAATGCAAACATATTTTTTCTATAAGAGCAATACTTTCATTACAAAATGCTTGCATGTATAATAAATATAAGTAAAATTATCATTGGCCTTATGTATACTTGAATTTTACATTAATATATTACAGGCTATTATCTATATTATCAATGAGTAATAAATAATTGACCATGCATAAAACCATTACTAATATAGGCTGTAAAGTTTTATATGATTATTGCATTAACTGTAGTAATTATTACTATTTATAATGATTTTCTTGAAAGTCAACATTTTGTGTTAAACAAAAGTTTAGTCACAATGAAACATGTTTTATATAAATCCATTCACATTTTTACAATGCTATTAAATGTTAAATAACTTCTGGAAAACTATAATACAAAAAATTAATCACAGTATTTACTAGAGAAAAGAAGAGCATTGGGAAACAAATAGAATAAAATCCATGTCCACTTTATATTCTCTGGTAAAACATTAAATTTACATTCTTACAATTACCGTACCATATAAAATTTCGGCTTATAAATAAAAATTAAGGCCTGGCCATTTGTAAAGTGACATTAAATAGACAGTTCCTTTGCCTGTTTGATGAACGGTGGGAAAAAAGGAAAATATAGAGTGAAAATTGTCAGTAAGAAATAATCAAAATAATCACAAGAACATAATGTATTTTAAAATTTTGTCATAGAACGCTTTGTGCCATGTATGTAAATACTTTGTAAAATCATCATAAAATGTAAGATTGCATGAAAACTTTACATTATAAAATTTAGTTTGAAGAAGTAAAAAACTAAATAGACCAATAGGCATTTAGAGATGAAAAGATAAAGGCAGGCAAAGACTTGACACAAAAAAGAAAACTAGGCTCAAATTATTTCACTAGCAACGTTTATCAACTTACTTACTAACATACAACTTCTGAGTTATTTTCATTGTTAGCCAGTATAGGAGATGTGAATCTAGTTTTCAATGTAGCTTTCTCATTTATTCTGTGAATCTAGCAAGATCATTATTCTAAAAAATCAAATCACATATAAAAAATAAAAACAAATTTTACCATGAAGATAGATTAATATAAATATCCAAAAATATTCTCAAGAATTACATATTTGAAGTATGCCATGATTAAGTAGACTTATTCAAGATGATATGAATTAGGAAAATTGTTGATTCAATTCTCTATTTCAAAAATGTGAAAGCAGTGGATATATTATATATGTAAAAAGGGATTTGATAAAATTCAACACCAATTTAATAAAAATTTTAAACCATTAGCAAACTAAAAATAAGAGAAACTGCCTTACATGATAAAAAATATCTATAATAATACTATAGGGATTCATAATAAAAAATGAAACTCAGTTGCTATATCTACTATTATTTATTCAATATTGCACTAGAGGACCTAATTAAAGTACAGGCAAGAAAAATAAATAAGCAATATTAATAATGGAAAGGATCTGAGACCTTGCTGTGAATTTCAGGTAATGAGACTTTCTATACCAAAAAGTCAAACTCAAAAACTTTTGGAACTAATAACCTAGTTTGCTTGGTTGGCAGGACACAAATCCGTATACACACACAAATCCATATACACACATCAGTGAGTGAAGTCGTTCAGTCGTGTCCTACTCTTTGCGACCCCATGAACTGTAGCCTATCAGGTTGCTCCGTCCATGGGATTTTCCAGGCAAGAGTGCTGGAGTGGATTGCCATTTCCTTCTCCAGGGGATCTTCCAGACCCAGGAATTGAACGTGGGTCTCCCACATTGCAGGCAGACGCTTTACCGTCTGAGCCACCAGGAAATCCTACAAATCAGTAGTCTTCATTTAATATAGTAACATACAATTTAAAAATATAAATGAAAGATGGTTAGAGGCATAATACAGCAAGCTGCAATATACCCAGGAACAAACCTAATAAGAAATGAAGATGGGTTTTAAATTACATATAAGTTTTAACTTTAGGAGGTAAAGAAACAACAAATAAAGCAAGAAATATGTTTCTGGATGAGAATGCTCAATATATTATATAAGTGAAGAAGTGAAGTTGCTCAGTCGTGTCCGACTCTTTGCGGCCCCGTGGGCTGTAGCCTACCAGGCTCCTCTGTCCATGGGATTTTCCAGGCAATAGTCCTGGAGCGGATTGCCATTTCCTTCTCCAGGGGATCTTCCCAACCCAGGAATCGAATTCGGGTCTCCCGCATTGTAGGCAGACGCTTTACCGTCTGAGCCACCAGGGAAGTCTTCTTGAAATGATCCTATAAACTCTAATATAGAATGGCATTCAAATATGTATAATGTCATATAAGAAATGAATCGCCAGTCTAGGTTGGATGCAGGATACAGGATGCTTGGGGCTGGTGCACTGGGATGACCCAGAGGGATGGTATGGGGAGGGAAGTGGGAGGGGGGTTCAGAATTGGGAACACGTATACGTCCGTGGTGGATTCATGTTGATGTATGGCAAAACCAATGCAATATTGTAAAGTAAATAATAATAATAATAAATAATAAAATTAAAACAGATTTCTAATAAAAAGTTTTAAATAAGTTTTGATAAGCTGTTTCTAAAGATCACCCAAAAAATTAATATAAAGGCAAAGAAAAATTTTGAAATAAAGCTAAAAGGAGTTTGCTTTTCCAGTAATTGAATGCAACAAAAATTAGGCTAATTAAAACCAAATATATGCAGTTTCTTTCTTTTATTTTATATATATATATATATACATTATATATACAAGAATAAATACAAGATAGATAATTATGTATGTAAGATAAAGTTGACATTTCAAACCTGTGGGGAAAGAGGACTTATTTGGTAAATTACTTTTAGATATTTGATGTCATGTAGAAAACCACAAAGATATACATCATACCAAAAGCTAAAGAGAGTGAAAGTCGTGGCTGACTCTTTGCGACCACATGGGCTATATAAACTGTATATAGCATGGAATATATACATGCTACATATATATAGCATGGAATTCTCCAAGCCAGAATACTGGAGTGGGTAGGTGTTCCCTTCTCCAGGGGATCTTCCCAAGAATACTGGAGTGGGTAGCCTATCCTTCTCCAGGGGATTTTCCCGACCCAGGATTCGAATCTGGTTCTTGAGCATTATAGATGCTTTACCAACTGAGCTACCAAGTAGTATCCAATAGATTAAAGAGCTATATGCAAAAATAAACAAGCAAACAAAACCCTTGAAACTATAAAAAGAAAATACATAATATTATTTATAAAATTTTGGAATGGAAAACATTTTTCCATGTAGGACCCACATCAACTTTCTCTAAAAGAAAATGCTGATATGAAGTTATAAAAACATAAAAGCTTTATACAGCAAAAGACATTATAGTGAAAGTTAAAAGACAAGTGAAAACCTGAACAAAAATATTTAACAAAGAAATGATTGATACCTGGAATAAAAAGCTTAAACAAATGGATATGTTTAAAAAACTGATAGTAACATGGGCAAAAAATGTGCACAGGCAATTCAAAGAAGAGAAAAATACAAACATGAGAAATAGGCAATTTCTGTGGTAAAAGAAAAATGTAAGCTAAATAACAGTGAAATACTAGTGGAATATTGTTTTTGTTCACTTGATAACCAAGAAAAAGCTTGAAAAATCAGGTTTAGATAAAGGTATGAAAGATGTTATTTATTATTAACTCTTTGTAATAGTCTAAGTGAATTTTATTCACAAGTTCAGTGGTTATTATGCACAATAATTTAAAATACATATATATTAAAATATTGTCATGTACATGTTTGGTTTTTACTGCAGCATTATTTATAATAACAAACATTGGAAACAATGCACGTGTCCTTCCATAGAAGTTGTTTAATTATAATATATTTTTATTAAGGAACACTCTGCAGTTATTGAGAAAATAAAATAGAACTCTACGTACTAACACAGAAAGTTCACCAAACACACTGGTCTGGAAAAACTATTCTGTTTTGAATTCTACTCTGAGTTAACTTTTGTTTTACATAGTATCTTAATCACGATTATTGTACTCTTGTTATATCCAGTTTAAGATAACATCAATTGGTTTTCATATGCTAGTTGAAGACTTAACTTTTCTTCTACACTCTTCCATTTTTCATTCATTTCTACTCTTGCACACTTACCTAGAATTTTGTTGATGTAACCTGTGATTTGAGAGCAATATTATTCTTGCTGTCCAGTCACTAAGTCTTGTCCAACTCTTTGAGATCCCATGGACTACAGCCCACCAGGCTTCCCTGTCCTTTCCTATCTCCAGGAGTTTGCTCAAATTCATGTATATTGAGTAAGTGATGGTATCTAACCATTTCATCCTCTGCTCCCCTCTTCTGCTTCTGCCTTCAATCTTTCCCAGCATCAGAGTCTTTTATTAATATTAATATGTCCCAATACTTTTTGGCTTCCCAGATGGTGCTAGTGGTAAAGAACTCACTTGCCAAATGGGTTTGATCCTTGGAACAAGAGATCCTCTGGAGGAAGGCATGGCAACCCATTCCAGTATTCTTGCCTGGAGAATCCCATGGACAGAGGAACCTGGCAAGCTACAGTCAATAGGGTTGCAAAGAGTTGGACATGACTGAAGTGACTTAGCATGCATGCACTAATGCTTTCAAACAATATTTCCAATAATTGCTTATAATTAACTCTGCTCAATGGATTTCAATAGTATCTTTCTACCAGTCCTTTTTGTTTCTTGTCTTTTAACTCCAGTTTTTCCATTCTTTATTTTTTTTTAATTCGACATCCAGTTAATCAATTTCATTTTCATATAATAATTTGTGAACTGATTCTTAGAGGTATAATGACTCAGCATTTGTATATCTGTGGCATTTTGTTCTAATTCCTTTTTTCAGTATAGAATTTTTAGTGTACAAGTATTTTTTCCTTAACTCTATAGATATCTTTATCTTTACTTTGTGTTAGGAAGGGAAGTCTGAAGCTAGCTTCATTTTTTATATGTTTTCTTTTGTGTTCTTTGATTTTTAAGTCACCAGAGTATTTCTTGATCATTTTTCATTAATTTATTAAAAAATTATATTTATGGAATAAATATTACTCAGAAACAGTAAAAAATAATGAACTATTGCTATACTTAGTAATATAGATGGATCTTAACAGGCCTAAAGTCAAGTGAAAGAAGCCAAATAGGATTTATTTAAATGAAATTCAAGAACAGGCAAAGCTAATCCATGTTGATGATGTTGGCTTGAGGGCAACTTCTGGGGACATACAAATACTGTACACTTGAGCCAGATGGTATTTACATAGATGTACACAAATGTAACAGATGAGTCTGTACACTTAAGATTTGGGAAATTGACTGGATAAATTACATCTGCTTTTTTAGATGCCTTTTGAATTTTGGAAACAAGGCATAAATTTAGATATGATTTGCCCACCAATTTATTGGGGGACCCAAAAGAATGCCAGATTACAAGAGCAGCTCATCACAGGTAATTACTCTCCAGCTGATTCCAGCTGCAGCAAATACTCTCATCCACTTTCGCTCTTCTGAACCTGCATGCCCAATATTTTTCCAAGCGTCAACAGCAGAAAAGGAAGCTATATATTGTATGACAAGTTTATGAAGCAAAATCTCCTAGGGTTTTGAAGGAGATGTATAACCTCTTGGATAAGGAACTGTTTTCCTTTTCAAAGTACTGCTTGCATTGCTATTAGGCCTGGCAGAACATAGAGTGTGTTTGTATATGTGTGCGTCTGTGTGTGTGTGTGCACATGTGCACGCTAAGTCACTACAGCCATGTCCAACTCTTAATGACACTATGAGCTGTAGCCCACCACAATCTTTCATCCATGGGGATTCTTCAGGCAAGAATACTTGAGTGGGTTGCCATGCCCTCCTCCAGGAGATCTTCCCAATCCAGGGATTGAACCCACATCTCTTATGTCTCCTGCGTTGGCAGGCAGGTTCTTTACCACTAGTGCCATCTGGGACACCCCAGAGCCTAGAGTAGGTGCAGAAAAACAGTGACTCCCATCCCAAACTAATCTGGCCTGTTTGTGTAGAGACTAGAAGCTGGGAATGATTTTTACATTTTTAAAAGTTTGATAAAAATAAAAAGAGTAATATTTTATGCCAGAATTACATCAATTCAAATCATAGTATCTGTCAATAAAGTTTTATTAGAACATAGTCATACTTATTTGTTTTCCTGTGGTCTTGCGGCTGCTTTCACACTCTCACAGCAGACATGAGCTGAAGTTACAGACAGTATATCTGTTTATGTGTCCACAAGTTTCTCTCTTAAAAACTGGAAAGGAGTTTGGGGGACAATGCATACATGTATATCTATGGCTGAATCCCTTCACTGTTCATCTAAAGCTATCACAACATTGTTAATCATCTATACCCCAATACAAAATAAAAAGTTTAAGCACAAAGTATTAAAATAAACTTTATTTATGCAACAATAAAAAAAAACTGACCTATTTATTTTCACTGTCAAGTGCACAAACTTTCATTTCAGCAACTAGTCCTGAGCCCCAGGTAGCCTCAGGTATTATGTTCTTGCGGGACCAGTCAGCTACCTACTAGCAGGTTGACTGTAGTTGACCCCAGTCATGGAAGAGGTAGTTTTCACTGGAAGAAGCATTTAACTGTTTTTTGATTTGCATTCCCTGTTCCTTTTATTTCTAACAATGTTATAATTCAAGGACCTACTCCTTGCTTTTTATAGTATCATGGTCTCTCATTCATGATGAATTACATAGTTTTATTTTTTCAACATATTTAGTGAATGGTTTTTCAAAAGGTATTGAATTAAAACATTCTATAACCTAACCCATCATCCTGAAGGAGCTGGTTTGTATAATAGTGGGATGAGATATTAAAGACCAATTATGGTGCTAGCTGAAAAACACCTTCCTTCCATCTAGACATAGTGTGCTAAGTCACTTCAGTCGTGTCTGACTCTGTGCGACCCCATAGACAGCCCACCACGCTCCCCCATCCCTGGGATTCTTCAGGCAAGAACACTGGAGTGGGTTGCCATTTCCTTCTGCAATGCATGAAAGTGAAAACTGAAAGTGAAGTCACTCAGACATGTCCAACCCTCAGTGACCCCATGGACTGCAGCCCTCCAAGCTCCTCCGTCCATGGCATTTTCCAGGCAAGAGTACTGGAGTGGGTTGCTCAGATAAATCATGGGAGAGATAGAATTAGCAATTGCATCTCTCATCATTCCTTCTAACTAACCACTTGTGTACTTTTTACTTTTCATCCTTGTTTGCACTGATTTGTCGATTATAATGCCAAGAGAAGAAGACACACATCAGGGGATCCAATAACAGCTCCATATTTCCTGATTGGCTAAGTCGGGCTCCTCATATTACTAAGAAAGCAAGCTAAAACAGGGATTCTGAGATTGACTAGGGTGATTGAGTCCGGCTCAAATGGAGTTGTTGCTAACTCAGAGTATGAACAGTTTATAAGAATTCCGTGGAACACAGATCACATCCTAGTATTGAAAGTGAAAGTACAAGTCACTCAGTCTTATCCAACTCTTTGCAACCTTGTGTACTGTACAATCCATGGATCTCTCTAGGCCAGAATACTGTAGTGGGTAGTCTTTCCATTCTCCAGGGGATCATCCCAACCCAAGAATTAAACCTAGGTCTCCCGCATTGCAGGCAGATTCTTTTCTAGCTGAGCCACAAGGGAAGCCTCCTAGTATTACTGGCGTTAAAATCTAATGGTAAACAACATCAGTCCTATATTGTGAGAACTCCCAGGATTCAGTCCCATTAGGCATAAAGATTTTAGTCACTAAACCACAGGCTGTCTCTGCAGAACCAAAGTACTCGCTGAACTTGAAAAATATAAGGGGAAAGTGCATGAAGAGAAGTGTCATAAATATATTACAATATAGTTGACAACTGCACATTTAAGTACTATAGCATTAGCTATGTTTCCTTTCTTTATGGGTTTATGACATAGCTATATAATTTAACTAATGTATTCATTTGCTTTCAACCCCCTCCAGCTATTTGGTAAAGTATATAATGGTGGTAGTTACAAGATATTATGATAAAATAATGAAAAACTACCTATAGGAGAAGTACATATTGCCAGGAAATGTTGAACTTGTAGCAAGGTGGAATATTTCATGATAATTTTGAAATATCTTTCCTTGTGGAGCAATTTTATCAAGGGTAAACATTTCTTTTAATTGTAGTTTGGAAAGAATTGTATGTTTGGATGTTTTTCTTCAAAGAAGTGAACACTACTGACATTTGTTAATTTAACTGCTCAGCGTCAAACATCCTTTCTATCTCATTTGAAGCTCTAAACAGATGGGAGTAAAGTCAAAAGAAGAAAGATATTTACTGTCCCTTTCTCCTGACAGAGTATATGTCTATGACCAACCTCCAGCCACTCACTTGCTCCTACCTGGGAAGTTGAATCTTGTGATGATGACACGGAGGTGCTGAGTCTGTCAGAGGCTGTCTTCAGCAGCTGTGGTGGAGTCAAGAATTCAGTGATGATAATCCTAATGTCCCAGCTGGAGGGTGGGACAAATTGGGAGGTTGGAATTGACATATATACACTATCTTGTGCAAAATAGATAGCTAGTGGGAACCTGCCACATAGCACAGGAAGCTCAGTTCAGTGCTCTGAGATGACCCAGATGGGTAGGATGGGGGTGGGTGGGAGGGAAGTCCAAGAATGAGGGGATATATGTATACACACAGCTAATTCACTTCATTGTACTGCAAAAACCAACATAACATTGTAAAGTAACTATATTCCAATTAAAAAATTTAAAAAAGAAAGAATTCAGTGATGAGATGGTTAGTGTCCAGAACCAGCAAGGACATTTCCAAAGCTGCTGTCTGGGTTCTGATCTTGCCTCTAATTTTCTTCCCTTGTTTCCTGCTTGAAACCAGTATGCCAGCCTGCTTTATGAGTTATCTAGTTCCTTCTAAGTAAATTTCTTTTTGACTTGTATCAGCCATCATGTTATATTCTCTGATGTCAAGATTTCTGCCTCACTCAGGGGATCTGGTGGCCCAGATTCCGAGGGTAGCACACATATAAGGAACCAGGGCCACTGTCAGCTTGCAAGTAGCCTTGGTCAGGAGTTTAATAGGACATGACTTATTCTCAGTACTAAGAACAAAGAACAACATTATCAACTTAAGATGGGGCCACTGAAAATTAGAGATGCCCAGGGAACATTTCATGTAAAGATGGGCTCAATAAAGGACAGAAATGGTATGGGCCTAACAGAAGCAGAAGATATTAAGAGGTGGCAAGAATACACAGAATACACTGTACAAAAAAGATCTTCATGACACAAATAATCATGAAGGTGTGATCATTCACACTCACCTCGAGCCAGACATACCGGAAATGTGGAGTCAGGTGGGCCTTAGGAAGCATCACTATGAATAAAACTGGTGGAGGTGATGGAATTCCAGTTGAGCTATTTCAAATCCTAAAAGATGAGGCTGAGAAAGTGCTGCACTCAACATGTCAGCAAATTTGGAAAACTCAGCAGTGGCCACAGGACTAGAAAAGGTCAGTTTTCATTTCAATCCCAAAGAAAGGCAATGCCAAAGAATCCTCAAACTACCGCATAATTGCACTCATTTCACACTCTAGTAAAGTAATGCTCAAAATTCTCCAAGCCAGGCTTCAGCAATATGTGAACTGTGAACTTCCAGATGTTCAAGCTGGTTTTAGAAAAGCATGGGGAGCCAGAGATCAAAAAGCCAACATCCACTGGATCATGGAAAAGCAAGAGAATTCCAGAAAAACATCTATTTCTGCTTTATTGACTATGCCAAAGCCTTTGACTGTGTGGATCACAATAAACTGTGGAAAATTCTGGAAGAGATGAGAATACCAGACCACCTGACCTGCCTCTTGAGAAACCTGTATGCAGGTCAGGAAGCAACAGTTAGAACTGGACATGAAACAACAGACTGGTTCCAAACAGGAAAAGAAGTGTGTCAAGGCTGTATATTGTCATTCTGCTTATTTAACTTCTATGCAGAGTACATCATGAGAAATGCTGGGCTGGAAGAAGCACAAGCTGGAATCAAGATTGCTGGGAGAATATCAATAACCTCAGATATGCAGATGACACCACCCTTATGGAAGAAAGTGAAGAGGAACTAAAAAGCCTCTTGATGAAAGTGAAAGAGGAGAGTGAAAAAGTTGGCTTAAAGCTCAACATTTAGAAAATGAAGATCATGGCATCTGGTCCCATCACTTCATGGCAAATAGATGGGGAAACAGTTGAAACAGTAGCTGACTATTTTTCTGGGCTCCAAAATCACTGTGGATGGTGATTGCAGCCATGAAATTAAAAGATGCTTGCTCCTTGGAAGGAAAGTTATGACCAACCTAGACAGCATTTTAAAAAGCAGAGGCATTATCTTGCCAACAAAGGTCCATCTAGTCAAAGCTATGGTTTTTCCAGTAGTCATATAAGGATGTGAGAGTTGGACTGTTAAGAAAGCTGAGTCCAGAAGAAGTAATGCCTTTGAACTGTGGTGTTGGAGAAGACTCTTGAGAGTTCCTTGGACTGCAAGGAGATCCAACCAGTCCATCCTAAAGGATATCAGTCCTGGATGTTCATTAGAGGGACTAATGTTGAAGCTGAAACTCCAATATTTAGGCCACCTGATGTGGAGAACTGACTCATTTGAAAAGACCCTGATGCTGGCAAAGATTGAGGGCAGGAGAAGAAGGGGACAACAGAGTATGAGATGGTTGGATGTCATCACCAACACAATGGACAGGGGTTTGGGTGGAATCAGGGAGTTGGTGATGAACATGGAGACCAGGTGTGCTGCAGTTCATGGGGTCACAAAGAGTCAGACACGATTGAGTGTCTGAACTGAACTGAACTGGTTTCTAGACCAAGGACTTATTCACTAAGATAGAAGAGGGCCAGACATGACATGAAGGATCAGAATGTATCCAGCATTTTATGGTATGTGACATGTCTTCACACTGATTACATTTCATTATTCTTGTAACCTACTGGTTTTGAAAGCATGGTCCTTGGGGATCCATTTTTGATGAATGTATAAGGTCAAAACTATTTGTATGAAAACACTGAGAAATTGTTTGCCTTTTCACCATATTGATATTTACTGGTGGTGGTGGTTGTTTAGTTGTGTCTGACTCTTTGCAATTTCATGGACTATAGCCTGCCAGGCTCCCCTGTCCATGGGATTCTCCAGGCAAGAATACTGGAGTTGATTGCTATGTCCTCCTCCAGGGGATCTTCCTGACCCAGGGATCAAACCTGTGCCTCCTGCATTGGCAGGCAGTTTCTTTTCCATTAGCACCACTTGGGAAGCCCCTTTACTGGTGGAGTTGTGAGTAGAAGTACTGACGCCGTAGCATGAATCAGGCAATGGTACCAAACTATTCTAGTAGTTACTGTAGTTTTTACCACCATGCACTCTCAGGAACAAAGAGAAAAGACAATTCCTACCTTTGATAAAGTGGGGAAATATTGGTTTTACTAAATATTTAACCTTTGAGTGCTTGTGCTGTGCTAAGTCACTTCAGTTATGTCTGACTCTTTGTGACCCTATGGACTGTAGCCGGCCAGGCTCCTCTGTCCATGGGATTCTCCAGGCAAGAATACTGGAGTGGGTTGCCATACTCTCCTCCAGGGGATCTTCCCAACCCAGGGATCAAACCTGCATCTCCTGTGCCTCCTGTTTTGGCAGGCATGTTCTTTACCACTAGTGCCACCTGGGAAGATGTTTAAAATTCCATGTGATCCAATGGGAAGTAAATGTAAAGCTTGGGTTTCTAAGCTTTTCTCATCAGTATTACAGTAATTTATTTTATTTTTTAAATATTCATCTATTCATTTTATTTCTCTGAGTCAGTCTTTGTTGAGGCACAAGGGATCTTCCATCTTAGTCATGGCATGTGGGATCTTTAGTTGCAGGAGGCATACTCTTAGTTGCAGCTTGTGGGATCTAGTTCCCTAACCAGGGATGGAACTTGGACCCCTGCAAGGGGAGCAGCAGAGTCTTAGGCATTGGACCACCAGGGAAATACCAGTGATTTAATTTATGGTAACCCCTAGATCAAAGGGGGCTTCTCTTGTGGCTCAGCTGGTAAAGAGTCTGCCTGCAATATGAGAGACCTGGATTCAATCCCTGGGTTGGGAAGATCCCCTGGAGAATGGAACAGCTACTCACTCCAGTATTCTAGCCTGGAGAATTCCAAGGACTGTATAGCCCGTGGAGTCGCAAAGAGCTGAACAAGACTGAGTGACTTACACTCACTAGATCAAAACAGACAAACAACAAACAAACAAACAAACAAAACCCTGCAAATTCCATTTTTAAGTATGTCCAACAATTTAGTAGACACTGGAAAAATTATATACGTATAAATAGTATTGTTATGTCATTCATTGACAAATGCTTACCAATGGAATGTGCCTATTGGTCACTGCCTCAGTTCTTCAAACCTTGGAATCAGATTGGATGCCACTCTCCTTTCCTGTCACAAGTGAATTTTGGCCCAAATCCAACAGATATTGTGGTGTCTCCCTTGAAAATGTACACTAGCCTTTGGAGTTCCTGTGAGTTCTTGATGGTGTTTTGGGGGTGCTTCAGCAAGCAGTTTGGAAAATGTGGTCATGACAATATTTCCTCTGCCTATCAAGGTACAATGGTTGTCTCAGAAAAAGCATTCAGAATTCTTTGTTGTTGTTCAGTCACTAAGTTGTGTCCAACTCTTTGTGACCCTATGAACTGAAGCAGGCCAGGCTTCCCTGCCTTTCACTATCTCCCTGTATTTGTTCAAACTCACATTCATTGAGTCAGTGATGCCATCCAACCATCTCACCCTCTATCTTCTCCTTCTCCGCTTGCCCTCAATCTTTCCCAACATCAGGGTCTTTTCTCATTAGGTAGCCAAAGTATTGCATGGCCTGCTGAATGAACTAGACACTTTTTCATGGAACACTGTTTTTGCTCAAATAACAGTTTAGAGAGAATGGCTTTTCAGCTGTAGCTATTTGGCAAATGTTTTATTCAAAAGAAATGAAGTGAGCATATTACATCAAATGCAACAGTTGACTGCATTTTTAGTCAATGATAAAATTCAAGTATTCTTTTGATTATCAGAAATTGTAAAACTTGTATATACCACCATGCGTTTGACAATTTTTTACTATCTAAAGACATCTCTTATGAAAGCTGCAGTAATATTAACAAATGTGATTTTTCTTTTTTAATATTGTGTAGCAAAATATGTCAACATTTTAAAAATCTGCATAACTCACTGAACTGGTATTTTCCAAATGACAGATGTAACAAAACAATGTATGTCAAAGCAGAATGTCCATGACTACCTGAAAAGGCTGTTTGAATAATCGTCTCTTTTCCAACTATATGCCTGGGGAGGCCAAACTCTCTTCATTTATTTTAACCAAAGAAGACACAGATATGAGAATTTGTTGTCTTCTGTTTAAACCAGGCATTAAAAAGATGTAACCAAATGTGAAATAATACTACTTTGCTCATCATTTTCTAAACAAGAGTCACTTTCATAAAAATATTTATTTATTTTAACTTGTAATGAAATACCAAGTATTAAATGAGCTAATATATTCTTTAAAATTTCTCCAGTTTTGACTTACAACTATATATTAATAGATAAAATCCACATTTAATGAAAAAAACTTTTTTAAAGTTCTCAAAGGTCACCAATAGTTGTTAAAATTTTAAAGAGTTCCTGAAGAAAAATATTTAAGAAGTACGGTTTTGTCCTTTGGGATCAAGCAGAGAAAGGGTCACTACAAATGAGGAAACTATAATATGTTCATCAAGGTTAAAAGAACACTCCAAGGTCACAGAATGTAACCTGAAATAGTGTCAGAATATGGATCTCTGTTGTTTCCTTGTGTTGTATGGTGGTGTTTTTTTTTTTTTGTTTTTTTTTGTTTGTTTGTTTGTTTTTTTGGTATGATGTAGGAAAAAGTAAAACTTAATCATAGTAAAATAAGGACCAGAGTCCATTTAGAGAAACACAAAGCAAGGCCAGTATGGATATAACAGCAAGAACTACTTATTACTGAGTCACTGACCTTAAGCTCATAACATGTTATTTATCTAAACATTTTAAAAGGGAAGTCACAAAGCTTGAGTTGTGAGAATATCTAATCAGGCCTTTAAAGGGTAAGTAAAATATTTTCAGAATAAGAGTATGACTTGGGACCCTGAACTGACTCTTGGAGAAGTCACTGGGAATAATGGAGGAAATATGTATTTGTCTTAAATGCTGCCTTTCAACATTTGACCTGTAGTAGGCTATTATTTGTCTTCATGCTTTCTGAGCACCTGGAAGTCTCTGGGCCATTCCAGCAGTATCTTGGGCTTATGTTAAAAGGTGATGAATCATTTCAGGACATAATTCCCAATCAGAATGATCAACAATGAGAGACTATTGCTTTTCAGGGAAACCTCAGTCAGCTGCTATGTAATACAGACCCCTCTTAACATTGTGTTTGTTTTTTTCTTTTTTGTGGTGGTGCTGGTGGTAAAAGGGAGGGATACAGAAAACACTTTGGTAAGGGAGTTCAAAAGCCAGAATCCTTGAAGGTTTCAGAACAGAAGACATTTCTCTAGGCTGGGTCTGTATAAAAAAGACCTGTTTTTGTTCTTTGCTGGATATAACATGGAAAACTTAGCCCTGAAAGGTTTTTCTGGGGCTGTCCTATTATGGGAAAATCAATAGCTACATGAGATAGGGCATTAGGCCATATTATGGGACCTAAATTACAAATACTCTTTAATGTCTATGGAATCATGGCTAATACTGGGCAATCGATCTTGGCTTTATTACCTCTTTCATTCCCTGTTATGTATAACAGGGAATGTAGCAGCTCTGGATACATTCAGAAAGATGGGTTTCAAAACAAATGCCAATATTCAGAGAGAATCTGAATAGCCAAGAACATAGGACTTGATATTACCAGGTCCATATTTTAGTGGGGAAGATGAAATTGTTCAGGGGAACCCAAGTTAATACCATTCATAGTTTTAAGCAAGAGTTTGCTGCTTTACATGTTCAGAGGAGATTCCCTACAGGGAATATAAACAACTAAGTATTCCAACAATAAAGAAGATCAAGATAATATGAAGCAAATTTCCCTTTTCTAACCATTCTGTCTCTAGTAATTTCTTACAGAAGTTTACCATGCCCCCTAAAATTTCACCATTGTTCATTCTGAATGTAGACTAAGAATTGAAAGTTCCTATTAAATATCAGCATGTTCCTATTAAAATGCTAACGTGTTAACTGGGAGAGACATAATACTAAAGCAAGAGGAGGGAGGGAGGGAGATTGGTGTTATGGGAAGATAAATCTTACTGTCTGTAAGATGTATTGGGAGTAAGGGCGAGATGGAAGCTACATTAATGAACTATTATATAGTTCCTCTATGCCTATGGTTTGACATCAATTGAGGCAGACATTTGCTCCACGTGGGAAGAAGGAATTTTTTTTAATATTTACTTGGGACAAAAGCATATTTGTCTCTGTCTAGATGTACATATGAGCAAAGGGAAACTCAAGCAACAGGCTTAGCCTCAAGGTTTTTCTATTATTTAAGCTCCTATGGAACCAACATCTGGATGGACACATATGTATCAGCAGAAGAGTCTTTATCTCCCAACCCTGTGAATGCTGACTAGGGAACACACCTATGTTCAGAGGGGTTCTCCTCCTCCAAAGCCTCTGCTGCAAACTATAACTGACTCAAAACATATTTGAAATATTCTGCTGGCCTTAAATCAATGACATTTCTATTCAGTAGTTATTCATTCAGCAAATATTTAAAGGGTATACCTATTTAATATCAGTCTCTGATTAGTGCAGGAGACCCGGGCTCAATCCCTGGGTCAGGAAGTCCTCTGGAGGAAGAAATGGCTACCCACTCCTGTTTTTTTTTGCCTGGGAAATCCTATGGACAGAGAAGCCTGACAGGTTATATAGTCCATGAGGTCACAGAGTTGGACATGACTAAGCGACTATCACTTTCTTCCTACTTTCTTTCTGATTAGTGAGTAAAATTCCCTATGGGTATATGGCTAGGAGGGCCAGATCATAAAGTGCTTTTTAATCCTGAAGATCTTGGATGTTAGTCTATAAACAATGGGAAGACATTGGAGGACCTTAATAGGAAACATGACATGGTCATATTTCAGTTTTAAGCAGATCACGGCTACCTCGTGGATGTGAGACAGGTGGAAAGGGGAAGCTTGAAGGAGGAAAAATGAGGATCTATTGCAGTATGGTAGGTAGGAGATGATATGGTTTTTAAAGTAGGCAGAAAATGTAGGAGAGGGTACTAATCTGAGAAATAAAGATGATAGGATTCAGTGTTTGATTACCAATTTAGGACCTGATTACCTTCGGGGATCATGGCCCTGTTAGCCCTGTGCTAATGGACTCTAGTTGTGATAATGTCTTTTAATTCTAGACCAGAGTTTGGCAACCTAAGGTATGTGGTCAAAAATGGAAGCGGGGCTTGAAGGACTTGGAGCCATTCCTTATTGCCCTCTCCCCTCCAAGTCTGAGCTGTTACACCTTCCTGTTAACGCTGCTGCACACTTCACCTTTCATTAAGCATCCACAACTCAGCAGGTCTTTTCCAACAGCAAGTACATAGGTGATCAAGTTTCTTTCTTCCTCTGTTTCTCTTTCTCTCTCCCACTACAGCTTAAAACAGAACAAATAATGGTAGAACAACATTGACCTCAAGCATGAGAAGGTGTTGAATGCTATTCTAGATCTTATTCTAAAACTGTCAAGGCTACAGGCTATTGGATAGAAGATACTCTGGTGTTGCATGTGTATCATGCTCTGTAGGATTCCTTCCATTCTAATGAGAGTTTTGGCATTTCATTAATCTAAATATCTGACCTAGTCAAATAATAAATACAAGCGATTCTGAGATATAAAGGATGGTCTTCTAAGAATTTTTTGGTGTTTTGAAAATGATTGGTGTAGCTAAAGTGGACACCTCTGAAAGGACCACTAAGATGTCAATTAATAGCATGATAAGGTGGGATTTCCCTGGTGGTCCAATGGGTAAGACACTGGTCCCAATATAGGGGCATGGGTTTAATCCCTGGCTGGGAAACTAAGATTCCATGTGACCCATGGGCATGGCCAAAAATTTAAAAAATAGTGTGATGAGGAATAGGAAGAAGCTGTGTCTGAGTGGGCTGGGCTTTAGAAAAATTGCCTTATGGAATCTATCCTCAAAAGTCAGGTCCTGACAATGTTCTAATACATGTTATTCAGGAGCATACATTTTACAGGCCAGGGTTATTGTCCAAGGAGGCCCAACCTATCTTGTGATCAGTGCAGCAGAACAGGTAACAGGACTTGCTAGTTGCATGAGGGCAAAGGAGAGCCAGTGTTTTAGGGGATAATATATCAATTGAAAATATGGCATTAGTAGTAATATTAGGAAGATTGGGGTGGGAACTTTTTTTCTCCTAGAAGAGGCGCTGGCGGATGCTAGATGGGTTTCAGGGTCCCAACCAAGCAGACTCCCATCCTAGATGAGAAATAGGTATAATTCCAGTTGGTTTCCCAGGGACAGGAAGTGCATGGGACATCTAAGATTCATCCCAACCTAGCAGATGCTAGGTTCAGTTCAGTAAAGCTAACTCCTAACCCAAATGTTGCTGGAGACTCTTAATGTACACCCTGTTTGAGGCAGAATTCACTAAAGCTATTAGCAGAAAAGAGCTTGCAGGTAAAAATGACTTGAATTCTCTGTCTCTTGAGATATGAAATTTACAAACGCCCAAGCTTTTTGAGGTCTCATTTCAGCTTTCTTTTTGCTACCTTTTTAAATAGACACATTCTGGCTCTGAGGTTAGCAATAAACTAACTCATTCTCATTTTCTTTGTTGTCGTGCATGACACATATAAATGTAGATTATCCAACACAGATGATAGATCACGCCAGCCAGATGTGACTGAATTTTCAACCTTTTATGGGGACTAGATTTTATTCATATGACCTTTGAGGAGGTACATAGGGATATGGAGGGAATTAAATATGATCAAAGCCATAGCAGAGACTTTTTCTAAAGCCCAAATGGTTTTCAATTAACCAGTAGCCTTTAAAATAGGTGGCCTTATGACCATGTATATTTTTACTGGGATATGTGCACTAATTTTAATGTACAGCTCAATGAATTTTAAATGTGAATACCATTGTTACTATTCTCCATATCAAGATAATACACATTTTCAACACCCCAGAAGAATTCTTCCGTCCCCCTTCAAGTGAAGTTCCCCTCCTAGAGGTAAAGGTTATTCTGCCTCCTATTTCTATATAGTTTTGTTTATTCTTGAACTTCACATAAATGTAATAATGGTGTGTAATATTTTGTGTCTGGCTTCTTTCACTCAGTGTGATACCTTTGTGTTAAGTCTGTGTTTTTGTGTGTATTTGTAGTTTGTTCATTTTTGCTCATTTTGAAAGATTATGAAAAAGAAAGTGAAAATATGAGTTGCTCAGTCATGTCTGACTCCTTGAGATTGCCTGGACTATAGCCCGCAAGTCTCCTCTGTCCATGGAATTCTCCAAGCAAGAATACTGGAGTGGGTTGCCATTCCCTTCTCCAGGAGATCTTCCCAACCTAACGATGAAACCTGGGTCTCCTGCATTACAGGCAGATTCTTTACTGTCTGAGCCACAAGGGAAGCCCGTAAAGGATTATACCACAATTTATTTATCGTTTTTCATGTTGACAGACATTTGGAATGTTTATGATTTTTAGAGATTACAAAAAAAAAGCTAGTATAAATATTCTTATATTTTTTGGTGGATCTGTGCACTCCTTGATCTTGGGTATGTTCCTAAAAATAGATGTGGTAGGTCGTAAGAGAGATGGATGTTTAAAGTTTTGTTACACTTGCCTCTTTACAGGTCAGTCCCTTGGTCTCCATCACCTCCTTGACCTGGGTCTCCTCTCTAGCCCTGGCTGCCTCCTTGGCCCTGACTTAGTTAAGCTTAGCCACATGGACTGCCTCAAAGAAAGGAAAGGAATAAGATCAACACATAATTCCTAAATAAAATGGAAATAAATGACAGTGAAGTCGCTCAGTTGTGTCCGACTTTTTGCAGCCCCAGGGACTGTAGCCTACCAGGCTTCTCCGTCCATGGGATTTTCCAGGCAAGAATACTGGAGTGGGTTGCTATTTCCTTCTCCAGGAGATCTTCCCAATCCAGGGATTGAACCTGGGTCTCCCTCATTATAGGCAGACGCTTTACAGTCTGAAGCACCAGGGAAGTCCTAAAATAAAAGAAGAGGAAGACAATTTTCTATATTGTTTGATTTAATTTTTTTGTTTCTTAACTTAGTCTCTAACAAAAATGATTTTAAGATTGGTTAAGTAATGAGTGCTAAAGAATGATGGTACTAATCATTCATCACACACTGTGTTGGACTTGAGGTAGAGACAACGGAAGACCTGGCTGAAAAATGTGCTCAGCGTGAGTCAAGGGAAAGGAGATCATTTTTAGTGACCATCTACTTAAGACCAAGTACTTTTTCTTACTGTTTTCAGTGATTATTAATACTGATAATAATGCTCTAAGAGAGCTAATATTTTCATCGTAGTGATGAGCACACTGAACTCCATTACCTGTGCTTAAGATCACACAGCAAATATATGACAGAGCTTGGATTTGAACCTAGTTTTGTCTGACTTCAAAGGTTGGCCTTTTCCCCCGACTCCTACCATTTCTTACTCTAAAGGGATGTGTGTTTAACTGATAAGTATATATAAGAGTTGAAGCATTAAAAATTCTGCTTGTATTGAAGATTTACAGACCCTCAATGTCTAGAGAAGGTCAGAACATAAGGAGTGGTGATGATAGAAAGAATGTGTTAAGTTTTAAAGTTTCTCAGAGGTGTTTGGGGTCACTTTTTTTTTTTTTTAATTTTTTAGTTTTTTATTTTTTAAATTTTAAAATCTTTAATTCTTACATGCATTCCCAAACATGAACCCCCCTCCCACCTCCCTCCCCATAACATCTTTCTGGGTCATCCCCATGCACCAGCCCCAAGCATGCTGCATCCTGCGTCAGACATAGACTGGCGATTCAATTCACATGATAGTATACATGTTAGAATGTCATTCTCCCAAATCATCCCACCCTCTCCCTCTCCCTCTGAGTCCAAAAGTCCGTTATACACATCTGTGTCTCTTTCCCTGTCTTGCATACAGGGTCGTCATTGCCATCTTCCTAAATTCCATATATATGTGTTAGTATACTGTATTGGTGTTTTTCTTTCTGGCTTACTTCACTCTGTATAATCGGCTCCAGTTTCATCCATCTCAACAGAACTGATTCAAATGAATTCTTTTTAACGGCTGAGTAATACTCCATTGTGTATATGTACCACAGCTTTCTTATCCATTCATCTGCTGATGGACATCTAGGTTGTTTCCATGTCCTGGCTATTATAAACAGTGCTGCGATGAACATTGGGGTACATGTGTCTCTTTCAATTCTGGTTTCCTCGGTGTGTATGCCCAGAAGTGGGATTGCTGGGTCATAAGGTAGTTCTATTTGCAATTTTTAAGGAATCTCCACACTGTTCTCCATAGTGGCTGTACTAGTTTGCATTCCCACCAACAGTGTAGGAGGGTTCCTTTTCTCCACACCCTCTCCAGCATTTATTGCTTGCAGATTTTTGGATCGCAGCCATTCTGACTGGTGTGAAGTGGTACCTCATTGTGGTTTTGATTTGCATTTCTCTAATAATGAGTGATGTTGAGCATCTTTTCATGTGTTTGTTAGCCATCCGTATGTCTTCTTTTGGAGAAATGTCTATTTAGTTCTTTGGCCCATTTTTTGATTGGGTCGTTTATTTTTCTGGAGTTGAGCTGCAGAAGTTGCTTGTATATTTTTGAGATTAGTTGTTTGTCAGTTGCTTCATTTGCTATTATTTTCTCCCATTCAGAAGGCTGTCTTTTCACCTTGCTTATATTTTCCTTTGTTGTGCAGAAGCTTTTAATTTTAATTAGATCCCATTTGTTTATTCTTGCTTTTATTTCCAGAATTCTGGGAGGTGGATCATAGAGGATCCTGCTGTGATTTATGTCTGAGAGTGTTTTGCCTATGTTCTCCTCTAGGAGTTTTATAGTTTCTGATCTTACATTTAGATCTTTAATCCATTTTGAGTTTATTTTTGTGTGCGGTGTTAGAAAGTGATCTAGTTTCATTCTTTTACAAGTGGTTGACCAGTTTTCCCAGCACCACTTGTTAAAGAGATTGTCTTTACTCCATTGTATATTCTTGCCTCCTTTGTCAAAGATAAGGTGTCCATATGTGTGTGGATTTATCTCTGGGCTTTCTATTTTGTTCCATTGATCTATATGTCTGTCTTTGTGCCAGTACCATACTGTCTTGATGACTGTGGCTTTGTAGTAGAGCCTGAAGTCAGGCAAGTTGATTCCTCCAGTTCCATTCTTCTTTCTCAGGATTGCTTTGGCTAGTCGAGGTTTTTTGTATTTCCATACAAATCTTAAAATGATTTGTTCTAGTTCTGTGAAAAATGTGGCTGGTAGCTTGATAGGGATTGCATTGAATTTGTAAATTGCTTTGGGTAGTATACTCATTTTCACTATATTGATTCTTCCAATCCATGAACATGGTATATTTCTCCATCTATTAGTGTCCTCTTTGATTTCTTTCATCAGTGTTTTATAGTTTTCTATATATAGGTCTTTAGTTTCTTTAGGTAGATATATTCCTAAGTATTTTATTCTTTTCGTTGCAATGGTGAATGGAATTGTTTCCTTAATTTCTTTTTCTACTTTCTCATTATTAGTGTATAGGAATGCAAGGGATTTCTGTGTGTTGATTTTATATCCTGCAACTTTACTATATTCATTGATGAGCTCTAGTAATTTTCTGGTGGAGTCTTTAGGGTTTTCCATGTAGAGGATCATGTCATCTGCAAACAGTGAGAGTTTTACTTCTTCTTTCCAATTTGGATTCCTTTTATTTCTTTTTCTGCTCTGATTGCTGTGGCCAAAACTTCCAGAACTATGTTGAATAGTAGCGGTGAAAGTGGACACCCTTGTCTTGTTCCTGACTTTAGGGAAATGCTTTCAATTTTTCACCATTGAGGATAATGTTTGCTGTGGGTTTGTCATAGATAGCTTTTATTATGTTGAGGTATGTTCCTTCTATTCCTGCTTTCTGGAGAGTTTTTATCATAAATGGATGTTGAATTTTGTCAAAGGCCTTCTCTGCATCTATTGAGATAATCATATGGTTTTTATTTTTCAATTTGTTAATGTGGTGAATTACATTGATTGATTTGCGGATATTGAAGAATCCTTGCATCCCTGGGATAAAGCCCACTTGGTCATGGTGTATGATCTTTTTAATGTGTTGTTGGATTCTGATTGCTAGAATTTTGTTGAGGATTTTTGCATCTATGTTCATCAGAGATATTGGCCTGTAGTTTTCTTTTTTGTGACATCTTTGTCAGGTTTTGGTATTAGGGTGATGGTGGCCTCATAGAATGAGTTTGGAAGTTTACCTTCCTCTGCAATTTTCTGGAAGAGTTTGAGTAGGATAGGTGTTAGCTCTTCTCGAAATTTTTGGTAGAATTCAGCTGTGAAGCCGTCTGGACCTGGGCTTTTGTTTGCTGGAAGATTTCTGATTACAGTATCAATTTCCGTGCTTGTGATGGGTCTGTTAAGATTTTCGATTTCTTCCTGGTTCAGTTTTGGAAAATTGTACTTTTCTAAGAATTTGTCCATTTCTTCCACGTTGTCCATTTTATTGGCATACAACTGCTGATAGTAGTCTCTTATGATCCTTTGTATTTCTGTGTTGTCTGTTGTGATCTCTCCATTTTCATTTCTAATTTTATTGATTTGATTTTTCTCTCTTTGCTTCTTGATGAGTCTGGCTAATGGTTTGTCAATTTTATTTATCCTTTCAAAGAACCAGCTTTTGGCTTTGTTGATTTTTGCTATGGTCTCTTTTGTTTCTTTTGCATTTATTTCTGCCCTAATTTTTAAGATTTCTTTCCTTCTACTAACTCTGGGGTTCTCCAACTCTTCCTTTTCTAGTTGCTTTAGTTGTAGAGTTAGGTTATTTATTTGACTTTTTCTTGTTTCTTGAGGTATGCCTGTATTGCTATGAACTTTCCTCTTAGCACTGCTTTTATAGTGTCCCACAGGTTTTGGGTTGTTGTGTTTTCATTTTCATTAGTTTCTATGCATATTTTGATTTCTTTTTTGATTTCTTCTGTGATTTGTTGGTTATTCAGAAGTGTGTTGTTCAACCTCCATATGTTGGAATTTTTAATAGTTTTTCTCCTGTAATTGAGATCTAATCTTAATGCATTATGGTCAGAAAAGATGCTTGGAATGATTTCGACTTTTTGAATTTATCAAGTTTAGATTTATGGCCCAGGATGTGATCTATCCTGGAGAAGGTTCCATGAGCACTTGAAAAAAGGTGAAATTCGTTGTTTTGGGGTGAAATGTCCTATAGATATCAATTAGGTCTAACTGATCTAATGTATCATTTAAAGTTTGCGTTTCTTTGTTAATTTTCTGTTTAGTTGATCTGTCCATAGGTGTGAGTGGGGTATTAAAGTCTCCCACTATTATTGTGTTATTGTTGATTTCCCCTTTCATACTTGTTAGCATTTGTCTTACATATTGTGGTGCTCCTATATTGGGTGCATATATATTTATAATTGTTATATCTTCTTCTTGGATTGTTCCTTTGATCATTATGTAGTGGCCTTCTTTGTCTCTTTTCACAGCCTTTGTTTTAAAGTCTATTTTATCGGACATGAGTATTGCCACTCCTGCTTTCTTTGGTCTCTATTTGCGTGGTATATCTTTTCCAGCCCTTCACTTTCAGTCTGTATGTGTCCCTTGTTTTGAGGTGGGTCTCTTGTAAGCAGCATATAGAGGGGTCTTGTTTTTGTATCCATTCAGTCAGTCTTTGTCTTTTGGTTGGGGCGTTCAACCCATTTTACGTTTAAGGTAATTATTGATAGGTATGATCCCGTTGCCATTTACTTTATTGTTTTGGGTTCGGGTTTATACACCCTTTCGTGTTTCCTGTCTAGAGGATATCCTTTAGAATTTGTTGGAGAGCTGGTTTGGTGGTGCTGAATTCTCTCAGCTTTTGCTTGTCTGTAAAGCTTTTGATTTCTCCTTCGTATTTGAATGAGATCCTTGCTGGGTACAGTAATCTGGGCTGTAGGTTATTGTCTTTCATCACTTTAAGTATGTCTTGCCATTCCCTCCTGGCCTGAAGAGTTTCTATTGACAGATCAGCTGTTATCCTTATGGGAATCCCCTTGTGTGTTATTTGTTGTTTTTCCCTTGCTGCTTTTAATATTTGTTCTTTGTGTTTGATCTTTGTTAATTTGATTAATATGTGTCTTGGGGTGTTTCGCCTTGGGTTTATCCTATTTGGGACTCTCTGTGTTTCTTGGACTTGGTGATTATTTCCTTCCCCATTTTGGGAAGTTTTCAACTATTATCTCCTCAAGGATTTTCTCATGATCTTTCTTTCTGTCTTCTTCTTCTGGGACTCCTATAATTCGAATGTTGGAGCGTTTCATATTGTCCTGGAGGTCTCTGAGATTGTCCTCGTTTCTTTTAATTCGTTTTTCTTGTTTCCTCTCTGATTCATTTATTTCTACCATTCTATCTTCTATTTCACTAATCCTATCTTCTGCCTCTGTTATTCTACTATTTGTTGCCTCCAGAGTGTTTCTGATCTCATTTATTGTGTTATTCATTATATTTTGACTCTTTTTATTTCTTCTAGGTCCTTGTTAAACCTTTCTTGCATCTTCTCAATCCTTGTCTCTAGGCTATTTATCTGTGTTTCCATTTTGATTTCAAGATTTTGGATCATTTTCACTATCAATATTCGGAATTCCTTCTCCGGTAGATTCCCTACTTCTTCCTCTTTTGTTTGGTTTGGTGAGCAACTCTCCTGTTCCTTTACCTGCTGAGTATTCCTCTGTCTCTTCATCTTGGTTATATTGCTGCGTTTGGGGTGGCCTTTTTATATTCTGATAATTTGTGTAGTTCTCTTTATTATGGAGCTTCCTCACTTTGGGTGGGGTTCTATCAGTGGCTTGTCAAGGTTTCCTGGTTAGGGAGGCTTGTGTTGGAGTTTTGGTGGGTGGAGCTGGGTTTCTTCTCTCTGGAGTGCAGTGGAGTGACCCGTAATGGGTTATGAGACATCAAAGGTTTTGGGATAATTTTGAGCTGCCGGTATATTGAGGCTCAGGGGAGTGTTCCTGTGTTGCTGGAGAATTTGGGTGGTATGTCTTGTTTTGGAACTTGTTGGCCCTTGGGTGGAGCTTGGTTTCAGTGTAGGTATGAAGGCATTTGATGAGCTCCTATTGCTTAATGTTCCTGAATTCAAGAGTTCTCTAATGTTTTCAGGCTTTGGGTTTAAGCTTCCTGCTTCTGGTTTTCAGTTTTATTTTTACAGTAGCCTCTAGACTTCTCCATCTATACAGCACTGATGATAAAACATCTAGGTTAAAGATGAAAAGTTTCTCCACATTGAGGGACACTCAGAGAGGTTTACTGAGTTACAAGGAGAAGAGAAGATGGAGGGGGTCGTTAGAGGTAACTGGAATGAGATGCGGTGAGATCAAAAGAGGAGAGAGCAAGCTAGCCAGTAGTCACTTCCTTATGTGCGCTCTATAGTCTGGACCGCTCAGAGGTATTTACAGAGTTATACGGGGAAGAGGAGAGGGAGGAAGTAGACAGAGGTGACCAGGAGGATAAGAGAGAGGAATGAGTAGGAGAGAGACAAATCCTGCCAGTAACCAGTTCCTTAGGTGTTCTCTACCGTCTGGAACACACAGAGATTCACAGAGTTGGATAGAGAAGAGATGGGGGAGAAAAGAGACAGAGGCCACCTGGTGGAGAAAAAGGAGAGGCCAGAGGAGGAGAGAGTGGTCAAGCCAGTAATCTCGCTCTCAGGTAAACTTGGGTAGTGAAGTTTGGGTTTTTAAATGTACAAAATTGGCAACAAAAACCTAAGAGCAAAGATTAAAAATCTGGAGTAGAGGTTGGATTTTCAAAGATACAATATTAAAGAAAAGCAGAAGGAAAAAGGAAGAAAGAGAGAGAAAAAAAAGAATTATTAAAAAACAAACAAACAAACAAACAAACAAAAAAAACAAAACACCAACAACCATCCAAAGAGTATATATGGTGTTTGCCTTAAAAAAAAAAAAAACTCTTTTTTTTTTTTTAAAATAGTAATACTAGGTTATAGAAATAAAAATTAGAGGAGAAATAGAAGACTTAACAATTAAAAAAAGCTCGGAAAAAATGAAAAAAAAAGCAAAAAAAAAAAAAACAAAAAAAAGAATGATTTTAAAAATATTAAAAAATTAAAAATATATCTGGCTCTTCTCTGATGTTATGGGCCGTGTGGGCTCACTTCCAAGGTGGTTCCCTCTGTTTAACTTCTTCTGTTTGCTGGTTTTTAGGCTCACTAGTTCAGTCGCGCTGTGGGGAGGGGGGATGCTTCAAACAAATAGCACTGTCGTGTGCACACAGTATTTCTGCCCCGCTTGACCTGTCCTTTCTCACGGCGCACAAACCGCTCCGGCTCTACGATGCTCAGCCGGGAACCGTCTGGGGCCGGCCCTAGGCTGCGTGCACTTCCCTGGTCCAAGCCGCTCAGGTTCGGCCCTCAGGCAGCCCTCAGAGGCACAAATGCGGCTGGGACTGCGCTTTGTGCCCTTCCCAGGTCCGAGTAGCTCAGGAGTTTGGCGAGCGCGATCGCCGCGGCTTGTCACCTTTTCCGCCGCTGCTGCTCAGCTCTCTGGGTGGACCGCTGGCGCACCCCGTGAGGCAGACTGTGACTGTCCAGCACCCCCAGAAGTCTTAGCAAAGGAGCCTGCTTGCAGTTAGGTAAGTAAAGTCTCTCCGGGTCTGCAATTGCCCCTTTCCAGTCCTTACGGCTCTGGCTGCCTGTCCCCGGCGGGGAATGATCTGCAGCCGGCTTTTTCTGCTCCGTCCTTTGTTCTGTGCTCGGTCCTGGCGGTGTCTTATGTTCGAGCTTTTCACGTGGTAGCTATCCCACAGTCTGGTTTGCTAGCCCAAGTTAGATCGTTCTGGTCGCGCTTGGGGCGTTCCTGCCGGATTCTTGCAAAGCTCTGCAGCCCGCGCCTCCCGCGCGTCCCTGCCCTGCCTCCACTTCCCAATGGCGGATGCAGGCGTCTGTGCTGCTTTTCCGCTGGGGGAGTTACTGGTGGGCTTGTAATCTCTTGGTTTTAATTATTTATCTATTTTTCCTTCCTGTTATGTTGCCCTCTGTGTTTCCAAGGCTCGCCACAGACTCGGCAGGGAGAGTGTTTCCTGGTGTTTGGAAACCTCTCTTCTTAAAATTCCCCTTCCCGGGACGGGCTTCCTTCCCGGGACGGAGCTCCTCCCCACCTCCTTTGTCTCCTTTTTCGTCTTTTATATTTTTTCCTACCTGTTTTTGAAGACAATGGTCTGCTTTTCTGGTTGCCTGATGTCCTCTGCCAGCCTACAGAAGTTGTTTTGTGGAGTTTGCTCGGCGTTGAAATGTTCTTTTGAGGAATTTGTGAGGGAGAACGTGATCTTCCCGTCCTATTCCTCCGCCATCTTTCCCTCCCTCTCGGGGTCACTTTTGAGAAAAGATTTAGGGACTGTATTTCCTGGCAGGTGGAGAAAGAAGGGTTATTCTTAGCTTTGTTCTGCCAAAGGCAGAATCTTTGCCAGTGGACATAAGAATTTTTTTCTTAACTGAATATTGTTTATAATAGGCTAAATTTTAATGCTGGAGTAAGTTGCAATATCTGAGAAAGAATGTCTTGCTCTAAGCTGGCTGGATTCTACTACCTGTGGTGTTTTTCCCATTAGAAATATTTTATACAGAGCTCAAATGTCCTATTCCCCAAAACTATCTACCAAAAAAAGGTACATTTAATATTTAATATCAAAACAGTGATAATGGGATAACTTCTGGCCTAATTGTCCTTCTTTATGAGATCGTTCTTCGGAGAAGGCAATGGCACCCCACTCCAGTACTCTTGCCTGGAAAATCCCATGGATGGAGAAGCCTGGAGGGCTGCAGTCCATGGGGTCGCTGAGGGTCAGACACAACTGAGCGACTTCACTTTCACTTTTCACTTTCATGCACTGGAGAAGGAAATGGCAACCCACTCCAGTGTTCTTGCCTGGAGAATCCCAGGGACGGGGGAGCCTGGTGGGCTGCCGTCTATGGGGTTGCGCAGAGTTGGACACGACTGAAGCAACTTAGCAGTAGCAGCAGCGTGAGATTCTTCTTACTCTATCTGAGGGTTCCCCAGAATTCAAAGTCATGTGTATTCAGAAAAGGATCTCACACAGTTTTCTGCTCAGGAGTTATTTTTGTCTCACCGCTGTCAACAAGGGCTTCCCTCATGCCTCAGATGGTAAAGAATCTCCTGCAATGCAAGAGACCCAATTTCAATCCCTGGGTTGGGAAGCCCCTGGAGAAGGGAGTGGCTACCTATTCCAATATTCTTGCCTGGAGAATTCCGTTGACAGAGGAGTCTAGCAGGCTACAGTCCATGGGGTTGCAGAGTCAGATACAACTGAGCAACTAGCACTAACTATTAAAGTGTGAAAGTCACTCAGTCGTCTTCGACTCTTTGCAGCCCCATAGACTATATAGTCCATGGAATCCTCCAGGCCAGAATACTGGAGTGGGTAGCCGTTCCCTTCTCCAGGGGAGCTTCCCAACCCAGGGATCAAACCCAGGTGTCCCGCATTGTAGGCAGATTCTTTATCAGCTGAGCCACCAGGGAAGCCCTGTCAAACCAAAAGCAAATCCAGGCTTAGTAAAGAGAGCCTGTATTGGGAAGGATTATTTCAAGGATTGTTTCTCTGATTTTGTGGCAAGAGTTATACTATTACACTAAATAGAACTCTCTGATCATATGACTGGCAAGGTTTATGATCAAGATTGGGCAAAAAGATTTTTCACTTTTATGGGAAGTAAATAAGGCTAGATATAACCAGTGTGTAGAAGTGGGATGAAAGAATGGCTGGATCAGATAGCAGATCATAGAATGTTTTGCTCTGAGGTCAGCCTGCTCTTGAGGGGGTGGGTTTAAAAGAAGCTGTGTGCTGATTCAGGCCAAGGTCAGAATCTGGGGGTTCATGAAGGAGGAAAAAACAATCAAAATCAGGTTAACAAGCATTTTGTTCTGATTGATGGGGAGGAACATGTCATAGTCAATCATTTATGTGACAAAGAGTGAAACTTGGGAGGCCTGTGTCTGCTCTTATCCTATGTATACAAGAGTCTCAGGTCTGTATCTAACTTATGTCATTTGAGGAAGGATGTTTCTTTGTAGTAAGCTGTTTTCCAGAACACAAAAGAATGGGTGGGAAGTTTCTAAGCCATGATTGTTTTGCAGGATGGAAGTGCTAGAGTAACATTGTCGCCACATTTCTGACTGCTGTGAGATCACCATGTTGTTATGCATGAAGATGCTGCTTCATTCCTCTGGGCTCCAGAAGGAACTCTTCCCTTGGCCACACCTTCCCAAGTATGAAACTGTTCTACTGATTCAATCTAGCACAGCTGAGACCAAGCTTTGGCTTCCAGTAAAAAGGGGCTAAAAGATAGGGAAAGAAAGAAGGAAAGCACATCACAGGGAGGATTACACCTGTCTCTGACCATGGCTATTTTTAGGTTCAGGTTCTAGTCCAAAGTGCCCTTCAATTAGAGGTGCAAAACATGAGCCTTCAGTTCCTGTCCCAGGAGGAACCTCTGCACGGGATGATGCAGTGGGATTTTCCACTCAAATAAAAAGTGCAAATCCAGCCTCACTTAGAGTGACCTTGCCTTTGGGCATTGAAGGAAGCTAGTAAGATAATCAAGGGCTTCCCTGGTAGTTCGGCTGGTAAAGAATCCACCTCCAATGCAGGAGATCCCAGTTTGATTACTGGGTCAGGAAGATCCCCTGGATGAGGGCAAGGCAATCTACTCCAGTATTCTTGCCTGGAGAATCCCCAGGGAAAAAGAAGCATGGAGGGCTACAGTCCATGGGGTTTGCAAAGAGTCAGACATGACTGAGAGACTCAGCACAGCACAAGATAATCAAACCAAAAGACCACATTCCATAACTCCCAATATCTGATGTCCAGTCTTGTTCTTTGCACATCACCTCCTCCAGGATGAGACATAAAATATGCTGCCTATCTTTGCCTTTACAGAGCCCTTTTCATCTCAGCTTGCTTCTGTTGATAACATCTATCCAGAGAAGAACACACAGAAATTGCTAAGAATAAGCAATTATTTATAGACACAGTAATCTAAATTCACCCAGAGGGGGGACAGAAAAACATTTATCTTCAAAGAAACTACAAAGAAACATTTACTGAAACTTTCTGCCCTCACTTGGCATCTCCCACCCGGGTAACTCTTGTTCACCTTTCATCTTTCAAAGCTCAGGTTAAATATTCCTCCACAACTCTACTTATAGTGGGCCTCTGCTTATAGATTCTCATAGCACTTTTTACTTCCTCATTGTCTTTAGGACATTTATGTTTAAAAATTATTCATGTAATTTTTGCTTATTTTTTTCTGTCACTTAATATACTTGTGAGAGGCTTTCCTGATGGCTCAATGATAATCTGCTTGCCAATAGAGGAGACCCAGGAGACTTGGGTTTGATCCTTTGGTGGGGAAAATCCCCTGGAGAAGGAAATGACAACCCACTCCAGCATTCTTGCCTGGAAAATTCCATGGTCAGAGGAGCCTGATGGACTATAGTCCATGGGGTTGCAAAGAGTGAGAAACTGAGTGACTGAACATGTATGAAGTATAGCCTGTGAACACTATCACATAGGAGAAGGCGATGGCACCCCACTCCAGTACTCTTGCCTGGAAAATCCCATGGACAGAGGAGCCTGGAAGCCTGCAGTCCATGGGGTCACTGAGGGTCGGACACGACTGAGCGACTTCACTTTCACTTTTCACTTTCATGCACTGGAGAAGGAAATGGCAACCCACTCCAGTGTTCTTGCCTGGAGAATCCCAGGGATGGGGGAGCCTTGCGGGCTGCCATCTATGGGGTCGCACAGAGTCTGACACGACTGAAGTGACTTAGCAGTAGCAGCAGCAGCAGGACTTGTCAACACTGTAACTTGTTTGGCATAGAGTTACTGTCAATAGGAGCTTCCCTGGTGTCTCAGATTAAAGAATCTGCCTTCAATGCAGGAGACCCAACTTTCATTCCTGGGTTGGGAACATCCCTTGAAGAAGGGAATGGCAACCAACTCCAGTCTTCTTGTCTGGAGAATCCCATGGACAAAGGAGCATGGTGGGCTAAAATCCATCGCAAAATGTCAGACACAACTGAGTGACTATCACTTTCTTTACTGTCCATAAGTATTTGAATGATAATTTCTAGAGGAAAAACTCTGAAAGAATATACAACTGATTAATTTAGGAGAAAAACAGTGAAATACTGGATCTGAGACATCATTATTCAATTGAGGCTGACTTCCCTCTTCCTAAAAACAGTAGGTAAAACCTGGTTTAATTTCAGTTCAGTTCAGTTGCGCAATCATGACAGACTCATTGCGACACCTTGGAGTGCAGCATTCCAGGCTTCCCTGTCCATCACCAACTCCTGAAGCAAACTCAAACTAATGTCCATCAAGTTGGTGATGCCATCCAACCATCTCATTCTCTGTTATCCCCTTCTCCTCCTGTCTTCAATCTTTCCCAGCATCAGGATTTTTTCAAATAAGTCAGTTCTTCACATCAGATGGCCAAATTGTTGGAGTCTCAGCTTTGGTATCAGTCCTTCCAATGAATATTCAGGACTGATTTCCTCTGGGATTGACTGATTTGACCTCCTGGCAGTCCAAGGAACTCTCAAGAGCCATCTCCAACACCAGAATTCAAAAGCATCAATTCTTCAGTGCTCAGCTTTCTTTATAGTCCAACTTTCACATCCATATATGACTAATATAAAAAACAGTAGCTTTGACTAGATAGACCTCTGTCAACAAAGTAATGTCTCTGCTGTTTAATATGCTATCTAGATTGGTCATAACTTTCCTTCCAAGAAGTAAGCGTCTTTTAATTTCATGGTTGCAGTCACCATCTGCAGTGATTTTGGAGCCCAAGAAAATAAAGCCTCTCACTGTTTCCATTGTTTCCCCTTATATTTGCAAAAGTGATGGAACAAGACGCCATGATCTTAGTTTTCTGAATGTTGAGCTTTAAGCCAACTTTTTCACTCTCCTTTTACACTTTCATGAAGAGGCTGTTCAGTTCTTCTTCACTTTCTGCCTTAAGGGTGGTGTCATCTGCATATCTGAGGTTATTGATAATTCTCCTGGCAATCTTGATTCCAACCTGTGCTTCATCCAGCCTGGCATTTCTCTTGATGTATTCTGTATATAAGTTAAACAAGCAGGGTGACAATATACAGCCTTGACATACTCCTTTCCCAATTTGAAACCAGTCTGTTGTTCTATGTCCAGTTCTAACTACTACTTTTGACCTGCATACCTATTTCTCAGGAGGCAGGCCAGATGGTCTGGTATTCCCATCTCTTTAAGAATTTACCACAGTTTATTTTGATCCACACAGTCAAAAACAATGACATAGTCAATAAAGCAGAAGTAGATGTTTTCCGGGAATTCTCTTGCTTTTTTGATGATCCAACGGATGTTGGCAATTTGATCTCTTGTTCTTCTGTCTTTTCTTGAACATCTGAAATTTCACAGTTCACGCGCTGTTGAAGCCTGGCTTGGAAATTTTTGAGAATTATTTTGCTAGCATGTGAGATGAGCACAATTGTGCATTAGTTTGAATATTCTTTGGCATTGCCTTTCTTTGGGATTGGAATGAAAACTGACCTTTTCCAGTCCTGTAACCACAGCTGAGTTTTCCAAATTTGCTGGCATATTGAGTACAGCACTTTCACAGCCTTATCTTTTAGGATTATAGCTCAACTGGAATTCTGTCACCTCCACTAGCTTTGCTCATAATGATGCTTCCTAAGGCCCACTTGACTTCGCATTCCAGGATGCCTGGCTCTAAGTCAGTGATCACACCATTTTGATTATCTGTGTCATGAAGATATTTTTTCTATAGTTCTTGTGTATTCTTGCCACTTTTACTTAATATCTTCTGCTTCTGTTAGGTCCATACCATTTCTGTCCTTTATTGTGCCCATCTTTGCATGGAATATTCCCTTGGTATCTCTAATTTTCTTGAAGAGATCTCTCATCTTTCCCATTCTATTGTTTTTCTCTATTTCTTTGGCTTGATCTCTGATGCTTTCTTATTTCTCCTTGCTATTCTTTGGAACTCTGCATTCAAATGGCTATGTCTTTCCTTTTCTCCTCTGCCTTTTGCTTCTCTTCTTTTCACAGCTATTTGTAAGGCCTCTTTAGACAACCATTTTGCTTTTGCATTCTTTTACTTGGGGATGGTCTTGATCCCTGCCTCCTATACAATGTCACGGACCTCTGTCCATAGTTCTTCATCTCTCTGTCCATCAGATCTAATTTCTTGGATCTGTCTGTTACTTCCACTGTATAATCGTAAGGGATTTGATTTAGGCCATACTTAAATGGTCTAGTGGTTTTTCCTACTTTCTTCAATTCAAGTCTGAATTTTGCAATAAGGAGTTCATGATTTGAGCCACAGTCAGCTCCCAGTCTTCTTTTTGCTGACTGTATAGAGCTTCTCCATCTTTGGCTGCAAAGAATATAATCAATCTGATTTCGGTATTGACCATCTGGTGATGTCCATGTGTAGAGTATTCTATTGTGTTGTTGGAAGAGGCTGTTTGCTAAGACCATTGTGTTCTCTTGGCAAAACTCTATTAGCCTTTGCCCTGCTTCATTTTGTACTCCAAGGCCAAACTTGCCTGTTACTCCAGGTATTTCTATTTTTGCATTCCAGTTGCCTCTAATGAAAAGGACATCTTTTGGGGGGTGTCAGCTCTAGAAGGTCATGTAGGTCTTCATAGAACTGTTCAACTTCAGCTTCTTCAGCATTACTGGTTAGGGCATAGACTTGGATTATTGTGACATTGAATGGCTTGCCTTGGAAATGAATAGAGATAATTCTGTTGTTTTTGAGATTGCATCCAAGTACTGCATTTCAGATTCTTTTGTTGAGTTTGATGGCTACCCCATTTCTTCTAAGGGATTCTTGCCCACAGTAGTAGATATAATGGTCATCTGTTAAATTCACCCATTGCAGTCCATTTTAGTTCACTGATGCCTAAAATGTTAATGTTCACTCTTGCTGTCTCTTGTTTGACCACTTCCAATTTACCTTGATTCATGAACCTAACATTCCAGGTTCCAGTGCAATATTGTTCTTACAGTATCTGACTTTACTTCCATCACCAGTCACATCCGCAACTGGGTGTTGTTTTTGCTTTGGCTCCATCTCTTCATTCTTTTTGGAGTTATTTCTCCACTGTTCTCCAGTAGAATATTGGGCACTTTCTGACCTGGGGAGTTCAATTTTCAGTGTCTTATTTTTCTGCCTTTTCATACTGTTCATGGGATTCTCAAGGCAAGAATACTGAAGTGGTTTGTCATTCCTTTTCCAGGGAACCACATTTTGTCAGAACTCTCCACCATAACCCATCCATCTTGGGTGGCCTTACATGGCATGCCTCATAGTTTCATTGAGTTAGATAAGGCTGTGGTCCATGTGATCAGTTTAATTAGTTTTCTATGATGGTGGTTTTCATTCTGTCTGCCCTCTGATGGATAAGTATAAGAGGCGTATGGAAGCTTCCTGATGGGAGAGGCTGACTGAGGGGGAAACTGGGTCCTGTTCTGATGGGCAGGGCCATACTCAGTAAATCTTTAATCCAATTTTCTCTTGATGGGGGAGGCGGGGGCTCTGTTCTCTCCCTGTTGTTTGACCTGAAGCCAAACCATAATGGAGATAATGAAGATAATGGCGACCTCCTTCAAAAGGTCCCATGCATGCACTGCTGCACTCAGTGCCCCCAAACCTGCAGCAGGCCACCACCGACCCACACCTCTGCCGCAGACTTCTGGACACTCCCGGGCTAGTCTGGGTCAGTCTCTTGTTGGGTCACTACTCCTTCCTCCTGAGTCCTGGTGCACACTGCTTTGTTTGTCCCCTCCAAGAGTCTGTTTACCCAGTCCTGTGTAAGTTCTGGAAGCTCTATAGTGGGGTTAATGGTGACCTCTTCCAAGAGGGCTTATGCCACACCCGGGTCTGCTGCATCCAAACTGTATCCATTACTTGTCTGCTGTATGGTTTAATTTACATAAATATCTATGGCCCATTGCTATGTTTTTCATTTTGTTTTGAGTTTTCTTTTTTTCATAAAAAAGTCACTGCCTGCCTTAAAGGTAAATGGAAGTCCTCTCTCTTGAGTAGAAGGAAAAATATGCAAAAACTTTTGAAATGGGAGTTTTTCAGCTTCTACACCCATCATGATGTTTAAAATAATAGCCTAGTCTCCACCAGGGTCTGAGGTCACATATGTGATTTTCAGAACTAATGATGTATAATGTAGTTTGAGTTCTGGAAATGATAACACCCATATTCATTCCACACTTTACCATTTTCAAAGCAATTTCATGTTGGCTCATTTAATCCTCACGTGTACCTTTGGATTAAAAAAAAAAAATCACCCATTTTGCAAGTGAAGAAACTGCAAACTGTATCCATTACTTGACCAGCCCAAGACCATACAACTGAGAATTGTTTTGGAACTGCAACCCAGGTCTCCTGACTTTAAACCCAGTGCATTTGCCACAGCTCTCTAGCTGCTGAGTCAACAACAAGGGTGGCACAGCCTATTTCTATCTTGGTTTTAAATAGATTGTATGTCTTTGGCCTCATTTTCCAGATGAGAGTCAATTGGGTTTATCTCAAAGTGGATTCTTGTCTTTGGCTCTGAGCCTTCTTTTTCAAAGGATAATCAGAGTTGAAAAAGATCTCAGCAGTTATTCAGACCAATGCAACATCCCCACCATGTGGTTGCCCAGACTAAACTTGAATATCTCAGGTGACAGAGAACTCACTCCTATACATGGGTATATTGGCTTAACGTTTATGACAACTACAAAAAGACTAGTTGTAATCTTCATTACTTTATAAAAGGAGGAGATGAGGCATGTAAAATTTAAGCAATGTGCTCAAGGTTACAAATCTAGTAAATTATAGACTCCAGATTTGACCCCCAGCAGGCTGACGTTGGGCTTCCCAGGTGGTGCTAGTGGTAAGGAATCCACTTGCCAGTGCAGGAGACACAGGAGATGTGAGTTCAATCCTTGGGTTGGGAAGAACCCCTGGAGGAGGGCATGGCAACCTACTCCAGTATTCTTGCCTGGAAAATTGCAGGACAGAGGAGCCTGGCTGGCTACAGTCAATGGAGTCATAAAGAGTCAGACAGGACTGGGTGACTTCACTTTCACTTTTCAGGCTGACTCTAGAGTCTTCTTGCTAAATGACCTATTACACAGCCTGTATACCTAAAATCTCCTCCCAAGTGGAGATAGCAGTAAAGAATTCACCTGCCAATGCAGGAGACGTGGGTTCCATCCCTGGGCCCAGAAGACCCTTTGGAGAAGGAAATGGTAACCCACTTCAATATTCTTGCCTGGAGAATTCCATGGACAGAGGAGCCTGGCAGGCTCCATTCCATGGGGCCACAGAGTCAGAAATGACCAAGCATGCATGCAGCCTCTGCTTACCATACCTAAACAGTGTATCTCCATTGCTGCAAATGAGGGTTATAAATCTTCCAAGTATTTGGATGCCAACTTTAATGCACATGCATATGTGTCCAAACAGATGAGGATTAAGAAAGGGAACACATTATTTAGAGATTTAGGTTTTGGCTTTCTTGGCAGGGCTTGGCTGTTGGCAGGGCAGGATTCATCACTCCCAGAGGAAATGTGCTGGCAAAAATGCTTCCCTCTTTAAGTGCTCCAAATCAACCCCTGGTGGTTCTGGAAATTATCCCTTTTGATGTAAGGCAATGAATAGAATAAAGATACAGATCTGGCTTCATCACAAAGTCTATTTCGATTCTAAGGCAGCAACCCTACCTCTCTGCCCTTCTCCCCAGCACCACCCCACCCTCTGCCCTCAGTTCTCAATGTACTCAACTTTAACATCAGGCACAAAGTAGGATGCCTAGTTATACAGCCTGGAGTGGACAAAGCACACCTTCACGTTTCTCAATGTCCAAATTCCTCTTAACTCATGAGCCATGTATATTTTCTGATACAACCATCTAAATCTTGCAAATTAAGTTAAGTTAGTCATTTTAATTTAAAATCCAACATCATTTAGGTACCTACAACAGAAATTTAATTTTTCCCAGTAGCTTTCCTTTCCTTCTCTTCCCCTGGGACAGAATCATGGTGCTGGGATCTACACTGGCTCCTGGTTCAGGCCAGGGTGGGATATGGGACAAGGTGATCATAGTGTCCCAGCCCATTATTTGCTCTTATGGGCAACCACCAAGATGTATTTCATCCTTCCAGGTCTTGGTCACACCCCTGTCTCTTCTGGGCCTGTGTCCTCTGCTTGCCATTCATCATGGCCTCCAGTTGTACACACTGTCTCCTTCTTGTCCTGGCTGGAGGGTTCTTTGGCTTCGCTAGCACTTTCAGGACATGTGGATGCCCCCCTTTGACCATCAGGGCTGCAGAAGACTCCAGGGAGCTTTCTTTGGTCTGCTTGGGGCTGTTGCTGCTCTACCCACTGGCTCCTTGCAAAGCACAGGGATTCCATAAATGGATACATAACAGGGCAAGAGGTTCAACTTCTCGGCTTTGAGATCCCTCCAAGTTATTTGAGTTTTTCCATCATCCTTTCCTGCCAAGGTTTTGGTCTCAGAAACAGAGCATAAAGTATTCCCCTTACCCAACCTCACACACAGAGACACATTTATATCTCTTCCCTAAGCTTTCCCCATCATCCAGGTCCAATGCAGAACACTCTTATCATTTCCATGCATAGCTGCTGTATAGTACTTAGGTCAGCATTTCATGTTCCCTACTCTGTGGTGGGTAGCTGAACTCTACATTCTGAAAGCCAGAGTTCTTGAAGAGCTAAAATTGACAACAATGACAGTAAGTCCTTTTCAGTTTTCAAAGCTGTTAACATAGGATATTGAATGAGGCTTTTCCTATTGTCTTGGAATTTTGGTTAAAGCCCCAAACCTGGAAAAGTATGTATGGTGACATTCTAAATAGAGAACCAAGTTGTTGTCAGTTTGCTCTTCCAGTACTTGTGAGGATGTTGCTAAACGAGTCTTGTGATCCCCCATCTTCCCTTCTCAAACAATCTTTGAAAATAGGAGACTGGAAATTCCAAGGGAATTGGTTAGAGGACAAGAAAACTTTTCAGTAGTAGGCACACCTGAGACTTTTTCCTTGCTTCACCCAGGTAAGTGTTCTCCAAGAGAGCTATCCAGAGAGTTTTATGGGGTCAGCAAGAAAGGGATTGGAATGTTACTGAGCTACAAAATTCACAAGTCACTGCAGGGCAGCCTATCAGAAGTTATTCTTGAGAGAGGGAAATATAAGTGGTCTAGTTACCATAGAAATGGGTGCCTGCTTCTAGTCCAGAAGCAGCAAGCAGTTGGAGCCACCTGGAAGGAGGGCAAGGAAACAAGGAAGCCAATGGCAGACTTAGTTGTTGTTCAGTTGCTAAGTCATGTCCTATTCTTTGTGACCTCATGGATTTCAGCATGCCAGTCTTCCCTGTCCTTCACTATCTCCTGGAGTTTGCTCAAACTCATGTCCATTGAATCAGTGATGTCATCCAACCATCTTATCCTCTGTCATCCCTTTTCTCCTCTTGCCCTCAAACCTTCCCCGCATCAGCATCTTTTCCAAAGAATCAGCTCTTTTCATCAGGTGGCCAAAGTATTGGAGCTTCAACTTCAGCATCAGTCCTTCTGATGAATATTCACGGTTGATTTCTTTTAGGATTGGTTGGTTTGATTTTCTTTCTGTCCAAGGGACTCTCAAGAATCTTCTCCAACACTACAGTTCAAAAGCATCAATTCTTTGGCACTCAGCCTTCTTTATGGTCCAACTCTCACATCCGCACATGACCACTGGGAAAACCATAGCTTTGGCAGACAACCCTCCTGCTATTTGGCTCATCAGGATATTCGAGAATGGCCTGCACTGGATACTGTAAAAGGCAGCTAGACTTGCACCACCTTTTAGATATTTAATAGGATGTCTCTCAGAGAAAAGGGAAAGCCACCAGTCTATGGGATGCATTCCCAAGGGCAGAAATTGAGGAGGGAACGATCAGCCCCTGGTTCAGTTGTTGAGGTCAGCAGTTTGTGCAGCTCACAGGGAATTCTGGAAAACCCACACAGGGGCTCCTTGGAACAACATGTGTGAGATATCTGCCACTCAGGAAACTTGACTGGCTAGATGGCATTAGCCAAAGAAGACCATGAGAGCAGGACCTAAGGAGTGACATAGAAGAATTTCTGTCCCTTTCCTATATCCCCACCTTCCTTTTAGGAAGAACTTTGAAGGGAAGGGGGAGGCATTCATCCAACCCCCACTCTAGGCCCCTGAGCCAGTTAGGAATGGGCAGAATACAAAGCTTGCATTTGAATGAAAGAAAGGATCTTTCCATTTATTCCCAGGTGGAACTTGCAGTACCGAAAAGGGAGTCTTAACTACTAAAACAAGACTTGCTCTTAAAACTAAAGTTGACCATAAGCTCATAGATCTGCTATTGTTATTAAAGAGTTGGAAATATACTTGGGAAAGAATAACACTTTTCCCTACAGACTGGGCAATAATGGGTTAATTGCTGCCTCTGTGCCATAGACTTTGAAGACCTATTTAGGAAGTCAAGACAAGGATTTAACTAGATATCCCTGGAATCTTTTGTGACCTCCCTTTTTTTAATAATCATAAGTCTGAGCTTCACAAACAATTTAATGGTGGAATGGTGGCAAGTAAGGACAAACTACAAGTCAGGGGAAAAAAATCAGTTAATATTTAAAACTATTTTTCCTCTAAATGGGAAAATTGTGTTAGATACTAGCTACTATTATTTTCTTTCAAGTCTAGCATTCTATTCACGCTAGTGTTGCCACTTGCTTAGGCAGAAGTGGAGATTGAAAAAAGCATTCATTTTTCCTGGGATATCTTCATGTTTGGACTTTTTCTTTTCCTTTTTTTAATCCAACTAGCAAGTTGATCCCAGATTATTTCACTTTGCACAGCATTTGCCAAGAGCCTGGTAAATGTCCCTGCCCCTTCAGACACTCTTCTAACCCCTGACACATATCTTTTGCTCCTTAGATAACTGTAACCGTGTTTTAACAAGTCTCTCTGCCCTGCCTCCCACATTTGTTTTCTCTAAAACACTGCCCATACTGCTGCCAGAGAAATTTTCAGAAATGATCTGATCATTCTTACATTTAAAACCCATCAATGGCTTTCCATTGCAAGATAAAATTTCAGCTGTCCATTCTAAAATAGTCTTCATAATCAAGCCTATGTCTAATCTCTTTATTCTCATTTATATTTTTCCTCATCCACATTGTACTTTTTATTTTTTTATTTTTTTTTTTTTGTGAATAGATTTTGTTCCCTCTTTTAACCAAGAATCTAACCTCTCTCCCTTGCCATTCCCTATCTTCACACTCAACCCCAAAACACAAGTCACCCCCACCACTTTCCTCCTCTTGAATGTTAATATCCGGCAGGGATTTCAGTCCTTCTTCAAGCCTACACCTTTGCAAATCTTTAAGCTGGCTTGTTTTTCCATCACTTTATTCTCACAGTCTGGCACCATGTCAGGAAGATAGTGGAGGCACAACTGGGAGAGTAACAGAATGAAGGCAGCTTTAGTTCTTTTACCAGAGAAGAAAAAGGCAACCCACTCCAGTATTCTTGCCTGGAGAATTTCTAGGACAGAGGGGCCTGATGGGCTACAGTCCATGGGATCACAAAGAGCCAGACATGACTGAGCGACTAACACTTATTTCTAGTTGTTTTACGATTCCTATCTTTTTTTCAAATACAGTCAACAAAACAGACTCTAGCCCACCATAATTACTTGAAAGAATGAGGATGTTCTATACCCCTCTACAATGAATGTGCTTCATTTTGGAAGTTCTTAAATATTTTGAGCCACTGTTGTTTGCCTCCTGAGTTCTGTCAGACTTTCCAAGCAAAGGAAAGCACCGGATGAAATGAGGCCAGATCCAAAGACATCTGTCTTAGGGCTAGAAAGAATTTAAATAAAGTCATTTTAAAATACAAGTCAGTTCTCCTGTCTAGTGGCTATTTATTGTCTGTCACTCCTTACTAGAGTTGCTCTGGGAGGGCTCAGATTGCTGCTGAGAGTTAGAGGAATAAGAGAACTGATTTCTGCCCATGATTCTCTTTTGTCCCACATTGCGAGACTGACAAGGACAAGATGTACGGCTGTGCCTCTCCTTTCAGAGTCTATTTGGAATCCATCCTCAAACTGAAAAAGCTTCAGGAAGAGAAGCCACAGTCTCCACCTTCCAGGGGCTCTGTTGGCAAGTCACCTCAGGATCCAAGGACCCAGACAGGAGTCAAGACACAATGGGCTGGGCTTCCCTGGTAGCTCAGTGCTAAAGAATCCACCTGCCCATGCAGGAGATGTGAGTTCAATCCCAGATCTGGGAAGATCCCACGTGCCTTGGAGCAACAAAGTCTGACAGCCACAACTCCTGAGCCTGTGCTCCAGAGCCTGGGAGCCGCGACTATTGAAGTCAGTGCACCCTAGAGAATGCGCCCTGCAACAAGAGACGCCACCAGCATGAGCAGCCTGTGCAACGCAACTACAGAAAAGCCCCCATGCACTGCAACTAGAGGAAAGCCCATGCAGCAATGAAGACCCAGGACAGTCAAAAATAAATAAGATTATATATGCAAATTATAAATGTATATACTTATATATGCATATACATGTACATATTATATATAGAAATATATAGAACTTTATGAAATTATATATAAAAGACACAAGGGGCTGCAGTTTCTGAAACCTAGAGAGCCAGGTGCTGGCTGCCAAGCAGATGAGCCAGAAGGCTTGACGCAGGAAGGGTTGTAGCCATGAGAAAAAGAAAGGTCCTTCAGTGAAGTAGAAGCACACTGGTAACCAAGGGAACCACCCTAAGGCTATATTTTGATGCTGATCTTATAGTTGGAAGCAGCTCACAGAATTTTGCAAAGTGAACCCTGTCACGCTGTTTACTCCAAGCTTCCCTTGTATTCGCGTCCGGCCAGAAAAGCACAGCACGAACCTTTCTCCTCTGTCCCTTGCTGTTTTGGGTCTCTGGCAGGTCTAATTCTGGGTTTCACATCTTTTCATTTCCTCTCCCAGAACATGGTCTTACCAAAATTGACTTTTGCTGACTAACAATTCTCTAAGGCCTGATTTCTCTATTATCTGAATAAGAACGCTTCGTCTGATTCATCCAGGGATTCAGGCTCTAAATATGCCTTAAAAAAAAAAAAAAAAACCTGACATTTATTCTGAGCTGACGGAAGTGGGAATTTGGCCTTGCCTTTCCTCCTGCCATCAGTTTTAGCTTCAACCCCAGATTTAAAATCTTTGAGTCCCGTCAGGCAACACAAATATTGCAACTTCAAACGACTTCTGCCCTTGATATTTAGATATTCCAACTGGCAGCCACTACTCAGAAGCAGTGTTTTAAAAATATCATATATATATGCTGCTAAGTCACTTCAGTCGTGTTCAACTCTGCGACCCCATAGACGGCAGCCCACCAGGCTCCCCCGTCCCTGGGATTCTCCAGGCAAGAACCCTGGAGTGGGCTGCCATTTGCTTCTCCAATGCATGAAAGTGAAAAGTGAAAGTGAAGTCACTCAGCCGTGTCCGACTCTTCAGGACCCCATGGACTGCAGCCCACCAGGCTCCTCCGTCCATGGGATTTTCCAGGCAAGAGTGCTGGAGTGGGGTGCCATTGCCTTCTCCTATCATACATATATACATATATACATACATACATACACTCATGTATGTATGTGTGTGTGTGTTAGTTGCTCAATCATGTCCAGTTCTTTCCCCATCAGGCTCCTCTGTTCATGAATTCTCCAGGCAAGAATACTGGAGTGGGTAGCCATTCTCTTCTCCAGAGGATCTTACCCAGGGATTGAAACCAGGTCTGCCTTGCAGGCAGATTCTTTATAATCTGAGTCACCAAGGAAGCCTATATATATTTATGTGGATATGTATATATATACATATATGTGTATGCATATTTCCACCACCCACCCCCAGAAGACCGAAAACCTTTCCTATAGCAGAAAAACTGCTCTTTTTTTATGCAGTTTGGAACGTCAGCTGCAGCACCCTTGGATCAGGATTGATGCAGTTGTGTGTGGGCCTTGGACGTTCTCTTCACAGAAAGGCAGCAGGAGAGAAACAGATAATCCGCAGAAGAGACTCATAGGGTGACAGTGGAGGAAGAGGCCAGAGGATTCAAAGAACTTTGATCAACATTCTGTGAAGACAGACTCTTATGATTTGATAGCACGTGTTCAGTCAGAGACTTCAACCCCAGGTTCTGTTTGTGAAGAAACAACAAGAGTTTAAGCCCCAGAGAAGGAGCAAAGGAAGCACTAAGTTCTCCCCTCATTAGCCATTGTACTTATTTATTAGGGATGTTCTAAGAAACAATCCATTCTGAAGGAGATCAGCCCTGGGATTTCTTTGGAAAGAATGATGCTAAAGCTGAAATTCCAGTACTTTGGCCACCTCATGTGAAGTGTTGACTCATTGGAAAAGACTCTGATGCTGGGAGGGATTGGGGGCAGGAGAATAAGGGGATGACAGAGGATGAGATGGCTGGATGGCTTCACTGACTGGATGGACGTTGAGTCTGAGTGAACTCCAGGAGTTGGTGATGGACAGGAAGGCCTGGCATGCTGCGATTCATGAGGTCACAAAGAGTCGGACATGACTGAGCAACTGAACTGAACTGAACTGAAGAAACAATCACAAGCTGGGTGGCCTAAAGTAACAGCAATTGATTATTTTGTAGTTCTGGAGCCCAGAAGACCAAAATCAAGTAGTCAGCAGGGACACTGCCAGGGGACTGCAGGTGGAACCCTCCCTTGGCTCTTCCCCACTTCCAGCGGTGGCCAGCCGTCCTCGGGGCTCTAGCCTGCAACTGCACCACTGTAGTCTCTGCTTCTGTCCCCATGGGATTTCCTCCCGGGGTGTCTGTCCTCTGTGGGCCTCCCTCTTCTTCTAAAGACAGGTGTCCAGTTGAATTAAGGGCCACTCTCCTCGAAATCCTGACTTCGTCTGAATGAAGACTTGCACATACATTTCTGCACTACAAATGCGATATAGCTCATACTTTTCACAAATTTCTCTGCTCATTGAAATCTAGGTGTTTTTTTTAATTCCATACCAGTCTGACACCTACTTAAAAAATAAGCAAATCCATGCCTTTCTCTGCTCCATCAAGGCATTACTTTCTACACTGATTTAAGTGCTTGGCACAAGGTAGGTGATCAATAAATGATAGCATCAATGATTTTATTATACCAGCTGCACCCATTTTTAAAGTCTCTCTTATCTAAAACCTATGTTTTATCCTCTCACCTTCATTCTGGTTTTTTTTTTTTTTTTTAAGGCTAAACAGAATAAGTTCCTACCCTCCTGCATACAACGTTTAGGCTCTTAAATCTTGAAAAGTGAAAAAGTGAAGTCGCTCAGTCGTATCCCACTCTTTGCGATCCCATGGACTGTAGCCCGCCGGGCTCCTCCATCCATGGGATTCTCCAGGCAAGTATACTGGAGTGGGTTTCCATTTTCTTCTCCAGGGGATCTTCCCAACCCAGGGATTGAACCCAGATCTCCCAGATTGCAGGTAGATGCTTTAACCTGTGAGCTTATTGAATTCTATAACAATATTTGTTACAGAGGAAATTCAGAAATTCACAAACAGTAAATATACTCAATATTACAGTGACATTTCCTTTCCTCTACTCTCTCATCTTGTCTTGAAGGTCAAGGTCTCAAATTTTCTTCTTTAAAAGAGCTACATGAGAAGGAAATTGAATCCCGGGAGAAATGGGATCTAAGAGACCCTAGAACAAGGTCCTGTAATTCAATGCTTCTCCAACTTTAAAGTCCTCCAAATGACTTTGAGGGTAAACTGTGGGAGATCTGCTCCTAGAGTTTCAGATACATTGGAGTGGGGCCTGAGACTATACATTTGTAAGATATTCCAAGCAGGCTGGATGCACCTCGAAGACCACAGCAATGTGAAAGCACTCAGGGACTATCAGAGCTTTTAGTGGAGACCCAGCCCATCTCACAACTATAGACAATGACTCACAGCTGACCCTGGATAGATCCCCTGTGGATACTTTCATCAGTCAGGAGCTCAGTGTTCTCTGGCTGCAATGCTTGGAGGAAAAACAGGAGAACGTAACTTTTCAAATCTGGCTTTGCTTCTACCAGGCCCAGCAATGATGGGTAAGTTACACTCTGGCTTCAATATACTTTTTTATGAAATAAAGGTGGGAGCAGGGGACATCCTTCGGAGTGGTCTGAAGACCTAAATGGGAGAGCATGTGTAAAAATGCCGCCCGGGAAGCAGGCTTTCAACAGTGGGTGCTATGTGTGTCAATGATTCATAAATGCCATTGCCCATGTAAAAAAAATGGGCACTGAATGATTGTCTGGGCATACCAGACCACCTGACCTGCCTCTTGAGAAACCTATATGCAGGTTAGGAAGCAACATTTAGAACTGGTCATGGAACAACAGACTGGTTCCAAATAGGAAAAGTAGTACATCAAGGCTGTATATTGTCACCCTGCTTATTTAACTTCTATGCAAAGTACATCATGAGAAACCCTGGGCTGGAGGAAGCACAAGCTAGAATCAAGATTGCCAGGAGAAATATCAATCACCTCAGATATGCGGATGACACCACCCTTGTGGCAGAAAGTGAAGAAGAACTAAAAAGCCTCTTGATGAAAGTGAAAGAGGAGAGAGAAACAGTTGGCTTAAAGCTCAACATTCAGAAAACAAAGATCATGGCATCCAGTCCCATCTCTTCATGGCAAATAGATGGGGAAACAGTGGCTAACTTTATTTTTTCTGGGCTCCAAGATTGCTGCAGATGGTGATTGCAGCAATGAAATTAAAAGATGCTTACTCCTTAGAAGGAAAGTTATGACCAACCTAGACAGCATATTAAAAAGCAAAGACATTACTTTGCCAACAAAGGTCCATCTGGTCAAGGCTGTGGTTTTTCCAGTGGTCATGTATGTATGTGAGAGTTGGACTCTAAAGAAAGCTGAGCGCTGAAGAATTGATGCTTTTGAAATGTGGTGTTGGAGACTCTTGAAAGTCCCTCAGACTGCAAGGAGATCCAACCAGTCCATCCTAAAGGAGATCAGTCCTGGGATTTCTTTGGAGGGAATGATGCTAAAGCTGAAACTGCACTACTTTGGCCACCTCATGTGAAGAGTTGACTCATTGGAAAAGACTCTGATGCTGGGAGGGCTTGGGGGCAGGAGGAGAAGGGGACGACAGAAGATGAGGTGGCTGGATGGCATCACTGACTCAATGGACGCGAATCTGAGTGAACTCTGGGGGTTGGTGATGGACAGGGGGGCCTGGCGTGCTGCGATTCATGGGGTCGCAAAGAGTTAGACACAACTGAGCAACTGAACTGAACTGAACTGATACTGAGAAAGATTGAGGGCAGGAGGAGAAGGGGACGACAGAGTATGAGATGGTTGGATGGCATCACCGACTCAATGGACATGGGTTTGGGTGGACTCCGGGAGTTGGTAATGGACAGGGAGGCCCGGCATGCTGCAGTCCATGGGGTCGCAAAAGGTCAGACAAGACCGAGCAACTGAACTGAACTAAGTCTACAGTGATGGAGATAGACAGGGAAAAGGGAATTTCACTGACACTGTCAGTGAAATATATTCATACTGCTCAAAATATATGTAAAGTTAATGAAATATATGCACACCTGGAAAGTACTTAGAAACATGCCTATGCACTAATATGTCTATCTTTTTAGTGACATCAACTAATGGATAAATGGTTCACAATCTTTGCACTCTTGATTTGGTCTGGTCTTCCACATAGCAGACTCCTCCTAAGCAGATTGGAGCAGGAAATGTTCAGGTGCTTTTAATCAAAGCTTATAATTAATTTGCTTAAGAAGTAAAATGTGCTTTGGTCTTGAAAGCTGGTTTATAAATCCTTGAGTGGGCAGGAAGGAAGTTTTTCCATGGAAACTGCATTTTTAAAAAACAATTTGGTTGAAGTGAATCATATTAGTGATTGCATTTTTAAAGAGTGAAGACATAAAGGCGGGCATTGACATTGGGTTATAGGAAGACAGCAGAAGGCAAGGGGAAAAACACATGATTTGGGCTGGGAACAATTTGGGTTTGATTTTTGGTTTTGCTACTGGTTGTGCAAAAACTGGGTAAGTGGTTTCATTTTCCTGAATTTTGGTCATCTTAAGTAAAGGTTGAGACTGTCATCATTTAAAAATTTTGTATTAAATGTTTTATATAAACTATAATAGTACCTTCAACATGTTGTAGATACTATAGAGGTGATTAGGATTTAAAAATCTAAATGGATGGTAAAACCAACTAAATCCATCCAACTTAAATATTGGCTACCAGGAATTTCAATTTCCCTGATCTCTCAAATTCTGGCAAATTATAAAGGTCTCTTGCAGTGAATGTATTAAATGGGGGAAAAATAATTCTAAATTGAATATTGGATGCAGGCTGCTATTGTCTTTAAACAAGGGGCCATTATATTGCTGTGGCTCTAATATATTGGTAGCTTATATAACTGAACCTAAACCTAAACCTAAAACAGAGTTCATCTACTCAAATCTGAAAAATTCAAGAACAAGCAATCACAAATAGCCAATTCAGTTCAATTCAGTTCAGTTCAGTTCAGTCACTCAGTCGTGTCCAACTCTTAGTGACCCAATGAATTGCAGTACACCAGGCCTCCCTATCCACCACCAACTCCCGGAGTTCACCCAAACTCATGTGCATGGAGTCAGTGATGCCATCCAGCCATCTCAACCTCTGTCATTCCTTTTTCCTCCTGACCCCAATCCCTCCCAGCATCAGGGTCTTTTCCAATGAGTCAACTCTTCGCATGAGGTGGCCAAAGTATTGGAGTTTTAGCCTCAGCATCAGTCCTTCCAAAGAACATCCAGGTTAATCTCCTTTAGGATGAACAGATTGGATCTCCTTGCAGTCTAAGGGAATTGCAAGAGTCTTCTCCAACACCACAGTTCAGAAGCATCAATTCTTTGGCACTCAGCTTTCTTCACAGTCCAACTCTCACATCCATACATGACCACAGGAAAAGCAATAGCCTTGACTACACAGACCTTTGTTGGCAAAGTAATATCTCTGTTTTTGAATATACTATCTAGGTTGGTCATAACTTTCCTTCCAAAGAGTAAGCCTCTTTTAACTTAATGGCTGCAATTATCATCTGCAGTGATTTTGGAGCCCCCCAAAATAAATTCTGACACAGTTTCCACTATGTCCCCATCTATTTCTCATGAAGTGATGGGACCAGATACCAGGATCTTACTTTTCTAACTGTTGAGTTTTAAGCCAACTTTTTCACTCTCCTCTTTCATTTTAATCAACAGGATTTTTAGTTCCTCTTCACTTTCTGCCATAAGGATGGTGTCATCTGCATATCTGAGGTTACTGCTATTTCTCCCAGCAATTTTGATTCCAGCTTGGGCTTCTTCCACTCTGGGGTTTCTCATGATGTATTCTGCATATACATTGCATATACTGCATATACATATTCTGAATTGACTGTGTGGATCACAATAAACTGTGGAAAATTCTGAAAGAGATGGGAATACCAGACCACCTAACCTGCCTCTTGAGAAATCTGTATGCAGGTCAGGAAGCAACAGTTAGAACTGGACATGGAACAACAGACTGGTTCCAAATAGGAAAAGGAGTACGTCAAGGCTGCATATTGTCACCCTGCTTATTTAACTTATATGCAGAGTACATCATGAAAAACACTGGACTGGAAGAAACACAAGCTGGAATCAAGATTGCTGGGAGAAATATCAATCACCTCAGATATGCAGATGACACCACCCTTACAGCAGAAAGTGAAGAGGAGCTAAAAAGCCTCTTGATGAAAGTGAAAGAGGAGAGTTCAAAAGTTGGCTTAAAGCTCAACATTCAAAAAACAAAGATCGTGGCATCTGGTCCCATCACTTTATGGGAAATAGGTGGGGAAACAGTAGAAACAGTGTCAGACTTTATTTTGGGGGGCTCGAAAATCACTGTAGATGGTGACTGCAGCCATGAAATTAAAAGACGCTTACTCCTTGGAAGAAAAGTTATGACCAACCTAGATAGTATATTCAAAAGCAGAGACATTACATTGCCAACTAAGGTCCATCTAGTCAAGGCTATGGTTTTTCCAGTTGTCATATATGGATGTGAGAGTTGGACTGTGAAGAAAGCTGAGCACCCGCCAAAGAATTGATGCTTTTGAACTGTGGTGTTGGAGAAGACTCTTGCGAGTCCCTTGGACTGAAAGGAGATCCAACCAGTCCATTCTGAAGGAGATCAGCCCTGGGATTTCTTTGGAAGGAATGATGCTGAAGCTGAAGCTCCAGTACTTTGGTCACCTCATGTGAAGAGTTGACTCATTGGAAAAGTCTCTGATGCTGGGAGGGATTGGGGGCAGGAGAAGGGGACGACCCAGGATGAGATGGCTGGATGGCATCATGGACTCGATGGACGTGAGTCTGAGTGAACTCCGGGAGATGGTGATGGACAGAGAGGCCTGGATTGCTGCGATTCATGGGGTCACAAAGAGTCGGACACGACTGAGCGACTGAACTGAACTTATTCTGCATATAGTTAAATAAGCAGGGTGACAATATACAGCCTTGATGTACTCCTTTTCCTATTTGGAACCAGTCTGTTGTTCCATGTCCAGTTCTAACTATTGCTTCCTGACCTGCATATAGGTTTCTCAAGAGGCAGGTCAGGTGGTCTGGTATTCCCATTCTCTTTCAGAATTTTCCACAGTTTATTGTGATCCACACAGTCAAAGGCTTTGGCATAGTCAATAAAGCAGAAATAGATGTTTTTCTGGAACTCTCTTGCTTTTGCAATGATCTAGCAGATGTTGGCAATTTGATCTCTGATTCCTCTGCCTTTCCTAAAACCGGCTTGAACATCTGGAAGTTCACAGTTCACATATTGCTGAAGCCTGGCTTGGAGAATTTTGAGCATTGCTTGACTAGTGTGTGAGATGAGTACAGTTGTGCAGTCATTTGAGCATTCTTTGGAATTGCCTTTCTTTGGGATTGGAATGAAATTGACATTTTCCAGTCCGGTGGCCACTGCTGAATTTTTGAAATTTGCTGGCATATTGAATGCAGTACTTTCACAGCATCATCTTTCAGGATTTGAAACAGCTCAACTGGAATTCCATCAGCTCCACTAACTTTGTTTGTAGTTATGCTTCCTAAGGCCCACTTGACTTCACATTCCAGGATGTCTGGTTCTAGATGAGTGATCACACCATCGTGATTATCTGGGTCATGAACATCTTTTTTGTACAGTTCTTCTGTGTATTCTTGCCACCTCTTCTTAATATCTTCTGCTTCTGTTAGGTCCATACCATTTCTGTCCTTTATCAAGCCCGTCTTTGCATGACATGTTCCCTTGGTGTATCTAATTTTCTTGAAGAGATCTCTAATCTTTCCCATTCTGTTGTTTTCCTCTATTTCTTTGCATTGATCGCTAAGACTTTCTTATCTCCCCTTGCTAGTCTTTGGAACTCTGCATTCAAATAGGAATATCTTTCTTTTCTCCTTTGCTTTTAGCTTCTGTTCTTTTCAAAGCTGTTTGTAAGGGCTCCCCAGACAGCCATTTTGCCTTTTTGCATTTCTTTTCCATGGGGATGGTCTTGATCCCTGTCTCCTGTACGATGTCACAAACCTCCGTCCATAGTTCATCAGGCACTCTGTCTATCAGATCTAGTCCCTTAAATCTATTTCTCACTTCCACTGTATAATCATAAGGGATTTGATTTAGGTCATACCTGAATGGTCTAGTAGCTTTCCCTACTTTCTTCAATTTAAGTCTGAACTTGGCAATAAGGAGTTCATGATCTGAGCCACAGTCAGCTCCTGGTCTTGTTCTTGCTGACTGTATAAAGCTCCTCCATCTTTGGCTGCAAGAATATAATCAATCTTATTTCAGTGTTGGCCTTCTGGTGATGTCCATGTGTACTCTTCTCTTGTGTTGTTGGAAGAAGGTGTTTGCTATGACCAGTGCATTTTCTTGGAAAAACTCTATTAGCCTTTGCCCTGCTTTATTGCATACTCCAAGGCCAAATTTGCCTGTTACTCCAGGTGTTTCTTGACTTCCTACTTTTACATTCCAGTCCCCTACAATGAAAAGGACATTGTTTTGGGGTGTTAGTTCTAAAAGGTCTTCTAGATCTTCACAGAACCATTCAACTCCAGCTTCTTTAGCATTACTGGTTGGGGCATAGGCTTGGATTGCCATGATACTGAATAGTTTGCCTTGGAAACAAAACAGAGATAGTTCTGTCATTTTTGAGATTACATTCAAGTATTGCATTTTGGACTCTTTTTTTGGCCATAATGGGTACTGCATTTCTTCCTAGGGATTCCTGCCCACAATAGTAGATATAATGTAATCTGTGTTAAATTCACCCTCCAGTCCATTTTAGTTCACTGATTCCTAGAATGTTGATGTTCACACTTTCCATCTCCTGTTTGACCATTTCCAATTTGCCATGATTCATGGACCTAACATTCCAGGTTCATATGCGATATTGCTCTTTACAGCATCAGACCTTGCTTCTATCACCAGTCACATCCACAACTGGGTATTGTTTTTGCTTTGGCTCCACCCCTTCATTCTTTCCACTTTGAAACCAAAACACTACCCCTGAAAACCTATTTTGTCTTTAGCTGAAGATGGTATTTAAGGTGAGAGTTTCAGACATTTTGGAAAGTTACTCAATTTTCCTGCATCTTCCCCACATATATGTGTTATTAAAGTTTCATTCTTTCTCCACTGATCTCCTGTAGCATATTGGGCACCTACCGACCTGGGGAGTTTCTCTTTCAGTATCCTATCATTTTGCCTTTTCATACTGTTCATGGGGTTCTCAAGGCATGAATACTGAAGTGGTTTGCTATTTCCTTCTCCAGTGGACCATATTCTGTCAGACCTCTCCATCATGACCCGCCCATCTTGGGTGGCCCCACATGGCATGGCTTCACTTCATTGAGTTAGACAAGGCTGTGGTCTGTGTGATTAGACTAACTAGTTTTCTGTGATTATGGTTTCAGTGTGTCTGCCCTCTTGCAACACCTACCATCTCACTTGGGTTTCTCTTGCCTTGGATAGGGGGTATCTCTTCACGGCTGCTCCAGCAAAGCACAGCTACTGCTCCTTAACTTGGACGAGGTCGCCCCTCCTGACCTTGTACGTGGAGTAGCTCCTCTCAGCCCTCCTGCACCCACACAGCCGCAGATTAGGTTTTTCCATATAAGACAACTACTTAAGCTCTAATGAGTCACATCATTTATTTGCTTTACTTTCATTTCTTCTTCATAAAAGCCTTGGCTTTAGCTCCTGTTGATGAAGCACTCTTAACCACTTTCAGTTTGGCATTGCCTGCTTTGAATCAATGTATGCTGATAACTCTTTTTGTAAGATGTGATGAAAGGCATGGGGAGGACATGGGGATTTTGGTGTACCGCTTTGGCATATTGAAGGTATTTGGCACATCTTCCCAAGACATGACCCCAATATCACATAATACTGTTGGGGAGGAAGAAATTTTCCTCTACCCTTCTGGGTTCTTTTGGCAAGTGTAATAATTGACATGAAGCATATTCACAGGAGAAAATCAAACAAAACTTTAATAACATATACATGGGGAAGATGCAGGAAAATTGAGTAACTTTCCAAAATGTCTGAAACTCTCACCTTAAATACCATCTTCAGCTAAAGACAAAATAGGTTTTCAGGGGTAGTGTTTTGGTTTCAAAGTGGTTTGGTTTCAATTAATAGACAATTGACATGGAAATGGAGAAGCAAATGTTTGGTAAAATAAGTGTGTGTGTGTGTGTGTGTGTGTGTGTGTGTACATGTGCATGCATGTGTGCTGGACCAGGCAGTGACAATGGGACACATAAATTTTAACAAGCAGACTTTACTAGGCTCCTCCCTGTCTACACACCTAGTGTAGGTGCTAAGTCACTTCAGTCGTGTCTGACTCTTTGCGACCCTATGGAGTTTATATACTATCTATGTACTATCTGTGGTGACAGCTTCCCTCCCAGAACTGGTGCCCCATCTGCGGTTAGGGAGAAGGTCAAGGTTTCTTCCTGAGTCTTTGGGCTTTGGTTGTTTTCAGCTCAAAAATTTTACATGCCAAAGAGACACTTTCTGGTGGCAAGTTTTGTTCCTTTATAACTTCAGTGTCTATCTCTTTATATGCAGGACAAACTCACAGCTTATCCTGTGAATGAATGAATGAATGAATGAATGAGGAGGATCATTCTTAATTGCTTGTGTGTTCTTTCTCTCTTTCTCACTTCCTAATCCTTCATCACCTCTAGTTTAATTTGCTTTAAGTAAAAGTATGTCTTACTGCAACTGTATTTCAATCATGGTGCTAGATGGTAGGAATAAAACAATTAACAAACCTAGGCTTTCCCTGGAGGGAAAACTCAATCTAAGTGGAGCGAATAAAAATACAAATAAAATATAGTTGTGAGCAAAAGTATTTAGATGGAAAGCCATCAAAGTAGATGTATAGAGGTTTATAAGAGAACCTCAAAAATCAAGAGAGGAAGTTTTCCTTTACAAATTGTAACGACCAAGTAGAATTTGCTGGTTGGGTGAGTGAAACAGTATTCCTGGCAATGATTATGATGTGGGGAAAAATATGATTGAATACAGCAAGCCTGAAATTTTATTTAGACTACTGGTTGATTCTATGGGAGAAATAAATGGTGAGACTGAAAATGTATTGTGGATTAGATTCTTAGTGAGCATGTGTCTTATGGTGAGACATAGGGGGATGGGGTTGAGGGTAGGGCAGGGTAACACTCTAGGCAGGTGTCTGGTTAGTGATTAATCCTTAATGTCTCCTTCCTTGCCCTGAGGCCAAAGCTCAGACCCCTCCTTAGGCCTCTAACAACAGGAAGTTCTCTGGCTGCTCACTCCCCCACCTCGCCATAGCTGTTCCTGACTTATTTGCTGAACTTCACCTTTTAGAGTTTCTCTGGTTCCTGAAATGCACAAGCGACTGATTGGAGTGATGTACTGGAAGAAACCCTACTATTGGACTGGCCAAGAAGTTCATTCTGATTTTTGTAACATCTTGCAGAAAAACTCAAACGAACATTTGGCCAACACAATACACAGAGTTTCTCTGAAAAACTGTAGGAAACAGGCTCCTGAGGTCCTAATGACGGCAACAACAGTAGGAAATAGATAAAGGGGTGAATCGGGGGACATTCAGGAGACACAACTGATAGAAAATTGTCATTGGATGTGGGTGATAAGGAAGATGGAAATATATGACTTGCATGCCTGGGTGAAGGGCTTTCCAGGTGGCTCAGTGGTAAAGAATCCACCTGCTGATACAGGAGATCCACATTTGATCCCTGGGTCAGGAATATCCCTGGAGAAGGGAATCGCAACCTACTCCAGTATTCTTGCCTGGGAAATCCCATAGACAGAGGAGCCTGCAGGGCTGTAGTCCAAGGGTTCACAAAGAGTTGAACACGACTTAGCAACTAAACAGCAACAACAATGCCTGCATGAAAATGATGACTCTAAAACAGGGAGTTAATAAACCTGGTTTATTTTTAGTTGTTTTTACTTTATCAGCCTTCTTAGGGGAATTGTTCTCATCTGTTTTCCCTTAAACCCCTGAAACCACTGGCTGGGGGGGTGGGAAATTTGCAGTCACACTGTCCAATGGATCCTGCTGTATACATGAAGGGCAGGACTTCTACCCTCTAACATAGGTGTCTCCTTTCACCTGATGGACTGGGCAGGTGAGGGGAAGATGCTTGGTAAACTGAGAGGCAGCACTCTGATGTTACCTCCCAACTTAACCCTGGCAGTAGCTTGCCAGCCGCCTCCACATGGCACATCACAGCTGCTACTGTCTTTATGATGATATTTACTCAAGCCATGTGGGGGGTCCTGCAGTCAAGGGAGTGTGTCTGCCAAGTGCTTCCCGCCTCTGGCCTCTTTACCTGTGTGGTGAATGGAGCTGCTTTCAGGTGCCCTTACAAACCAGTTATAAATTACTTTCACTGAGCTAAGGTCAAATGCATGGGAAGAATAGAAAGCGACAGCCCTGAGGATTTATATAGCCCCTCTCCTACAAGGAGACCAAGTACTTCAAATATATGATCTAATTTGCACTCCTCTGATGCCTGGGAAATGGAGGACTTGTTGGCGAGGCAGAGACTCGGAGTGGGTGTGAGGCTTTGGTTAACAACCTTGAATTATCAATAAGGCAGCATGGTTTTCTTCTCTCATTTTTCTTTAGGTGTTTTGCTGTTGTTGCCATTTGTATGTTTGTTTTGAGAAACTGAAGCTGACTGGCTTTTTGGGTTTTCTCCTTTGGCTTGATGGTGAGAATGACTCTACATTTAGTGGGGTGCCTTTGATTCAGTTCCTTGAGGAAGCAACACACTGACATGGTGACAAAATGTAAACTAATGATAAGGTAAATAAGCAATCTCTGATATGGAGAAATATATCATTTCTGAAAAGAAAATTAAATATTGAAGATAATTATGGCCAGGATAAGTTCTCAGGATTGATTTTCATGCATTTGAGTTACCCCACTAGAAAGAAGGCTGAGTGCTGAAGAATTGATGCTTTCAAACTGTGGTGCTGGAGAAGACCCTTGAGAGTCCCTTGGACAGCAAGGAGATCAAATCAGTCAATCCTAAAGGAAATCAACCCTGAATATGCATTGGAAGGACTGATACTGAAGCTCCAATACTTTGCCACCTGATGCAAAGAGCTGACTCATCAGAAAAGACCCTGATGCTAGGAAAGATTGCAGGCAAGAGGAGAAGGGAACTACAGAGGATGACATGTTTGGATGACATCACTGACTCAATGGACTTGAGTTTGAGCAAACTCCAGAGATAGTGAAGGACAGAAAAGCTTACTGTGCTGTAGTTCAAGGGGTCGCAAAGAGTTGGAAATGACTTATGGACTTAACAACAACTTGTTGCATGAAGCTCTCTAGTGAATGAGAATTCTATCCCATGCTTCTGCCCAGACATGCTGCTGCTGCTGCTAAGTCACTTCAGTCGTGTCCGACTCTGTGCGACCCCATAGATGGCAGCCCACCAGGCTCCCCCATCCCTGGGATTCTCCAGGCAAGAACACTGGAGTGGGTTGCCATTTCCTTCTCCAATGCATGAAAGTGAAAAGTGAAAGTGAAGTCACTCAGTCATGTCTGACTATTTGCGACCCCATGGACTGTAGCCTACCAGGCTCCTCTATCCACAGGATTTTCCAGGCAAGAGTACTGGAGTGGGGTGCCATCGCCTTCTCCCTGCCCAGACATAGGGAAGTTTTAAGTGAACCTTGGTTGGCAGCACCTTTGTGACTTGCCCAAGATCTTGCAGGAAGTTGGTGGGAACTCTGGACTTACCCCGGTTTCCACCTGGGTCTCTTTCTCTGCACTTGTATGTGAGGCTAGTTCTGCACTGCCTGGATCTGGCTTCTTTTGCTATTTTCTATACAAAGAACAGGAAGTTGATAATAGTAGAAATAAATACCACAAAGGCAAAGGAGACTAATGAAAGGATTAGAGGAATGACACAGGGGAAGAGATTACAGCTGTTACATGCAGCTTTGGGCAAAGGAGAGCAAGGGAGGGTGACTATTTACAGATTACACAGGGCTGGAAAGGGAGGATTTGGGGAGCCCAGACCTGGTAATGGGTAAATGAATCTATTCAGGACACTGGCTTTCAGAAAAATCACCTGGGAGAGGAGCAGGTTGAAGACAAGGCAAGCATCACTCAGCAGCAGTAACTAGGAGTAACAAAAGAGAGACCATGAGGCAGTGGGTAAGGCAACCTTAGGTATTTACTAGTTAGTTTAGTAACATCTGTGTGATTTTTAAATGAAAAACCCTTGCAACAAAGATAAGATGCATGAGAGGAACTGCCAATATGAATAAGAGGTAATAAACTGCAAGGAAATGGAGTTCTTGCATCTGTTGGTATCCAGCTGATGGAGGTCAGAGTGAAGATATTGACAGGTAGTACCTTTCCCGTTCTCATTGTTCTTCAGTCACTAAGTTGTGTCCAACAGTTTGCAATCCTATGGACTGTAGCACACCAGACTCCTCTGTCCTCTGCTATTTCCTGGAGTTTCCTCAGAGTCATGTCTATTGAGTCAGTGATGCTATCTAACCATTTCATCCTCTGTCATCCCCTTCTCCTTTTGCCTTCAAACTGTCCCAGCACCAGAGTCTTTTCCAATGAGTTCTCTTCGCATCAGGTGGCCAAAGTATTGGAACTTCAGCTCCAGCATCAGTCCATCCAGTGAATATTCAGGGTTGACCTTTAGGGTGGACTGGTTTGATCTTCCTGCAGTCCAAGGGACTCACAACAGTCTTCTCCAGCACCACGATTTGCAAGTATCAGTTCTTCAGCCTTTATGGTCCAACTCTCACATCCGTACATGACTGCTGAAAAAACCATAGCTTTGACAATATGGACTTTTGTCAGCAAAGTGGTATTTCTGCTTTTTAAGGTTTGTCATAGCTTTTCTTCCAAAAAGCAATTTGGAAGAAATTTCATGGCTTCTGTCACCATCAACAGTGGTTTTGGAGCCCAAGAAGATAAAATCTACTTTCAGGGCTGTGGTAATGGAACTCAGTGGTCTCCCCACTGTAGACAGGTACTCTGGAAGCTTGCTCCTTCATGCAGATAGAGTGTGCTATCAAAAAGTTGCATGAGCCCTAGGTTTGTTTTTTTTTAATTTTTTCCCCAGAGACAGGGTTGACATAAAAAGCTGATACATTTTATTTTATCAACCTCTTAATCTATTCTAAATTTTCATCATGCTTTTAGTCACAAATTCAGAATACAGAAGGTAGCATCATATTTATGCCTAGCAATGGATATGTATATCACAAAGACAGTTCCTGCCTGGGACATCTAAATCTCTTGAAATGGACTTAATTTTATCTCAACGATTAAAAATTGTAAAGTGTCAGTTCAGTTCAGTCGCTCAGTCATGTCCGACTCTTTGCAACCCCATGAATCGCAGCACGCCAGGCCTCCCTGTCCATCACCAACACCCAGAGTCCACTCAGACTCACATCCATTGAGTCAGTGATGCCATCCAGCCATCTCATCCTCTGTTGTCCCCTTCTCCTCCTGCCCACAATCCCTCCCAGCCTCAGAGTCTTTTCCAATGAGTCAACTCTTCGCATGAGGTGGCCAAAGTACTGGAGTTTCAGCTTTAGCATCATTCCTTCCAAAGAAATCCCAGGGCTGATCTCCTTCAGAATGGATTGGTTAGATCTCCTTGCAGTCCAAGGGACTCTCAAGAGTCTTCTCCAACACCACAGTTCAAAAGCATCAATTCTTTGGCGCTCAGCCTTCTTCACAGTTCAACTCTCACATCCATACATGACTACTGGAGAAACCATAGCCTTGACTAGATGGACAGTTAGTTGTCCAGAATGCTAAGAGCAAGGAGAAACCTGGAGCATCTTCTGGAGCAAAGCCATCACACAGATAAAGCTCAGAGAGGTCTATTCTTTACACAAGGCTGCACAGCAAGAGGTAGAGCTGAGTGTGGCTACTACTCTTCTGACTAAGCCATAGTGCTTTTTTTTGCCTCACTTGTTCCAGCAGGAGCTTCCCTTGTTTGGTAGTCCTAGGGGATGTAGTAGCTTAAAAAATACTGTTTTAGTTAAACACCACGGTTTCATTTTTTGGAACTATTGTTCTTTTAGTCTTTATTAGTTTTTTTGTGAAAATTATAATTTTTAGTTTGAAATTGAAACTATCCAATTATATCTATGGTACTATTGATGAAATTGCTCAGTAGTAGTGTGATTATTGGAGAAATATGGAGCTGTTCTTTGTAACTGGATGCAAAAGATAGAGCATGAACACAAAGCATTCCTCGGAGTGAATAGCATTGATTTGAGAGCTCTATTAAATGGTACTTCTTTGAGAAACAGTGAGAATCAAACTGAACTGCATACAAAAAATAAATGTAATCCTACCTACTTCTTTGAAATTACATGAAACCTCGATTTAAAAAGAAAGAAAGAAAACTGATCTAAAAACAACATTTCTAAAGCACTTCTCCAGTGAAACAGTTTAAATTAGTAGTAACCTTTAAGGAAATGAATTAAACTACAATCTGATGGAGTATAATTCTAGCAGAAATTAAGGTATGGGTATCAAAATATTTTCTAAAACTAGCTGAACCAATTTGATGGTGAGGAGTAAAAAGGTTTTAGAATTTACAAAACAAAATTATAAGAAGCAAAGCAAAGACCAAATCAAGTTTGTAGCCTGTTGGAAGTACTATTGGATTTTAGGTGGGACAGATCACTTCTGGAATATAAAAGCCTTATTGAAAACAAAGAAAATAAAAGATGAAAAGAAAAGGCAGACCAGGTAGATACAATGCATTCTTTAATGAGATATAAAGAAAAAAAAAAAAATCACCAACAGAGAAGAGCATGCCTGAAAGTTTTTCTCCTTCAACATTCAGTGTTTAAACTCATGAGATATATTTTTAGGGATGTTCCAAACAGAGCAAACAAGGATAGCCTTATTCTTCCTTTTTGTTTTTGTTATCTTTTTTTTAAATTTTTGAGGGATTTCTTATTGGTGAATTCATTTTGGACAACTGAGAGCTGGTGATCCTATAGAATGTGGATTTTTTTTTTAAACTGAAATCCTTAAACTTACACAGTGTTTCATGTCAATTATATCTTAATAAACCAGAGGAAAACCAGACAGAAATAAAATAGGGTTTTCTTCAACTGCATGTTGCTGACTACTTTGGCTAATCAATCATCATCCTTCTTCACATTGTTGCAAATACAGGAAACAACTCCACTAGATCTCTATGGGGATATTCTACATTGGCTGCAAAGAGCCAACTTTTCAGTTACATTTTGATGAAAAGAAATTTCTTAAGCTTCATGGTTTAGGTAGGAGAAAGTGACTTCTTGGCTTAATGTCAGTATTATGGGTCTCTCTCTTTATCCCATTAAAAATTAGCAATGACATTATCTAGTATATTCCAAGTACTGGTGGGAGTTTGATATATCAAGCTGGTAATTTAATAAACCTTTGCTGAGAATAATAGCCACTTCTTTACAACTAGTGACAACCACCAGAATAAATAGCTCTCAGCCTCCAGTTCTGCGTGAGGAGAGGAATTAGAAGAGAGACCAGTTACAGGAGTTTACAACCACAGAAAATTATAGCAATATGAAACTTGCCTGTTTAAAATATTTTAACCACTTATTTGTGGTTACATTATTTAGATTTCTCAACCACGAGTAGTTCTGATGTTCAGCAGACATGGCCACTTATCAAGATTATGAGTAGTAGAAAACTGCCATTTGAAATCTTTAAACACCTTAAAAGTAAGCACAAATACTACAAAATCATCTCTGTTTCTACTCCACTTAGTCAAAAACCCATGCACATTTTACTTAGGAAGACTCATTTTTATAAACAAATTAATAGCCTAATACATAGGACAGTGAATTTAGTAGGAGCTACTTCTCAGCTCCTATAGTAAACAAAAGTAATAATTACAAGTGAATCTTATTTATTCATTAAAGAATTCCATGAATATTCTCAATAGATAGCAATCTGATTTGATAACTTAAATATTTTTATTTCTTTGTCTTTTGTTCTTATCCAATATTAATAAAATGAAAGAATGAGAGAATAAATTTGATTGTAGAAGTAATTAATCTGTTCTGAACTTTCAGTGAAAAGTAGGGCTACTTTTGGACTTGTAGGAAAATGTAAAAAACAAAATTAAAAAAAAATGTGAGTGATTGGCAAAGAGAGCAGTCTGAATGATGAAATAGGAAGTGTTTGCCTCGTAAGGTGATTCTCTTGATGGAAAGATGTTCTCACCACCTCATTCTTCTTGCTGGCTTTTTTCCTCCCTCCAAAAGAGAGGCTCTTTTCTAGTGATAGTGGCCCCACTCTTGCCTTCAGCTGTGAAAGCAGCCTCTTATTAGCTAATCAATTATTAGAATTGATTAGTAAATAAGTGTTCTCTATAACCAGGAGGAGGAAATGAGATTCTATAGATTTCTCTCATTCCTCATTATGTTTGTAAAGTAATTTGGGTTTGACTCCTGCCTGGATATACAGCTTTGTTCATTTTGCATTTGTCTCTCCTGACAGTCTTGCAAGAACAGAAGCTTCCCATTCTCTCATCATAGTACTTACTGACGCAGGGGACTGTGACTTGAGCTCGGTTTTCTAATGACTCTGATTACTAGCTTTTCTTTTCTTTCTTTCTTCCTTTCTTTTTTTTTTTCTTAGTTTCTCTTGGTTTCTCTCACTTGTTTTAATTGAGTCTTATTGTAGAAGTTGACCCCACCCCCAGCTGAGTCTTAAATGATGGGTGGAAGATAACCAGGGAAAGGAATGGGGGAAGTTGGGGGCTCGGCTGCATTATGACTTTGTGGACCTTAAACATTTTTCTCTTCACAAGAAGCTTCTTCCATCAGTTCCTCTCCTTCCACCTCCCTCCACCCTGTCCCCTCTTCTCTCTCTTATTTTTCTCTGTCTTTCTGCTTTAATGTGATGGTATGAAGATGAATATAATCCAGGCTCATGTTACTAACTTTTCTGATGTTACAAGAAATTAAAACATTTTCATGTGCCCCCAAATGTATTGTGAAACCTGTGTATACGGTCACTGTGTGTAAGGGAGAGATCAGCCCTGAGTGCAGAGTCATGAGGGCTTCTCGAAGAAGTACAACTGAGCAGAGATAAAGTAAGAAGGAGGGGGAGGAGTGAAAATCTTTCCTTAGAAACATATGGGGGATGGATCATGAAAGCTTTGCTAAAGGCATTAGTGTTCACCTAAATGTAAGTAGGTGGATGGAAATGAGGTATTCAGCAAATTCAACACCTATTTGATAAGTTTCTTTTTAAAGCCAAGTCCTAGCCAAGGAACCTATCTAAATGATGTCATTTAGTTTTTACAATGTCTCTATGATCTTTGATACTTGCTTTATTTACGAAATAATGGAACAGAAAGGAGGTTCAGACTCAGGTGGTGAGGAATGAAACCCAGGATCTGAATTTTAATAAGCTCTCAAGATTGTTCTTGATGGGTCATTCTAGGGAAACATTGAGTTCTGTTGATTTGTTTCCTGGTTCAAAAGTACTTATGTGTGTTGCATTGAGATCAGTTACCTCCTTGAATCTCTGAGTATCCGGTTTCCTCATTTTTAGCATGAGGGAGGGTCAAGTGCAAGGATTGCTATAAAGATCACATGAGATAAAGTAGATTTAAATACTTTATATTGTTTAAGTGCTAAGTCTCTTCAATTGTGTCCAGCTCTTTGCAACCTTATGGACCATAGCCTGCCAGGCTCCTCTGTCCATGGGATTCTCCAGGCAAGAATTCTAGAGTAGGTTGCCATGACCTCCTTGAGGAGATCTTCACAATCTAGTGATTGAACCCATGTCTCTTAAGTCTCCTGCATTGGCAGGTGGATTCTTTACCACCAGCACCACCTAGAAAACCCTTAAATTATATTGGGTTGGCCAAACAGTTTGTTTGAATTTTTCTATAAGATACTATGGATAAATAAAACACTAAATGAACTTTTCATTCTCTTGGCTTCAAGCCTTTCATCTAAAACTATGACACATAAATACATAGTTATTAAGATACATTTATAACTAAATATGGGCTTCCCATGTGTCACTGTGGTAAAGAATCTGCATACCAATGCAGGAGACACAAGAGATATGGGTTTGATCTCTGGATCAGGGAGATGCCCTGGAGAAGGAAATGGAAACACACTCCAGTTTTCTTGTCTAGAGAATTCCATGGAAAGAGGAGCTTGGTGGGCTACAGAGCTTGGTGGGTTGCAAAGAGCTGAATATAACTGAATGCACACACACACATAACTAAATATGCAAATGTATATATAGTACAGATTATTAGTGATGACCTTCTCTCTGCATTTCTCAAGAGAGAAATCTACCCTTTATTTGGAGAAGACTTGGGACAGGCACCAAGAACACCAGCTCATACTGCTTTGAGAGATCCTCCTTAATCATACATGACAAGGGCTTTGACCAAGTAAGGGATTCAACATGGTTTGTTGTTTAGTTTGGAAACCAGTTCCTATTTTAGCTTAGTGAGTCCAGTGCAGTTGCTATTAATTAACCAACATGGATAAATGTAATATTTAACAACAGTAATATTATAAGAACCCAATATATGGTACTCTTCATTTGGAAAAAAATGTACATACACAGACAAGCCTTCAGACAACTTTTTATTTATGTTTTTAATTTTAAAAATTTTTTATTGGCATATAATTGCTTTACAATGTTGTGTTAGTTTCTACCATATGGAAAAGTATATCAGCTCTATGTATACATATATCCTCTCTCTTTTGGATTTCCTTCCCATTTAGATCACCACAGAGCATTGAGCAGAGCTCCCTGGGCTATAGGGTAGCACAGACATCTTTTGTTAGATTGGTGTAAGGATATCTGAGCTCTGTCATCAGAAGAATGTGATTAGAAGTTTAGGTTGCCAAAAACTCTAGGGATATAATGAGGGAGAAGAAAACCCACAGAAATGACAAAATTTTATTTTGAAACATTTTTCTTCAGGTCATTATCTCAGGGAAATTTCAAAAGTGTTCCTTGAGATCAGGGATAGATGTAAGACTGTTTTAAGTGCACATTCTCATTGGTTTTTTTGTTTTGTTTTTCCAAGAGAGGACCAGTTAATCCTCCCTCAGAGACCTACTCACAGTCTGTTAAGCTTTTAAAGAACTTTTCATGGGACTTTAGAGTCTGGTGCACTCAGAGGGACCCTTTCATGAAAGCTGTTTATGATCTGAATTGATAACAGTGATGTGTGCAGCCCAGCATTTGAAACTCTATCCCCAAGTGGAAGAAGAAGATACACAAATTTCAAGATTTCTGTGTGTTTGTTTTTCAATCTGTGTCTTTATTTACATAAATTTTGAGTACATCATGGCACTCCATGTTATATTTTTAATTTGATGCTTAACACTGATGGTTCTGTACTATTTACATCTTTCTGATCTACATTTTCAGTTTATTCCTAGGGCACTTTCACAGTAATTCAGACAGGAAGATGTAGCAAGTGATCCCCTCTTCCTTATGTGATTAAGGAGAAGCCTTCAAAAGGAGTTTCTCCTATTACTGAACTGAACTTGGGTCTGCTTGTCTGCTGTGCAGCAGAGCTGGTCTACTGACCCTGCATTGTGGTGGGGGAAAGTACAGCATTTATTGCAGGGTGCCAAGCAAGGAGAATGGGCAGCTCATGCTCAAAAGACCCAAACTCCTCGATGGCTTTCAGGGAAGGGGATTTTTAAAGGCAAGATCTGGAGGTGAGGAATGCAGCTCCTGGCCTTTCTTCTGGTTAGTTGTTGGCGAGGTAACAGGGTAATGTTTCAGGAATCTTAATCAGTCTCCTGGTTCCAGCCAGTCTGGGGACTCCATGCTTGTGGTCAAATGGATAGTCACTGTCCTCCACCTGGGTGTGGGGATCTTTGGTTCTGCAAAACAACTCAAAGATTCACATCAGATTGTTATGTGTATGCCCTGAGGAGGAACTAGGACTCTGTTTTATCCCTGAACTATTTTTTAAGATGTTATTACTTTTTTTCCTTGATTTGCTCTTCCTTTGTTTCTATGTTCTATCACTTTCCTAATTAGTAACTGCTTGAGTCTGCTGTTTGGGATTCAGGAAAGGCCAAGGAAACAAGAGACTTTTTCTACAAACAAGAAACAGTGACACAATGGGGCTTTTGTACTTAGGAATGTGCCATGAGGTCCTGCCTGGTTTCACTCCTTGTTTAATACCAGAGTTTAATGTCTACAGCTAGGACCAAAAGCTGGTTGTCTTAACCCTCACAGACATGGTTGTGGTTGGAGACATGGTTTGTAGTGGAGACAAGAGGACCTTCTGAGTAGATGTCCTCCTGAGGCCCAGCCTGGAGGTCATTTCCTGCTTCTCCTTCCCTGTCCCTGCCAGAGACTCAGTCAGTCAACCCTCTCCTTGTACACTGGCATTGAGATGGGGCCTGTGAGCCCTGTTTTTCCCTGCTGCTCAGTAAGGGCAATCCAGGCCCTTCCTCCTTAGCCTTGAGAGGGCTCTGACCCACAGGATGTTGTTAGGAAGTTTAGGAGCACTAAAGGCTTGACTCCATCTGCTTCTGTTTTACCCTACTCACAACTCCAGGTTTGAATCAGTGCCTTCTCCTGGATTGTCGCTCCACATGACTGGCATCTCCAGCCAGCTACAGGGCCCAAGGGAATGCCCATGCCCTTCTTCCTGTCCCACAGGGTCTCTGCCATCTCTGACCCTCCCACAGAGAACACCTTAACAGGTGGGGAAAGTAAACTGTAGCTAAGACTTCTCTCCTTTGAAGGAAATGATGCCCACTTAAAGCTCCCCAAGGGCTAGTTCTCCTTCCCTCAAGGAAGATGTAGGTTTATGGCATTTAAATTTTTTTTTCAAGGAATAATTTTGCTTCATTTAAATAACAGAGGGAGTTGGAAACTTTGTCAGTTTGATCACAATGTTTGAAAGGTATATTAGAAACAGTTTTAGCTCTGGGCAGGAAAACATGTTTTGACAGTTCAGAACTGAGTCAAGCCTACATTTGGGTACACATTGAACCTTTAGCTCAAAAAAAATAAATGATTCTCTTTTCAATGGCGAAATGTGGAATTATTCCAACTTCTTTTTCTTCTCATCTTTGCGTTTATAAAATGAAAAGCTGTAACTTTAGGGCCCCATAATAAGTAATTAACCTCAGACTATTCAGAAATGTTGTCATATTCCAAATAGATCTAGTGATGCCTTTGAGGGTAAATGTTGAATTTTAATTCACTGTAGGGTGAAGAATGGATTCTGTTGATCATTAATCTTAAGAGAAAGTGTACATGTGTAAAGAACATGAGATTTGGAGTCAAGGCAAGGATTTTGGCCCTGGCTTATGCCCCCTCCTACTAGCCCTGTCCCTCTGGGCAAACTCAGTTTTACTTCCTGGGTCTTAATGATGTCAACTGGGAACATTAATGTTGATTTCAAAGACTTGTGAAGATCTAATAACATAATATATGTGGGTTGTATAAACTGTAAAGCATTATAAAAATATTAGTTAATATTTAGTATTTGCCATCCCCAAAGCAGGAACAACTTGTGGCATGAAAGTCCATATTCTGAGTTTGACACTTCTCTCATCCTCAGTGAACTGAGTCTAAGGTTATTGAGAAAAATTACATATCATGCCAATTCATTTCCATTCATTAATCATTGATTATTAATACATATAATTAATATTTTATGTCAACCTATAGAGTTGTGATAGCCATCTGTATTTGAGGATGACAAACTCAGAGTACTAGAACTGCAGAGTCTTGCAGATTCTTTATTCAGAGTCTCCCTTTATGGATGTGCAAATTGAGGCCCAGAGAGGGTAACCAGTTGCTTGGAGTCACCAGCTTCTTACTGACTGAACGAAGGCACTGATTATCAGGACACTGCTGTTCTGCCTCACAGCTCACTAGACCTGTGTCCACTCTGGGTTTAGAAAGGGGAAGAGGACAGCTGAGGTGGGTGTGAGTGTAGGATTGTACTCCGTTAGGAGAAATCCTACACTTCTCAGGTTCCCTGGCACCCCCTGCCATACTTGCCTGTGTCTCATTCTTACACTGTCTGTAGGGGTTTTCCAGGATGGTACTTTGTGCCATAAAAAGAGAGCTCTGCCCTCAGTTGGCTGCCAGTGTTAAGGACAAACTTCTTAAGCTACACATGCTGAAGCCCAGGACTCTTGCTTGTGCTTTTCCACAAGGCTTAAATGCAGTCATTTATAAAGAGCATACGGGATCATGTCTGATAATTGTAGATTCTGACATTGGTTATTTGACTGAACATTTTCTACCTGGTCTAAGTCTCCCTTGGAGAAACCACTTGCCTTTAAAATAAAGGAGGTTTCTGTTTGCTTGTTTTTGTAACTAAAAGTGAAAATGTTAAATATTCTCAGAGGTTAATGGAAGGAAAGACCTTGGAGTTTTTCTTCTTAAATTCTTCATCCACAACGGGTCACATCCATGCTGACAAAGTCAGAGAGAGGGACAGGCAGCCGGCCTCCAGCTGACCTGTGGAGGCTACTCCAGCTCTTGAGGTAATCAGGAACAGCCTCTGACTCTGCTTCTGATTGAGGAAATTTTCCATTGGTCTGTGGGGCATTTTACCAGGCAGGTGAGTTCCTTAAGTGCTTGCTGACAGTATGCTGATAACAAAGACAAGGTCATCATTGATTGAAAAGGTCTCTGAGACAGAATTTCCGAAAGGTGTCCCCAAACATCCTGTTTTTATGGCTAATGGGCCCCATTCAGGATTTCTCCCAAATGACTGATGGCCTTCACTAGTGCCTGTCTCTCTCTATTTGGATGCTGACAGAAAGAAAGGAAATGTCTTGGAGCCGGACGTGGCCACTAATGCGATGTGACTTTGTTCTTATTCTTTGAGAGGAGAAAAATGCTGTGGAAAACAGGCCCAGCTTTTGGAGGGTTTGACTCTTAGGTCAGATTCTTATAAGCTGCAAGATCAATCGCAGTTTAGGCCTGTTGTTTTATATCTCTGAGATTCATTTTCCTTTCCTCTTAAATTGGGATAATTATACAGTTTGGGGTAATAGGCAGGATATGGGCCTTAGCCTTGGGTAAGACTGGTTCAAATCCTGTCCTAAACCCATACAGCTGCAGTTTGAAGTAGGCAACTCAGCTTGATGAGTCATTGTTTCTACTCAGTTGCTAAGTCGTGTCTGACTCTTTGCAACCCCATGAACTGCAGCACGCCAGGCTTCTCTGTCCTTCACTATCTCCCAGAGTTTGCTCAAACTCATGTCCATTAAGTCAGTGATGCCATCCAACCATTCATCCTCTGTCACACCCTTTTCCTCTTGCCTTCAATCTTTCCCAGCATCAGGATCTTTTCCGATGAATCGGCTCTTCACATAAGATGGCCGAAATATTGGAACCTCAGCTTCAGCATCAGTCTTTCCAAAGAGTCATTGTTTATTCATAACAATTCATTATTTGGGAGGATCAAAAGAGATCATGTAAGTTAAATGGCACTAAATAGATGCATCGATAGCTATCAGTTTTCCCTGCTATTTTATAGTGATATAACAGATTGACAGAATAAGTGGTGAGTGGGAGTATAGCACACAATGGTAAGTAGAGAGTACCATTTTGATAAATTACTATCTTTTCAGAAAACAAGGAAAACAAAAGTTTCTATTATTAGTGTAACCAGATGCTTTACCAGAGGGTTTCCCTGGAGGTGATGAGAGTTTCATTTTTCTTTCTTCAGCAACAGAGTGCTTTTCTTCGTTGTACAAGCCAGAGTGGAGAGTCACCTTGAAGTTCCTAAGGATTCTTAGAATCGAAAATCATCTTTGCATCTTTTAGTTAGGGCCCCTGACAAACTTAGGTGGAGAAAAAGTATCTTTAATTGTCCAGGAATGTGGTTTAATGGGGCTTCCCAGGTGGCTTAGTGGTAAAGAATCCACCTGCCAATGCAGGAGACACAGGAGACTTGAGTTCTATTCCTGGTCTGGGAAGATCCCCTGGAGAAAGAAGTGGTAACCCACTCCACTATTCTTGCCTTGGGAATCCCATGAACAAAGGAGCCTGGCGGACTACAGCCCATGGGGTCACAAAGAATCAGAAACATCTTAGTGACTAAATAACAACAACAAGAAGGTTTAATGAAGTTGTTATTTTTCAGAAAATTTGAAAAGGTGGTGACCCATTGCTGTTGGAAAGTTGATTAAGTGGGACAATAGTGAAGAGACATAATAATTCTAGATTATTGCTATGAAGTTTCTGGACTGCTTTCCTTCTGAGACATGCATGCTAAGATTGAAAGTGCTATCAACTGGGTACCACATTCAGAAAAGTGGAGTCATACTCCTGTGATGAACCTGGGCTTCAACAAGCAGAAATTATCATTGCTATGGTAGATGAGCATCACCAATCTGATTGTGTAGGTAAACTTCAGTAAAGAGATAGTGTGACCCAAGAGCTCTATAATAGTAACAGTCTAACTGGAGTCCAGTTTACTCCATGTGTGGCATTTAACAGAGGGTTTAGCTCTTTGGGTCAAGCATGAAACCGAGGTTCTTGAACAATTCAAGGGACAGGGTACACATATTAAGATTTAAAGCAGAGTGTTAGATTTCTTGCTAGTAAGGAAATGGGATTCCGGTGATTTTCAGGTAAAAATAAAAATATGACTTTATTTATATTCTAATTTTGTGGAGAATCCTACATTGGGCTTCCTAGGTAGCACAGTGGTAAGGAATCTTTCTGCCAGTACAGGAGAGACAGAAGATGCAAGATCAATCCCTGGGTTGGGAAGATCCCCTGGAGAAGGAAATGGCAACCCACTCCAGTATTTTTGCCTGGAAAATCCCATGGACTGAGAAGCATGGTGGGCTACAGTTATAGATTCACAAAGAGTCAGACACCACTGAGTGACTGAGCACTACATTGGTTATATTAGACACTGTTCTTTTATGTTTGCTTTAAAGTATCTTATTCCCAGTATGCTTCTCATTCTCCACCCAAACTTTGAAAATTACACGCTGCCTAGCAAATGGACCACTTACCTCATGCTGTGTTAGGAGAGCCTGACAAGCAGAGTGTCCCTACAGAGCAGAGTTGGGAGGGCTATGAGGGAGACAGGTGTTTATTTTGAAGACTGTGCATGTGAGTTACTACCATTAGGAAAAAGCAAAATGAGAAAAAGACTAAATTCATTTCCTTTGACATTGATCTGACCTTCAGTTGGGTATCCTGAGCACAATTTTCTAAGCAATATGGTGTTTATTATATTAAACAAATTACTAAAAAATAATACTTTTCTCTGTAGCTGAGACTGATTGTCCTTTCATTCTCTTTGCAATTGTGGTACTTCATTTTAAAAATTATGAGAAAATCTAAGCGTACTCTGAAATCAGAGGATTCTCAGTTTATTTTATTATACTTTGAATTTGATTAATTCACTTCCAAGTTGCCTTACTAAACATTCGAACTTGTAAATGGAGAAAAATTTCACGTTCAGAAAAAATGGATTTTTTACCAGTTCTGTAGTACTTATTTGCTTGAGTGGGCCAGGAGTAACTTGCTGAAAAACTTGTAAGTAAATCTTTCAAGTAATAAGTAGAGTTTTGCTTGCCAGTTCTCTCCAGAAATTAAATAAATTAAAGTGAGGTAAATAGTTGAAGAATAGACGTGAAGTAAAAGAAGATTTTTCCCAATACAGATGCTTTGGATTTCAGGATTTAGTACATATTGATCTGTGCATAGGACTCTTGACTCAGAATACAAACAAGAGTTTTATTTTTTAACCATAATTTTGTGTGATTCACTCTTTTTCAAGTCATAACTAGGTTATTTGATGAGGAGGATTTTTTTTTTAATAGACTTTACTTTTTAAAGCAGTTTTCAGTTCAGAGCAAAATTGAGTAAAAGGTACAGAGATTTCTCATATGCTTACTGTCCCTACAGAGTCACAGCCCCTTCTATCATCAGCATCCTACATCAGAGTAGTACGTTGATGAAAATACATCATGTGCCATGGTCATCCAAATTCCCCAGTTTACATTAGGGTTCCCTTTTGCTTTTGTACATTCTGTGGGTTGGACAAATATATAACAACATATGTTCACCATTATAATATCATACAAAGTAGTTTCACTGCCCTAAAGTGTCCTTAATGTTCTTCTTGTACATTCCTCTCTCCCCTCAACCTATGACAATCTCTGACCCTTTTATTATCTCTGTAGTTTTGTTTTCTAGGATGTCATATAGTTGGCATGATAGAGTATCTTTTTCAGACTGGCTTATTTTGCTTAGTAATATGTATCTAAGTTTCTTCCATGTTTTTTTCATAGTTTGACTGCTCATTTCTTTTTAGAAATAATACTTCATTCAAAAAATACTTCATTGTCTGGGTGTACCACAGTTTATCCATTAGACTACTGAAAAGCATCTTGGTTGCTTCCAGATTTTGGCAGTTATGGATAAAGCTGCTGTAAACGTAATCAATTTGGGTAAATATCAAGGAGAGTAACTGTTGGATTGCATGGTAAGAGAATGTTTAATTTTGTAGAAAACTGCAAAACTGTCTTCAAAGTAGCTGTAGCATTTTGCATCTTTGTGAATAATAAAGTAGATTTCCTGATGCTCCATATCTTTGCCCACATTTGATGTCAGCATTTTGGATTTTGGCTATTTTAATAGTTACATAGTAATATCTTATTGTTTTAATTTGCATTTCCCTGATAACAATTGATGTGTGGCATCTTTTTGTAGGCTTATTTATCATCTGTATGTCTTTTTGGTGAGGCATTTGCTAAGAGCTTTGGATATTTTTTAACGGGGCCATTTGTTTTCATATTGTTGAGTTTTATGAATTATTTGTATACTATGCAGAGCAATCTTTTATCAGGTATCTTTTGGAAATATTTTCACACTGTCATTTGTCTTCTCATGCTTTTTTTTTTTGCATTTCAGAAGATTTTAATTTCAATGAAGTCCATATTATCAATGACTTTTTTTCATGGATTTTGCCTTTTGTGTTGTATCTAAAAAGTCATTGTCATATCCAAGGCCATCTAGATTTTCTCCAGTGTTGTATTCTATGAGTTTTATAGTTTTATGTTTTAGTATGTGATCAATTTTAATTTTCACAAAGGGTTTAAAGTCTATGTTTGGATTCTTTTTTTTTTTTTTTTTAACACGTGGATATCAGCTTGTTCCAGCACTATTTGTTGAAAACATTGCCTTTGATCTATTATATTGTCTCAGCTCTATTGTCAAAGACCAGCTAACTGCATGTATGGATATCTGTTTCTGGGCTTTCTATTCTTTTCCATTAATTTATCTATTTTTTTCACCAAATCTATACTCTCTTGATTTTGTAGCTTTGTAATAAGGCTTGAAGTTGGGTAGTGCCTGTCCTTCAATTTTGTTCTTTAGTATTGTATTGGCTATTATGTTTTTTTATTTTGCCTTTACATATAAACTTTAAAATCAATTTATCAATGTCCACAAAGGAAAAAAAAACTGGGTTTTTTTGACTGGGTTTATATTGAATCACTAGATCAAGTTAGGAAAAATAATATCTTGAGAATATTGTCTGCCTATCCATGAAAATGGAATCTCTCTCTGTTCATTCAATTCTTATTTGATTCTTTTGATCAGAGACTTGTGAAGTGAAAATCACTCAGTCGTGTCCAACTCTTTGCAACCCCATGGACTGTACAGTCCATGGAATTCTCCAGGCCAAAATACTGGAGTGGGTAGCCATTCTCTTCTCCAGGGGATCTTCCCAACCCAGGGATTGAACCCACATTGCAGACAGATTCTTTACCAGCTGAGCCACCAGGAAAGCCCAATATATTATAATATACATTATATATTATAATATTATAATAAAGTATTATATAATATAGTAAATGCATTATAAATATAATATAATATAAATGAATATATAATATTATAATATAATATAAAGCCACCAGGGAAGCCCAATATTATATAATTTCTCATTATAAATATTGTAGATATTTTGTTAGGTTTCTCAGTTCAGTTCAGTCGCTCAGTCGTGTCTGACTCTTTGTGACCCCATGAACCACAGCACATCAGGCCTCCTTGTCCATCACTAACTCCCAGAGTTCACCCAAATCCATGTCCATTGAGTCGGTGATGCCATCCAATCATCTCATCCTCTGTCATCCCCTTCTTCTCCTGCCCTCAATCTTTCCCAGCATCAGGGTCTTTTCAAATGAGTCAGCTCTTCGGATCAGGTGGCCAAAGTATTTGAGTTTCAGCTTCAACATCAGTCCTTCCAATGAACACCCAGGACTGGTCTTCTTTAGGATGGACTGTTTGGATATTCTTGCAGTCCAAGGGACTCTCAAGAGTCTTCTCCAACACCAGAGTTCAAAAGCATCAATTCTTCGGCGCTCAGCTTTCTTCACCGTCCAACTCTCACATGCATACATAACCACTGGAAAAACCATAGTCTTAACTGGATGGACCTTTGTTGTTAGGTTTATATATACCTAAATATTTCATTTTTTGGTATACTAACTTAAATGGCATTGTACTTTTAATTTAAAATTCCACTTGCTCATTACTAGTATATAGGAAAGCAGTTGACTTTCATATATTAATCTTATATTCTGCAGCCTTTTTATAATTGCTTGTTTAGGACTTTTTTAATGATGATTCTTTTGGATTTGCTACATAGTCATGTCATCTAAGAACAAAAACAGTTTTATTTCTTCCTACCCAGTTCTGTGTACCTCTTATTTCCTTTCCTTGTCTCATTGTATTAAGTAGGAAATTTGGTATAATGTTGAAAATGAGTGGTGAGAAGGGACATCCTTTCCTTGTTTCTGATCTTAGTGGGAAAGCTTTAGTTTCTCACCATGAGGTATGATTTAGCTGTATGTTTTCTATAGATGTTCTTTATCAACTTGATGATGAGGACTTCTAGTGCAATCTTTAAACCATGCTAAGTTAGACAAAAGAAGGATTAATGTTCTGTTTTAAAGATATAAAGACTTTTTCTCTAAGAAATAGGTGCTTATTATACCACTTTACAGCAATTGAAACACTTAAAATTAAAAAAAAAAAAAAAGCCCATAAATCCTGTCTAATTTTTGGATCCAGAATGTTTTCTACTGATGTTCATGTATGTATATATATCATATTATACATTTACCCACTCACCCATCAATGTCATCCATTCTTCATTTTTAAAGCATCTGGTTTTCCCTCTCATCTTTATAAAAGTATGCCTGTCTTTCATTGGAATAAGCTAAAGTTTTGATTCTGCTATCTCTCTTGAGCTCTTTGAATTTGCTGCCATTTTGGGGACACACTTCATTCTCTTTTCAATTTTATGAGATGCTACCATTCTCTTCTGCTAATTACTGCTTTAAACTGGTCACCACAAGGGTGACTTGAATTCCATGGAGCTATCAAGCTGATGGGGTGTAGGTGTCTTCCCTTCCCTTCCCTTCTGTCCTTATAGTCTCCCCAAGACTGACAAACTGGACTACAATTATATATATTATTGATTTTTCTACTCAGATACTAACATGAAATAACCCTTTTTTCCCAGAAAGATTTGTGAATGTGTCCTTCTGAGGTTTACATGGATTTAATTTTTTTTCCTTAATAATAATATAGTTTACAACAAAATTTTGACTCACAATTCTCTCCCTTCCCCCAAATCCAGAGTTATTTTTTATTTTTTTTTCTGGTTTATTATACACATCTTGATAATTTTTATTCCTCTATCTGTGTGCTTTGAATTTAGGGAGAATTTTGGCCATCTTTTTGTTAATGCAGTATGCAATTCTCTCCATTATGATACTCACTACTTAATGCTTTTAATTTTAGTTTTTGATATATTTTTTAATTTCTTCTTTGCCAACAGAAGCCAGGGGGTTTTATTAGCACTTTATTAGCACCTCAAATGTGTCTATATGTATATACAGATTGAATTTACTTCCCACTGTGATTTTCCTGTATCTTAAATTAGTTTTTATTAGGTGACATTTAGTATGGTTTCTCAGGTAAGCATCTTTAGAGTGGCTTATTTTCTTCACGTGTCTGGTGATTTTTGCTTGTCTGTTCACTTTTACAAATAGAAATCTCTGATCTTATTGACAGTTAGCTTCTGTGATTCCCCTTAGCACATACATAAATCATTGTTGGTCCCCTCAGCAGGTGTCTCAGGATGGGAGTTCTGTTGTAATGAGGTGAAGTTCAGCACTTTTTAGCACAGTCATGAAAAACATAGCAGATTCTTGCAGAAATAGATTTCTTCATACAAAGTAAAATTTGTCATGGTGCTACTCCCTTGGTTTGCCTCTTCTGCAACTGTTAAGTAGGGTCTGCTCAGGTCAGTTATTTGTATGTAGTCATGAACTCAGGGAAATTATTCCAATTTAACTCTTTCTTTTTTATTTTATCTTATTTTTTAAACTTTATTTTACTTTACAATACTGTATTGGTTTTGCCATACATCAACATGAATCCACCACGGTTGTATACGTGTTTCCAATCCTGAACCCCCCTCCCACCTCCCTCCCCATACCATCTCTCTGGGTCATCCCAGTGCACCAGTCCCAAGCATCCTGTATCCTGCATTGAACCTAGACTGGAGATTAGTTTCTTACATGATATTATACATGTTTCAATGCCATTCTCCCAAATCATCCCACCCTCTCACTTTCCCACAGAGTCCAAAAGACTGTTCTATACATCTGTGTCTCTTTGCTGTCTCACATACAGGGTTATCATTACCATCTTTCTAAATTCCATATATATGTGTTAGTATACTGTATTGGTATTTTTCTTTCTGGCTTCCTTCACTCTGTATAATCAGCTCCAGTTTCATCCACCTCATTAGAACTGATTCAAATGTATTCTTTTAAATGGCTGAGTAATACTCCATTGTGTATATGTACCACAGCTTTCTATCTATTCATCTGCTGGTGGACATCTAGGTTGCTTCCATGTCCTGGCTATTATAAACAGTGCTGCGATGAACATTGGGGTACATGTGTCTCTTTCAATTCTGGTTTCCTCGGTGTGTATGCCCAGAAGTGGGATTGCTGGGTCATAAGGCAGTTCTATTTCCAGTCTTTTAAGGACTCTCCACACTGTTCTCCATAGTGGCTGTACTAGTTTGCATTCCCACCAACAGTGTAAGAGGATTCCCTTTTCTCCACACCTTCTCCAGCATTTATTGCTTGTAGATGTTTGGATCGCAGTCATTCTGACTGGTGTGAAATGGTACCTCATTGTAGTTTTGAGTTGCATTTCTCTGATGAGTGATGTTGAGCATCTTTTCATGTGTTTGTTAGCCATCTGTATGTCTTCTTTGGAGGAATGTCTATTTAGTTCTTTGGCCTATTTTTTGATTGGGTCGTTTATTTTTCTGGAATTGAGCTGCAGGAGTTGCTAGTATATTTTTGAGATTAGCTGTTTGTCAGTTGCTTCATTTGCTATTATTTTCTCCCATTCTGAAGGCTGTCTTTTCATCTTGCTTATATTTTCCTTTGTTGTGCGGAAGGTTTTAATTTTAATTAGATCCCATTTGTTTATTTTTGCTTTTATTTCCAGTATTCTGGGAGGTAGATCATAGAGGATCCTGCTGTGATTTATGTCAGAGAGTGTTTTGTCTATGTTCTCCTCTAGGAGTTTTATAGTTTCTAGTCTTTTAGATCTCTATTCCATTTTGAGTTTATTTTTGTGTATGGAGAAGGAAATGGCAACCCACTCCAGTACACTTGCCTGGAAAACCCCATGGGCAGAGGAGCCTGATAGGCTGCAGTCCATGGGGTCACAAAGAGTCGGACACAACTGAGAGACTTCACTTTCACTTTTCACTTTCCTGCATTGGAGAAGGAAATGGCAACCAACTCCAGTGTTCTTGCCTAGAGAATCCCAGGGACAGAGGAGCCTGGTGAGCTGCCGTCTATGGGGTCGCACGGAGTCGAACACGACTGAAGTGACTTAGCAGCAGCAGCAGCAGCATGGTGTTAGAAAGTGTTCTAGTTTTCATTCTTTTACAAGTCGTTGACCAGTTTTACCAGCACCACTTGTTAAAGAGATTGTCTTTAATCCATTGTATATTCTTGACTCCTTTGTCGAAGATAAGATGTCCATAGATGTGTAGACTTATCTCTGGGCTTTCTATTTTGTTCCATTGATCTATATTTCTGTCTTTGTGCCAGTACCATACTGTCTTGATGACTGTGGCTTTGTAGTAGAGCCTGAAGTCAAGCAGGTTGATTCCTCCAGTTCCATTTTTCTTTCTCAAGATTGCTTTGGCTATTTGAAGTTTTTTATATTTCCATACAAATTGTGAAATTATTTGTTCTAGCTCTGTGAAAAATACCACTGGTAGCTTGATAGGGATTTCATTGAATCTGTAGATTGCTTTGGATAGTATACTCATTTTCACTATATTGATTCTTCCAATCCATGAACATGGTATATTTCTCCATCTAAAATGAAACCATTTAAAGCTTCAGGGTTTTTTTGTTTCTTTTTATGTTTTTTTGTGTTTTTTTTGTGTTTTTTTTTTGTTTGTTTTTTTCCCCCTAGAATATTCTTCACTTTATTTCATAACTTAGTTATTCAGTCCTGCTATGAAGTATACAAATTGAACTACAGTGATGTCATTGGCATTATTTACTAGACATTCTGCACTAGATACTTGACCTTGCTTGGGCCAAGAGTAGTCAAGAGAAAGCTTTTTAAGAATAATTTGTTGCTTTTTAAATTTTCTACTTTTGCTATTTGTGCTGTTATTAAGTTACAAATTTGATATTTGTGCTGTTATTAAGTTACAAATTTGATTATTTCTATTTCTAAACAATTATTGTTCTTTAAAATGCAGTACATGAATGGTAGCATTTGATAAAAGGATACAGTCTCCATGTAAAGGGTATAGAGTTTTATATGTATGCAAATGTGTAGAAAAACAAATTGGCATAAATGAGGTGGGAGTATTGTTATTCAGATACTTAATACTAGGGGTTGGCAAGGTACTATATGCTGGCCATATCCAGATGTAACTGTTTTATAAATAGTTTTCTTAGATCTGTCATGCCAATTTGTTTACACATTGTCTATGTACGTCTTCATACAGCAGCAACAGAGGTGAGCAGTTTTCAGTAGAGACCATAAAACCACAAAGTCTAAAGCATTTATTGTCTGTCCCTTTACAGAAAATATTTTCCAACCCCAACTCTTTATCTATGCATGATTGCTCTATATAGTCTGTAAATAATGAAAAAATTTATGTTAAATATTCCCATTCATGTTGACTTTTATCATTTGTTTTTATAGTATTTAATATCTGTGTAATACAATATTACTCTTTATTGTTTAATATGTACAAACATTAAGCCATAATTTCTCTGATTATCTCATTAATAATTATAAAGTGGAGTTTTTTCTTTTATGATTCCTAATATTAAGTGTTGAAACAGTGACAGACTATATTTGGGGGCTCCAAAATCACCGCAGATGGTGACTGCAGCCATGAAATTAAAAGACACTTGCTCCTTGGAAGAAAAGTTATGACCAACCTAGACAGCATATTAAAAAGCAGAGACATTACTTTACCAACAAAGGTCCGTCTAGTCAAAGCTATGGTTTTTCCAGTAGTCATGTATGGATATAAGTGTTGGACTATAAAGGAAGCTGGGCACTGAAGAATTAATGCTTTCGAACTGTGGTGTTGGAGAAGACTCTTGAGAGTCCCTTGGACTGCAAGGAGATCCAAATAGTCCAAATAGAAGGACTGATGCTGAAGCTGAAACTCCAATACTTTGGCCACCTGATGTAAAGAACTGACTCATTTGAAAAGACCCTGGTGTTGGGAAAGATTGAAGGCAGGAGGAGAAGGGGACAACAGAGGATGAGATGGCTGGATGAACATGAATTTGAGTAAACTCTGGGAGTTGGTGATGGACAGGAAGGCCTTGCGTGCTGCATGCATTTGTTTTCTTTGTTTCTTTAAACTTTTTATTTTGTATTGGGGTACAGCCAATTATCAATCTTGTGATAGATTCAGGTGAATAGTGAAGGGACTCAGCCATACATATCCATGTATCCTTTCTACTCCAAACTCCCCTCCTGTTCAGGCTGCCACATAATATTGCAACCTACAACTTTTTAAGGTACTTTGTTTAGCAATATATCACCTAGTGTGGTTAACTAATTGTGGCTACCTATCACATAAATTTGTGTATTGTTTAAATAAGTTTCCTTCCAGCCTATAGCTTGTCTTTTCATTCTATTAACAGTGTTTATTTTCTTTTTTTGCAGACCAAAACTTTTAAATTTTAATAAAATCCAACTTACCATTTTTTTTCTTTTATTTATCCTGTTTTTGTTGTATCCAGGAAGTCTGCTACTGTATGAAGACATACATAGACAATGTGCATACAATTTGGCATGACTGTGATCTAAGAAAACTATTCTTAAAACAGTTGCAGCTGGATTGGGCCAGCAGGCAGTATTTTGCCAACCCCTTGTCATCTAGATTTTCTCCTGTTGTCTTCTAGGAGTCATATAGGTTTGCATTTTACGTGCAAGTCTATGATCAACTTTGAGAAAATTTTTGTGGAAGATATAAAATCTGTCTTTTGTTGTTTAGCTACTAAGTTGTATCTGACTCTGTTGAGATCCCATGAACTATAGCCCGCCAGGCTCCTCTGTCCATGGGATTTCTCAGGGAAAAATACTGGAGTGGGTTGCTTTCCTTCTCCAGGGCATCTTCCCAACCCAGAGATCAAACCCACATCTCCTGCACTGACAGATGGATTCTTTACCACTGAGCCACAAGGGAAGCCCCAAGATCTGTCTTTATCCACTTTTTCCCATGTGAATGTCCAATTCTAAGGTGGTTTGGAGCCTATCTTTTCTCCATTGAATTGCTTTTGCTCCTCTGGCAAAGATCAATTGAATGTAGTTGTGTATGTTTATTAATGGGCTGTTTTATTCCATTGATCTGTTTATTCTTTCCCCAGTACCACACTCTTGATTACTGTGGTTTTATAATAAGGCTATAGTAGTTGGATAGCATTAGTCCTCCAACTTTGTTCTTCTCCTTCAGTCTTGTGTTGGCTTCTTGGTCTTTTTCCTCTCCATATACACTTTAGAATCAGTTTGTCAGTATACACACAGTAACTTACCAGGGTTTTGATTGGGTTTGTGTTGAAGTCCTTGCCCCTAGGCAGCAACTACCAACTTTGCTTTCCTCCCCTACTGCCCTGTATACGTCCCTTCATCTGAATCAGTTGTCCACTCTTTTCTCCAAATCTTCCATTGGGCAGATTCTGAACTGTTATCTCTCAGAGTTCTTACTATGAACTTCTTTTTCTGAATATTTTTTTACTACTTGACTGAAGTAAAAATAAGGCTGCTTATGAGGATATTACTTTCCTTGCAGCTCTTTTCAAAATTAAGGTGATTGCGGGTTTGTGTTTTTCCCCGTCATCATAGGGCCATGAATTTGGTTAAGTGTCCACTTGCTCGTCATTGCTAGTTTCAGATCATTTATGTCCTTCCTTCTCTTGGGGAGTGTGGATAAATCTGCTCTTTTGAAGCTTCTGTTACCAGTTTTGGACCCCTTATTTCTCCCTGGTCTGTCTTCTATGAATGAACTTATCTTCTCTTCATTTCTTTTTACCTCTAGGACCATAGTCTTTCTATCTCAATTCCTGTTTTCAGGGACCTCAACATCTACATGAATTAATCATCCAATAGTCTTTCAGTTCGTTATCTCTTCAACCCTACTAATTTATTTGCACCCTAGTCAGAAGTTATATTCTGTAATTTGTCATCATCTCACACTAAGTAACATCTGAAGTTACAACAGTAAACACCCTAATTTCCATCCATGATTTCCTATTTTTCTTGCTTTTCAGTTCAGTTCAGTTCAGTTGCTCGGTCGTGCCTGACTCTTTGCAACCCCATGAATTGCAGCACACCAGGCCTCCCTGTCCATCACCATCTCCCGGAGTTCACTCAAACTCAGGTCCGTCGAGTTGGTGATGCCATCCAGCCACCTCATCCTCTGTCGTCCCCTTTTCCTCCTGCCCCCAATTCCTCCCAGCATCAGAATCTTTTCCAATGAGTCAACTCTTCGCATAAGGTGACCAAAGTACTGGAGTTTCAGCTTTAGTTTCATTCCTTCCAAAGAACACCCAGGGCTGATCTCCTTCAGAATGGACTGGCTGGATCTCCTTGCAGTCCAAAGGACTCTCAAGAGTCTTCTCCAACACCACAGTTCAAAAGCATCAATTCTTCAGCACTCAGCTTTCTTCACAGTCCAACTCTCACATGCATACATGACCACCTGAAAAACCATAGCCTTGACTAAACGGACCTTTGTTGGCGAAGTAATGTCTCTGCTTTCAATATGCTATCTAAGTTGGTCATAACTTTTCTTTCAAGGAGTAAGTGTCTTTTAATTTCATGGCTGCAATCACCATCTGCAGTGATTTTGGAGCCCAAAAAAATAAAGTCTGACACTGTTTCCACTGTTTTCCCATCTATCTCCTATGAAGTGATTGGATCAGATGCCATGATCTTCATTTTCTGAATGTTGAGCTTCAAGCCAACTTTTTCACTCTCCTCTTTCACTTTCATCAAGAGGCTTTTTAGTTCCTCTTCATTTTCTGCCATAAGGGTGGTGTCATCTGCATATCTGAGGTTTTTGATATTTCTCCTGGCAATCTTGATTCCAGCTTGTGCTTCTTCCAGCCCAGCATTTCTCATGATGTATTCTGCATAGAAGTTAAATAAGCAGGGTGACAATATACAGCCTCGACGTACTCCTTTTCCTATTTGAAACCAGTCTCTTGTTCCGTGTCCAGTTCTTGCTTTTAAGAACCCCTATTTATCCCAGTGCCTTTTTTTTTTAAACCTCATCAGGTATTCAAGCCTATGACATCATCACTTTCTCACTGCCATTGAATTACTCACTTTTCAGCTGTTTGGACATGAATTGCTTGGTTCATTATTATCATTATTACTAATTTCTTAATTCCATCTTTTTATTCCTCTATTTTCCTCATCTTAGATAAAAATCATTATTCATATCCTCAAGAGCTACACCTGACTCTGGCTGAGAAACGTTACATATGTATGCTAACAAGTTTTGTTTTCCCTACATGATCATTAACTTGAAAGGAGAATTGCCAAGAGTCCTTGCATGTGTCTCTAATATCTCTTTTTTTCATGATCCAAGATGACTATCTCAAAGGTAGTTCTCTTTTAAACCATCTCTTCATCACTCTCAGCTGATGACATGACTTCATATTTCAGACCGAAAATTGAAGTCATCAGATGTGAATTGCTTTATCTTTTTGGCATGGGTGCCATCTTAATATATACTAGGTGACAGCTAGCATTCATCTCTCAGGGGTAGAAGTCTAGATTCATAAATTTTAAAGCTAAGACATGTCTCCATTCACTACTTCCAAGCTTCTTATGTGTCCCATTAACATTCTTTTTGAAATAAGTTTCTAAGAAAAGAGAAAGGAAGTTTAATTTTCCTTGTACCAATGGTTGCTGCAGATAGAAACCTTTTGCCAGAGGAACAGATGTGGACACAGGAGTAATTACAACATAAGAAGCCAAAAAGCACCTGCATGTGTGCATGAAACCTGACCCTGGGGGTAGGACATGGCTTAAGGTCTGCACAATTTTTGTGTGAAGTTCCATTCTCTGTCTGCCACAGTATACTACATATCAACCCACTGTCTTTGCAGACTCATATCTTCTACTAGGACTGACCTTCAGTCACAGTGACAGCAGAACTGGGCAACTTCTGGCTTCCCATGGTGATTACAAGACACTATTTCAGCTGACTTCCCCAAATCTGTCAGGAGAAACAGCCACCCATGATGAGGAAGACTATAACATTCTTCACATCACCAAACCTATATAAACTTCCACCATTGTTTCTATCTATTTTCAATGGAGAAAGCATCTCTCTACCTTTCAATGACTCTACAATGAGATGTCTTTCCTTCTTGTTTTTCAACAGCTTTCATCTTTAGCTAGTTACTCTTTACTGCATCATTAAAAGAATATATATACATAATTTTAATATATGTATGTGGTGATTTAGTCATTAAGTTCTGTCTACCTCTTGAAACCCCATGGACTGTTCTAGATTCCTCTGCCCATGGGATTTTTCCAGGCAAAAATACTGGTATGGATTGCCATTTCCTTCTCCAAGGGATTTTTCTGACCCAGGATCGAACCCAAGTCTCCTGAATTGCAGATGGATTCTTTACTGACTGAGCCACCAGGGAAACCCATGAGCTTTCAGGGAAGCCCATTATATATGCATACATATATGTATACATATATATATAGGATTTCCTTGGTGGCTCAGCGATAAAGAATCTGCCTGCCAATGCAGGAGACTAGGGTCAGGAAGATCTCCTGGAGAAGGAAATGGTAACCCACTCCAATATTCTTGCCTGGGAAACCCCATGGACAGAAGGGCCTGGCAGGTTGCAATCCATGGGGTCACAAAGAGTCAGACATGACTTAGAAACTAAATGACAACAAATACATGTATATAAGTGAATCACTTGCGAGTGTGTGTGTGTAAAACTGAATCCCTTTGCTGTACATCAGAAACTAACACAACATTGTAAATCAACTATATTTCAATTTAAAAAAAAACTGCTTCTCTAGTGAATGTTTCTATTTCTATTATTTTCGAGTGAATGTTCTCAGGACCATTTTCTTGCCTTTGCCATATATATAAAAAAAAAAAAAATCCCTTGATTCTGTATCTCCCACAGGTTTATTCCATGAGCTGTCCCATTTCTCAGTTCTCTGCTAATAATCAGGCTTTTCAAGAGCCAGTCTCCCCATTTTTCTTCCATCCTTTAGCAGTCACTGAGAGCTCTCTGTGTGTTTTAATTTTGAAAAGTTGAAAAAAATTGAGAAGGTAATGTCAATACCCAACAATAAGAATTAATAAAAATATTTTACCATATAAGCACCAATTATGCAGTGCATGGGAGGGGTAATTCCGTTGTTACACAATTATTAAGTCTCCCTCTCTTCAGGAAGCTTCTATTTTGACTTGGGTGTTTCCTTTCATACCACTTTTTAGGTGTGTTATTTTTTTCCCTCCCCTCTTAATTTGCCTCAATACTATCATGTTGTATATGTCACTCCACCATTTATTTGATTTAGCACATCCATCACTTCACACAATTATTAGTAATTTTTTTTTTGGTGGTGAAAATGTGGCTCAGATGGTAGAGCATCTTGCTTACAATGCGGGAGACCTGGGTTCGATCCCAGTGTAAGGAAGATCCTCTGGAGAAGGAAATGGCAACCCACTCCAGTACTCTTGCCTGGATAATCCCATGGCCAGAGGAGCATGGTGGGCTACAGTCCACGGGGCTGCAAAGAGTCAGACACGACTGATTGACTTCACTTTCACTTTCACTACTCTCTTAGTATGTGAAATTTTCTGTAGCATAAACAAAGGATCAGATTGGCTTTATAACAGGATATGTTTGTTTCAATTTCACTAGGTTTCTAATTGTTCTTTAAATTAGGTTTATAAGTTAATATTCATACTACAAAGACTATGAAAACTTTGGTTTGCCCTCATCTTGACTAACACTGTGTAATATCTTACTGAGTTTTGTCAATCATCTGATGCCAGTGCAGAAGCCTCTGCTTGTTTCAATTCCTACTTTCCTGATTTCCCACGAGGTTGCCTGGGTTTTCATATCTATTGACTATTTCCACCTCTGGGATTGGTACTTCAGTTCAGTTAACTCTTTTGTTCCTTTTGTTTTCCTGTTGGATTATTTTCTTTTTAATATTGATTTCTGCTATGTTTAATGGAAATATCCTCTCCCTATGTGGCCTTTTTCAAACTTTGTGTATGGTATCTTTATCCTACAGCCATTTAAAATTCTGGTATAATCAGAATTATTGATCTTTTCTTATTCTTTGTTTGTTTTTTAATCTGTCTTGGGTAATAAATGTTTACATTTTTAGACATCCTAAAGACATTTCTTCTCCATTTTATTTATTTTTGGCCATGCTAGGCTTTTGTTGCTGTTTGCGGACTTTCTCTAGTTGCAGTGAGCATGGAGTACTCTTTGTGGTGGCTTCTCTTGTTGCAAAGCACAGGCTCTAGGGTGTGCAGGCTTTACTACTTGTGGCACGTGAGCTCAGTAGTTGTGAATCACAGGCTCTAGAGTGCAAGCTCAGTGGTTAAGTGTGGGCTTAGCTGCTCCATGACATGTGGGATTTTCCCTGATCAAGGATTGAACCCTTGTCTCCTGTGTTGGCAGGTAGATTCTTTACCACTAAGCCGCCAGGGAAGCCTTCATTTTCTTTTAGGTATATTACCATTTTGATTTTATAAATTAGGTATTTTATGTATTTGCAGTTTATTTTCTGAGTGATGTGAAGTAGTGATTTAGGTTGTATTTTCTATGAGGCAAGCTAACTGTGTTACTATACCTTTTAATGAACAGTCATCACACAGGATTTGTATGCAATACTCACCATGAACTAATTTCCATATGTGCCTGAATCATCTTCTTGTTTCTCTAACTGATTCCCTTTATCTGTTGACCACTAAACCTCTGCCTTAGTGCTTTAATTACCATAGTTTTATAAGGTCTTAAGTCTAATAGGACAAGTTATCTTAGTTATTTTAAATATATATTTTATAATCATTTTGAAAAATATTAGATTATTGTTTTGTCTAGTAATTTTAGAAGTATATTACTTAGTGACATGAAAAACCATGTTGAGATTTTGATTTATGCAGTCTTGAATATATGGATTATTTTAAGGGAGAACTGATCAGGATAGTGAGGTTTCCTACCCATAAACAAATTAGGTTGCTACATGCTCATATGCTTATTTAAATAAATCTTTAATCTCTCTCAGTGGTGTTTTGCAACTTTCTTAATATGGATATTATAAGGTTCTCTTAGGTTTCTTTCCATATGCCTTACAATTTAAGTTGCTGTTGTGAATAATATCTTCTATAACATGTTGGAGGACAGGGTTGTCACTTACTTTTGAATGTTGATCTTGAATTCAGTAATACTTCTAAATTCTCTTACCAGTTGCTGGATTTATCCTGCAAATTATCAAAATATTCTGCAATAAACAATGCTTTTGTTTCTTTTCTGGTTCTGTGGAACTCTTTGTAAGATGGTTTACGGAATGCAATGTTCTTGTTTGATGAAATGTCAAGGTGTGCAGAAAGATGCCTACTAGTGATGAGTAGCCTGAGGATGAACTCTTAGAATAGGAACAAAGTATGACGATATTTGTTTCCTGTTACTGCTTAACCCAGGGCATCTATTGCAAAAGAAATGGACAAAATGACTCTTTGTGTGACTCTTTGCATCTTGCCCCAGCCACCTTAGTACTTGCTCACTGGGTCTAGAAGTCAAGATTCTTGGTATTTTCTGTCTGCCCTTTATGAGGAGAGGGAGAGAGTGTATTTATTTCTTTGAAGGATAGTTCTATAGGAAACAATATAAAATTGTTATGTATATTGAGCAGAAGTTCAAATATGTATATAAATTGAATGGACTCCCAGGTTTGCCTCCCATATTCATATGCTATAGGAACTACCTTTAGATATAGATTCCTACGCAAACCATCTTCCACCAAGGGCTTTCCATTGTTCTTCAGTAAATCCAAATGCTTGACCAAAGGACCACAAGGCTATGCATAATCTGATCCCCACTACTCTGCTTCACACCCACCTTGGCACAATGCCAGGTTTACTTTGCATGCACACAGAGGTCATGGAACATGAGATAGAGGCTGTGCATGGGCTCAGTAACATGTGTTTCCCCCCTCCAAGGATGACATGGCTACTTCCAGTGCTGATTGCCTTCCTTTCCAAAAGCAGAGACCAATAATGAGCCCTAGTAAGTGACACCATTCCCTCAGAGGACCAACCAGCCACCTTGATTATAGTGGACTTCATCCAACAAGGAGTGCCTATAATTTTTCATCCCCAGAATAATCATCTACTTTGGGTATGGAGTTATTGCTCCTGACTGCTATCGGTATGCTAGCCTAACCATCCTGAACCCACAGAAAGCCTTCTTCTTTGACATGGTATTCCACACAACATGGCTTGTGACCACTGCACTCACTTAAAGCATAAGACATCTATCAGTGGGCTCACAGTTATAAAATTCTCTGCTTTTTCCATATAGCCTATCACCCTCAAATCACCTGGCCTGACAGGCATAGAATGGACCATTAAAGGTTCAGTTCCAGTCGTAATTGTGAGACAGCACTCCTGAGGGTGCAGTATATGGTTTGAATTAGCCATCAGTCTATGAGTTTACTTCTCTAGTGATCAGAAACATGGATCTTGGAATGAGGTGGGAGAAGGAGAAGTAACCGCTTTCATTATTCACTATATTTTTGATACCACTTAACAGTTTTGAGCTTCCATCAAGGGACTAGTTTGGAAGTTAAGATTGTTTTGAGCTTCCATCAAGGGACTAGTTTGGAAGTTAAGATTGCCCTTTGGTCATTTTTTTTTTTAACCATCTTAAATGCTCTTTTATTTATAACCTCCCAGTCACTCAAATATATCATGTCACATAGTGCCATATTGAACCATATGTCTAAGTTACAGAGCTGTTCTGAGCTACAGAAATGATCATTTCTTAACCCCCTGGTCAAAATAGGCTTCGAAGTATGCAAGTTAGGTGATACTTTATGACAACATCATTTGAATGCACTACTAGCTATCTGGAAAGGAAAGAAGTCTTAAACCTCCTCTCCATGGAGCCTCAGGGATTTCTGAGGGCATAGGGTACCCAGTATCAAAATAGGGTCCCTATGCAGTTGGTGGAGGTTTGCTTACTTGTTCCTTTTCATTAAACCCCTGGCCATTTTAAACTCCAGATATCACTAAACCAGTGGTTCCAGAATTGGCTGGGAATGATTGATTTGGTTTACCAAAGAGAGATTATTTGTGATCTAATTTAGGGTAAGAAGGCCTTTGGTTAGATGGGAGGCATCTTTGTTGTTGTTGTTCAGTCGCAGTTGTACCCAACTCTTTATGACCCCATGGACTGTAGCACCCCAGGGTTCCCTGTCCATCACCATCTTCCAGAGCTTGTTCAAACTTATGTCCATTGAGTCAGGGATGCCATTCAACCATCTCATCCTCTGTCACCCCCTTCTTTTCCTGCCTTCAGTCTTTCCCAGCATCAGGGTCTTTTCTAATGAATTGGCTCTTTGCATCAGGTGGCCAGAGTATTGCAGCTTCAGCTTTAACAACAGTCCTTCCCATGAATATTCAGGATTGATTTCCTTTAGGATTGACTGGTTTGATCTTGCAATCTAAGGGACTCGTAAGAGTCTTCTCCAACACCACAGCTCAAAAGCATCAACTCTTTTACATTCAGCCTTCTTTATGCTCCAAGTCTTACATGACTACTGGAAAAACCATAGCTTTGATTATATGAACCTTTGTGGGCAAGGTATGCCTCTTAGTACTTTCATATATAACAGTAGAACTCATGAAAAATTACAAATAATTCCAAGTCAAGCCATTGTGCTTTGTTTTTTGGATTTTTTTGAGGGATCATTTCTGCTGCCTGTTTTGTTTTGTTTGTTTGTTTTTTCTCCTTATTAAGGTATAGTGGATTTACAGTGTTGTATTTATTTCTTCTATACAGCAAAGTGATCAATTACTCATATATATATACATGATTTTTAATATTCTTTTCCATTATGTTTTATCACAGGATAGTGAATATTTTTCTCTGTGCTATACAGTATGATTTTGTTGTCCATCCATTCTGTATATAATAGCCTATAACTGCTAACCCCAGCCTCCCACTCCATCCTTCCCCTAAACTCTTTCTCCTGAACAATCACAAGTCTGTTTTCTAGGTCTGAGTCTGCTTATGTTTCAGAGATAATTTCATTTGTGTCATATTTTAGATTCCACATATAAGTGATATCATATGGTATTTGTCTTTATCTTCTGATTTACTTAGTATAATAATCTCTAGTTACATCCATATTGCTGCAGATGGCATTACTTTGTATTTTATGGCTAAGTAATATTCTATTGTGTGTGTGTGTGTGTATATATATATATATATATATATATATATATATATATATATATATATCACATCTTCCTGATGCATTCATCTGTCAGTGGACCATTTAAGTTGTTTCCATGTCTTGGCTATTGTGAATAGTGCTGCTATGAATGTAGGAATACATGTATCCTTTGAATTACAGTTTTGTCTGGATCTATGCCTAGGAGTGGGATTGTTGGATCATATGGTAATTCTATTTTTAGTTTCCTGAGGAACCTCCATACTGTACATAGTGGCTGTACCAACTTACATTTCCAACAACAGTGTAGGAGGGTTCCCTTCTCTCCACATCCTCTCTGCTGCTGCTGCTGCTAATTCGCTTCAGTCGTGTCCGACTCTGTGTGACCCCATAGACAGCAGCCCACCAGGCTCCCCCGTCCCTGGGATTCTCAAAGCAACAACACTGGAGTGGGTTGCCATTTCCTTCTCCAATGCATAAGAGTGAAAAATGAAAGTGAAGTCGCTCAGTCGTGTCCAACTCTTAGTGACCCCATGGACTGTAGCCCACCAGGTTCCTCTGTCCATGGGATTTTCCAGGCAGGAGTACTGGAGTGGGGTGCCATTGCCTCCTCCCACATCCTCTCTAGCATTTGTTATTTGCAGGCATTTTGATGATGGCCATTCTGACTGATGTGAGGCGATACCTCATTGTTGGTTTGATTTGCATTTCTCTAATAATTAGAACCATTGTGCATCTTCTCATATGCCTATTGGCCATTTGTATTTCTTCTTGGAAAAATGTCTGTTTAGGTCTTCTGCCCATTTTGTATTGGGATATTTGTGTTTTGTTGTTGAGTTCAGTTCTATTGCCATTTAAGGTCTTTCAGGAAACCAGGTGAGGAACTAGGTGAGGACAAATGGTATGTGGAATAGATAATGAAAAAATAAATTAGACATCAACTAAGATTTCATGACCAGTTACAATGAAGAGAACCATAGCAACTTTGCATGTTTTCTTTCTTGCCTGTTGTGTAAGTACGTGTAGTATACTACAGTTGTGTATACAACTCCCTTACATGTAAACGTATTACATGTAAATATTAATCACTTTCCTCTCTCTTCCTTTCCTCCTAGTGTGTTTTATTAAGAGTTCTGGTGATGGTTTTCAGTTTAGTTTTTAGATTACAGGATGTTCAAGTGGGATTTGAGTTTGAGGAGTAAATATCATTGCCCAGAGGCAGATATTCTGAATGTTATTTAAATTGGAAATCAATGATGGTTGGTATTTTTGTCTCCTCTTTATGGGGAGAGGGTGAGAGTGTATTTGTTTCTTTGAAGGATAGTTTTATAGGAAAATATATAAAATTGTGAGAGCTATTACATGGAAGTTGAAATATGTATATAAAGGTATATGTGGAAATTGAGTAGACTCTCAGCTGTGCCTCCCATATTCATATATTGTAGGAAGGATCTTTAGATACAGATCCCATCATTTCTATGCAAATTACCTTCAACTGATGACTTTACATTGTTTTCATTAAATCCAAGTTCCTGATCAAAGAATTACATGATCTGATCCCCACTACTCTGCTCTGTACCTACCTTCACACGGTTCCTGGTTTACCTGGGTGGATACTGATTAAGTGAAAATCCCACATCCCTAGGGTCTTTGGAAGCATCTTCCTAGGGAAGTTGTAGGATACTGCACCCTTCCATCCTCAACCAGCCCTTGAGCAGAGTGTTGCCCGGTGGCCCTCGAGGACACATTGAGGATCTCTTGTGTTTGTGCAGCCTCATCTGTATGTTCTGACCTCTCATCTACCTTAAATATGACTGCTCAATGGGAAAGAAAATACACTGAAGGACTTGAGATGGGAGGATCCTGTCACCCACTTTGCCAACAGCATCGTCTAACTGTTCCTACTTCTTCGTAAGAGCATAAACTCTCACCAGCAAACATTCGTCTCTAGAAATCGTAGGTCACACACCCAGATTCACTCTTTTACAAACAGACGCCCATAAGAAACTGCACCATAAAACAGCACAACTACAAAAAATAAATAAATAAAAACCTTTACTGAACAGGTTTTAAATATGCGGCAGTTTGGTTGAGGCTCAGATCTCCTCTTGTGGCTTCTTACTTACTCTCTGCTCCCAAAAGGTGCTCTCTGAAACTACTATACTATTATACTACTACTATACTACTACTAACTACTATACTAACTACTAAGCTACTATACTGACATGGACATTTTCATACTTTGGTCGTGAGGCCACCACCGGTGAATGGGGGGACCCTCCCCAAGTCCCTAGGTTGTTATCCAATCCAAAACCATAAGCCTTTTTATGAATAATTGAGAATCCATATCAATGGCCATTCATTTAAAAACACATAAATTGTAAATGATTTATTGTTTCTGTATGTCCTCAGTCACTCAGTCATATCCAGTTGTTTGCTACCCCATAGACTATAACCTGCCAGGCTCCTCTGTCCATGGGATTTTCCAGGAAAGAATACTGGAGTGGGTTGCCATTTCCTTCTCCAGGGCATCTCCTTGACCCAGGAATTGAACCTGAACTTGTGGCTCCTACATTGTCAGGCAGATTCTTTATCACTGTGCCACCTGGGAAACCCTTCAGTTCAGTTCAGTTCAGTCGCTCAGTCATGTCCGACTCTCTGCGACACCATGAATAGCAGCACGCCAGGCCTCCCTGTCCATCACCAACTCCCGGCATTCACTCAGAGAATAGCAAGAAGAGATAAGAAAGCCTTCCTCAGCGATCAATGCAAAGAAATAGAGGAAAACAAAAGAATGGGAAAGACTAGAGATCTCTTCAAGAAAATTAGAGATACCAAGGGAACATTTCATGCAAAGATGGGCTTGATAAAGGACAGAAATGGTATGGACCTAACAGAAGCAGAAGATATTAAGAAGAGGTGGCAAGAATACACAAAAGAACTATACAAAAAAGATCTTCATGACACAGATAATCATGATGGTGTGATCACTCATCTAGAGCCAGACATCCTGGAATGTGAAGTCAAGTGGGCCTTAGAAAGCATCGCTACAAACAAAGCTAGTGGAGGTGATGGAATTCCAGTTGAGCTATTTCAAATCCTGAAAGACGATGCTGTGAAAGTGCTGCACTCAATATGCCAGCAAATTTGGAAAACTCAGCAGTGGCCACAGGACTGGAAAGGGTCAGTTTTCATTCCAATCCCAAAGAAAGGCAATGCCAAAGAATGCTCAAACTACCACACAATTGCACTCATCTCATATGTTAGTAAAGTAATGCTCAAAATTCTCCAAGCCAGGCTTTAGCAATACGTGAACCGTGAACTTCCTGATGTTCAAGCTGGTTTTAGAAAAGGCAGAGGAACCAGAGATCAAATTGCCAACATCCGCTGGATCATGGAAAAAGCAAGAGAGTTCCAGAAAAACATCTATTTCTGCTTTATTGACTATGCCAAAACAGTGGGAAGCCCTTAAATAATCTATTAAGCAGACAAATGCTATTTCCATATCAAAATTATTATCCAAGTTTTATGAGGACTCTAAATTCATTATTGTACCAAGAAATCTAGCCCCTACACCTGATAAATTAGGAGAGTTCTTATAGCATAAGAATACTTGCCAATAGTTGAATTTCCTATGTGTTGTGTCATGTACAAAGCATCAGACTGTTCTGAGTTAGTTGTGCTTTTTAATTACTGTTATTCTTGCTTTTAAATTAAAAACTGCTGTTAATTGACCTCTGTTGCTGTCAGTATTGCAGGTGCTTTGATTAACTCTATGAGGTGTGGAGGCACACATTTGAAAAAAATAATGTGGCTTTCCATTTGTCTAATGACTAGACTGTAAAACACTATTTTCACAGTGATTCATTCAATCACAAAAACGATTTCCCTGAGCAATGTTTTGGGTCAGTCCTGTTCTGGGTGGGAACACAGCCTTGAGGAAAGTGGGCCAGGGTCACTGTCCTCGTGGCTCGTACACGACTCATCCATACCCTACTATTAAGACCTGTGTATAACAATCTCTTTTCTAAGATTTGCTTCTATTTTGACTTCATTTTGATATTTGAGTTTGTTGTCAGATGCAAGTTTGTGTGCCTGATGCAGACTGAGGCCAAAAGATGGAAACATTGGAATTGGGAGCAGAGAAAGTTTTATTGCTGTGCTGAACAAGAACAGGTGACTCATGCTCCCCAAAACCCCAAACTCCCGAAGGGTTTCAGCAAAGCTTTTTTAAAGGCCAGGTGAGGGAGTAGCATTCTGGGGATGTTATTAACTTGTGAGCAGTTCCGTCATTGGTTGATGATGAACAGTCTTTAGGTGCCAGAAGGTCTGGGGGCTCCTTGCTTTTTACCATCAAGCAGTTCATTTCTGCTATTCGGTGGTGGTTTTTTGATGATCTTCCCAACCCAGGGATTGAACCCAGGGATTGAACCCAGGTCTCCCGCATTGCAGATGGATTCTTTACTATCTGAGCCATCAGGGAAGCCCATGAATACTGGAGTGGGTAGGGTATCCCTTTTCCAGGGTATCGTCCCCTATCTAGGAATTGAACTGGGGTCTCCTGCATTACAGGCAGATTCTTTACCAGCTGAGCTACCCGGGAAACTACAATTTTAGCATCTGAAAACTCAGGAAATAAGCATCAGATCCTATTGTCTAGTTATTGGGTTGTCCAAAAAAGTTCACTCAGAGTTTTCCAAAACATTTTAGGTAAAGCCCGAAGGAAATTTTTGGCCAACTCAATACTTCAGAAAGGAGCTAAAGCATAGGATTTGAGGGAGGGCTCTGTCCTGGGAAGGCCCCACAGGATCCTGGTCAATTTCAGGTTACTAATTTTTTTTTTTTTTTTTGGCTGTACTGAGTCTTCGTTGCTGTGCGCAGGCTTGTGGCAAGTGGGGGCTACTCTCTAGCTGGGGTGCATGGGCTTCCCCTTGTGTTGGCTCCCCTTGTTGTGGAGCACAGGCATCGAGCTTCAGTAGTTGTGGCTCCTGAGAGCTAGAGCACAGGCTTAGCGGTTGTGGCACACACACTTACTTGCCATACGGCATGTGGGATCTTCCTGGACCAGGGATCAAGTCTGTGTCTCCTGCATTGGCAGGCAGACACTTTAGCACTGAGCCAACAGGGAAGCCCTCAGGGTTTTTTTGAACTGAATAAAAGATGGTGTGTTGTCCAGGGAATTTTTCTCATCAAAGTGAAATACAATAAAAACAAAATGACTCTTCGGCACTAAATGATGTCCAAGTTCCTATGTTTTCCATCCTCAGGGATGTAGCTCATGACACTCCATTTGGGATGAGATATTAGTACTAAAACATCATTCTTCAAACGATCTCTAACTAAAATCCACAAAATCCCACTTTACTGACTGCCTGCAACTACTGCTTTGCATTTTGCATCCAAAGCGTCTTTTGTAAATATAATTCAACAGAGCCATCAAGAAGCTCTGTGTTGGTAACTGAACTCCTCAGACCCCACCCCACCCCCACCCCCGCTTAAGCCTGCACCATCTCCCTCTCTCCAGGACCAAGCTGGGCTTTTGTTTCCTGCTGGGTATTTTAGCTAAAGCCCCCCTGCCGGTTTTCTGGGCAGTGAATACAATTCCAATATAGGCAAGCCAGCTCGGTAAAAATTGCTCCTGGCTCAGCAAATGTGAGTTGCATAGCACAGGAACAGGCTTTATAATCATTCCATTCATTGGTCTGAACTGAACCTCTGATGGGAAATTGTAATGAGGCTGTCAGACTCACTGCTACTCTCCAAATAACAGATACATCTTACAAATGAGGGGTAGAGAGGTGTTTCCAAAACTGCCCCATTATTTTGTGTATGTGTTTTAATTCACAGAATCTATTTATATTGATTTAAGTGTCCTCCAAGAGAAGGAGCACGTGCTTTTAGGCTGGTCATACCTGCTTTCTGTTAGGATTCACCTCCTCTGGCTGTTTGATAGGATGCATTTTTACTATATCTTCTTTGTCACATGTAAAGTGTGAAAATTTATGTCTATGATATAGATTTTGAAATTAGATATAATCTAAGTAAAATTTCTAGCACTGAACTGGAGCTTATTAGGTACTCAAAGGGCTTCTTAGGTGGCACAGTAGTAAAGACTCCACCCGCCAATGCAAGAGACGCAAGAGATGCGAGTTTGATCGTTGGGTCAGGAAGATACCCCTGGATGAGGGCATGCAACCCATTGCAGTATTCTTGCTTGGAAAATTCCATGGACAGAGGAGTCTGAAGGGGTACAGTCCATGGGGTCACACAGAGCTGGACAGGACTGAGTACAGTGCACAGCACAGATAGTCAAAACACGTATTAACTATTCAGTAAGCTCTATGGGTCTGCCCCTTCATTTCTGAATTTGAAGAAGTTTTGAAACAGTCCCAATTATTATGGAGCAGCATTTTAAAATATCTCTCAATGTGTGTGTTTTTATGACAGATTGAGCAGTGTGAAATGGAAGGATCCTCACAGATTCACCAATCTCATAGTTTGATTTGTTTCATGTATAAAATATCTTCTTTAAATAAAAGCTCATCTGGGTATCCGTGACATGAATAGCTGAAAAATGAACTTGGCTAGTTGAAACAGGAGAAGAAGCCTCTCCTGTTTTCCTCTCACCCCAGATTTGAGCTGAAAGGACTTCAGTGAAACTTGCTTGGCTGGGTGAAGCCTAGTTTTGAAAGCTGCTGACCACATTTTCTATTGTAGACAAAAGACTTTCCCAAGATCACATAAACACCGGCTAGGATTAGAATCCAGGTAAACAACTCTGGGGCCAAAGTTTTTATGTTCCACTTATCTATTTCATTCAGTCAAACATTTGCTGAGGATAGACCATTGTGCCAGGCACTATGCCCAGTTTAATAGTAGTTAAAGTTAATGAAATCTCAGGTCTGCTCTTGAGCCCTTGAACTAAAAGGAAGTAGCTGACCACACCCTCAAGTAAGTTCAAGGTGGGATACAAGACATTCTGAGAGAGGGAGCACAAAATACCACAGAGAAGTGAAAAGGGGAATAATTTGTGTTTGTCGGAACATTACATTGTGGAGGGCAAGGGTAATTGCTTATAAAGAGAGGCTTTCAAGAGTGGAATAATCACCAGGCAGAGAAATACAGAAAGAATGTGCCAAGAGTACGACACAGGAGGCACAAAGGCATAGAATCAGGAGAGTATCTTATAGGAGGGAATGATGAATATTTCTAGATTGCTGGACCATAATTACACAGGGGAAGTGATTAGGCCTAGGACTTTTAACATCATTCAATGTTATGTAGGGTCTTGAATGCCCAGCCAAGAGGCTTGGACTTGATCCTGTAGGCTGTGAAGAGCCATGGAGAGATGATGAGAACTTGAAGGAAATATTTAAAGGTGTGTTTTTAGGAAGATTGTCCTGATGCTAATTTGGAGCAAAATCTACATTTAATGACCTAAAAATAATTTTGATGAGGCTGTTAACTTATTTTAATCCATCTATCCTAAGGAGTTAAGTTCTCAGCAATCAGTATTTCCTGTTGTTTCTTCCAACTAATCACTAAGTGTGTATTCTTTTTAAGTCTGGGGAGAAGAGAATATACTACCAATTACTGAGTACTAACTACCCAATAAATATTTTTCATTTTTCATATCTGTGATCTCTCAATGTGGGGCTTATAACCCTAGTGTTCAGATAAGGAAACCAGTAATGAAATTCCTTGTCAAAGTCACACAGTTAGAAAGGGGTAAAGGTCAAAGCCTGACTCCAGTGTGTATAGACTCCAAAATGTGTGTTTCTGCTCTCTCGGAGTTTCTTGAACAGATTTAAGCAGTTAGAATTACAGCTGTCTCAATAGTGCTGAAGCTAAGAATTATCTAGAGGCAGGATGCAGATTTTCTCTTCATAAGGAAAGTGTTCCTTTAATAGACTTCCCAACAGTGTTAGCCACTGACAATTCACTCCTTTCAGATCCTGTTGTGAGGTTACATTAGCAGTGCTAAGAGGAAAGTTCATAGCAATACAGGCATACCTCAAGAAACAAGAAAAAAGTCAAATAAATAACCTAACTCTACAACTAAAGCAACTAGAAAAGGAAGAGTTGGAGAACCCCAGAGTGAGTAGAAGGAAAGAAATCTTAAAAATTAGGGCAGAAATAAATGCAAAAGAAACAAAAGAGACCATAGCAAAAATCAACAAAGCCAAAAGCTGGTTCTTTGAAAGGATAAATAAAATTGACAAACCATTAGCCAGACTCATCAAGAAGCAAAGAGAGAAAAATCAAATCAATACAATTAGAAATGAAAATGGAGAGATCACAACAGACAACACAGAAATACAAAGGATCATAAGAGACTACTATCAGCAGTTGTATGCCAATAAAATGAACAACGTGGAAGAAATGGACAAATTCTTAGAAAAGTACAATTTTCCAAAACTGAACCAGGAAGCAATCGAAAATCTTAACAGACCCATCACAAGCACGGAAATTGATACTGTAATCAGAAATCTTCCAGCAAACAAAAGCCCAGGTCCAGATGGCTTCACAGCTGAATTCTACCAAAAATTTCGAGAAGAGCTAACACCTATCCTACTCAAACTCTTCCAGAAAATTGCAGAGGAAGGTAAACTTCCAAACTCATTCTATGAGGCCACCATCACCCTAATACCAAAACCTGACAAAGATGTCACAAAAAAGAAAACTACAGGCCAATATCTCTGATGAACATAGATGCAAAAATCCTCAACAAAATTCTAGCAATCAGAATCCAACAACACATTAAAAAGATCATACACCATGACCAAGTGGGCTTTATCCCAGGGATGCAAGGATTCTTCAATATCCGCAAATCAATCAATGTAATTCACCACATTAACAAATTGAAAAATAAAACCATATGATTATCTCAATAGATGCAGAGAAGGCCTTTGACAAAATTCAACATCCATTTATGATAAAAACTCTCCAGAAAGCAGGAATAGAAGGAACATATCTCAACATAATAAAAGCTATCTATGACAAACCCACAGCAAACATTATCCTCAATGGTGAAAAATTGAAAGCATTTCCCTAAAGTCAGGAACAAGACAAGGGTGTCCACTTTCACCGCTACTATTCAACATAGTTCTGAAAGTTTTGGCCACAGCAATCAGAGCAGAAAAAGAAATAAAAGGAATCCAAATTGGAAAAGAAGAAGTAAAACTCTCACTGTTTGCAGATGACATGATCCTCTACATGGAAAACCCTAAAGACTCCACCAGAAAATTACTAGAGCTAATCAATGAATATAGTAAAGTTGCAGGATATAAAATCAACACACAGAAATCCCTTGCATTCCTATACACGAATAATGAGAAAGTAGAAAAGAAATTAAGGAAACAATTCCATTCACCATTGCAACGAAAAGAATAAAATACTTAGGAATATATCTACCTAAAGAAACTAAAGACCTATATATAGAAAACTATAAAACACTGATGAAAGAAATCAAAGAGGACACTAATAGATGGAGAAATATACCATGTTCATGGATTGGAAGAATCAATATAGTGAAAATGAGTATACTACCCAAAGCAATTTACAAATTCAATGCAATCCCTATCAAGCTACCAGGCACATTTTTCACAGAACTAGAACAAATAATTTCAAGATTTGTATGGAAATACAAAAACCTCGAATAGCCAAAGCAATCTTGAGAAAGAAGAATGGAACTGGAGGAATCAACTTGCCTGACTTCAGGCTCTACTACAAAGCCACAGTCATCAAGACAGTATGGTACTGGCACAAAGACAGACATATAGATCAATGGAACAAAATAGAAAGCCCAGAGATAAATCCACACACATATGGACACCTTATCTTTGACAAAGGAGGCAAGAATATACAATGGAGTAAAGACAATCTCTTTAACAAGTGGTGCTGGGAAAACTGGTCAACCACTTGTAAAAGAATGAAACTAGATCACTTTCTAACACCGCACACAAAAATAAACTCAAAATGGATTAAAGATCTAAATGTAAGATCAGAAACTATAAAACTCCTAGAGGAGAACATAGGCAAAACACTCTCAGACATAAATCACAGCAGGATCCTCTATGATCCACCTCCCAGAATGCTGGAAATAAAAGCAAAAATAAACAAATGGGATCTAATTAAAATTAAAAGCTTCTGCACAACAAAGGAAAATATAAGCAAGGAGAAAAGACAGCCTTCTGAATGGGAGAAAATAATAGCAAATGAAGCAACTGAAAAACAACTAATCTCAAAAATATACAAGCAACTTATGCAGCTCAATTCCAGAAAAATAAAAGACCCAATCAAAAATGGGCCAAAGAACTAAATAGACATTTCTCCAAAGAAGACATACGGATGGCTAACAAACACATGAAAAGATGCTCAACATCACTCATTATTAGAGAAATGCAAATCAAAACCACAATGAGGTACCACTTCACACCAGTCAGAATGGCTGCGATCCAAAAATCTGCAAGCAATAAATGCTGGAGAGGGTGTGGAGAAAAGGAACCCTCCTACACTGTTGGTGGGAATGCAAACTAGTACAGCCACTATGGAGAACAGTGTGGAGATTCCTTAAAAAATTGCAAATAGAACTACCTTATGACCCAGCAATCCCACTGCTGGGCATACACACTGAGGAAACCAGAATTGAAAGAGACACATGTACTCCAATGTTCATCGCAGCACTGTTTATAATAGCCAGGACATGGAAACAACCTAGATGTCCATCAGCAGATGAATGGATAAGAAAGCTGTGGTACATATACACAATGGAGTATTACTCAGCCGTTAAAAAGAATTCATTTGAATCAGTTCTGATGAGATGGATGAAACTGGAGCCGATTATACAGAGTGAAGTAAGCCAGAAAGAAAAACACCAATACAGTATACTAACACATATATATGGAATTTAGGAAGATGGCAATGACGACCCTGTGTGCAAGACAGGGAAAGAGACACAGATGTGTATAACGGACTTTTGGACTCAGAGGGAGAGGGAGAGGGTGGGATGATTTGGGAGAATGACATTCTAACATGTATACTATCACGTGAATTGAATCGCCAGTCTATGTCTGACGCAGGATGCAGCATGCTTGGGGCTGGTGCATGGGGATGACCCAGAAAGATGTTATGGGGAGGGAGGTGGGAGGGGGGTTCATGTTTGGGAATGCATGTAAGAATTAAAGATTTTAAAATTTAAAAAATAAAAACTAAAAAAAAAAAAAAAAGACCTGGGAACTTATGCAAGGTCCTGAGGATAACAGGCAAAATATATGGAACCAAAATCAGGGGAGTCTTGGGGGATAAAACAAAAGAACCTTCTGGGAAATGGCATGCCTGGAGACTAGCACCATGAATGCTTTGAAAAAGCATTTGATGTTACTTGAATCTGGGCCACAGGGTCTTCTGAGTGCATCTGTTTAGGGAAGAGTTCATGCATCTGCTGGATGGAAGTTCACTTGGACTTAAGTCTAGGAAAAGAAAAACATACAAGCTCATGATCTAGTATCACTTCTTCTTCATCCTAATCTTCTCTGTTGTAAACAAAGTTTCATCTATGTAGATGACTTGAAACATTGAAATAGGAAACTCTTCACTTCATAAAGAATACTCACACTGTATTAGCGTGAGACAGTCGTGAAACCAGGAACTATTGATTTTGATTGCCTGAGTTTAAATATTGTCTCTCAGGTTTGCTTTGTAGATGATTTGAGGCTTACTCATAAACTTCTCTAGTCCTCAGTTTTCTCATCTGTAAAATGGAAGGCTAAAATCGTTTACCTCATAGAGCAGAATAAGTTAATCTATAGAAAAGCACTTAAAACAATGGGTGGCGCATAATATGTACTATATAATAAAAAAATTCCCTATTGTTTTAATATTATTATTGCCACTAATGATGTTATGATGTAGTCTCCTTCCTAGAACACGACTGTACAAAACAGATATTAAGTGATAATTTTTGAGTGAATAGATGGATTAATGAAAATTCTACCAAAGTGATTTCTACCAGAAATTTAATTAATTTCTATCAAGATAATATCAAACCATAAAGATCTCAAAATTCACTGTTCACTGAGACAAAGCTAAGCATTCAGGGTATTAGGATTCTTGTTACTCATGAGACAAGGTGATTAGGATTCATATTCTTCAGACCGTGTACAGAGCACTTAAATCAAAATTGATGTTTGGGGTAAGCACCATAAATAATGTTGCACTGTCTACAACACCTGAAGGTTTCCTATGATGACCCAAATAAATTATATGTACATATAAATTAAAAAATATATATATAATTATGTATAAAGTATATATAACTGATTAAGCACTATGAATTAACAACAAAATTATTTTTATGGTCCAAAATTTTATTTTTTTTAATGTTTATTGGAATATAGTTGATTTGCAGAGTTGTGTTAATTTCAGGTATACAGCGAAGTGAATCAGTTACACACACACACAAACACACACAGTTTTAGGTGCTTTTCCCATTTAGGCCACTATGTAGTATTGAGGAGAGTTCCCTGTGCTCTACAGTAGGTCCTTATCAGTTACCTATTTTATATATAGTACTGTGTATATGTCAATCCCAATCTATCAAATTATCCCTTCCCAACCCCTGCTGTTTTCCCCCAATGACCACAAGATGTGATCTATCCTGGAGAATGTTCCATGTGTATTTGAGAAATAAGTGTATTCTGTTGCTTCTGGATGGAATGTCCTATAACTGTGGATTAAGTCTGTCTGGTCTAATGTGTCATTTAAGATTCTGTTTCCTTATAGATTTTCTGTCTGATCTGTCCATTGGTATAAGTAGAGGTGTTAAAGCCCACCACTATTATTTTATTACTGTTGATCTCCCCTTTTATGGCTGTTAGCATTTGTCTTATATATTGAGTTACTCCTATGTTGGATGCATATATATTTACAATTGTTATATTTTCTTCTGGATTGATACCCCAATTGTTATGTAATGTCCTTCTCTGTCTCTTGTAACAGTCTTTAAAGTCTATTTGTTCTGATATGAATATTGCTATTCCAGCTTTATTTTGGTTTCCATTTCCATGGAAAACCTTTTTCGCCCCCTCACTTTCAGTCTGTATGTGTCCCTAGATCTAAAGTGGGACTCTCATAAACAGCATATATATGGGCCTTGTTTTGTATCCATTCGGCAAGTCTGTCTTTTTGGATGGAGCATTTAATCCATTTACATTTAAGGTAATTATCAACATGTATGTTCCTATTGTTTTGAATTTGTTTCTGTAGGTCTAACTTCTTCCCTTCCTCTTTTCTCTTGCGATTTGATAATTATCTTTGGTGTCGTGTTTAACAAAATTTTTAAAATCTTTCCTCTTTTGATTCTTGGATCCAGTTATTCCACTGATGAGAAAAATAGTCACAAAGCAGAGAGTTTTATACACAAAGATGTTCACCATATTATTTATAATAGCAAACAAACTCAATTAGCTAAACATCTAAATATAGCAAAATAAACAAATTGGCAAACACTCCATGAAAGGCATATTGGCCAGACTTTTAAAATTTCATATGCTAAGAATGCTGTTCACTTTACCCAAAGTTATCTTAGAAGAAGATAGCTGTATCACTAGTTGTGTGCTTGGCGGTGGGGGGAGGAGATTAAAAAAAGAAACATCTAGAACATGTTTTCCTTAACCTAGAACCTATTAATAGATCTAGACATTCAATGAGCCTTCTGAATTTTATGTAAAATCCTCTCTTTACAGGTAGTGTATATGCTATATAGTAAAATTTATGTCCATGTCTATGACCCTTTCAACAAATTAAGCACCAGTGTTTGGGATCACCTCTTAAGTTCAGATTGATGTATTGTAAGTAAATTAGTTATAGACTCATGTATGAAGAGAAGACAAAATAATCTGATATCAAACCTACAGGCATGTCACTCAGACTCATATAGGGATGAGCAACCTATTCCCTGTGGGACAAACCTGGCCATGTTTCTTTTTGTATGACCCATAGGTAGAACTTTAAAAAGTATTTTTAAAGAGTTTGGGCAGGGGTTGGGTGATAGGAATAAGGAAGAAAACGATATGAGACAAAGATCATATGTAGCCTGCAAAACTTAAAAATATATTCTGATCCTTTACAGAAAAAGTTTGCCAACCTCTGTATTTAGAACACTGCTGAATTGTATATAAATTTCAATAGAAAATCTCAAGCCTGTCCTTCAGTTTTCCACAGAAAATGAAACGTAACACAATTTTTCTCAAAATCCATTGAACTAGTTGAGTGACTGGCAAATGGTATTAAAGATTACTGAACTGAATTGTCTGAAGTTGAATTTTCCCAACATTAAGTTCATTGAATCTTAGATTGAAAAACAAAAGGGAGATAATAATGACTATTCATTCTTTGGGCTTCCCAGGTGGCACTAGTGGTATCAAGAATCCACCTGCCAATGCAGGAGACACAAGAGTCACAGGTTCAATCCCTGGGTCAGGAAGATACCCTGGAGTAAGAAATGGAAACCCACTCCAGTATTCTTGCCTGAAAAACCCCATGGACAGGGAAGCCTGGCAGGCTACATTCATGGGTGTGCAAACAGTTGGACATGATTGAGCAGCTGAGCACTGCCACTGCTAAGTCGCTTCAGTCATGTCCGACTCTGTGCGATCCCATGGATGGCAGCCCATCGGGCTCCCCCGTCCCTGGGATTCTCTAGGCAAGAACACTGGAGTGGGTTGCCATTTCCTTCTCCATTGCATGAAAGTGAAAAGTGAAAGTGAAGTCGCTCAGTCATGTCTGACTCCTAGTGACCCCGTGGACTGCAGCCTACCAGGCTCCTCCATCCATGGGATTTTCCAGGCAAGAGTACTGGAGTAGGGTACAAATAGGAATCTGTGTACAACCAAACTAAGTCTTTGATATAAACCTACTAGAACCTTTATTAGGTAAGAATGTTCAAGGCTAATTCAGTTCAGTTCAGTTCAGTCACTCAGTCATGTCCGACTCTTTGTGACCCCCATGGACTGCAGCACTGCAGGCTTGCCTATCCATCACCAACTCCCAGAGACTGCTCAAACTCATGTCCATTGAGTCGGTGATGCTATCCCATCATCTCATCCTCTGTCATCCCCTTCTCCTCCTGGTTATTATCTACAACTAAAAAAATAATAAAATTTTATTTATATTTAAATATTGCGTAACGCAGACTAATTTAGGACTTAGCAAGGAATTTGAACCTAATAAAATACCTGGAAATACTTGAATGTTCTAGTTCCACAGATTACTGTTGGTATTTCTTTGCACTCCTGGTTTTGGGGTCAAGGATTAGCTTGGCTCAAATACCTTATTTGATAGGTCTTCACTGATGCACTAAAATTAATGAGGCTCTCCTGTATTTGGCTAATGAAAGACCTTTGCAAAGCCTATAAGTTCTGCTCCACTTGTCAGATGAGACCAGAAGATTCCTAACAATTTCAAGAGGGAAAACAACATCATTTGGTGGTACAGTTTGAAGTGTATTTTAGGAGAAGGCAGTCTAGCAGAACACCATGGAAACTTTTGAGGCTGCCACAAACCAAGGGTTTTTCTGGGGTCTTTGTCAATTTATGGGTGAGCCAGTGTGAATTACTGGAAAGAAGATTAGAAAACTCAGACTCATTTCTCTATTTATATGAATTTGAGCAAACCACTATGCTTCATTTTGTCTCAGTTTCCTTAAACATAAATTGAGAGGGGTGTTGGGTGGGGCTCAGTGACTTAACATGATCTCTGCTCCTGGGTTCGTTCTTGCATGGATAAGGCCCTATTCTGAGACCATCATTGGATCTCCTAGTAATTGGGGCCCCAAATCCTGAATTTATCTGGCTCCAGACCAGATCTGAGCTGTACCTGTGCATCATTAGGAATCAGGGATGCCATCGATACATCAGTGCTGTGGTATTTCTTTAGCAGTCTGGCCTCCCTCACACCAACCCTAGAGAATGTTACATAATATGGCCCTACTCTATTGTATCTGTCTGCTCTCAGTTCAGTTCAGTCCAGTTGCTCAGTCGTGTCCGGCTCTTTGCGACCCCATGAACTGCAGCACGCCAGGCCTCCCTGTCCATCACCACTCCTGGAGTTCACCCAAACTCTTGTCCATCGAGTCGATGATGCCATCCAGCCATCTCATCCTCGGTCGTCCCCTTCTCCTCCTGCCCCCAGTCCCTCCCAGCATCAGGGTCTTTTCCAACGTCTGCTCTACTCCAGCCATTCTCTATTCAGACTTTACTTGAATTCTCCTACAGATGTTAGATCATCAGTTGACAATTTAGTGATCATTCACATAGCTAATCTAAGTCTTGAAATCCCAAATAATCAGAACAATGTAACCAACATTCATTTTTGTTTCAGTAGTTACATACCAGGCTTCTGATGAGGTCCATTCTCATGCTTACCTCAGGAATAACAAAACCCATATCAACTTTTTTTTTTTTTAATGTATAGTTGACTTACAGTGTTATGTTAATTTCTGTTATACAACAAAGTGATTCAGTTTTATATATGTGTGTTTGTATACATATATATATACATACATACACATTCTTTTTTAATATACTCTTTTCCATTATATGGTTTATCATAGGATATTGAATATAGTCCTCTGTGCTATACACTTGGACCTTTTGGTTTATCCATTCTGTAAGTTGTAAATTACGTAATAACTTGCATCTGCTAACCCAAACTTCCCTCCCCCAATGCCCTCTCCCGTAGCAACCACATGTCTACTCTCTATGTCTGTGAGTCTATTTCCGTTTCACTGAAAGGTTCATCTATGCCATATATTAGAATCCACATACAAATTGTACCATATGATATTGTCTTTCTGACTTAGTATGATAATCTGTGCTTGCATCCATGTTGCTGCAAATGGCATTATTTCATTCATTTTCATGGTTGTGTGGTATTTCATTATGTATGTATATGTATATACACCATATCTTCCTTATCCATTCATCTGTTGATGGACATTTATATTAGTTCTTTGTTTTAGCTATTGTGAATAGTGATGCTATGAACATAGGAGTGCATATATCTTTTGAATTATAGTTTTATCCAGGAGTGGGATCACTGGATCATATAGCAATTCTGTTGCTAGTTTTCTGAGAAACCTCTATACTAATTTCCATAGTGGCTGCACCAACTTACATTTCCACCAACAGTGTAGGCATTTCCTTTTTCTCTACACTCACTCCAGCATTTATTTGTAAACATTTTAGTGATGGCCATTCTGACCAGTATGATGTGATACCTCATTTCAGTTATGATTTGCATTTCTCTAATAATTATGTTGAACATTTTTCCATGTACCTATTGGCCATCTATAATTTTGATTAGGTCTCATTTGTTTATTTTTGTTTTTATTTCTTTTGCCTTGGGAGACTGACCTAAGAAAACATTGGTACAATATATGTTAGAATATTTTGCCTATGATCTCTTCTAGGAGTTTTATGGTGTCAAGTCTTGTGTTTAAGTCTTTAAACCATTTTGAGTTTATTTTTATGTACAGGGAAATGGAGTGTTAGGGGAAGCACACTGATTGAAACCGCCCACCCTGGCCAGGCACCATAGTAACCATTTGCATGAGTTGTTTTATGACAGGAGATCCTGATAAGGAATAAGGAACTAATAAGCCACCACCAACCGGAAGAGTTCGGGAAAGGTCTAAAGGAGACACCACGTGTCTGTCCACTTCCCAGAATCCCTCTCACTAGCATCCATCTTGGCTGAGCGACACGTGCACCACCAGGAAAGACTCTGAATTAGAATGATTGGCCAAAGACCACCCGGAAACTAATCCCATCACCATAAAACCTGACATTGCAAGCCACACAGCAGAGCAGTTCTCCTGGGTTCCCTTACCCTACTGCTCTCCACCCGGGTGCCCTTTCCCAATAAAATCGCTTGCTTTGTCAGCACATGTGTCTCCTCAGACAATTCATTCCCCAGTGTTAGACAAGAGCCCACTTTTGGGCCCTGGAAGGGGTCCTCCTTCCTGCAACAGGAGTATTCTAACTTCATTAATTGACATGTAGTTGTCCAGCTTTCCTGACAGCACTTGTTGAACACACTGTCTTTCTCTCCTGTGTATTCTTGCCTCCTATGTTGATGATTAACTATAGGTGTGTGAATTTTTTTCTGCGCTCTCTATTCTGTTCAGCTGATCCATATATCTGTTTTTGTACAATACTATGCCATTTTGATAGAATCTATAATAGCTCTGTAGTATTGTCTGAAGTCTGAGAGGGTTATGCCTCCTGCTTTGCTCTTTTTCTTCAGGATTGCTTTGACAATTCTGGGTCTTTTGTGGTTCCATATCCATTTTAGGATTATTTCAAGTTCTATGAAAAATGTCATGGGTAATTTGATAGGCATCACATTATATCTGTAGGGTGCTTTGGGTGGTGTGGCCATTTTAACGGTAATTCTTCCAATCCAAGAGTGTGAAAACCCATATCAATTTACTGCCCCAGCCAACCAGACACACTGCACCAGATGGAATTTTCTCACCATACACTAAATTAATATTATATCAAGGTAACTTAATGCCAAAATATTGTTTGAAACCTTGGGATTATTTACTCTACCCCATGACTGTCATTTTAGGTTATTCCATGTATTGTTGGTTCTTAACTACTGTCTTCACATTTTTCTGTACTTCCCCAATGCCCCTTCTTGGGTTCTCTCTGCTGTTTCATTCCAGTCTGCATTTTTCTGGTGAACAAACTTGCCTGTATTTGTGCTTACTTGGCTATGCATCTCCTCTGATCTAACCACAGCTTGGCTAGGCCCTGAGAATTCTCCTTCCCCTGTATCTCAAATGAAGGACTATGGCATCAGCATCCTTCCCTCATCCCATGTTCCTCCAGATCTTTTTTCTTTATCCTTATGTAAAGTCATGTCACAATTAGAAATCTTACTTTACCTCCACACAGATCACATTAAATAACAACTGAAGTTTGTTGCTCTTAACTAGAGTGTCACACTGGTTATCACTGTTCTACCAGGAGCTCAGATTAACAGTCTAATATTCCTTTGTTAACACAAACATAGGAATAAGAATCATTACAAGAATAATGAAGTTTGCTTAGCAAAGCTTTAAAAACTAAAGAAGTTCTTAGAGGAGAAACTTAACACAAAGTTCTTAATGGTGAAAATTTGGAAACCAGAAACTTTCATTTCAGCATATTTACCTCTTCCAAGACCACCTAGGCAGAATGCTTGAACATTAGAAGGGCTGCCAGGAAGTTTGAGCTGCCAAGCAGGCAGCCAAGCTGAGATTCTAGGCCAGGAAAGATATCAATCAGGTCAAACCTGCCGGGCTGGTTTATGACTTCTGGAAACCTCCAAGGTTGATACACACTGGCCCTCAGATATAACCATACCAATTTTCCTTGCCTGGAAATTTGAGAGTTGGTCAAACTGTAACACTTATTTAGAGTAACTCACTTTACACATGAAGAACTTGATTCATAAGGGGAGAAATGGCTTGTTCAGTATCACAGTCAGTATATGGTAGAGAGAAACTAAAACTCAAGTCACTTGCTGTCTCATTTGTTTTTGTGAAGCAACGTGATGAATTGAAACAAAGTTTTAAAATACCACCAGAGGAGAAACAAAAATTACTTAATAATTAAAGAATGATAGCTCTATATTTTTATATAGTTTGTCACAAAATACATATTGATACATAAAATATACAAATAGTATATTTGCTAAAAATAACAGGTTCATTGCAAAGATAATTCAATATAACAAAATACCTAGGACTGAGATTATATGGTAAGAAATGTTGGTTTCCTGTCTGTGTTTACTTATAAGATGAGCATGTACAAATACTAAGCCTTCACAATAGGGAATGATCCACATTAATCTAAATGTGTCCGATTGTTTAACCATTATAAACAACTGAATCCACTGATTTTCTTTTCTTGAGAATATTTTTGAAATGCCTAGCTGTTTATTGTGCTATGGATGTAGTCACAGTTCTAATCTATAGTTCAGTTAAGTATATTGAGATGTTATATCAAAATCTAGAACTTAGGAAAGCATATTTTTTTAAAGCAATCATCTTTGTCTCAAACATCTCTCAGTTGGGTGTGAGAGAGAGACATCAAATAGATCATTCCAGGATATGGCCATCATTCCTGGGAGGGTGCTATTATATAGTATGTAGGATTTGAATATCTGTGGTTCTGCATGTCAGAACAGGTGACATCAAGGTGGGGAAAAAAAGGAATTTAATTACAGCCTGCCTTTCAAAATTCCAAAAGGAAAATATAAAGAAACACATCTTACCCAGAGCACCCAAAAAGGCTTACAGGCATGTTAGATCATGAGATCACCATGGTGGAATTCAGTAAAGAGATGACTTCAGCTAATAAACAAAAGAAGAATCCTCTTCTTCCTACTGAGGGTATTTATTACCCTCCATGTTCTGATTCCCTTTCCCAGCCTTTTGGGAAGAGTGGAGGTGGGTGATTGGAACATGTTTGTGTATCTGTGAGGAGGATGTGAGCTCTGTTACTGGCACTTGTGGTGTGGGGGTTGAATTGGGACATGCAGTCACTTTTTGCTCATGAGTTCCTAGCAGCCTGACAGAGTGGAAAGAACAAGAGATTTAGAGCCAAGAAAAGTTCTACTAAAATAGTAGTCTTTTGACTTGAAGCACATTAAAATACTTGCCCAAGCTTCAGTTTCTTCATCTTTAAAGTAAGGAGAGCCACATCCATTGTGCAGGATCTCCAAAGGATAAAAGTGGGATCTTGTATGGAAGGCATTTAGCCTTCAGTGGGCACTTATTTGTTCTAATGCTGTTTTCTCTCACTTTTGGGTCAATTAAATGACCTTCCCAGCTGGACATCCCTGTCCTCTGTCCCTCTGTCCCTCAAAATGTCATGTCCACCACTACCAGTGCTCCTCAGCCCATGCTTAAAGGAAAACACAACTTGCCAAGTGCAGCTGTTGCCTGTGAAACTACGTGTAGAATTTTGCAAGAACACTCAAGGCCTTGCCTAACCTGCCTTTCCCACCCCTTTCTCATTCCTCTCATTAAAAAGCCTCAACTTCATCCAGACCTACCTGGGTACATGTGGATAGGCATGTAGCAACCTTGCCATCTAGAATGCCCCTATTTTTCTTCTCTACCCCTTCAACCTCTGCTGATTTCCTTAAAGTTCAGCTTATACACTCACTGCCTTCTGACATTCCCAAGTAATTCTGACTCATAGTGCTATGTCCTCCTTTGGAAATATGACATGTTTTGGCCATGACATTAATATAATAGATTCTCTTTTATACCCACATAATTCTCAGTTCTTTAGTGTGTTAAGCCACTGTGGTTGTTGTTTAGTTGCTAAGCTGTCTCCGACTCTTTTGAGACTCCATGGACTATAGTCTACCAGGCTCCTCTCTCCATGGGATTTCCCAGGCAAGAATACTGAAGTGGGTTGCCATTTCCTTCCCAGGGGATCTTCCCAACCCAGGGATCAAACTTGAATTTACTGCACTGCAAGCAGATTCTTTACCACTGAGCCACCTGGAAAGACCCAAGCCTTCCTTAGGTGTTAGGTACCACCTTCCTGTGGTAGGTACCTTAAATACCTCTGGATTTTGCCACATGTGAGGCCTTTTCTCCCCAGTTAGATAAGTTTCTCAAGGTCAGGGTAACAGTTATTCATGCTATCCACAGGATGTGTGGAAGTGGCATGGTCTAGAAAGAAGAAAAAATACAACATTTTCTTTGTAACAGGAGGCACTTGGCTTTTGAGTACACTGAGTATATTTAATTAAAATGATTAACATAATAAAAGCATGACTTTTCTCACCTCTAACTTCTTGGGGATATAATATATAGATCAATCATAAAAGATTCAAATCTCTTATCTGCTGGTTCCTTAGTCACCATCTTCCCTTCCAGGTGAGTGTGCATAGAATGAGATGAAAAGAAAAACAAAAACAAACAAAAAAAAAAAAACTGGTGCAGTCTAGTCAAGTTTTGGCAAGTGGGTATGCTCAGCACCCTTGTCAGTTTTCAGCACAGCATAAGGTCATGAGGAGCAGTGGACTCAAAACACAGTTGAAACAGAGTAGATGGTGAATTTCTAGCCTGATGGCTCCCAAACCTATTCTTTCTTGGCCTCCCTTTGAAGTCCTGCAAAAAAATAAAGTTGATGAAGGAATCCTTTCATGCTCCCCAGGCGTCAGGAAACCTACCATAACACCTCCCACATTCTGCGCCTTTTCAGAATCCGCCTAAGGAAAGCAGACACACACATACCCTCTAGAGTCCTCCATCACGGTGTGGGCCTTTCATTTCACAGTCCTCTTCAAAGTGTTATTTGTGAAGCTTAAAATATGTGAGCTTTCAGGGGGAGGAGACAAGTGCTCTGGAGAAAATAACACACCAGGATAAGCCACATCACATTGTTTCTTCTGGGACACATTTTGTTCTGGGATAATGTCCTAATCACCTCTGAGTTTAGTGTTACTGTGTATATCACGGCACTGTGCCTGGGAAAATACAATGACATTTTGTGTGATGACATTGTAGTGAAATAATAGCTCTTCGGTACCATAAGCAGCAGATTGACATGCAACATCTATTAGAAATAGTGAGTGTTGAATATCTAATGTATTAAATAGCTCTGTGTACAGGATTGGTTTCATGGCAGGGGGGCAGATTTCATAACCTCTGGTGTGATACAAATTTTAGCACAATTCCAATTGCTTTATTCCAATATGAACAGTAGACATGTGGCTTGTTAGGAAAACAGTACAAAACAGTATACAAAGCACAGTCTTGGGTCACAAAGACCTAAATACGGGTAAAAGCCCCATGATTTATGAGTTCTGCACCTTTGGGTGAGTCACTTAGCTTCTCTGTATTTTAGTTTCCTATTTTACAAACAGGCAAAAGGAGAAGAGGGAGGCAGAGGATGCAATGGTTGGATGGCATCACCAACTAAACAGACATGAATTTGAGCAAACTCCGGGGGTTAGTGAAGGACAGGGAAGCTTGGCATGCTGCAGTCCATGGGATTGCAAAGAGTCAGATTGCAAAGAGTCAACTTAGCAACTGAACAACAACAAATAATGTCTCTTTCATATAATTTTTCTCTTGTAATGGTGAAATCTAATAATATACAGCCCGTGAAATATGCTAAACAATTAATGGTCATCATGGTTCTTGTCATTGTCATGGTGAAATGATTAACAAATGTGCAGCATCTTACAGAACTGCTTCCCTAACATCTCTTTCTCACCAGCATTAAATCTACCCTTACACACAGGGAGAGCAAGACCATGCCAGGCCCTTAACATTCTCATGACTGTTAAAGGTACTTTGACTTTCCCTGCAGACTGCTGACAAAAATATAAAGAATGAGAAACATATAAGCTGTTAGGATTTATGTGCTATGAACATTCATGGTCTCAAGAAATCCATTTCCTTACTTTATAGGCAATTGTGTTTAATTACTGGTACAATGCTCTATAATCAAAACTTGAAACTCCTGTCCATCAGAAATTCCAATTTTTTTCCTTCAAACATTGTATATTAATTTTATATTACTGCTGTAACAAATGACTGCTGACTAAGTGGCAACACAAATTTTTTTATCATAAAGTTCTGTCAATCAGAAATCTGACACAGGTCTCAGTGAACTAGAATATTTGCAGGGCTCCATTCCTTCTAGATGTTCTAGGGTTAAGTCTATTTTCTTCCTTTTTAAATTTCTCTAAAAGCCACCCACATCCCTTGGCTCATGGCTCCATTCTTCTACCTTCAAAAGCAGCAACATTACTTCTCTGTGACCGTACTTCTGTTGCCATATTTCTTTCTCTAATCCCCTTCTGCCTCCCTCTTCCATGCTGAAGAACCTTTATGATTATGTTGAGCTCACATGGATGATCCAGGGTAACCACTCTGTTTTAAGTCATCTAATTAGCAACTTAATTGTATCTGCTTCCTAATTTCCCTTTGCCATGTAATCTTACATATTCATAAGTTCTAAGTATTAAGATAAGGACATTTTTGGGGTAGCTATTATTCTGCCTACTTAGTTTGGCATTAGATCTTTTTCCAAGAAAAGAAACAATCACAAAGAACCAAGTTTTGCCATCTACCCTCATAAACATAGAGAGAAGGCAATCTATACATTCAAGCATCAATTATGTGTCAGTCACTTTGCATTTGTTAATTCAACCTCAGGATAGAACCTTTATGTGGACTAGAAGGATCTGCCTACTTCTCTCTCCCTATTTATCTAACACTAGTGTGGACCTTCATAGAACACATATAAATTCTGAGACTCCAAGAAAAAAAGAAAATGTTATGAAAGAACAGAAATCAGAGAGTTTGTGACTGACAAGGCTGAAAAACATTTAATTTGATATATTATTTCTAATATTTATCAATCAACATATATTCCCCTGTTCTAAATACTTTTTTACTTTTATGTATGATTTCACTTCTTAACAGAACTCTAATTGACAGTTATTATCTGTGTGTCAGAGAAAAAAATTAATTTCCACAGTTAGGAACATTGTTCAAAGACACATGCGGGTAGTTTGCAGAACTGAATTTGAACCCAGTTTGTGTGTGTGTTAGTCATTCAGTCATGTCTGACTCTTTGCCATCCCATGGACTGTAGTCCCCCAGGTACCTCTGTCCATGGAATTTTCCAGGCAATAATGCTGGAGTGGGTTGCCAATTCCCTGCTCTAGGGAATCGTCCTGACCCAGGGATTGAACCTGAGTCTCCTGCTTTACAGGCAGATTCTTTACCATCTGAGCCACCAAGGAAACCCCTGAACCCTGGCCTTGAAAATGCATTCGGAGAGAGAGCAAGGTGGCAGAGCAGGAAGAACCTGAGCTCACCTCCTCCCACAAACATGCCTGATAACACAGAGAATAACTTTCCCTGAGAATGACCTGAAGAGTAGCAGAACAGCTCTTCTACAACCAATGATATAAAACACACACAGAGACTGGTAGGAGAAGAGTAATGACTTAATTCAGATCCACACCCCCAGCAGGCAACCCACAAGCTCGAATTTCTCTAAAGAGCGAGAGATTCAGACCTCATATTGGGCATCCCAGTGCTGAGGTCTGGCACGAGGAAGAAGAGTGCCCTGATTGACTTTGAATATCAGTGAGGCTTACTGGAAGCCTTTAGGAAATTGAGACTGCTCTTAAAGGCACACACACAGACTTACTCTCTCCCAGTGCCAATGCAGAGGTAGCAGACTGAAAAGTGCCTGGTGCTTTGTCTGGAATGCCTAGCTGCCCCAGCACTCCACTTGTCCCATATCAGGCTTCTGTTCCAGTCGCTCAGCCCAAGGCAGTGACTTCCAGCATGCCCCAGGAGAAGCAGTGGTTCACATCTGGCTCCAGCTCTGGCCCCACCCACTGCCAAAGCAGTGGTCACCAGCAAGCCTTAAACTCCAGCCTGACCTGGGTGCTATCTCTAACCCCTTCCACCTCTTCCGGGATCCAAATAACACCCTCCCATGCAAGGACCCTGGAACACTCCAGGAAAAGCCTCAGCCTATGCTCTTTTTAGCTCCAACTCTTCCAGAAGAGCCACTGGGCATATGCAGACTGCACACATAAGGATACTCCTTCAGGAGCATAATAGATAACTGCTTTGTCTGATTTCACAGAGGAAATGAAACGAAAGAAGACAGAAATATATTCCAAACTAAAGAACAAGATAAAATCTAAGCGGGGGGTGGAATCTAATGAAACTGAGATAACTAATTTACTTGACAAAAAATTCAAAATGATAGTCATAAGAATTCTTACTGAAATCAGAATTGAGGAATGCAGTGAGAACTTTAAGAACTATAAAATGTAAAAAAAGAATGGATCAAAGCTAACGAGTACAATAATCTAAGTGAAAATCTCATTGGAAAGAAGAAACAGCAAATTAAACAATCCGGAAGAACACATAAATGGACTGGAAGACAGGATAGTAGAAATCAGGACAGCAAAAAGAAATAATAATAATAAGGATAAGGGCCCACTGGGACAACATATAATATACTAACATTTTCATTATAGGATTCCAAGAAAGAGAAGAGAGACAGAAAGTGTCCCCTTACCTGAAGAAGAAAAGCAGGTCTAGGAATCACAGAGCATCCCAAATAAGATGAATCCAAGGAGGCCCACACCAAGACATATCATAATTAAAATAGCAAAACTTTAAAAATAAAAATTTAAAGGCAGCAAGAGCAAAACAGAAAGTCACATAGTAGGGAGTGTCCATAAAGCTATACGTTTATTTTTCTTTAGAAATTTTATAGGCCAGAAGGGAGTGGAATGATTTATTTAAAGTTCTTAAAGAGGGGGGAGAAAAAAAAAAAAACAACAATCTACAGCCAATGGTATGACCCAGCAAAGTTATCATTCAGAATTGAAGAAGAGATAGTCCTTTTTCCAAAAAGACATGTAGATGGCCAGCCAGCACATGAAAAGATGCTCCCCACCACTAATCATCAGGAAAATGCACATCAAATCCAGTGTGAGATATCACCTCACACTTGTTAGGATGACAGTAGTCAAAAAGACAAGAAGTAACAAGTATCAGAGAGATATGAAGACAAGGGTTCCTAGTACACTGTCGATAGGAATGTAAATGTGTAAATTGGTGCAGCTGCTATGGAAAACAGTATGCAGGTTCCTCAAAAAAATTAAAAATAGTACTACCATGTGATCCAGCAATGCTACTCCTGGGCAAACATCTAAAGAAAATGAAAACACTAATTTGAAAAGTTAGTTTTAATTTTTATTGCAGCATATTTACAATAGCCAAGATAACAGAAGCAAACTAAATGCTCATCAACAAACAGATGGATAAAAAAGATATGAGATAGATGTACACACACTGGAAAATTATGTGCTGTGTAAAAGAATGAAATCTTGTTATTTGCAACACATATAGACCTGGAGGTTATCACAGTTAGTGAAAAAAATCAGACAGAGGAAGATAAAAAACTGTTTTCACTTATATATGGAATCTAAAATGGAGAAGGCAATGGCATCCCACTCCATATCTTGCCTGGAAAATTCCATGGACGGAGGAGCCTGGGCTGCAGTCCATGGGGTCGCGAAGTGTCGGACGTGACTGAGTGACTTCACTTTCATTTTTCACTTTCATGCATTGGAAAAGGAATGGCAACCCACTCCAGTGTTCTTGCCTGGAGAATCCCAGGGACAGGGGAGCCTGGTGGACTGCCGTCTATGGGGTCACACAGAGTTGGACAAGACTGAAGTGACTTAGCAGCAGCAGCAGCAGAATCTAAAAACAAAATAAATGAACAAATACAGCAAAATAGAAGCAAACTTACAGAGAACAAGCTAGCACTGAAAGGGAAAGGGATAAAAAGAAAGGCAGAATACATGAAGGGGATTAAAAAGTACAAACTGCCAGCTATAAAATAAAATAAGTCAGAAGGCTGGGTTGTACATCACAGGGAATATGGTCAACATTTATAATAACTTTGTATGGTTTGTCATCTGTGAAAATATTAAGTCATTATGTTATATATCTAAAACTGATATAATATTTTAAGACAAATATACCTTAATTTAAAAAAGTGAAAGCTGCTCAGTCATCTCTGACCCTTTATGTCCCCATGGACTATACAGTCCATGGAATTCTCCAGGCCAGAAAATTGGAGTGGGTAGCCGTTCTCTTCTCCAGGGGATCTTCCCAACCCAGGGATTGAACCCAGGTGTCCTACATTGTAGGCAAATTCTTTACCAGCTGAGCCAGCAGAAAAATCCAATTGAAAAAAGTATGTATTAAATCATTATATAAACTGTCTCCCATATGTTCAGTCATAGAGCATCTATTGAAAACCAAAACTTGAAAGGATCTGAATTCAAATTTAAAACAACATATTGAAGCCAGATCAGAATCATTGTTTAGTCCTCCAATGATGATTTCACTGAAGGAGAAAATCCTTTGGAAAGGTAAGCATAGGATGTTCCCAGGGAAAAACAGGACGCTGAGCCCAACAGAGTAGAGGGAGACATGCATTTGGGAAGAGTTGATGGCTGAAATATGTGGAGGAGGAAGGACAAGATTACCAAAAAGACAATGGTGTGAGTAGAGGCTCAGAGATGTCAGTACCAGTGGAACATAAAATGCAAGAAAGAAAATGCAATGGGACAGGTAAACAGAGACCAAAACATTTATGTCTTTGAAGGCCATGCAAAGAGTTGAAACATTCTGAGCAGAGAATAAATATGACCAGGTTTATAGTTAAAAAGAATGTTGGGGCTCAAGAGTGTGGGGTTATATATATATATAATTTTATATATATATATATATATAATATAATTGTGACTGATTTGCACTGTTGTATGGCAGAGACTAACACAACTTTTTAAAGCAATCATCTCCCAATTAAAAAAAAAAAAAAAAAAGAATGTTGAGCATTTGTGATTGGTGGAATGGGGACTAGATGCCAGATAGAGACCTATTAGCCTGATGCCAGAGCCTAGAGAAGAAGTGGTAAGACTTGAGCTAAAATTAATTAGTAGTGCTAAAGAGAAGGGACCAAGCTGAGAATCATCCAGGGGATTTTAGAATCTCAGCCGCTGAATCAAGCTGCCTCCTCCTGAGAGATTTGGGATGCTGTGTTCCCTGGATAAATGACAACATCCGTGAGCAGCTTGGTACCTGTGGCGAGGCACATTGAGGTGACCTTGGAGGTCCCCTTTTCTCCGAGACTCAAATTGAATTGCTCTGAAGTGCCAAACTTCCTCCTCAGAGGAATAATTGAGAGCCTGCCTTAGTCTTTGCAGCAGTGCTCAGCCTTTCTGGAAGAAGATTCTATTTTCCAAATGAAGTCAGTAAAAGTTCTTATGGCATTTAATTCACGTCCAAGATGGAAACTCTAATGTTCTCATTCTCTCACTGAATTGCACACAATTCATAGTGTTTTTGTCTGGCTGTTCAGGGAGAAAAACATCATTGGATTTCCCTGTTATAGAGGGGGTGGAGAAGGCATAGAGATCAACCTAAGTATATATTCACATTTTCTTGCTAATTACTTGACAGTGTTTCATAGATGGATAAAGATTTTACTGAAAAGGACAAGGTTTATCCTTTGGCCGAATAATGAACCTACCATTTTAGAATCTCTCTTAACGTCTATAGATTTAATCATGATCTCATTGCACAATAAGGATTTGATGAGTGACTTATTCAAGGAGCAAACATGTTTTTGCACCCTTCTGTGAAAGAAACTCTGAGGGAGCTATTGACTAGTTACATGCCTGCACATACATGTGGCTCAGTCTCTCTTAGCTCCAGTTCATCTTCTATCAGTTCAGTTCAGTCACTCAGTCGTGTCCGACACTTTGCGACCCCATGAATCGCAGCAAGCCAAGCCTCCCTGTCCATCATCAACTCCCAGAGTTCACTCAAACTCATGTCCATCGAGTCCATGATGCCATCCAGCCATCTCATCGTCTGCCGTCCCCTTCTCCTCCTGCCCCCAATCCCTCCCAGCATCACAGTTTTTTCCAATGAGTCAACTGTTTACATGAGGTGGCCAAATACTGGAGTTTCATCTTTGGCATCAGTCCTTCCAATGAGCACCAAGGACTGATCTCCTTTAGGATGGACTGGTTGGATCTCCTTGCAGTCCAAGGGACTCTCAAGAGTCTTCTCCAACACCACACTTCGAAAGCAGCAATTCTTTGGCAATCAGCTTTCTTCACAGTCCAACTCTCACATGCATATATGACTACTGGAAAAAACATAGCTTTGACTAGATGGACCTTTGTTGGCAAAGTAATGTCTCTGCTTTTGAATATGCTATCTAGGTTGGTCATAATCTTCCTTCCAAGGAGTAAGTTTCTTTTAATTTCATGGCTGCACTCACCATCTGCAGTGATTTTGGAGCCCAGAAAAATAAAGTATGACACTGCTTCCACTGTTTCGCCATCTACTTCCCATGAGGTGACGGGACCAGATGCCATGATCTTAGTTTTCTGAATGTTGAGCTTTAAGCCAACCTTTTCACTCTCCTCTTTCACTTTCATCAAGAGGCTCTTTAGTTCCTCTTCACTTTCTGCCATAAGGGTGGTGTCATCTGCATATCTGAGGTTATTGCTATTTCTCCCAGCAATTTTGATTCCAGCTTGTGCTTCTTCCAGCCCAGTGTTTCTCATGATGTATTTGCATATAAGTTAAATAAGCAGGGTCACTATATACAGCCTTGACATACTACTTTTCCTATTTGGAACCAGTCTGTTGTTCCATGTCCAGTTCTAATTGTTGTTTCCTGACCTGCATATAGGTTTCTCAAGAGGCAGGTCAGATGGTCTGGTATTCCCGTCTCTTTCAGAATTTTCCACAGTTTATTGTGATCCACACAGTCAAAGGCTTTGGCATAGTCAATAAAGCAGAAATCAATGTTTTTCTGGAACTCTCTTGCTTTTCCATGATCCAGCGGGTGTTGGAAATTTGATCTCTGGTTCCTCTGCCTTTTCTAAAAACAGCTTGAACATCTGGAAATTCATGATTCACATATTGCTGAAGCCTGGCTTGGAGAATTTTGAGCATTATTTTACTAGCCTGTGAGATGAGTGCAATTGTGTGGTAATTTGAGCATTCTTTGGCATTGTCTTTTTTTGGGATTGGAATGAAAACTGACCTTTTCCAGTCCTGTGACCACTGCTGAATTTTCCAAATTTGCTGGCATATTGAGTGCAGCACTTTCACAGCATCATCTTTTAGGATTTGAAATAGCTGCACTGGAATTCCATTACCTCCACTGGCTTTGTTCATAGTGATGCTTCCTAAGGCCCACTTGACTGTGCATTCCAGGATGTCTGGCTCTAGGTGAGTGGTAACACCATCATGATTTTCTGGGTCGTGAAGATCTTTTTTGTACAGTTCTTCTCTGTATTCTTGCCACCTCTTTTAATATCTTCTGCTTCTGTTAGGTCCATACCATTTCTGTTCTATATTGAGCCCATCTTTGTATAAAATGTTCCCATGGTATCTCTAATATTCTTGAAGAGATCTCTAGTCTTTCCCATTCTTTTGTTTTCCTCTATTTGTTTGCACTGATCACTGAGGAAGGCTTTCTTATCTCTCCTTGCTATTCTTTGGAACTCTGCATTCAGATGCTTATAACTTTCCTTTTCTCCTTTGCTTTTCGCTTCTCTTCTTTTCACAGCTATTTATAAGGCCTCCTCAGACAGCCATTTTGCCTTTTTGCATTTCTTTTCCATGGGGATGGTCTTGATCCCTGTCTCCTGTACAATGTCATGAACTCCATCCATATTTCATCAGGCACTCTATCAGATCTAGTTCCTTAAATCTATTTCTCACTTCCACTGTATAATCATAAGGGATTTGATTTAGGTCATACCTGAATGGTCTAGTGGTTTTCCCTACTTTCTTGAATTTAAGTCTGAATTTGGCAATAAGGAGTTCATGATCTGAGCCACAGTCAGCTCCCAGTCTTGTTTTTGCTGACTGTATAGAGTTTCTCCATCTTTGGCTGCAAAGAATGTAGTCAATCTGATTTAGATGTTGACCATCTGGTGATGTCCATGTGTAGAGATTTCTCTTGTGCTGTTGGAAGGGGGTGTTTGCTATGACCAATGCATTCTCTTGGCAGAACTCTATTAGCCTTTGCCCTGCTTCATTCTGTATTCCAAGGCCAAATTTGCCTGTTACTCCAGGTGTTTCTTGACTTCCTACTTTTGCATTCCCGTACCCTATAATGAAAAGGACATCTCTTCTGGGTGTTAGTTCTAAAAGGTCTTGTAGGTCTTCATAGAACCGCTCAACTTCAGCTTCTTCACTGTTACTGGTTGGGCCATGGTCTTGGATTACTGTGATATTGAATGGTTTGCCTTGGAGACAAACAGAGATCATTCTGTCCTTTTTGAGATTGCATCCAAGTACTGCATTTCAGAGTCTTTTGTTGACCATGATGGTTACTCCAATTCTTCTAAGGGATTCCTGCCCACAGTAGTAGATATGGTGATCATCTGAGTTAAATTCATCCATTCCAGTCCATTTTAGTTCGTTGATTCCTAGAATGTCAACATCACTCTTGCCATCTCCTGTTTGACCACTTTGCCTTGATTCATGGACCTAACATGCCAGACTCCTATACAAATATTGCTCTTTACAGCATCAGACCTTGCTTCTATCACCAGTCACATCCACAACTGAGTATTGCTTTTGCTTCAACTCCATCCCTTCATTCTTTCTGGAGTTATTTCTCCACTGATCTCCTGTAGCATATTGGGCACCTACTGACCTGGGGAGTTCCTCTTTCAGTATCCTATCATTTTGCCTTTTAATACTGTTCATGGGGTTCTCAAGGCAAGAATACTGAAGTGGTTTCCCATTCCCTTCTCCAGTGGACCACATTCTGTCAGACCTCTCCACCACGACTTGCCCGTCTTGGGTGGCCCCACACAGCATGGTTTAGTTTCATTGAGTTAGACAAGTCTGTGGTCCATGTGATCAGACTGACTAGTTTTCTGTGATTATGGTTTCAGTGCGTCTGCCCTCCAATGCCCTTTTGCAACACCTACCATCTTACTTGGGTTTCTCTTACCTTAGACATGTGGTGTACCTTCACGGCCACTCCAGCAAAGCGCAGCTGCTGCTCCTTACCTTGGACGAAGGGTATCTCCTCACAGCCACCTCTCCTGACCTTGAACATGGAGTAGCTCCTCTCTGCTCTCCTGCACCCACGCAGCTCCTTACACGTGGGGTTGCTCCTCTGGGCCACTGCCCCTGACCTCAGGGGTGAGGTAGGTCCACTCGGCCACCACCTCATAAAACAGTATAATATGAACTAATGTAGCAAATATAATGACAGGAAGAAATGATTCACCAGAGGTATACCTAAAGCTTCAATACTGGGCAAGGTAAAGTTTGGAAGAGAAAGTTTGATTAAAATAGTATTGTACAGAAAGGGTCAAGGCAGCCATTTTCTGTGCAGAGTTCATTTCTGTGTAAGAGAGGATAAATCCCCTTGTAGGGGCAGAACACATAACCAGTAGGCTGGAGAATAGAACATTCCATGAAGAAACAGGGAGCTATGGGTCTTCACTAAGGTGTGACATTATTCCTAAAGAAATAAATCATCAATGTCATGATCACTCAGTCATTTCTGAGTCTTTGCAATCCTATGGACTATAGTCTGCCAGGCTTCTCTGTCCATGGAGTTTTCAGGCAAGAATACTGGTGTTGGTTGCCATTTCCTCCCAGGGGATCTTCCCAACCCCAGGGGTCAAATTCTTATCTCCTGTATTAGCAAGCAGATTCTTAACTACTGAGCCACTAGGGCAGCCCAAAGAAATAGAGACAAACATTCACAGTTCTTTTTGGAAAGAGTAGAAATAATAATGAGATTAGCAACCTGCATTTGTTTAGCGTTTTTGATATGCCAAGTGCCATGCTAATGCTCCCCCTAGAATGATTTTAATTTTACTCTTCACAATACTTGTTACTTGTTTCCTTATTTTACCATAAGAAAAATGAAGCTTTGTGAGATAACATGCTTATCACATGCTTAATAGTGTTGCACAGCTATTGTATTAACAGAAGTCAAGTTGGCATTCTGCTATCTAATCCTATATAAAGTCTAATGTCAGCTGATCCTATAATTCAACACTTCAGCCATCTCCTCCACTAAGCTCAAAAGACTAAACAGTTTTTTCAAATGATCCATAAATGTCCAAGTAAGTATACACAGTACAATGTGCAGTAGGGATGAAGATGGAACTTAGGCAAGAGAATCAGTAGAATTGGACAATGCCCAAAATCAAATGAAAAAGGACCATCTTAGAGTTTCCCTCTACTCCTTAGTGAGGAGCTGTGTGAAAAATGGTAACAGAAAATTACTTAGACTTTGTATCTGTGCAGTATATGAATATGCAGCAAGAAAAAATAGTTTAAAATAGATACATGAAGGCAGATCTTATGGTTAGAAGCTTATACCTTTGAATATTTGGGGGGCATTGTATGGATAGTTGGAGAAGGAAATGGCAACCCACTCCAGTATTCTTGCTTGGAGAATCCCAGGGACAGAGGAGCCTGGTAGGCTGCCATCTATGGGGTTGCACAGAGTGGGACATGACTGAAGCGACTTAGCAGCAGCAGCAGTATGGATACTAAGGAAAGAAAATGGCCAATCTCATGTCTTTACCTGATGAGGACTTAGAAGGGAAGAAGAAATGATAAAACTTAAGTACTTACAAACCATCGATCACAAAGGAAATCAACTCTGAATATTCATTGGAAGGACCGATGCCAAAGCTGAAGCTCCAATATTTTGGCCACCTGATGCAAAGAGCTGATTCATTGGAAAAGACTCTGATGCTGGGAAAGATTGAGGGCAAGAGGAGAAGGGCAAGACAGAGGATGGCAGGATGGCATCACTGACTCAATGGACATGAGTTTGGGTAAACTCTGAAAGACAGTGAAGGACCAGGGGAGCCAGGCATGCTGCAGTCCATGGAGTCACAAAGAGTCAGACACAACTTAGCAACTGAACAGCAGCAAAGTACTTACAGATCTGCCAGCTTACTAAAAGATGAGTAAAGAGGTAAAATGGCCTTTTTCTTTTCTATACAGTAAACTCTTTGAGACTAGACCCATTCCGCACTGTTTACCATGCAAAAGTCAGAATTATTACTCAGGAATGTTTTTTTCCTCAATAGAATAAAACCAGATAGCTTTACTCAACAATGGTGGCTGAATGTAAACTGTCTTCCCAGCACTCTAAACGACCTGAACGGGGGGGGGGGGGGGTGGTGGTTCTAAACCATTTAGAGCACCATCAGTGTTACAGTAGAGAAGAAATATGGGAATGAGTTTTCTGGAAGAGTTGTCCTTGATTGCTGAGGATGATGAATGACAAGGCTTCAGGCAGATCAGAAAAGCCAAACCAAAGAAAGCAAAGCTAATATGTGAGGGCTCATTATGGAGCCCATGGTCCCCTCAGCACAGCATCACATGTCACAAGGGATGTCATGGGTCATGAAATATAGGCACTTGCAATTCCCCACTGGGATCGTATTTATCTTGAATTATTTACCACCAGATTTCCTAACAGTGGGAACAGGCTAAAATGTGGTTTTTGTGGGGGTGAGGGGGGTCCTCAATTTGTAATTAATCCATCTCCAGGAGATAGAATGGGGCTGACAGAGCCACAGTCCATAAATAATTACAATTAGTGTCTTTATGGAATCATCAAAGTTTCATGGCATGAGAAACCACATTTCCAGCAAGAACAGTCAGTGGAAAACACTTTGGAATAGATTGCCTCTGATTCCTGTAAGGTGGCATTTCTTTCAGGCTACATTAGATCCCATCATTAGGGTGAATGCCATCCATTGGGGAGATGGATGACAGAATTTTAAAGTAGGCAAAAGTGAGATGGCTTTTCATCAAAGATTGCATTCTAGTCCCTGAAACCATACATAGAGAAATTGGCTGTGGGAGAAATAATTACGATTCGAATGTGTGGACTCAATAACACATGACCTCTCAAAGATTCTCCCTGTCACCTTTGGGATAGAGTCCAAACTCCTCAGCACACTGTCTCCTGCTGCCTTCTCCAGCCTTCTCTTCCCCACTTAAATATTGCTCTGGGGTCTACTGAACTATTTGCAGTTCCCAAAACACACCATGCTTTATGTTTGGGGGCCATTTTTCTTTCTGTCTTCTGTGCCTGGAAGTCTTTCTCTTCCTGCCCGGTATAACTGAGTCCTTAATGATTCAGTTAAAAGGTTGCTTTCCCAGACCCCCTCAGGCATGGATGTTAATTCCCTCGGTCCTGCCTTTGGTCATCTCTTCATTCACCTTTGTTATAAGGCCAGGTATCCTGAAGTGCCACTGTGAGGTTAAGATCAGGACGATGTCTCATTCTTTTTTTTTTTTTTTTTTGTAAAATGCTTTTACAAAAAGCATTTGTTTATTACATTTGTTTATTATTTACTCTGTGGTGTTTTTTTAAGCTTTTTATTTTGTATTGGCAGCTAGTCGAAGAACAAACAATGCTGTGACAGTTTCAGGTGAACAGTGAGGGGACTCAGCCGTGCATATACACGTATCTACTCTCCCCCAGCACCTCTCCCAGCCAGGCCACCACATAACACTGATCAGAGTTTCATGTGCTATACAGTAGGCCCGTGCTGGCTGTCCATTTTAAGCATAGCAGTGTGTCATTCTTTCTATTTTTTACCAAAGCCTGCCAGAGGGACAGGCTCATGGCAATGTGGTTTTTATGACTACAAAGGATGTCATAAATCTCAACTCTCAAAATAATGTATATCAAATAAAATGGATATGAGTTCCAAATTGAATGCAAAAATATAAGGTTATTTTGCCATAAGGAAAAATGACAAAAGATGTCGTAGAAATGCTAATCTTGTCCCATAGGATTTGAACTGGCCATTATAATTGAGAAATGTGTGAGTTATGTATTGAACTAGTTACACATTTGTGGGTAACTTGTTCCTTTTACCTGGAACTTCCTCACCTTGACATGTCCAAATTTCATCACCTTAAGCTCTCCCACTGACTCCTCTGAGAGTTTTGATGTTAACTTCTTGAAGACCTGCTCTTCCCTTTCTCTGAGTTCCTATGAGTGAGTGAGTGAAGTAGCTCAGCCATGTCCGACTCTTTGCGACCCTGTGGACTGTAGCCTGCCAGGCTCCTCCGTCCATGGAATTCTCCAGGCAAGAATACTGGAGTAGGTTGCCATTTCCTTCTCCAGGGGATCTTCCCAACCCAGGGATCGAACCCGGGTCTCCTGCATTGTAGGCAGACGCTTTATCCTCTGAGCTACCAGGGAAGCCCGCTGAGTTCCTATACTCTAATTGTTTTTCTCCTGTAGCATTTATAGCAGCACTTATAGCTATCTCCTTTATAATTATCTAGGTAATTTAGGTAAATTATTGAGTGATTATTTTCTCACTAAATTAGAACTTACTGAGGGTAGTATTCTATGTGTTCTGTTCTGGGTTAGTATTCTCTTTCTCTGTTCGGTATCTGTTACTGTATAACAACTCCTCCAAATTGCTTAAAACAATAACAATCATTTATCTCTATGATTTTGGGGTGTCAGGATTTGGGGAGGTGCTTAGCTGGGCATTGTTGACTTGGTGTTTCTTATGTAGTTATAGGCAGAGAGTGGCTGGAGCTGGAACAGTGGAAGGCTAAAGTCCCTGGGGGCTAACTGGTCATCTCTTCTCTTCATTTCATCCACTCTGAGTAGCTCTCTGCATGTTTTCTCTACATGAGTCAGTTTGGGCTTCCTGACAAGATGGCAGCCTCAGACTTCTTCAGGTCAACTCTCCAAGGCAAGTGTCCTGAGACAACCAGAAGCTGTATTGCTTTTATGACCCTAGTCTCAGAAGTCATGGCTATGGCATGCTATTAGTTATTTCAGTCACAAAAGACTGATTCAAAAGGGCAGGGCATAACCAGACTAAGCCTTGTTTAATAATTAGCTTTGGAATGAAAAAGTAAGCACAAACACAGTACAATAGTGTGTGAATGTGTATTCTTTATTGTAGATTCTTTTTCTGCCATGGAAAAGTTATGTAAAATTTAGGGGGGAAAAATACTCAGAACTATACAATCTGTTCCAGGAGATTCTAGTTCTTTCTACAAACAGGTAAAGGACAAGTGTCATTTACATTCCAGTATTCTGGCCTGGAGAATTCCATTGACTGTATAGTCCACAGGGTTGCAAAGAGTTGGACACAACTGAGCAACTTTCATACATTTTCACTTTCATCAACACCGGTTATTGCCAGTCTTTCACTTTTGTGAATCTTATTGGAGAAAACAGATTTCATTTTTGGTTTATTTATATTAGTTTGATGATTGATAAATTGAACATCCTTGTATACAGTATTGGTTATTTTTATTCCTTTTAAAGAGAAACTTTCTTGCATGCATTCCCAAACATGAACCCCCCTCCCACCTCCCTCCCTATAACATCTCTCTGGGTCATCCCCATGCACCAGCCCCAAGCATAATTAAAGATTTTAAAATTTAAAAAATAAATAAATAAATAAATAAATAAAGAGAAACTTTCTGCTTGTGTGTTTTGCCCTCTTTGAACTTTGGAAGTTTAAAGTTGTTTCTCTTTTGAGTCAGGTTTATTGGGGTATAATTATTGTAAGAGTTTTATTGATATATGTCATATCATATAAGTCACCATTTCAAGTGTGCAATTGAATTGCTTTTACAGATTCAGATTCATAGTCACAGACTTCAGGCAATCATCACCACAAACCAATTTTAGCACATTTCATCACTCCAGACAATAAAGAATCCACTTGCAATACAGGAGACCTGGGTTCAATCCCTGGTGGTAGGAAAATCCCCTGGAGAAGGGAAGAGCTACCCATACCAGTATTCAGGCCTGGAGGATCCCATGTCCAGAGGAGCCTGACAGATTATGGCCCATAGGATCACAAAGAGTTGGACACGACTGAGTGACTAAGCATGCATACATCCATTAGCAATCAGTACTTATTAATTTTCCCCTACCCCATTACCTGGTAAGCATTAATCTTATTTCTGTCTCTATAAATTTGCCAACTATGAATATTTTATGTGAATAGAATTATACAATACACAGTCTTCTGTGGCTGGCTAGTTTAACTTGACCCTATGTTTTCAAAGTTTATTCATGTAGTAACATGTATGAGTAATTCCTTTATAGTGTAGGGTAATAGTTTCATTGTATGGATACTTTATCCATTTATCAGTTGATGGACATTTGGATTATTTCCACTTTTGACTAATATGAATAACATTGCAATAAAAAATCATGTACATGAGCCTGTAATCCCACTTCTGAATATATATCCCAGAGAATTAAAAAGAGGGTTCTGAAGAGAGATTTGTATACCTGTGCTCATAGCAAAATTATTCACAGTACCTAAGTTGTGGAAGCAAGCCAAATGTCCACTGAAGGATGAACGGATAAGCAAAATGTATCATACACATCCAGAGGAATATTATTCAGCCTTAAAAAAGAAGGAAATTCTGACATATGCTACAACATGAATAAGCCATAAGAACATTATGCTAAGTAAAATACGTCAGTCACAAAAAGACAAATACTGTATGATTTCATTTACATGAGATGCCTATTGAAGTCAAAATCATAGAGACAAAAAAATAGAATGGTGGTTGCCAGCAGCTATAAAGTGGAGGAAATGGGGAATTATTACTGAATAGGTGTAGAGTTTTAGTTGTACAAAATTACAGAGAACTGAAGACGGATGGTGGTGATGGTCACACAACATTATGAATGTATTTTATACTACTGAACTGTACACTTAAAAATGGCCAAGATAATACATTTTATGTCCTATGTTTTTTACCTTAGTAAAAAACTAGGGAAAATTCATGTACAATTTTTGTGTATACATATATTTATGTTTCTTAGGTGCACATAACCAAGAGTGGGACTGCTGAGTCATACAAAAACTGTGTTTAAAATTTTGAAGAATTGCCAAACTTTTTAAAAGTAGCAGTTACACCATTTCATCTTCCCACCAGCAAAATAGGAAGGTTACAGTTTCTCCATATCCTCACCAACACATGTTATTTTCTCTTCTTTGTAGACATAATAGTGGATATGAGGTGCCATCTTATTCTGGTTTTGATAACATCTAGTGATAGTAATCAATATTTTGTGCTTATTCAGTTCAGTTCAGTTGTTCAGTCGTGTCTGACTCTTTATGACCCCATGAATCGCAGTACACCAGGCCTCCCTGTCCATCACCAACTCCTGGAGTCCACCCAAATCCATGTCCATTGAGTTGATGATGCCATCCAACCATTTCATCCTCTGTCGTCCCCTTCTCCTCCTGCTCCCAACCCCTCAGTCATTTGTGTATCTTTGGAGAAATGTCTAGTCATGTGCTTTCTCTGTTGGCCTTTTAAATATATTATTAATTATTAAGTTGTAAGAGCATTCTTTGGCTTCTCTGGTAGTTCAGCTGGTAAAGAATCTGCCTACAGTGCAGGAGATCCTGGTTCAGTTCCTAGGTTGGGAAGATCCCCTGGAGAAGGGAACGGCTACCCATTCCAGTATTCTTGCCTGGAGATTTACATGGACAGAGGAGACTGGCGGGCTACAGTCCATGGGCTTGCAAAGTCAGATATTACTTAGCAACTTTCACTTTTGAGAGTACTCTGTATGTATTCAGGATAGTCTGTTATGAGACAAATGATTAATTTTTTTTTTAATTTTGTGCCTGTGTTTCACTGCATGGAATGGTGCCATTTGTAGTACAAAATTTTTAATTTTGATGAATTCAATATTACATATTTTCTGTAAGCAAAATTATATCCTCTGATGTGTGATTTTCCTGCAAAAGAAAAAGGAAAGTTTACCTTTTTTCTTAAAAATCTATGTTTTGCAATTACATATTGTCATATACCCAAACCATAATCAAGACATATAGAACAGTTTCATTACCCCAATAAATTCACTTGGGCTATCACTGATCTACTTTTTGTCCCTAAATTTTTGCTTTTTAAGAATATCATGTAAATGAAATTATAGAAAATAAAAGTATCAGATATATTTCTGATTTTAGTGAAAAGGAATTTTATTGAGTGGTCATTTATATTAAAACCTACACCTTAAAAAAAAAAAAGGAAACAAACACAGCTCACAGTTTTAATTTCAATATTCCTCTGTTACAATTTTTGGTGTGACTCTTCTATTGTAAATATATAGGACATCAACATCTTTGCATTTGAATGAGATATGCAAATTTCATGGCTTAAAAGTCTTGAGTCAAGTTTGTTAAAGGTTATTCTAATTAGATAAATTATAAATGGGATAGAGTCGTGGTTTTCTAACTTTTTTAAATTGGATGAGTTATTTAAAATGAAACTTTGCACAGAAGCTCAGTATGTAAACACATCAAAGCTGAGATTCTCTGAATTCTTTTATTTTTTTAGATTACAGAAGTATGATAAAACATTTATAGGAGGCTTGGAAAATACAGAACAAGATTACATATAGTTTCACTATATATTACAATTATTTTTAAGTAGACAAATTAAGATTTTTTTTAGAGTTTCAATATCAAACTCTCAAAAATTAACAGAATGAATGAACAGAATTCTCTGTATGAATTCTGAATAGACACTGTGCCAATGTCTCCCCCCGCCTTTTCTTCAGAACATAGTTTGAGTATACATGGTCTCAGTCTTGAGTTATCTTTGGTTGACTGATCCACTAGAAGCAGTGCTTAGATACTGGTCGTCAGTGTCAGTCTCAGGATGAGGAAGGAAGAGAAACTTTAGAGACAATTAGCTGAAATTACAGGTTGTCATCTCAGGCAATGGTTTTCCTGCTCCGCTCTCCACCACTCTGAACTCCCAGGAGGAAATGAGAAATATGCAGGGACAATGTCTTTACACATTGGGAGGGCTGCTACAGGGGGCTGATGAGAATAGTTCAAAGTTATTCCTGAAGACAGATCTAGAACATAAGGGATTAAACAAAGAAGAACATTCTAAAGACGAGATTGACACTGATTCCGAAAATGTTTGAGCTAGATTTTCCTGACCCATACAAAATACTGGAGTAAAGAGCACAAAAGCCCTCATAGCATTGAATTCTGCATCTGTGGGTGATGACATATACTGAGCCTTTCTGCAATAGCTACAACTGACGAGCACTCAGCTTTTATTTTGCCACTTCCCACTATCTGTCCTAGAGGTACAGAGGGGAGTGTCACAGTGACTGGTGATGAGCATCCCCAAAGTAAATGTGTCTTTAAGTTTTCAATTCCAACCTTGTAAAAACAAATCGACCCCAAACTCAGAGTTTCTAACATACAGTATTTATTAAAGTGCCATGTTTGTTGCTTAGTCCCTAAGTCATGTCTGACTCTTTTGTGACCCTATGGACCATTGCCTCCCAGGCTCTTCTGTCTACAGGATTTTCCAGGCAAGAATACTAGGGTTGGTTGCTATTTCCTCTTCTAGGGGATCTTCCCAACACAGGGATCAAACCGGGGTCTTATTTGCTTAATTCCAGTCCTCCTTTTGGTAGTATGAAAAATATTCGCAAAAAAACCCAAAACAAAAAGGAACTCTGTAGCTTCCTCTGTAGATACTGTGCTGTGTGAGTGTGGTTTTCAGCATGTGCAGAGGCAAAAAGGACCTGCCAGTGATGGCTCCCATTGTTTCCCCCTTTCTATAAGCATCCCTTTCTTGACTACACCTAGGGGATTGCTCACAGGACAGTGAAGAAATAGGAGCATTTAGCACCCACTTGATTGGCCCTGGAGAACCAGGTAAGAAAACCCTCATGTTTATACCTGAACAAGAGTCAGAATGAAGTCTGTTCAGGGGAGGGTCAGGCCAACCTAGGACCCTACAGGGATTAAAGACTATGAAACAGTAGTTAGGTATTGTTTAATGAAGGATTGTCTAGTCAAAGCTATGGTTTTTCCAGTAGTCATGTATGGATGTGAGAGTTGGACTATAAAGAAAGCTGAGCACCGAAGAATTGATGTTTTTGAACTGTGGTGTTGGAGAAGACTCTTGAGAGCCCCTTGGACTGCAAGGAGATCCAACCAGTCCATCCTAAAGGAAATCAGTCCTGAATATTCATTGGAAGGACTGACGTTGAAGCTCCAATACTTTGGCCACCTGATGCGAAGAACTGACTCATTAGAAACGACCTTGACACTGGGAAAGATTGAAGGCAGGAGGAGAAGTGGGTGACAAAGGATGAGACGGTTGGATGGCATCAGCAACTCAATGGATATGGGTTTGAGCAAGCTCTGGGGGTTGGTGATGGACAGGGAGGCCTGGCATGCTGCAGTCCATGGGGTTGCAAAGAGTCAGACATAACTGAGCAACTAAACTGAACTGAATGAAGGACCTGATGATAAGGACCCTCAAGTAGGGAAGAGGATAGCAGTTAACCAGAGGAGGAAGGAGAAAGTAGATCAGAAAACCAGAATTCAGTGGCTGGAGTGGTTTCCAGGGTGGTGTATGATCAGTGCCAGGACCATTTGGCATGAGTGTGGGCATAGTTCAGTTCAGTCGCTCAGTCATGTCGACTCTTTGCAACTCCATGAACCACAGCACAGCAGGTCTCCCTGCCCATCACCAACTCCAGGAGTCCACCCAAATCCATGTCCATTGAATTGATGATGCCATCCAACCATCTCATCCTCTGTCATCCCCTTCTCTGTGGGCATATGAGAGAACTAAAAAAATACAATACAGCCTGTATTTTTTCATGGATACTGTGAGTCAGGCATTATTCCAAATGCTTTATACAAATTAACTCATTTGCTCCTCATAACTGATTTATAAATTATTTTTAAGCTCATTTTACAGATGAAAACTCAGAGCCAGAGATGGTGAATAAATAACTTGGCCAGATCCAGACACGTAGAAAGCTGCATACTCGTTTTCTCCCTTGAACAAGTCACCACATGTCTGCTCAGCCCAGAATCTCAGTCTCCGTGTCTGCCACCTCCTTCAAAAGCAATGACATCACCTGGCAGCTGAGCAGGCAGAGATAGAGGAGAGCAGGTGACTGACACCCAGAGGACCTAGGAGGATAAATTCAGAGAAAGCATGCCAATCTCCAGAGAACAAGATCAGTTTAGGGCCCCTTTTCCTGAACTAGAGGTTCAGAATCAGGGAGATGTGTTACCAGGAGCAGAGAATGGGATATATATACCTCTAGGTTAACTTGAGCTGAGTTGCAGGAGGTCTGTCTTGGGGTTGCTTCACTGGATCCTAAATGCAGGGGCAGGGCTGTGGGAACATTCCAGCTGTGAATCCTGGAGGGCGGCGTGCCAAGTTAGACATGGCAATTAACTAGCAAGCACTTCCCTGTCCTACGTTAGGACCTGTTTGGGGTGTGAGGAATTCACAAGGGAGCAAGATCATTCTTGCCCTGACCCTGCTCCCCAGTGAGTGGCACTGCCTACTATGTTGTCTACATTTTGTCCACACCTAATAATGCCTCTTTTTTTCAATCACAAAAATAGAAATGATCACTGATATCATTATTTTCTGAGACAAACTTTCCCATGGCAATTTCCATGGCAATTTTAATAAAACCCAAATGGAAATTCAATTTATTAAAAACATTTTTTTTCCATTTCCTCATTTTCTATTTAATTGGGACATAACATGAGTCTAAGAAGAGAGAAATGAGATGAACAGCTTAAAGCAAAATCTCTTAAATGTCAGTGAAATTGTGCAAAATGTTGCATGCCATGGATTTCCCATCCTTGGTCCATGGGGAGCTGTTTCTGGTAGGGCATGGTCCCTCCCAGGAACTCACCCAGCACCATGATAGCTAAACTTCCATGCTGGTCTGAATCAAAATCCAGTGTCCATGGATCCTTTTAAAGATAAATGTTTTCACACACCCTGCAATATGGAATTAAATTATTTTATCCTCATATTGTTTGAATATGCATCCACAAAAAACTAGATCTAAAGTCGTTATGTTTTTAATTCATACTACTTTGAAGTCAAAACAATTTAACAAGCTAAAACCAAACAAATTACCAAAGCAAAAATAATTTAAATTGTCAAGAGTTATTAATTGTGCTGAAACTAGATTGCTGCTTGCGCTAGGGCTGTGATGTGGACTATTCCTTTGTGTGTGCCTTTTCCAATCTGTTGGACTGAAGCTCATTTTTTTTTTTACCACGTTTTGGATTGCTTCAGAGCCTTCATCCCGCAGTTCAGAGTGATGTCATTTAGAGTTCACTCGGCAGGAGATCATCCTGTGCCTACTAAATCTGCCTTTGTTTTTTTCTCATTAGCCTGGGACAGTTAAAGTAGCCCTGTCTGACTGGTGACAACTCATTTGTAAATATAATTGCAAACTTGGACACTGAAATTGTGAGAAAAGATTTGGAAATAAAGCAGTTTTGACGATAGTTCAGAATATGCTATTTTAAATTATTCAGTGATTATCAATGACATTACAATTTTTTTAAAGTCTTGTAGGGAACATCAAGACCTCTGAAAACTTGTCCTTGGACTTCTGTTTATCAAAATCTATCCTAAAATAACTATGATAAAGAATTATTTCTCACCCTACATGGTTTTCATCCTCTTTCAGGTTTACTTTGGAGGAGAGAGCAGATAAAAGCTCAGGCTGGATTTCAGGTCCTCCTGTGGGAAGTTAGGTCGTGATGGCATGGATGGACATGTCCTGTGAAGTTTTCAGTTCAGTTCAGTCACTCAGTCATGTCTGACTCTTTGCGACCCCATGGACTGCAGCACACCAGGCTTCCCTGCCTATCCTGGAGGATAGTTAGTTAGTTCCACTAACTCCTGGAGCAACTCAAACTCATGTTCACTGAGTTGGTGATGCCATCCAACCATCTCACCCTCTGCCGTACCTTTCTCCTCCTGCCCCCAATCCCTCCCCACATCAGAGTCTTTTCCAATGAGTCAACTCTTTGCATGAGGTGGCCAAAGTATTAGAGTTTCAGCTTTAGCATCAGTCCTTCCAATGAGCACCCAGGACTGATCTGCTTTAGGATGGACTGGTTGGATCTCCTTGCAGTCCAAGGGACTCTCAAGAGTCTTCTCCAACATCACAGTTCAAAAACATCAATTCTTTGGTGCTCAGCTTTCATTATAGTCCAACTTTCACATCCATACATGACTACTGGAAAAACCATAGTTTGACCTGAAGGACCTTTGTTGGCAAAGTAATGTCACTGCTTTTTAATATGCTGTCTAGGTTGGTCATAACCTTTCTTCCAAGGAGCAAGTGTCTTTTAATTTCATGGCTGCAGTCACCTTCTGCAATGATTTTGGAGTCCCCCAAAATAAAGTCTGTCACTGTTTCCAGGGTTTCCCCATCTATTTGCCACAAAATGATGGGACCAGATGCCATGATCTTAGTTTTCTGAATGTTGAGTTTCAAGCCAACTTTTTTCACTCTCCTCCTTCACCTTCATCAAGAAGCTCTATGGTTCTTATTTGCTTTCTGCCATAATGAAGTCTTAGCATCTGGATAGTCAGTCAATAGAATCTAGTGGAACCAGCCTTAAAACTATGTGTAGCAACCCTGTGTTTTCCTGAAAATAGCCCTTTGGGAAACCTTGCAAAAGTCAGTGTTCTTCCTTGGCACCCCAAATTGGCATCATGTGTAAGTCCAGTACACTTACACAGTTGATGGAAGACTCACACCTTAAGGTCAGCTGTCTTGATCTATAATGAATTTTTTATTGAGTCATGAGCAGAGTTTAATAGACAGTCACTAGCTAAACCTCAGTGACTCCTCTCTGAGCCACAGTAGGTCTGCCTGTCAGGTTAGGGATGCAATAGAGCCTGTCCATGAGAGCTCCAGGTTCTACTCTGGACCTTGCCTCTTGGCCTTGATCAAGGTGTTTCTCTTGGACAGGCATCAGGGGGCTCTGCTGTGAAATGGGAATAATAGCAGCATTTGCTTTAGAAACTGCAGTGAGGACAAGGTTGGAATAAGACAGGGAAAGTGGTTGTTGCCACAGCCCAAGGAGAACAAGGACTCCTTCAATTGAGCCCCTATTATTGACGTTAATACAAAATTCGATATTTTCCTCGAGGCATGGGAAAGGTTGACTCTAGAACATAAGTTTTCAAACTTTTCTGCTGAGTAGCTAGAAGAAGTAGTAATGCCTGGGTCCCAGGAGATTCTGTTTTACTTGAATCAGGGCTGGAGGAGACACTGGGATTTTAAAAAGTCCCCAGGTAGTCCTAAAGTGAAAGTGAAAGCCACTCAGTCGTGTCCAACTCTTTGTGACTCCATGGACTGTATAGTCCATGGAATTCTCAGGGCTAGAATACTGGAGTGGGTAGCCTTTCCCTTCTCCAGGGGATCTTCCCAACCCAGGGATTGAACCTGGGTCTCCCGCATTGCAGGCAGATTCTTTACCAACTGAGCTATCAGGGAAGCCTGGTTAGTCCAATATGCAGCCAAATTTGAGACTCAGCTGCTATTGAAGAGGAACTCACAGGAGGTGCGGGCAGGTGCCATGAATACTGGAGACAGGAATCCTTGTCTGTCTGATAGTTGATCCCTCCCCGCCCAGCTCACAGTTTAGATAGAATGAAGCCAACCAGCGTGTGCTCAGTCATGTCAGACTCTGCGATCCCATGGACTGTAGCCCCTGTGAGGCTCCTCTGTCCATGGAATTTTCCAGGCAAGAAAACAGTAGCAGGTTGCCATTTCCTTCTCTATGGGATCTTCCCAAACCAGGGGTCGAACCCACGTCACCTGCATTGACAGGCAGATTCTTTACCAGTTGCACCACCTGGGCCAGATTTCAAATAAGCCTCATGGACTTCAAATGCTATGCTCTCCAGGCTCAGTACAGAGGGAAAGACCAATCCCTCAGGTTGTAGTTTTATCTCCAAGCTCCCTTGGGGGGGGGGGGGCGGAAAATGACTCCATGCAAAACCTGTTCATTTAAAATAAAAGAAATTCATTCTTCTTTTTAACTTGTTTTTTTTTTTTTAAAAACTGGTTAGTATTTATAAACATGACACTATTGGTAAAGAATCCACCTGCCAATGCACGAGACACAAAAGATGAGGCTTTGATCCCTGTGTCAGGAAGATCCCCTGGTGGAAGAAGCAGCAACCCACTCCAGTATTCTTGCCTGGGAAATTCTACAGACAGAGGAGCCTGGTGGGCTACAGTCCATAGGGTTGCAAAGAGTTGGACATAGCTGAGCACATACACATACGAAGAAAATTGGTACTTGGGGACACGAAGTCCAGAATTTGAACTACGTAGCCATGAAAAGGTGAAGGGGTGTGTTTTCCTGTAGTTTACCATCAGCCACTTTCCTTGTACCACTTAACTAAGAGAACTAAGGATTTGAGAATGTCTCTGCAACACCCCTGTCTCCTGCTCCACCTCTGGTACAAAGTCTGGGACAGGACAGGTGAAGGTCACATCTGCACTGGCGCTGAACCCCATGGCTAGCTTCTGATTTGTGAGGATTCACCCATTTCTTAGCTGTCCATTCACAGTCACCTCTTGATAACTGTGCTTTCTAAGGAGACTAAAGGAAAACATTACTGAACATTATGTGATCTACAAGTATAGCAAGATAATGGCCATGTGCAGAATGATGCATGCCTTACAAAACAGGTTTATGTATGTTTCTTCATGCTCACAGTAAGACCATAAATACATCTTTCATTTGAATTTTGTGCGGGAGAAAACAAACATGTAGAGAAGGTGATTCACTCAGTGGTATCCATCTAGTAAGTGATTGAGCAAGACTCCATGTCTCATGACAAATTCCATGTATCCCTACTGTACTGGGCTCACATCTGGGGTGAGAACCAGAGTCCCGTAGGACTTAAATGTTTCATTATCTTGCAGTGTCTCCTTTGAGAGAATCTGAATTTCTAAGATCTGTTCTTTCTCTTCTCTCCCCTCCCTAATACCCTCTTCTTTCTCTCCTTCATCCACTTTCTCATTTTCTTTCTTTGGCTTACTTTATATCCCTAGTTTTTCCCTCTTCCTGTAACAAATCTGGATCCTTCACATGTTGAGCCTCTTTTTACCCCAGTGTATTGGTCATTCTCTTTAAACACTGCTCTATTTTTCCCAAGGGAAGTGTTTCCTTGTCTGCATTGAGATGTGGTTGACTTTGGTCCCAGTGCTGTGTGACTGGAACCAAACACCCCTCTGCATTCCAGCCAACTTCTCTTCCCAAAGCACTTGATCCAGATCCCCAGCTGCCACTGCACCTGTGAGGCAAAGGAAATAATTCACGACCTCAAGACTCTTCCCATTTCTTCCAGTAGCCTTTTGGCACTTAGGTTCTTATATGGAACATTGCCCTTGATCATCGTTTGAATTTACGCTTGAAGTCTTCATGTGGTTTGCACACCTTGCTCTGGATTGGATGTCCTCCCAACCAAAGGCAGCTCTTCCTCTGGCTCCATCCTTCCATCCATCAAGCTCCCCCTAATTGAGGCACAGACCCTTTTTGTGGTAGGATATCCTTTCCCTCTCGTTCAGGAGTGCTCTGTCCTACTCAAGAGAGCTTTCATGAGGAAGAGAAAACATCCAACTTCTTTTATGGATCAGTCATAAAATCTGGCATATTTTAACTCATGCTGTGAGTTTGTTTTTTAAAGTAACTTTATTATTTTTGGCTGTGCTGTGTCTTCACTCCTGCATGGACATGTCTCTAGTTGTGGAGACCGGAAGCTACTCTAGTTATGGTGTGATGGTTTCTCATAGCAGTGGTTTCTCTTGTTGCAGAGCGCAAGCTCAGTAGTTGTGGCACATGGGCTTAGCTGCTCCACGTGGCCTGTGGGCTCTTCCCAGTTCAGAGACCAAACCTGTGTCTCTGACATTTGCAGGCAGATTCTTTACCACTGAGCCACCAGGGAGGTCCAAGTTTAATTATTTTAAGATTGAGGGTCATTTCTTCATCAGAATGTTAAGAAATTATGCTATTGATCTCAACTTTCAGACCAAGAAGGTAAATACTGGGCTTTCTACAAAACTCTCAATTTCATGATAAACTTTTTTTTTTTTTTTTTTTTTTTTAGAGAACATGGGTTCCCAGTGGTAAGATTATGATAACAATCATTTGAATTCGACCAGACTTTAATTTTTATATTTTTCATGTAGAGGATTACTTTAGCTTCTGAATAATTTGAACCAGTTTTTGGTTTGTTGTATTCAGTGAAGAAAACCAGTTTAGAGTTCTTCCCCACCCCACCCCACCACTTTTTTTTTTTTTTTTCATTTATATCAGTGGATTATGTGCTTCACAAAAAAATGTCTATCTTATATGGAAATTGAGGGTTAAAGTTTTATAATTTGAGCTTGATAATATCAGACTTGCATTTGAAATTGCATCTATTCCATGTTCCTGAGTTCTGGCATGTTTTCTATCAGCTATTTTTGCATAGTTTAAAGATTTAAAGAGAGTCAGTCCCTTATCTAGCTTCATTTTTCTCAACTGTAAGAAACTGGATTTGAATTGGTTCATGGTCAATGGCCTTTTCAGGTCCAACAGTCTCTTTTATGTTAGCTCCAAATTGCCAGTCTAAAAACATTGGGTATTAAACTTGCAAAACACAATGATTTAGTGTAAATATCTTGTATATCTCATCTTTCTGTGATTACTCAAAAGGACCAGAATGTAAAGCTATTTCCCTAAGTAGGTAAATAATTGTTTCTTAGTCCAGACAAGGTCATGATTTTTCCTTTTTTTTTGTTTTCTGTTTAATAATGACTCAGAGGATTTATATATACACACACAGACACAGACACACACATATATATATATGAACAGGCTCATGTAATTTTAGAATTAATTCCTTTTAAAGCTTAACTGTTTTTAGGGTAGATTCTCAGTCATTTCAATATACAAGGATGCTTCACTCCTGATTATAAGCTCAAGAAATGTTGAAACAGGATTCAGACCTATTCACATTTGAAAGATTCTTCATAAACTTATTTTTACCAGATAGCTCTGGGATTCTCCAAAGCCTGTAATTGCATTAAGTGGAGGGCAGCTCTTTTTTGGAAATCCTTGCTGTCTCTGGTTCTCTCTCTCTCTCTTATCAAGTTACCTTCACTGTGAATACCTGCATTTCATTAAAGCAATCAGCCATGCCCTTATGCATCCCTTGCCTTATTTAACATTCAGGAGGTTAGAGGGTTGATCACTCAGCAAGAACATACAATCTTGTGAGTCATGGGGGTTTCTCAGAACCTTTAATTCTCAGAAGTCCTTAATTTGAAGAGACAGTACACTAATGTTCTAAACAAGTTCCCATGAGTGCTCTATCTGCTCTTATTAATACAAGGTAAATCACTCACTCTGTTTCCACTTACTCCAAATGGGAAGTGGACACAATTCCTGTCTCTATCATCCAGAAGACACGTGATCTTGACCACTTTCCACCTCTCCCTTCAGAATCCATAGCACACCATCTTGGACCAATGATGTGGGGAAGTGGGGCCATATCTGCTCGCTACATGGAGTTGAAAGAGCTTTTCCTGCATGTCTGCATTTCTCCTAATGCAGGTATTCAATCTACGGCAAGTGAACTCAGACTTCCCAAGTGTATCCAAACATTCCTCACTGGCAGGTGTGAGGATCTATCTTATTATTAAGATAAATATTTTTGCTGAAAATATCTGCAGGCTATTTTGTATTCCCAGAGCATGGCGTACCCAGGACTCAATGGCATTATTGTTCATTGTCTGCCTCTCCTAGGAGACTCTGATCTGAGGACAGTAGCTCCGTCATGTTCATTTTTATGTCCTGCAGCTCCTCATATAGCTCCTAAGGTTGACTGACTCACTGACTCGTCTGGTGAGACCAAGTGAGGGACAGTCCTTAGCTCCATTTATATGAGGGACACCAAGTGTTTTACCAAAGATTCTAAAGTAGTAAATTGCCCCAATGGAATTAACCCCATATATCCTGGTAACTTAATTAGTTACACCAAAACATTTGTTTACACTATAACCATACTACCCACTGGCTTCCCTGGTGGCTTAGCAGTAAAGAATCTGGCTTCAGCACAGGAGAAGCAGGTTCAGTCCCTGGGTCAGGAAGATCCCCTGGAGGAGGGCATGGCAACTCATTTCAGTATTCTTCCTTGGAGAATCCCATGGACAGAGGTGCCTAGCAGGTTAAAGTCCATAGGGTCGAAACGAGTTGGACACAATTGAAGCAACTTAGCACATGTTCAAACTATCAATAAAAGAGAAGCATATGTGGGACAAAAGGAACTTGAAGCTGGAACTTAACAAATGGATAAAAATTTTTAAAACTTCTACCAGTATAGGGAAGATGGAAGAAAATACCAGAGAGTAAAAACTGAGGTTTGGGGTGCAGGGGCGGAACTTGGATATGGACTTGGTACATGTAGGAGTGAGTGATTCATTTTGTTTAATTGGAGTTAAAGTCTAAGCTGGGAAAAAGTAGAAATACAGATAGTTAGGTAGATTTGGGTCTGATTTTGAAGGGTCTTGAATGTGAGATGCCAGTACCCAAAACTGGTATAGAACAACTATAAATTGCAATGTTTTGTGACAGTTTTTTACATTTGGCTTATACTTATTGACATTTAAAATGCTCCTGTAGATATTATAAGTTTTCATCTTTTTAAATTACCATGTGAGGTAGGAAAATGCTAGATGACTTTATGAGCCTGAAGCTGGATCCTCAATGTGCTTTCAAGTTACACCATCCTGTCACAAGTCACAAGGGAAGCCCAAGAATACTGGAGTGGGTAGCCTTTCCCTTCTCTGGGGGATCTTCCCAACCCAGGAATCGAACAAGGGTCTCCTGCATTCCAGGCAGATTCTTTACCAACTGAACTATCTATCAGAGTAGCCCACAGTGTTGGTTAAGTTATAATTAAATAAACTTCCCATTCTCAGGACATATAAATGCTCAACTGCAACATGTTTTTTAGGAAGAATTTTGGCAATAGATACCCAAATGAGTGGGCTTCCCTTGTGGCTCAGCTAGTAAAGAATCTGCCTGCAATGCAGGAGACCTGGGTTTGATCCCTGGGTTGGGAAGATCCCCTGGAGAAGGGAATGGCTACCCACTCCAACTTTTTATCTATTTTAAGGCCTTAGTAACACAGGTTTTATAATCAAACATTCAAAATTGCTACATCATGGAAGTGACCTGGAATGGGAGTGACCTCCCACAGTGTCTGCCTAGGTGGGACCTTGCACAAGGATTGATCTGGTTCCATGCTGTGAGGATAGGGTAAAGGGTCCTGAGAGAGTCCACAACAACCAAGGAGGCTGAGACTTGAGGCATACAGTGGTGCTTCCTGAGTAGTGCAGAATGGTCAGTTGTACATAGTTAGGTACAAATTTTCTGTATTTCAACAATTAGTCTTGCCTTACTTTGAGCACTGACCAAAAGTTGGCCCTACAAAAATACAAGTGGTGAAAATGCATGCAGTGGACATCGTCACAGGGTGTTGATAATACCAAGGGAACAAGTGCTCATCTTTAGGGGAATGGTTCAGAAAATTGTGGTCTATTCAGAAAATATGCTAGTCTGTGGCCATTACACATGGTTTAAAAATAGTGATATACACTTGTTAACATGCAGAAGTATCTGCAATATTGAATGAAAAAATTACTTCATGTGGATAGTAAAAAATGTGAACATATTCCAGATAGCATCACCGACTCAATGGACATGAATCTGAGCAAACTCCAGGAGACATGAAGGACAGAGGAGGCTGGCACACCGCAGCAGTGCATGGGGTCACAAAGAGTTGGGCATGATATAGCAACTGAACAACAAACAAAAACCTGTATTAGTTATCCAAGAGGAGATGTTGAGACGTCTGTCTGATATTTGTATCTGAAATTCACGGGGGACGGGTCAGAATTGGTAGGAAGATGGTAATTAAAGACAGGAAACTGACTAAGATCACTTAAAGAATGTGAGTAGAAAAGGGAAGTATGTTTGATGCAGGATACAGGATACTTGGAGCTGGTGCACGGGGATGATCCAGAGAGATGATATGGGGTAGGAGGTGGGAGCGGGTTTCATGTTTGGGAACTCATGTACACCCGTGGTGGATTCATGTCAATGTATGGCAAAACCAATACAGTATTGTAAAGTAAAAATAAAAATTAAAAAAAAAAAAAAAGAAAGAAAATGGAGGGGAGGGGGCAGGGCACAACTTTTAAAAGGATGACATAACCTGAGGATACGACATAAACTGATTAGAACCAAACGGGTCCAAGGTGGCCAATGAGTCGACTTCCACTAGACTTTGAGCCTCAGTTTATACTCATTGTAGCACATCAGCGAGCTAAATGACACACCCACAGGGCCCATGACAGTTCGAAGGCCGACCTTAAAGGTCAAAAAGTGGGTGGTGGCCCAATTCCTGGACATTCCCACCCTTTACCCAAAATAGCTGGAACACTCCTCCCACTCATTAGCCTATGAAATTATCCACCCTTATAAAATCTGACAGCCCCATACCCTAGGGCTGCTCTCACCTTCTGAGACGGTCTGTGGAGTGTGTTTCTCTCTAAATAAATCCACTTCTTACCTATCCCTTTGTCTCTCACTGCACTCTTTCTGTGATGAGATATCAAAGAGCTGCGTTAGGTCCTGAGACCAGGTGCATGATTTCAGTTACAGACCATAGGTTCAAGTCCCAGCCTGGGTTTTACTGGCTTTGAAGCCCAGCCCATGGGTTTAAGTCCCAATCTGAGTTACATGGTTTCACATTCACCTCTGAAGGCCATGCTGTCTTGCCTGTCTCCTCAACTCTGTTATTGTATCATGGAAGAAGCCACTGACAGAAACAAATGGGCATGGCTATGTTCCAAGAAAACTTTGTCTACAAAAAGGAGGCAGCAAGCGAATTTGGCCAGCAGCTCAGATTTGCCACCCCTGGAGAAGATGAGAAGGAATAGAAACAGTGGTTAAAGGCAAACAGGCCGACTGTGGTGTCATAGAAACCAGGAGAAGATGCTTTAAGATGGAAAGAGTAGCCTATCAAGTGAAATTGAGGAGAATGAAGGCTGAGCACGAAAGCTTTCAGCTGCATGGGTCTGTGTGGCTTGTGGAATGCACGATTGTTTTCCACAATATCCTGAGGCTGTGACTCCTGCCTTGCAGTGTCCTCCACCCCAAATCCCCTTCATTTGATGAATCCCTGCTTGTTCTTTTTTTAACTTTTCTTTTAATAAATGAAAGATTCTTTAAATTCTACAGGCTTTATAATTTTCAAAAGTTTCACACACATGATTTCACACAATAGTTCCCCTTTTTTTCCTTTCTTTTGGTCCTCAATAATAACTTGACCCCAGAAGCCTTCTTCTATAGTAGACAGAATAACAACCCCCCAGAGAGCTCCACATTGTAATCCACAGAGCCTGTAAATATCTTACCTGTTACCTTGCAGATATGACGGAGTAAGGATCTGCTTACTTAAGTAATGGAGAGACTCTTCTGGATTACCTGTGCCCTGGATTACCTGGGCCCTGTGTCACCACAGGGGTCCAGGAAGAGCTTGAACCATGTCCCTCCAAATTCACATGTTGAAATCCTATCCCCAAGAATCTCAGCACAGGACCTTATCTGAAAACAGAGTGATGGAAGATGTAACTTGTTAAGATGAGGTCATACTTGAGTACACTGGTCCCCTAACGCAGTAAGACTTTGTTTAGTCACTCAGTTGTGTCTGACTCTTTGCAACCCCAAGGACTGCAGCACACCAGGTTCCTCTGTCGTCCACCATCTCCTGGAGTTTGCTCAAACTCATGTCCATTGAGTTGGTGATGCTATCTAACCATTTCGCCCTCTGCTGCCCCCCTCTCGTTTTGCCTTCAATCTCCAGTATGACTGGAACCCTTATAAATGAGGGAAATTTGGACACAGACAAACATATATGGAGAGAAGGTCGTGGGAAGTTGGAGGCAGAGGTCAGAGTCATGTTCCTGCAAGGCAAGGGATGCCAAAGATTGCCAACAAACCATCCAAAGTCAGGTGAGACCCCTGGAACAGATTCTTTCTCATAGCTCTCAGGAGAAACCAACCCTACTAGCATTTTGACCTTGGAATTTTGAAGATGGAGGAAATGAACTGTGAGCTAAGGAAGGAGGCCAGCCTCTAGACACTGAATTCTCCCCTGGAGCCTCCAGAGAACACTGTAGCCCACCCTGCTCCCTTATTTTAGCCTAGAGAGACCTATGTTGGACTTGTGGCCTACAGACCTTCATGATAGTAAATCTGTATCATTTTAAGTCACTAAGATAGTGGTAATTTGTTAGAGCATCCAGAGAAAACTAAAATACTTCCCAAGCTTCAAGCCCTTCATATACATTCCCAGCACAAATCTGTCACTCTGGATGGACCAGGAATATCTCAGAGGCAAGTGCCAGGTTTTACTCATATTCTGATCCTTAAAATAAAATACATACTTAGTAAATAAACATAAGTAAATGTATGTTGAATGACTTACATCTTTCACCATGTTCTTCACTGCTTTTTCTGCCTGACTATAAGCTACTCAAGTTTTAATTTTCTGGCTTTGAAACTCATTTTTCTTTACATTGCTTAATCAACTATATTTCATTTCATTGGATTACTTTAAACTGTCCTAAGCTCTTTTGAAATTCAAAACAAAAACAAAAGACTTTGAAGACCCAGGAAGAAATAGGACCCATTAGGCAAGTGTCTTTAGCAGAAAGTTGTAACGTGAAGGCACTTGACCTAATTTGCAGCAAATCACTCCTGAATATATTGCAGTGGGCAGATTTGAATTGGCAATTTCATGGGAGGAGATGAGCTGAGCTGATCCTTACCCATCTGCAAATCTATTTACTCTTATAGGTGAAATAATAATAAATTTCATTACAGTTTATTGAGGACTTCTAATGGTTACAGATATGTTTATGAAGTCATTGATTTTTTTTTAAATATTGCAACTGCAAGCCTGGCTCTTCATGTCCTTGTGCTAAATATTCCTAAGTATGAATAATACTCTACTAAGCACTGAGTTAATTATGGATTCTCCAGGATGTCCTTAAGCTTGCAAGATCAGCAGCAGCCTTGCCACTGAGTTGAACTGTGTTGAAATTTATCTCTGCAACAGAAGAATCCCTCATTTCAGACAATGGAGAGTCAGCTGATAGTTACAATTATGTCCAACCCAACCACATAAAAGCTCCATTGTAACAACAAGTGCTGAATATTGTGTGGCTGTAACCCAAACATTTCTCAAAGTTATACATGGTGGATCTTTATACTTTATTTCATTTAATCCTCCCCATAGTCCATGGGATTGCAAAGAGTCAGACACAACTGAGTGACTTTCATTTCACTTCACTGTATATGACTTGGCTATTCTTAACACTTATTTGTAGGTAAGGAAAACCAAAGATAAATGTATGGAAAAGACTTAGCCAAGGTCATGTAGAAAGTTAGCAGTAGATCCAAAACCTGTTCAGGAACCTCTGACAAAAGTGATATTTGCTACTAATTCATTGGAAGGACACAGACTCCATGAGAGAGTAAACTCATTCTCCTACCCCAGTATGATTTGTCTCTCAAAGCCATAGACTCTTGCTTTTCAGATTTGGAAGGGATATTTGATCCAATCTCCCATGTCTTGGCAGGTGAGCCACCTTACTGAAGCACTTACCATAGGTCAGTGAAAGAGAGAATGAGAACCAGAACGCAGATTCCTCTGCCCTCCCTTTGCTTTCCTCAGCAACATACGTAGACGAGAGTTACAGCAAACAGTGTATCACCCAGGGCCAAACAGTGAAGAAATCAGCATAAAGTGTGCACCGAGTTTGCTGGCTTCAGTTCAGGAAGAATTCTTGGACACAGCAGGCTAAGAAGGAAGCAACCAACCAACCAACCAAATGGAAGGATAGCTACAGAAGTAAAGGATGGCATACGTTTACCTTATTCATATAAAATTATCAATAAATATCACGCAGGGCTAGACACATGGGTAAACTGGGCCATAGTACAATGGCGTAAGAGGGGAATGGCAGGAATGCATAAGAAGATATTTGTATGATTGGCTCCTTCTGCATGGAATGTATTTTCCTAACCTCACCCCTTCTTCTTCCTACAATATTACTTATCCTTCAAGGCCCAAACCAAAGATCACTTTTGTCAATGACCCACTATGATCTTCCCTTGGCAGGTAGAAGTTCTACTCCAAACACACTTTATCCATTTCAGTAAAAAAGCCTACATCTGGGACTCACTCAATGTCAGTGAGTTGGCAGGTGAAGGATTCTGAAGGGCAGAGATGCTATGTTTTTCACATCCTGTGATAGCCTGCAAGGTCAGGAGGAAACAGAATAAGAGATGACCCTGGAGCTGGTGGAAAGGAGAAGTGTCTAAAGATGTGATGGAGTGGAATGGGGTATTCATAAGAAAATATTTGATCAATTGACCAAGCTGAAGAAAGAAGATAGAAGTTGGAACCAAGTGAGATGCTGAAAACGAGCAGATCTGGTTTCAGCTGCAGGAAGGCTCAAAGGCTTAACCACTTTTTGAGCAGAAAGGTGGTCCTAGGAAGATGGGCCTGGAGTGAGCTGTGTGGTTGATGAGGCCGGGTGGCCTGGGATCTGAATAAAGAAGATGGACATTTGGTGGTATTTCTTTGATGTTTCTGAAATGTTTAGCACAGCCAGAATAGAAACAAGACAGATATGTGTAAGGATCTGGTTGCTCTGAATCCCACTAGAGCCCAGCATGTAGGTCATCAGTATGTGCTCTGGAATGTTCAGTACCTAGATATCTTCCATTTCTCCCTACTGTCTGTCCTTTCCATACTCCACCACTGCTCCCCACAGATGCAGGTACTGCTGTCCATCTTTGCATCCCTTTCTGATGCTGTTTTCATTCCAATCATCTAAACACACACTGAGCTTACTTCCACCCCAAATACCTTTCTGGTCCTTGCTCAATTACCTGGAATGCTCCTAGTGGGTATCCATATGGCTTGCTCCTTCACTTCCTTCATGCTTTCCCTCAAATATCCTTTTAATCCACAAGGTCTTTCCAAATATTAAAATGAAAAAAGCAAATCATCCTTCTAGCCACCTTAACTCTCTTCATTCTTATTATCATGCTTCACTTTTCAACACAGTTTCATCATCTGACTTCCTACCTACTTACCTATTTAATTTCTTTCTATCTTCCTCCCAGTAGCATGTAAGTTTCCTGAAGGCAAGGACTTATTCATTTTGTACTTTGATGTATCCAAGGCCTGTGGCCATTCTTGGGTCACTGTAGGCTCTAAAGGAACATAAGTTGAATGAAGAAACCAGAATGCTATACTCCTTCTAGCTACAAAAAGTCACTGTTCAGAAAATTGATGCTACCTGGCTCCATCTACATCCATTTCCTTAACACCAGCTTGAATCTAAATGAAATTCACTGCCTATTTGAATACAATGTGTGTTCAGCTGCTGAAATTTCAACCCTTCAGTTACTCCAAAAGCCCTGAATTGTAGATTTTGCTTCTCTTTCTGTATTAATAAATCCCATCATCCACTGAGGCTGAGCCCACCCAAGTTATCACAAAATGTGGGTCTGATGCTTAATATCTCTTTTCTAAAAGAATTGGAAGAAGACAGCAGAAAGCACCAGTTGGAAAGCTCTCATGGCATTTCTGCAACCATTCTAGCTCATTTTGGTTGGAAGCTGATAAAGATTGACTACCTTTATGTGGTAGCAATTCATCATGCTTAGAGTCTCTTTCTTTTGAACATCAATCTTATAAATTTACCAGAAGACATAATAGTGTAAATATATTATTCATAAACTAGAGTGAATCCCCACTCACCATCATAACCATTTTGACAATAAATCATAATGTGTAAACGGTCTTTTCTTTGTAATTTTTTTTCTCATTTGGAGACTCAACAAAATACATCTATAAACAGAACAAAGAGCAGCAGAAAGAATTCTCTGAGCAAGAGCCAAAACTCATAAAGAGGAATCTGGATTAAATGCACAAACAGGAGGGAACACTGTTGAATTGAGATGATTTTTCTTTTCTGAGCTGCTAAACCATTTAAAAGTTTTTGATATTGTATCTTTTACTTGTACCAAAAGCTACAGTTATTCTATGCCACTGAAAATTCTGGATAAATGCCACATACCTAATAATTCAAATAGTTAGAGGGTAAGTCTACTGATTATAGAAAGCAGCTCAGGACTTCCCTGGTGGTCCAGTGGTTAAGATTTTGTAACACAGAGAGTGCGGCTTTGATTCTCAGTTGGAGAGCTAAGATCTCATATGCCTTGGGACCAAAAAACCAAAACATAAAAAGGAAGCAATAATGTAATGTAAAGACTTTACAAATGATCCACATTAAAAAAAAAAAAAATCTCTAAAAAAAGGAAAATATCCTACTCCAGGTGACCTTCCTGACCCTGGAATCAAACCCACATCTCCTGCATTGGTAGGCGGATTCTTTACCACTGAGCCACTAGGGAGGCCCTGAACTTGGGATAGAAATCTCTGATTTGCCTGTTTGGTTTATTTTTATAACTCATATCAGCATTTAGCAGCCATCACAAAATTCAGATCAATGACTTTCTCAACACATAGAGTTCATGTGCAAGTCAAAATATCAGATTGAAGTAACTTGAAACCGCATGGTGTGATCCTGGTGTGCAGTACAGAAATGACCTGTATCTAAACACTTCAGTGGATGACATCTGGGTTTGGGGACTATTCTCTCTCAATGAATGAAACTGATGTTAAGAATTCTTTGGGTTGATGAGATGATATTTCCCTTGGTATGTCCTGATATTTCCAACAGGCATGAAATAAGCACAAATAGGACCACTCTTCTGCTTTGTTGTCTAATTTGTCAATTCTATCAAATAATTCTTTCAGAAAAGATGATCAATCAATAAAACTACAGAAGTAATTAAAGACACTGTCAATACAGTTTCCAAAGGACTGAAGGAAAGAGTTCAGAGAATAAATTTCTTGAAGCTGCTACTGAGCTATTTTCATGAACTTGGAAAAAATGAGTTAATCTGTCAGAAATGAGGGCTCTAGAGCTGTAAAATGGGCTGGCAAGGTTGAATTTTACTTCAATGTGCTTTTTATAGATGCTGTGACATTATACAGAAAGAGTTTGGACATGGAAGAACACCATATATATTGTACTACAAATAATGATCGGTGTTGTTGTAAATAAGAAGTGAGGTAGACTTAGTCATTTAAAATCTCTGGGGCTGAGATGTACCCACAGTAGAAGAGGAAAGCAATCTGTGCATGTCTGATTCTCAGAATGGCTGGAAAGCTCAAATGATAACATGTTTTGGAAAGTACTTTGCAAATGATAATGTTTGGCAGAGTAGTTAATGCCAGTATCTCCTCAGAGGCACTGTCTTAAGAAGTTGCATGTTTCAGACCTTTTAGAACCAGAAGTTATGATCAGCGCTCAGGCTTTCTCTCCTTTCGTTACATGTTTGGTCATCATTACTCTGTATATTTAATTGAGAACAAAACAGGAAGAGGGTAGACCAGAAGTAAATGCTGCCATTAGATACACAGCATAGTTTGAACAGAGCAGAAAATAGAAGGACATGAGCAGACTAGGTGCCACTTAATCTGCATATGGTCAAAAATAAATGCTGGGGCCAGAATTCAAGCCCAAATCAGTCCCCTGAGAATCTGTACTTCAGAAGACATTAAGGGTCACCGTATTATATCACCTTACTTTGCAGATCAAGAAATCAGAGATTAGAGAGAGAAACTGATTTGCCCAAGGTCACACAGCTGACTGCTGCTGCTGCTGCAGCTAAGTCATTTCAGTCACGTCCAACTCTCTGGCTCCCCTGTCCCTGGGATTCTCCAGGCAAGAACATTGGAGTGGGCTTCCATTTCCTTCTCCAATGCATGAAAGTGAAAAGTGAAAGTCAAGTCGCTCAGCTGTGTCCAACTCTTCGAGACCCCATGGACTGCAGCCTACCAGGCTCCTCTGCCCATGGGATTTTCCAGACAAGAGTACTGGAGTGGGGTGCCATTGCCTTCTCCATGACCAGCAGAGACTAAAACCCTAATATCCAGACCCTGTCGCATGCCTTTGGTCAGGTGCCTTTGCTCTGGGTTGGACTGTGGCTAAAGCTCCATTTCAGGCTGAAGGGCACATAACTAGACACAAAGCCACCCCTGCTTCCTGCCTTAAAGAGACTCTCAATTTAGCAGTCTCACTTTGAAAATATGCCTCATGTGAAACCCAGGATGGCCTCTTGCAACTCTGACTCTTTTTCATATCACGTGTATCCATTTTCTGTGTATGGTGGGTGGGGAATAGTGAAGGTGAGGGTAACTCAGGAAGTCTGAATTAGAACCTAGTTATTTGTGATTTTTAAAATTCACAACAGGTGATTCTGACTCACTGCCATGGATGATAATCACAAATGAGCTTTTTTTTAACATTTATTCATACTATAATAATTTCTTATAATTATTTACACTATAATTATTTCTCAGTTTTGTATCCTTAGAAGACTCTGGAGTAGGACTAGATATTATTGTTTTTCAGTGCACCAGAAAAAGTTATAGTCTTTTTAAGCCATTTGCCAAGAATCACACTGTGCATTTGTGTCAGAACAGGAGCTAGGGTGTCTCCTGACCAGACCTCATTTCACTCCTTTCCATAGTGCCTACCATATTTTTTATGCCCTTTCCTACTATACCTAAGTATGCTGTTGCTCAGAAAAGAGCAGCAAAGATGTTAAGAAGTATTTGTTCTTGAATACCCACCATATGCATTTACCTCACCAGTCCAAGACTGGACCCTGATTTTCCCCCCAGAATGCAAAGAGACAATCAATCTGTCAAAGCTGAACCCACACCATGTCATTTAATTAATTTACAGTGAAAAGTACAACCAGCAGGGAGAGCAGCTCTTCTTTTGACAAACACTTTTTATCCCTCGTAGAAGAGTTAACTGGTAAGTCAAATTTTAGCCAGATACTTATTTCTCATGAAGAAACAGAAAGAGAGAGAGAGGAAGTAAGTGTCAAAGCTAAGCACCAAATAACATTAAACTATGACTGTCTGGTACGTGTTAAGCTACATTAGAGACACACCAGACAAGATGAACCCTTGACCTGTATCCTGGGTAGTGCTTGGATGGGTACAACCAGTGGACAAAACTGCTTGAGGGGAATAATATTTTCATATTGTATCTCCAGTTGGCCATGCAATAATACTCAGTAAAGGCTTGTTGATTGTTGGAATAAAAAACAATGTCTCAGACATTGGTCTTCCATGCTTTGAATCCATCTATACCACTTAATCTACACCATCTTAATCATATGCACTGTTGTATATATGATTCTTCTTCCTGCAGCAAAATGCCCAAAATGCTTCTTTTACTTTATTGCAGTCGGTCCCTGCTGCTGTGACAAAATGCAATGAACTGACTGCCTTATACGGAAAGTTCTTACAGCTCTGGAGGCTGGAAGTCTGCGATCAGGGTGCTAGCCTGGCTAGGTCTGGTGAGAGCTCTCTTCTCGGTTTGCAGGCGGCCACCTTCTTGTTCTGTCTTCACATGGCAAGGAATATGGAGTGGACAGAGTAAGCTCTCTAATCTCTCTTCTTTATAAGAGCACTAATATCATCATGAGGGCTCCAACTTCATGACCTAATTACCTTTAGGGGGCAGGGGTAGGGAAGGTGGTTTAGGGTTTCAACAAGAGACTCAAAGATGCAACATGCCTTCCATACCTGCCTCCTTTCTTTCTCATCCTCTACTTGACTTTACAAGTCCAATCAGGAGCTTTGTTGTCTCCTTAAGCCAACAGCTACTTTTGGATTTAATATCTGCCTTTTAACTATAACATTCCCTCCACAGCATATCAACAATATTTCAACATCTGGCTTTGCCCGAGGAGACTTTTGGAAAAGACTCAACGGGAATGGCAGGGTTGAGGAATTGGTCAGGCTCACCTTGAAGTTGTCATTTTATAAATGTTTATTCAACAAAAGAATGCCAGCATGGGTTAATTGCATTTCACTTTGGATGAGAAAAGCTAAAATCCTTATATACAGTAAATCTAGAATTATTTTGCTAGCAAATAACACACTGCCCTTTATTTCCAGAGATCTGTCTGAATAATGGAAACATGACATTACTATATTATTCCCAAGGATATAAGAGATAGATTAGATATAGACATGTATACATATTTATTGCATTCAAATAAAATAATTTTGCAGCTTCTGAGATACATGAGAGTATAAATGAATCACTCAAACATGTCTGAAAGCATATGAACGATTTATATCACTTCCAAAATACAAAATATTTCAGAAGCACTACTATCAAATTAAGACATTGCTCAAATGATTATTTTCTGATACAGTCCAAGAGATTGGTTAGTATTTTAACATGGAATATAATTTCCAACTAACCTGTATCTCATATTGGAGGATCTTAATGGGAGTCCATAGACTATATGAGTGAATGAATGAATAAGCCAATGAGGATTTTGTTCTTTTTTGGCCCTTTAAGCAGACTGAAGCCATTTGAGTGGAAAGAGCCCCTTTCTGGGACTGGGAGGGGGCAGATTCCTCTGCACAGGAAAGAAAAGCTCCCTGATGAGGCAGTCATCAGTGTACATAGAGACAGTCTGAAAAGAAACCCTGATATGAAGTCAGTGCAGCACACATATCATCCCTTTCCATCTCCCAGGAACGCAATGAGTAGGCAGTTTGGTTCCCTTTTACAGGCGAGTGAAATGGACTCAGTGTGATGAAATAACCTACTGCTTACTCTACAGCAGTGGAATGGCTAATCTTGGACTTGAATCAGCCCACCTGTCTGATTCTAAGACTCATGCTTTTCAACACTCTGCTGACTCCTGTTCTCTGCCTACCCACCCCCCAGAAGGATTAGGTAGGACAGCAGAGCTTCCTAGACCAGAATGACTTGTTTTGCAGGAAGCCTTCCAAAAGAGGAAAGTCAGAGCTCTTTCTCACTTCTTATCTGATTAATCCAAGAATGGAGAGACAGAAGAGGTGGGTAAGACTGTTGGTTTATACTCACCCCGTTCTAGCCAGCAAGCTGTCAGCATGTATGCTATGATTAGTTGAAGATTATATCTGTATTTTAAAACCTGGGTGTGACCTCATCAGGGAGATCAAAGGCAGCTTTGGGGACTTAATGCTGTTCTAAAAACGTCAAGGGAGTGGCCTTTAATTAAGGAGTGAAACTCTCAGCAATACAATAGTAATGAGACCTTTGAAGTTTACAGAGCATGTTTCGTGTTTGATCTCATTTGTCATAAAACAAGAAATCACCATTTGCCAAGAGATTCCTGTGTTTCCAGCACCATGAGGGGGGAAATCACGTGCTATTTCACAATATACAGGAAGACAAGCAGGTCAATATCAGGACACCTGTCTTACCAACGTTGATGCTGAGGGCCAGAGAGCAGAGAGAGGTACCTTCTTCCCCGTTCACTGCCCTGCACTGTGCCAGCTGCCAAGAGCTGCTGTCTCTCCTCTATCCCTTCCCAACTAATTTCTCATTCTTTCTAGAATTAAATGAAAAAATATCAGTTCTCACAATCGAAAACCTGAGCTTATGTCTCACAAGTCTGTTTTGTCTCAACATGATTGGAATTAACCTAAAACTGAGAAACTACCTAGGAACAGTTGGACACATTTCATAGGCAAGATTCCAGTGTGGAAATCAAATGTGAGTGACTGTTATGAATTTGGGAAGTTGTGCACAATCTGGAAAAACAAAACAAAACAAAACTGTGTTTCCATTCTGAGAGATCTAGGCTAGATATGAGAGGGAGTGAGCTACTTAAAATAGACACAGTGTATAGAATAAAATTTCCTGTACTTCCTGGTGGCTCTTGTCCAATCAACAAGACATGGGGGAGAGGGGTGGTTATAGTCTTGGATGGATTTTATGGATGCAAGGATCCGTCCCACATTCCCCCGAAATGTCCTTCCATTCCCAAATGTAGTCACAGGTACAAAGCAATGTTTTCATGAGGATGGCACACATAGTATTGTATCAATAGAAAACAAAACTGACCTTGAATGATACTGATCAATGTGCAAGTCTGAAGTCTCTTACCAGTTGAGTGGATGACTGAATGAAGTAACTTCTTCCTCTCTCACGCACCATCTGCAGCAGCATCCCCCTGCTGCCTCTTCCATGAGGTTGTTATGACACTGAAGGAAAGAACACACAATCGCTAATCATCAGAAAGAAGGCAAAATAGGTGGGATTGTTCATTTTTGCAAACAGTTCCCCAAGCCCTGCAATAAGCTTCAATTTTTAAAAGACTTGAACCATTGATGGGTCGAAAAAACACAATAGAACAGGGTCAAGAAAACTTGGGAGAAAGCAAGAAAATGTTCTCTTGAGAAAAATGTTTCTGGCCTAAGAGGAAAGGATTTAAGTTTTTGAATAAGATAAACATGATGATGAAAGGATAGGCTGGCTTGAATCAAGGGTATTGTATTAAAAGTGACTAAGAAAAAGCAGAATGACTTAGAGTCAGCACTGGCTCTTTGTCACTGGAACTGTTAAGGAAAACTAGATGTTTATTCATCAGAAATGTGACAAAAGGAATTCCCACCTTTTGAGAGATGCTCAGGCATAGAATTTAGGCTCTCCTTGCATTTTAAGACTTGGTGAAGGACCATAAAGTACAAAAGGATCAACGAAAAAGTGTGTTATCAGTGATCCAGATAGAAGTTTAGGAAAACTCAAGTTCACATTAAATATATAGATGGATTTAAAATAATCCTCTTGATATTGAGAAATGATCACTTGGGTAGTATGTGGTAGAACACAGGGGAAGAAGGGCAGGTGATACAATCATTAACTGGTTGTATGACCATAGGCAAGATATTTCATTTCATTAAGCCTTGGTCTCCTCATCTCTAGGAAGAAGGGGTTGGATTCTTCAGGAGAATCTCTGGCTCTGACAATCTAGAATTTTCCTCTCCCATAAATGAGGGGTGGCCAGAAAACAGAATCATTCCTTTGAAAGAAGAGTTTTCTGTGTATTAATGAACATTAAACCTAACTTTGGGATTATCACATCTCTCTCTGTAAACAGCAAAGAACTGGGCATAAGGGGGAAATTGAGCTAAAAAGAGAAAGGAAAGATAATCATTCATATCTTTGTTGCCATATAGCAAAGAAGATCATATTAACTGTCATTACTCTTAATGCTATCTTCAAAATGACAAGACCTCGCACTATACAGGATTTCATAATTATCAGTTCAGTTACTCAGTTGTGTCCAACTCTTTGCAACCTCATGAATCACAGCACGCCAGCCCTCCCTGTCCATCATCAACTCCCAGACTTCACTCAAACTCATGTCCATCGAGTCCATGATGCCATCCAGCCATCTCATCCTCTGTCGTCCCTTTCTCCTGCTGCCCCCAATCCCTCCCAGCATCAGGGTCTTTTCCAATGAGTCAACTCTTTGCATGAGGTGGCCAAAGTATTGGAGTTTCAGGATTCCCTTCTCAACCATTGCCTATTCATTTAAGATGAGGAGTCCCACACTACATCCATCCTAAAGTGTGATTTCTCTCTGTTCTGCTTACTCCTTCCTTTCAAAGTGCACTTTTGTAGAAGTCTGAGTCACAATTTGTGTTTTAGCAAATCTGTCACTGCAGTTCTGTTCTTCCATGAGATGGGCACTTTTTTCACTCACATCCAAATATCTGGTTTCCTCTTTTTACCTAACCTTTGAGGAAATGGTCAATGATAGTCTCAAGGCCTATTGTCCAGATCAGGTGATGGCAACTCCAGACATGATGCCTCCTTGCCCCTTTCATGAACTCGTAGCATCAATTAATCAGGTGCCCTCTCCTGGTATGAGTTTACTTTCAGATAGGTGACCCAGTGCAAAGTTTGGACAGGACACACAGATTAGCTGAGCAAGCAGTAAAGGTCTATCACTGAATTCCTTACTGGTGATAGAGGACCCTCAGAGTGAACAGAAAGCAAGCTCACTTTTGTTGGATACCTACTATGTGCCAAGCATTGTGTTAAGCACTTTAAAGTCATTATTCTATATTCTAGTCACTATGAAGTTATTATCCCATTGAGTCAGCATAACCCAGCAACTACCATATGTGGACATGGCATTTGGAACTTTAAAGACTTCATCCACTGACTCATCACACTGCCCATTTCAAAAAAGTGACAGCATGTAAATCATTTCACTACTACCATACAGCCGATAGCCAGGTAAGTGAAGACTCAAACTCAAATCTTTCAGTCTCATGTGTACTGTTCTTTTCTTCTATCCTGGTTGCCTCCAAATCAAAACATTAAAAGGCAAAATTAATGTTGTGTGGTCACCCAGCGGAGGAAGTGATCAACTCCCCACTGGGAAGGGGGTTCAGGAGTAACATACATATATATATGTACACACACACACACACACACACACACATCCCTGTGGCTGATTCATGCTGATGTGCGGCTGATTCATATTGATGTATGGCAGAAACCAACACAATATTTTAAAGCAATTGGCCTCCAATTAAAAAAACAGGAAAAAAAATTAGTTCTGATATTGAAACTGCTGATGCTACACATGGACCAAAATTATAAGATTGATATTCACATAACAGAACTTTCTAGGATGAAAAGAAAAGACACCCAGACTGCTAAGGAATAGCTTGAGTAAAGAAAGGGCCAAATGGTTAGGGGCTGGGGAAGAAACCACAGTGCATACAGCCCAGAACTGCAGATGGAGGGTGTGCCAGGCTTTCTTATCAGTGTGTCCAGAAAGGGGTGAGAGGGAAGGGGCAGGCATAGTGCCTGAAAGCCAGTAGTGGGTACATATCACAAACTGAGTAAGACTCCTTCTTTGCTATGGGAAATGAGCTCAATGGGAAGGCAATGTACTTAGAGTCAGGATGTGGAAAGATCACCCAGGCAGTGGTATTTGCACTGGAACATTCTTTCCCTTGTGCCCAAACCAGAGTGACAATGCAGAGAGGCTGTATGTGGTGTCACCACTCCACAGAGCAGCACCTGTCGCATTCTCTGTGTCTAATGAGTTGGCCCAGATGAAAGCACAACACTCCATCGTAAACAATAATCAGCCTCAATCCATCATGAGCCAAATTATATGTTTGTGTGCACTGAAAAGGCTTAAAGGACCCACTCGTGAGTGGTGGTGGAAAATGCTCTCAGCCCAGTGTAGATGAAAACATTCCCAAACCAGCTTCAAACCATAAAAATGCACTGATATTTATTGTGGCCTTAGTAGACACCAAGGACTTGAACTACAATATTGTCAACCCACCTCCATAACCGACACATGTGGCAGCTGATCAAACTTCAGCCTGGTAGCATGTGTGTGCTTGCTAAGTTGCTTCAGTCACTCCTGACTCTGCGACCCTATGGACTGTAGCTCCTCTGTCCATGGGATTCTCCAAGCAAGAATACTGCAGTGAGTTGCCATGCCCTCTTCCAGAAGATCTTCCTGACCCAGAGATAGAACTTCAGTCTCCTGCATCTTCTCATTGGCAGGCATGTTCTTTACCACTAGCGCAACCTGGGAAGACTTCAACCTAGTAGAGTAAATCTCAGATGGCACTGTTGCAGCATGCCACTCTAGAGGGTGCTGTTTTCATGGTGGTCTTCGTGAACAGCATCCACTGAGGTTGTGCAGTGAACAGCCCTCAGAGTTATGCCTGGTGACCCTGCTCAGAAGAAAGCATTTTCCTCTAGATCAGTCTAGGAAATGGCTGTCCTATGATTTGAATCCAGGTCTTTCTAACTCCAAATTCCATGTATTAATTACTCTGTAAGATATCAGAAGTTGATTTTTAAAATAGCTGAAAGGAAGTAGGGGTTTGGGGAGGGCAGTTGGTTTTCCTTGGGGTTTGTCTTCAGAGTTTTCAGGAAGAAATTTTGCGTTCAGTCCAGGACTCTCAAGTGGGAAGGCTGGCCAAGAGCACATCCAAGCCTGTGAATCTTAAGCGGGAGTTGGCCAGGCATTTCAGTGGGGCATTGACCCTTTGTGCTTGAAATTCCTCAGTTCTGAGTTCAGGAGTCATTTCTGGTGAAGGATCAATAGGATGATGGGGCTTGGGAAAGATCTAGAAAAGTTTATGAATATTCACTCTTTTATCAACACCCATCGGACTTGGAGGAGGAGAGAGCTGAAAAGAGCATTCTAAAGTATTTGGATCTGTCCCCTGCCAAGGGATTAGGCAAAGTAATTCAAATGATGCTAGAAACTGCAAGGCCCCCAGGCTTTGTAGTTTTGGGTGCATGCCGTTCTGGGTGCAGTGAGGCACACCTTGGGAAGTTAGGCTCTGAGACAGCCCTCCCAGGAGTTGACAACCTAGCATCACGTATCAAGATGGACTGTAGGAGCAGACATTTGGAAAGCGGCTTGGGGAGGTGACATGTACCTAGAGTCTTCATTCACTATTGTCAGTCCCTGAGGTTACAGCGGTAAACAAGTTGGTGAAGGCCCTGCTTCCAGTGTGGAAGCCTCAGGGTCCTTACAGTGGAGAAGCCCAGCAGAAGAGAGCTAACAGAAACACAGTGGCATGAAAAGGCCCAACACTGCTGGCTTCGAATATGGAGGAAGAAGACACATCGCCTCTAAAAGCTGAAAGAGGCAAGGAAACAGACTCCCCGCTAAGGCCTCCAGAAGGAACACCGCCCTAATTCAAACCTGAATTTCAGTCCACTGAGAACCACCACAGACTTCTGACCCACAGAACTGGTAGATAATGAATATGCTTCACCTTAAGCCATTCGCTTTATGGGAATATCTGTTTGGCCAAAAATCTGTTTGGGTTTTTCATACCATCTTATGGAAAAACCTAAAGGAATGTTTTGGCCAACTCAACATATTATAGTAGCAATAGAAAAACCAGTAAACACTGTGTTTAATGCCAGCCATTCTTACAATTAGCATAGGATAAAGTTCCAAAACAAAGAAGGAAGAGGAGGAAGGACACAGAATAGAGAAGTGGATTTTTGTTGAGAGTGAGATTCCTGTGGAGAAGCGATGAGAGAATGCAGGGTATTCTGGGAAGCAGTCAGTGATGGTATGTGCCTTGATTAGGCCACATCTAAGGTTGGGAATATAAGGATGGGAAAGTGAAGGGGTCTTTGATGCCAAGGTGAGATGTTTGGGTTCAGTTCTGTACTCAGTGTTGAAGGGTATTCCAGAGAATGTGTTCCCATCAGTTTCTATCTATCTTTCCTCCATCCCACCTTCTTTTCTTTCCCTTTGGAAATTAATATTTTGAATGCTATCTGCCTTTTCCAAGAAAGCACAGGAGCTTGAGATGAACATGTACATACTACTATATATAAAACAGATAAACAACAAACACCCAGTATATAGCACAGGGAAGTCTACTCAATATTCTTTAATAACCTACATGGAAAAGAATCTGAAAAAGAAGGGATATATGTATATGTATGAAAAAAGTGAAAGTCGCTCAGTCGCGTCCAACTCTGCGACCCCATGGACTATAGAGTCCGGGGAATTCTCCAGGCCAGAATACTGGAGTGGGTGGCCTTTCCCTTCTCCAGGGGATCTTCCCAACCCAGGGATCGAACCCAGGTCTCCCGCATTTCAGGTGAATTCTTTACCAGACGAGCCACAAGGGAAGCCCATGTATAACTGAATCACTTTGCTGTGCACCTGAAACTAACAACATTGTAAAGCAACTATACTCCAATATAAAACAAAAATTATATGAAAACTTAAAACAAAGCAAGAAATCAAAAGAAAACATAAGAAAAAGATAAAAAGAAAGCATAAGAAATTAAGAATGTAATTTCTGGAAAGAGATTGCTGAGGAAGTCTGGTTATCAGGAATGGGCACCACTACAGGCTGCCCAAAGGTGTGCAAGATATTTCTCCAGTTATATTACAACAGAACAATGTCTTCACTGATGGAGAAGGTGGACTTGACGAAAAGCATAGCAGATTAGCTGGAGTTCACTGATATGGACTGACTATCATGACTGTGTTAAAAAAACAAACCACGTTTCTTTGGGCAAGTCACTTCTCTCTTCCATCTCATCTGTGAAATGGGTTTGCTTTATTTGCAGATTGCTGAAAAGATCAAAGGAGTTGATGTAAGTGAAAGAACTTTGTAAGCAGAAAAGTGCAACCCTTGTGCCATCAGCCCTCTCAGTCCCCAGGCTCCTAATAGCACTGAGAAGGAACGAGTCTGTCTTCCTGAGGCCTTAGGGCTGTCTGGTTTTTGGTTTGATCATTAACACCCACGTCATTATCTTCCCCTTCATTTCTGTCTCTTCTTATCTCCCAAGTTTTTCTACTCCCCTTCTAATCAACTGAATTCTTTGATCACAATTTTGCTTTCTTGTTAAACAGATCTCTGAAATCTCTTTATTTGTAAACTGGTTTTACAACCCAAATGGCTCCTGCATAATGTAAAAGCATGTTAGCAAAAGCTGGGAGGATGGTATTCAACTGGGAAGTTTACATAAACAGAGGCAAGATGGTTCTTTGGAAGTAGGTGAAAAAAAAAAAGAAAAAAAAAAAGAAAGTAGGTGGTCTTCCTGGAATAAATATCCTTTGTGGACTTGATTCTGTTTCAAGAAGAGGAAATAGCTTCAAAGCATTAAAAGGTAATTTCTTTGGTAGTACACTAATAATAATTCCATAATTAATCCAGAGGATGACTGCTCCTAAAATTACCTGTTCTCAGTACATTTCAAGATTATGATTTTTATTGAGTTTGTCTTCCCTTTACATGACCCCACATTGAGGTCTGAGTTGGTGATTTGTAGACATTAAAACTACACATTGCTTCCACCATGAAACTGCTTCTGCCACATGTAAATGAGGAGGTTTCCTTTCAAACCATGCTTCTCTGTTTCCCTACCTGGAGCCCTGGGCAGATGGCAGGCTGACCCACTCCCAGCAGGACCAAGCACATGGACTGTCAGAGAGGGAAAGTGAGAAAGCCAAAGCTTGGCACAGAATCTACTCATGTGGGCAGGATACAGACTAGGAGATTGACCTGTTGAATTCTGAAGTATAGCCAGGCAGGAAAATGATGGTCTCCACAGGGTGTAGGCACGGAGGGGAGTTTAACAGTGTTACAGGCATATACACCTGATGCTGGACTTCTTAGATGGGTGGAGCTTGGCACTGAACATCCAGAAAGATGGTGTCTGTCGCAGCACAGCCTGCCAGCCACGGCTGTTTCCTTGTTTTCCTCTATTCTCACCCACTGGGCACATCTTCCTGGCTTCCTTGAGATACACACTCCCACCCAACTCTCTACTGAAAGTTGCCCTGGGAAGATGAACTGTATCAGTTATACCTCAAATTTAAAGAGAATGTGAAATCTCAGAAGATTCAGAGTGATCACAGAGCTTCATATTCTCATTTTACAAGGCTCCAGAGAGCCCGGATGGTGATGGCTAGTTAACAGAGGGCTAGGACCTGACACACAGGGCACAGCCCACAGTAGTAGTCACTGTATCAATAACCTCAGATATGCAGATGACACCATCCTCATGGCAGAAAGTGAAGAAGAACTAAAAAGCCTCTTGATAAAAATAAAAGAGGAGAGTGGAAAAGTTGTCTTAAAGCTTAACATTCAGAAAACAAAGATCATGGCATCTGGTCCTATCACTTCACAGAAAATAAATGGGGAAACAGTGGAAACAGTGGCTGACCTTATTTTGGGGGGCTCCAAAATCACTGCAGATGGTGATTGCAGCCATGAAATGAAAAGATGCTTACTCCATGGAAGGAAAGTTATGACCAACCTAGACAGCATATTCAAAAGCAGAGACATTACTTTACCAACAAAGGTCCATCTAGTCAAGGCTATGGTTTTTCCAGCAGTCATGCATGGATGTGAGAGTTGGACTGTAAAGAAAATTGAGCACCAAAAAGTTGATGCTTTAGAACTGTGGTGTTGGAGAAGACTCTTGAGAGTCCCTTGGACTGCAAGGAGATCCAACAAGTCCTTCCTAAAGGAGATCAGTCCTGGGTGCTCATCAGAAGGACTGATGTTGAAGCTGAAACTCCAATACTTTGGCCACCTGATGCAAAGAACTGACTCATTTGAAAAGACCCTGATATTGGGAAAGATTGAAGGCTGGAAAAGAAGGGGACAACAGAGGATGAGATGGTTGTATGGCATCATAGACTCAATGGACATGAATTTGGGTAAACTCTGGGAGTTGGTGATGGACAGGGAGGCCTGGCGTGCTGCGGTTCATGGGTTGCAAAGAGACACAACTGAGCAACTGAACTGAATCAACTTCTGTTGGGTTTGGTCTCCTAAACTTCATCTCACTATTTGAGCAGGCGGGTTCTGTATGCCACAGTGGGATGGTTGAGGGGCAGGAAGTGCAAAGCCTTCCAAGGTCTCCCTAAGACAACTCCCCCATCACCACCAAAGGCAATTCCTACATAGTTAAGTCAATCATTCCAAATGGAGCAGGTCACTAGGAAAGTTTCCAAAACTGCATAATTGAGTCAGGAAATGGCATCATTTCTCTATACTGGGGATCTCAGAGAAAATCCCGAGAGGGCTCTTTGGCTGAATTGGTGTGCAGTTTGATTCCATAGTTTGTGAGGCACAGGACCTGAATGTTGAACAGTAAGGGATGGTTCCAGAAACTGTTCAGAATGCAATCCAGTGTCACCATGTCATCTATGATGAGAACAAAAGAGCCACCACCCAGACATCACTGGGTCATTTTCTCAAGAGGTTAGATAGAAAGAATCCAGCGAGGAACCTGTGCCATCAGTATCAGGTGTGGCTGAAATTACACCCTGCCCTCGGTCTCCTATTACTGATGATCTTTCAGCTCCACCATATCCCACCTCCTCTTGCTCCCCAAGTCAATAACTCTTCTTGCCTGGTCACTCGATGCCATCCCCTGTATGCCAGCTGTTGTACCCTATTATTGTACTTTGCAAGGTACTGTACTCTAAAAATGCTCTTCATTTTGTTGTGTTTTATGTTTTTTTATGTATTATTTGTGTAAAACACATTACTAATCTATTACAGTATGGTATCATACAGCCTGTTGTATTTGTTGGATTTACAAATTGGACTTATGAATGTGCTCTCAGAATGGAATCCATCCATATGTAAGAGACTTGCTATACTAATAATCATTATTACTATTAAGAAGCAAAAAAAAAAAAAAAAGGAAGAGCAAAGAGAAGAAACAAGTGAAAACATCAGTGAGGATGCCACTGGCTCCTAAAGATGGCAGGAACTAGAGTGCAGGGAGAAGAGAGGATGAGCAGCTAGTAGACAGACTCAGAGGCAAAAAAATGGCACCCAAGCCAGTTCTTGCCAACCTCATAATATATGTGACTCAACGGACAAGAGCTCCTTAAACAGTCTGGTTTCAACATGTCTGTTCTTTGGAGGAGAAATCATGTTTTGCCTTCAAATAGGGCAGAGATCAAATTGTCAACATCGGCTGGATCATGGAAAAAGCAAGCGAGTTCCAGAAAAACATCTATTTCTGCTTTACTGACTATGCCAAAGCCTTTGACTGTGTGGATCACAATAAACTGCAGAAAATTCTGAAAGGGATGGGAATACCAGACCACCTGACCTGCCTCTTGAGAAATCTGTATGCAGGTCAGGAAGCAACAGTTAGAACTGGACATGGAACAACAAACTGGTTTCAAATAGGAAAAGGAGTACATCAAGGCTGTATATTGTCACCCTGCTTATTTAACTTATATGCAGAGTACATCATGAGAAACACTGGACTGGAAGAAACACAAGCTGGAATCAAGATTGCTGGGAGAAATGTCAATAACCTCAGATATGCAGATGATACCACCCTTATGGCAGAAAGCCCCTTGATGAAAGTGGAGAGTGAAAAAGTAGGCTTAAAGCTCAACATTCAGAAAATGAAGATCATGGCATCTGGTCCCATCACTTCATGGGAAATAGATGGATAAACAGTGGAAACAGTGTCAGACTTTATTTTTCTGGGCTCCAAAATCACTGCAGATTGTGATTTCAGCCATGAAATTAAAAGATGCTTACTCCTTGGAAGAAAAGTTATGACCAACCTAGATAGCATATTCAAAAGCAGAAACATTACTTTGCCGACTAAGGTCCATCTAGTCAAGGCTATGGTTTTTCCTGTGGTCATGTATGGATGTGAGAGTTGGACTGTGAAGAAGGCTGAGCGCCGACGAATTCATGTTTTTGAACTGTGGTGTTGGAGAAGACTCTTGAGAGTCCCTTGGACTGCAAGGAGATCCAGCCAGTCCATTCTGAAGGAGATCAACCCTGGGATTTCTTTAGAAGGAATGATGCTAAAGCTGAAACTCCAGTACTTTGGCCACCTCATGTGAAGAGTTGAGTCATTGGAAAAGACTCTGATGCTGGGAGGGATTGGGGGCAGGGGGAGAAGGGGATGACCGAGGATGAGATGGCTGGATGGCATCACTGACTCGATGGATGCGAGTCTGAGTGAACTCCGGGAGTTGGTGATGGACAGGGAGGCCTAGCGTGCTGCGATTCATGGGGTCGCAGAGTTGGACATGACTGAGCGACTGAACTGAACTGAGGCCAAGAAAAGCTATGACCAACCTAAACAGCATATTTAAAAACAGAGACATTACTTTACCAACAAAAGTCCATCTAGTCAAAGCTATGGTTTTTCCAATAGCCATGTATGGATGTGAGAGTTGGACCATAGAGAAAGTTGAACATCAAAGAACTGAAGCATTTGAACTGTGGTGTTGGAGAAGACTCTTGAGAGTCCCTTGGACTGCAAGGAGATCCAACCAGTCCATCCTAAAGGAAATCAGTCCTGAATATTCATTGGAAGGACTGATGCTGAAGCTCCAATACTTTGGCCACCTGGCCTCCAATACTTTGGGAAGAACTGACTTATTGGAAAAGACCCTAATGCTGGAAAATATTGAAGGCAGGAGGAGAAGGGGGTGACAGTGGATAAGATGGTTGGATGGCATCACTGACTCAATGGACATGAGTTTGAGCAAGCTCCAGGCATTGGTGATGAGCAGGGAGGGAGGCCATGCTGCAGTCCCTGCGGTCCCAAAGAGCTGGACACGACTAAGTGACTAAAATGAGGGCAAATTAAGAAGGACTTGAAGCTATTGATATGGACCCATAATTTAAGGGAGAGTTAGCTGTACAGCCTGGACTTGTGCCATTAGCCCATCTCCAAATCATCTGTCCATGTGGCCTGTGGGCATGAAAACTGTTCTATCCTCCAACAAGGAGGTGGAAAATATAGGAAAATGGAAGGAAGATTTCTCAAGCACCTTGGGGGTAAGACCCTTAACCCTAGAATCACAGAGGAGGAGGGAGTCTAGGCCTGCCTCTCCCTGAAATGTGCCAAGAAGGAAGTCTAATTCCCTCCAAGTCTCCCCAGGAGTCAGCATGAGTCACTTCTTTTTGGAACCTCCTCTGTCATTTCAGTGCATAATCCCGAACCCCATCCTGTGCATCTTACATCTGTCACAGAGTACCTCTAAGCCAGTTCTCCCTTGAGTATTTTGGAAATTGTCTTTGCTCTGGAGGATAATGAGAGATAACTTTGCATGGACAGGACAGGTAGCAGTGAATCCTTGCACATGTATCTGTGGTTTCTAAGCATTTTCTTGGGCTTCCCTGGTGGCTCAGAGGTTAAAGTGTCTGCCTACAATGCAGGAGACCTGGATTTGATCCCTGGGTCGGGAAGATCCCCTGGAGAAGGAAATGGTAATCCACTTCCAGTATTCTCCGCATGTACAAAGCCTGGTAGGCTACAGTCCACATGGGGTCGCAAAGAGTCAGACACAACTGAGGGACTTCACTTCTTCACTTCAAGCAGTTTCGTATCATTCATCTTAGTTTCCCAACAACCCACTTCAGTTCAGGTCAGTCGCTCAGTCGTGTCCTACTCTTTGCAATCCCCTGAATTGCAGCACGCCAGGCCTCCCTTTCCATCACCAACTCCTAGAGTTCACTCAAACCCATGTCCATTGAGTCGGTGATGCCATCCAGCCATCTCATCTTCTGTCATTCCCTTCTCCTCCTGCCCCCAATCCCTCCCAGCATCAGAGTCTTTTCCAATGAGTCAATTCTTCCCATGAGGTGGCCAAAGTATTAGAGTTTCAGCTTTAGCATCAGTCCTTCCAAAGAACACCCAGGATTGATCTCCTTCAGAATGGACTGGTTGGATATCCTTGCAGTCCAAGGGACTCTCAAGAGTCTTCTGCAATACCACAGTTCAAAAGCATCAATTGTTTGGCAATCAGCTTTCTTCACAGTCCAACTTTCACATTCATACATGGCCACTGGAAAAACGATAGCCTTAACTAGACAGACCTTTGTTGGCAAAGTAATACCTCTGCTTTTGAATATGCTGTCTAGGTTGGTCATAACTTTTCTTCCAAGGAGTAAGCATCTTTTAATTTCATGGCTGCAATCACCATCTGCAGTGATTTTGGAGCCTAGAAAAATAAAGTCTGACACTGTTTCCACTGTTTCCCCATCTATTTCCCATGAAGTGATGGGACCAGATGCCATGATCTTCGTTTTCTGCATGTTGAGCTTTAAACCAACTTTTTCACTCTCCACTTCCACTTTCATCAAGAGGCTTTTTAGTTCCTGTTAACTTTTTGCCATAAGAGTAGTATCATCTGCATATCTGAGATTATTGATATTTCTCCCAGCAGTCTTGATTCCAGCTTGTGCTTCTTCCAGTCCAGTGTTTCTCATGAGGTACTCTGCATATAAGTTAAATAAGCAGGGTGACAATATACAGCCTTGATGTACTCCTTTTCCCATTTGGAATCTGTCTGTTGTTCCATGTCCAGTTCTAACTGTTGCTTCCTGACCTGCATATAGGTTTCTCAAGAGGCAGGTCAGGTGGTCTGGTATTCCCATCCCTTTCAGAATATTCCACAGTTTATTGTAATCCACACAGTCAAAGGCTTTGGCATAGTCAATAAAGCAGAAATAGATGTTTTTCTGGAACTCTCTTGCTTTTTCCATGATCCAGTAGATGTTGGCAATTTGATCTCTGGTTCCTCTGCCTTTTCTAAAACCAGCTTGAATATCTGGAAGTTCATGGTTCACGTATTGCTGAAGCCTGGCTTGGAGAGTTTTGAGCATTACTTCACTAGCGTGTGAGATGAGTGCAACTGTGCGGTCATTTGAGCCTTCTTTGGCATTGCCTTTCTTTGGGATTGGAATGAAAACTGACATTTTCCAGTCCTGTGGCCACTCGTGAGTTTTTTAAATTTGCTGGCATATTGAGTGCAGCACTTTCACTGCATCATCTTCCAGGATTTGAAATAGCTCAATTGGAATTCCATCACCACCGCTAGCTTTGTTCATGGTGATGCTTTCTAAGGCCCACTTTACTTCACATTCCAGGATGTCTGGCTCTAGGTGAATGATCACACCATCGTGATTATCTGGGTTGTGAAGATCTTTTTTGTACGGTTCTTCTGTGTTCTTGCCACCTCTCCTTAATATCTTCTGCTTCTGTTAGGTACATACCATTTCCGTCCTTTATCAAGCCCATCTTTGCATGAAATGTTCCCTTGGTATCTCTAATTTTCTTGAAGAGATCTCTAGTCTTTCCCATTCTTTTCTTTTCCTCTATTTCTTTGCACTGATCGCTAAAGAAGGCTTTCTTAACTCTCCTTGCTATTCTTTGGAACTCTGCATTCAGATGCTTATATCTTTTCTTTTCTCCTTTGCTTTTTGCTTCTCTTCTTTTCACAGCTATTTGTAAGGCCTCCCCAGACAGCCATTTTGATTTTTTGCATTTCTTTTTCATGGGGATGGCCTTGATCCCTGTCTCCTGTACAATGTCAGGAACCTCAGTCCATAGTTCATCAGGCACTGTGTCTGTCAGATCTAGTCCCTTAAATCTATTTCTCACTTCCACTGTATAATCATAAGGGATTTGATTTAGGTCATACCTGAATGGCCTAGTGGTTTTCTCTACTTTCTTCAATTTAAGTCTGAATTTGCAGTAAGGAGTTCATGATCTGAGCCAACGTCAGCTCCTGGTCTTGTTTTTGCTGACTGTATAGACTTTCTCCATCTTTGGCTGCAAAGAATGTAGTCAATCTGATTTTGGTGTTGACCATCTGGTGATGTCCATGTGTAGAGATTTCTCTTGTGCTGTTGGAAGAGGGTGTTTGCTATGACCAGTGCGTTCTCTTGGCAGAACTCTGTTAGCCTTTGCCCTGCTTCATTCTGTATTCCAAGGCTAAATTTGCCTGTTACTCCAGGTGTTTCTTGACTTCCTACTTTTGCATTCCAGTCCCCTATAATAAAAAGGACATCTTTTTTAGGTGTTAGTTCTAAAAGGTCTTGTAGGTCTTCATAGAACCATTCAACTTCAGCTTCTTCAGCGATACTGGTTGGGGCATAGACTTGGATTACTGTGATATTGAATGGTTTGCCTTGGAAACAAACAGAGATCATTATATCATTTTTGACATTGCATCCAAGTACTGCATTTCGGACTCTTTTGTTGACCATTATGGCTACTCCTTTTCTAAGGGATTCTTGCCCGCAGCAGTAGATATGGTCATCTGAGTTAAATTTACCCATTCCGGTACATTTTAGTTCACTGATTCCTAGAATGTCAACGTTTACTCTTGCCATCTCCTGTTTGACCACTTCCAATTTGCCTTGATTCATGGACCTAACATTCAAGGTTCCTATGCAATATTGCTCTTTACAACATCAGACCTTGCTTCTATCACCAGTCACATCCACACCTGGGTATTGTTTTGCTTTGGCTCCATCCCTTCATTCTTTCTGGAGTTATTTCTCCACTGATCTCCAGTAGCATATTGGGCACCTACCAACCTGGGGAGTTCCTCTTTCAGTACCCTATCATTTTGCCTTTTCATACTGTTCATGGGGTTCTCAAGGCAAGAATACTGAAGTGGTTTGCCAATCCCTTCTCCAGTGGACCACATTCTGTCAGACCTCTCCACCATGACTTGCCCTTCTTGGGTGGCCCCACAGGGCCTAGCTTAGTTTCATTGAGTTAGACAAGGCTGTGGTCCTAGTGTGATTAGATTGACTAGTTTTCTGTGATTATAGTTTCAGTGTGTCTGCCCTCTGATGCCTCTCGCAACACCTACTGTCTTACTTGGGTTTCTCTTACCTTGGACGTGGGGTATCTCTTCACGGCTGGTCTAGCAAAGTGCAGCTGCTGCTCCTTACCTTGGACGAGGGGTATCTCCTCACAGCCACCCCTCCTGACCTTGAACGTGGACTAGCTCCTCTAGGCCCTCCTGCACCAGCCCAGCCACCGCTCCTTGGACATGGGGTTGTTCGTCCCGGCCGCCACCCCTGACCTCAGATGTGGGGTAGCTCCTCTCGGCTGCTCCTGTGCTGTCGCAGCCTGGTATACCTGGCCACCACCCCTGACCTCTGGTGTGGGGTAGCTCTGCTCAGCCACCGCCCCTGACCTCGGACGTGGGTTAGCTACTCTTGGCCATGCTTCTGCGTGGTCCGTCGCAGCCAGCAACAACCCAGTGGCAACTCTCAAGTCAAACATGGAGCTTGTCCAAGATCAAAGACATTGTAAGACAAGGAAGCTCAACTCCAAACCCCAGGTGTCTACTCCAGTGCCCTGACATGTTTATAACCCCCTCTTAGAAGAGGTCTAAGATGCATGATTGACCTGCTCTTTGAGACACATTCTGTCCTGAAGTTCAAGGAATGGGACACCTGGAGACATTGAGAGTTCTGTTCTAAGTTCTCATAGTCTATCCTTTTTCACCTGAAAAACCGTGTGGACTTCTTAAACTAAAATAGCTTTTTCTTTGAAAGTTAATAATCACTCACTACTATAAAATGAGTTAATGTAATCAACTCCTAATTAACATACAATTAAGATGCCTGCCACTCCATAATTAGCCAATAGTCAGAAATAAATAAGAACATAACTGATGAACCTTTCTATTCTCCAGGGTTAGGATTAGGGAACTTTGTCTGAGACTTGTCAAAATGCTTCAAGAACCTGATTCACAGTCATTTCCAAAAACCTAAGGGAGAATGTGTTTTTATGTATATGTTTATAGCCTGTTTCCCAGAGATATGGAAGCAGCAGACACCTGTCAAGAATTTCCAGTGAAACATTTTTGTTACCAGCGACTTGAGGATAGCAGACTTAACCCCATCTAATCCATTGGGCCTACAGAGAGTGACTTGCCCAGGGTTCACAGAGCAACTTAGTGGTGAAATCAGGATGAGAGCTTCTAGTTCCACATCCCAAGCCTCATACTTTGCTTCCTTCTGATAACATTCAGATGAGCTCTCTGAAATCAAAGCATTTTAACTTCTGCTGCTGCTAAGTCGCTTCAGTCATGTTTGACTCTGTGCGACCCCATAGACGGCAGCCCACCAGGCTCCCCCGTCCCTGGGATTCTCCAGGCAAGAACACTGGAGTGGGTTGCCATTTCCTTCTCCAATGCAGGAAAGTGAAAAGTGAAAGTGAAGTCGCTCAGTCATGTCCAACTATTCGCGACCCCATGGACTGCAGCCTACCAGGCTCCTCCGCCCATGGGAATTTCCAGGCAAGAGTACTGGAGTGGGGTGCCATTGCCTTCTCCTCATTTTAAGTGAATCTATCATAAATCAAGCATCTGTAGTTGAATCTTTGTCTCTCAAAATTCTTACTCATGTCATGATTTACTCCAGAGCCCAGGATAACTGTAAGGTGGATCAAAAGGGTAGATGTCTTAAGAATTTGGGGTGGGGGGGGGAGGGGAATATGCTGAATTTCATTTGTTTTAAAATATCAATGAAATGCAAATACAAGTCAGCGACTAAGGTCACAACATCATTAAGCTGAAAGATCTCCCCAGAAATTTACAGACACCAAAATTAACAGGAAATCTCACTGCAAAATGTAACTCAAGAAATTTCACTATGTTACTGGAGATGGATCAGGAAGAGGAAGGTCAGAGCATCAGTGCAAGGGAAACCCCAGCAAGACTGAAATGGAGTCATCCACGGCTTGGAAGAGTCCACTTGACCAGTCAAGTACCCTAATACTGCTTTGTATTAGTTTAGTTCTTGGAACCTTTCTAAACATACTCATCTCCTTATATCACGTGACTTGTCAGCCCTCAGAGTTAGACAAGGGTTTTAGGACTATTCTGGGTCATGAAGATCCCCTGAAGAAGGGCATGGAAACCTACTTCAATAATCTTGCCCGGAGAATCCCATGGACAGAAAAACCTGGTGGGCTACAGTCCAAAGGGTTGCAAAGAGTCAGAAAGAAATTGCAGAGAGTCAGAAAGTAAAAGAAAGATTTAAGGAGGAGGAGGTTGTGTTGGAAAGAATTAAACTGAAAGCCCAGAGACATGTTTACCAAATCATGGGGTTGGATCTGGCCTGGAGTTTGGGCAAACTCTTTACTTCATATCCTTATCTGCAAGATTCCCATCCCAAGACTAAGTATGTGGTCATGACAAGCTTTAGGAGAAAGCAATAACCATCTTCCAGATAAAATGAATGTGCTTGGAGCACAAATCTTGAAATGCAAGCATTTCCCAAGATGACTGAATAATAATTTTAAGAACACATTTGTTGGATATGGAGTGGAGGAGTGTGGCAGGGAGGCCAAATCTGAAGTCACATGATACCAGTTTCCACTAGAGAAAGCTCCTGGAAGCTTCTGAACCTCACTTCTCCCACCTGTGTTACCTGTACTTTATCACAGGAATGGCTTGAGATTCTGACTGAATGTGTTTCATAAAATATTAGTGCCTCATAGAAACATAGGGATTATTTCTAATTTTTTGCTGTTCAATTTTTTTTGCACCTTGTATGTACCATCTGCAGAAATGGTAGGCATCGAAGAGGAGGTTCCTGTCATCAACCTCCAAAATGTCTACTTTCTAGAGGTCCTGGGAACATTTAGTGTAGTCTAAAAGAGTTAATTCCCCCTTAGGTCCAGTTAATTGTGCCAGCTCCAGCTGCTGTATCCTGTGTTTTGCTGTATTGATAACACATTGCTTTATATTATGTAAATGTACATGCTCTTTGCAAACTGGCAGAAATTACAAGACAAAAGAAAAATAAAACAACTCACTGCAGTGGTCCTGTCTCCTGGGAGCTCATCATCTCAGGAGTTTGGTGACTGACCTTTTCATTTGTCTGAACAAATAAAAACCAAATTATTGACTTTGCTTTTTCTAAATATTTATTTGCCTCCCTTTCAAGATAAATTACTAAATAAAGATATCAGGCGCTTGTTTTTATTGTGTGTTTTGGAATTGTACCCTACTCGAGGCTATTTTCTTCCCTGGACTCCAGCTGTTTAAGAGTTTTTCTGCCATCAGAGAATGAAATTTGTATTTAAGATGTTATCTTCCATAGGCTCAACGCTGGAGACTGAATCTACTTAAAATTACTATTGAAAGTAATTTTCCCTCCTCATGAATTTCCCACTATTCTCCTGTTGAGACGAGGCTGGCTTTATTTACCTTCATTGTAAATGCTCTAATAATTTTCAAATAAACTTTCTTTCACATACGCTATAGTACCTCGATGGACCTTATTGATAAGTTGGAAATACATGTAACAAGGGTTATTAGTTGACTGAATCTATTGTGATTGGATGATTAATAAAGGAAAGGTACTTGACAAAAGAGACGTTTAATTTTTAACACCTTATAAATTAGTGAATAGGATCTTAATGGACTACTCAGCTTCCCACTGTTGGATTTGGCACAGAAGAGGGAGAGAAGCTATCCCATGCTTTCTCTGTATTTGTTTTTAAATTTTTATTTTATATTGGAGTATAGCTGGTTTATAAATTTGCGTTTGTTTCAGCTGTACAACAAGGTGGTTTAGTTATACTTATGTATATATCTCGGCTTCTGTGTTGGCTCAGTGGTAAAGAATCCACCTGCCACTGTAGGAGATGCAGGTTTGACCTGTGGGTCAGAAAGATCCCCTGGAGAAAGGAATAACAACCCACTCCAGCATTCTTCCCTGGAAGATTCCATGGACAGAGGAGCCTGGTGGACTACAGTCCATGGGATCACACAAAGTTAGACACTATTTAGTGACTAAACAATAATAACATGCATATATTTATTATTTTCCAGGTTCTTTTCCCATGTAGGTTACTACAGAGTATTGAAAAGTGTTCCCTAAAGCATACAGTAGGTCCTTGTTGGTTATCTATTTCATATATAATAGTGTATATATGTTAATCTCAATCTCTTAATTTATCCCCTACCCCACACACACATAGCTGTCCCCTTTGGTAACCATGAGTTTGTTTTTCTAAGTTTGTGAGTCCCTTTCTGTTTTGTAAATAAGTTCATTTATATCATTTCTTTAAGATCCACATGTAAGTGATATCAGATGATATTTGTCTTTCTCTGTTTGACTTCACTTGGTATGAGAATCTCTAGGTCCATCCAGGTTGCTACAAATGGCATTGTTTCATTCTTTTTTATGGCTGAGTAATATTCCATTACATACTCCAAAAAAAGAGAAGGGGATGGCAGCAGTTGAGATAGTTAGATGGCATCACTGACTTGATGGACATGAATCTGAGCAAACTGCAGGATAGTGGAAGACAGAAGGGCCTGGCGTGCTGCAGCCCATGAGGTCTCAAAGAGTCAAACAAGACTTAGTGACTGAACAAAACCAACACAAAATGCCCGTGTGTGTGTGTGTGTGTGTGTGTGTGTGTGTGTGTGTGTGTATCCCATGCTTTCTGAGGCAGCACAGGGAGTAGGAACAGACCTGCTCTGTGAATCAGGGGACCTGGGTTCTAAACTACAATCTAGAAGAAATCATCTCACACCTCTGGCCTCAGCTTACCAGCCTTTATCTTAGGAGGCACCAGCAGTGACTAATACCCTTTAGCGTCAAATTGCTTGATAGCACAAGCTAAAATAAAATTCCACACACAAGCCCAGAGAAAGGGAAGAAGGACTGTCAATTTTTATTGCCCCAAAGAAAGAAAGTATGTTTTTAATTCTAAAAACACGAAACAATCAAAATAGGGGAAAAAAAAATTCAAATGTAATTAAATGTTTTTAAAAATTTGGTACTTTTTTTCTCTTGGATTAAGGATTGATGAAAGTTTCCTCACACATCAGAATCAAGACATGAAATTGTACTTGGGAACTCCTAGGCTGCACCTCCAGACATCATCAGAATACTGTAATTCTTTGAAATTTCGTAAAACTAGCAGATCTGAAAGATCCCTTTTTGCTCTAAAATTCAGTGGAACTTTACATTTGAAATGCTACAAACCTATACACACACACACACACACACACACACACACATATATCTGCATACGTTATAGCTGAATCTTAAAAAATGGCTTTCCTTAACTGAATGTTCTATTTAGAGAAAGTTAATATCGATTTTAAATGTGAAGGTCAGTTCATATTTTTATCACCTTAGTCAAATGATTAACTTCATAGAAAGGAAACTAAAAGTCTTCAGTACATTTGTACTGTCAAACACTCTGCCCCAAAGTTTCATTTCTCTTTTTAAAACTGTGTTTAATACAACTATATTATTTTAAGGTTTACTTGTTTTAGTTTTATTTTAATGTGACATTTATATGAAAATACAGTATCGAACTATGAAATTCTATTTATTTACAAAGTCAAAGAAAATTACAAACACTTTCCTTGTATTAAGGCTCTATACTTTCATGTTGTCCCTTGTAAACTGGGGATACAACTGTCTGTATTCTCCTATAGCTTGAGGGGGTCTGAGGGTCCCTAGACATCATTATCGGAAACACTTTTCTGTTCTGAAGAGTTTTAATTATCTCCATTTTGCAAAACTGGCTTAAATACATAGGTAATTCTGAAATCTCTGGTTAAAAATTCACATGGTACTATGATATAATGTTTAACAAAACATGAGCTAAACAATTTTAAAATAAATTATCAAAAGTTTTGAGATGGAAAAAATGAGATTGAGATTCTTTTATCCTTAAAGGTTCAAAAAGCTCTCTCACAAGAGACTAATGCTCTGAAAAACTACGTTTGTCTTAATAGAAGAATATAGAATATTTCAAGAACAATTAGCTCAAATGAGGCAAAATAAAATAGTGTATAAATGAAGCCCATTGTAGACAAACGTGATAGAAAATTCATGCTATATGGATTAGCCAAATTACTCCCCTAGTAACCTGGCTATATCTGAATGCCTGCTTTAAATGAAGATATTCTAGGAAAATGATGAATCTAATAGGAAAGACTGAATCTGTTCCACTTTTCTTAGCAACTATAAAAAATCAGAGTGTCTTTTGTTTTACTTTTGAAGAAAATTACCTCCAATCACATGGTATTAATATAGCAGGGCTGGGCAACAACCATCTGGCCATCCCTGTTTTTTTATTTTGATAATGTACCAGGGACTATACCTGACACATAGTGTCCAGTGGTGAAGATGAAACAGTTCCTCCCCTCAGGGAGAGTGCAGATCATTACAATGAAGCACAGGTACTTTCCAAGGGAAGAAAAACACAGAGCCATTTGAAGACATGTCAGGAGCACCCAACCTAATCCAGAGCATCAGGGAAGCCTGGTTGGAGGAATTAACTTAAAATCTGACTTTTGAAAAATCTTAACTAGGAAGTAGAGTGGTGGTAAGGAGTTCCAAGAAGCAGAGAAGAAAATACACAAGGGCAGAAAAGATCAGCAAAGTGAAAATGCTGTCCTTAGGAATGCTCAAAGCAGAGGATGGGCCCAGAGTCAGGGCCATGGCAAAGAGCTGTGTGCATAGCATGTAGCTGGAATTAAGACTGCTCTTTAGTAAACAAAGTATCTGCTACAGCTGTTGTTCTTTATTCTGGGGGAATAAAGCAATTTACCTCTGAAGCAATTGATTTTTTTGTTTAGGAGAACATCATGATGGATCTGTTGCTTCAGAAAGAGGAAGAGGGGTGTAAGAAGCAGCACACTGAGGTGGAAAGCAGCGTGAGCAGAAGGGCCTCTGAGCGAGGGTATGTCCTGCCCGGGACCAGGCGTGCAGGAGGGCAATCAAACCACAGAAGGAGAGAGAGAGAGGTGAGCGGAGTGTTCTAGCAGAGAAAGAGTGGAGGGGAATGGGGAGTGAAGCCAAATAATTCTTATGACAGTGCTAACTACTATGCAGCTTCAAGTTATTCCAACTACTGTGCTATAAGCCTTCAGTGTCACATACTGTCACTTCAGTTAAGTTAGTCATTGTTGTTTAGTCTCTAAGCTGTGTCTGACTCTTCCATGTCCCTATGGATTGTAGCCCACCAGGCTCCCCAGTCCATGGGGGTTTCCAGGCAAGAACATGTTATCATTTCCTTCTCCAGAGGATCTTCCTGACCCAGGGATTGAACCCATGTCTCCTGCACTGGCAGCCATATTCTTTACCACTGAGTCACCAGGGAAGCCCTCAGTTAGTGATAACCTTGCATTAAAGTTATATTGGAAGAATTTTTAAAAAATAAGGAGGAGATCCTCCAAAATGAAGCCCAGTACACAGGAAGTGTTTGGCATATAAAATAGATCAACCAGAAACTCAATGGGGAAAAGGAACCAGATGACCAAACAAACCTCTAAACTTTTCTAGAAGTCTGAAATAGAAGGCAGAAGATGAGCTTTCTGTGGAATGAGGGATTAAGCATGTTCTTTAGTAAATCACCAGGTTAGATGCCTTGGGCTCCCAAATGGCAGGCACTCATGATTCCCATACTAAAGAGTTTGGACTAAATTCTAGTGAAAATTGGGAAACCAGGAAATGGCAACCCACTCCAGTATTCTTGCCTGGAAAATCCATGGATGGAGGAGCCTATTAGGCTACAGTCCATGGGGTTGCAAAGAGTCGGACACGACTGAGCGACTTCACTTTCAAGAGAGTAGTATGTGAGCAACGTGACCATTCTGAGTAAAGGAAAAGAATCAGGTAGGATTCCATTGCAGAGAATGGAAAGGAGAAGCAAAATTAGGGGTAGTCACTCAAATAAAAGACAGTGCCTGCAAAATCTGGGGGTGGGGGTGATGGCTGTCGAAATGTTAAAAAGTAGACAGATAACGGAGAAATGAGACCTTAATCTGCATCCATTGAAGAATCAAGAATGACACCCAATGTGGAGAAAAGTGACCCCTCCTAAACTGTTGGTGGGAGTTTAAGCTGATGCAGCAACTGTGGAAAACAGCATAGAGGTTCCTCAAAAAATTAAAAATAGAACTGCCATGTGACCCAGCCACCCCACTCCTGGTCATATATCCAGACAAAACTCTAACTCATAAAGATACATGTATCCTTGCTCAAATCAGCAGTATTCACAATAGCCTAGCAATCTTCCATAAATACCCATTGACAGAAAGGAATGGATAGGAAGGTGTGGTTCATATATACAATGGAATATTACTCAGCTGTGAACAAGAATGAAATAGTGCCATTTGGGGCAACATGGATGGACCTAGAGTTATTAAGTGAAATAAATTAGAAGAGAAAGACAAATATATAACATCACATATATATGGAATCTAAAATATGACACAAATGAATATCTATGAAACAGATTCACAGAAAGTGGACTGTGGTTGACAAGGGGAGGCAGGGTTGGGGAGGGAGGGATTGGGAGTTTTGGATTAGCAGATGCAAACTGTTATATGTAGAATGGATAAATAAGATCCTACTGCATAGCACAGAGAATTACATTTAATATCCTGTGATAAACCATAATGGGGAAGAGTATGAAAAAGAATGTGTATACACAGTGTGTGTGTATATGTATGAAAAACTAAATCACTGTGCTATACGACAGAAATTAACACAACATTGCAGTTAACTGCACATGTAGTTAAGTGTGTAGTTAATCCACACTTAAGCAATTAAGTGTGCATGCTCAGTCGTGTCCAACTCTTTGCAATGCCACCAGGCTCCTCTGTCCATGGGACTTTGCAGGCAAGAATACTGGAGTGGGTTGCCATTTCTTGCTTCAAAGGATCTCCCAACCCAGGGATTGAACCAAGGTCTCTTGCATCTCTTGCATTGGTGGCAGATTCTTTACCAACTGAGTCACCTGGGAAGTCTGTAAATCAACTATACTTCAATTAAAAAGAAAAAAAAAAATGACACTCAGAACTGAATTTAGAGCAGCTGAGTGGATGCTGATGCCATTCACTGAAACAGGAAACTGGACACAATGCAGATTTGAAAGTTACTATGAATATTACATTTTAGATATGTTGGGTTATGATGTCTATTAGTCAGCAACATGTCTAACAAGTGGCTGGTTGGATAAATCAGGAGCTCAGAGGATAGGATGGTATTGACAAAAAAATCTGAGAGTGTTAACAGATAGAAGCCACACACACACAAAACCTAAGCCCAAAAATAAGCCAAAGAAATTTATGAGATTACTCCCTAGAGTATGTAGAATATGAAGAAAAATGTCCACAAGATGTAACTTTAGTATTTAAAAAAATATATACTGAGAAGGAAATCAAAGAGAAGCAGAAAACAGTATCAATTCAGGACAAAAGAATTGAGCTTCAAAAGAAGTAGTCTTCTCTGCCAAATACTACTAAGTGATCAAATAATAAAAGGTATCAGAAACACACATGTCAACTTTATACCATGAAGATGACTGATGAATTCGGCAAGAATAATTTATTTTGACCTGATGTCACAGTGCAGGGGTGGGTGAGCAAGTGAGTTGAGTGATCCTAGAAAACTCCACCTAGACATTAGGCTTGACAGGGAAGACATTCAAGAACATTCTAGACCCATGTGCTATGTAAGCACACCTTACATAGCACATAATGCTTCATGCTGAATTTTCCCCATCCTTTTACGTTCAACACACTTGTTTTGTTTTAGTGAGTTTCTCACAGAGGCATAAAGTTAGGTCCTGTCTTTCACCCACTCCATCAATATTTTAATTGGTGTATTTAGACTGTTTACATTTAAATTAATTATTGATATGGTGGAGCATAGATCTACCCTTATTATTTATTTTCGGTTTGGTGGTTCTGGTTTTCATCCTTCAGTCCCTTTTTTCTTGCCTCCTTGTGGGTTACTTAAATATTTTTAAATTTTCACCTTGATTTATATATAAAGTTTTTTAATGTATCACTTCAAATAGTATTTTAGTTGTTACTCTGTGTATTGCAATATATACACATAACATAGAATCTCCAATATTGACACTTTATCATGTCAAGCAAAATGTAGAAATCTTAATTCCATACAGGTCCCTTTATTCACCTCACTTTTAATATATAAATAAGTTAATCATTTCTTCTATTAATAGATGCATTAAGCACCACATCAGATAATATAATTTCTGCTGCAACCAAACATAATATTAAAAAACTCATTCTCAAAAGGAAACCTTTTATCTCCAGATTTACATGCTTCATCATTCTTCCTCTCTTCTCTAAGCCCACCTTCTTCTTTTGTTATTTCTTTCCTGTTGAGAAAAGTTCTTTTAGCCATGCTTTAATGGTTGTTCTTATAGCAACAAATTCTCTTTGTTTTCCTTCACCATATTGTTTTCCTTCATTCCTGCAGAATATTTTTGCCACCTATAAAATCCAGAGCAGACAGTACTTTTCCTTCGTCTTTGAAATATTTTGTGCTCCTTCTTTCTGGCTTCCATGATTTCAGATAAGGAAGCCCCTGTTGTTTAAATTATTCCTCTATAGATCATGCATTGCTTCTCTCTAGCTTCTTTTTTTTTTTTTGCATTTATTTTTATTTTCATTTTTTAAATTTTAATATCTTTAATTCTTACATGCATTCCCAAACATGAACCCCCCTCCCACCTCCCTCCCCATAACATCTCTCTGGGTCATCCCCATGCACCAGCCCCAAGCATGCTGCATCCTGCGTCAGACATAGACTGGCGATTCAATTCTTACATGATAGTATACATGTTAGAATGTCATTCTCCCAAATCATCCCACCCTCTCCCTCTCCCTCTGAGTCCAAAAGTCCGTTATACACTTCTGTGTCTCTTTCCCTGTCTTGCATACAGGGTCGTCATTGCCATCTTCCTAAATTCCATATATATGTGTTAGTATACTGTATTGGTGTTTTTCTTTCTGGCTTACTTCACTCTGTATAATCGGCTCCAGTTTCATCCATCTCATCAGAACTGATTCAAATGAATTCTTTTTTACGGCTGAGTAATACTCCATTGTGTATATGTACCACTGCTTTCTTATCCATTCATCTGCTGATGGACATCTAGGTTGTTTCCATGTCCTGGCTATTATAAACAGTGCTGCGATGAACATTGGGGTACATGTGTCTCTTTCAATTCTGGTTTCCTCGGTGTGTATGCCCAGCAGGGGGATTGCTGGGTCATAAGGTAGTCCTATTTGCAATTTTTTAAGGAATCTCCACACTGTTCTCCATAGTGGCTGTACTAGTTTGCATTCCCACCAACAGTGTAGGAGGGTTCCCTTTTCTCCACACCCTCTCCAGCATTTACTGCTTGCAGATTTTTGGATCGCAGCCATTCTGACTGGTGTGAAGTGGTACCTCATTGTGGTTTTGATTTGCATTTCTCTAATAATGAGTGATGTTGAGCATCTTTTCATGTGTTTGTTAGCCATTCATATGTCTTCTTTGGAGAAATGTCTATTTAGTTCTTTGGCCCATTTTTTGATTGGGTCATTTATTTTTCTGGAATTGAGCTGCATAAGTTGCTTGTATATTTTTGAGATTAGTTGTTTGTCAGTTGCTTCATTTGCTATTATTTTCTCCCATTCAGAAGGCTGTCTTTTCACCTTGCTTATATTTTCCTTTGTTGTGCAGAAGCTTTTAATTTTAATTAGATCCCATTTGTTTATTTTTGCTTATCTCTAGCTTCTTAACAATGAATTACATGTTAAGAGATCCTATTTCCAAATAAAGTCACAGTCTGACGGGGGTTAAGACTTCAACATATGAATTTGGGAAGGGAGTATAATTCGACCCATAACATTTGCAATGTCAGCCCTTTAAAGATTCCAAGATATTTAAAGATTTGTCCAAAGTATCTTATCCAAATTTTGTCATTTCCAGTGGTATTGGTTGCTTGAATACCATTTTATTCAAAAGAAACATTGACGAGTGTTGATTAACTCATTCATTCAAACATTTATTCATTGAGTCAAATAACTTGAGCTCCTACACTGTGCCAGGCAATGGCAATAAGAAGAATAATTCTATATAAGTAACATTCAAAAGTTTATAGTTGACCATGGGGAGGGGGAAAAGCATATAAACACACAGCTATAGTGCAAGATCACATCCAGAAGAGCAGTAAAAGGATGTGCTTTGGTGATTTGTAGGAGAAAGATTTCCCTATCAAAGTGAATCAAGAGAAGCTTTATGGAGAGAGTAGCATAAGATCACTATCTAGAAGAATAAGTAGGATTTGAACACAAGTAAGAAGAAATGGGGGCTCCTTGTAGAAGGAAGAGATTGAACAAAAGCAAAGAAATGGAGATGCATTTAAGGTGCACAAGAAATAGAAGGTTTGGTTTGCCGGTTTTTTTCATGAATGTTGTTTGTGACACCAACAAATTTGAAAATTTTTGCAGAGCAGAGATAAGGTGTGAGTCGATCAGCAAGAATGAGGCAGACTTTAGAATTAATCAGACCTTGGTCTGAATCCTGGCTCCCACACACGATAGCTGTGTGTTCTTCGCTTGCCTGAGTCAGTTTCCTCACTACGTGCTAACAGCTTACTATAGATCTATGAGAACTGAATGCAAAAGACTCAGCACTCTTCCAGGTATTCCTTCAGGAGTGACAGGCACAACCATGCATGATTGTGTCATTCGTGTGTTTCACATGAAGTTGGGGATAGTAGGAGCTGCTATCTACCCTTCTCACGTGCCAAGCTTGTGTGCTGGTTCTAGGCTGCGTTCACCCAAGGAAGAGATGCCTACCTCTCCTTATCAAGGCACATTCCCCTGCCAAACAATGTAAAAAAATATAGAGGGGAAATTTTTCCAATACATGTAACAAAGCAGTAAAGATCAGTCATGGCTCTGGGCACAGAACAGGTGCATTGTAAAGCCAAACAGAGCATTGTTTCAATTGACTTCATAATAAAACTTGTCATGATAAAAATCAAGGTACCTAATGATTTTTTCTAAATACCTGTACATTGTCACAGTTTCTTTTTTTCTGATTAAGAATATCATGAAATCTTATATAATTTCTTTTTGGTGCAATCTTAGAATCTGAGACAAAATACAAGAAGACAACTTTGAGATCAAACCTCAGTATTCTGTGGCTGTGACCAAAAAAAAAAAAAAAATGAAGATTACCACAATAAAATGTGCAGATTTAAATATGGATAAGACATAAAGATACAGAGAAGTTTGATCATTACAACTATTTGATTATATAACTAATTATCAATAGTAATGTTCACATGGCTTATCTAATCTTAGTATAATTAAGGAAGTAGCTATCAAAACTGTCAGTTACACCTACAATGCTCAAGGGATGCAAGTGGAATTCAAATGTTAGTTGCAAGTTTTACTTCAGTTCAGTTCGATTGCTCAGTCATGTCTGACTCTTTGCGACCCCATGAATCGCAGCACATCAGGCATTCCTGTCCATCACCAACTCTCAGAGTTCACTTAGATTCACATCCATCGAGTCAGTGATGCCATCCAGCCATCTCATCCTCTGTCATCCTCTTCTCCTCCTGCCCCCAATCCTTCCCAGCATCAAAGTCTTTTTCAATGAGTCAACTCTTCACATGAGGTGGCCAAAGTACTGGAGTTTCAGCTTTAGCATCATTACTTCAAAGAACACCCAGGGCTGATCTCCCTCAGAATGGACTGGCTGGATCTCCTTGCAGTCCAAGGGACTCTTAAGAGTCTTCTCCAATACCACAGTTCAAAAGCATCAATTCTTCGGCACTCAGCCTTCTTCACAGTCCAACTCTCATATCCATACATGACCACTGGGAAAACTATAGCCTTGACTAGATGGACCTTAGTCGGCAAAGTAATGTCTCTGCTTTCTAGGTTGGTCATAACTTTCCTTCCAAGGAGTAAGCATCTTTTAATTTCATGGCTGGAATCACCATCTGCAGTGATTTTGGAGCCCCCCAAAATGAAGTCTGGCACTGTTTCCACTGTTTCCCCATCTATTTCCCATGAAGTGATGGGACCAGATGCCATGATCTTCGTTTTCTGAATGTTGAGCTTTAAGCCAAATTTTTCACTCTCCTCTTCCACTTTCCTCAAGAGGCTTTTTAGTTCCTCTTCACTTTCTGCCGTAAGGGTCGTGTCATCTGCATATCTGATGTTATTGATATTTCTCCCGGCAATCTTGATTCCAGCTTGTGTTTCTTCCAGTCCAGTGTTTTTCATGATGTACTCTGCATATAAGTTAAATAAGCAGGGTGACAATATACAGCTTTGATGTACTCCTTTTCCTATTTGGAACCGGTCTGTTGTTCCATGTCCAGTTCTAACTGTTGCTTCCTGACCTTCATACAGATGTCTCAAGAGGCAGGTCAGGTGGTCTGGTATTCCAATCTCTTGAAGAATTTGCCACAGTTTCTTGTGATCCACACAGTCAAAGGCTTTGGCATAGTCAAAAAGCAAAAATAGATGTTTTTCTGGAAACTCTCTTGCTTTATCCATGATCCAACGGATGTTAGCAATTTAATCTCTGGTTCCTCTGCCTTTTCTAAAACCAGCTTGAACATCTGGAAGTCCACAGTTCACATATTGCTGAAGCCTGGCTTGGAGAATTTTGAGCATTACTTTACTAGCATGTGAGATGAGTGAGATTGTGTAGTACTTTGGCATTGCCTTTCTTTGGGATTGGAATGAAAACTGACCTTTTCCAGTCCTGTGGCCACTGCTGAGTTTTCCAAATTTGCTGGCATATTGAGTGCAGCACTTTCACAGCATCATCTTTCAGGATTTGAAATAGCTCTACTGGAATTTCATCACCTCCACTAGCTTTGTTCGTAGTGATGCTTTCTAAGGCCCACTTGACTTGACATTCCAGGATGTCTGGCTCTAGATGAGTGATCATACCATCGTGATTATCTGGGTCATGAAGAACTTTTTTGTACAGTTCTGTGTATTCTTGCCACCTCTTCTTAATATCTTCTGCTTCTGTTAGGCCCATACAATTTCTATCCTTTATCGAGCCCATCTTTGCATGAAATGTTCCCTTGGTATCTCTAATATTCTTGAAGAGATCTCTAGTCTTTCCCATTCTTTTGTTTTCCTCTATTTCTTTGCATTGATCGCTGAAAAAGGCTTTCTTATCTCTTCTTGCTATTCTCTGGAACTCTGAATTCAGATGCTTATATCTTTGCTTTTTGCTTCTCTTCTTTTCACAGCTATTTATAAGGCCTCCCCAGACAGCCATTTTGCTTTTTTCATTTCTTTTCCATGGGGATGGTCTTGATCCCTGTCTCATGTACAATATCACGAACCTCTGTCCATAGTTCATCAGGCACTCTATCTATCAGATCCAGGCCTTTAAATCTATTTCTCACTTCCACTGTATAATCATAAGGGATTTGATTGAGGTCATACCTGGATGGTCTAGCGGTTTTCCCTACTTTCTCAATTTGAGTCTGAATTTGGCAATAAGGAGTTCATGATCTGAGCCACAGTCAGCTCCTGGTCTTATTTTTGTTGACTGTACAGAGCTTCTCCATCTTTGGCTGCAAAGAATATAATCAATCTGATTTTGGTGTTGACCATCTGGTGATGCCCATTTGTAGAGTCTTGTGTTGTTGGAAGAGGGTGTTTGCTATGACCAGTGCATTTTCTTGGCAAAACTCTATTAGTCTTTGCCCTGCTTCATTCTGTATTCCAAGGCCAAATTTGCCTGTTACTCCAGGTGTTTCTTGACTTCCTACTTTTGCATTCCAATCCCCTATAATGAAAAGGACATCTTTTTTGGGAGTTAGTTCTAAAAGGTCTTGTAGGTCTTCATAGAACCGTTCAACTTCAGCTTCTTCAGTGTTACTGGTTGGGCCATAGACTTGGATTACCATGATATTGAATGGTTTGCCTTGGAGACGAACAGAGATCATTCTGTCATTTTTGAATTTTCCTATACACTTCAAAATTCTCCAAGCTAGGCTTCAGCAATACGTGAACCGTGAACTTGTTCATGTTCAAGCTGGTTTTAGAAAAGGCAGAGGAACCAGAGATCAAATTGCCAACATCTGCTGGATCATGGAAAAAGCAAGAGAGTTTCCAGAAAAACATCTATTTCTGCTTTATTGACTGTGCCAAAGCCTTTGATTGTGTGGATCACAAGAAACTGTGGCAAATTCTTCAAGAGATGGGAATACCAGACCACCTGACCTGCCTCTTGAGACATCTGTATGCAGGTCAGGAAGCAACAGTTAGAACTGGACATGGAACAACAGACTAGTTCCAAATAGGAAAAGGAGTACATCAAGGCTGTATATTGTCACCCTGCTTATTTAACTTATATGCAGAGTACATTATGAAAAACACTGGACTGGAAGAAACACAAGCTGGAATCAAGATTGCCGGGAGAAATATCAATAACCTCAGATATGCAGATGACACGACCCTTATGGCAGAAAGTGAAGAGGAACTAAAAAGCCTATTGATGAAAGTGGAAGAGGAGAGTGAAAAATTTGGCTTAAAGCTCAACATTCAGAAAACGAAGATCATGGCATCTGGTCCCATCACTTCATGGGAAATAGATGGGGAAACAGAGGAAACAGTGTCAGACTTTATTTTGTGGGGCTCCAAAATCACTGCAGATGGTGATTCCAGCCATGAAATTAAAAGATGCTTACTCCTTGGAAGAAAAGTTATGACCATCCTAGATAGTATATTCAAAAGCAGAGACATTACTTTGCCGACTAAGGTCTGTCTAGTCAAGGCTATGGTTTTTCCTGTGGTCATGTATGGATGTGAGAGTTGGACTGTGAAGAAGGCTGAGCACCAAAGAACTGATGCTTTTGAACTGTGGTATTGGAGAAGACTCTTGAGAGTCCCTTGGACTGCAAGAAGATCCAACCAGTCCATTCTGAAGGAGATCAGCCCTGGGATTTTTTTGGAAGGAATGAAACTATAGCTGAAACTCCAGTACTGAGGCCACCTCATGCAAAGAGTTGGAAAAGACTCTGATTCTGGGAAGGATTGGGGGCAGGAGGAGAAGGGGACGACAGAGGATGAGATGGCTGGATGGCATCACTGACTCGATGGACGTGAGTCTGGGTGAACTCCCAGAGTTGGTGATGGACAGGGAGGCCTGGCGTGCTGCGATTCATGGGTTCGCAAAAAGTCGGACATGACCGAGCGACTGAACTGGACTGAACTGAATACACTTAAGTTTTACTTAAGTGTATAGAAATTGCCTCCATGAAGCCTTCCTCTCTGTCTCTCTAGTCTGCCTTAATTTCTCCTGCTTCTGAATTCTCATGACACCATCACATAGTGGAGAAGAGTTAAATTACCTGGAGTGCAATCCTGACTAATGGAGAAGGAAATGGCAACCCACTCCAGTATTCTTGCAGGGACAGAGTAGTCAGTGGGCTGCTGTCCATAGGGTCACACAGAGTCAGACACAACTGAAGTGACTTAGCATGCATGCCTGCATTGGAGAAGGAAATGGCAACCCATTCCAGTATTCTTGCCTGGAGAATCTGATTGACAGAGGAGCCTGGTGGGCTGCTGTCCATGGGGTCGCACAGAGTCGGACACAACTGAAGTGACTTAGCAGCAGCAGCAATCCTGACTGAATAACTTTAAGCAGTACAACCCCAGGCAAATTTTAACTTCTCAGCATCAATTATGTCTTAGATTGGGCTGCTGTAAAGACTGAATGAGATAATGTACATAAACTACTATCCAGGAGTACCTGCCACATGATGCTGTCACAATAAATAGCACTATTAATATCACGTGATACTCTTCATTAATTTCCCCCCACTACATTATGCTTGTTTATACATCTGTGGCAATCTAAACTGCCTCTAATCCTAGAACGCACAGCTATGCTGAATTCATGGTTGAAATCACAACGACAGGACCCAGTTAACAGTTAATAGTAACAAATATTAAAGCAGGCAAACATTTCATAAGAAAAATTTGAGTCAGAGGTTATACTGATGATCAAAGACCTGGGTTGGGGAAGAGATGCAAATGTCATACACAGATCTGTCAGCCTCTACTAATTCACTTGCCTCAGCATAAATTAATGTTTTTAATATAAGCTTAAGTTACAATGTGTATTTTCCAACAAAGATAAAGTCAAAAATAATTATAGGCAATAATTTTAAATTATGCAATATGGTCTACCGTGTATTCTTGACCTTGTACTGTTTTCAACAGTAGCAGAAACTTACATGATAAAGGCTTCCCTGGTGGTCCAGTGGTTAGGAGTCTGTCTTGCAAGGCAGGGGACACCATGTTGATCCCTGGTCCAGGGATGATCCCACATGCCAATGGAGCAGTTAACCCCATGTGGCACAGCTACTAAGCTCATGCGCCACAACAACTGAAGCCTGTGCACCATGGAGCCCTTGTTCCATAACAAGAGAAGCCACTAGAACCAGAAGCTCGCATGCTGCAACTGGAGAGTAGCCCCTGATCTCTGCAACTAGAGAAAGCCGGTGCACAGCAACAAAGACTCAGCAGCCTAAAATAAATGTATTTTTAAAAGAAACATACCTGATAAGCTAGAAAAGTGATGAAACACACATCCTCTGCCCTGAAGTTTACATTTGTAATTCACCTCCTCACAACAGGACTTAAAGGATGAATGTATCTTTCCATCTGATTTGAAGGCTAATTTATTTTGAATTTATCTGATAATAAAACAAAAAGCAATTTCAATTTTCACTCTGAACTAGTAGCTTGGATCTTCAATCTAAGACAACAATTCTTAACAGAAGCCAGTGTGGGGAGTGGTAAAGGTTTAGGAGTCAGACCTATGTGAAAATCCTGGACCTACTATGTACTAATTTTATAGAGTGAAAATTACAATGCCAGCCTGAGACACAAGGGGTTACAAGGATTACATGAGATAAGGCGTGACTCGCTTAGCATGGTGCCTGGTGTGTAAGCAGCCAGTAAACAATAAGGATTGTCCTGCCATGAAAATTATCAGTCATAGTGATCACATTCAGATACGCGGTGCTAAAGCAGGCTTTAACAGCAATATAAACAAAAATAAAATCCCAAGACAATTATAAAAATGTGAGCTCCAGGAAGAAGGTCTATTTTTCTCTTTTATTCACTGCTTTATCTCCTGAACTAGAGCAGGCTCTGAACCAGAGCAAGTGCTTAATAAATATTTGTTGGATGAATTAATAACAAGCTCTAGGAAATTGCATTCCAGAGGACCCTCCAGAACTGGGAAGACATCATGGTGCTCATTTTTCCCTCCATCTTCCCAGCATGCTCTCTGCTGAGGTACTGATGGGTTTAGACACAGTTATGAAGCACCAACACTGGTATAAAGCTTTTCAAACATGAGAACTTTCTGTACAGCCAAAGCTCTCTAGTCAAGGGTCTCTTATGTTTCTTAAATCACCTAAATAGAAACGACTATAGTTCTGTTGGATAGAAAGGGATGTGAGTCGCCAAGAGTGATGGACCTGGATACAGGATGGTTGGTCTCAGGCCTGCCATTCATGAGCTGTGTGGCCTTGAGGTCACTGCAGTTACCACTCACCAGTGTAAGTCAAGGGCTTATGTGTGCTATTAGAAGTCCGAGTTACTTCACAAAAAAGGAAAATCAAGTTATGAAACATTCTGTGAATCAATTTCCTCCTCACACAATAGAAAAAACAACACCCTGGTTCATTTGCGCCACAGAGTTCCTGAAGAAATCAAATAAATGCCCCTGAAAATAATCACTACACAAAAATATTTTTGTTTGTCCAGGAAAATACTTTATCCCAGTAATAGCCACAGCTTATAGTAAATAGTTTTTACAACTATTCTAAAGGAGGAGACTGAACAACTAGTAAAGAAGCCAACTGGAAAAAAACAAAACTGGCTATTAGATGGCCAAAAGTTTGAAAGATGTATTTCATTTTAGAATTGCAATACCATTTTAAAATTGAGTTGTTGTAGCAGCTAACTTTTTTTTTTTTTTTGGTGTTTGAGCCCTAAAAATAGTATATAAAAAAAAACTTTCTGCTCATTTTTTTTTAACATATAGTAAAGAAGAAAAATAATGATGTGGGGAAGATCAGTTTATTCTGATTTTGAGATTTGTCTACAGAGGATATAAGCGTAGGCTATTTCAAATGATCTTTTGTCTCTAAAAGCAAAAATAAATGATACAGATTTCAAGGCATCTTGTGTTATCAGGGGGAAAACTAGCTGAAAAATATGCTGCATTCAAAAAATAACAAATTCTCAGCAGACCAACAGGGTCGATCCTCCCCCTCCTCAGTATCTGCCTGCAGAGCACAGAAGGGTTCCTGCCTTCAAGATTCTGGGGCTGGGATGCAAACAAAGTATAACAAGTGTTCCAGAAAACTGAGATTTGCTTTGTCACCGAAGAAGCAGAACACAAAGTTTGGCTGATGCAGGGAGCATAACCAGGGACAGACACCAAAACAAAGTTCTGGGAGCTGTTCTGAGAGGCCCAGAGTGTTTGAAAGTGAAGTTGCTCAGTCGTGTCTGACTCTTTGTGACGCCCCCATGGACTGTAGCCTGACAGGCTCCTCCATCTGTGGGATTTTCCAGGCGAGAATACTGGAGTGGGTTGCCATTTCCTTCTCCAGGGAATCTTCCCAACTCGGGGATAGAACCTGGGTCTCCCACATTGCAGGCAGACTCTTTACTGTCTGAGCCACCAGGGAATCCTAGAGTCTTTACATAGTGTTTATACAAGAGTGTTCAAGGATGGTCCCAAAGTGTTTACAGAGAAGTTCAAGGATAGCCCCAGAGTGGAAGGGCTAGGCTGTATATAATGAAAGCACAGTCACTGCAGTCCTAAATCTCAATGATTCCTGGGTAGAAATGGGACACATTAGAATGCATGTGCATTTGCTTTTCTATGTTTTCCAAATCTATAAGAAACCAAACACTTTTCTAATGGGAAAAAAAATCAAATAAAAATGGTACAGCTCAAAAATTTATCCCAATGATATTGATGAGATTTTAGTATCTTTTGGGTTTTATGTTTTTCCAGTTTCAATACATCTTCCTAGGCCATAAATTAATTTCTTGGAGCCACTGTGTACTAATAAAAACCCCTTCCCCCTCCAGTTCCCACTGAAGCTCCTTAAAGAATAGATTAGGTTGCTGGGCTGTTTTTCCAGGAATTATTTAAACATTATCTAAATGTGTAGGCAACACGTTGCTGCCATCTGCGTTTAATGAAGATGATAATGATGAAGATCACAGCCTTGTGGGTGAAGATTCCATGAACATGCATAGGTGTTTACAAAGCTGTGGGTATTAATTTAGATCACAGCTCTGGTAGAACGAGAGCAGTGTTTTAACATCTTTTTGCTTCTGCTTTCAAGGATCTCTATTTCCAACCTAGATATGTTGTAGGTTTGAGGACTCCCCCATCCCCCACCCCCAATCAGGTGGCACTGTGATAAAGAACCTGCCTGCCAGTGCAAGAGACATAAGAGACGAAGTTTCGATCCCTGGGTGGGGAAGATCCCCAGAGAAGGAAATGGTCACCCACTCCAGTATTCTTGCCTGGATAATCCCTGGACAGAGGAGCCTAGTGGGCTACAGTCCATGGGGTCACAAAGAGTCGGACATGACTGAAGTGATTTAGCACAGCACCCAATCCTACTGGGTTTAACCTTTGAATGCAATTTCAAAGAATTAAAAGTCAGTGGGGATCAAGGTAACAACTTTGTGAATCTTAGAAACTGTATAGGAACCACCAACATAGGGTTTCTGAAAAGAGTTGGTTTGGAGACTACTACTTGGGTCTGAGGACCAATGTGACTCCCTCACCCCCTCCCTCTTCATGCTAATAGGACCCGCAGGGAGGCTTTATCAGATTCTCTCATCTGGTCACAAGCTAAAAAGCTGTACTGAGACAAAAGGTCAGTGGAGTCTTATCACATTGATACAGGAAGCAGAAGGGAATTATGGAATCTTGAGACAAGCAGAGAGAGAGAGAATGACTCTCAGGAATCAGATGAGTAGAAACTCAAGAAAACTGCTAAAGAGAAAATCTGAAATGGCTCACTGCAATAGTCCTCCTCCTAGGGAAGAGAACAGAGTCTTTCTTGACGCTGAAAGAAAAGGTTGACTGTGTCTTCCTCTTCTCCCTAACTTTTATTGCCTCTTAATCCATTGGGTCCAAAGGCCAAGACTCTGGCAGCCAGGAGGGCTGTGATCGATCATCAGTTCATTGCAGGGTCTGGATTCTGACTGCGAGCCCAGGCCAACAAGGGCCACTCCTACAACATGGGCCACTCCTACAACATGGGCAGTGCAGCTCTTGTCCCCATAGGTCCCCAGGAAGAGTCAGGCTATTAGTTAAATTAGCATCACAGGTTGCATCCTAGGCCATCATTTCTTCTCCTTTTCTCATTCTGCAGTATATCATCCAAATATCACCTATGAGGATAAACAATGAATAGTAGCATAAAAAAATGCCTCAAATTTGAATGTGTATTCCCCATTACTTGAACTTCCCTGGTGGCTCAGATGGTAAAGCGTCTGTCTACAATGGCCCTGGGTTGGGAAGATCCCCTGGAGAAGGAAACGGCAATGCACTCCAGTACTATTGCCTGGAAAATCCCATGGACAGAGGAGCCTGGTAGGCTACAGTCTATGGGGTCGCAAAGAGTCGGACACGACTGAGCGACTTCACTTTCATTTTCACTTTCCCCATTACTTTCCGGGAGAAGAAATAAGCTGAAAATCTATCTGCCTTATAAAGTTTAGAGGACTGAATTCGAAGATCCTTGCTCCCCATGTTTGGTAGAGTAACACCTCTCCCCAACTCCAGTAAGATGTCCACATCCTAATCCTTATATTATCAATCTTATATTGAGAGGCCAACTGTGACCTTATGATTTATGGGTAGGGGTGTGCAGGGGGAGAATCCATCTATCATACAGCTTCTTGGATTTAGACGATTGCACTTGCAGAGACACATTCTCCTAGGTTATCCGGCCCTCTGAAATGCCACCTCTGTTCGGAACTGTAGGTTCAGGCCTCACCTGCAGCATTCAGCGCACAGTTTCTATTCAGGGGCTGTTAGGAGGTTTCCTCACATTTATCATGTTTCTCACATGAAGCTCACCAAACCGACCTCACCGCCTTGCTTCCCCCATGATATTATCCAACCCCAGCAAGACACTAAGGCATATTTATTTCTGTGTATGACTGGCTATTGCTTCTACCTCTTGTTCTTGCATTACACAGGCTTAGGAAGCTTCTCTCTTAAAGACAGTCCTTGGTTTTCCCATGTTTGTCTCAGTTTAAAATTACCTTCAGCAAATTCATGTATTTCCAAAAGCATGTGTATCTCTGGGGACTAGTAAGAATCAATACGCCTAAGACCACACGCTTCCCCAGCAAATCTTCCTCTCTCTCAACCTCTCCATTGTCCAGGTCTCGGCTCACCTATTCTATTTCCCTAGCAGTGAAATTTCTTTCCTCATTTTTCTATCACAAAGGCTAGGTCTCTGTGTGTTCCCGTTCTTCTCTTTTTCCTCCTCCTCCTTCTCAGCAGGCCAAGTGAAATTTAAAATGTTCTAACCTACTTTCTAAGTTGCTTCCCTTTCTTCTAAACCAGATGCAGGGCTAGCCCTGCTCACGGGAAAACCAGGCTTGCCTTCCTTTCACTTTGCTCTTGGGCTAAGCACTCAACACCTTCAGAGGATTTCATTTTGTCCCCAGCCTGAGAGATAAAAATGCAGTCAGTTCCAGGTTGGCCAAAAATAAATGTGACCCGCCACCCAGGGGATCTCATTTCAATCATGTTGACCTTTACAGCTGAAATTTAGGATGTTATCTGTCCTAAGTCTCTCTACTCCCTGAATGTCCTAGCTGTGTTCTCCTCGTAGGATGTAGCACCCCGTTCTCATTTGACGATGTATCTTAAAACCCAGTAAATATGTTATGCTGATATTCCCTTAGCAAACTGCATGAATCTCATGTACCCTCTTCATGCATCTGTCCCAGGTGTTGGGGTGGTTTCCATTTCCCCTTAGGATTGGCAGGCCACTTCTCCCCACCTCCCCCAGCTGCTGCTAAGAGGAGGTCTCTCAACAATGTCCTCCAGACATGGTTCTCTGGGAACCATCCTGGCTCACTCCAAGAATTGCTGATTAATGTGGCTAAAACTTAGGAGAAAAATCCAGTCTCCGGTCTAGTAACCACTAAATCATCCCCCTCATTCTTAGTTCTTCCTCTAAAAGCAATTAAATATGGTGCACTTCCTTCTCCCACTCATATCCATGTTCTCAGATTTTGAGTTCAGTCTCTGGTTAAGAAAATTCCTCTCTTTCCCCATTTCAATGGGCACATCCTCCTTCAGTTTTTTGGGTTTTTTTTTTTCCACTTTTCTACTGCTCGTCTGTCTCTGAACTGACAATAAAAACATGCTTTTTTTTTTTTTTTTTTTTTGAGAAAGACAAATACCACATCGTATCACTTAAATGTGGAATCTAAAATATGGCACAAATGATTCTATATACAAAACATAGGCAGATTCATAGACATGACTTATGGTTGCCAACGGTGCAGGGAGTAAATGGGATAGACTAGGAGTTTGGGATTGGTAGATGAAAACATGCTTTTTAAAAATTCAGTTCTGCTCTAATATAACTGACCAAACTTCACGCCTGAAAACAGTCTGCTTCAGACATTCAGGATATTCTCAAGGTTTTTTCATCTAATAGCCTTTCTGCCTCTGTCCACCAAGTTGCGGAAATCTTCCTTTTCATTTGTTCACTGATGATATGTTCAGTAATATAATATCAGCCTGTCACGGCAATACCATACACAACCGCTCCAGCTTTCTAGGCCAATGCTTGCCCTAGCAGCTCATGTGAGTAAGGACTCGGATTCTCCAGAAAGTTAACTTTCTTTCTGCATGGCACAGAGTATGAGGAAATGTTTGACGCTCCATTCCTATGGCTTGCCCCTCATGCTGTTTTCCTGTCTGAAATTTCGTGAATAGAAGTATCAAACAGTAAACAGACTAGAGCTTCTACTTGGGCCTAGGCCCCAACACAAGCCTCTCAGTCTAACTAGACCTAAGTGAAGCAGCTAAACCCAATAAGAGGCCCATGTTGACATACACAAGGCACCCTAGACTGAAAAGGTGGAGCAGGGGCCTCCTCAAAATGGAACAACGACCAGTAGAGATGACTTTAACTCACTGACAAAGAAAACGGCTCACCCACTTGAGTCTGCCACCTGGAAGACACTGGCCTGGCAGTTGAATGCAGGGCTCGGGGGCCATGATTTGGGCCAACAGGATGGTCTGAGCCTCCTTTCCCTTATTCTAGAACAATAGAGCCAATCTTCTTCAGCCAGCCCAGAAGAGCCAGCCTCCCCCAGACAGCCTTGGCCTTCCACTATACATTTTCTTGGACCCCAGAAGCAAAGACTAGAATCCTTGGGGTGCCTTGCTCCCTCACCCTCCAGCACAGGCCAAAGGGTGAGGGACTCCCATTTCCAAGTTTTGGAGCCCAGCCTTTCCTCCCCCAGCCCTGAGCAGAGGCCCCTTTCCTCAGCTACAGACCAAAGGGATGGTAGCCCCAACCCTTGACCCTCTTCTTTCCTGTTGCATGAAGTTATTGTTTTTAAAACTCAAAGGGGAAAAAGAAAATACTTACTGCTTCCTGAGGCTTCCAGGGAAGAGACTGTGGACCTAAAGCAGTGGTTCCCAGCCTGAGACTTGGTGGAGCAGCATTGGCATCACCTGGGAACTTGGAAATGCAAGCTTATTGGGCCCAGACCCACCAATCAGAAATCCCCAGAGGTGGGGGCTAGAAGTTCCATTTCACAGGCCCTCCAGGTGATTCTAATGCACACCCCAGTACAGAACCACTGCACTATAAACAAGGGCGTATTACAGGAATCAGAATAGTTACTTCTCTACATGTGGAAAGGGGCAAACACGAAGAGAAAGGAAAAATCCCAGTCCAAGACTTTCTCTTCGTGGAGAGAGAAAGATGCCTAAGGGTGGGGTGTGGGGAGGCAGTGTGGAGAGGAATTTATATATCTCTTTCCTTGTTGTTGCTGTTTAATGCCTAAGTAATGTCCAACTCTTGAGACCTCATGGACTGTAGCCCACCAAGCTCCTCTGTCCATGGGATTCTCCAGGCAAGAATACTGCAGTAGGTTCCCATTACCTTCTCTAGGAGATCTTCCCAACCCAGGCATCAAACCTGCCTCTCCTCTGGTGTTGGCAGACAGGTTCTTCACCACTGAGCCATCTGGGAAGCCCACGTTTCTTTCCTACCAAATGATTTTGCAGTAATATGAAAAAATGAGAAATAGTCACTGAGAACCAATTCTGGATTATGGAAATCAGTCTTCTCGCTGCTACATTTCAGGGTTATTTTTCTGGAAGTCAAGTTTAGTATTTTACTTTAACTACCTATTCCTATTAAGTAAAGCCTGTTAGCTAGCATGGAAAACAAGGCCAGTCACAACTTGCCTCAGACCATATTTTGACCTAATTTAATCTCACGTTCAGGGCCATGCATCAAATGGAGAAAGCAGCTTGGAAAGGAAAAGAAGAGTTCCATCCTCCAGTCTCCTGTATCAGAAGCCCCCAGGAAGCAGGTTAGCAATGCAAATGTTCAAATATAACCCCTGAGGATTGTCTATGGAAGCCCCAGAAGTTGCCTATGCCTTTGCACTTATCAAGGGCTTCAGATGAGTCATCTGCAGGTGTCTGTAAAGCACCTGTTGAGAAATACTGTTCCACATATTTAATAACCTGTGATCCCTGGCAAGTGCCTCAATTTTAAGCAAGTGCCTCAACTTTAAGCAAGTGCCTATTAATTTTGTTGAGATTTAGTTGCTAAGTTGTGTCCAACTCTCTTGGGACCCCATAGACTGTATCCTGCCAACCTCCTTTGTCCATGGATTTTCCAGGCAAGAACACTGAAGTGGGTTGTCATTTCCTTCTCCAGGGGATTTTCCTGACCCAGGGACTGAACTTGTGCCGCCTGCATTGGCAGGCGGATTCTTTTACGCTGAGCCACCAGGGAAGCCACCTATTAATTACTAAGTGGTTAATAGTCCTTGTTTCTACATTCAGATATTTCCAGTTTGTAAAGCCCTCTAGCCTACCTCATTGTATCATCCTAACATCTTACAGCATGAAAATATTTACTTACATTGAACATTTAAAACACACAATAAGGACAGGTAGACTTCACATCATTTTGACTGCCGTGTCTAGTACTGAAATGCCTTCAAACTTGAAAGGCAGGGACACCAGAGGCAGCACAGCACTGTACGCAGGATTCTAGACACATCAATAGAACTGCTCTCATTAAAGTCTTCATCTGGGCTCCTTTTCCAAGGAGGCCTTCCACCTCTCACTTCAGGTGGCTGTTCAGAGTTGTTCTGCCAAAGCACCGCCATGATCACTCCTTCTCTTAATTTTGCCATTAACTTTTTTTTTTTCCTTCTCTGCAGAGTCTCAGAACAAACAAATTCTGTTTGCATGAATAATGCACTGTCTTCCCAGGTACAAAGAGGAGTGTAAGTCTGTAGAGCGGCACAAGGAAACTTAACCAAGTTTCACTGCCAAGGCTTCGCCTGCATCAAAGGGCTTGGAGCCCAGTTGGGAAAATCTTTCTTTTCTTTGGTTAATCTTTTGAAATTCTTTCCCTTCCACTCCCAGCATTTTAAATTCCACTTCATCAAACGAAGCACACACATTTTGGTAACAGAATGGGAGTCAAAACCCTGGATTCCAGTTCTAAATTGCTACTAAGTGCTACATAAGGGGGGACAAGACATTTGGCCACACTGAGACTCAGTTTTCCTATCAGCAAAATGGACCTGATGAGGAGGTGAATTAGATGGTCCCTAAGACACTTGTTCCTCAGGAGGAAAGCTATATGACAAACCTAGACAGTGTATTCAAAAGCAAGGACATCATTTTGCTGACAAAGGTCCATCTAGTCAAAACTATAGTTTTTCCAGTGGTCATGTATGGATGTGAGAGCTGGACTATAAAGAAAGCTGAGTGCCAAAGAATTGATGCTTTTGAACAGTAGTGTTGGAGAAGACTCTTGAGAGTCCCTTGAACTGCAAGGAGATCAAACCAGTCAATCCTAAAGGAAATCAAACCTGAATATTCATTGGAAGGATTGATGCTGAAGCTGAAACTCCAATACTTTGGCCACCTGAGGCAAAGAGCTGACTCACTGGAAAAGACCTTGATGCTGGGAAAGAATGAAGGCAAAAGGAGTGGCAGAGGATGAGATGGTTAGGTAGCATTACCAACTCAATGGATATTTTGAGCAAACTCCAGGAGATAGTGAAGGACAGGGAAATCTGTTGTATTGCAGTTCATGGGGTTACACAGAGTTGGACATGACTTAGCAACTGAACAACAACAACAAAATCCTTCAGGTCTCAGTAATGCTGATGGGGGTATGTGCCATACTTCATCTGAATCCAGATAGTATAAGGCACCTTAAATAAGGATGACCTTACTCCCAGGTATTTCTCTACTCTGACAGCAATTTCCTTACTGACATATTTGCAGATTCAAGATTTTAAGAGCTGAGGAAGGAGAGTGTGACGGACTCAGAGTTATTTAATACCCTGCTGCTGCTGCTGCTGCTGCTAAGTCACTTCAGTCGTGTCCGACTCTATGTGACCCCATAGACGGTAGCCCACCAGGCTCCCCCATCCCTGGGATTCTCCAGGAGAGAACACTGGAGTGGGTTTCCATTTCCTTCTCCAATGGATGAAAGTAAAAAGTGAAAGTGAAAATGCTCAGTCGTGTCCGACTCGTAGCGACCCTATGGACTGCAGCCTACCAGGCTCCTCTGTCCATGGGATTTGCCAGGCAAGAGTACTGGAGTGGGGTGCCATTGCCTTCTCTGTTTAATAGCCCGAGGAAAGGTTTTTAAGAATTGCCATTTCACATGTTGTGCAAGAGTATTATTGAGTCCTTACATTTCTCTCATTCTTATTTCAAGAGAGAATGTTGAGTCTTATTCCGGAGCTGGAAACTCTGTGAGCCTGAGATGAAAATACAGCCATGAATTAAAGCAGCCTGAGTCAGTGGTCACTGACCAAGTATATGAATATTTGACTCTCTCTCTCTCTGCTGTTAATGGCAGGTGGAAAGACAATGCATGGAAATGGTTTAATTTTACTTTACCAGGCTACACTAATGTAGGTAATTAAGATTCACTGCCTTATTAACTTCAAATGGCTATATAGAGAGTCACATAATTCTGTTACTCTTTAAATATCGAGGTTTATCCATATAGTAAACACAAAATTATATACAATCAAAGGTCTGGTTATCTGTTCATGTTCAATCATTAATGATTCACATCCCTTTAGAATACTCACGCTGTGTCCTTTATTTCTGAAGTGTGGACAAGAGGGTCCCAAAGGTTAATGACCATACGAGTCTCCCAACGAACCGGTGACAAAGACAGGTCTCAAAGAAGCTCTCATGGTAGATTAGTGCTCTTTCAAATTAGTCATTGAGGGGATTCATTTTTATTAGGAGAAATTCTTTCCATTTTATTGTTCATGGTCCATTGAGCCATCTGGGTTCAAGGGCATTTTGGACATTGGGTAGTGGTGGAGTGGGGATGAAAAGAAGGGAGATTGCTTCTCAAATGGACTCAAATGATATTTATGTTTTATAATTTGCCAACAAGGTAAGCTAAACTCCAGCCCTGTCCCTCTCAAAAAGGTGACTTTAAAAAGCACACTTTAGAAATTATCTAATTCTGAAAATGTGTTATCCTGGGTTTATGGGGCTCTAAACAATTTGTCATACAAGGAACAGTAAGCACTCCCCCATCGAGGATGCTAAGGCCTGGCTAATCCCAGAGTGAAGTTCAAGAGTCCAGTAATTCAGAGGAGCTGCCAAGAGGGACCAGGAAGGTAAAGGGCCAGGAAGTCAAGTACAAGCTGTGTCCTAAGGGTGCTCAAGCGGGAGAAACTCACTTCAGCCACCAATTGTGAGGACTGTGCTTCAGCCAATAACAGGGGACAAAGTCCAGGTAGTGGAAGCCAGGCAGATCCTGCAGAACATGAGAAATGTGAACAAATCATCACTGGGACCAGGTCTGGAATATCCACAGTTTATTGACAAACTCCTGGCCCTTGGGGTTTGCCACATGACTGAACATATAAATGGAGGCTGGCAGATTATCTTTGGGAATAGCATTTCTTTTTCTTCCTTTTCACAAAAATATGACAAATCATGTCACAATGTTGGCAGGAGTGAGAATCACTGGGGAATCCTCAGGGGGACCTCCTCAGAAAGTGATCAGTAGAATCATCCTCTTGAGAAAGAAGATCTGATGAGACCCTTTGTGTTTTCAAGTTTTTAAGAGAAAGCTCACCCCCAGGAAGGGAAAGGAAGGGGGAGATCTAGGTTCCTAAAGTAACAAACAATTGCCTGAACATGTTTTACCTCCAATACTTGGAGAGGTGGCTGTGCTTAAAAACTCCAGCTCTAAATGTTTGTTTTCTGACCTTAGAGGCCAGCGTAGAAGCACTAGCTGTGTCTGTCGTGGGTCAGCCTTCTGAGCCCCCGTCCTGACAGCTCAAAGTTTCTGCTGGAGAGACACTGCCTCCTCACCATCCTGCATTCCTGACGTCCTTGTCGATTAGTGGCAGCATAACCACTGGTCTGCCTCAGCCCAGATCTTTGCTGAGTGTCCTTTCAATCAAATGTTGTTGCTAATGTGGCTGTTGCCTCTTCCCTGAGCATAGCACAGGGGAGTGGGCAGCCCCACGCTGAAGACTCACGCAGTGGAGAATGACGACGTCCTGGGTCTGTAGCCGCTGTGGGAGGGGGACTTGGAGCAGTTACTGTGCAAGGATGCAACTCACCAAGGTCACCTCCTCCTCAGCCACCAGCACCTCCTCTGGCAATCAGAGAACGCCCTTCCCCTCCCATCCTCAGGAGTACTGCAAGACCCAGTGCTCAGAGGAGGAAGATTGTATAGGGGAGGACTCACTGTCAGGGCTGCTACTTATTATCACTGGGAGATAGGAGTGGGGCTGTGGGCGAGGGGAGGGAGTATTTGTATTCTAGAGACAGAAGCTTCATAGTAAGCACACTCCATTACCATGCAAGGGGCATCCCTGTTTCAGAATGAATAAATTAATGAATTGATGGATGGATAGATTACAAGAGATCTGTCCTGTTTTAGAAGCACCAGCAGAACACGCAGGTCTTGACTTTAGCCACTCCTATTTCTGCAAGAAGTGACTTTGGCAGCCTTGACTAAGACCTCAGAAAAGTTTGATCAGATGCAACATGACTGGCTCTGAGCCATTCCCTAGGGATGCGGAAAGTCAGACCTAGAACCCATCGTCTCAGTAAGAGGCTTATCCAAGCTCATCTGTGTTAGCAATGCCAGGACTCGATGCTGAAAGCAGTGTTTGGCAGCTGTTTGGAAAGGCATCTTGAGTGGAGAGCATGTGCTGGCTTGGCCAGCAGGAGATTCAAGTTCAAAGCACAGCCCCACTTACGACCCATGAGAACTCAGTAGGAAAGCGAGAAAGATTTGTCTCTTGCACTTTTATTTCTCAAAACCGAGCCCAGTGTTGTTGTTGTTAGTTGCTCAGTCATGTCTGACTCTTTGCGACCTCGTGGATTGTTGCTCACCAGGCTCCTCTGTCTATGGGATTCTCTAGGCATGAATACTGGAGTGAGTAGCCATGCCCTCCTCCAGGGGCTCTTCCTGACCCAGGGATCGAACCCAGGTCTCCCCATTGCAGGCATATTCTTTACTGTCCGAGCCACCAGGGAAGCCCCTAATGTAGGAACTCAATAAAGCAAAGAAGAGGGAAGAGAGAAACAGGGACAAAGGAGAAACTGCTGGCCTCCCTCATGAACTCGCTATGGTGAGCCCTCAGGGAGAAAGCAAGTAAGACGTTTTGTGGATCAAACATTGCTGGGTAAGTTTTGTGGGACAAAAGTTAGCCTCTAAACATCACAGTTGGAAGTTTAGTTAAAAGTCTGGCAGTTTTGTTTTCAAAAGGCAAGGGTACTTGGTGAAGGTGCAAAACACCAGCAGCTGCTATAGCCACAGTCCTGTTTTCAGCTCCACGATGTTGCCATTGGCCAAACACACACATCTCTGAATCATCTCTGAGTTCAAAGCATTTAGCAAACAATGTCAAGGCAGAGCCACCGGAAGCAGGCACCCGATTTCCATGACAAATACGGCAAAGCTGTATTAGCTAATGGAGCCACTTTCTGCGTTGCCCGATGGGCATATCAGTTCAGTTCAGTTCAGTCACTCAGTCCTGTCTGACTCTTTATGACCCCATGGACTGCAGCATGCCAGGCCTCCCTGTCCATCACCAACTCCCAGAGTTTATGCAAACTCATGTCCATTGAGTCAGTGGTGCTATCCAACCATCTCATCCTCTGTCATTCCCCTTTTCCTCCTGACTTCAATCTTTCCCACCATCAGGGTCTTTTTAAATGAGTCAGTTCTTCGAATCAGGTGGCCAAAGTATTGGAGTTTCAGCTTCAGCCTCAGTCCTTCCAATGAATATTCAGGACTGATCTCCTTTAGGATGGACTGGTTGGATCTCCTTGCAGTCCAAGGGACTCTCAAGAGTCTTCTCCAACACCACAGTTCAAAAGCATCAATTCTTTGGCATTCTGCTTTCTTTATAGTCCAACTCTCACATACATGACTACTGGAAAAACCAAAGCTTTGATTAGATGGACCTTTGTTGGCAAAGTAATGTCTCTCCTTTTTAATATGCTATCTACGTTGGTCATAACTTTTCTTCCAAAGAGTACACAAATTGGAACAGAATGAAACCTTGGTGGAGTCACCCCAAAGGAATGGAGAAATCAGTAGTCATCCCAACTGGTTTAATATTGAACTGTTTCAAAACCAACTCATAACTGATGCCAAAAGAATAGTGTACCCATTAAAATATGGCATGAGTAAAGATTTACAAAATAAAAGCTTACAATATCTTCTAGAAGGATCCACCCAGGAGTTTCCTATATGGAACAAGACCCAGTTTATACAGCTGATGTGCTTGGTCACAAACCCCCTCCTTTGGAACATGAAGGGTTGATTCCCTTGGGGCCAACTCTACCGAGACTCTACCAAGAAGTAAACATCTTCCCATGTTGACAGGCCCCTGTTTACACTGTGTCAGGAATAAATGTAGCTGGTGGCAGAGGAAGGCCATCTGGGATGGCACCATGATTGGATGGGAGGGACAAGGAGATATGGGGGTGGCAGTGGGATGTGATACCAAGCCAGGGAGACCGATGCCTAGCTATACTCAGGGCTAAAGAGCATCTTAAAGAGAAACACATTCTTAACCATTTGTTAGGTTTTCAGCAATACAGTTGGGTGGACAAGAGAACAGGTTCTACAGCCAGATTCTACCTAAGTTCCAACCACAACTTTGTTTTTCTAGCTTCAAATCTGGCTGAGTCATGAAATTTCTCAATGGGGTGGATAGGGGTAGATGATACTATCTACCTTGTCAGCTTGTTGAGAAGGCCCTGGGGCTGGCCACAGCCATAGATCAAGTGCTTGGTAATCATCTGCTCTGTTGAAGGTTCCCCACTGTTGTGCCCAGGTCAAATGCTTGAATCAAAGTCAAATAACTGTGACAAAAAAGTGATCAGCATGTTCACAAACAATATGTCCTTTGGCCACATGTATCTTGGTCTTCACCAACAAGAACCATAAGGAAGAATTGTTTTCCGTATGACAGACATGAAAATTGAGGTCATAACTGGTGTTCAGTGCCACAGCTGATAAACATGCCAGTCTAGAGTCCACGGAGACCTGCTTCTTGGAAAACAGCACAAACAAGGGCTGTGTTTGTAAACAAAAATCTTACCACAGCCTGAAGGATCTGTGCAGACAACATGGTATCATGTTTTGTTTTGTTTTGTTTTGTTTTGTTTTGCCACACCATGTGGCATGTGGGATCTTAGTTCCCTGACCAGGGATCAAACCCAAGTCCCCTGCATTGGAAGCATGGGGTCTTAATCACTAGACCAGCAGAGAAGCCCCAACGTGGTTGTTTTTGAAGGAGATATTAGTCTGATTCCAACAGCAGCAGGAAACACAGTCAGTTCTCTGTATCCACAGATGCTGTACCACACCATCTTATATAAGGAGCTTGAGCATCTAAAGATTTGGGGATCCTCACAGATTTCTGAAACCAGTCCCTCTGGATACCAAGGGACAACTACGGTCAGCAGCTGTAGATAGAACATTCTCCTAAAACTACAGAGGGAGATCACCAGGCATGGTAGCTACAAGCGGGGACCTCTGAGGCAGAGGCATTTAAAAATGCTGCTCCTAATCTTTAATGAAAGATACAAGCTGAAAATTCAAAGATCCTGTTTAAAAATGTTCTTTCGGTTTTGCCCAGCTGAGCAAGGAAAACATCTAACCCAAAACCTGGGAATATCTGGGGATGTCAGATTTTGGCTGAAAACCAGGAAAAGAGGGATAAGGTCTTTGAGAAAGGTCTAATGAGTCTCTCAACTCCTGGTCCACCAGGAGCAATGCCTAGCGAGGGTCCTCTCCTCCATCCTAGATGGAGATCAGCAGAGAAGAGCTCTGGAAGTTTGAGGAAGGGGAAACACCACGTGGCATGGATTCATCCCTAACCCTTATCAGTATGCCTCAACAGTCTCTCTGGAGAAACTCTCTGTCTATGGTGGCAAAGGGAGAAGACATTTTCATTCCATGTCTTATAGACCTGCTTCTTTGCTGATACAGGGAATCCCACTTCCTGGCCCTCAACTCTGCAGGACAGGCACTAATGCTTTCATTTTACTTCTTTGAATAGGAGGAAGATGATCACCAATAGTGTATATGAACATGTTTTGTAACAAAAATAAAGCGTTATACAAAAGTGTATAAGAGAACATCCCTGGTGGTCCAGCGGTTAAGTATGCACCTTGCAAAGTAGGGGATGTGGGTTCGATCCCTGGTTGGGGAACTAAGTTTTCACATGTCATGGAGCACCTAAGCCTGCACACCACAACTAGAGAGGCCATAGGCCACAACGAAAGACTCTACATGACGCAATAAAGAGCCTGCATCCTGCAACTAAGACCTAGTCAACTAAAATAAAAAAAGAACTAAATACATAAAATAAAATGCTCTAAAAACGTGTGAGGAATGATTATAAAGATAAATGTTATGAAGAAAAGGGAAAAATCTTAAATTTTAATAACAGAAGAGTAGGTAATGAACTATGGCTTATCTGCATGATAGAGGGCTAGACGGCCATTAAAAGTCATTTTATGATGAACTTTTTAAGATGAAAGAAACTATCTGAAAATCATACACTGCACATTTACAATTAAGTTAGATGGATAGACGGAGATATGGATGGATGGATGGAAATGAAATCAATGAGAAGGAAAGGGAATGGGAGAAAATGATATATATATATATATATATATATATATATATATAGGATTTACCTCAGAATGGGTGTACCAGAGCTGAGCTTTATTTTCTCTTTTATTTTTATTTCTTTCATTCTACCTTGCTTTTTGTTCTGAAAGCCATTCAAAGTTGTTTACAGCATACATACAAGATAAGATTAAGTTTGAGGAAATGCAAGCAGGTGAGGAATAAATATAAGGAAGATAAGTTACAGCCAGCAGGGTGGCTGGTATGTGGGATGAATTCTGTGAAGCTCTACACAGTAAATAGAGATGGACCACACATTCACCCCTGAGTTTTCTAGCCACCAACACAGAGAGGGAGACACAGGAGGTGGTATGACCTCTATTTCATTTGGAGGACAATGAAGCATTCCCAAGAAAATAAAGCAAAATGATTCCATTTAAGAAAACAGGAGAGAAAGTTCTCACATGTCCTCTGCTCAGCAGGACACTGTGGATGCTGGCAAATGGTGGGGCAAAGTTTGTCATCCTCTGTGACCCAGTGAGTCACCTCCAGGGGATCCAAGAAGCCGTTATGTTATCTGAGGGCACAGTGCCAAAGTAAGCGTAACAGCTGCTTTGGATGGAGGGTCTCTATTACTATAATTCTAGGCTTTGGGCTGACTGCTACAAACTGTCTCATCGAATCCTCACACAGGACCGTCCTCATTCCTCACAGACCTGGAAACACTTTAGAAAATAACTCAGACTCAGTGATCAGGCAAAGGGCAGGATCGGAATTCTGATTCTCCACCCACAACACAGTTCACCGTGACGCTGTGTGCTGCACTGCGCATAGTCGCTCAGTCGTGTCTGACTCTTTGCAACCCCGTGGACTGCAGCCCACCAGGCTCCTCTCTCCATGGGATTCTCCAGGCAAGAATACTGGAGTGGGTTGCCATACCCTCTTCATGGGATCTTCCTAACCCAGGGATCAAACCCAGGTCTCCAGCACTGCAGGCAGATTCTTTATCATCTGAGCCACCAGGGAAGCCCATCTCTTCAATCCAGAAGAAAAGCAAAGGCTCCATACAGGGCAGTGGCACAATACCAACATAAAGCTCAGTGAAAAATCCCTAGAAAGGATCACTCTTCTCCTTTTAGTATCTCCAAGTTTTAGCCAATGACTAGGCTTACTCTTTTAATTGTCCAACCTCTTGGATTCCCTGCACCACATCTCAAGCCCTCCTGACTTGCACTGCTCCCAACTGACTTGCAGAGTTCTTGAGGCATCTCTTTCTCTCTACTTGACAAGGGACCTCCCTTGGAATTCAGAAAATCACCTTGGTTTCTAAATAAGCTCCTCCTTATCTTGCAGCTTCTACAATTCAAATATAAAGCCCATCAATAAACTCTTTCAAGGAGGTGCATCTTCAAAATAAAATTAAATCAACTGTGAATACATCACTGAGCCTTCCTACAGTCCTTCTCTGCCTCATTTATCTCCTTGACCTCTCACCTCATCCTTTTGAGCACATGTTAGACCCAAAAGGTGGAAGAGGGAGGGAGTCCCAGGAATTTAAATTGATATTAAATTGACCAAAACAACAATAATAGAACTGGTAATGTTGATTGGAAATAAGTGCCCTCATATATTCACATTTGGAGTACAAACAAGAATAGCCTTCATTCTTGAGGGCAGTTTCATAAAGCATGTGAACAGTGTTGACAGTATACAGAGCCTTTGACCCAGAAATTCCATTTGAGTAGATTGTCCTAAGGAGACAAGGATAAATGAAGGCAAATTTTAGCTGGTAGGAAGTTTTCTAGCACTGTTCTAAGAAGGCAAGCCTGGAAACCAAGTATCTAAAAATAAAAGTTTGTTTAAATAAATTGGGGTCTATCTTTAGATAGTAATAGCACTGTATCCACATCAAAGCGATATGCACACATTGCTATATTTAAAATAATCACCAAGGACCTACTGTACAGAATGTGGAATTCTGCCCAATGTGATGTGGCAGCCTGGATGGGAGGGGAGTTGGGGGAGAATGGATACCTGTATATGTGTGACTGAGCTGCTCTGCTGTGCACCTGAAATTATCACAACATTGTCAATAGGCTATACCCCAGTATAAAATAAAATGCTTTAAAAAAGCAATGTTGTAAAGCAAACTGTATTTATTGACTTCAAAATTATTTTTGTTTTTTTATGTATTTAACTTAAGAAAATTGGGTAACAAGACCACTTGTGTAGCATGATTCTCATTTCTCAAATAAACATTGAATATGTATGCATAAGGAAAAAAAATCTAGAAAAATATAAAGATACTCTAAAGTGTTGATAGTAGTTATTTCTAGAGTTGTTATTACCAGTAGATTTTCATTTCTTCTTTTTGCATAAATGTTTTTTAAACTAACATAGTAAAGATGAATTACTCTTTAAAAAAAAAAAAAAGAAAGAAATTTAAAAACCAAATAGGCAAAACACACCAAGGCCTCAGTGTTGCATTTCTGTATACACTGAAGAAAAGAGCCAAGATACAGAGTAAAACTCTGATAAAGCCAGGTCAGAACATTCTTCTGTGTTTGTGGCATTGCCATATGTACGTACATGTATCTGTGTGTGTTCAGTTACTCAGACATGTTCAACTCTTTGTGACCCCCATGGACTATAGCCTGCCAGGCTCCTTTGTCCAAGGAATTTTCCAGGCAAGAATACTGGAGTGGGTTGCCATTTCCTCCTCCAGCGTATCTTCCTGACCCCAGGGTCAAACCTACGTCTCCTGTGCCTCCTGCATTGCAGGCAGATTCTTTACCGCTGAGCCACCAGGGAAACCCATGGTATTGCCATGGGCAGAGCTAAAGATGTTAAAACCCTGCACATCATGTGGGGGTTGATGGAAGATATCCAGTAAGTATGGTATGATACTCTCTCTTAAGGGATGCCAACCCAGGGATGTCAATAAAAGTAACCCAAAGCTTTCTCTAAAACTTTCACATTCAAACCAATTTTTTGTAATATTTGTAAGAAACTTCCTTTCAGCCAAACCTTCCCCATCTTTGATTTCACAAGCCCACACCTACCCCCATGGATCCAGCAGGGGTTTATTACAGCTTTCATGGAAGCAAAAAGCACTTAGTAATCAAAGATAATTCTGCTCCCACATGAATAAACGCAGTTCAGACTTGTCTGCCTCTAAAAGGCCTCAAAGGAATAGAAGACATAAATGCGTATGATTTTAGTTCTAAACTGTTTTTAAAATATGTTCCAGCACACTTAATAGCAGAGTGAGCCAATGTACATCAGCACTTCTTTTTCTTGAAAGTTGCTACCACGTGTGACTGAACAGAAAGATGGATCCTGGCCTTTCATTTAAAATAGCATCCGAGAAAGTCAATGTTTTCCTTTGCACCTTTCCTTTTCCCTAGTTTTGGAAATTTTTCATCCTCTAAAGAAAACTTATTCAGTTTCTAGTAGAAAACACAAATATGACCATGTTCTACTGCAGCGAATTCCAAATAGCACAGGTAGTGTTGCCCTTGCTCTATTTTTGCACTACCAAGCAAAACCTGGGCTTCCAGGTAAAATGTCAAGGAGTTTCAAGGCTTAAAAAAGTTCAGTACAGTTCAGTTCAGTAGCTCAGTCATGTCCAACTCTGTGCAACCCCATGAACTGCAGCATGTCAGGCCTCCCTGTCCATCACCAGCTCCCGGACTTTACCCAAACTCATGTCGGTCGAGTCAGTAATGCCATCCAGCCATCTCATCCTCTGTCGTCCCCTTCTCCTCCTGACCCCAATCCCTCGCAGTATCAGAGTCTTTTCCAATGAGTCAACACTTTGCATGAGGTGGCCAAAGTATTGGAGTTTCAGCTTTAACATCAGTTCTTCCAAAGAACACCCAGGACTGATCTTCAGAATGGACTGGATGGATCTCCTTGCAGTCCAAGGGACTCTCAAGAGTCTTCTCCAACACCACAGTTCAAAAGTATCAATTCTTTGGTGCTCAGCTTTCTTCACAGTCCAACTTTCACATTCATACATAACCACTGGAAAACCATAGCCTTGACTATGGTTTATCTCTGATTTTTTTTTAAAGTAATATCTCTGATTTTTAATATGCTATCTGGGTTGGTCATAACTTTCCTTCCAAGAAGTAAGCATCTTTTAATTTAATGGCTGCAGTCACCATCTGCAGTGAGTTTGGAGCCCCCCAAATAAACTCTGACACTGTTTCCACTGTTTCCCCATCTATTTGCCATGAAGTGATGGGACCAGGTGCCATGATTTTAGTTTTCTGAATGTTGAGCTTTAAGTCAACTTTTTCACTCTCCTCTTTCACTTTCATCATGAAGTTCTTTAGTTCCTCTTCGCTTTGTGCCATAAGGGTGGTGTCATCTGCATATCTGAGGTTATTGATATTTCTCCCGGCAATCTTGAATCCAGCTTGTGCTTCTTCCAGCCCAGTGTTTCTCATGATGTACTCTGCATATAAGTTAAGTAAACAGGGTGACAATATACAGCCTTGATGTACTCCTTTTCCTATTTGGAACCAGTGCGTTATTCCATGTCCAGTTCTAACTGTTGCTTCCTGACCTGCATATAGGTTTCTTGAGAGGCAGGTCAGGTGGTCTCATATTCCCATCTCTTTCAGAATTTTCCACAGTTTGTTGTGATCCACACAGTCAAAGGCTTTGGCATAGTCAGTAAAGCAGAAATAGATGTTTTCTGAAACTCTCTTGCTTTTTCCATGATCCAGCGGATGCTGGCAATTTAATCTCTGGTTCCTCTGCCTTTTCTAAAACCAGCTTGAACATCAGAAGTTCATAGTTCACATATTTCTGAAGCCTGGCTTGGAGAATTTTGAGCATTACTTTACTAGTGTGGGAGATGAGTGCAATTGTGCGGTAGTTTGAGCATTCTTTGTCATTGCCTTTCTTTGGGATTGGAATGAAAACTGACCTTTTCCAGTCCTGTGGCCACTGCTGAGTTTTCCAAATTTGCTGGCATATTGAGTGCAGCACTTCCATGGCATCATCTTCCAGGATTTGAAACAGCTCCACTGGAATTCCATCACCTCCACTAGCTTTGTTCATAGTGACTTTTTTTTTTTTTTTACTTTATTTTACTTTACAATACTGTATTGGTTTTGCCATACATTGACATGAATCCACTACGGGTGTACATGGGAAGGCATGTACACCCATAGTGACGCTTTTTAAGGCCACTTGACTTCACATTCCAAGATGTCTGGCTCTAGGTGAGTGATCACACCATCATGATTATCTTGGTCGTGAAGATCTTTTTGTACAGTTCTTCTGTGTATTCTTGCCACCTCTTCTTAATATCGTCTGCTTCTGTTAGGTCCATACCATTTCTGTCCTTTATTGAGCCCATCTTTGCATGAAATGTTCCCTTGGCATCTCTAATTTTCTTGAAGAGAACTCTAGTCTTTCCCATTCTGTTGTTTTCCTCTATTTCTTTGCATTGATCATTAAAGAAGTCTTTCTTATCTCTCCTTGCTATTCTTTTAAACAGTTGGAAGACCACTATCCCAAGGGCAGTAAAAATACAGGCCCCTGATGATGCAGTCTTAGCTTTCCTCTCTCCATATTTTTGCAACTTATTTGAATGGTTTGTGTACACATTGTACTTTAATATCTCAGAGACTTCCTCCATGCTACCCTCTCTGCTGGATCCACCTTCCTACTCTTGACTGCAAAGGAACTGCTGACACACTTGTTCAGACATCCCACACTCTGTGAAGCTTTCAATGAACAAGTTCTTTTCCACCTTTCCCAGCAAAGTCAACCCTTCCTTTGTCAAGGCTACATCCTATATCTTAGGGGAATTCCACTATTATATGGGCCAAACTCAGCTAGAATCATGTGTTCCATATACATCTTCTCTCTTAGAAAGTAAGATTTTTGAGAGCAATACCTAAGCCATATCTCTTTTTCACTCCATAATCATCATAGTGCTATTCTCAATAACTAAGGGCTCATACAACTTGGTTGACCTAAACCAAAATGCTATGCTGGGTTATCAGAAGGAGTGAAGGAAAAGGGAAAAGGGAGGCAGAGGAAAGAAGAGAAGAAAGAGAAAGTGGAAGATGCAGGAGAAGATGAAGAGCAAGAGGGGAGTGTGGACTGAAAAATTCAAGAGTGTGATGGTATTAGGATCTTGAAATCTGGCTTGTTGTGTGGCCAAAGTTTTTGTATCATATTACCCTTGTTGTTTTATCAGAGTTAAAAGTAGATGAGCAAATAGAGGAGAAATGCTAAACCTTATATGTTTCCAGGAGAAAGTATACTATTGGGGAATCAAGCAAGACACTGTTAAAAGTGTGTTTTAACAACCTATGCTTGAGAAATGGTTATTAGATATTTAAATAACTTTCATATTGTCTTCATCCACTTTGACTTTAAAATACTCCATGACAACATTTCTCTAAGTATATTCCATGGGCTAGGTAGTGAGGGAGAAAAAGATCAAATAACTTCTGACTCAAAGACATTTAGGAAGCATAAATTTAAATTTAAAAAAAAATTGCCTTTCTGCAATTTTACCCAGGTCTCTTTAAAATATTGGTATCTATTTTGAATCTCTAAGAGTATTCAGAATTTCTCAAACTCAGTTGACCATAGAATCCCTTTTTGATAGTGCTTCCCTTGGGTCCTATGTTTCTAAAAACACATCTTAGAAAATGAAGTCCTCCATAATAAGTAGAGTAAAGACCATCCCTCATCATTTATAAAGGGCACCGATACTAAAGAAATAAAATGGTATTCTCAGGAGCACACGGTGAGTAAGAATGAGGATTTCAAGCCAAGTACCTGAGGCACTGGGTCACTGTGATTCCAAATCTCTTTGAATATAATGCAAGTTAGACCTTGGGAATGTTTATTTCGGCCCGAATCAAGTTTCATACTTCAGGAAGTCGTTGGAAATTATTGAGAAAGGCATTGCAACCTTAGTGGAACAAGGAAGGTGAAGTGCCTGGAGCCGGCATGAGGAGTCCCGCCCGTGGCAAAGGTTATGAGGTTAAGGGGCCCGACAGTCAAAGGCGAGTCAGGCCTTAAGGGAGACTTGCTGGATCTGCTCGTGCATCTGCCCCAAAACCAAAGTTTGCCTGCCTTGCTGCATTATGCCTTTCACCTACACTTCTGACATTACAGGGGGCTATTCTCCACCACCTCTCTCTGTAAAGGAGTTAACTTAGGACTCCAATTAATAAATCTCCTGGGCGTGTTTCAGTCCTCTGATGGCTCTCTAGCCTGCCTGACAGGATTATCCGGCCACATGTGTTTGTTTACAGCCTCGCAACCGTGAGAGACACGAGCTGCTTTAAACTTTCTAAAAACAGATTCTCTTGAGAAGTTAGAAAATTATTAGTAGAGTATTAGTGAGTTAGTTAGAAATTATGTTGGTGAGGGGTTTCATTGCTGAGTTAATGATTGCTGCCAGGCCTCCATATCCTTAGGCACCTGGGAGTATGTTAATCAATGTAATTGGAAAGTAGAAAAAGAAATATAGTAGTTTTGATGTTAGCAATACTAGACTTTTTGAGTTAATGAATTTTCTCTTTTGTTATAGATCATGGTACTCCTCTTCCTTTGTTATAAATCATTGCGTCCTTGCTATGTAAAAATGTAACTTTATCACTATCTTAAGACTAAATAGATCTTAAGGGGAAATAAGTTTTCTGATCGGTTAACCATAAAATGTTAAAATAAAATGTTAATCGGTCTCCAGAGCAGAAGATATTGTAAAACAAATGTAAGACCCTCGTAAGAACAAAGATATGCTGAGAACACATTTATCTCTATGTACAACTATAAGTATAAAAGTGGACCTGGAAAATAAAGAAATGGATCAGTTCCTGGAAAGACTGGTTTCCCCCGTCTCGTCTTTTTCACTTTCTGGCTGAATTTCCATCTGGAGCGTGGAGGCTCGCCATGTCTACTCACTTGCCCTGGCTTCTAAGACCCACGCAAGAGGGAGCCCAAGGTGGGGCACCCTCTGCTATTCAAGTGGGCGCTGGTGGCCTACGTAGGTGGTGCAAACTCCTTGTCTTGGAGTTTTATTGGTTCTCCACATAAACCAAGTTATTCAGCCTCTTTTCTCCACTTATTTTCCTACTACACTATTTCTTCCTAATCTCCCTCCATATCTTTAATTAAGCAATTAATTCCCCAGACGTCGATGCCATCCCTGCTTTGAATTCCCTGGATCCACCTGGGCTGGACCCCAGCTGTTAAGGGTTTAAGGAAGAGGATCTCAGCAAGGATGCCTGACTCAGTAGCTGAACCCCCGTCCCTCAATCTCCCCTCCACCCTCCTCAAACCTCCTTCTAAGCTCCTTGAGCAGGCTTCCCAGGTGATGCTAGTGGTAAAGAATCCACCTGCCAATGAAGGAGATACAAGAGACACGGGTTCAATCCTTGGGTCAGAAAGGTCCCCTGGAGAAGGAAATAGCAACCCATTCCAGTATTCTTGCCTGGAAAACCCCATAGACAGAGGAACCTGGTGGGCTAAAGTTCATGGAGTTGTAAAGAGTCAGACACAATTGAGCACACACACACCACACGAACTGTCAAAGAGATTCATGGAACAAAGAATCACTGGAAAGGATTGTGACAAATAAAGGGCATTTTAGCTTGGTGAGGAGCACTCCAGTTCAGAAGGACAATGCTTCCCATGACCTTTTCCTCTGTGGATAAAAAAAAAAGAACTCAGAGTCAGTTCTTTAGACTTTGAAATTGAAAATGACCAGAGTAACAGTACATGTTTGATAACCACATGATTACAGAAAAAAAAGCCTTGGGGAACCTGGCTTATAATTTCAGGGACATCTGAAGAAGAAAAGCAGGGAAATTTATAGATGGGCATTCTTGACATGAGTTCTAGAAAGTCTGGGAGTCTCTAGTCTGGGAAAAGTAGAATTACATAACCCTTCTAGAGAAGGACAGAAGAAGTCCCCATAGAAGTCTTTTTAAGAACACTAATGCCAGAAAAACTTGAGCACTCATCTGCTGGTATTTCTCCCAAGAAAAAGGACACAGGAGCTTTTGGGTTGAAATAAGTCTTCAAACAGGTGGAAAAGTTTAACACATCTAAGTCTCCAGCTTTCCAACTGCCTTCCACATCCCCTAGTCATTGTGACAGCCAGAAACTCCTTGGTAATTTCCCAAAACTCCCAGGAAAGACAGATTGTCTCCTCTCTGTTTCCTCTTGAGAACATATGAAACTACAACATCATCCCCCCCAAATCCCACCCCATTTTTGCAGCCCAGATTAAGTCAAGCCCAGAGGAGATGTGATTCTGGACCATCCTTGAGTTGGCTGATGGTAAATCTTGGCTAGAATCCAAGCCTCCTAAATTTTAATCCATTGCATGTTGTCTCGGGCTCCTTGAGAAAGGCAGCACAGGATTATAATACATCATGAAGTCGCTGTATTGATTATCTAGACCATGCCGCACTGCATTCCAACCATTGAAAAGAAATATCCAACAATTTCTTTGATTGATGAACATCTGTGGCTGTGTTGGTCACAAACAACAGAGATTAGAACTGTATTTCTGATGTTCAAATGCCACTTAAACTTTTTCCATGAAAAGATGAAGCACAATATTATGTTCAAAATAAATTACAGTTTTGAAGCTTTAAAATATGTATTGTTCAATGTGTTTCATCTAACCAGTTAATCACTGCATCAACTTAATCTTGAAATTTAAATCAATTTTGGCTAAGCTTCGGATGAATGGAGATTTGTTCAGTTTTGACCCCTCATTAAAATAGCCCCAGAAAGTTTCAAAAGGGGATCCTGCCATGCAGAGTAGAATAAAAGATAATAATGAAGGCTTTCTGTATTAGGAATGCACTACTATAGTTTTACTAAGTTAGAGAAGTTTTAGATATTGGATAAACCTGGGGCTGGGAAGAAGGATCACACTTACTGATATGGGATTTTAAAAAGCAAGTTTGGTTATGCTAACTGATTTATTAAGGGGAAAAAAAAGTCTCTCTCTCTCTCAAAAAAAAAATCTCATTTCATAAAAGCAGTCAAAGAAAAAACACTTTAGATACCATGCAATCCAACCCCTTCATTTCAGGCACACTGAGACCCAGATTGAGAACGTGAAATTTTCCTTCCTCACAAAAAGATGCTAGCCATCTAGAGCAAAGTTGAGCAGTATTACAGTTAAGCAATGAGTCTTACAGAAATCAGAGAATTAAGAAAAGTTGTTTTTTTCTAGAAAGTATTTAGTGGCTTCATTTTTCATTTTTTGTTTCTTGTATGTTTTAAAAACACTGGTGAAATAGGTGGTATTCGGTGTTCAGTTATTTTTTTCTCTTAATAAAAATTGAGCAGGGAAAATTTTAAATGTGGAAATTAGTAACAGCTCTACCACTGGGTCCAATAAATCATTCAATGCTGTATTGTTTAAAGGTATATGTCAATTGTCAATTTAGAAATACCCAGTTAGATGCATAGTAACTGTGAAATCTTGACCCACTCCAGTGTTATTTATTTATTTGTTGGTTGGCTGGTTGGTCCTGCCTAATACAGCCTAGTAATGTTTTGAGGTAAAAATGTTAGAACTTTGCCTCCAGTAAATTTGAAAATACATTTTGAGAATTTTTGTTTCTGAGCAAAGCAGAAATCTTCAAGACACCACAACGATTCCAAAAAAAAAAAAGAAAGAAAGAAAGAAATCAGAAAAGCAAAATAAATTGGAACAAGAAAATATGTATTTCAAAGAATTAGATAATCCAGGAGGGATAAGATTAAGACCAAAAAACTCTGGAGAAGGAAGCCCTTCGGAGAGGAACACTGGGGACTTCTTGCCTTTTGAAGAGGTGTTTGCTGTTCGTGGGTGAAGGTTGAAAGTTGAGAACCTGGGCTAGGGCAGCCAGAGGGCCTCTACTGCAAGACAGAATCCAGCAGAGCTGATGTCAATGCAAAAAACTGCAGTGACAAAATTGGGCATGGCCTTAAAGAGTCCATTTTTCCACCATCAAAAGGTGTACTAAATCCCAGGGTACATGGAGCAGGAGACTAAAGGGTTAAGTCAAATCTTCTAAAGAGCAGAGTGAGATTTGCCACAAGTTCCCAGGGTCAAGGAAACACAACCCGCTGGGGGAACAGCCATGAGGACCATGAGAGGTGAAAGCCCTAGAGAAGATGTCATTTTAGTTGCCATGTCATGCCTGACTCTTTTGAGATGCCATGGAGTGCAGCCCACCAGGCTTCTCTGTCCATGGGATTTCCCAGGCAAGAATACTGGAATGAGTTGCCATTTCCTTCTCCAGGGGATCTTCCTAACCTAGGGATGGAGCCTAGGTCTCCTGCATTGGCAGGTGAGCTCTTTACCACTGAGCCACCAGGGAAGCCCTTAGAGAAAGTGACCAGTCACTTTCCAGGGGGCCTGGCCTGTCTGGGAAGGATGAGGTGGAGAATCCAGGCCTGGCCTCTGGCCTCTGTCAAGTGGCTACTGCTAGGATATGAAGAAATCATCAGAACTGAACCTTTCTGCCCCTTGAATAGCAGCTCCCCATTTCCTCCCCCCACCCCCAGCCCCTGGTAACCACCATTCTACTCTGTGTCTATGAGTTTGACTATTTTAGATTCATTATATCAGTTGAATCAAGCAGCTCTGTCGTTCTGTGACTGGCTTATATTTCACTCAGCAGAATGTCCTCCAATTCCATCTGCTGCTGCTGCTGCTAAGTTGCTTCAGTCGTGTCCGACTCTGTGCGACCCCGTAGACGGCAGCCCACCAGGCTCCCCCGTCCCTGGGATTCTCCAGGCAGGAACACTGGAGTGGGTTGCCATTTCCTTCTCCAATACATGAAAGTGAAAAGTGAAAGTGAAGTCACTCAGTCGTGTCCGACTCTTAGCGACCCCATGGACTGCAGCCTACCAGGCTCCTCTGTCCATGGGATTTTCCAGGCAAGAGTACTGGAGTGGGTGCCATTGCCTTCTCCTTCCAATTCCATCTACGTTGTTGTAAATGGCAGAATTCCCTTCTTTGTTAAGGCTAGATAGCATTATACTGTATGTGTACATCACATTTTCTTTATCCATTCTTCCATCCACAGACATGTTCTAGAGATCTGCTGTATGCCAATACTGTGTTATGCAATTAAAATTTTTGTTACAAGGTTAAGTTGTATGTTTACTGTTAGAGGGGGAGGAATGAAGGAAAGAGGGAGGGAGAGAGAAAGGAAAGGATGGAGGAAGGGAGAGAGGGAGGAAGGAAGAAAAAGAAGAAAGGAAGAGAGGGAGAGAGGGAAGTGGGGGAAGGAGGGAGGGAAGTAAAGAAAACAAGAAAGAAAGAAACCAGCAGAGTTTTTCATAGTTTCTTGGGGAACAAGTGAGAAAAGAAGAGACTTCAAGAACCTAAAAACTGAAACTAGTCTCTGTCTAAAGCCATAGCTTCCAAAGGGGTAAACCAAAATCCTCTCACCATGAACCATGCTTTTCCAACCCTTCTGGGCTCTTTGTTTTGTGGGTTATCTTAGCCTGTCTGCTCCTTCTCCCCAGGAGGTCATATCACTTGCAACTCAAGGAACAAATAATAATCAGCCATTTTCTCATCACACAAAATCTTTTTGAGAATCATTTTTCTGGGTTAATAACTGTTGTCCTTATGTTACATATACATGGACAAGATGATATATTTTACAAATAATATGTAGCATGAGTATCACCAAAGGTCAGAGCTGTACTGTAGCAGACCCAGGCTATGGATCTGGAGGGGAAAAAAAAAATCAAGGTGTGTGTATTAGAGGAGGGTAGCAGAAGCAGAAAGGGAAAAGATGAGTCTGGAGCCAGTGCTCTGAAGGCCTGTGTTGACCTCATTGCATGCCTCACTGATTTGGTACAAAGCTTATACTGTCTCATAATTAGTTCATTTCTCATAAGTCTACGTCTTATTCCTCAAACTCCAAGTAAATTGTAAACTTCTCCAAGGCAAGGTTTTAAATATCCCTTAGCAACTAGGCCTGCTGTGAAGGCAAGACAAGGTCACAAAAAGAGAAAGGCATAAAGAAGCCGGTAACTGAAGGCAGGAAGGAGAGAGAAGGAGCAGAATGATACAGAAGGTATACCAAGACATTCTTTAACCAAGGATGTCTCTCAAAGCCCCTTTAAGACCTGGTGTCCACCTTGCAGACAGCTTTCCAGCACCCACCCTTTAGTTCTCCCCTACCACCCTGCTTCAGAATAAGCTGAAAAGCCCTTAATGAAGTTCCATGAGGTTTGAGTTCTGGGCGACCTGCCATGCTTTTGTTTAGCGGCACAAAACCGGCCCCCATCTTTGTGGAAAAGCTGTAAGACTCCTGGGAAGCTTGTTCCGCCTCACTAAGAAAAGAAATAGAAAGTACTGATTTGGTATAAAATAAAAGGCTCTTACTTATTCATATGCATTTGTTGGTTTTCTTTCTCCTCCTGTTTGTTATGTTGTTCCCTAAACTAATTGCCTAATTACAGAGGGTGAAAGCATTTAAAGGATTAAAGTGTGATCCCTCACATGTAATGTGGAGGTAGAAATGCTTATTAATGGCTCCACTGAAAAATGCTCCGACCCCTGTCCCAGCCACTGAATCATTCATTAATCTGCTTCCTCTACCTGTGTATTTAACCAGCGTTAATCTCTCCAAGGTACCCGTAAATACTGCTGGTCACTTATGCTAAGTCCTTTAATTAATCACGTGAGTGGTCAGTGTTGACTCTCTTCTTTCCCTCAAGCCATTTGTGCAATTTCCCGGGGAAAGAACCTAACTAAAAAATATTTCTAGGAATGGCTGAAGGCACCTTGGAACCAATTATTCTTTCAAAATGGGCGTGATCAACATTTCAGACTTGAAAGATCAAAATGGGGCTGTTTTCATTTTTACACATGGATGTGGCTGACATTTGTATTCTGCTCTGGACAGAGGAAGACATTAAGAAGTGGAGTAAGTCCCCTAAATACAAATTTCCTTCCGAGAGCACGTTTATAAGTCCAATTTAAGTTCAACAAAGTTAGCCTAGGTATCCAACTAACACAATCAGCTGTATAGTACTGTACTGTAATATGTCTATAATACTTTTCACACTTTTCCCTGAGCTTGAAATAAAGATACTGTACTACTAGACTTTATACAGTTGTTGCTATTTTAGTCACCACATCATGTCTGACTCTTCTGCGACCCTTTAGATTGTAGCCCAACAGACTACCATCGGTTTCCTAAGCAAGAGTACTAGAGTGAGTCGCCATTTCCTTCTATAGGGGATCTTCCCAACCAAGGGACCAAACCCATATCTCCTTCTTGGCAGGTGGATTCTTTACCACTGAGCCACCAGGGAAGCCCACTCTAGACAGTACTATATAGTAAAGTCCACAAAAGCATGACGACTTGTAATCAATACATGCACATGACAATGTAGAGATGTGAACTAACTCATGTGATTACACACGCGAATGCTTGTTCACATCTTTGAAAACTCCCAACTTGAAGGTTCACATAGGGGACTTACTGTAAATACAAGAAAGAACCAATTGATCCAAAACACCACTTCAACAAATCAGAGAGCCATGGAATTCAGCACATCCCTCCTTCAGCACCAGTCCCCATGGCAGATGCATTCACCAAAGGAAACCAGGTTACACTGCAGGAACAAACAACTCTGATCATCTCATGGAGGTTTCCATCTCATTCACACCAATTCCAATGCAGGTCTGAGTGGCAGCCTTGCGACTGTTCAGCAGGGCAGCCTGCTGCAATCGTGTGACCCCACTCTCTCAACATGAAGCCTCCTGCTTGACAGGGAAAGAGCTGCGGGCCAAAGAACTGCAAGTAGGCCTGTCACTGTCTCAGCCTGGGGTGACAGCTGTCACTTCCAAGACTAATCACGCTGTCCTAGCCAAGTGAGAGGAAACTAAGGTCCACAACTGTTACGAGTTTACAGAGAAGGGGGGGCAGGTAATGGTGATACTATTAATGTCCATCAAAAAAGTCCACCAGTCTTTAAATCAACTACTTATTGGTTAAAGGCAATGATACCTTTCTCTGATAGAGTATATACAGTCATATGCCTTACCTTGTTTGTTTCAGTTCTATCATTTTATATTTATCTTTTAGTATATAGTATGTATATATATATATAGTATATACTATATATAGTATATATAGTATCTTTTCTTCTATCATAGGACTCAGAAACCAAACTCTGAATGAGCAGGAATTTAGCTGGGAAGTGCCTCAACTCTATCACATACATATTTTTATCATGTCAGTTCTTATGGCTTCTGGGTGCTGTAATTCAGAGATTATACGGATTTTCTAAGATGATGTATGTGTCATTTTTCCTTAAGGTGTCTGTATTTTTTTAGCAGATTCTCAGTTTTCCTTCCACTGGTCAATTGACTCCTCAATGGTTGAGACAGTCATAACAGCCTTTTGATCTTCCAGAATATTTATGGAGTGTGTGTCATGACCAAGTAGACAAAGGAGATGATTGAGGAGGGAACTTTGGAAGAGACATTGGGAGAGAGCAAGGGTTTTGCTAGAGAAAATTGGAAGATGGGTTTCAGCAGTGAGAGGGATGGGATCTGGCCAATAGGTCCAGCAGGAGGGCAATAAGGATGTGGAGAGTGGCAGGGAGGGAGCCCAGCAGCAGTATCTAGGTACAGAAAAAGAGTGAGATGATCTCGAAGACAACTATTTGTATGCTTTGCATTTTGCAAAGGACTAGGGAAACCACCTTGTCTGCCCCACCACCAGAGCTGGTTCTCCACTGATCTCCTGGTGAAAAGAAGCCTGGCAGTGCATCCAGACACATTAGCTGAAAATTCTGGATTAGCCTACACACCAAAGTTTTTTAAATGAGTCCCATGATTCATTTAATGTATTGACTCTCATATTAATTTTTAAGAAATCATCCCCTGCAGTATACTGTGTTTCAAAGCTCATGCTGTTCTTCACTGAGAAGATGAAAGGGTAAACAATGCTAACACAGAAACAATTAACAGTGTACATAGCCAATTAAATAACACATTTAAGGAAGAAATTATGTTAAAACAAAACTCTACCCCATAAAAGATAGAAATCCACAACTAATATAAATTTCAATGATTTGGGGAGGCTGAAATCATTTTCTTTTTCAGATTATAAAAATAAGGAATTGGTTTATTCTGAAATCCCAGGAAGTTCTTATAAAATGACAACATTTAAACATGCTTTAAAGGAGACATAGCATAAATGGACAGGTAAGCACATCTTTTCTCACTTGTAATATTGCCCTGCCATTTACATGTCTAGGAGAGGGAGAAAAAAAATCACTCTGCTTAAAATGCAAAAACTGGATTTGAAACATCCTTCCCACTCTGCTTTGTCAACTAACATCACACCTGTCTTTCAGAAGCTGGTTTAGAAACCCACAGCCCCACAGACTTTTAACTTGAACCCATTGATTATGTTCTTTCATAACATTTCCAAGGATGTGTTATGTGCCTCCAAATGCATTTTCAGGCCTACAGATGAGAAACACATTAGAGTACTGATTCATTTACATGACTATTACCCATGGTAGACATCTAATTCCTAAAAAGGTCTAAATGCCTTGTCATTTTATCTTTGGTTTTATACCCAGTGGTGTTGGCCATAGAGCAAAGACCTTAATGATGTCTGAGAGAGAGAGAGAGAGAGAGAACGTGACTGAGGCTCAGACTGAAACAAATTTTCCATACTGATGTAAGGACCAGAGATAGAGTTGGAACTCAACATCTGACCACCAAGCTGCATATGAAGGCTTCTCTCCATCTGTGAGCTCTTTCAGCTCATGGGGCCTGATTGTGAAATGAGGGATGTCATTCTTGGCTTGTTTCAGTAGCTGGGGACAATGGCACCAGTAAAAGCACTCACTAAATGCTTACATTTGCCAGGCACTTTATGTCATGTGCGTGTACTAACATTTTAGCATTTGAAAACTGTGCATAAATGGGGACACAGAAAGGGAGAGGGTGGGATGATTTGGGAGAATGGCATTGAAACATGTCTAATATCATATATGAAATGAATCGCCAGTCCAGGTTCAATGCATGATACTGGATGCTTGGGGCTGGTGCACTGAGATGACCCAGAGGAATGGTATGGGGAGGGAGGAGGGAGAGGGGTTCAGGATGGGGAACATGTGTATACCTCTGGCAGATTCATGTTGATGTATAGCAAAACCAATACAATATTCTAAAGTAATTAACCTCCAATTAAAATAAATTTATATTAAAAAAAGAAAGGTACATAAAATAGCCAGTGTTTAATGACTAATTAGGAAGTGATCTGCCACATAAATGCCATCCAAGCTAAAATAATAAGAACAGTATTAAACCAGAACCAGACAGAAGTATGGTCTTCCCTCCCTCCTACCCAGTAGAAACCACTGTGCTCACCTTAGGATAATAATGATCTTGCTTTTCTTTCGGTTTTGCTTCCTAGTACCATGCATTATCTTACCTGATTATCAAAGTTCCCTAACTGGTAGGTGTGCCATGACCATCACTGTCAGGGAGGGGACACTGGAGGACAGAGTTCAGTGCCTGGCCCTGCCCACACAGGTCGAAGAGGCAGAGCTGCCTTCCAGGAGCAGGCGCTGGACCCAGGAGCTTTAGTGAGTTTTGTAGCAGTCTTGGACTTGACTCCAATCTTTACCCAGAGCTCTCTGATTCACTATTGCTAGTAGTCATGTTCAAGATTTGAGACCTGGTATCATCTCTCTGAGAGTATGGCAGGACTTAACACACAACAGGCCTGTGTTCCAATCAAGCCCATTTGTCTCAGCTGGGTTGGGGATGGTGGTAGGGAAACGGGAAAACATCAGTGGCCAGGCTAGCCTGTGCCCTCACCCCTGATAGCCCAAGGAAGCACTAGCTCCAAGCACAATTACGCAGAAGGATCCCTGACTCTGTCTTATATGTACATAAACTCATCATTTAAAAACCTTGTGGAATTAAAAGGTTGGATAGAATCCAGAAGTCATCCTGTTTAACCCCTTAAAATCTGAAAGAGCAAGAAACTCAGGCCCATAGAGGAAGTGACTTGTTCAAGGTCATACACTGTGATAAGAAATGGGCAGGTAATAATGGTGGGTAAGTGTTGCTCCTTAAATTGTGTACAGCTTCCAACAGAGGTAACATCTGAATATTTACTTTCCATGCTGGGCTGGCCAACCACATAAATTCATCATACTCCATTTTGATGAGGTTCTGGGAAGTAAGCCAGCAAACTCAGGGATTTAGATAAAACTAACAATAATAGTTTCTCTTTTTTCTCTAAGCCCAACACCGAAGCCAGAGTCCAGTGATCCAGGCAAGGGGAGTTGGTCACTGTTCTCAAAGCCATATGAATAACCAGAGACCATGAACACATATAGTCACTAAAAAGGGTCTTTCTATAGTAGTCTACAGTTGGTAAATGCTCCCACACAAGTTCTCACATGTGATTCTCATAAGAATCCCTGGGAAAGGGTAAAGTTGGTCATATTGTTGCTATTTTAATGAAAGAAACTGAGCATTTATCTGAGATCATAAAACTACTGGAGCCAAGGTGACCAACTCCTATTCCATCATGAGACTTGGTGACAGGAGAGAAAAAGAGAGCCTGAGAGATAGAAACAGGGCTTTGTCCTTCACTCCATGTCATGTGATATTAAAATGACTACAGACAGCCATTTAAGCATCTCTCAGCTCTACATTCCCCCACCATTGTAGAACCTCAGACAGATGATTTGATTTCAGCACAATGTTACCTATAAAGAATGTTTAGAATCACCAAGGTAGTAAGATATGCCATTGTTCTAAAATGATTCATTCCGTCCTTATTTTCTAGTATGGTATCTCTATATATTTGAGTCAGCATGTTAGAGCACCCAAGTAATTCTACAAGTCACCTGATCCATTTTTCTAATTTTGTGGGTAAAGAAACAGACCGAGACTAAGCAAGTTACCTTCCTCAGTTGACATAACACATCTATGGGAAAACCAGGACAAGCACCAGTATCTCCTGAGCTCCAGAGCCATGTTCCTTCCACCCAACTATCTGTCCAAATGCCCTGTCTTCCACTGGAGGACTGCCCCCACCCTTACACACTCTTAAGCCATTCATACAAAGCATTTCGTCAGGTCCTATTAGTACTTATGAACGTGTCAAGTTCTCAGTACTGGTAGTCCATCACTCATACTGAGTATGCTCAGTACGCTTGTACTCAGTCGCTTCAGTCATGTCCGACTCTTTGTGATCCCATGCACTATGCCCACCAGGGTCCTCTGTCCATAGGATTTCCCAGGCAAGAATACTGGAGTGGGATTTCCTCTTCCGGGAGATCTTCCTGACCCAAGGATCAAACCAGAGTCTCCAGCAACTCATTATCTCCCTTAGCTAACATTATTGCAACAACTCCTTCACTGACATTAGGCCTGATCCCTCCCCTCTCAGAGCCTGAGGCCCTCCCCTAAAAAATTCAAATAATCAATCCCTATGCCTCCCACCTAATTCACATGATAAACAAGTACACATGTGTTCATTCAAAGCCACTCAGCGATTTCACAGCCAAAAAAGGACTCAAATCTCCCAATCCCCACTCCAGAACCAGATCCCTCTCATTATTGCAACAGAGCTGAAAAAGGAAAGGTAACTAACTCACCTTGCTAGTCATTCTCCTTGCATTCCAGAAGGAAACTTGAGCACAAAGAAAAAGGAAAGAAAAAAATATTACAAAGCCTGATAAGCACAAACTTTCCATAATCAGAGAGAGAATTCAGTTTGAACATCCAACTTGTATTTAAAAACAATAAAACAGAAATAAAACAGAAAGCACTTATGGTTTGAATTTTCTACTGAAACAAGTCCTAAGAATCTTGAGTAATTCTGCTAGTATTTTGACCTGAAAAAAGACAACTTGAGGATTTTATAAATAACTATTCTCATCCAGATGGCATTTCTCCTGGCTTTTCAGTCATGTATTAGTAGTAGTAGTAGTAATTATTTGTTGTTGTTCAGTCGCTAAGTCGTGTCTAACTCTGCAACCCCATGGAATGCAGCATACCAGGCTTCCCTGTCCTTCAGTCTCTCCTAGAGTTTGCTCAAACTCATGTCCATTGAGTCAGTAGTGATGCCATCCAATCATCTCATCCTCTATCACCCTTTCTCTTCCTCCTCCTCATTTGTAATATATATAAAATCACTTGTAAGATAATAAATTTGAAAAATCAGTCACATGAAGACATGAGGTTTTCAAGACAAAATAGCAGAACCAGAGGAGACTGTATATGTTTCATTTTAGTTAAAACATCTCATTTTAATGAGGGTCCCCAAGGGCAGGAGGCAATATATACACATTTGAAATTGGTGGCATTCCACCAAAATAGAGATGTTAAGAAAAAAATGAAATATAAGATTGTGTTATACACCAGTGGGAAAAGCAGGGACCAAGCTCATCGGCAGCATAGCAACACTTAACAACACCTTGACGGAGGTCAGAATCCCTCTGTCTCTTAAACAACAACAAAAATAATAACACATGTGCATGCTTACTTCTACCAAAAGATTTGATAGTCAGGAGCAGATAAATATTATTCCTTCACTCTCTCTTCATAAAAACAAAGGATAATCCAGTGAAACATTCTGACCAATTAATACTGTTCATTTGCTGACCTGAAGAAACTGTGAAAGTCGCTCAGTCGTGACTGACTTTTTGTGACCCCATGGACTATACAGTCTGTGGGATTCTCCAGGCCAGAATACTAGAGTAGGTAGCCTTTCCCTTCTCCAGGGGATCTTCCCAACCCAAGGATCAAACCCAGGTTCTTGCACTGCAAGCAGATTCTTTCAGCTGAGCCACAAGGGAAGCCCAAGGGAAGAACAGATTCAGATATAAAAGATAAGGTACTCACTGAAAGGTGGTATGTGTTAAAAAAAAAAAAAAAGTGGGGAAAACAAGAGTGGGATGAGGCTGTTAGCATTTGGTTATTACTTTTTCTCTCGTCTGAGAAAGGCTTTCTTCCTTGTCATCGATGTTCAATTTCATTCAAAAGATACTTACCAAAAAAAGAAGAAAAGCACAGTATGAGATAAAAAGGGATCCCTGATTTTATTTTTATACCACAAGAGGACATCAGGTATTAGTGGTCATATTAGTCAGATACCATGAATCGCTGTGTTAACAAATTACTGCCCAGACCTTATTAGTTTAGCACAAGAAAGCTATTGTGCTGTTTTTTTGTCATTTATATGAAGTGTAATGTTATAGCTAGGGCTTCCCTGGTGGCTGAGAGGTAAAGAATCTGCCTGCCAATGCAGGAGACCTGGGTTCAATCCCTGGCTTGGGAAGATACTCTGGAGAAGAAAATAGCAACCCACTCCAGTATTCTTGCCTGGGAAATCCCATGGACAGAGGAACCTGGCAGGCTACAGTCCATGGAGCTGCAAAGAGTCGGACATGACTTTGCAACTAAACAACAACAATTTAAGCCAATCCTCTCCCCTTGACAACTCTCATCCTTGGTCATTTCCATTTTCACATCACGACTTTAGAGGCCCGCCTTCAAACTACTCAGACAGGACAGGCAAAATCCAGAGAGCTCCCAGCACTCTTAGTTCTCTTAGCTGCCTCAGACTACAGGGCACACAGCACATCTACTCACATTTCCACCAGCGAGGACTTGGGCTCAAAGGGTGGAATTTTAAGTACAAGAAGCTGGAGATAAAAGATGTCCCTGCATATCCAGGAGGTGAGATGGCAGTGAGAACGCAGCATTGTACCTGCCACAGGAAACCAATGAGATGGATGGGAAAAGCAGATGGAACAGACAGCAGTGTCCTTCTGAGTGGCTGGAGAAAATTCTCCTAGAGAGGTGAGATTAGAGTCACCCTCAAGAATGCATTAAGGGAGAATACAGAGCACATGCCAAGGGAAGGAACACTGTGATCAAGAATCCAAGGGCAGACACCACTGAGCGACTGAACAATAACAAAGCAAACAAGCCCTCCTGAACAACAGGAAGTGAATAATGGAAAACAGGTATTCAGAAACAGCCATGGGAGGGTCATATTTTAGAGAGTTAGGAGTTATTGGTAAAGCAGTAGAAATCTTTTTTCATTGAGCAGCCTTGTGGTTTGTGAAGCCAGACTCTCCAGGTAACCCAGGTATAACCCAGAAGTCCAATCCAGAAACTGGAAGTCTTCCAGTTCATCTCATATCCCAGTTATCCAAATGGCCGCTAATCCCTATGAAGTCTGCTTCCTATGGATATCTCAAAGCCTCCACTTTGTGGTTTTTGTTTAGTCGCCAAGTCATGTCCAACTCTTTGTGACCCTGTGAACTTCAGGATTCCAGGCTTTCTTGTCCCTCATTATCTCCCAGAATTTGCTCAAACGCATGTCCATTCCACCTGTGATGCTATCCAACCATCTCATCCTCTACCTTATCTCAGGCCCTCCTGGTGCTGTGGACTGAATATCTGTGTCTCCCCAAAATTCATATGTGGAAGCTCAAATCCCCATTGTGATGATATCTGGAGTTGGAGCCTAGGGGAGGTAGAGCTTTCATGGTGGCATTAGTACCTTTCAGAAAGAGAGATAGGAAAGTTCTCTCTTCTTCTCTTACTCTTTTCACTCTCTGTCACTCCCTCAAACATGTGACCACACGGCAAGAAGACAGATGTCTGCAAGCCAGAAAGAGGTTCTCACCAGTACCTGGCATTTCTGATCATCCCTGATCTTGAACTTTCAGCTTCTGGAACCGTGAGACATGCATGCACGTGGTTGAAGCCAACCTATGGTGTTTGTTCTAGCAGCTGGAGCTCTCTCTTGCCACATCCCCATCCATCCTCTCCCCAACTCTAGCTTCTCTCCCCTTCAGTATAGATCTGACACTATGGGCCAGAATGACCTTCCGAAAAACCATTTCTAAAATGGTATAGCATAAGGGTCCCTTCCTGACACAGCCACATCTAGTTCACATTCAAACAAACTACTTGGAGGCTTTCTGGAAATATCACATATTTTCACAACTCTCAAGCATTTACACATGCTGCTCCTTTTCTCAGAAAGACCTCCACTCTTTCCTGCTTGAAAAAAAAAAATCATATTCCTCCTACAAAGCCTTTCTGTAAGATTGCCTCCTCCCAATCTCTTAGTTAATAATTCCCTCTGTGCTTTTACATGCTTTTAAAACACTTTATTACTTCCATTTATTTGTATTGGATCATATCCAACCAACTCTCCATATACAAGAGCTTCGCTGAGAAGAGGGAATGTGTCCACTTTACTTTTGAATCCTCAAGCCCAAGCCTTATGCCTGGTTCAGAGTAGTACATGCTCAATATATCCTTTTTCAATCAAATGTGAAGTTAACGTTATGGACAGTATCTAAGGCATGTGAAAGTGAAAAAGTGTTAGTTGCTCAGACACGTCTGACTCTTTGTGACGCTATGGATTGTAGCTTGTCAGGACTGTAGCCTGTCAGCCTCTCAGAACAGGAAGCATGTCCAGGCAAGAATACTGGAGTGGGTTGCCATACCCTTCTCCAGGAGATCTTGCTGACCCAGGGCTTTAACCTGGATCTCTTGCATAGTAGGCAGATCCTTTACCATCTGAGCCACAAGGGAAGCCCAACGAGGGTATAATCTGGGTTTAATATCCAGGCTTAACACTATGAGCACTAGTATAATAATAATTATAAGAGGATTGTTGTTTAGTCACTAAGTCATATCCAACTCTTTGTGACTCCATGGACTGCAGCATGCCAGGCTTCTCTGTCCTTCACTCTCCCTGAGTTTACTCAAACTCATGTCCATTGAATCAGTGATGCCATCCAACCATCTCATCCTCTGTCGTCCCCTTCTCCTCTTGCCTTCAACCTTTCCCAGAATCAGGGTCTTTTCCAATGAGTCAGCCCTTTGCATCAAGTGGCTGAAGTATTGGAGTTTCATTCAGAGGATGAGATGGTTGGATGGCATCACCTGATCTTAATGAAATGAATAAGCAGAATGAGGACAAGGATTAAGCATATCAGCCAAGGCCTAACAACTAATAGTAAAGCAGAACTGATCTCCTGATAAAATAAGAAAGACTGATACTATGACCCTATTCCAATAGACTGAGGTACAAGCATATCAGAGGCCTAACAACTGGAGCCAGGCTATTCAAAAGAGAACTTATCAAAACTGACAGAGGACAAGCTCAGATCTTAGGATCAAAGACAAAGACACAGACAGTAATTAGGGCAACATTAGAGCCAGAGGGGGAGAAGGCAATGGCACCCCACTCCAGTACTCTTGCCTGGAAAATCCCACGGAAGGAGGAGCCTGGTAGGCTGCAGTCCATGGGGTCACTAAGAGTCGGACACGACTGAGCAACATCACTTTCACTTTTCACTTTCATGCATTGGAGAAGGAAATGGCAACCCACTCCAGTGTTCTTGCCTGCAAAATGCCAGGGACAGAGGAGCCTGATGGGCTGCCGTCTATGGGGTCGGACACGACTGAAGCAACTTAGCAGCAGCAGCAGCAGAGCCAGAGGGATGATGGGGTGGGAACAGAAGAACACACACACATGAAGCTCGCTGCCCTTGGAGTTTAGAAATATGCTGAATATGTGTTAGCAGCAGTGGGATGTTAAGTATATGTTTTTAAATAGAAACCACACCTTACGAACTATGTGCTATGTCTGTAATCAGATCCAAACTGTTGACAACTGGAAAATAAATAAATATCTCATTAAATAAATAAATAATATCTCATTACAATCAATATAATTACTGAGCAAGGAAAAGAAAGTGAATCAGCATCGGCAGTTAAAACAATGCACCATGACACCCAAAGGAAAAGCCCTAAAGAATAGGGGAAAGGTAAATCTAAGTGGCTACTTCACTCTCTTTTTTAATTAGTTTTTATTGGAGTACAGTTACTTTACAATGTTGTGTTAGTTTCTACTGTACAGCAAAATGAATCAGCCTCATGACTGTTCTAAAATAAACACTTTCCCCTTTCACTGAATTCTGAAGTGTCTCTATCATTTAGCAATGCATTTATCACAAGTTTGGGCTTCCCTTGTGGCTCAGCTGGTAAAGAATCCACCTGCAATGCGGGAGACCTAGGTTTGACCCCTGGGTTGGGAAGATCCCCTGGAGAAGGGAACGGCTACCCATTCCAGTCTTCTGACCTAGAGAATTCCATGGACTGTATAGTCCATGGGGTCACAAAAATTCAGATACGACTGAGCGACTTTTACTTCACTTCACTATCACAAGTTTATCAGAGCTGCCCATCCCTGTGGTATAGGTTGTAAGGGAATTTAAATGGAATGGGAAGGATGGGTAGAGGGAAGAGAGGGGAGTGGGGTAAGGGGGAGGGGGAAGGGGAGAGAAAGGAAGAGACGGAGAGAAAATTCCTCTGATTCCCATAAGCTATCACTATCCATTCAATTCTATTCATACCTATGCATTAAACCTCCACCCTGAAGCTCTGAAAGCACTCAGGGCTGGGGATACTGGTGGCAGCAGTATAGATACAGTCATTCATCTTAAAGAGCTCATGCATATAAATAAATAAACAGGCAGTGTCAATATAATTGGGAAGGATCAGAGTGTACTGTGAATGGAATCTAAGACAGATGTGGTAAGTCAGAGAGGGCCACCAGGAGGAAGCAGAACCTAAAAAACTTTCTTGCCATGGGGCGATTGGAGGAAAGAATCAGAGGGAAGCAGAGGGATCAGAAGCATTAACACAAAAAAGAGCAACGAAGCAGAGGATAAGGCAAAAACAAATAAATGAGTTGGACTGGGAAGGGTAAAGCAAGATGCAAGAGAAAAAGAAACTGCTAGCTACTCAGTCTGTCTGACTCTTTGCAACCCCATGGACTGTAGCTCGACAGGCTCCCCTGACCATGGAATTCTCCAGGCAAGAATACTGGACTGAGTAGTCATTCCCTTCTCTGGAGGATCTTCCTAGCCCAAGGATCTAACCTGTCTCCTGCATTGCAGGCAGATTCTTTACCATCTGAGTCACCAGGAAAGCCCTGCAAGATGCAAGAAGCTGACTAGCAGAAGAGGAGGTGGAGAAGCAAGCAAGGGCAGGATGTTGGAGCTGCCACATGGATTTGGGATGTTTTCTTAAGGCTGATGGGATTACTGAGGATGGGAAGGAGAGTCAGGCAGGGGAGGCACCCCACCCCACCACCAAATTTTAGAAATCACTCTGACCTACTGTATAGCACAACAAACTCTACTCAATATTCTGTAATAAGCTAAATGGGAAAAGAATTTGAAAAAGAATAGACAGATGTATATTTATAACTGAGTCACATTGCTGTATACCTGAAACTAATACAACATCGTTTACCAACTATACTTCAATATAAAATGAAAATGGAAAAAAAGAAAAGAAAAGAAATCACTCTGGTTACAATGTGGGTGATGACTGTGGAGCAATCCTGGGGTCAGAGAAAACAGCTCAGGCTGTGGCAGTGATTTAGACGGGAGTTCCTAGTGACTGGGACCAAGCAGGTGGCAGCCCAAAATGGACTAAAGAAGAAAGATAAGAAAAACAGTCACACAGGAGAAACAGCAGGAGGTGGCAAGGTCCTAATCTCACCTGAGGATGAGGGAAAGTGGTAGATGCTGCCCAGGCATCAGCTCAAAACACTAGGAGGGCAACAGTGCCCATTCACGAAAGGAGAAACCCAAGGGCAAGCATGTCTCAGGGCTCAGCCTGGGACATCCTTACCTTTAGGTCTCTGAGGGACACCCTCAGGTCATGTCTTTGAGACAGTTCAGGAGAGAGATGGAACCTGGAGATTTCGACTAGGGAGTCATGACATGGAAAGATGATGAAAGTCAACAGCAGTGGACAAGATCCAGTGATGAGAACATACTGGAGAAAGACCTCTCAAGAAAAGCAACAGTGCAAAGACAAGTTGAAGGAAATGAGCCCACAAAACATAGTAAGAGGAACAGCCAGAGAAGCTGAAGGGAAACCAGGAGAGTGTACACAGTGAAAAGTGAAAGAAGAACTTATGTCAAGAAGGAGGAAGTTGTCAGCTGTGCCACCTGCTTCCGGGAAGCCAAATAAACTAAGAACCCAAAAGAATCCATCAGGTAATGGATCACTGGTGTTTCTGGTGAGAGCTGTATATTGGCAATTTGGGTACAGAAGAGAGCCTGTGGTTGAGTTGAGTTGAGTTGATTTCAGTCACTCAGTCGTGTCCGACTCTCTGTGATCCCATGAATCGCAGCATGCCAGGCCTCCCTATCCATCACCAACTCCTGGAGTTCACTCAGATTCACGTCCATCGAGACAGTGATGCCATCCAGCCATCTCATCCTCTGTCCTGTGGTGGGGTAGGGTAAATGTGTACCAACCATTCTTTCAAGAGAGGAGGACATATCAAGGGAGATATATAGTTACGGGGTGTTTTTAAGATGGGAGAAACTTAAAAGTGTTTCCATGCAAGTGGGAAGGAGCTAGTAGGATAACTAAGATCATAAACGAAGGTGAAGAGAAGAGGTGATTGAAAGAGTGAGGTACAAGGGAGTGGCATCCAGAGCCAGGAGAATGAATCTATATTTGAGAAAAATGGGATCAGAAAAGGAACAGTCATAGGAGGGAAATTCAGAAGCAATACGAAAGGCAAAGCCAGGATTTTCATCATCAATCAATCAGCAGTTAAACAAGGAATGTACCTGGGAGCTGAGTTTCCTTGTCACTCATGTTTCTGCTCTAACCACAGCCTCTTAGCACAGCGGACTGGAGCACAAGGCTCGAATCAACCGAAAAGGAAGAGAAATCCACAGCTCTACCCCAGGACTACAATATAACTTTTAAAAACCCAATTGATTTCACTCACTTTTGAATGAAAACATACACATTCACTAGTTTCATATGATCAGTCTAAAATGAAGCTCGCTTCTATTAAAGATGGACCTCAGGATGTTGAGAGAACCTAATTCCAAGTATTTGTTAAGTGCCTACCTTTAAGGGCAGTCTCAGGAGAATAAGAATAATTTCTTACATTTGAGTAGAGCTTGGCCAGTAATCACTCTGCCACATCTAGAATGTGAAGGGAAACTAATAAAATAAAAATAAAAATAAATAAAAATTTAAAAAAATCACACAGATCCCTAGAGCCCATCCTAAGATTAAGTTTCACTACATCTGGGTCAGAGCCTGGGAATCTGTATTTGCATCAAAGTCCTGGATGATGCCAGAGAACCATTTGGAAACCCAGCACGACACATCACAGAGCGAACCATCTGGCACATCATCTGATTGAGAACATATTCCAGGTGTCAGAGTACTCAGGTTTTTGAAAACTGAAACAAACAGTGTCAGCTCAGAACGTGAAACAGTGATCATGGTTCATACAGGCAGTGAGTCAGATAAGATGCATCTATCAAGTATCCACTACGCACTGAACTTCATGCTAAGCAAAGGGACTACAGATGTGATCTAGTTTGGGGGCTCTCCCCCAAATAATTCTTAGTCTCCTTAAGGAAGAAAGAGAAGAAAATCAACCAATGATATAAATTTGATTTCATAAGCACTTCAACACACGTGACACATCTCATGACCAGTAGGTATAAGGTACCATGCGAGCATAAAAGACAGTCTCCTTTAGAATGGGACAGACACGTGGGAGAGGCTTGAAAAGATTATAAATTTTGAGTTGAAGCTAGCTGAGGAAGCCGGGGAAAGACATTCTGGACAGGAGGCAGCAGTGATAATAGTGACCCAGGGCTACCCAGAGCTCCACCATCACTACCACATAGAAGTGGACCCATGCAAAAGGCATGCACTCTCCCAAAATGTATAGAGAACACAGTGGAGAGATTCATACTGGGTTGAGACATCTTTGTACAATCCATGTCCAGCAAAATGCTAAACCCGCAAGTGCTAAAGGTTTTACTCAGGGGATATTCATTGATTCTTTACTGGTAAAATGATAGGAAGCCATGAAAGATACTTTAAGCTCTTCCTGGTGGCTCATATGGCAAAGGATCTGCCTGCAATGCAGGAGACCTGGGTTCGATCCCTGGGTCGGGAAGATCCCCTCGAGAAGGGAATGGCAACCCACTCCAGCATTCTCGCCTGGAGAATCCCATGGACAGAGGAGCCTGACAGGCTACAGTGCACAGACTCACAAAGAGTCAGACACGACTGAGCAATGAATACTTTCTTTCAAAGATACCTTAATAAGAACATCCAGTGGTAAGAAGAAACTCAGAAAATGTGCAAAGCAAAGTTGGAAGAGTTCTCTTAAGAAGAAATGGAAAGTCAGAATGTCAGTGCATGAAAAGAGATTAAGGGGGAGCAGGTTACTAGGAATCCCTTTAGTCTTAGTTGCCATTTTTGTGGTCCAAAAAAAAGTAGAAGGCAGGGAAGATATTTAGAAATATGCATAAGTTACTCACAAGGAGTTGAATGAAAATTTAGAGAAAAAAGTAGGAGGGAGACATGGGGTAGAACCTAGAGGAGACAGATACATCCATTATGGATTTATTTGAATTCTGGGTAGGTGAAGATGCTGTGATCCTTCAGGAATTCCTTTATTGGAAAGCCCACCTCAACAGTGAGGACAGACACTAAGAGAGAAGGGGCAGGGGATGGGCTATTTGGTGTTCTAAAATAAAGGAGAGACTACAGATCAGAACAGGCTACCTGCTGTCACAAATAGCCACAATGTTTTCTGGTGGCTTAATCCATGAAGATTGGTTTCTCCCCCACATCACAACCCAATGCAGACAGTCACTGGGGAACTTGGACCCCAGCCACCTAGCGATAATTCCATCTTTTAGAGCCCTAACAACGTTTTGTTAATTATCCTTTTGAATGATGGAAAACTAAGCAAAGAAGAGCAGTCTGCTTCCAATGTAGTCTGAAACAGTGAAGAATAGGACAGGAGGACAGAACACAGAATCCCATACATATATGTTGTAAATGTTTGTGCACAGGACTTTATCTTGGGATGGACAGAGGACAAAAAACGTTATTCAGCGTCAAGCTCTGACCTACTTACTTCCAATGATTTCCTCTCAGACACCAGTAATGAACTCTTCAGATACTTCTCCCAGAGATCCCTGAAGTCCAGTTTATAACCAGGCCAATAACTCATTTTTGATCTCTGAAGCTACTTGTTCAATTCTCTTGATTACAGGGCCTAAATCAGTTGTTTATTATTTATAGCAAGTCTAAAAAATGTCATCACAAGCTGTGGTCAGCTCCAAGGATGGTAGCTCGTATTCTCATAACTCCTACATGGGCAATGGCCAAGTTTTCCAAAAGATTCATATACATCAAATGTGTACAGATGGTCATTTGAAAACCATTTTTTCAGCAATACTTATTAAGCATCTAATTTGATAAATCACAATATTTGGAGGTTGTGGGGTATACACAAATTTTCAGAAATCACACATGAGCAGGAGACTCTGCAATCTGAAAAATATTTAAGCAGAATAATCTACCAAAAAAAATTTGTAATATGTATTAGTCCTCATGTAATCTGGGGCCAATTAGCTAACTTCTCTGGAATACCAGTTTGCTTACCTTACACAACAAGATTTTATTCATTCAATAAACAGTAGAACAAGGTTCAAGACCAGTCCTGAAAACCTATAGGCCCTGGATAGATTGTTGATATGGGTGTTTGGGCCTCAGTTTCTCATTCGTTGCCATGGGAATATTAGTGAATCCTTAGAGGCAGGACTTCCCTGGTGGTTCAGACGGTTAAGCGTCTGTCTACAATGCGGGAGACCTGGGTTCGATCCCCGAGTTGGGAAGATCCCCTGGAGAAGGAAATGGCAATTCACTCCAGTACTCTTGCCTGGAAAATCCCATGGACAGAGGAGCCTGGTAGACGCAAAGAGTCGGACACGACTGAGCGACTTCACTTTCACTCACTTGTCACTTTAGAGGCAGGGAGATTAAGTCATTTACTTAAACCTCAAAACATAGTGCCTAGTAACTTGTAAATGGTCAATACTTGTTGGCTGTTTTCATTTTCCTTACTGCTGATGAAAACCATTCTATACCGGTACTGTAAAAAAGGCCCACAATACAAAGTAGCGTGAAACACAAGTCAGTCCTCAAGTTATTCACTTTGTAAACAGGAAGAAAGTTAACAGAGGTTTGTAATGAAACAGGGGTAAGCGCTATAAAAGTGTACCAGCTGCCAAGGAGGCAAAAAGAGGAAGCACCCAATACTCCCTGTGGAAAGAGGCTGGGATCCACCAAGAAGCTGCAAGAGACCAGCCTTGAAAGTAGAACTAGATGTCTAAGAACGCTTCAAGTCTTGCCATCATAAGCTTTTCAAACTGTTGTTCTAAAATTTCACAGGTATGAAAGTAATCCTTTAGCATCCAATATCCAGAGCACATTCATTAACCTTCCATCCAGAAATGCAGTCATTAATTACAGCTAGATATCCTTCTCCCACGAAAAATCCCTTAGCAATGGCACTTCTAGGGGCTGTAAAGGAGAAGGCGGTGGCACCTCACTCCAGTACTCTTGCCTGGAGTATCCCATGGACGGAGGAGCCTGGTGGGCTGCAGTCCATGGGGTCGCGAAGAGTCGGACACGACTGAGCGACTTCCCTTTCACTTTTCACTTTCATGCACTGGAGAAGGAAATGGCAACCCACTCCAGTGTTCTTGCCTGGAGAATCCCAGGGACGGAGGAGCCTGGTGGGCTGCCATCTATGCAGTCGCACAGAGTCGGACACGACTGAAGCAACTTAGCAGCAGTAGCAGCAGCAGGGGTTGTTTGAAGAAAAAAAAAAAGATTGGGTCCCACTGTAGGCATTCCTGATGCGCCCCTTTCATAGACAGACCATTGGGGGCCAAATTCAGGCCCAGTCAGGGAGGAGGCTCGTCGGGGTCAGACTTTTCATTCGCATTTGACCCGCGCTCTATTTAAATCAGGCGCCAGTGCTAGGTCAGCAGTTTCAAGCGGGTCAAAGGAGAGGAGCCAAAACTCGCAGGCGCAATTTCAAAGGCATCGGCGCCCAGCAGGAAAAACGTCTGTGCCTGTGTGCCAAAGACTAGTCCAGGTGGCTTCAGGAACCCAGGGTCAGGGGTCCCCAGCAGGGCCCCAGGTGCCCGCCTCTGACAATGGCGTTCCTCGCCCTGGGGCGGAGCCAAGTGCTCGGGGTGCAGTGGGGATTTTTCACCCCCAGAATCAGCTTCACTGCTGGGATCTGTTCTTCCGGGCAGAGTACCATTCCGGGAGGATGGTGCGCTCGGTTACGATCCGTAGCAGCAGCTGCTGGCGCGGAAGCAAGCGGGCCGCCCCTCGCGCGCTCCCGGCAGGCGCTCACACCTCGCTCCCGAGGGCGGCGCGCGCTCCGGTGCGCGGGGGCGGGGCGGGGCGCGCACCGGAGACCCGCCCCTGCACCCCGCCCCCTCCGGCGAAGATTGACGGGACCTGGGCACTCGCCCCAGCCAATGAGCGCGTCCCGGGGCGGGCCCTGGAACCAGCTGCTTCGGCTACTTAAGAGTCGTCCGCTGGGCTGCACGAAAGCAGAACAGAGTCTGGACTGCCCAGGTGGAGCCGGCGCCCCTGCCACCGCCGACCGGCAGGCGCACAGGCACCGCGCCGGGGACCGCACCGAACCGATCCACGCGGGGCAGAACTGAGCCGCAGCCTCGCTCACCGCCCAGGACCCGCTCGTCACCACCACCTCCGCGGCACCCATGGGGACCAGGAGACTTTAAAGGAGTTTGGGGTTTCGGGAGCAGGGAAATCACGGGTACGAAGAGGCGGTTTGCTTTGCCTTGGAAACGTGTTTTCTTCATCAGATTATTTGGACCCTGTGCCGGGTAGGAGGCTGCAAGTGGACCTCGTCACACAACCCACAGCCGCACACATGCACCCCGCACCGGCTTCCCCATCCTCCCCTCGCTTCTTTGTTAGGTTATTTTAGACAGAGCAGCCTCGCCCTGGCGCAGCCAGATTGACTCGGCTGGCGGGGGGGGGGGGGGGGGGCAAGAGAACTCAGGGGCAGAGTGCACCTGCCTGTGTGGGCAGGTGTGCCTGAGAGCATGCATGTACGTGCCTGGGCGAGCGTGCAAGCGTGGGATTGGAATTGTGTGCGAACGTGGGGGTCCGAGTGTGTCGTCGCGAGGGTTTGTCATTGTGTGTGCATGTGACATTATCACACCAGTGTACCAGCCTGTCAGCGTCTGGACTCCCAAGTGTGCAAAATTTTGTTGGTGTCAAGCGAGTGCCTGTGATGTGTGCGATTCTCATTGTGCGATTCTCATTTTGCGAGGCGCTGTCGGGGAGTGTAATCTAGTGTAAAACTGAGGGGTGGGCTGGGGAGGGTGGGGACTGACATTTGAGCGCAGCTTGCTCCAAGCTCTGGGACCAGAGGCGTCCCTTCCTTCTCCCAGCCCAGCCCTCCCTCCTTTCCCGGGTGTCCTGACCTGACTCCCACGCTGCCTCTGCCCGCCTGTCCTTCCCACCGGGACCCCGCACGCCCTCCAACCCTCCTGCCCTCCTGCCTTTTCTCTTGCGGGAGTTGGACCCGGGTTCCTATGCAGGGTCTGAGACTGTGTGGTGCCGTCCGCGGACCGGTGGCTTCTGTGTCAGTCCTGGCCCCCGGTTGGCAAAGGGCACTCGGCTGGGACGGTTGACTCGAGGACAGGCGCTCGGGCGGCCAGGTCCCAGGGCCACCGCTCGTCCTGGGGAGGGCCGGGCGCGACTCTGATCGTGTTCTCTGCGTGTCTCCTGTGCTTCCGCAGATCCCCGCTCCTGGCCCTCGCCTCGCCGCCTCATTGATGGGCAACCAACTGGACCGCATCACCCACCTCAACTACAGCGAGCTGCCCACCGGAGACCCGTCAGGGATCGAAAAGGACGAGCTGCGGGTCGGGGTCGCTTACTTCTTCTCGGATGAAGAGGAGGACTTGGACGAACGCGGCCAGCCCGACAAGTTCGGCGTGAAGGCACCCCCGGGCTGCGCCCCCTGCCCGGAGAGCCCCAGCCGCCACCACCACCACCACCACCACCACCACCTGCTGCACCAGCTGGTCCTCAACGAAACTCAGTTCTCCGCCTTTCGGGGCCAGGAATGCATCTTTTCCAAAGTGAGCGGCGGCCCGCAGGGCGCCGACCTGAGCGTCTACGCGGTCACTGCCCTGCCGGCGCTCTGCGAGCCAGGCGACCTGCTGGAGCTGCTGTGGCTGCAGCCCGCGCCGGAGCCGCCCGCGCCCGCCCCGCACTGGGCCGTGTACGTGGGCGGCGGGCAGATCATCCACCTGTGCCAAGGCGAGATCCGCCAGGACAGCCTGTACGAGGCGGGCGCGGCCAACGTGGGCCGGGTGGTGAATAGCTGGTACCGCTACCGTCCTCTGGTGGCTGAGCTGGTGGTGCAGAACGCCTGCGGCCACCTGGGCCTCAAGAGCGAAGAGATCTGCTGGACGAACTCCGAGAGCTTCGCCGCCTGGTGCCGCTTCGGCAAGCGGGAGTTCAAGGCGGGCGGGGAGGTGCCGGCCGGCACGCAGCCCCCGCAGCAGCAGTACTATCTCAAGGTGCACCTGGCCGACAACAAGGTGCACACCGCCAGGTTTCACAGCCTGGAAGACCTCATCCGCGAGAAGCGCCGCATAGACGCCAGCGGCCGCCTGCGGGTGCTCCAGGAGCTCGCGGACCTCGTGGATGACAAGGAGTAGCAGTAGTCTGGAGGGGGGAGCCGCCCGCCCCTCCGGTCTCCTGGCGCCCGGCTCCTCCCCCGCCCCCGGGCTCCAGGCCAGCGATTCACCACCCCTGCCCCCTCGTTAAGGGCAGCCGGCAGCGGCCAGCGCCCCAGGCGGCAGCCTCAGCCTCGCACCTCTCTGGCGATGGCAGAAGTCCCAGGAACTCGCCCGGGGACCCAGAGGGCGGTGGGCGCTCGGCGGAGCACCCTAAGGGTGGTGATGGTATTGGGAGACCCAGCGTGCGCTACCCGCCTTGGGTTGTAAGTGGGGATTGGATAACGGGCCGAGGGGAGCAGGGACCAGGCTCCCCTGCGAGTCACTGGTCAGTGACTGACCCTCGATCACTCCTAGAAAGGGACCTTCACCGCGGCCCAAACGTGCACACACAAGGCCGGTGGGAGGTGAGCATCGAGCGTGTTAGGGCACCGATCCGCTCCAGTATGGATGTGGCCCCAGACGGCAGGATTTCCAAGAAATCGAGCCTGTCCCTTCTGCGCTTGTGAATAATTCCACAAGAGAGCACTTCGGGATGTCGGTTTACCCCGAGGCCGCCCGGGACTCTTCCAGCTCTCCAGCCCCGGGTCTCCTGACATTGTTATTCCAGGCTCCGAGCTAAACTAGAGTTTGCCTCCCGATCTTTCCACCCAGGGAAGCGAACGCCACTCCCCACCCGCATCCGCCTGTGAGTCTCCCCTGCTGGCAGAAGGAATGCCTTCCAGATCCAAGGAGGTTGAAAGCGCAGCTCTTTTGGTGAGGAGGACCGGTCCCGCCCCCCACCCCGGACAAGGGGAAGGTTCGCCAGGTGTTGGCGAATTGAATTTGTCAAGAGGGTGCTGTTCTCAACCCTAGATGGCTCCCTCCTAGGGCTGCGTTTCCAAAATAACCACATTTTTAAAGGGGTTGGAGGAGAGGGAGGGGAAGACATGGCAACATTCCAGAAACCAGCATTGTTCCAGCACCATAGCCAGTACGTTTCGTTTGGCTTGTTTATAACAGAAATCTCAGAAGGTGGGGAGGTGGAAATAAAGTTTTAAAAGCAGAAAGAGCAGTTTTCCAACTTTGTCAACAAAGCCGATCATGTTGATGTTTTTTATTGACCATTTTAGCAACATGCTAATAAAATTTCAAATTGAAATTTTTATTTTCATGGCTTTAATCCATGATAGCTTAAATACTGGGGGCCATTAAGAGTGGATTTAGCTAAGAGCTTAGCTAACATTGCCTTTTCACTCTATTTTTCTCAAACCTTATGAGAATTCTGTTTTTGAATATTGTGGTTCATTTTTTTTTTTTTTTTACCCTAAGGGCAGCCTGAGTAATGGTGGAGTTTTTAATCAGTGTGTATATTGTGATGAATTTCCGTCAGTTAAGGGGTGTACTGCTTCGGTGGAAATTGCTAGCAGGTTCCATGGTGTTAATTTCTCCTTGTTATATACCATCCCATATTGGCATTGTTTGCTTTCTTCCTTTCCCCTGATCTTCTGAAAAAGTGAATGTAGAATTGGTGGCTTTTTCCCCCCTCCTCTTTAGCCAGTCCCACAGTTTATTCCTGAAAACTGGAGAGAACTTCAAGGATCAGGAGGAACATATGGTTTTCAAAACAGTAAGGTTGTTTGAAACCCCTTCCTTGGGCAAGGACTTACTAACTTCTCTCCCTGTGCGCAGCCCCATCTGATTAACTTGTTACTTGACTCAGTGTGTGTTAGACACACCTCCAGCATCTATTTCCCTTTCAAGGGAATTTGTCAAATAACAGTGTTTAGCTAATTGTTGCAAGCAATCACATACTGACAGCTGTGATTTAGTTGGACAGCAAATATTATGGCCAAAGCCAGTTTCTTGGCATTTCAAAAATAATGCAATAAAAACTAGTCGAGTTTAGCTGAGACTGGAATGCCTTTTTTTTTTTATGGTAAAATGATTCATCTTTGTTTTGTTTTTTTTGGTTTTCAGCCTGGATTCATTCCCTGATCTTGAGTCAAAAGGTCAGATCAATGAACTATGAACTAGAGTATTTTTCTTAAGCCTATTGAGTGATTTATTTTTTAAAAAATGTTTAAACGCCTATGCTTTTCTTTCAGCACATACAACAACAAAACTTTTGTATTAATGAACTTATCTTTGCATGTATGGAGAACTGAAAATCATTTATTTCCCTTATTCACCTTTCAAATAACAGATGGTGGATCCTAAATCGAAATTCTATATTGTGTCTACACAGCCCACATCCTTTACTGTGTCCTATTGTATCTTGGTTCTCTGCTGTATTAAATACTACCCTAAGCAATTGTTCAACCAGGACTCCTTCTTGACATTTTGTCTTCCACCTGTCACTCTGAGCGCGGGACTTTAGCAAAAGAAACAATGGTCTCTCACACCTGATACTGAGATATATTTCCTCTGATGGCATAGAATCTGATTGTACTCTTAATAAGAGGGTCACTAAAACAGAGGAATCGCTTAGGTTGCTGCTCACTGACACTAGCTTAGCAATGCAAATGGGTTTGGCAGCCCAACTAGCACTCATGACAATGTTGGTCTATTAAGGATTGGGTCGACGATACTTACACAGATTCACAAGAGAAAAACACTAGTTTCAAAGGGAACTTGAAAGGTCTGTATGTTCTTCACGTTCCTACTGAAATAATTATTACCTATTGGTCAATGTTAATAATAACCAGTGGCAGAATAATTCCAGTCGTTGTGCAACACGAAGAGGCTATTATCAAGACATTAGCTAATATTTTATGCTGAAAATATGTCTATTTTTAGAATGTTCTTAACAATGAGAATGACACCAAGGTGGCATTTCTCTTGGAAGATGGCACCAGCAGACTTGATTTTTTTTTTTACAAATGAATATAATTTCTCTGGATGTTATAAGAATTACAGAAATTAAGCCAAAAAGCCTCTTGACATTTTAATAGAAGTCAGGAATGTAGTGGCTTTTAGTTTTCTTCAAGAGAACAGAACTTCATAGCAATATTTACGGTGTAAAGTGTGCCTGAGCTGGTCGTTGGTCCTGTCAGTGATGTGGTTTAGAAGATCCCCATTCTTTCTCCATTTTCAGAAGGTTATTCTGAAGAGCAAATAACTAGAAACAAACAAGCAAAAAACTGAATATTTTTGCTTCAAGGAGTGCTTTGCTACATATTTGGTAATTAAGGAAAAAAGAGCCTGGAATGGGGAGAAGGGAGGCTAGGCATACTTTAAACAAACCAGTCCTGAAACTGGTATTCCCAAAGTATATCTCTTTGTTTAAAAAAAAAATCAAACAAACTTGTAAAACATACATGTAATGCATTTCTATTTTAAATTAAAAGTATATTAATTAACCTATATATATAAAGTTCCTCAATATTTAAAAATTTTAAATGCTTGTCATGACTGTATTTTATTAACTGAAGCAGTCAAAGTTAGAAAACACTTGTGTTAGATTAGAGCATCAAACACAGAGGCAGCTATAAGTTCAATGTGACCTGATTTTACTAGATTTTCGAAATTTTGATGTTTACTTCCTCTTTGTGTCGTGTTTCTGTGGTGAACACTTTTGTTTGAAAATGATTCTTTTTCCAGAAAAGTATACTATTGGTGTTGTAATCAGTTTATCCTAACTGTCTTCCAATATTACCTTATTGATTATCCATTGTGTGTGCTTTCAACACCCCTAAGAATTCATTGTCACTGCTATCTAAGAAATGTAGCAGGGTCAAATTTCAGTGAAATTGATACTTACTGTGCACGCATAATAGAGCTCCCTAATGTACTTTTATCTACTTGTCTATTTTTGAAACCTTTTGCTTTCTCTTTTTTTAAACAAATGAAGAGATGTAGTTAGGTGTGCCTTTTAGACATGATTTGGCACATGCATAAAGGGACCACAAGTGAAAAACACAGGTTTTCCGGTTTCTGGAAACATCAGGAACTGTGTTTAGAAAATTGTTGTCTGAGACCCAACTCAATATTTTTGTTGAGAATTGCTGGCTATTTGGAGAATATATGTAGATATAGATATATATTGACATATTCACATATGTATGTATACATGTACACATTTTTATATATGTGCACCTCTGCATATGTGTACACACATATGTAAGTTTATACATATAGCTAGAAATTGTGATTTCATTTGGAGATATAGATTTATACACCTACACATATATGCAAACGATTTAAAATCAAGATGGAGAGTGACTTGAGATCTACAAAAACAGGAAGAAAAGTTCCAGGGTGCAAAATAGATAATGAGGAACTGGGACATCAATGCAACTCTGCCTAAAATGAAGCATAAACAAAAAGAAGAAAATGTGCGAGCTGCAGTTAGTCTCACTTTTAGAAGCCTATGTTCCTTGCTTCCCTAAAACTGACAAAGACTCAAAGGAAAGCTATAAAGATTAGAAAAAAGAAGACACAAGATGAAGCAGAGGGGTTATGAGATGATAAAATAAGCTAATAAGCTTTTCTCCATTCTAACTGAAGACAGTCAAGCTAAGATCTTATTTTCTGACCATTTCATAACTTATAAAATCTCTGATTTCCTAACTTACAGGTTGAATGTTTATCTCATTTGAACTTGCAGTGTAAGAGATTTAAGCCTGTGAATATCTTAGGGAAATGGAAAAATAGTCTTCTCTGCTCTTTTTGTAGGTGAGTTTTGTGATTATTGTGTTCATGGACAGCAGCCAAATAAACATACTGTGCGCTTGGCACATAGTAGCTGCTCAGTAAGTAGAAAACTGTGGCATTTCTCCACCTTACACTGTGATCATTCGGAAAACCAGAAATGCTACCACCTGGCTTGCCAGCTACCATACACACATTTCGTGCATGTGTGTATGCTCAGTCGTGTCCGACTCTGTGCAAGCCCACGGACTATAGCCTTCCAGGCTCCTGTGTCCATGGGGATTCTCCAGGCAAGAACACTGGAGTGGGTTGCCATTTCCTTCTCCAGGGGATCTTCCCGACCAGGGATTCCCACATCTCTTATGTCTCCTGCATTGGCAGGCTGGTTCTTTACCACTAGCACCACCTGAGAAGCCTATATTTCTTTCACTGAAATTGGAGGGTTTCCCACCTCAGAGGGCTTCCCTGGTAGCTCAGCCAGTAAAGAATCTGCCTGCTGTGCAGGAGAACTGGGTTCAAACCCTGGATCTGGAAGATCCCCTGGAGAAGGGAATGGCTACACACCTCAGAAAGCTCACAGAAATATAATTTATGAGGCTTAAGGCTGATTTTAGTTAAAGGATATTCTGTATATTATTTGCTTCTAGCAAAAAAAAATAACTATCAAAGAATCCAAAGAAAAGATCTATCATTTGCTTAGAAAGGGGAAAGCAAAAATAATTCTGAGAAAAGCTTCCACAGCGTCATCTCTCATTTACTGCAAGGAGAGACTTTTCTCGCATGAAACCACAAAATCATTCCTTCAGAAAGAAGCTTATTATTGAAGCTCTTGCTAGAAATTTTCTTCAGATGTGCAGGGGGAAACCTACTAGATTGTTAGTTTAACTCTCTGGGAAAATTAGATTTGATGGAGTTTGGTCATGGGTACTTTCTAAATAAACATTACTCATATATTAACATTTCCAAATAATTGCTCTGCCTGTTGGCTTTCATAATCCAATTATTTTTGTTTTTATGTGAACTGAGCTTAATTTGTTTCAAAGGGGAGAGGCTTGTAAAATATTAGGTGTGGATAGAGCCAATATCCTAAATTTTAAGCGTAAAATAAATGCTTCAGAAGTTACTGTGATCTACATTCCATGTTCCAAAAAACAGAAAGGATTGTATAAAGCTACTGCTTCCATAGGAAATTCTTGCCATCAATCTATAATACAGACATTAATGTTCTATTCAGGCCACAGTAGGGAACATGTGGTCTTCTTTATTATAAGTATTCTGGTATCTGATTTAACAAATACATTATTATTCTAAAATTCAATCTTTTTCCCTCCAACAGTCTTGCAGCATGCCTATTCTTTGCCCATTGTTTTCAGATTCTCCTGGGAAAGGAGCAGATCTGGCCATGATTTTGTAAATCATCCCCCAGCTTCTAACAGCACATAACTTATTTCATCCTGCCTTCTGCTGCTCAGCAGATGTGTTTGCCCAGGTCTGAGCCAGAAAGTGGCTAAGGTCAAGAATAGGGTTGCCTCATTTTACAAATAAAAATATAGGCCCCTCAATTCCTTCTGAATTTCAGGTAAAAGGGGAACAATCATTTTAGTATAGGTACGTCCCACGTACTGTTTGGGATATTGTTGTTACTGTTCAATCCTAAGTCATGTCCAGCTTTTTGAGACCCCATCAACTGCAGCACGCCAGGCTTCCCTGTGCTTCACTATCTCCTGGAGTTTGCTCAAACTCTAGTCCGTTGAGTCAGTGATGCTATCCAACCATCTAATCCTCTGCCACCACCTTCTCCTCTTGTCCTCAATCTTTCCCAGAATCAGGGTCTTTTCTAATGAGTCTGCTCTTCGTGTCAGGTGGCCCAAGTATTGGAGCTTCAGCTTCAGCATCAGTCCTTCCAGTGAATATTCAGGTTTGATTTCCTTTAGGATGGACTGGTTTGATCTCCTTACTGTCCACGGGACTCGCAAGAGTCTTCTCCAACACCACAGTTCAAAAGCATCAATTCTTCGGCACTCAGCCTTCCTTATGGTCCAACTCTCACATCCATACATGACTACTGGAAAAATGCTTATGCTAAAAACGATCTGTTTATCTGAAATTCAGACGAAGCTGAATATCCAGCATATTATTTGACAACCCTCCTCAGGGAAGACCTTACCTTCTCTAGGGGACCTCTGCAATTTTAGAGCTGATAAACTAAGGATACATCCCCTACTCATATCAAGGAAGTCTTATCAGATCACGCATGTGTCTTTTAAGGTCAAAGCCAGATTCACGTCCAGAAACTAGTACATAGTCCAAGAAAAACCTCAGAAGGAAGAGGTCACAGGGTCCCTAATCACTGAGAAAGTTGACTGTACAAATACGGATGGGGGAGTGTTTCCTATGTCTCTATTCTTCTATTCTTTTGATAATAGAACATAGCTTCCTTCATGTTGGGGGTGTGATGAATCCTTTCCTAGACACAATCAGAGATATTCTACACCACTGTTTTTAATTGCACCTGCTACTAGTCTAGTCTGGGTCCTCACCTTCCACCTGGCTATTTCCTAGCTTCCTCACCTGTCTCCCCCACTGGCTATTCTATCCAAACAGCCGTCATGTTCTTTCTCAATAGAGACCTGATACTCACAAGATGAAGGCCAAGGTCCTAGATGGCAGTCAGGGTGCTCCATGGCCCAACCCCTGTGGACGACCAACTACATTTCTCTCAACTTGCAGAATTTTACAGAACATGGAGTTTTCATTCATTCTTCCAGGACTTTCTGTGTTGTTCCCCTTCACCTGATTGCCATCTTTGATTTCTGAATGCAAAATCCTTATTCACCCACCCTTCCTGGCCTATCTCCAAACTACCCCAGCATAAGTTTGGTCATTTCCTTTGTTCCCAATGAATTTGCCTACACCTCCCCCAGACTCACCTCTACTGCAAATATTGTTCACACTTATCTCTCCCTATACTGAGCTCTGTTGGAGTAGCCCGGGGACTCACTCATTCTTGCAACTGTAAAGTTCAGTCAAGCTCTTATGATAGATGCTCAGTTAGTGCCTACTGAATACAGGCAAGAAGTGGGGAAGGGAGAAGAATTGACTCCTCCATAGTATATGAGTAGAGAAGGGAATGGCAACCTACTCCAGTATCCTTGCCTGAAGAATTCCATGGACAGAGGAGCCTGGTGGGCTACAGTCCGTGGGGTCGCAAATAGCTGGACATGACTGAGCGACTGGCACTTTCACTTTCTAAGTATTTGAGGCTTCCTGCCCACCTGCTTGCTCTGAGCCAAACCACAGGAGGAATGGGCTAAAGATATCTATCAATTTCTACATTATTTTCCTTGAGAATCACACAGTAGAAAATTCATCTTTATTTAGAAAATAAGCCAAGATTATGAGGAATCTATATTGTGTTATGTGTTAAGTGTTAGTTGCTCAGCCATGTCTGACTCTTTGTGACCCTGTGGACTATAGCCCACCAGGCTCCTCTGTCCCTGGAATTCTCCAGGCAAGATACTATGGTGGGTAGCCATTCCCTTTCCCAAGGGATGCGCCCAACCCAGGGATCAAACTTGGGGCTTCTGCATTGCAGGCAGATTCGTTACCATCTGAGCCACCAGGGAAGCCCTACAACATTGCATTACATTACTCTACAAATGATGGAAGGTTAACCTTATGTAGTTGAAAAGTTTCTCTGTGCTGCTTATACCTGTACAAGCATTTCTCCATGAATGAATTTTGTGAGTTTCATTATGATGGAAATATAGATTTTTCTCCTCTTGGTAATTTCATTTCTGCCTAGGTAAGATAGCTTTGAGAGTTGTTGTAGATTTAGCAGGGAGCAGAGGAGTGACTTGAAAGACATGAAGATGAGACAAGATATTTCCCACATGGGGAACTTTAGTAAATCGGTCCTTGACAGCCATGTTCACTCAGAACAAAATGCCCCAGTCCTGTTCCCCTTTTGGGAAGTAAACTCTCTCCCAATTTTAGACTGAGCAAATACACCTATAGCAAGCGTGAATCTCCTCACCTAACATCAACAGGGGAAGCAGAAGAAAATCAGCCTCTTTTGAGAGGTGATGTTTGGACCTCCAGGCTGGCTGAACAGCCAGAATGATTTGAAATGATATGGAGAGTAACTAAGCACTAAAAAATGTAATTCAATTAATGTCTTATAAAATACATATGGTTTTATATTTGATATTTTCCCTGGACTCTTAGGAAGAGCATGGAGCATCCTGTACTCTCAAAGGTAATTATTATTCTCTTAATACCTCTGGACATTTAATATAGTTTTGGTCATGGTTAGGGTTATCTGTATTTCAGAAAAGCCATTTTAATTTGATATTTTAAACTATAATATCCTGCTGAGAAAAGGAGCATTATAATTTAAGAATGGAGTACTTCTTGAGAATGAAAGATTACTAATTTGGGATTCAAAACCCAGGTAAATATGGATTATGGTAAAATATTGCTTTTGCCCAGAGAGCAATTTTCAGAGGAGAGAGCAGACGAGAGCTTTCATTATGCAGCCTCACTATTCGGATTTCAAAATCAGTGCCCCTTGTGGGCAGCTGTTTTATTCATGTATAATTTTATGAGGCAGGGTCTATACAAGGAAGCAAGAGCAGAGATAGTTACTCCATCCTCTACAGACCAACAAAATAAGTGCTTGACAGCCCAGATCTGCTCTGCCCATGTTACTTCCTTAAAGTTTTTAAAGACTTTCCATAGCTTACCAATCAAAATCCACACTCATGGCATCCTTGAAGCTCTGCTCCGCTCTGCCCCCTTTGCCCCAGCTTTGAAGCTTCATCCTCTTATCCATCACCATACATCTCACTAGCTGTGCTGAACCACTTGTTTCCCCCCAAAAGCCGTGTCAGTTTGCCTTTGTTCATGCTGTTTCATTTGTTTGAAACATCCTTCTCCCCTCCTTGACCTTGTATCACAATCCTCCTCATCCTTTAAAACCCAGTTCATGCATTATCTGTTCTATAAATCTTCTCCTTTTCCTGAAACACCCACTACGTTGACCACAGTGGGCCAAATTAATTCTTTCTCACAGAGTTCCTCTAGGTTTTTACACAAACATGTAACATTCACTCTACCGAGTTCATATTCAGATTTGCGGCCCCTAACCTAAGTCAAATACATTTTACTTAAGACATTGGGGACCAGATCACCTTCTGAGATAGGTTTTAATTTTGAGGCAGGGCTCATGGACTTTAGATCTTTGATTCCTTAGTAGCTAATATCTAGTCATATTAGTTGCTCAGTCAAAGCTGACTTCATCAAATTCAGTTAATTCAAAAGCAACTACTCCTCTATGAGAACAGTAAGTGCTATTTTTGGATCAGTGGTCTAATGGGAGATCAAAAACTCCCTAAACATTTGCTGATTCTTATTAAAGGGAAGCCTTGTTTTAGATCATGTGGAAGCAAACCATGGTCTATACTTCAAGAACTCAATCTGGTAAAGGAGACAAGCACACTATTAGCCGTAACCCACTACAACCTGGGATATAAGTCATTGCCAAGTTGTAATTTAAAAAAAAAAAAGTGTAGAAGGTCAAAGGAAGAAACATTTGAAAGTCAACACCAACTTCAGGAAATAAAATCATTGGCAAAGAAGATCTGAATGATGTTTTTAAGATAATTACATAATTTTGTTTAGTCTCTGTTAATAGTTGAGAAAATAGACCAATCTTTTCATGTTATGTAGGTGTACTAGCCTGTCTTCTGTCACTTCTATGTAAAATGCTATTTCTAGAGTCGGACACAACTGACGCGACTTAGCAGCAGCAGCAGCAGCAGCAGGAGCAGAGTGTTTGGACCTACAAATTCTATAGTAGTGAGGTTTAAATGTACTGAAGCAAAGCCCTTTTGCTGTGGAACTACTGAGATTGGCAGGTTATTAGCATTTAATTTACCAATTTATTCACCTCCCAGCGCATCTTTATAGGCAAGATCTTTGATTGATTCACTGGTTGTCTAGGATTTAATTCATGGGGTTAGGACTAATTCTCTGAGAAGCTGTGCAAATGAGGGGTTTCTTGGAGTGGGCCTGGGCCCAAAACAATGATAATCTTAGGCCACCTGAGAGATGAAGCTCTTGCTTGAAGAGAAAGGCAAAGTCTACTACCAGGAGGCCAGGGCCACTGGTCAGTCCTGAGTGACAAGCTGGGCTATAGAGAAAAAGCAGCCAAATATCAGAAGCCATGAAGACACTGCTCAGATATGGTGTACAAAATGTGTCAAGATTAAAGCCATTTTTCTAAGATAGAATTAATAGTTGCAATGAAACTACTATTAAGAGGAAATTGACAACTCTAAGAAACGATGCTGGCTCACCATCTGTATAAATATTTCAATTAATAGCATATTGTGTTTAATTTTTAAATGACCTTTGGAAAGAAAACAGGAAATCTGTTAACTTTGACAATACTCATTCGAGAAAATAATAGAATTTCTTTGAAGAAAAACAAAGCTAAGTCTCTTACCTAAAGAAACCCTAAATTTGCTCAGGTGTTTCCAACAGCCTTTGGTGAAAAGCATCAGCTTTCTAAATGCTTCTAATAATTTCAGTAAACATTTCCCTGAAACTGGACAAATAATGCAGACAGAATGTTCCTTTTTATGTACAATCCCCATTTGTTTTAAAAGGAGATTACATATCCCAGATTACATACAAAGATTGAGAAACAGCCAAAACGTCCAGGTACACAAATACCAGTGACTGGATTTCCATTCTCTAAGTGTTGAATCTCATGCTAATGAATTCCAAAGAAAAACAGCTGACTTTATGCATTTATTTTAATAAGGCTGTGAAAACAGTCCATTTACAGTGTAAAAACCCCCTGTCTTTTAAAAATGCCATACAGAATATTTTAATAAATTAAATTTGTCTGCCTGTCAAATCTGTCAAATTGACAAGACCCCTCAAGGAGTATTGCTGATGCTGTCATTCTATTCTTCCAACAGGATTGCATGTGGAATTTAATATGCATGACTTATAGCAAGGATCTATCCATCAGAGTAATTGTAAGTAACAAATACCAATATAACATCCTAAGTCTCCAACCTTTAGAGCCAGGGTCATTTTATTTCTTTCACAAGCTCTTTCTTTAGCTACAGTAGTTTCCTAAGTATTTGATTTGTCTATAATAATGAATCTAAGGAAGCAAATAAGTTGACATCATCAGAGTAGAACTGTTGATGTTTGTTCAGAAAAGTGTAGATTGTTTTAGTCTTTGTTTTAGTTGCTAAGTAGTGTCCAACTCTTCTGAGACCCCTTGGACTATAGCCTGCCAGGTTCCTCTGTCCATGGAATTCTCCAGGCAAGAATACTGGAGTGGGTAGCCACTCCCTTCTCCAAGGTGTCTCCTGCATTAGCAAACAGATTCTTTACCACTGAGCCAACAGGGAAGCCCCAAGTGTAGATTACATAGTGCATTGTCATCCTCACAACCAGCCTGTCAGTCAGGTTTTACTATCCCCTGTGTACAAATGAAGGTGCTAAGGCTTGGCAGGCGCCTCAGTATTACACATCTTGTATTTAGTAGAATCAGCTCTTTAATTTAGGTATTCTGACCTGAAGCAATGCCATTTTTGTCTCTCACAAGATTTCCCTGGAATAACCAAATGTCTCCTTCGACTGTTTTCTTATAGGGAAAACCCACTTAATGTCTCCAGATAACATGTGGGACTATTTGTATTAAACTTCTGATGGCAGCTGGTGAACAAAGATGAACTCTTAGGTAAGCAAGGTCCTAGAGTATAGCACAGGGAACTATATTCAATATCTTATAATAAATTATAATGGAAAGAAATATGAAAAATAATATGTATGTATATAACTGAATCACTTTGCTGCACATCAGAAACTAACACAATATTATATATCAATTATGTTTCAATAAGGACTTCCCAGGGGGTGTAGCAGTAAAGAATCTGCCTGCTAATGTAGGAGATGCAAGAGATGCGGGTTCAATCTCTGAAGAAGGAAGATCTGGAGTAGGAAATGGCAACCCACTCCAATACTCTTGCCTGGAAAACTCCATGGACAGAGGAACCTGGAGGGCTATAGTCTAAGGGGTTGCAAAAAGTCAGATACAACTGAGCAACTGAGCACACAGCACATATATTTCAATAATTTTTTTTTAAACAAGATGAGCTCTTCATTTTTTCAAAGTAACATATCTAAGAGAAGTATGTATTAGGGTATTCAAAATCACAAACCCATTCAAACTCTGGACCAGCTGTACAATACACATACTAGTCACCTAGACTTGATATTCTGTCTCTTGGAATGGAAGTCTCAAATGCATGTCTAAAAGCCAAAATGAAATCAAACTTCAATACTGTGATTCTTTTGTTTTTCATCCAGAACTTCAGAAACTGAGATGCACTCGTTGGATGATATTCAAGGAGTCTATATCCATCACCAGAGTCCAAGGCAGTCCTCAGAGAACTGTTCATTTATTGCTCAATAAACATTATGCTGCTTTATAGTGTTTGGGGAAATGTCTCTCAAAAATAGGCAGAACAACAATACCAACAAGTCAGTCCATACTGTCTTGAATTTCTTATAAGTCTAAAATTCTGGATTTTAAAAATGTGGACTTGAGTGCAGTTAAATTTTTCTGACAATAGCCTATAATAGTTATACAAATGAATGCCTGTTTAGTGGCTGATTGGTCCTAACAGCAGGGCAGTGGCATGCGTCAGGCTCTGCAGAGATCTGGTTGAAGGACAGACATATTTATACACGTAAAGAGGCCTGTCTAACTTAGCTAGGAGAGTGTTACCATGAGATGCTGCAAAGAGTTGATGGTTACCCATGGCCAGTCTCATGAGAGAATATCTTATGACTCAACCCATTCCATTTCCATTTCTGAACAGGATTAGTTATTTCTCATGAACTCACTGGAGATCAAAGCAGAATAGATAAAATTCAGTAAGTAAACCATCTAACAGAAGGCACGCATAATGAAAAGAACACTGGATTTTGAAAACCACACGGCTATACATCTGACTCCGTGCGTTTGGCTATGTGATCTTGTACAAATCACTGCCCTAGGCTCCTGTCACTTCACTTCTGAAAAGGAGATCTTGAACTCTAACAGGATTAAGATGAAATTAAATTTTAAAATGGCTGTAAATTGTCCACCCACAGTGCTTTGTACATAAAAGGTAATCAATCACTTAAGATATTGTGATTTTTTTTTTACCATTGAGATTACAGGTTTTCTAACTCCTGAATGAGTTTGCCTTGTCTCCATTTATACAGTAAATCTTTGAAGAGAATGAATATTGTCTTCCTCATTTTTTAAACTCCTCTTAGCATAATTTCAAATAGACAATAGTTGTTCAAAATGTTTTTGACAAAAATCAGAGGGCTACTGAAATTTCATCCAAATAGAAGTACTCTGAAGAAGATGAATGGGAGTATTTTTTTTATATATAAATGGAAATAAGAACTATTCTAGTAGAGAAAGGACAACTGCCTCTACCCAGTTTTTTTATTCAGTTATTATGTCTAAACTGTATGGACTCCTATAAGGACCATCTGTGGATGTACTTCTGCGGTCAGAGAATTTTCCGGGAATTGTTCTCCCATCCTTCACAGAGATCCGGGTCTCTATTATCTATGTTCCCTTCTGTTAATGAGCATCATACTTGCAGTTAACTATTTGACCCTTGAAGTCAGACATGATTGTTCCACCCCACTTCTTGTTTGGCGTGGGGGATGACTTATGACTTGGTGCACTCCCTCAAAAATCCTCCTTTTCAATATCCACAGTGTGGATTAAGGGTTGTGTAGCAGTTTTCTGCCATCTACAGTGGGGTTTTTCTAGTTTCCCTTGTATCCCATCTCTTTCCTATCTTAGTGGCTTTCTCAAAGCATCCAGTTTTACCCTCTATTATTCACTTTATAGAAACTAGCACTCCCCGGCTGTCCCTTGGCCCTGGGGATTCATAATTTGTTCTGTCTCCTTGTGCCCAAGAAAAGTACTGACAGCTCATAATTGGTTATGTTTCTTACAAAATTTGCATTAAACTGGGAGCAGTGCTTGCTTTCTTGGTATAATTTGTCTTACATTTTTGCAAGTAATAATTATACATTAAATTACATTCAAAAAATGCAGGAAGGAAAAAGCTGTCCATAGTTGTACTACCCATATAAAACCGCTTTTCACCTATCTGTATTTTCCTCTAATAATACTTAAATGTACACCTCCATTTTACCTGTATTCATAGAAATAAATTTGTATGATATATTTTACTTATTAATATGCTATAAGCATCACCAGTGTCAATGCTAATTTCATGTAAGCATCATTTTAATGGTTGCAAAGTATATTAAGCAGATATGCCATGGTTTATTTAGTCATTATCTTTATTATTAAGCTTTACATTGTTTGTATTGTTTGGTATTGAAAACCATGCTGTTATATCTTTGGGTGGAGTCTTTTTCTATATTTTGAGCCCTTTCCTTAGAATGTTGGGCTTCCCTGGTGGCTCAGACAATAAAGAATCTGCCGCAATGTAGGAGACCTGGGTTTGATCTCAGGGTTGGGAAGATGCCCTGCAGAAGGAAATGGCCACCTACTCCAGTATTCTTGCCTGGATAATTCCATGGACAGAGGAGCCTGGTGGGCTACAGTTCATGGGGTTCTTTCCTTAGAATATATTTCTCAATATGGGCTACTTAGTAGATGGATATGAAAGACTTTAGGACTTACATACACATTGACATACAATTTCCAAAAAAATAAATAAATAAAAGAGCTAACAAGGATGCTCAGCTATGGAGGGTGGGTTTATGCCTATGCTCTTGGTACGTCATCATCATTAATCCATGAAAATTTTACTGATCAACTGATTGATTTCCTTTTATTTCCAGTCTCATTCCCTTTATCCCTAATATTCTTATCTAATATAGTCTAATGTGCTTGATAAACATATATATATATATATACATGTATATACTCCTTTTTTTGTATATGGTCATGTAAGCATATCTTTTATTTTGTGTCCACATATGTTTCTCATTCGCTTCAGTCATATCTGACTCTTTGCAATCCCAGGGACTTTAGCCCACCAGGCTCTTCTGTCCATGGGATTTTTCTGGTCAGAATACCAGAGTGGGTTGCCATGCCCTCCTCTAGGGGATCTTCCTGATCCAAGGATTGAACCCATGTTTCCTGCATCTCCTGAATTACAGGTGGATTCTTTGCCACTGGGCCACCAGGCAAGTCTGTGCACATATATTCAGTTCAGTTCAATTCAGCCACTCAGTTGTGTCCGACTCTTTGCGATCCCATGAATCGCAACACTCCAGGCCTCCCTGTCCATCACCAACTCCCGGAGTTTACTCAAACTCATGTCCATCAAGTCGGTGATGCCATCCAGCCATCTCATCTTCTGTCGTCCCCTTCTCCTCCTGCCCCCAATCCCTCCCAGCATCAGGGTTTTTTCCAATGAGTCAACTCTTCGCATGAGGTGGCCAAAGTATTGGAGTTTCAGCTTTAGTATCAGTCCTTCCAATGAGCACCCAGGACTGATCTCCTTTAGGATGGACTGGTTGGACCTTCTTGCACATATGTTAGACACACACAAATAATACTGTGCCATGGGCCCCACAGGAAAATAGATGGGGAAACAGTGGAAACAGTGTCAGACTTTATTTTTTGGGGCTCCAAAAACACTGCAGATGGTGACTGCAGCCATGAAATTAAAAGATGCTTACTCCTTGGAAGGAAAGTTACAACCAACCTAGACAGCATATTCAAAAGCAGAGACATTACTTTGCCAACACAGGTCCATTTAGTCAAGGCTATGGTTTTTCCAGTGGTCATGTATGGATATGAGAGTTGGACTGTGAAGAAAGCTGAGCACCAAAGAATTGATGCTTTTGAACTGTGGTGTTGGAGAAGACTCTCCTTGGACTGCAAGGAGATCCAACCAGTCCATTCTGAAGGAGATCAGCCCTGGGACTTCTTTGGCAGGAATGATGCTAAAGCTGAAACTCCAGTACTTTGGCCACCTCATGAGAGTTGACTCATTGGAAAAGACTCTGATGCTGGGATGGATTGGGGGCAGGAGGAGAAGGGGACAACAGAGGATGAGATGGCTGGATTGGCATCACAGAATCAACGGATGTGAGTCTGAGTGAACTCCGGGAGTTGGTGATGGACAAGGAAGCCTGACATGCTGCAATTCATGGGGTGGCAAAGAGTCGGATATGACTGAGCGACTGAACTGAACTGAACTGATGGGCCCCATATTATTTTTTTCATCCAACACTGTTTTTAAGGTCTATCCACATTGTTCTATGTTGATCTAGCCTATGACTTCTGACATTCTGTTCTTTGCAACTATCATGCTATCTAGCTCTATTCTCTAACGGACTCCCCTAGGCTGCCTCTACTTCTGTACTGCAGCAGTGCTGTGGAGAAACTTCCATAATTTTGATAAAGACTATTAATTTTATGTGTTAATCTTATAGTCAACAATCTTAAATCTTTTTTACTTCTAAACTTTGTCAGTTATAAAACCTTTTTTTAAAAAAAGTCTGTTTTTCCCTTAGAAATTTGTAGAAACTCTTTGCACCTTGGGAAAAATTAGTCCTTTGCTTGTGAACAAAGGACTAATTAAACCTTTGTCTACGAATGAGTTTTAAAGATTTTGTCTACATTTTTTGTAATGATTTTGCCAAAATATTAGGGAATAGAATGTATCAGTCTTTTGAATATTACTTAGAAAGGTCCCTCTTTTTAAGAAATTCCCTTTTGTTTTCTTCCAGTAGGCTTATATTTTTATTTTTTTATATTTAAGTATTTTATTTGCAATTTATTCTGGTATAAAGTGTGAAGTATGAATCCAAGTTTATTATCATAATGGCTTTGCAGTTGAATAAGCCCAGCCATCTTTCCCTAATGATTTGAAATGCCCTCTACATTATAGGCTACATTTTTAGCACATATGTATATGGGTCTACCTCTTGATTTTTGTATTATTTCCCATGGGTCAATCCATCTTTTAATGCTTCAGGTCTATGCTATATAAATTATTATAGCTGTGCAGATTTTAACAGTTAGTAGGACTGATTCTCTCATTCCTTCCTTTTCAGAAATTTCTTAAAGATTCTTGTTTATTTCTTTTATTTCATTGTGTTTGTTTTACTGCACTGAATTGAACACCCAGAATAAGATTAAATACCAACCATGTTAATAAGTACTTTCACCTCACTCCTGATATTAAAACAAGAACTTTTAAAATTTCAACATTAAATATAATGCTTACTGTCAGTTTTTAGTGGAAGCTTTTTATTGAGTTCAGCCAGTTGCTCAGTTGTGTCCAATTCTTTGTGACTCCATGGACTGCAGCATGCCAGGCTTCCCTGCCCATCACCAACTGCTAGAGCTTATTCAAACTTATGTCCATCGAGTCGGTGATGCCATCCAAACCATCTCATCCTCTGTCATCCCCTTCTCCTCCTGCCCTCAATCTTTCCCAGCATCAGGGTCAGTTCTTCGCATCAGGTAGCCAAAGTACTGGAGTGTCAGCTTCAGTGTCAGTTCTTCCAATGAACACTCAGGACTCCTTCAGAATGGGCTGGTTGGATCTCTTTGCAGTCCAAGGGACTTTCAAGAGTCTTCTCCAACACCACAGTTCAAAAGCATCAATTCTTCGGCACTCAGCTTTCTTTATAGTCCAACTCTCACATCCATACATGACAACTCGAAAAACCATAGCTTTGACTAGACAGATCTTTGTTGGCAGACCTTTAAAAGATGGACCTTTATTGAGTTAAGGAATTTCTTTTTACTTCTACTTTACACTATTCACCAACCACAGGCTGGAACGAAAAAGATCGACAATACTAAGTGCTGGTGGCAGTGTGAAACTCCAGGAACCCTATCAGCAAATGTCATCAACACTATTGATGGGCATTTACATTGATACCAGCCCTCTGGACAATTTCCATTTCTACTACATTTGGAAATACTCATACACTGTGACCTAGAAATCTCACATAGGTATAAGCTCCTAGAAATGCATACATAGGTATAACAAAAGATGTGTTTAAAAATATTAATAGTATTATTAGTAATAGCAAAGAGTTGAGAAAAACTCAAAGCTTCAGCACTAGAATGGATTAGTAATGTGTGCTGTGTCCAAACAGTGGTCTGTTCTATCACAATAAATATCAATAAATTATGCTTACATGCAATCATATGGATAAGGCCCACTACCTTAATGCTGAACAAAAGAAGAAGTTTTAAAAAAAAAAAAACAGCAAAACAAATCTATGGCAAAGGAAATCAACTCTGAATATGCATTGGAAGGACTGATGCTGAAGCTGAAGCCCCAATGCCTTGGCCACCTGATGCAAAGAGCCAACTCATTGGAAAAAACTCTGATGCTGGGAAAGATTGAAGGCAAAAGGACAAGAGGGCAGCAGAGGAGGATATAGTTAGATAGCATCACCGACTCAATGGACATGAATCTGATGCCAATTCTGCAGGGTAGTGAAGGACAGGGAAGTCTGGCATGCTGCAGTTCACAGGGGTCACAAAGAGAAGGACACAACTTAGCAGCTGAACAACATAAGAAAAGTAGTTACCTTTGGGTGGGAGTAGACTGGGAGGAGCATGAGGAGGACTTCTAACGTGCTAATGACATTCTATTTCTTAATCTGGGTGGAAACTGTGGGGTTGTGTTTTTCTCTACTTAAAAAAATAAGGGTTTTTTTTAATGTTTAAAATGACTAAATAAATGAAACAATAAATGAAATTTAGTTATAAATTGAACTGGAAAAGATTCCTGCTTGTACTGTACTTGAGATTTTATTTTATTTTCGTTTGTTTTGTTTTTGCTATGGTTTTGCCTCTAATGAGCTGCAATTTTTTTTTTCTTTACAACAAGTCATATTCCCACTTCGAACTTCTGTTTTCAATCTCTAAAAATTGGAGACTAAATTAAACAATCTTTAAATACTCCCCTAGTTCTAAGATGATATATTATAAGAGCTTCCAGGAAGCCACCTACATTTCTTCTTTTTGATGATAAACTTTACTGACTTAAGAAGAGCTAGTTCTTTTTTGTTGTTCTTTATACTCAACTAGCAAAACTCCATTATCCATTGGCTTTCCTAGTAACTTCCCATATTATCCAACTATGTATGTCACAAACTACCCATGTGAATCAGTAGTTATTTTAAATCACATTTTAATCTGGCTTACATATTAAACTTTTGAGAGTCTGTTTAGCATCAATACTTGCCTATGTATTTCCAAACCTACAAAACTGAGGAACAGTTTCTAGTGATTCCATCCAAATAACCAGCTAGTTGCCTAGAAACCACTGCTGTGTGACATACACGGGACCACCAGGGAAATCAATGAGAAGAATTTTAAGTATTCCACTGATGGTTCTTGACTCCAGAAAAAAATCCACCCTCTCTTCCTGTGACAAAATCTGTTAGATGTATGCCCGTAACTAAACACTTTTCCCTTTCGACAATGGAAATAACTCTCATATTTGGCTGTCTACATGGTTTCCAAGAATAAACACAATGTGTCTAAGCCTTCCGTGTACCTAAGTGTATCCACGTGACCAAGTTCTGACAAGTGAGATGTGAGCAGAAATGAAGTGTTCAACGTCCTGCCCAGGCTCTTAAAGGGGCGGGTATATCCTTTTAACTCTATTTTCTCCTTTCTGCTGGCTGGGATGTAGATGAAATAGTGGGCAACATGGCCTTATTGGCAGACATAAATCCCTGGGAATGTTGGAGAAAGTTATAAAAAAAGAAGCCTGGCTTCCTGAGAGATTCTTGACAGACAGTTGCCAAAGAAGCTTAGACATCAAGGAAAAAGCAAAATAACTTCTATCCTATAATAAAGAGCTTCCATTTTGGACCTTTGTCACAAGGCAGAGAAACGATATTCTAACTAATATACTTCTTAAATGTGTTATTGGAACCTTGTACCATGATTGAAAAGTGGAAGCGTTAGTTGCTCAGTCATGTCCGACTCTTTGGTACCCCATAGAATATAGCCCACCAGGCTCCTCTGTTGATGGAATTCTGCAGACAAGAATATGGAGTGGGTAACCATTTCCTTCTCCAGGGGATCTTTCTGGCTCAGGGATTGAACCTGGGCTCCCTTATTGCAGGTAGAGTCTTTACTGCCTGAGCCACCAGAGAAGGCCTGCACCACAATTGGAGAGTGGGTAACATAGAAGCCAAATGCTGCAACTGTAAATCCTCTTTCCCAGGGTTTTTAAATTTAACAATAATCTTCAAGACAGGACTGCTTTCTTCTCCTCTTAACTTGATTCTGCATCTTACAGAAGGCCTAACATTGAAATAGGAAATTTTTCAACCTCTACTGGTGGCTCAGACAGTAAATAATCTGCCTGCAATGTGGGAGACCTGGGTTCAGTCTCTGGGTTGGGAAGATCCCCCAGCGAAGGGAACGACTACCCACTCCAGTATCCTTACCTGGAGAATTCCATGGACAGAAAAGTCTGGCAGGGTACACAGTCCATGGGGTCGCAAAGAGTCACACATGACTGACTGACTTTCACTTCACAAGCTGCTACCCAGGCTGACCTTGAAATACTGACAAATCAGCTCAGTTCACCATAGTATGGCCTGGTTGGTGGACTGTTTCCATAGGAAATATTTGTAAAATTGATTAAAACCATAGGGGTTAATCATCTGAAATCATCAAAAATCATCCATTAAGGAAATAAAGAGGGCAATTCTTTGGACTGAATGGCTAAACATGTCTTAAAAATCTCTCTTGTTGGAGAAACAGAAATGTCTCTATTGGCAAAGATGTAAAGTGAGAGATGAAGAGGAAGTGTAAGAATTAGAAAAGAATAAGAGAATTGTAAAGAGTCAGAGATCCAGAATATATCAGACCAAGGATATGGAATTTATAAAATTGACCTACCTTAAATATAAAATATTCTTTAAGGACATAAATGTCTTTTCTCACACTGATTGTCTGCTGTTATTGCCGTGAAAGAGGAGGAAAGAAAGAATATCACACTGATGGCTTTGTTATTGGTGCCATGTGAACCATGTGGTCAGCACTCGTGGGTTCCTGAGTGAGCAGAACAAAGTCTCTGCCCTCTCAGAGCTCACATCGGGGGGAGGGGGAGATAAACAATAAATGAACAAGCAAATGCATATCATGTAAAGTAAAATGCCCATAAGAGCAATAAATAATAATACAGTACTCAAAGGGTATAGTGAGTGATGGAGTGGAAAACATGCTAGTTCAGAGTGAGTGGTGGGTCTCCTTTCCTGCCAAATGGATCTTTAAACAAAATTTTCAAGAAAGTAAGGGAGTGACAGATAGCCCTATCTAAATGAAGACCTTTTCAAATAGAGGGAACAGCGATCGTAAAGGCCCCAAGGATGGAGAGAACTAGAAGTGCTGATGGCAAATATATCACAGGAACACTGCCTAGGAAAGAAGCAGATTTCCATCGCTGTACTTTTCACCGAGCTAATACAGCCCTGGAATCCTTCTGAGCCCAATACTCTGATAAATTAGCAATAGACAGGCATTAAGTGTCGGGCTGAAAATCATTTGTTATCACTGCTATAGAGTTCACGTTTCTAAATTATAGCTCATAATCCTATTTTCCAAGTATTTATTTTTCCAGTGTCACTGATAGTACCTCTACTGTGTATGGCTAGACGAAGCATAAGGACCAGGAAAATCTCAGGGTCAAGGATACCTCATTCATTCATTCTTAAAATATTTACTATTTGGTATTGCTATATACCAGGCATCCTACTAAGTCTTAAGAATCTAGGAATACAGTATTTTTCATGTTAGTCCCTCAGTTGTGACTGACTCTTTGCAACTCAATGGACTGTAGCCAGCCAAGCATCTCTGCCCAAGGGATTCTCCAGGCAAGAATACTGGAGTGGGTTGCCATTCCCTTCTCCAAGGTATCTTCCCAAAGCAGGGCTCGAACCCAGGTCTCCTGCATTGCAAGAAGATTCTTTACCTATTAAGCCATCAGGGAAGCCCCTCATAAATCAGAAAGATAGGGGGAAATCATTATAATACAATGAAATAGAGACTGTAAGAACTCTGAGAAAAGTATGGGTAATCTGACAAATAAGAGGCATTGTTAGGAAAAGCATTGTGATGTCACAGAAAGGACAGAGGATTTAGAAGCAAACAGACTTGTGTTCTATTCCAATTGTGCCATATTTTTAGTGAGCTGCATGACCCTTGTGGAATTTAGTTAACCTCTGTGAATCTTGGATAATGCCTCCTGTTCATCAAGTGACCACAAAAGATAAAAGAGATGTCATAAGTAAAGTATATAACATGGAACCTAGCACATAACAGGTACTCAGTAAACATTTGTTTTCTGTTAAGGAAAATTTGAAACTAGAGATGACATTGTGATAACTACTGAGAGTTCAGCTCAGTTGCATAAAATAAGGAAAAAGAAGGGAGACTGAATTCTATGTGTTTAATCAAAAAGCCATGATAGAAAGCATAACATCTAAGGGTATTTCATTGTTATTATTATAGCTACCACTAAGACAATCACCAAACACATCCCAATATCAGAGATATGGAACTGTGAAAATTTAAACTTCAGAATCAATAAAATGTGGTAATTAAATTTTTGTATGTTTTATAGCTGAAGCATAAGATATAGGAGAGAATGAAAAGAACGGAAGCTGAAAATGCAAGTAAGAAACAGGTCATGAAGCACGTTTTGTTTTTAATCTTCAAATTAAGAAGCCAGGACATTATCTTGTTGGCAAACTAGAGCCTTTAAGATTTTAAGTCAGAAAGATGGGAACAGATTGGAGAGATGGTGGAATAGACTGGACAAATGGCCTGATTACCAGTTAGGTATGAGTGTGTGGCATCCTTTGTCCAGATATCAGCAACTTGACTGCATTCCAATAACCTATCAAGATTTTCATGGAATATGTGCATTTCAGAAAGTTGTTAATTTCATTAACATAAAGTTTTATATGGATATTCACTCTCTTTGAATGCCTATAGACTGTATAGTGATGTGCCTTCAATTCTAATAATTTGTAATTGTGTGTACTTAGTCACTCAGTTGTGTCTGACTCTGCAATTCCATGTACTGTAGCCCACCAGGCTCTTCTGTCCATGGGATTCTCCAGGCAAGAACACTGGAGTGGGTTGCCATGCCCTCCTCCAGGGGATCTTCCGAACCCAGGGACTGAACCCAGGTCTCTCGCATTGCAGGTGGATTCTTTACCATCTGAGAGTTTAGTGGGTTTATTATTCTTTTATTTGACCCAAGAATTATTTAAAAGTATAAAATATTCTCAGGGCATCTTACTGTTTTTAATTTCTAGTTTAATTCCAATTTGAAAACAGAATACCTTTCATATGATTTCAACCCTTTGAAATGTATTGAGACTTAAGTCATGATCAATAGAGTATATCTTGGTGAATGTGTCAGGCGCATTTGGAAGCAGTGTTTATAGTTGACTGATAGTTGACTATTACACTAAATGGGGATTAGACTCAAGATACAAGACCAAGTCCATGAGTTAACAGTTCACGAGATATTGAAGTTTCATTTTTTTGTAGACTGTCAGTTCAGTTCAGTTGTTCAGTCCTGTCCAACTCTTTGTGATCCCATGGACTGCAGCACGCCAGGCCTCCCTGTCTAACACCAACTCCCAGAGTTTACTCAAACTGATGGTCATTGAGTCGGTGATAGCATCCAACCATCTCATCGCCTGTCATCTCCTTCTCCTCCCACCTTCAATCTTTTCCAGCATCAGGGTCTTTTCAAATAAGTCAGCTCTTCACATCAGGTGACCAAAGGATTGGAGTTTCAGCTTTAGCATCAGTCCTTCCAACAAATATTCAGGGCTTATTTTATTTAAGATGGACTGGTTGGATCTCCTTGTGGTCCAAGGGACTCTCAAGTCTTCTCCAACACCACAGTTCAAAAGCATCAATTCTTCAGTGCTCAACTTTCTTTATAGTCCAGTTCTGACATCCATACATGACTACTGGAAAAACTATAGCCTTGACTAGACAGACCTTTGTTGGCAAAGTATTGTCACTGCTTTTTAATATGCTGTCTAGGTTGGTCATAGCTTTTCTTCCAAGGAGCAAGCGTCTTTTAATTTCATGGCTGCAGTCACCATCTTGCAGTGATTTTGGAGCCCCCCAAAATAAAGTTGGTCACTGTTTCCACTGTTTCTCCATCTATTTACCATGAAGTGATGGAGACAGATCCCATGATCTTAGTTTTCTGAATGTTGCATTTTAAGCCAACTTTTTCACTCTCCTCTTTCATTTTCATCAAGAAGCTCTTTAGTTCTTCTTCGCTTTCTGCCATTAGTAACTGTTTAAAACATTGACTATTAGCCATCCTAAAACCTTATCAATGAAAACCAAAGAGAATGACTTTGGCAACATTTATAATATTTCCCTACTTTTAATCCTTCTGCTTTTAAGTTTTGTACAACTATACTCATAATAGTCACACCATTTTCCACTCATGCAGGGCAAGCTTTCTGATTCCCAATGAAACTAGAAACTATTTTATAATACTTATGTTAATATAAAGTGTTCTGACTACTTGGACTTTGAGACTGTTTCTCATATTTTATTATTCTAAATACTCACTAACAATTGCTTTGCACATCTCAGTTTATTATTATTATTCCTTTACATATTTCCTTGAAATAGTCAACTAGGAAGGATATTAAAGGATAAAATGGTTTGTGTATATTTTGGATGTTGATTCATTTCGCTCAGAAGTCCTTCAAAGGCTGAACTCATCACTACCAATTACTCTAAGTAGTTACTCTCCTTGGCCTTTCAGCCACAACTCCTGCAATTTCTACTCTCCAGCATTCCCATCCTTTTCAGTAAACTTTGTATATTCCTTGGATGGAGTCCTCATACGCTACATCAAATGTCACCTATGGGGTTAGCCAAAAGTTCATTCAGGTTTTTCCATATAAAGTAATGGAGAAACCCTAACAAACTTTTTGGTCAACCCAATATAAACTCTGCAGAATTCTCAGGAGTTCTGGTCACCACTTTCCTCCACTCTGACAGCTCTCTATAGCCCATTTCAACCATAACACTTTTTACCTTTAAGCTTCACCTTTTCTCTCCCCCCACAACATGTTATGAGTGACACTTAGAATATACTTGGTAACTTCCTATTGACTGAATGTAGATGCCTCTAGCAGGCTTCCCTGGTGGCTCAGAGGTTAAAGTGTCTGCCTCCAATGTGGGAGACCCGGGTTCAATCCCTGGGTCGGGAAGATCCCTTGCAGAAGGAAATGGTATCCCTCTCCAGTATTCTTGCCTGGAGAATCCCATGGACAGAGGAGCCTGGTAGTCCACGGGGTCGTAAAAAGTCGGATACGACCGAGCGACTTCACTCACTCATATGCCTCTAGCAATAAGGAACAGACCTTGTTTCTGCAGAGTCTGGCTGGCTGTAAATTATTTTTATCATTTCATTTTCTTGTTTCTTGATTAATAGTTTCTACTTAAGGTTTACTTAGTAAAAATTTAGATAAACACAAATATGGGCTGCTGCTGCTGCTGCTGCTAAGTCGCTTCAGTCGTGTCCGACTCTGCAACCCCACAGACAGCAGCCCACCAGGCTCCCCTGTCCCTGGGATTCTCCAGGCAAGAACACTGGAGTGGGTTGCTATTTCCTTCTCCAATGCATGAAAGTGAAAAGTGAAAGTGAACTCGCTCAGTCGTGTCCCATTCTTAGCGACCCCATGGACTGCAGCCTACCAGTCTCCTCCATCCATGGGATTTTCCAGGCAATATGGGCTAGCTATTGTGATTTTTGATATAGACGAAAACTTAAGTAAGAGGAAGCTGATTTTTACCAGGGATATGTTTTCCACTTTTGTTTTGTTTTTTGTTGTTGGTGGTGGTGGTTGTTAGCATTAATAAAGTAAGGTAAGTCACCTCTAAGGAATTATCATCCTATTGTATCTTCTAAAGTGGGCAATTTTCAGCTAAATATCTGATGGCTACCGCACCCACCCACCCATCACAGGACTGTCAGCACAATACTTCAGAAAGACTATTCAAAGTTCTGAAATGAGAAAGTAAAAATCCCAGTCTGACCAGCTATCCTTGCCATTTAATCTAACCCATTCACTATCTCTTCAAAATTCATTTTGATTTCTACAGAGAATTAACTGTTATAAAATTACCTGTATTAAGTGGAACTATAGTGAAGAATAGAGGATAAATATAAAAAGTACCTTTAGCATTTTTTTTCCATTTAAAGCAAGTCTTATATTGTTCAAAATTTGGAGAAAAGGAAGATAGGAAGTTTCTAAATTGCTAAAGCAAGGATTCATAAAATCCATTGATTCATAAATGAGGAAGAAAAAATTTTACCTTCTCAGAGCAGGAGGGATCCAAAAATAGTTGAGGGGAATGGTATTCACCACAAAAACATAGAGAGATGCTATAGTAAGTACAGTAAAAAGAAATTACATTTTTGAAAGCGGCCAAGAAAAGACAGCATATAAATGACTCAGTCTTATATGATAATATCAAAATGAAGAAAAAGCACCATTTAGCACATGAGAAGCCTTTTCAATTACACTGATGGTGGAAGGTATATAATATTGACTTTTGCTTTCAGCAAAAATTAACCAAGTTGGGATCTACAGTGAAGGCTGTTCAAATATTCCTTGCCTAACAGAGAAGGAGGACAAAAATGGATGAAGAGGAAGTTAGCCAACTGGTCGGGCCAGCTGGTCGAGATGAGGCTGTGGGTGTGGCTGGGAGAAATGGCTGGGGCCTCATCCCTAGACTGAAGGAAATGCTGGGGTCTAGAGAAGGAAATGGCAACCCACTCCAGTGTTCTTGCCTGGAGAATCCCAGGAACGGGGGAGCCTGGTGGGCTGCTGTCTATGGGGTCGCACAGAGTCGGACACGACTGAAGCGACTTAGCAGCAGCAGAGCACTAGGAGCTAAGGACTGGGTGAGATGTCAAATCAAATCTGAAAACTAAAGACTGAACAGTCTAGTGTAACTGAGGGTCCCAAAACTCTTGAATCCAAGGTCGGTGTTTGGAGCTGGGGATTCAGTGGCCAGAGAGTGGGCCACAGTCAGGACAGTCCAGGAGTGGCTGTTGGCAATCACCTGAGCCAGTTTGCTGTCAAGCTGTTTTTTGCATACCAGCCACAGCTTGAAGCATGGCTGAGTGGCCTGCTTTTAAAGCCAGGAATAGAATGCATAAAGTGCTGTATGCTAAGTCACTTCAGTGATGTCCAACTCTTTGTGAGCCCATGGACTGTAGCCTGCCAGGCTCCTCTGTCCATTGAATTCTCCAGGTAAGAACACTGGAGTGGGTTATCATTTTCTTCTCTGGGGGACCTTCCCAGCCCAGGTCTCTAATCCGAGTCTCTTATGTCTCTGGCATTGGCAGGTGAATTCTTTACCAATAGTGCCACTTGGGAGGCCCTAAAGCCTTGGTAAATATTACCAAATTGTCCTCCAAAATGATTTTACCAGCTTATATTCCTACCAACAAAGAATGAGAGTACTTTCCCCCGTCTCCTTGCCAGAATAAGGATAAATCCTTTCTTTAAAAAATTTGCTGCCAATTTGTCAAAGAAGAAAAATGATTCCTTGCTCTGATTTGCATTTTCAAGTTACCAGTACATACATATTGTGTATACATGTGGGTGTATGTGTGTATATATATATCATTTATTTTTATATAAATTATCATATCCTTCAGAATTATTTTACTGCTACTTTAATATTTTTATAATAACTTCTATAAATCATATGCTAAGAGTATGACCATTGTCAAACTTCTTGAAATATTCTTGATCTTTCATATGTATCTTACTTTTAGTTATGATCTTTAACCTATAAACTGTGTGGTCAAACCTCTCACGATTTTCCTCTAGTGTTTTTGTATTTACAGTTTGTTTTTTTTTTTTTAAGCTGCAATAATTGAAGCACTGGCATTTATTTTCTTATTGTTTCTTTAATGACTTTATTTTTCACAATCAAATCCTTAATTATCTGAGTTTTATTTTGATATAAGGCAATGGTCTGGACTGGTCAGACATAAAGCTATTTTAACTGCTTCAAGCAGAGAGGGATTTACTAAGGGGTTTAAGCTAATTTATTGAATTACCAAGATGGCTGGGTGCCACAGAGTTGACAGCAACACAGAGACAAAAATAATTTCCAGTCACATCATGGGAACATCCTAGAGGAATCAGTTACTGCTAGATGCTGGGGACTGGAGAGCAGAAACTTCACAACCACCACCCCTGAATAACCAAGTGTCTCTGCCATAAAAACAAGCTTCCTGGGAACCATTGCCACTTTATGGTGTCAACTTCTGCCTGTATAATGATATATTACTGTAGCTCCTGTATAGCACTTCTATCGCATGCTGAATGCTAGCTGCAAGGGAGTCTATGAGAATTAGACTATTATTAGTGAACACTATACAATACTTACTGAGTGCCAGGCATTGTTCTCAGTGCTTTTATAGATGTTAGCTAATTTTACAGGCTCCTATGAGATAGGTACTACTATATTCTCATTTTCCATATGAGGAAACCAAGACATGGAAAGTTCTTACCCCATTGTTGTCTGTGTTCAGTCTAAATTGTTTCTAACTCTTTTGCAATCCCATGAACTGTAGCCCTCCAGTCTTCTCTGTCCATGGGATTTCTCAGGCAAGAAAGAATACTGGAGTCAGTAGCCATTTCCTCCTCCAAACTGCCCTACAGCAAGCAGTTAATGGATGGCAGAGTTGTATTTGTACCCAGATTGTCTGGCTCCAGAAATCTATGCTCCGAGGAGCATTCCTTGTAACATTAGGAGCAAATCAATGTGATTTGCCTATGATTTTAGGCTTCCCAGCCTCTATGGTACAAGAAGTCAAGTTAGAAAGAGGGGGAGGGTAGGTACTGAATGAGCCATTTTATACCATTCTGCACAGGCACTGGTCTGATTTTTCCAAAGGCTACTCAGTTAATTTTTCCAATAGTCATGTATGGATGTGAGAGCTGGGCTATAAAGAAAGCTGAGTGCCAAAGAATTGATGCTTTTGAACTGTGGTGTTAGTACTCTTGAGAGTCCCTTGGACTGCTAGGAGATCGAACCAGTCCATCCTAAAGGAAATCAGTCCTGAATATTCATTGGCAGCACTGATGCTGAAGGTGAAACTCCAATCTTTTGGCCACCTGATGCAAAGAACTGACTCACTGCAAAAGACCCTAATACTGGGAAAGATGGAAGGCAGGAGGAGAAGTGGACAAATGAGATGGTTGAATGTCATCACCAACTCGATGGGCATGAGTTTGAGCAAGCTCTGGGAGTTGGTGACAACAGGGAAGCCTGGTGTGCTACAGTCCATGGGTCCACAGGGAGTCAGACATGACTGAGTGACTAAACTGAACTGAACTCAGTTTCTTAGTGCTATTTACTGAATAGGCTTACTTTTCTTATTGACTTACACTGATGCCCTAGTGTGTTGAGTAAGCACTCATGAATATTTGTCGAGTGAATGAATAAATATATTAGGGTTTACTTTTGGACTATCTGTTTTGGTCCTTTGTCAACTTTGGCAGCATTTAACATGGTATTTTCAGTTGTCATTCAAGATGGACCCTCTGGATCTATGGATCTATGAATAGATAGACCTGTCCCACTCTGTCCTCAATCTGCTGACCTTTATGGTCTGTATCAACAGGCTTCATTTATGTAACATTTACATGACATTATAGAAATCAAGAGAATATTAGTGGTTGTCATGGTACAGGAATCAAGAGGTAGGAGGAAAGGATTTGTGATTATATTCGGGCAACACAGAGGATCTTTGTGTTAATGAAAGTGTATCTTGACACTGGTGGTGGATTCATGAGCCTATGCATGGTAGAATTGCATAAACGTAAGTAACAAATACATGCATAAGTACAAATAAAACTGGGGACATCTAAACATGATTGTATGTGTGTCAATTTCATGGTTATGATATATTAAAATAATTTGCAAGATGTTATCCCTGGGGAGATAAAAGAATCTCTCTGATTTAATGAAAATGCATATAAATCTATAGCTTTGCAAAACTTTTTTAAAACTTTAACTAGAAAAAAGAAAATTAAAGAACCCTGAAAACTACACCTGAAAAATTTCAAAACAGAAAGAAAAACAAAAGAAACGAAACAAAAAATGGTTCCTTTGCATCCTGGCTTCTGGTTGGAGATCTCACAGGAGACCAGGAGACGGGGGAAGGAGGATTGAGGTTGGTGTTTTTGTTGCCTTGGCTTCTTCCTGATCATGTGGCCGTGGGCTGGCATGTCCCTCTGCTAGAGGACTCACTCCTGTTAGTGTCCTTCACCCCGCTGTGCTCCTATCGCCGGTTTTGTAACCACTCTCCCCTCCCCTCAGGCCTAAGGGCTCTGACTGTCGCTGGCCTAGATATTGCATAAGCCCTTCTAAGTTTCCACATTTTTGTCAGCAGTCCCCTTTTTAAACTCTCCTCCAGTTACCCGGTTTGTGTGTGGCATCTGTTTGAACGAGGCAACAGCACGATGCTGTCTTAATCATCATCATTTTAAAAAAAATTTTTAACATCTGGTAGGAAGAACATTCAAGATTTCCCTCAACCTCAAATTTTCCTTTGCTATTTACTCATTCCTTCAGATTAGCACCACTTTGAATTGAGAAAAAAACAATCATTTACCAGGTTGCTGGCTTTCCTGGATATCCTAGGTAATTAGCTATCTTTGCTTTGCTATACGAGCAATCATACCATCTTCCACCAATGATCATTTTACTTTTCTTTCTAATCACTGAAACATTTATATCTGTTACATATATTACTAAATTGTCTGAGGTTTCTTGAAAGGGTGTGACAATGGGCATTTCAAAAAATCTTGGCTTGCTCTTAATTTTAATGGGAATGTTTGTAATGATCCAACATTCATATTCAGTTAGTTCTTGATTTTAGATATTCTTTATAATCTTTAGGAAGTATCTTTGTATTCCCAGTTCACTGCACATCATTGTGCGTGTTTTCCTTTTCTCATTAATCTGGAATGGGTGGGTGATGAATTTCATTAAATGATTTCTTAGCAATTTTTCAGATGATTCAAAATGTTTCTTCTCTAATACATCAACAAGATATACTAAAATGATACAACTAATTTTATAACAGTCTTTTGTTCTAAGAATAAAACCTAATGCAGTCATGGTATACTAATCTTTAAATATCATTCTAGATTTCAATTTCTCAGCATTTTATTGTATAAAGGTTTTTTTCCCACCTATTGCCAAACTTGCAGGTGAGATCCTGGTTTCTTTTCCTGTATTAATAATCTCAGGCTCTGGTGAAATATATCTGTAAATATTTCTGGCTTTTCTCTGCTTGGGAACAATTTCAATAGCATGCTGCTGCTGCTAAATCACTTCAGTTGTGTCCGACTCTGTGCGACCCCATAGACGGCAGCCCACCAGGTTACCCATCCCTGGGATTCTCCAGGCAAGAACATTGGAGTGGGTTGCCATTTCAATAGCACACATGAAATCATAAGATATGTAAAACTGTCCAAGCCCTGGGATCATATAGGAGGCTTAATTTTTCTACTAATTTTTTTTCAATTCCATGTTTGTTTCAGGGTTTTCAGTCGTCTAGAATCACTTTAAGTCATTTATGTTTACACAGAAAATTAGGGGTTGTTTTTTTTTAGATAATCAAATGTTTTCACATAGAACTTTCTATGATTTATTCTTAATCTTTTTTTTTTTAAATCCTGGCTTGAATTGATCAGTTCTACCCTTCTTTTTATATCTCCATTATGTGGCAGGCCTCCCCTAGCATTGGGAACCAGTGCCTGGGTGTCTGCTCAATACAGGGAATGGCAGAGGACAGTTTCCACATCCTACTCCTCTTCCTAGGAGGACCCTCCCCATCCCAAGGGAGTTAGCAGGAGAGTTTTGCTGCTGCCCTTCTGTGTGCGTCACGAGACCCCTTTAGAGACAATTAGATCAATTTGAATAAGGGGTGCAAACAATGTCATGTTACCAGTTCAAAGCTGTGCAACTGTAGAAAGTTATCTAAAACTGAATTTTGTAAATTATGACAAAGTCATCATCTCTCACTTTGTAAAATTTCTAATGTATTTTTTTCCAAATGCTTTTTCACTCTTGGCGAGACCAATGATCACTTCTTACAATGATGTACTTTCCTGGGGTTTTCCAGAGTATATGTTTATCTATTATTTCATGCAATCATTTCAAAACCATTGTGACATGTAAGCATTTGCATCATTTGGCAGATAAAGTACTAAGCATCAGAAAACAAGTGATACCTTAAAGGCAGAGTTAGAAAAGCCTGTGCTTGAGATCAGAAGGATACAGAGGATGAGACAGGCCTCAAAATCTTTTCATCATCCTTTCGAAAGAGCCTAGGGCCCATCCCCCAAGGCCAGATTCACCTGTGCTGACTCACTTATGCATCCCATGGCCTGTCTAGCCACAGTCTGCCGCATTTTACTCTCCTGAGCACTCTAGGCCATTTCTCTGTATCCACTGTTGTCTCCTGTCTCCTCAGCCAGCCTGGGAGCTGTATGTTCTCCCTTTGTCCCTAGAGCAGGGTCTGTGTAGAGAATGAGCTTTGTGGTTGGAAAGAATGTCTCACAGAGACGAAAAGAGCTAGAGAAGAATGGATTGACCAACTGCCTGGTCAGCCAGGTATAGAGCATTTGAAAGTTTGCAAAGCAATGCCCTAGGCAAACATGGGCCAAAGAAATATGGAGGACATTTCAGCCATTTCTGTATAAGAAACAATCCCCAATCCTGGTGGTGTATAAGAAGCTTATTTTTCAGTCAGATGTGAGTGGACCTGCTGATCCCAGCTGGGCTTGCTTCTCATCCTCAGGTCAGGTGGGGCTGACCTTGATTGGGCTTGACCAGGCAGCTGGGCTTTAAATTTCAGATCTAGTTGGTGCCTATCTTCAGACCTGCTCCAAGTGTCTCATTCTTGGATGTGGGCTAAAGTGATGCAGCTAGCAGGCCTGAAGCAGGAAGAGGGAATCTCAAGGCAGACAGAGAGGTGAGAGAGAAAGGCCACGTGCACAGCATATTTCGAGTCACAGCTTCTACCAAATCTACTCAAAGCCCACTGGAGAAAGCAAGCACATGCCTGAGCCTCAGACAGATGAAATCCACTACCTTTGGTGGAGACAATGGCCAAATTCCATAGGAAAGGGTGACGCATTCGACAGTCCAGCTTACAGCAAAAGGATAGTAAGCCTCAAAACAAAAACCAGACTCCAGTGACAGGTACAGCACACAGATAGAAACCCTGTACAATGATCAGCTTACAAGTCTGTTTGCTATGTTTGCGTCTCCATGGCTGCCCTGCAAATAGGTCCATCAGTACCGTCTTTCTAGATTCCACACACATGCATTAGGATACAATATTTGTCTTTCTCTTTCTGACTTATTTCACTGTGTATAATGGACACAGTGGGGAAAGGAGAGGGTGGGTCGAATTGAGAGAACAGCATGGAAACATATACATTGCCATATGCAAAACAGATAGCAAGTGGGAATTTGCTACTTAACACAGGGGGATAGCTCAGGTGATAAAGAATCTGCCTGCAATGCAGGAGACCCCTCAGTTTGATTCCCAGGTTAGGAAGAGCCCCTGAAGAAACGAAAGGCTATCCACTCTAATATTCTAGCCTGGAGAATTTCGTGGACTCTGTAGTCCATGGGGTTGCAAAGAGTCAGACACGACTGAGTGACTTTCACTGTCACTGGGAGCTCAACCTAGTGCTCTGTGACAACCTGGAGGGGTGGGATGGGGCAGGAGATGGGAGGGGGGTTCAGGAGGGAGGGAAAAGAAGTATATTTGTGGTTAGCATACGGCAGAGGCCAACACAATATTGTAAAGCAATTATCCTCCAATAAAACAAAATTTAAAGAAATGAACAGCTTAACTGTAATGAGATAAAGCAAAGGGGAAGCTTGCAGAGAGGATCCTGGAGAGGAAGAGAGAATAAGCCATCACTCTTTGGATATATAACAAGCACTTAAACTGAATTTTGAACACAATAAGGATAATCCCTTCTTGTGCTCTAAGTCCTAGCAACCTTGAACCACTCATAATCCAATTGCAAGGTGTTCTCACAAATGAGACTTTCAAACAGGCTACTGTGTCCTAGATTATCTTCTTCCCATTCAATCCTCATGTTTTCATTTAATTAATGCCTCCTATATCTTCATTACTCAGGTCACATGGTCTCCTCCAGGAAACCTCCTCCAACTTTTAAAGTCTCTCTGCTGCTCCTGCTAAGTCGCTTTAGGCATGTCCGACTCTGTGTGACCCCACAGACAGCAGCCCACCAGGCTCCTCCGTCCCTGGGCTTCTCCAGGCAGGAACACTGGAGTGGGTTGCCATTTCCTTCTCCAATGCATGAAAGTGAAAAGTGAAAGGGAAATCGCTCAGTCGTGCCTGATTCCCAGCGACCCCATGGACTGCAGCCTACCAGGCTCTTCCGTCCATGGGATTCGCCAGGCAAGAGTACTGGAGTGGGTTGCCATTGCCTTCTCCATAAGTCTCTCTAGAAACCCCATTTTCTCTGCTCCTATAGCATCCTGTACAAAACCTCCAACCACCACATTATACCCTGATTCTCTGAGTACATAATCAATCCTATGGCTTGCTTGAGGGCAGAGACCAGGTCTTAATTTTCTCTCCATCCCCAGGGGTTCGCAGTGCTTGGGAGGTGGGGGACAGTCAAATATTTATTGGCTAAATATATGAAAACCTGAAGTGACTTCAGAACCTACTAAGAAATGTACTAAGAATGTCAGCTTGTTTGCAGATGAAACTGGATCGGAGGTTGGAGTTGGTTGGGACCAGGCCCAAATGTGTTTTCTTGTCTGTTCTCTCTACCAGCTCCTCTCCCAACCCTTACGGCTGCAATGGAATGTATTTGCTCAGTCATAGCAGCACCCCAGGAGGTTCTAAGGCTTCCCACGCCAGCAGCAGAGCTTGCCCTGGTGAGTTATCTTCTTGTCGACAAGGAGCTGGAGACACCTGTGTCCTGCAGGCAAGGGAGAGCAGAGAGGGACCTGTGTGTCATTAGGGCCTACTCCTAGATGGTATCAATCATGCAGGCCCCTTCCCCTCTGGGAAGGAGACAGTAAAGTGGAAAAAATGGTATGCATTTTCTCCTCAAGGCTTACAAGGGTGGGGGGATCATTTATCATGAGCTGGGGAGTGCCCCAGGAGAGACAAAGAGCAAGTAAGCATTGTTTCCTAATTACATGCCTCCTGATCACCACTCAAATAAGTGGCCACGTTAGCAATTTCCAAGTGTCCCAGAAAAGGGCATATGATTTCATGAGAGACACTTTCGGGATGTGGTGAGCTGAGTGGAGGAACTGTTGGTCATGGGAGGGGAGAATATAACATGATTTGTGAAGGCTCCTCTCAAGAATTCCCCTAATGGCATATGCTGTGTTCCTTCACCCTGACCCTAACCTATACCTGCCCACTACCACATACCTTAGCAATGTTTCAACAGCCCAAAGGTAAAGTCCAAAGGTGAAAGAGTAGAAAGTGTGAAATGTTCATTCCGTGACAAATACATATTATTTATCAAGATTAAAACTAGAACCAAGATAAGCAATCAGCACAACATCTTGGGAAGTTCTAATTTAATCAGCCAGGCTAATTCCTTTCAATCCACCTACAGTAGACTGACCTGGCAAAGGGTTGTAAGGAGGTTAGGGCCTAGGGGTTCTGAGCATGGGTTTTATATGTGATAGACACATTAACCCTATGTGTTTGGAATAAAATACATTCACTGAAAGTGTGGCAAAGTAGAAAAAATATCAAAAAAAAAGATGTTAGGAAACATGGGCTCTTAGAGCCACTTGTTCAACTTACTAGATGTGTGACCTTGAACAAGACAGTCAATTTCCCTTTGTATCAATGTCATCTCATCTGTAAAATGATGGAGGAAGAGATGTACAAAATTCCTTCCTAATTTTCGTTTTATATATTACTTTCAAGTCTATCAAAAATCAATAAAACATAAAAACTACTGTCATTTGATATGCATACAGTGCTCTGCTAGGAGATTTTTTAAATCTTATGTAATTCTCTCAATAGCCTGATAGGGTAGGAATAATTACCCCTATTTTACAGATGAGGAAGCCTGAGCTCTGATGGGTTAGGTAATTTGTCCAGGGTAATTGGGAGAGCTGGGATTAAAACCCATAGCTCCCTCCAAAGCTCGCTCTTCATTTTACCATGCACTCCTTTAAAAAATGGGATTTTCAAAACCTGTCAAATTTCCAAACCATTCCATGTACCTTATCTGAATTCCTGTGATCCTCATGAACATCTCTTTTTAGACTCATTTTTCAGAGGAGCAAACTGCCGCCCCCAGAAGTTGAGTTGCCCGGCGTCATAAAGGTTATTAGAGTCAGCTAGCATTTCTTCAGAGAAGGCAATGGCACCCCACTCCAGTACTCTTGCCTGGAAAATCCCATGGACGGAGAAGCCTGGTGGGCTGCAGTCCATGGGGTCACGAAGAGTCAGACACAACTGAGCGACTTCACTTTCACTTTTCACTTTCATGCATTGGAGAAGGCAATGGCAACCCACTCCAGTGTTCTTGCCTGGAGAATCCCAGGGACAGGGGAGCCTGGTGGGCTGCCGTCTATGGGGTCGCACAGAGTTGGACACGACTGAAGCGACTTAGCAGCAGCATTTGTTCACCCCTCTGAGCAGTCTGAAGCTACTTACTCTCTCTAAGGCAGACCACAGTTGGCCGCTTCTCCCAGAACCTGTTGTTCCTCAAAAATACCCCAATCACTGGGACAGGCATTTTGTGGCCCCTTCTGCCTCAGGCAGACAATTCCATTCATTTCCCGTGATTGGAGCTTTCTGAAATAATTCTTTTTCTTTGACATCATCATATCTTCAGGAGGTAGCATTTACTGCCCCCTTGATTAAATCCATTAGCTATTCAGACACAGCTGCCCTTCAAAACAAAAAACAAACAAACAAACTGTGCCTCCAAGAGCCAAACATTTGACAGCTAAATGATTCTGGGCCAGACCAGACCGATCTAACCCATCCAACAAATTGTGATGAATGTGAGCAAAGCACATGGTATCAGAGTTGGAAGAGGCTCTTGAAATCATGAAAAGTACAAATTGCTCACTTTACGGAGGGAACATTGAACCTCAGGATCAAGAAAAACCAGTCCAACATCAAGTGATGCTAGGGCCAAGGTCAGAATGACCTTCGGTCTCAGGATTTAGGGTTATTCTGGGTGAATATTGGGGATCTCAATATCACAAGATGAGATTCCATTATGATTGGGCTGGGAGCTGGAAAAAAATCATCAGACTACCCCTCACTTCCATATAGGGATATGTAAGTTTCAAAGCTCTTTCATGGACCTTGTCTAATTTCATTTTCACAACAATGTCACAGAGTTGTTTTCTGTTTTTCTGCAGCAGTAATAATGCCTAAATCAAAGGGACTTGTGATAACAAAGATTTCTTTCTTGCTCATATATATGTCCAGTATAGACTTGCTGTCTCTTTGCTCCACAATATTTCCACTCCAGAATTCAGGCTAAGAGTGCAGCCCTATTATACTATTGCTGGTCATCATTAATTGTGTCTTCCAAAAGATGCTGAATCCTAAACCATCAAGTAGCAAGACAGACCAAAATAATAATATACCTGGTCATCACACGTGGCATCTGTATTTTTTCTTATGGAACAAAACAGAGGTGGCCACATGTAACTATAAGTGACGCTGGGAAATGTATTGCTTGGTTTGGTTTTGAACTATCTGGAGAACAATATGCCAAGAAAAATCAAAGTTTGGTTCCTAAAGAAGAGAAAAATGGCATGAAATTTTATGAATGGAAGCTGATGTTAATTTGCTTTGAGATTTTGACTGGAAGCCATAATTATATATATTTTGTCCCTTCAGATTTCTGTCACTCATGTATTTTTTTAATTGAACTATAGTTGATTTACAATGTTGTATCAATCTCTGCTGTATAAAAAAGTGACCCAGATATACACATTTATATATTCCTTTTAAAAATATTCTTTTCCCTTATGGTTTATCACAAGATGTTGAATATAGTTCCCTGTGTTCCCTGGTGGCTCAGTGATAAAGACTTAGACTGCCAATGCAGGAAACATGAGTTCAATCCCTGGGTCAGGAAGATCACCTGGATAAGGAAATGGCAACCCACTCCTGTATTCTTGCCTGGAGAATCCCATGGACAAAGGAGCCTGACAGGCTACAGCCCATGGTGTTGCAAAAGAGTCAGACATGACTTAGGGACTAAACAACAACAACTCATCAGTGCCTGTGAATATGACCTTATCTGAAAAAAGAATCTTTGTAGTTGATCAAATTAAGGTGAGGTCATGAAAGTGGGCCTTAATCCAAAATGACTGGTGTCCTCATACAAGGGGAACATTTGGACACAGAGACAGAGACTCACACAGGGAGAACACCATGCGAACATAAAGGAAGAGATCAAAGTAATACACCTTCAAGCCAAGGAATGCCAAAGAGTGTCAGTGGGCTGCCAAAAGCCAGGGTAGAAGCATGGAACACATTCTCACCAACCTATGGAGAAACCATGCTGACATCCTGATCTCCAGCCTCCAGTCTGTGAGATGAAGTCATTGCTCTTGTTTAAACCACACATTTCACTGTATTTTGCTGATGCAGCCTAGCAAATTAATACACTGGTCCTGATGCAGAGAGAAAAGAGATGATGGCAAAGCACAACCAGCTTCCAAAGCTTCTGCTCACATCCCCTTGGATATCATAAGGTTAAGCCTGATATCAACGGGTGGGAAGGATAATGCCCACACAGGAGTGACCCCTTAGGGAGAGGCACCCTTGGGAGGGGCAGGGAGTATTTTGAACAATAATATAATCCACCACTGCACTCTCATCACTTTAGACAGAAAGGTAGTGAGGTTCCTTGAATTGAAGCCCAAAGACCGTAATTGAAGAGTCCAAGCCAAGCAATCAGTGGGGCCAGCAATTGAGTCCAAGTTTTCTGCTCCGTATCCTAGGCTATTTCTTCTCCAATCACAAGGAATCCTAAGACTAACCATGCTGGCTTGCCTATATTGATCTTTATCCTGGACATGCTAGGGTGAGTCTTCTTCATATTATCTGCACTTGGTTGAGGATCATAGGGTTATCTCTAGAAATAAGGTAATTTTATTTATACCAGAGTCCAGCTCTTTCTTTTGAGCTTGATTAAAGCCACTCATTAGTAGAAAACTATGTGAGATAATTTCCTGTGCAAACACATGTGTGAAATCAGGGCATTGATTTAATTGTGGTCTTACTAAATTGTTTTGCATAGATTTTCCTGGGAAGAGAAATCTTTGAAGATCTTAACATGAGGCTGTAAACACAGCCAGCTCAGCCCTTCCAATTCACAATGTTTTGAGAGTGGGACGGGGGCAGGGGAGGGGGGGGCAGGTGGGTGTTAATCAGGCTGGGCCCACATGGGCATGTGGCTGTCCCTGTGGTATAGAGTACCAGGAAATCAGGAGAGGGAGGAGCCCTGTCCACAGGGTGATCATTTGTCCCTGTTTGCCCAGGACTGAGGGATTTCTCAGGACTTGGGATGGAAGACTAGATATCAGAATGGTTAGTGACCCCATGCCTTAGACCTCTCAGTAAATTCAAACTGAGAATTTTAGAGATGGGAAACCCAAGACTAGAGAGGAAGGGGGAGTGGGTGCTGACATCACATATCCTAATGGTGGGGAGACTGACCATCCTTGTTTGCCCAAGACTGGATGGGGTGGGTCCAGGAAAAAAGACCAAAGATTTCAGTTTTAAAATTTGATCAGTCCTGAGAAAACTGAGAGAAACTGGTTTGTACTAATGGCATCTGGTCCCATCACAACATAGCAAATAGATGGGGAAACCGTGGAAACAGTGTCAGACTTTATTTTGGGGGGCTCCAAAATCACTGCAGATGGTGACTGCAGCCGTGAAATTAAAAGACACTTACTTCTTGGAAGGAAAGTTATGACCAAACTAGACAAAATATTAAAAATGAGAGACATTACTTTGCCAACAAAGGTCCATCTAATCAAAACTACGGTTTTTCGAGTTGTCATGTATGGACGTGAGAGTTGGACTATAAAGAAAGCTGAGTGCCAAAGAATTGATGCTTTTGAACTGTGGTGTTGGAGAAGACTCTTGAGAGTCCCTTGGACTGCAAGGAGACCCAACCAGTCCATCCTAAAGGAAATCAGTCCTGAGCGTTCATTGGAAGGACTGATGTTGAAGCTGAAACTCCAATACTTTGGCCACCTGATGTGAAGAGCTGACTCATGTGAAAAGACCCAGATGCTGGGAAAGATTGAGGGCAGGAGGAGAAGGGGCGACAGAGGATGAGATGGTTGGATGGCATCATCGACTCAATGGACATGAGTTTGGGTAAACTCTGGGAGTTGGTGATGGACAGGGAGGCCTGGTGTGCTGCAGGCCATGGGGTCGCAAAGAGTTGGACACGACTGAGCAACAAAACTGAACTGAAAAAGTATCTTATTGTACAGACAGAGAAGCTGAGACTCAGAGAAAAGTGAGCTGTCCAAGGTCTCATGGAAGTAGGTGGCCAACAGGGAGCAGAAGTTGGTTTCCTGACCCCCCATCTTGGGAGGGGTATAACGCAGTATAATGCAGACGTTTTTATCTATCACCAAGTGTCTGCTTACTCATATTAGTTGCACAGGCTTTCAAATTTAGTTTGAACTGCTTGAAAAGCCTGAAAAAGCACCACAGAATGGGCGAGTGGCTCAGAGAAGGTTCTTTTTCTAAAAGCAGCTTCCTGAGAGAAGAGTGCAGCCTTGTTCTGGGCCTCAAGGTCTCTCTTTTCTAGAATTTCCAAACTCAGGAGGCCACTTCAATACAGTGTCCTTGAAACACTGGTCACAGACAGAGAAGCCAAACCCCTCCCCTTTTATCTCAGAACTAAAATCACTCAGTCTCTCTGTTTTTTTAATGGTATATATATATGTAATTTTGGGGGGCCACACCGTATGGCATGTGGGATCTTAGTTCCCTGACCAGGGATCAAACCCTCATTCCTAGCATTGGAAGCATGGAATCTTAACCACTGGACCACCAGGGAAGCCCTCCCTCACCCTCTGCTAATGCACAGTTTTACCCAGCAGACAGGATGCAGCCAGCTCTAGCTCTGCACACTAGACTCCACACCAGTGGCCGTGTTCTCTCTTTGTTGTTGCTTAGTCACTAAGTTGTGTTCCACTCTTTATGATCCCATGGACTGCAGCAAGCCAGGCTTCTCTGTCTTTCACTATCTCCTGGAGCTTGTTCAAATTCATGTCCATTGAATTGGTGATGCTATCTAACCTTCTCATCCTCTGCCATTCCCTTCCTTTTGCCTTCAATATTTTCCAGCCTTAGTGTCTTTTCCAATGAGTCGGCTCTTCATATCAGATGACCAAAATCTTGGAGCTTCAGCATCAGTCCTTCCAGTGAATATTCAGGGTTGATTTCCTTTAGGACTGACTGGTTGGATCTCCTTGTAGCCTAAGGGACTGTCCAGAGTCTTCTCTAGCACCACAGTTCCAAAGTATCAATTCTTCGGTGCTCAGCTTTCTTTTTTTTTTTTTTTCTTTTTTTTTTTTTAAAATTTTAAAATCTTTAATTCTTACATGCATTCCCAAACATGAACCCCCCTCCCACCTCCCTCCCCATAACATCTTTCTGGGTCATCCCCATGCACCAGCCCCAAGCATGCTGCATCCTGCGTCAGACATAGACTGGCGATTCAATTCACATGATAGTATAGCTTTCTTTACAGTCCACTCTCACATCCATACATGACTATTGGAAAAACCATAGCTTTAACTGACCATATTCTATGCCACAGTTACTATATCTGGATGTCAACCTTGATTCCAAAATCCCAGTGCCTAATGCTCAAGCTTCCTAAGGCCCACTTGACTTCACGTTCCAGGATGTCTGATGCAAAGAGCTGACTCATTTGAAAAGATCCTGATGCTGGGAAAGATTGAAGGCAGGAGGAGAAGTGGGCAACAGAGGATGAGATGGTTGGATGGCATCACTAACTCAATGGACATGAGTTTGAGTAAATTCCAGGAGTTGGTAATGGACAGGGAGGCCTGGCATGTTGCAGTCTATGGGGTCAAAAAGAGTCGGACACGACTGAGCGACTGAACTGAATGCTCAAGCTATATACTGCCTACATCCCTGTGAGAAGACCCTTATATTGTAGTGGAAATAGTACATATTTTGGAGCTGGCAAGAGCTAGGTTTGAATCCCACCTCTTCTACATAATAACCATGTGGCTTTGAAAATACTACTAAGTCTCTGTGGACTTCTGTTTTGTTATGTACAACATTGTTCTCAAGATTGAAACAATAATCCCTGTAAAATGTCTGGATGCTACTGGACCCAGAGTGGTTATGAAATAAATGACAGATATGTTTGGTTGTTTTTCAATGATGCACAGTTATAACTAGTGATAGTTTTCAGATTTCAGAGTTATTGTTGTTGTCGGTGATGCTATCTAACCAGCTTACTCTCTGCTGCCCTCTTCTCCATTTGTCTTCAGTCTTTCCCCTTCAGAATTATATCTGAGTTTAAATTCTAGGTCTGTATAGCATTACCATTATGATCAGGAATAATGTACTTATAATTTCTGGGGTTATTTAGCAGCTTTCAAATGAAGATTATTGAATTGTGGTGTTGGAGAAGACTTAGTCCTAAAGGAAATCAGTCCTGAATATTCATTGGAAGGACTGATGCTGAAGCTCCAATACTTTGGCCACCTGATGCAAAGAGCTGACTCGTTGGAAAAGACCCTGATGCTGGGAAAGACTGAGGCAGGAGAAGAAGGGGATGACAGAGGATGAGATGGTTGGATGGAATCACCAACTCAATAGACATGAGTTTGAGCAAGCTCTGGGTGATGGTGAAGGACAGGGGAGCCTGACGTGCTGCAGTCCATGGGGTCATAAAAAGTCAGACATGACTGAGTGACCGAACAATGACAAATGAAGGTTATAGCTCACAGCCCTCACTTTGTGTGGCCATTGTATTTGAGTTACTACAAATTGCACCAAGATCATAGCTATCATTGAAGACATGTTATCAAGATATTGATAGGTTAGAACATAAACTCTTTTATTCTGCCTTTTACCATCTTTCCTCTCTAAGAAGTTCCCAAAGAAAAAGTACACACTGAAAGCAGCAAAGGCCAAATAAACATGATTACCTTGAGGTTCCCACTATCCCAAATTCCCAAGGCAGAAACATGGAGAGTTCCTTTGGTCTCAGAAAGAACAAACCCTTTTTTTTTTTTTTTTTTTCCTCCAAGAACTGGAACAGAACATTCTTTTGAGATCTCCTATGTATCTTTTATCTTCTTATTTTGGTACTAATTTATATTTCTTCTCACTTTTTTTTTTAATTCATGGTTTTATAGCAGTTCAGATTGGTTCAGCTGCCTTTAACAAAATACCTGATGAAACTGATTAGACAAGACAAGAAATCTATAAAATAAGTCAAGATGCAGTCAGTTCAAGGCTATCTGCCACTCTTAGAGACTGAATATTTCTAGGCTGTCAGCTTCAGCACATGGGTTTCCATCCTCAAGAATCACCCATGGCGAGAAAGTAGCTGCTGAAGCTCCAACTATAATATCTGGATTTCACTCAGGAAGAATAAAGAAGTTTGGACCAAAAGGCCCACTTCACTATCACTAGACTCATAGCACCACCTTTCTATAGATACAAAGAAAGCCAAGCAATGAAGTCCTTTCCTCTGGGTCTCAATTCTCAACTTCTAAAATGAAACATTAAGCTATATGGTCTCTATGTTCTATGTTTTCTATGTGATTTATAGTTCATAATATTTGAGCTAAAAAGACTATTTCCTGACTTTCTTTGTATCTAGAGAAATATGTCTTTGGTGTTAGAGAATTCTTTAAAGGGGTTCACTTGGATGGGAAACCTTTAGTTGAATACATTGTGGCTCTGTCTGAGGCTAATATTTTTAAGAGAAAAAGGACAATAGACACTCATGACACTCATGAGTGTCTACTGTATAATTTAATTATGTTCAGTTCAGTTCAGTTCAGTCGCTCAGTCATGTCCGACTATTTGAGACCCCATGAATCGCAGCACGCCAGGCCTCCCTGTTCATCACCAACTCCAGGAGTTCACTCAGATTCACGTCCATTGAATCAGTGATGCCATCCAGCCATCTCATCCTCTGTCGTCCCCTTCTTGTCCTGCCCCCAATCCCTCCCAGATTCAAAGTCTTTTCCAATGAGTCAACTCTTCACATGAGGTGGCCAAAGTACTGGAGTTTCAGCTTTAGCATCATTCCTGCCAAAGAAACCCCAGGGCTGATCTCCTTCAGAATGGACTGGTTGGATCTCCTTGCAGTCCAAGGGACTCTCAGGAGTCTTCTCCAACAACACAGTTCAAAAGCATCAATTCTTCTGCGCTCAGCCTTCTTCACAGTCCAACTCTCACATCCATACATGACCACAGGAAAAATCATAGCCTTGACTAGACAGACCTTAGTCAGCTGCTAGGTTGGTCATAACTTTTCTTCCAAGGAGTAAGTGTCTTTTAATTTCATGGCTGCAGTCACCATCCGCAGTGATTTTGGAGCCCCCAAAAATAAAGCCTGACACTGTTTCCACAATAACACAATTGTTATTTTATAATGAGTTACTTTCCATGAGTAAATCTACCTCAACCCCTGCCTCTGCTGCTTTTAAAATACTGCATAGCTTTCTACTATTCCCAAACAGAAAGGAGATCAAACCAGCCAACCCTAAAGGAAATCAACCCTGAATATGCATTGGAAGGACTGATGCTGAAACTGAAGCTCCAATATTTTGGCCACATGATCCAAAGATCTCACTCACTGGAAAAGACCCTGGTGCTGAGAAAGATTGAAGGCAAGAGGAGAAGGGAGCGACAGAGGATGACATGTTTGGATGGCATCATTGACTCATTGGACATGAGTTTGAGCAAACTCTGGGAGATAGTGAAGGAGAGGGAAGCCTGGTGTGCAGCTCATGGGGTCACAGAGTCAGAAATGACTTGGTGACTGAACAACAATTACCAAAATTGGTCACTGCATTCTCATTCTTTGGTAAAAGCCTCTCTAGAATCAGCTGAAACTGATTAGTTGAATTCTCCTTTGGGATCTGACTATGTAAAATTATATTCAGTTGGTGAAGCACATTCCCTAGGTTATCAATTTTGGCACAGATATAGAACTGTATGAGTTTACAGTTTACATAGTACATAATTGTTTCCATTTGTTCTATATAATTATTTTACAGCGTTCACTTTGTTGCATTCTAGAGTTGGAAAACTCCTAAACAAAATCTTCCCCTATCCCCAAATAATACATTCCTAGTAGACTCACACTTACCCAGCACAGTCTAAACTGGGTCTTGTCTGGATGCTTCCTTAAATTGTCTGCACTATTCAATATTATTCTACTGATACTTTAAAACATCCCAATTTTAATACTGAATATATAATATTTTCTTTTCTAAAAAATGATTTATTCTTGAAATACAACAGTGTAAACCTGTAAAGTAAAAGACTGTACTAATAGCCAATTTTATATATAAAATTTCAGAAACAGAAGAATAATGCAAAATCTGCAAATGATACTGCCCACTAACCATGAGATGGTTTTTTTGAGATTAATGGCATAGCTTTTATATTCCTATTATCCTAATTTTAAATATGAAATAACCAAGACCTGAACAATCAAGTGATTTCTCCAAAGACTGTGATCCCTCACCCCCCTCTCTTTGTAGAACATCTGAAAGTTTTGAGCTCATTCAGTTTGGGGCTTTTTCTGCATTTGTTGTTGTTATAATATGAATCAGGCACTTTTGACAATCCCTGTTTATGAAAAATGACTCATAGTTTTCAGCAAAAATGCCAAGTCCAACTGTGTACAGCACAGTATCGGGAGAGGAAAGTTAAATTTATCCTCTAAATGAGGAAATGCAGGAAAAAACAGAAATTGCCCTCCAAAAGCATTCTGCATCAGTGTCCTGGGTGGTCTGTGCTTAGTCTTGAAGGGAACCAAATAAATAAATAAATAGCCAACAAAAAAAGAATGCAAAGGACTTTTAAAGGTGAAATATACACTAGAAGTGAACTGAAGATATTTAAGTTATTTACAAAAGGAAATAAGACTCTTTCATAATGGGATATAGGACATAAAATACAAGGGTGATCAATTCTGTGGGCCTGCAAGTTGAATTGTGTCCTGAATTCTATCAAGTTGCTTTCCTATGACCCTGCAAACATCCCCCCCCCCCAACCATCACCAACACTTTGGGCTCATTCATCAGCATTAATGAGAACCTCCATGTGTATCCAGGTTTGTGCTGGCCGATGCAGGTGAGATCAAAGCAAAGAGGAGATCTGCAACATGGTTTTAGAGCTCTTTAGAGCTCCCGGCAGCCTCTTCTCTCCCCCTAAGCCCTCTTTAAAATATCTCCATTCAGTCCCTTCTGAAATGAAGGCCACATTTAGAGATGCGATGATTTAAATCAAGGCTCGATGCCATGCTGACATATAGAAGCTCCATGGACAAAAGTCAGACTCGAACCTCTGTGAGTTATTTGGTTCTCTGTGTGAATGGGTTCACTGAGGAGAGAGGAAAAGAGAGGGGGCACAGTGCCACTCTTCAAGGGCCATCCAGCAGCTGTCCTCTAGCTCCCTGGAGATACCACCCACCCGAATGAGCATACCTGCAATCACTCACTGCTCGCCAGGAGTTTCTAGGAAGCATAATTCATTCCTGCCATGGTCCCAGGGCGACCACCTGCTGTTAAAGCTCTACCCCAACTTTCCCATCACTTGAACCACTCCTGGGGATCAGTCTGGGGAACACCTCTTCCAAAGTCCAAATATATGAAGGTCCATTTTGGGGTAAATCTTTTTTTTTTTTTAAGAATATTTTTTATTCTCATCTCAACTGAATCACATGACAACCCTAATGAGAATGTATCACAGATTCAATTTTATGGATGAGGAAACCTCACCAAGAAAGGGTACCTTTGAGAAAGACTGGCTACATGTTACCCAGGTTGGTAGTTGTGGTTTTTCTAACTTCTGCCACATCATTCTGTCTATAAAAATACCAACTTACATTTTCACTTTTACATTTTCATAAAAACACTTGAAAGTGTTAGTCTCTCAGTCGTGTCTGACTCTTTGCGACCTCATGGACTGTAGCCCCACCAAGCTCCTCTGTCCGTGGAATTCTCTAGGCAAGAAAACTGGAGTGGGTTGTCATTCCCTTCTCCAGGGGATCTTCCTGATCCAGGGATTGAACCCAGGTATCCTCCACTGCAGGCAGATTCTTTACCTGCTGAGCCACCAGAGAAGACCAAAACTCTTTCCCTTATCATCTCAACAAATTCATCCAATTCAGCAGCATTTTTTTTCTTCTTCTTCTTTCTAAAGATGGCCTTAGGCTGCACTTGTCTCTTGAACTAATTGATTTTCTCCATAAAGAAGCATATGGAGAAGGCACATGTATAACACGAAGTCTATTTTTGTAAAACACACATACATAGCCAGAAAATCAGATGCCCAAGGAAACGACATGGTAGAAAGGGCAATGTGTCTAGGGAGTCAGGACCCTGTGACTGGATCCTAGACTCATCACTTGTTGGCTTAGACCAGTCAACCTCTCTGAACTCTTTTCAAAACTATATCATAGGGATCGATGTGAAAATGTTTTTAGACCATATGTGCATGTCAGGGACTATAGTCATCAAATACAGCATCCACAGTTGGGAAGGCTTGTAATCTTGGGCTTTATTCATCCTCATAAGACCCAGCATAATGTTGGCCCAGTAAATTGTTTTGAATAAATAATCAATTGCACAAATAACTTGTGGATCAATAAGTGAAAGAGGCCTGACTGGGGACTGGGGGCAAGAGTGTTTGACAGGCAAGTAGTGGGGTTGAGGGTGGGGTGGGGTGTAATTCACAGTTTGAAGAGCAGCTTCCCACACTATTTCTCACATGACTTCCATCCATCTTGGAGATGACAGAACTGATCCTCAGGGAGATTACTAAGTAACTTATCCAGGGCTGGTGACTGGAAGAGGTGGAATTTGAATTCAGCTCAGTATGATGCCAATTTCCTTGCTCATTCTCTTCAGTTCATTGGACTCTGGGGTAAGGAATTATATTTGTGGCCCTAACGAGCTGCTAGTACTTTCTCTGCTATGCTCTGCTTATTACAGGATTTGAAGCTAGGATTAAGAGTTCCCTAGGTTCTCAGTTAACATTTCCAGATTCAGTTCTTTCAACTCACTTAAAAACCATCAGCTATTTTGATACAAATGATTTCACCTACCTTGCTTCCCTAAGAGTCACCCTAGAGCTTCACCTTCCTCCCTTTTATCCATTGAGGACTTTTGGGTCATTCTGTTTCTCCACTTACATTCCTAACTTCCTTCATGTTGATTTTGAAATATGGTCAGACAGCCAAACCAAAACACTGCTCTCAATTCCTCACCTCCAAAACTTCATTTCTACTTCACTTATCACTGGCTGTCATTGTTACTTCCTTAGACTTTGTCATTGTTGATAACATACTTCTTTCAAAATTTCTATTATAAGTCTCCCAATCTCTGTCTAGTGGTTTCCCCTACTTTCTTCAATTTAAGTCTGGATTTGGCAATAAGGAGTTCATGATCGGAGCCACAGTCAGCTCCTAGGCTTGTTTTTGCTGACTGTATAGAGCGTCTCCATCTTTGGCTGCAAATAATATAATCAATCTGATTTTGGTGTTGAGCATCTGGTGATGTCCATGTGTACAGTCTTCTCTTGTGTTATTGGAAGAGGGTGTTTGCTATGACTAGTGCATTCTCCTGGCAAAAGTTTATTAGCCTCTGACATGCTTCATTTCGTACTCCAAGGCCAAATTTACCTGTTACTCCAGGTATCTCTTGACTTCCTACTTTTGCATTCCAGTCCCCTATAATGAAAAAGACATCTTTTGGGGATGTTAGTTTTAGAAGGTCTTGTAGGTCTTCATAGAACTGTTCAACTTCAGCGTTACTGGGTGGAGCATAGACTTGAACTACTGTGCTACTACTGTGATATTGAATGGCTTGCCTTGAAAACAAACAGAGATCATTCTATCATTTTTGAGATTGCATCCAAGTACTGCATTTTGGACTCGTTTGTTGACTATGATGGCTACTCCATTTCTTCTAAGGAATTCGTGCCCACAGTAGTAGATATAATGGTCATCTCAGTTAAATTCACCAATTCCAGTCCATTTCAGTTCACTGATTCCTAAAATGTCAATGTTCACTCTTGCCATCTCCTGTTTGACCACTTCCAGTTTGCCTTGATTCATGGACCTAACATTCCAGATTCCTGTGCAATATTGCTCTTTACAGCGTCAGAGTTTACTTCCATCACCAGTCACATCCATGTTCCGTCTCTTCATTCTTTCTGGAGTTATTTCTCCACTGATCTCCAGTAGGATATTGGGCACCTACCGACCTGAGGAGCTCATCTTTCAGTGTCCTGTCTTTTTGCCTCTTCACACTGTTCATGGGGTCCTAAAAGATGATGCTGTGAAAGTGCTGCACTCAATATGCCATCTAATTTGGAAAACTAAGCAGTGGCCCCAGGAAAGGAAAAGGTCAGTTTTCATTCCAATCCCAAAGAAAGGCAATACCAAAGAATGCTCAAACTACCACACAATTGTACTCATCTCACATGCCAGCAAAGTAATGCTCAATATTCTCCAAGTGATGCTTCAACACTACATAAACCATGAACTTCCAGATGTTCAACTTGGATTTAGAAAAGGCAGAGGAACCAGAGATCAAATCACCAACATACTCTGGATTATCAAAAAAGAAAGAGAGCTCCAGAAAAGCACCTACTTCTGCCCTATTGACTATGCCAAACCTTTACCTATGTGGATCACAACAAACTGTGGAAAATTCTGAAAGAGATGGAAATACCAGACTACCTGACCTGCCTCTTGAGAGATCTGTATGCAGGTCAAGAAGCAACAGTTAGAACTGGGCATGGAACAATAGACTGGTTCCAAATCAGGAAATGAGTATGTCAATGCTGTACATTGTCACCCTGTTTAATTAACTTATAAGCAGAGTACATCATGCAAAATGCTAGGCTGGATGAAGCAGAAGCTGCAATCAAGATTGCTGGGAGAAATATCAATAATATCAAAAATATCAATATCTCAGATATGCAGATGACACCACACATATGGCAGAAAGTGACGAAGAATTAAAGAGGCTTTTGATGAAAATAAAAGAGAGTGAAAAAGTTGGCTTAAAGCTCAACATTCAGAATACGAAGATCATGGCATCTGGTCCCATCACGTCATGGCAAACAGATGGGAAAACAAGGGGAACAGTGAGAGACTTTGTTTTGGGGGGCTCCGAATCACTGAAGATGGTGACTGCAGCCATGAAATTAAAAGATACTTGCTCTTTGGAAGAAAAGCTATGACCAACCTAGAGAGCATATTAAAAAGCAGAGACATTACTTTGCCAACAAAGGTCCTTCTAGTCAAAGCTCTGGTTTTCTAGTAGTCATGTAAGGATGTGAGAGTTGGACTCTAAAGAAAGCTGAGAGCCGAAAAATTGATGCTTTTGAACTGCAATGTTTGAGAGGACTCTTGAGAGTCCCTTGGACTGCAAGGAGATCCAATCAGTCCATCCTAAAGGAAATCAGTCCTGAGTGTTCATTGGAAGGACTGATGCTGAAGCTGAAACTCCAGTACTTTGGCCACCTGATGCGAAGAACTGATTCATTTGAAAAGACCCTGATGCTGGGAAAGATTGAAGGCAGGAGGAGAAGGGGATGACAGAGGATGAGATGGTTGGATGGCATCACCGACTTGATGGACATGAGTTTGAGTAAGCTCCAGGAGTTGGTGATGGACAGGGAAGCCTTGAAGAAGGAAATGGCAACCTACTCTAGTATTCTTGCCTGGAGAATCCTGTGGATAGAGGAGCCTGGTGGGCTGCAGTCTGTAGGTTGTACAGAGTCGGACATGACTGAAGCAACTTAGCATACATGCATGCATGCATTGGAGAAAGAAATGGCAACCTACTCCAGTATTCTTGCCTGGAGAATCCCAGGGATGGAGAAGCCTGGTGGGCTGCTATCTATGGGATCACACAGAGTCGGACATGACTGAAGTAATTTAACGGCAGCAGCAGCAGGGAAGCCGGGCGTGCTGCAGTCTATGAGGTCACAAAGAGTTGGACACAGCTGAACAATGGAACTGAACTGAATCTCTGTCTACATATCCCCACTCCAACGCTATACTTAATATCCCTCCTTCTTCAGGATCCTGATTCCAAAATCTCCATGAGCTCAGCAAAATCTCAAAGCAATTGACCTTATCACCTTTTCACTATCTTTCTGTAACCCTTGTCCTTGTGCCCTCTCACTTCTGGCTTTGATTTCTGATCCATCATTACACATCTCTTGCATCAACTTTCAACTCACACACCTCTCTCTAGTCTTGGCAACACAACAACAATGTTTGCACCCAACTCTCAATCTAATTTATACTCACATTCAAGCAGTTAAACAAAACTGGATTTGGGGGAAAAAAAACCACATTCATATGCCAAATCTCAATTTAAATTCATAATTATAAACTTCAAATGGACCTTGAATGCTACTCCAAACACAAATGCATTTATTTCATTGGTTCTCTCATCCTCTGATGTCACTGTTTCTTACCATATCCTTCTTCCTCAAACCTCAAAATCAACCCTAGTCCTTTATTTATTTATTTATTTATTTTTACTTTGCAATACTGTATTGGTTTTCCCATACATTGACATGAATCCACCACAGGTGTACATGAGTTCCCAACCCTAGTCCTTTCTTTCTCTCAGCTGCTGGCATTTACTTATTTCCTGACAAACTGGAACCACTACAAGAAGTGGCTCCATTCTTCCACCACTGAGTCTATAAATCTACCTACTATCTGTACCTAATCATGATATCACAGACTTTTAACAGCTGGTAACAGCAAGAGTGTTGATCTGTCTGGATAGACAGCCGCTTTAAACAATCTAAGCCATCACAAGAGTGCATAACACTGAAATCGCAGCACAGTCTCTGATCATACACCCTCCCTCCCCTCATTCCTGTGACAGTGAATATACTGTCCATCCCCCTGCCTTCTCTTAGGCACTTAATCATATCTGTTTTTATCAGCTCAAGACTATTACTTCTGCAGTTCTCATTTTTGTCTTCTGCATCATCAGATGTTTCTGTTTTGGTTGGTTTACCCTCATCTACATAAAAACCTCCTGTAAGAGCCCTTATCATAAAACTTTTTGATTCCATCTCCCTCCTGACTTTCTTGCTCCCTGTTGCAATAGTTGTCTATTGTGACTGTGAAATAAAATTCAAATTTTATGGCAAGACAAGAATGTTAAAATAAGAAGGCTTCTCTTCCCTCTGGCCTTCTCTCTTCCCTCTGGCCTTCTCTCTTCCCATACTGCACACTGTGTTTTTGCATGACTTATCAACCACATCTCCCCACATCAGCAGGAATACCTGCTCAATCATAAAAGTAACATTCTCCCAGCATCAACAACACAGCTCCTTAAAAGATAGCATACCTTCTTGACCTTGCAAGGGGGTCACATGACCCACTATGATGATGCTTAAGTCTGGATTATGTGAACTGTCAATAATACATCATTTGATATATAGCCCTCTGTCTCAAAAAACTTATATAACAGTGCTTTGACTTCTAAATTTGGCCTTGGAATGCGGAATGAAGCAGGGCAAAGACTAATAGAGTTTTGCCAAGAAAATGCACTGGTCATATCAAACACCCTCTTCCAACAACACAAGAGAAGACTCTACACATGGACATCACCAGATGGTCAACACCGAAATCAGATTGATTATATTCTTTGCAGCAAAAGATGGAGAAGCTCTATACAGTCAACAAAAGCAAGACCAGGAGCTGACTGTGGTTCAGATCATGAACTCCTTATTACCAAATTCAGACTCAAACTGAAGAAAGTAGGGAAAACCACTAGACCATTCAGGTATGACCTAAATCAAATCCCTTATGATTATACAGTGGAAGTGAGAAATAGATTTAAGGGCCTAGATCTGATAGATAGAGTGCCTGATGAACTATGGAATGAGGTTCATGATATTGTACAGGAGACAAGGATCAAGACCATCCACATGGAAAAGAAATGCAAAAAAGCAAAATGGCTGTCTGGGGAGGCCTTACAAATAGCTGTGAAAAGAAGAGAGGTGAAAAGCAGAGGAGAAAAGGAAAGATATAAAAATCTGAATGCAGAGTTCCAAAGAATAGCAAGAAGAGATAAGAAAGCCTTCTTCAGTGATCAATGCAAAGAAATAGAGGAAAACAGAATGGGAAAGACTAGAGATCTCTTCAAGAAAATTAGAGATACCAAGGGAACATTTCATGCAAAGATGGGCTCGATAAAGGACATAAATGGTATGGACCTAACAGAAGCAGAAGATATTAAGAAGAGGTGGCAAGAATACACGGAAGAACTGCACAAAAAGATCTTCACGACCCAGATAATCATGATAATGTGATCACTAATCTAGAGCCAGACATCTTGGAATGTGAAGTCAAGTGGGCCTTAGAAATCATCACTACGAACAAAGCTAGTGAAGGTGATGGAATTCCAATTGAGCTGTTTCAAATCCTGAAAGATGATGCTGTGAAAGTGCTGCACTCAATATGCCAGCAAATTTGGAAAACTCAGCAGTGGCCACAGGACTGGAAAAGGGCAGTTTGCATTCCAATCCCAAAGAAGGGCAATGCCAAAGAATGCTCAAACTACCGCACAATTGCACTCATCTCACATGCTAGTAAAGTAATGCTCAAAATTCTCCAAGCCAGGCTACAGCAATATGTGAACCGTGAACTCCCTGATGTGCAAGCTAGTTTTAGAAAAGGCAGAGGAACCAGAGATCAAATTGCCAACATCCGCTGGATCATGGAAAAAGCAAGAGAGTTCCAGAAAAACATCTATTTCTGCTTTATTGACTATGCCAAAGTCTTTGACTGTGTGGATCACAAGAAACTGGAAAGTTCTGAAAGAGATGGGAATACCAGACCACCTGACCTGCCTCTTGAGAAATCTGTATGCATGTCAGGAAGCAACAGTTAGAACTGGACATGGAACAACAGACTGGTTCCAAATAGGAAAAGGAGTTCGTCAAGGCTGTACATTATCACCCTGCTTATTTAACTTATATGCAGAGTACATCATGAGAAACGCTGGGCTGGAAGAAGCACAAGCTGGAATCAAGATTGCCGGGGGAAATATCAATAACCTCAGATATGCAGATGACATTACCCTTATGGTAGAAAGTGAAGAGGAGCTAAAAGCCTCTTGATGAAAGTGAAAGAGGAGAGTGAAAAAGTTGGCTTAAAGCTCAACATTCAGAAAACGAAAATCATGGCATCCGGTCCCATCACTTCATGGGAAATAGATGGGAAACAGTGGAAACAGTGTCAGACTTTATTTTTTGGGGCTCCAAAATCACTGTAGATGGTGACTGCAGCCATGAAATTAAAAGATGCTTACTCCTTGGAAGAAAAGTTATGACCAACCTAAATAGTATATTCAAAAGCAGAGACATTATTTTGCCGACTAAAGTCCGTCTAGTCAAGGCTATGGTTTTTCCATTGGTCATGTATGGATGTGAGAGTTGGACTGTGAAGAAGGCTGAGTGCCGAAGAATTGATGCTTTTGAACTGTGGTGTTGGAGGAGACTCTTGAGCATCACTTGGACTGCAAGGAGATACAGCCAGTCCATTCTGAAGGAGATCAGCCCTGGAATTTCTTTGGAAGGAATGATACTAAAGGTGAAGCTCCAGTACTTTGGCCACCTCATGCGAAGAGTTGATTCATTGGAAAAGACTCTGATGCCTGGAGGGGCTGGGGGCAGGAGGAGAAGGGGACGACAGAGGATGAGATGGCTGGATTGCATCACGGACTCGATGGACGTGAGTCTGAGTGAACTCTGGGAGATGGTGATGGACAGGGAGGCCTGGCGTGCTGCGATTCATGGGGTCCCAAAGAGTCGGACACGACTGAGCGACTGAACTGAACTGACTTGTAATGGGTGGAACATTTCTCAGAGCTCTCTGAGATACTCTTTCCTAGTTATAATCCTCAAATTTGGCTCAAACAAAAATTTTCATTTCTTTCTTACATCAGCTGATTAATTTGTTGTTGACAAGTCTATCTTCAGCTTAAAAAAAAATCTTTCATTGGAGTATAGTTGCCTTACAATGCTGTGCTATTTTCTGTTTGTACAGCAAAGTGAAACAACCATACATACACATATCAGTCAGTCAGTTTAGTCACTCAGTTGTGTCCAACTCTTTATGACCCCATGAAGCACAGCACACCAGGCCTCCCTATCCATCACCAACTCCTGGTGTTACTCAAACTCATGTCCGTTGAATCAGTGTTGCCATCCAACCATTTCATTCTGTCATCCCCTTCTCCTCCTTCCCTCAGTCTTTCCCAGCATCAGGGTCTTTTCAAATGAGTCAGCTCTTTAAATCAGCTGGCCAAAGTACTGGAGTTTCAGCTTCAATATCAGTCCTTCCAATGAACACTTAGGACTGATTTCCTTTAGGATGGATTGGTTGGATCTCCTTGCAGTCCAAGAGACTCTCAAGAGTCTTCTCCAACACCACAGTTCAAAAGCATCAATTCTTCAGCATTCAGCTTTCTTTATAGTCCAACTCTCACATCCATATATGACTACTGGAAAAACAATAGCCTTGACCAGACGGACTTTTGTTGGCAAAGTAATGTCTCTGCTTTTGAATATGCTATCTAGGTTGGTCATCACTTTCCTTCCAAGGAGTAAGCATCCTTTAATTTCATGGCTACAATCACCATCTGCAGTGATTTTGGAGTCCAAAAAATAAAGTCAGCCACTGTTTCCACTGTTTTCCCATCTATTTGCCATGTAGTGATGGGAACAGATGCCATGATCTTAGTTTTCTGAATGTTGAGCTTTAAGCCAACCTTTTCACTCTCCTCTTTCACTTTCATCAAAAGGCTCTTCAGTTCCTCTTTGCTTTCTGCGGTAAGGATGGTGCCATCTGCATATCTAAGGTTATTAATATTTCTCCTGGCAATCTTGATTCCAGCTTGTTCTTCTTCCAGCCCAGCGTTTCTCATGATGTACTCTGCATCTAAGTTAAATAGGCAGAATGACAATATACAGCCTTGACATACTTCTTTTCCTATTTGGAACCAGTCTGTTCCATGTCCAGTTCTAGCTGTTGCTTCCTAACCTGAATACAGGTTCTCAAGATACAGGTGAGGTGGTCTGGTGTTCCCATCTCTTTCAAAAATATGTCCTTTTCATTATAGGGGACTGGAACGCAAAAGTAAGAAGTCAAGAAACACCTGGAATAACAGGCAAATTTGGCCTTGGAGTACAGAATGAAGCAGAGAAAAGGCTAATAGAGCTTTGCCAAGAGAATGCACTTGTCATAGCAAACACTCTCTCCTAATAACACAAGAGAAGACTCTACACATGGTCAATATGAAAATCAGATTGATTATCTTCTTTGCAGACAAAGATGGAGAAGCCCTACACAGTCAGCAAAAACAAGACAGAAATGATATGGACCTAACAGAAGCAGAAGATATTAAGAAGAGGTGGCAAGAATACACGGAAGAAATGTACAAAAAAGATCTTCATGACCCAGATAATCATGTTGGTGTGATCACTCACCTAGAGCCAGATATCCTGGAAAGTGAAGTCAAGTGGGCCTTAGGAAGCATCACTATGAACAAAGCAAGTGGAGGTGATGGAATTCCCATTGAGCTCTTTTAAATCCTAAAAGATGATGCTCTGAAAGTGCTGCACTCAATATGTTAACAAATTTGGTAAACTCAGCAGTGGCCACAGGACTGGAAAAGGCCAGTTTTCATTCCAATCCCAAAGAAAGGCAATGACAAAGAATGCTCAAACTACCACACAATTGCACTCATCTCACACGCTAGTAAAGTAATGCTCAAAATTCTCCAAGCCAGGCTTCAGCAATACATGAACTGTGAACTTCCAGATCTTCAAGCTGGTTTTAGAAAAGGCAGAGGAACCAGAGATAAATTACTAACATCTGTTGGATCATCAAAAAAGCAAGAGAGTTCCAGAAAAATATCTATTTCTGCTTTATTGACTACGCCAAAGCCTTTGACTTTGTGGATCACATATACATATATCCTCTCTTTTTGGATTTCCTTCCCATTTAGGTCACACCAGAGCACTGGATAGAGTTTTCCGTACTATATGGTTGATTCTTATTACTTATCTATTTTATACATAGTAGTGTATCTATGTGAATTCCAATCTCTCAATTTATCCTACCCCCTCTTTCTCCAAATGATACATGCACCCCAGTGTTCATGGCAGCACTATTTATAATAGCCAGGACATAGAAGCAACCTATATGTCAATGAATACAGAAGCTATGGCACATATATACAGTGGAATATTACTAAGCCATGAAAAGAAATAAGACTGTGCCATTTGCAAAGCTTTAGTTCCTCCATTTTCCCTTAAAACCATTCCTATCCAGTTTCCATGTCCATCGCTCCATAGATAGATACCCTGCTGTTGAACTCAGTGGTCAATCCTTAGCCACATTTGACATGGTAGTTATCATCTTCCTTTTCAAGATATGTCCTCATTGACTTTCAGGACAAAAGCTTCTCTGGCCTCTTTCTACCAGTTGTCCCATTGGCTGTTGAATCGTTTTCATCTAAATGAAATCCTTCTCTCTAAATGCTTCAGTGTTCCAGGGCTTCTTCCTCTTGCTTCTACTTTCAACCTAACTTGCATTACTTAGGGGACCTCATCCAGAATCATGTCATTAAATCCTATTTCCGTATATGCCGGTAACTCCCAACGTTATATCTGCAACAAGATTTCTTTTCTGAACTCAAGACTCCTGTATCAAACTACCTTTTCCATGTGCTTGTCTAATTGCAATCCTAAAACCGTCTTTTAAGTGAAACAGAATCATTCAAGTTCCCCTCCAAACCTACTGATGTCCTACTGTTTCCTGCTTAAGGTAAACAATATTTCCATTCACCCACTGCTCAGACTGAATCTTTATTTTTTTTCTCTTTCTACACATCTAGTTTATCAACAAATCTCAGAGGCTCTATCTTTCAAATACCTCCCAGTTCTACTATTTCTCACTCTTTTATAGCTCTATATAACTGTACTTTTAGTCCAGGGAAATACCATCCTCTACTTGAAAGTGAAAATGTTAGTCATTCAATAATACCCAACTCTTTGTGACCCCACAGACTGTAGCCTTCCAGGTTCCTCTGTCCATGGAATTCTCCAGGCAAGAATACTGGGTGGGTATTTGGAACCCTGTGATAGACTCCTAACTGTTCTCCTTTTCACACCCTTGCCCCGACCCTCCCCCCCCCATAATTGCATTATCAATCCAGCAGTCATGTTAGTTTATGTTCTTCTTAAATCATAAATCTGATTGAATTTCTCTTCTGCTCAGGATCCTCCATGTTTTCTCATCACACTCGGTATAAAATTCAAAATCCTTCCCTTCATGTCCTGGCCCCTGGCTCCCTCTCCCAGCTCCAGATTTTGTCTTCAAAGAACTTGCAGGCTGCTTCTTAATTTGATCCAATAGCATTTTGGAAGCCTCCCTGACCTATGGGCAATGCTAGTCATTTCTTTCTCTGTGGTTCTATACGTAGCAGACACAACTTTTGCTCTCCCAGATAAATGTACAAATTATAATCACATCTCCAGTATATTTCCCATGATCCACTCAAATCTCGCACTTCAGAAAAGTCCATTGTCCTCCATTTGAGTTTTTCCAGCCTCACCTACTCTCCTTATCCTGTTCCTACCCATGAAAGTGAGAGAAAGTGTTAATTGCTCAGTCGTGTTTGACTCTTTGCTACCCCATGGACTATAGCCTACCTGGCTCCTCTGTCCATGGGATTCTCCAGGCAAGAATAGTGGAGTGGGTTGCCAGTCCCTTCTCCAGGGGATTTTCCTGACCCAGGGATCAAACCCAGGTCTCCTTCATTGCAGGCAGACTCTTTATGAACCACCAGGGTTTCTTACCCATGAACTGGCCAAGAATTCTAGTGTTTTCTCAGCCTAAAGGGAGAAGTAGATGGAGGATCTTCTATTCCTTCATTAGACCCTGGATTTCTTAAGAAATCTTTACCCACCTCCCCCAAATTAATCCTCCTTACCAGGAAGGGAGAAGATGGTTTTTATTAAGCTTCTTAAAAAAAAAAAATCACAAGTTTTCTTACCCATACACCAAGGCACATTTTGATTATTTATCTTAATGAAAAACATAACTTAGTGAGACCAAAAAAAAAAAATCTATTTCTCCAGATAAGATTTTATTGTTTCACATAGCACAGACACTCAGTATGTTTGTTTACAAGGCTGCCTTTCCTGTTAAAGTGCACTGTCCTTGAGAAGAGAAGTGTTTCTTATCACAAAACCTTATTTATTATCAGATGCAGAATGCACACAGTAAGCATTAACATCAGCAGGATTGAGGATTCATTTTAAACAGACAGACTGATAAGCAGCGATATCAAAACAAGCCTCAATAGGCACTGATGGGCAGAGCTCCATTTTGTTTTAGGAAATATAACTGGTTGATTGACCACAGAGTTCTGTGTGTTTGTTTTACTTGTCTCCTCTTTTCTTTTAAAATGTGTGTAAAAGAATTAATCTTCCTCTGATTACTAGAAGGAAATGGAGCATATTCCATGCCTTTTCTGGCTTACTCATAGGTAACAGAATCTCTCATTTTAAATTACAAACTAAGGGCAAGAGGAGAAGGGGGCAGCAGAGGATGAGATGGTTAGATAACATTACTGACTCAATGTACGTGAGTTTGCGCAAACTCTGGGAGATAGTGAAGGACAGGGAAGCCAGCATGCTACTGTCCTTGGGGTTGCAAAGAGTCGGGCATGACTTGGTGGCTGAACAACAACAACAGATTGAATCCAGTTTGAGATGTTAATCAGAGGGTGGATTTTCCTTCCTCCTTCCCCTGGCTAAAACCTATAGCTACCTTCTTTTAAGAAAGAAGACATGATGAGGTCAGGTTTTTTTCCACTTATCTTGTTCCCTACTAGCTAACTGCACTCTCTAACTTGCCTGAGTGAAAGCTGGTAAAGAGAAGAAATAGGTGATAGGAAAGTTTACTCGACAGATGACTTCCTCTTTTCTGTTCTGGCTAATAGTCAAGATCAATGTTCCTTTTTAATGGGTAATCCCATGATGGAGAACTCTGTTCAAATCATTCTTTGACCTGGACAGAGTAAGTTCATCCTCAGCTCCTTGGACTCTGACACTCACCTCTTACTAGAAAAACTTGGTCCTTGGGCATGGTTTATTTGACAGGAACCAAAAGGATACAATGGCTTTCTTGCTCATATTGCCATATCTGATTCATAAGAGACATTCACACATCGATTGCTCTGAAACTGTGGAGTACAAGACAGGCTCCATTATCCTGTTACCAAAGCCACTTGAGCTCTCTCTGTCCTTTGATCTCTCAAGGGCAGGGAATTTTTTCAAACTGTCCAAATGATCCACTGCTTGCACCTCGACATCCCTACATAACACACACACACACACACACACACACACAGGCACACTCTCTCACACTGACACACTCACACAGGACTGAATGCAAAGGATATTTTTGTCTTTCCCTTCCCCTTGAGTACAGAAAGGGTAGAGACCCACAGCATAGCAACTCCTCTTTCTCAAGAAAATGCCACATATCTTGACTCTTTCATCTCTATAACCCCTCTCTTTCAGTTTCAGGAAATGCCAAGTAATTTATGATTGTCTATTGGACATCACAAATTTTAGCTTGTTGGGTGTTAGATTTTGTGTCGTTACATGACTTAAGATAAAATTGATCCTTTCAAGGCTTGTCTGTAAGTTTGTTAGTACATATCCAGAAAGTGAAAGTGAGAGTCACTCAGTTGTGTTTGGCTCTTTGTGGCCCCATGAACTATACAGTCCATGGAAATCTCCAGGCCAAAATAGCCTTTCCCTTCTCCAGGGGATCTTCCCAACCTAGGAATGAAACCCAGGTCTCCCACATTGCAGGCAGATTCTTTACAAGCTGAGCCACAAGGGAAGTTCAAGAATACTGGAGCCTTTCCCTTCTCCAGGGGATCTTCCCAACCTAGGAATGAAACCCAGGTCTCCCACATTGCAGGCAGATTCTTTACAAGCTGAGCCACAAGGGAAGTTCAAGAATACTGGAGCCTATCCCTTCTCCAGGGGATCTTCCTGACCCAGGAATCGAACCATGGTCTCCTGCATTGTAGGCAGATTCTTTACCAACTGAGCTATTAGGGAAGCCACGTATCCAGAGCAGCTTCTATCATAAAACTAAGTAACCAAGGCTATACTAAGCACTAAAGCTATGTCCTTCCGAGGACTTTACCCACTTCTCTGTGTTGACACCTCCTCCCTCAAGCTGATAGGGATGCGAATTATTTCCATCCTTCTGTGAACTCTGGGAATCAGTCAGCCTGTTGGAGTTTTACACCATGAATGCATACCTCAATATTCAGCCAGCGATTCCTGAGGATGCTTCTGCAGATTGTTTCTATTCACTTCTCTCTCCTTAGGCTTTTGATTTCTATTTTCCCATTCAGAGAAATCTAGGGCTTTGTTTAAGCTGCCCTTCCTTCGACTGGGATCTGGAAAATGCCTCCAGAGGGGTGATAACAGAGCCCACCAGACCTGTTTCCCTTCTCTCAGAGATCACACAGTCTTTCACTGTGTGTTGCCCAATGTCTTACAGCAAATGTTTGATATATCTTTACCAATTCCTAGGTGTTTGCAGTGGGAGAGCAATTCCTAGCCTTTACTCCTTCATGGGTGGAAGTGAGAACCACCCTGACTTCTTTTCAAAGGTTGTTTCACGTAACTGCATGTAACTGATGAAACCAAGAGTCCAAGAACCAGTTCTCAACCATTTCTTTTATAAACTCTGTATAAAAAAAATAAATAAATAAACTCTGTATATGGTGCTGGGGCTTTGGCATTTTGGATACTGTCTTATCCTGCTATCTCTGGGAAGTTTTAATCTCCTCTTATAAAAGCTCTCCTCTTATAAAAGTCAGTAGTGTGGAAAAATTAAATTTACTTACTTAATAGATCTGGAGTTAAATTTGCTTTTATTATAAACTTGCTTTACAGTCTTAGGCACTTCATTGCTCTGTATCTCAGATTCCCTATAAGAAAATGTGGATAATAATTCTTGGCCCACTCATTGCTTCAAAATTAGACATAGATTGAAATGAAGGAATAATGACATAGCACTTTGGAAAAGGTGATGCTATAAACTGAGGAAAGAAAGAAGGGAATGTACCCATCTCTATGCCCCTCCAAATATCAGTAATGAACATTCATTGTTTAATGTAGAGTATATAAATACCTCCTTAGGCAGTAGCACTATTACCACCACTTTTGCTTTTATTATTCTTAATGCAACAGTTGAGAATGTGAAAGTTCAAACAATTTGCTCTATTTTACAGCTACTAAGGAGTAGAGCTAGAATCTGAACACTGTATTATGTTCCTTTGTTTAAAAACATCTTCCTTAAACACAAAATGCTTCCTCTCTTTTGCCTTCAAACAATGTCTTTTTACTCTTTTATGAGCCAAGTGGCCTGCCTATCATTGGATGTGTACTGTATATCTGTTAAAATGCTTAGAAATACATGGCTATTTATTCTGCCTTTCACCTTTAACACAGTTATTGAAGAATTGATGCTTTGGGGCTTCCCTGGTGACTCAGATGGTAAAGAATCTGCCCGCACTGTGGGAGACCTGGGTTTGATCCTAGGGTCGGGAAGTTCCCCTGGAGAAGGGGACTGCTACCCATTCCAGTATTCTGGCCTGGAGAATTCCATGAACTGTAGAGTCCAAGGGGTAGCTGGACATGACTGAGTAACTTTCACTTTACTTGTCAGAATTTTGTCTTCATCCCCCAGAAATATGAGTTAACAAATTATAGCTGTGGCAACCCACCATTCTTATTAGTTTCCCTAGCAGGGAACCTTGAAACATTTTTGCTTATCTTAAGTTATAAGACCTCTGCAAACCTTTTCCTTGCATGAAAACTATCAACCCTGTGGCTGGCCCCCCACCAGATAGTCAAACTCATGTCCCGGGTTTGCAAATCTTTCCTGTGATACAGTTGTGAGGTTAGTGAGAAGAGTTGAAAGAAAACTAGGCAAAATAAGGACTGGAAAAATTCAGGACATTTAAAATAAGACCCAGGGGTGACTATTAATTCTGCCATCAAAGATGCGAAGAACTGTCATAGGGAAGAGGACTCAGTTGTCTTGAAGGAATTAAAGTAGTAGAAAAAAAGACCTCTGGTAGAATTGAAGGAAGATACATTTAGACTCAACAAGAGGAAGAACATTCTAAGGAGTAGATCAAGAATAGAATGAGCTACTTGAGTAAGTCATAGGTTCTTTTTTGCTGGAGAAAGAATCATGGGGGAAGGGCTTGATGATCACTTTGTGGAAGCCTTGAATACAAGGAGGGGTCCCTCTCTTGGGACCTACAGAAATCTCTGGTAGTCCAGAATGGGGCCCAAGAAGCTGAAAAATCCCTTAAGAATTGTGTTATGAATTGAAATGTCAATTTTTTTAGGGGAGAGGGCTTATAGCTTACAGAAATATCAACAACTTTGGATATGTAGATGATGCCACTCTAATGACAGAAAGCAAAGAACATTATCCTCAATGGTGAACAATTGAAAGCATTTTCCCTAAAGTCAGGAACAAGACAAGGGTGCCCACTTTCACTGCTACTATTCAACATCGTTCTGGAAGTTTTGGCCACAGCAATCAGAGCAGAAAAAGAAATAAAAGGAATCCAAATTGGAAAAGAAGAAGTAAAACTCTCACTGTTTGCAGATGACATGATCCTCTACATAGAAAACCCTAAAGACTCCACTAGAAAATTACTAGAGCTAATCAATGAATATAGTAAAGTTGCAGGACATAAAATCAACACACAGAAATCCCTTGCATTCCTATACACTAATAATGAGAAAGTAGAAAAAGAAATTAAGGAAACAATTCCATTCACCATTGCAATGAAAAGAATAAAATACTTAGGAATATATCTACCTAAAGAAACTAAAGACCTATATATAGAAAATTATAAAACACTGATGAAAGAAATCAAAGAGGACACTAATAGATGGAGAAATATACCATGTTCATGGATTGGAAGAATCAATATAGTGAAAATGAGTATATTACTCAAAGCAATCTAAAGAGTCTCTTGATGAGGGTGAAAGAGGACCGAGAGAAAGCTGGCTTGTAACTCAACATTCAAAAAACTAAAATCATGACATCTGGTCACATCATTTCCTGGCAAATATTAGGGGGAAGGTGGAAACAGTGATAAATTTACTTAGGCTCCAAAATCATTCTGGATGGTTACTGCAGCCATGAAATTCAAAGACACTTGCTCCTTGGAAGGGAAGCTATAACAAACCTAGACAATGCATTTAAAAAGCAGAAACATCACCTTGCTGACAAAGGTCTGTATAGTCAAAGATGTGATTTTTCCAGTAGTCATGTATGGATGTGAGAGTTGGACCATAAAGAAGGCTGCGTGTCAAAGAATTGATGCTTTCAAATTGTGGTGCTGGAGAAGACTCTTGAGAGTCCCTTGGGCAGCAAGGAAATCAAACCAGTCAACCCTAAAAGAAATCAACCCTGAATATTCACTGGAAGGACTGATGTTGAAGCTGAACTCCAATATTTTGGCCACCTGATGCAATGAGCCAACTCATTGGAAAAGATCCTAATGCTGGTAAAGATTAAAGGCAAAAGAGGGGAGTAGCAGAGGATGAGGTGGCTAGATAGTATCACTGACTCAATGGACATGAATCTGAACAAATTCCAGGAGATAATTGAGGACAGGGGAGCCTCCAGCGATGCTACAGTCCATGGAGTTGCAAAGAGTCAGATATGACTTAGTGACTGAACAACAACAGAAATAGTTAAAAAATCTCCAAGACTAAAGACCAGACAGTAAGTATGTGAAACACAGAGAAATCACTTTCTACTTCATTTTTTTCAGAGGAGATTCCTATTTTGGAAGAGAGATTATATTATTTGATTTCTGATGTCCTTCATACCTTTAACATTCTGTTTTCAAATTAAGTGCAAAAGGGACTAAACAAATGTTTAGGAAATATAACCTGTAGTTCTGATTAATGGCAAAAATAAAATGGTAGTAGAAAGAAATATTTAAACTATGCCTTTGCCACTTACTAGGTCCATTTACAATACATCAAGGTGTTTTCTCTCAGATAGAAGAACAAAATTAAAGTCTGCTGCTGGACATTATCCAAAACTTCCTATCACTCAAGAACCTGATTTTGAGAGAGTGAGCTAGAGAAACAATAACATAGAATTAAAGAAACCAATTAAAAAGAGTCCCAACTAATATTTCCCTTGTGGAAGAAGAGGGATTTTGGAATGCAAAGAAATATTTAGAAAACACAAACATCAAATTTTAAAATATCTGAGAATAAAAGAAAATTTCAATTAAAAATCCAAAACTTGAGGCACAGAACTGTTTCTACCATCGGAGCATTTCAGACCTCTTATCAAATTGGAGCTTTAAGTATCTTCTTCTCCCCATCACCCATCTTTTCTCACCCAGCCTTCCTCTCCCTGTCCCTTTCTTTGCCCAGAAACATTTCCTTGTGGATTTTGATGTGCCTGCAAGTACACCTGCTGGACCTACCTACAGAATCAGGACCTTTAAGCCCATTCAGATAATTTGCATGACAAAAATAGAAGTAGATTTCCAGAGCTTTCAGCTTGTGTAGTACAAGATTTAAAAATATACCCTGTACATTTCAATCACTTATTTAAAAAAAAAAAAAAAAAACCTTTTACATTTAGAAAAACAATTTCACTTCTATTCACCCAGGAGGATGACTCATTTCCCTAAACTCTTTATTTTTTTTAAACTTTTGAATCTCAGTCATAATAAGATTGCTCTAACACAAAGCTGTTGTAAGTACCTTGGTTTTGCCTGAAATATCTAGGATTCTCACAGCAGTTTATAACAAAGGAAATATTTAATAACACAATTTTAAAAATTACTTCACTAGTTTTCCTTTAACAAGGTAAATACAGAAATTTTTAAACTAAATTCTATATGAGATTTGGAACTTGAAATTTCAGAATCAGGATTTGGAATTTGAGGTCTCATGATATTGGATATGTCCTGAATACACTTGGAAGAAAGTAGGTAGAATTGAAGTAAAGAAAAATAGGTTTAAAAGATAAAGTTTCTCCTCAAGTTAACTTAAATCACTTAAATAAATAATATTTTTATGAAATTAAGAGGTGGAAAATCACCCAACAATAGTTACAGAACAGAAACTAATTTAATGAATTTTGGCATGTAGCAGTTCTATCTTATTATGAATAGAGGGATAACACATGTCTAGTTTATTCAGATCTTATATCCTGAACTGATGTGTAAGATGAGAAACAGAGTGTTGAAGCATCGAGACTCCAAGGAAGCAAGGAGAAAATTAGGTACCCAAGAGAACAACACAATGAACAAATTTCCCTATCAGTATTTGCTTCTACTAAGGAATGTTAAACACACACATATATGGAATGTTAAATATTAAGAAAAAGAGACAAGTTTGCTAAACACTAGTCAACCTGAGGATCAGATATCTTTCTTTGTCTGTTGATAACCTACTGGATTCCTATGGATTTATATTAAGATTCCAGATTCTTCATTAATAATATCCAGACACCACAACCTCAACCACCAAGGTTAAAACTTTATCAAAGGAAATAATACTGGCTTCATTCTGAATTTGTTTTTTTTAATATAAATTTATTTATTTTAATTGGAGGCTAATTACTTTACAATATTGTATTTGTTTTGCCATACATTGACATGAATCTGCCACGGGTGTACGTGTGTTCCCCATCCTGAACCTCCCTCCCACCTCCCTCCCCATCCCATCCCTCTGGGTCATCCGAGTGCACCAGCCCAAACACCCTGTATCATGCATCGAACCTGGACTGGTGATTCATTTCACATATGATAATATACATATTTCAATGCCATTCTCCCAAATCATCCCACCCTTGCCCTCTCCCACAGAGTCCAAAAGACTGTTCTATACATCTGTGTCTCTTTTGCTGTCTCGCATACACGGTTATCATTACCACCTTTCTAAATTCCATATATGTGTGTTATTATACTGTATTGGTGTTTTTCTTTCTGGCCTACTTCACTCTGTATAATAGGCTCCAATTTCATCCACCTCATTAGAACTAATTCAAATGTATTCCTTTTAATGGCTGAGTAATACTCCATTGTGTATATGTACC